>NC_069694.1:2735000-4102500 GCF_023699985.2 Odocoileus virginianus | reverse complement strand
GGCTTGCTTCCTTCCTTCCTTAGGAAGCAGCTTCGCGTCCACACTGCTACATAAATAGCATTGGCAGTGGGGCTGAAGATGGTTCATTTCTCCAGTTTCTTTGGTGCTGATGGGTATGTTTTAGATTGTTTTTCTCTTCCACACCCAGGGTTAAAATCTTACTGCACATTTTAGGGTCATCAACTGTTCCTGTCATGATCCCACCAGGACCTCTATGGCAAAAAGCAATATAAGGAAATCTAAGGCTGGGGTGAGTAGCATTTCTAAGCATGTCCAAAGCCTCAAACTGAAATGTTAGGGAGTGAATTTCACTTTGGGATGTGCTGAGGGAGGTCTAGGGTGTGTGGGGGTGAGGGCTTTCCTCAGTAACCTGGGATTTGAAGGACGGCTTCTCTTCTCATTGGTAGAGTCCTACATAAGAGGACCATTCACTTATTGTAGGGTTCAGAGAAGCCACAGGCAGTTTGTACAGGCACTCTTAGGTGGAACAGCTTTCTATAGAGTGTATGTGTGTTGAGTTATATTCCCTTCCCCTCCCTTTTTCATCATTTGAGATATTTCTCCAGGGAAAACAGATTTTACCATGATATGAAAAAATTGAGGAAATAAATTTTTCTTTTATTGGAAACTAGTAATAAATAATTAAGTAACCTTGTGTTGTATTCTGGAATAATTCTCTGAGCATCCTATTTTTGAGAATTCTATATATTTTTTGAGTTATTGAATATCAGATAATTTAATTTTTTTAATTCATAAAATTTTGCCATGCAATTTGAGGTTTGCAGTATTTGTACTTGGAATTCAGGACACATGTCTCTTTATTTTCTTACATTTTTGTGGTTCAGAAATGTTCAATGAAAATTTAATTTAATTTTTCTACATAAAAAACTCTATAGTCTTCATATACACACACATCCCCATAAACACACACTAAAGCTTTAACATCCGTAAAATCCAGAAAAATTTCCAACTTGTAGATTTTTTTTTACTATCTCCTTTATTTTTGTTTAACAGTAGTTTTTGCTCTAGAGCAGGGAAAGTGTCCTAAGGTATTTTAAAAGATAATTGACTAATTTTAGTCGTATCTAAGCTTTTTATTGTATTAATTGAAGTATATATGTATGTGCTAAGTCACTTCAGTAGTGTCTGACTCTTTACGACCCTCTGGACCATAGCCTGCCAAGGCTCCTCTATCCATGGGTTTCTCCAGGCCAGAATACTGGAATGAGTTGCCACATCCTCCTCCAGGGGATCTTCCCGACCCAGGGTTTGAACCCATTTCTCTTGCACTGGCAGGTATGTTCTTCACCACCTGGGAAGTCCATTAATTGAAAGTGTACATTTTGGAAACTAAGTTTTCTGTTTGAAAACAATATTTGATATCTTAAATTATTCCTGTGTTAGAATATAATGACTTTTTGAATTTCGTCAATTATACAAATTGTAGCTGTTTGACACTTTTGTCTTTCCTGTAATAGTTCTGTTCTTAGGAAGACAAACATTTAAATTTCATTCTGAAAAAAGAGTCTCTTTTTAAACTACTGTATAGTTTCATATGCTAAGAATATGTGTTATTTTTTCCTACTAAATAAGGATATCTATATTCAATTTTGATAGTTGAGAAGGTATTTTTAATAATTAGGATAGATTTTCATTGAAATATCAAAAACCCATTTAAAGAAGGATATTTGAGATTGTTCTGCATCCCCAGATGAGAAATTTTACCATGAAAAATCAGAGATGTACTTTAAAAAAGATTTTACTTGAACTGAGGATCATTTTAACCCAAGTATACTTTTTAGACAAAAAAGAATTTTTAAGATTGCCTTTAAACTGAATTCATAAGAAGAGGTAAAGAAAATGCAAATTTCTCTTAAAGAACATACATATATAATATTTATATTGCAACTATGTATATTAAATAATATATATCTATGTATTATACATGAACATATGTGCATACATGTATAGTAAATAGAAACAAAATAATATAGACTTTGGTATTAGGGATATAATTATTTCTGAGCCACTGTACTTTAAAAATCCCTAATAGAAGCTCCACAGTTACTTCTGTTTGCTTTTGGGCATCTGTGGGCTTAACATTAATCAGATTGAATTTTACAACTGATTGGCTTAAGGAGCCTAAATAAATGAAGCTAAAATAAACCTTGTTTAATCTAACAGGCTCAAATTGATGGTATACTCTTAAATTATGTGTTGCCTTTCAAAATATCATTATATTACTATTTTTGTTAAGATCAGGTTTTCTTCCTTAATGCATGCTTATGGAGACAAATCTTCAGAGACAAAAGATCTGAAAGTCTTTTGAAACTATGTGCCTAGTGATGAGATAGATCTAAGCACTAGGAAATGAACTCAGCGGTGATTCTTACTCTGATATTAGTGATAAATATCATTTATGATTGATATTTCTGTTACTAATTAGAAGAAGTCACAAATAGAGCTAACGGATTTTTTTTAGTGAGTGTCACCTATCAGAAACCCAGTAAAGATTTAGTGAGTAAATAAAAGTGACATTCTAATCAGCTGATTCTCCGGCTCCTTTTTCCCTTAATGAAAAGTCACCCATAATGGATGACATTTATATGCATGACAGTGCTTTGAAAGCATTCATACTTTGATGAAACCAAACTTATTTTTTTTAAGGAAGTAAAGCTCCTTCATAATTCCTATTCAGCACAACTGTTTAAGTCCCCAGAAAAGTTCCTCTGTGTGGGCTGAGGCTGAACAGATACAGACTGTGTTCACCTTTAAAGACTTTGTCCATTGCTCCCCGTCCTTTTACCCACACAGGAATAAAGACGCAGCGATGCAAATGACAGTCATTATGGGGATCACATCATCACGGCTCCAGCTCATCAAAGTAAATTAATTATGGTGAAATATTTTTATTTTGATGTACAGCAAACTAGTTTGAACTAATGTTAATATGTATGCAGGTTGCGATGATATTATGGAGAAAGCTTCATAGTTTTAATCCCGCCATGGAAGAGAGGTGCACACGAGCTGTTTAGAACATTTTGATAATTTTAAAGACATCTATCCCCACCTTTATAGGATAGGCAACTATTCCTATATATTATTAGGAGCACTATCTTTCAGAATAAGCAAAAGTTAAGATAATGAATGAAAACAGAAGTTATTTGTAAAACCCCATTTACTTAAAGGCTAGTGCATAGTGAACCATTTTCAAAGTGCAGAAAATGCATTCTATCCTTCCTTATGAGGGACTTCTGTTGTTGTTCCTCTGGTTCTTTCTTTTTCACCTAACAAAAACTAGGGGGATAATTTTTGACATCTTCCTCTAGAAAAGAGATATCATAGTGGTTATTTATTAGTTTGCTTAACACAAATGATACGAATTGTTGTCTGACAAGTTTTAGGGTCACACTGCTTACAGTGTGGGAGACCCGGGTTCAATCCCTGGGTTGGGAAGATCTCCTGGAGAGGGAAATGGCACCCCACTCCAGTATTCTTGCCTGGAAAATCCCATGGATGGAGGAACCTTGTAGGCTACAGTCCATGGGGTCGCAAAGAGTCGGACACGACTGAACGACTTCACTTTCACTCTCTTTCACAAGTTCTAGGTAGGACCCTAGTGTTTCAGGGGCTTACCTAGTGGTTCAGGCATTAAGGAATCTGCTTGTAATGCAGGAGACCTGGGTGTGATTCCTTGGTTGTGAAGATTCTCTGGAGAAGGGAATGGCTATCCATTCCAGTCTTCTTGCCTGGAAAATTCCATGGAAAGAGGAGCCTGGCAAGCTGCAGTCCCTGGGGTCACAAAGAGCTGGACACTACTGAGCGACTGATGCTTTCACTTTCCCAAGAAGAAATGAACAACTGGAGAGATTCTTGTTCTACCTGTTAAAGACTGAAGACTAACAATGGCGCACATAGCCAACAGTTTACCATGCAGGGTTTCTTTTACGAATGCAAGAAAAAGTTGGGTTTTTGTTTTCTGTTTTTTTGAAATACGCAAAATTCTTACACCTCAATATATCTCTTGCACCTTTCCCTTTTAGTAATAATTTGATAAATAAGTTTGTCATTGGAGAAAAATGGATGAATGGTTCTAAATAATCACTGAAAGAGGCCTGATTTAGATCCAATCTTGGATGAAAGGTTCTAAATAATCACTGGAAGAGACCTGATTTAGATTCAATAGAGGTTTTGAAATTGTTATTCTGTCCACTAGGAGAAAGGAGCTGAAATGTGGGGTCAGGGAGCTGGGGAGCCATCTTAGGAAGGGGAGGGTAGTCATAATAGGAGGCACTATAGGACTGCATTCTTATGTTAATCAGAGAATCTTAACTTCTCTATCCTGGTATAATCCAGTGAGATATTTACTGATTGTGTTTACAAACCTTGGTCAGGACAGATATATAGCGGATGGTGTTAGGGAAGACTAAGAAATAGAGAAATGAAATATTATTAGGACTGCCTGTGTTTCTGCTTCTCTCTCTGTTGGCTTCATTTTCTACTAATACAAATGGGCAGTCTCAATGCCTTCTGCTCAGATATGCCAACCCATTAATCAGAGATCAAAGGGAAGATGACTGGCCTAGTTTGGAACATTTCCCACTTGTGTGAGTAGGGAAGTAGGACCTTTTATCAGAAGGAAGGTTAGCACAGACCTGTGAGCCCTGTTATCCAAGATATTAGCATATCACCTAAGAAGAGGTTTCCTTTCTAGAGGATACAAGTTAGAGACTACTATGTGTCCCTGTTGAAAGCACTGAATATACTGTGAATGATGTGGATCATTTGAAGTGCATTATTTGTTTTATCATTACTTTAAAATAATTTGCTTAATCAGTTCAGTTCAGTTCACTTCAGTCACTCAGCTGTGTTCAACTCTTTGCGACCCCATGGACTGCAGCACGCCAGGCCTCCCTGTCCATCACCAACTCCCGAAGTTTACTCAAACTCATGTTCATTGAGTCGGTTCATCACATCCTCTGTCATCCCCTTCTCCTCCTGCCTTCAATCTTTCCCAGCATCAGGGTCTTTTCAAATGAGTCAGTTCTTCACATCAGGTGGCCAAAGTATTGGAGTTTCAGCTTCAGCATCATTCCTTCCAATGAATATTCAGGACTGATTTCCTTTAGGATGGACTGGTTGGATCTCCTTACTGCCCAAGGGACTCTCAAGAGTCTTCTCAAACACCACAGTTCTAAAGCATCAATTCTTCGGTGCTCAGCTTTCTTTATAGTCCAACTCTCACATCCACACATGACCACTGGAAAAACCATAGCCTTGACTAGACAGACTTCTGTTGGCAAAATAATGTCTCTACTTTTTAATATGTTGTCTAGGTTGGTCATAACTTTTCTTCCAAGGAGTAAGCGTCTTTTAATTTTATGGCTGCAGTCACCATCTGCAGTGATTTTGGAGCCCCCCAAATTTGCTTAATATATGCATTTAAAACATTATGGAAATTAGTTTAATCTTAATGTTGGCAAGCACTGAGAAAATATTTCTGAATAATAATAGAACTGACATTAGAAGGTAGATGAAATAATAAGAATTTACTAAATATACGTGCATGCTAAGTTGCTTCAGTTGTCTGACTCTGCTACCTATGAATTGTAGCCTGCCAGGCTCCTCTGTCCATGGGATTCTTCAGGCAAACATACTGGAGTGGATTGCGATGACCTCCAGATGATCTTCTTAACCATGGGATCAAACCTGTGTCTCTTATATCTCCTGTATTGGCAAGTGGGTTCTTTACCACTAGTGCCACCCAGGAAGCCCTATCAAATGCAATTGTATGTATAATCATTTAAAAAGTTGATCATGATGTTTTTAAAATCTAGTCAGAAAAGATTTATATACACTTAGTCTAAAATTTAGAAAAAGTACTTCAAAATATAGATTTTGTTCAAGTTCAATTATTTTAATATTTATTGTATCATTCAGGAAATTACTAAGTGCTATTTATTTTGCTAATTTATTTGTTTGAGATCCTCTCAAAGCAGTTAGCCTTCAGTTTGATTTCTCAGGCATAATTAGTTGTACACTAACCCTTCTAGCTGAGATATAGAAGTATTCATTGTTGTTTTGTTCCTCAGTCATGTCTGACTCTTTGTGACCCCATGGACTGCAGCACGCCAGGCTTCCCTGTCCTTCACCATCTCCCAGAGCTTGTTCAAACTCATGTCTATTGAGTCAGTGATGCCATCTAATCCTCTGTCATCCCCTTTTTCTCCTGCCTTCACTCTTTGCCAGCATCAGAATCTTCTAATGAGTCAGCTCTTCGCATCAGGTGGCCAAAATATTGGAGCTTCAGCTTCAGCATCAGTCCTTCCAATGAATATTCATGGTTGATTTCCTTTAGAATTGGCTGGTTTGATCTCTTTGCAGTCAAAAGGACTCTCAAGAGTCTTCTCCAACACTACAGTTTGAAAGCATTGATTCTTTGGTACTCAACCTTCTTTATGATCCAACTCTCACATCCATACAGGACTATTGGAAAAACCATAGCCTTGACTATATGGACCTTTGTTTGCAAAGCAATGTCTCTGCTTTTTAATATGCTATGTAAGTTTGTCATAGCTTTTCTCTCAAGAGGCAAGTGTCTTTTAATTTCATGACTGCAGTCACTGTCCGCAGTGATTTTGGAGTCCAAGAAAAAATAATCTTTCACTATTTTCTTTGTTTCCCATTTATTTCCCATGAAGTGATGGGATCAGATGCCATGATTTTCATTTTTTGAATGTTGAGTTTTAAGCCAGATTTTTCACTCTCCACTTTCACCTCCATCAAGAGACTTTTTAGTTTGTCTTTGCTTTCTGCCATAAGGGTGATGTCATCTGCATATCTGAGGTTATTGATATTTCTCCCCAAAATTTTGATTCCACTTGTGATTCATCCAGCCCTACATTTCACATGATGTACTCTGAATATATATTAAATAAGCAGGGTGCAATAAACAGCTTTGATGTACTCCTTTCCCAATTTTGAAACAGTCTGTTGTTCCATATCCAGTTCTGTTGCTTCTTGACCTGCATACAGGTTTCTTGGGAGGCAGGTGAGGTGATCTGGTATTCCCACATCTTTAAAATTTTTCCATCGTTTGTTGTGATCCATACAGTCAAAGGATTTAGCATAGTCAATGAAGCAGAAATAGATGTTTTTCTGGAATTCTCTTGCTTTTTCTATGATCCAGTGGATGTTGGCAATTTGATCTCTGGTTCCCCTGCCTTTTCTAAATCCAGCTTGTACATCTGAAAGTTCTCGATTCATGTACAGTTAGAGCCTAGCTTGAAGGATTTTGAATATTATCTTGCTAACATTTGAAATGAGTACAACTGTGCAGTAGTTTGAACATTCTTTGGCATTGTCCTTTTTTGTTATTGAGCTTCCCCACTGCCTCAGCTGTTAAAGAATCCACCTGCAGTGTGGGAGACCTGGGTTTGATCCCTGGGTTGGGAAGATTCCCTGGAGAAAGTAATGGCTGCCCACTCTAGTATTCTGGCCTGAAGAATTCCATGGACTGTATAGTTCATGGGGTCACAAAGAGTCTGACAGGACTGAGTGACTTTCTCTCACTTTTTTTGTTATAGGAATGAAAACTGATCTTTTCCAGTCCTGTGGCCACTGCTGAGTTTTCCACATTTATTGGCATATTGAGTGCAGCACTTTATTGGCATCTTTTTTAAGGATTTGAAATAGCTCAGCTGGAATTCCATCACCTCCACCAGCTTTGTTCATAGTAATGCCATCTAAGGCCCATTGAACTTCACACTCCAAGATGTCTGGCTCTAGGTGAGTAATCACACCATCGTGGTTATCTGGGTCATGAAGAGGTTTATTGTATACTTCTTTTGTGTATTCTTGCCATCTCTTCTTAATATCTTCTGCTTCTGTTAGGTCCATACTATTTCTGTCCTTTATCATGCCCATCTTTGCATGAAATGTTCCCTTGGTATCTCCAATTTTCTTGAAGAGATCTCTAGTGTTTCTCATTCTATTGTTTTCCTCTATTTCTTTGCATTGTTCACTTAGGAAGGCTTTCTTATCTCTCCTTGCTATTGTTTGGAACTCTTCATTCAAATGGGTATATGAGAGGCTTTTGTGAGTATACTGTAAAGAAAAACATGAACATGAAAATTCTCCTTTTCTTTAGGGTTAGTGAAGAATAATGGATGCAAATTCAAAATAAATAAATACACAAACAAATTTTATAAATGAAAATGCAGTATCTTAAATTAAGGAAAATTTATGTAAAGAATTTTTTTTAATTAGAATACATGTATATAAGTTTACTTCAAAAAATTAGTCTGAGAAAAATAATGTAGTATCATGTATTTGTTAAACAACTCATTTAAGTGTTACAAAGCAAATGTAATGTTTTTGGAAAGCATTTATTTGAAATATATGATGCTCTGTATTGATCCAATTTTAAACGGACTTAGTAGAATATTAATAAGTAGAAAGTCAAAGATTGAAAAAATATTTATAGAGAAATATGGAAAAACAGATATCAAAATACAATTCCTGGTGCGACTGGCTGCTGGATGGAGGCTATGAAAATTAAAACAACAATTGGAAGACCAAGAAGGAGGAAAGGGCAGCGATTCAGGAGAATAAGACTGATTTCTCGCACTAAGAGATTAGTGACAAGAGAGCCATTACCTCGTAAACCTGTACTAATGTACGGCCCACGGAATTACCACCAGTGGTTTTTAACCTCTGTCTTGTAGCCTGATTAAATGGTGTGTTGTCTTATTAAGAAATTCATGGTTTCTTTCAACTGTTTGTAACCCTAACTGGACTACATTTAGATTGTAGGAGTTCTTGTCTTAAAATAAGTGCTTTCACACCTTGTGATGATAGTAACATCATAGCCTAGATTTAGCTTTTTTTAACCTTGCTTGTAAAGTTTTTGTATAATTTGAGCTTTTTCTATGCCAGGATGTATAGAAAGGCATGTCGGATTCTTGCAACCCCCATGGACTGTAGCCCTCCAGGCAAGAATACTGGAGTGAGTTGCCATTTCCTTCTCTAGGGGATCTTTTCCACCCGAGAATAGAACCTGGGTATCCTGCATTGCAGGCAGATTCTTTACTGACTGAGCTATATCTATTCAGAGGGAAGCAGAAATTCGTAATATTTATAGGTAATACATTCTTTTGCTTTCTGAGTAGGGAGGAAGTTAAGGTTAAATGAGATAATGCACTAGAGAGCAGTTTGATCTCTATAGAGGAAAGTTATACAAATTATTACATTTTTATTGTTCTACATTTTGTTTTGTTTATGTGTATAAAAACTTTTATAAGGTTTTGTTTTGTTTTTTTTTTTTACTACAAGCAGAGTTATTTCCTTTTGTTCAAGCAATCTGAGGCTGACTTTCACCTCAGTGTTTTAATCTTGGTGCATATTGTCTCTATAAAATATGCATAATATGTGATGCAGAAGATATTTGAATGTATGTGATTTTCTTCTGTTTAGAAAAGTCAATACATAGATAGTAAATTGAGTTGATTATTCACTTTTCAAGGAATTCACAAAAGTTAATCATCTTGTCAACTCTTTAATAGCTTCATAAAATTATCCAATTATGAAAATATTCCATTGAAAAACACACTTATAGATATCTCAGAGATTTATTTATTGGATAAATAATTTGTTAATATCTTTGAATTACTCTGGGATCTTTACTAAAGTCTTTTTTATAGAACTGCTTTAGTCTGCTTTCTATTTTACTGCCAAAAAAGTCATATAACACACTTCAAGGATAGAAATATGGCAAGACAAAGCAGTCTTTTATACTCTTTCATGTGAGAGAGTTACTAACATGATAGGCTCTGTCAGCTGTCATTCTGCATAACCTTCAGAGATTCCCCTGGGTTCGTCTGCAAAGCTTGATTTCTTACTTACTACCTATGAACATATAGCTTCAGCCTGGCATGCTGTGGTTCATGGGGTTGCCAAGAGTTGGGCATGACTGAGTGACTGAACTGAACTGATATAGCTTTCTTTAATTCAAGTTAAATATTTCCAAGTATAGTTTCATGGTACTATTTTAAGGTTGCACATTAAAACCCAACTGCATTACTGTGCTATATAATTTTTGGTCACTAATCCAGCCACTCAATTGTTCATTCATTGTATGTTCATAGAATGTGAGATATATACTAGATCTATGAAACTGTACAAAATGAAATCCCTGTACTGAGAATCTCACAATCTTACAGTCTATGAGGACTGTGTATGTACACGACATATACACATATCTATGCACATATCTATGTATATGTGAATGTTTATGTGTACATAAATGTATGTATATGGAGACAGACATAGAAGAATATGCTGAGATAAAGATACGAACAAAAAAAATATGGAATGACATGAACAACAACATGAACAACACTGTTCTCTGGATAGGAACTTTTGAGGAAAGAGAAAAAAGAAGGATACCTGCTCTGAATACACTTGTGTTAGATACAAACTAAATAGAGGAAAAATATATATATATATATATAAAATTATTTTACAATTTTACATAGAATGAATAGTAAATAACATACCATGAAATCACCAGTTGCCCACTTATTGAAGCAGTTGTGAATCCTTAACAAATGGATAAAAAAATGCCTTCACCCAACATATATTTTCATCTGTAGTACCCACATGCTTCTGCATTGATTCTACTTCTGTTTCTGGAACCCATTTGACAGATCACGGAATAACTTGTCCTTGTTTATGCAAATAATAATCTACATATAATAACTTTTAAGAATAGATGTATTTCTCGCCAGTAAGTGCTGCTTAATGTTGGCTAGCTGCTTTATTTGGCTCATATAAATGGTGTTTAGCTGCTGCTATTGCTTGTTCTTCTCTAGTGTGAGCATTCTATGTCTGGTTCTGAGGGACCAGTGACCTTTTACTTGCTTTAAAATGGTGAAAGAATCACTTTCTTTGATGAAAGAATCATGTTTTGCTGAGAACCTCAGATGACACTGGTTCCATCCTTTGTGTAACTGATGCTGCTTCCTTTCTATCAGCATTAAAAACTCCACTCTAGCAAGAGTTCACGGATACAACTGTTCAGGCTTTTCATGCTACAGTCTCCTCTTTCCAAATACAGTGGATGAAATGATTAAACTTGAGTGGGGACTTCAGAAAAGTCTCCATAGAGGAGGTTACAGGAGTTAGAGCTTCAAAGCTGGGGAGGCATTTTCTAGCAAAGGTGATACAGAAGACTAGATACTAACTCCACAGAGCAATGCAGAATAAGGGCCAGTTCAACAAAGAAATAGACTGTTTTTGATCTAAATGTGCATAACATTTCTTCCCTTTTATCCAACAAGACTTTTAGGGAAATCTCCAAAACAGGAAAAGAGAGGAGACAAATGAATTCTTTCTGACCTGTGGGCCTTAATATACAGTCCTTCTGCTTGAAATGGTTTATTCGTTTTCCCGCACAATACACAGCCCTGCTGCTGCCTTCACATCCTTCAGTTCTTAGTTTGGTTTTTATTTCCTATGACCACCATCCTTGACTGCAATTCCCCTAACCTGCGTTAGGGAATGTCATATGTGTTCCCCCAGCATCCTGTGCCTCCTGTTCATTAGCACTGACTTCACTACATGCATTTATCCTTTTTTTTTTTTTTTACTTGAAATCTCCACCATATCATGAAGGAAGAAACTGTGTTTATTTTATTATTGTACAACCATATGCTTAACTCCAACTTTCTCTACAATGGATAGCATTTTTAAAAAATTTTAGAGGGATTTGGGGTCAACATTAACTACTCCATATAATAAGCATCCAGAAATACTTTGTAAATAGATAAGTGTATGCCTATATGTTGGAAAATTAAAAGAAGACATGTTTCCAGATTACTTACATCAATTTCATTTTCAGTACAACCCAGTTCTTTGTCAGGACATCTCACCATTATGGAACTGTTAATGAACCAGATCTAGTCTGGAGTATTTAGTTTTATTGTAACTCAAATGGTTACCATAGGTTCCCTCCATCTCAAGGGATATGCAATGAAATGCATGTCCTTGTGACCACCACATTCTGTTCCTGAAACCTTTCTGACTTTGTGGCTATCACTAGGATTGTATTCCAACTATTCTGAATGTAAATATCAAACTTTTCCTATGCAAATACCAAGCTTCTCTTACAAAGAAGGGAAGGATTCAAATGAATTCTTTTTAATGGCTGAGTAATATTCCATGGTGTATATGTACCTCAGCTTCCTCATCCATTCGTCTGCTGATGGGCATCTGGGTTGCTTCCATGTCCTGGCTATTATAAACAGTGCTGCGATGAACATTGGGGTGCACGTGTCTCTTTCAGATCTGGTTTCCTTGGTGTGTATGCCCAGAAGTGGGATTGCTGGGTCATATGGCAGTTCTATTTCCAGCTTTTTAAGAAATCTCCACACTGTTTTCCATAGTGGCTGTACTAATTTGCATTCCCACCAACAGTGTAAGAGGGTTCCCTTTTCTCCACACCCTCTCCAGCATTTGTTGCTTGTAGACTTTTGGATAGCAGCCATCCTGACTGGCGTATAATGGTACCTCATTGTGGTTTTGATTTGCATTTCTCTGATAATGAGTGATGTAGAGCATCTTTTCATGTGTTTGTTAGCCATCTGTATGTCTTCCTTGGAGAAATGTCTGTTGAGTTCTTTGGCCCATTTTTTGATTGGGTCATTTATTTTTCTGGAGTTGAGCTGGAGGAGTTGCTTGTATATTTTTGAGATTAATCCTTTGTCTGTTGCTTCGTTTGCTATTATTTTCTCCCAATCTGAGGGCTGTCTTTTCACTTTGCTTATAGTTTCCTTTGTTGTGCAAAAGCTTTTAAGTTTCATTAGGTCCCATTTGTTTATTTTTGCTTTTATTTCTAAAATTCTGGAATGTGGGTCATAGAGGATCCTGCTGTGATTTATGTCGGAGAGTGTTTTGCCTATGAAGTAAGCCAGAAAGATAAAGACCATTACAGTATACTAACACATATATATGGACTTTAGAAAGATGGTAACAATAACCCTATATGCAAAACAGAAAAAGAGACTCAGATGTATAGAACAGACTTGTGGACTCTGGGAGAAGGCGAGGGTGGGATGTTTCAAGAGAACAGCATTGAAACATGTATATTATCTAGGGTGAAACAGATCACCAGCCCAGGTTGGGTGCATGAGACAAGTGCTCGGGCCTGGTGCACTGGGAAGACCCAGAGGGATCGGGTGGAGAGGTAGGTGGGAGGGGGGACCAGGATGGGGAATACATGTAAATCCATGGCTAATTCATTTCAATGTATGACAAAAACTACTGTAATGATGTAAAGTAATTAGCCTCCAACTAATAAAAATAAATGGAAAAAAAAAAGTGAAAAAAAATTTTTATTGAGATGCTATATGCAGAATGCCTGCTTCAGAATAATGGCTGTGTCAATTTAAAATCTAAAATGTGCAAGTTCAAAGTAAATGTTTTGCTTATAAAAAAAAAGAAAAAGAAGGGAAGGAGGTGGCTACCTTAGAATGAAGATGAACTTCAAACTGGGAGTCCCAAACCTATCAGGTAAAAATAATTGGCTTTCTCTCCCCCAATATACACCCTACTGAGGAAACTGGAGAAACAGGAAGCACAGAGAATGATGAGAAGAGAGATGAACAACTGAGGAGCAAGCTGCGACCTTCACTGCACGCATCTGGATGCTCAGTCACTCAGTCATGTCCCACTCTTTGCAGCCCCATGGTCTGTGTCCCATCAGCCTTTTCTATCCATTGGATTTTTCAGGTAAGAATACTGGAGTGGGTTACCATTTCCTTCTCCAGGGGATCTTCCTGACATGGGATCGAACCCATGTCTCCTTCATTGCAGGCAGATTCTTTACCACTGAACCACCTGGCAAGCCCTGACTTTCACTGCAGGAGAATGCTAAAGGGAACATTTGGCAGGTCACTCTGACTGTTTGAGTTGGACCAGATATGTGTTCTGGAGGCCCATGTTTTACTGTGTTTAGTTTGTAACTAATACAAGCTCAGTAGTGGGAAATGGTTGGTGATCAATAATAAGCACGCAAATGACCAAAGCTGGTGTTCCACTGGTGTTGGGAGGACAAAATCAGAAGTTGTGCTCAAGAAGTACAACTTGAGTACTAGGACGTGTATTTCAGATGGTGATGACTAGGTTCAGATGGTAAGAACTAGGACTTACATTTCAGAGGGTAATGACTAGGTTCAGATGGTAAGAACTAGGACGTGTATTTCAGATGGTGATGACTAGGTTCAGATGGTAAGAACTAGGACGTGTATTTCAGATGGTGATGACTAGGTTCAGATGGTAAGAACTAGGACGTGTATTTCAGATGGTGATGACTAGGTTCAGATGGTAAGAACTAGGACGTGTATTTCAGATGGTGATGACTAGGTTCAGATGGTAAGAACTAGGACTTACATTTCAGAGGGTAATGACTAGGTTCAGATGGTAAGAACTAGGACGTGTATTTCAGATGGTGATGACTAGGTTCAGATGGTAAGAACTAGGACTTACATTTCAGAGGGTAATTTTTAGGATCAAATATATTTAAGTTTCTAGGTTAGGTGGTAAGTGCAATGTTTTAGGGAACTGTTACTTCACTTATCACATATGATAGTTGGTTGGCAAATCATTGTGGTTGAGTTCTTGAGCTGATTGAATTCTCTGGTAGACAGAAGTAAGGCGCATTCATAGCAATACAGAAGATGTATAGAGAAGTGCTGTCTGTGATGGAAAAGGAGAAAAAAGTATGGTTGGGCAGAGGGAGCCAACCCACAGAGGCACAACCTAACACGTGTATTTCAGCACAACAAAGTTCTAGGGCAGACTGCTCAGTAGAAGAGCCCCAGCTTGTGTGGACACCATGGAGCTCTTAAACCACTGCATGTACAAGCGCTGTCTGGGGATTGCCCCAAGAACAGCGTGACCTTGAAAGCTGAGCTGGACTTGGTAGAACTGGCAGCAACAATTTTCCAGCTGACTCACATTCTTTGCAACTGGACAGCATGCCTTTGCTTTTGAAGGAATCAAGTGACTTATATCTGTGTCTTTCACATTTCTACTTATGTTTTCTGATTTGTGTTCCCATGAATACTTTATTCCAACACAAATGTCAGAACACAGTGCATGTATGAGAAAGTTTGATAAACATGAATCTTGAAGGTTAAAAATAAATCAAGGAATTTTTTTTAAAACCCTTCACTTATAAAATATTGACTAGAAAACTTTGTGAGTTTGAAGAACATAAGACAATAATTTATTTAATGATATTGATTTCACATGGTAATTTTTAGACTTAAATATATTTAATTAGATAATTAATTTTTATGAGATTCACCAATTATAAATTCTATTTATTTAATTTTTATACCCTATGTAACATTCTGTCAGTATCTGATCAATCATATTTTTAGGCTTCAACGCAACAGAAATTTATATCTGAATAATTTATTAAAATGTATCTCAATTTTCTAGTTAAATGACATGAAATATGTGTAGAGAGAATGCATAAGTGAATAGCTGTGATAGAAAGGTTTTTTTGAGACAGACACTTAAAACTAAATGAAATTTGTACTATATGTATATTCAAAAACTGAGCCTTTAAGCTCTGAAGGAAAAAAAAAGGCTTGTTTATTCCGCTTGCTGGAGTTTTGTGGTTTGGGGCATTTCTGAGCAATACTAAAGTCTTAGACACCTAGGCGGTATAAATAAAACGTCAGCCTGCTGTTAGTGAGAAATCCCCATAAGTTCCAGAATTTGCTGCTGCTTTACTCCCCCAACTCTGATTTTGAAATACTCTTGATTTTTAATTCTCTTCTCATTTTATAATTTTGGCTATTGTGTTAAGTAAAATAAGTCACAGCAAAATATTGTTAAATAGAGACATATTTCAAAAAAGATCTAAAAAATCAGTAAATATTTCTATTCATTTTTGAGTGGATATATTAAAAACATATTATCTTATTGATAAATATACTGTTCCAGACAGTGTAGCCTGGCTCTGATCACAGCTTCTCTTATGTTATCATTCCAACACCACTATGATATAAATATTATTATTTCCATTTAACCATTGAAGAGACTGGCACAGAGAAGTTCAGCAATTTACCCCTAATTTGCTGGGTAAGCACCAGCATGCATGCGTGAAACTGGATTTGTCCAGCCTGCCACCTGAGTCACTCAGTAGTGTGATCTAATATACTTGCAAACAAATAAATCTGTGTCTCTATACGTGAAATCACATTTGCTACCTGAAAACAAAGAGGGAAATAAACAGTTAGCACCTCTGATGTTTAAAGGGGAATAATTAAATTACTAAGGAATGTAAGACATGAATAATTGACTAACACTTCATGCCAACCCATAAGGTTTTTGTGAGGATTAAATGACAGTAACGGATGAAACCAAAGGCATATCAATATTCCTGATGCAGAGTACCCACTCAAAACATCACTTTCTTCCTTGCAAAGCCTTCTCAGTGTAAGCAAAGCTGAGGACAGACCTTTAAGAGCAGCCTAAAACATACCAAATTAGACTTAAGCAAAACAAAACAAAACAAAAAATGAAGAGTTTAAAGGGCAGGTAAATCTTTCTCTATTACCATCATTATTCCTAAGGGGACAATTTTCCTTTGTGGATTAGCTCAAAGTTTGTGGAGTCAATCAAAAAATATACAATTCTAATGGGGGTGGTGGGTTCGTTCTTTGAGATAAATCTTCAAAATCAAATTGCAAACTTTGAAAGATGATGCTGTTAATAAATTTTATTTTTTTTCTCATAAAAATTGCAATTTTGAGATCATTTCTAAGTAATTCTCTATTTATAAGAAACCCCGAGCATGTTCACAAATAAATACACCCTTTCTGAACTACTGGAATATTGGGAAAAGTTGATTGAAACTTCTAGTTGAAAATAAACCCATAAATGTCAACATATGCAGAAAGAAAAGAAAAAAACAATGGAGGAGTTAGAAAGGTAAATAAATATCACAAATGTTTTTAAAATAAATGTTAACTTACAAATTACAAGCCCCAAATGGAAAAATACGAGAACTTAGACAACAGCCTAATGTTAAGATTATGGAAACCTGGATCTGATTTGTGTCTTCCTTCACTATTCGTTGTCAGAGGATAATAGCTTCAGCTTCAATTTGCCATTCTCTAGAATAAGAATGATAATATTGTAGGTTTCTTTTTAAAGATAAAGTAAGAGAATGCAAGCAAAGTGCATGACATGGTTAAGGCAGATAACAGGAGGTCAGTAAATACAAATTCATATATTCACAAGTAGATATCAATGGTCCAAATTTTATTATTTTCTTATATACCATAATTATTTTATGGGAAAGGGCAGTAGAAAACTTTAACATGTTTACTAAACAAGAGTTTGAAACATATATGAATAAAACTATGTAACATTTCCATAGACTACAAAAAAAAACTTGAATAAACTTGAATAAAAGATGTATCTTATGCTAGTCATATGATACTTCTCATCAAGATAGCCTAAAAATTCTTTTCAATAACAAGCACAACATCATTTTACAATGTCAGAAATTATTATAAAATGTGTGTGAGGAGTGTATGCATGAATATGCCTAAGTCATTTTTAAAAAATAATGCCAATAATGCTGTGTCTTGCATACATCTTGTTTAATGACAACATAATTTAAGACCTTTTAGATAAGTGTGGTTCTGAGATATAGACAAGTAGATATATGAACAAAATACAGTTAAGAATACAGTTTTCAAATAAGGAAGGAGAGTCATAATAAGCAAAGCCTATTTGAATAAAAATAAAGATATCTTTTATATATGCAGAAATTATATCTTATATAGAAATTAATTTTTAGATCAATCAAAGGGACTACCTAAAATAATTTAAGCAAAAAAAAACATGTATTAGAAGACATTGGAACACCACCTTTTACAATCTTGGAGTGGAAAGCTTTCTTAAGCTTAACAGAACTCAGAAACATGAGAATAAAATACAAACAGATATGAATCCAGAAAAATTAAATTTTTACAAAATAAACTGTGCAAGTGAAAGTGTGGATAACAGAAAAATATTAACAACATATTCAAAATGGCAGCTATTTATTCCTTTAAATGAAACTGAAAACAAGTAGACTGCAATCCAATGGAAAAATGTCAAAATGTATGGTCAATTTTCAAAATAGATTTTAAATAACAAATGCATATGTATTCAGCCTTAAAGTAATGAAGTGGAAGTGTTAGTTGCTCAGCCATGTCCGACTCTTTGTGACCCCATGCACTGCCTGCCAGACTCCTCTGTCCATGGAATTCTCCAGGCAAGAATGGTGGAATGGATTGCCGTTCCCTTCTCCAGGGGATCTTCCAGATCCAGGAATTGAACCCAGGCCTTTAGCATTTCAGATTCTTTACCATCTGAGCCACCAAGGAAGCTCACAAGTAATGAAATAAATGCAAATTAAAACAAAAAATATCATTTTTCCCAACTATATCAAGAAGATTTTGATTAAGGAGATCAAAAATATCAAGTAGAGGCAACATGGAGATGGAATAACAGATGTTGCAAAGAATGATATAGGACTTTTCGGAGGATAATGTGATCAAATTTCTAGGTTTAAATTGTGTGTATACCTTGACTCAGAAAATCCACTTTTAAAATCCAGTCAAACACAAATGTGTGTGCGTCTAATAAATATATTTACAAGTGTACTCATTATAGCATTGTCATTATAGAAAAATAGAAACAACCTAATTATCGATCAGTAGGGCAGCTATTTCTTAAACTTTCATATATACATAATAAACAATTACATGCAGAGCAGAGTATGGAAACACTTAACAATATATTATTGTATACAAATTCATACATTGTCTTAACGGAAAAATAGAAACTACTTAAATGTCCATTAATAATAAAAGTATTGCATTTATCTTTATATACATATAGATCTATATGTGTCATAACATGGTAAAGCTTAAGATGTCCTGTTTTGCTGTTTTTTGAGATAGAAAATTCCCTAATAATATGAATGGGTTTATTCCATTTTTTGTAATTGCACACTCAGACACACAAGACACACACATACATGCAGGCACATGCTTCCTCATTTGATTGACTGATTGAAGATCTCCCAAGGGGTCACATAACTATTCCCATGTTAGTTGAGTAGCCGTATATAAAATGGATGCTTTAGGACATTCGGGCTTAGCTGTCTGAGAATCCCGTCTCCCATTGTGAAAGCCTGAAGGGGGTGAATACTGCTGGAAATGATGTGGGCCCTTGAATCACCACATAGACGAAAGACACAGTCAATCCAGGACATCTTTGTTGGATGCTTACATAAAAAAATAAATTTCCAGTTTGGTAAGCCACAGAAAGTTGGTGTGTATTTTTTATATCAACTAGCATTATGTAATTATCACAGCTAACTTAAATTTTTACCACAGTGCTGTATAATTGCTTGCAAAATTAACAAACAGCAATTAAGCACATGTAATACGCTAGTTATTGAAATATAAGTAAGAAAATGTATATCCTAAATTACACTTGAGACGGTTTGTCAGAGGATGAGCAGAAGCACATGCATTAAAATGATTGTCAAGTAGACTACCATTTATTAAGAAACAATGTATTAAATATTTATTTAATAATTACTATTAACTGAAAATATTCTAAAAATCATATATAGCAATTATATAGCGTAATAAAACTATAATAGAAATACATGTCTACATGTCTTACAAACTTAAGGTGATCAAAGAAATTTTCAGTAAGGGGAAGCTACATATGTCTCATTAAACTTCAAGGTGGTTTAATAGAATATGTATTATTGCTTACAAACTTTCATGGCCATTACTGAAGAACATAACCACTGTGTGTGCTCAGGAAGAATTCTACCTTTCTTTTAGGGAAGCCACTGTATTTACTCATCCATTCAAAGCACTTAAAAACCTGACTTACCTGTTATCTGCTTTACTCTTTTCAGTTCAGTTCAGTTCACTTCAGTCGCTCAGTCGTGTCTGACTCATTGTGACCCCAGGGACTGCAGCACACCAGGCCTCCCCGTCCATCACCAACTCCCGGAGCTTACTTAAGCTCACGTCCATTGAGTTGGTGATGCCATCCAACCATCTCATCCTCTGTCGTCCCCTTCTCCTCCTGCCTTCAGTCTTTCCACAGAGTAATTTTTATTGGATTATTCAATTAGTTTTTATTAAAGGACATCAAGATTGTTGTGTAAAATCAATGCAGTAGTGGTTAAGAACAATTTTATAACCTGTCACAGGCGTGTCTTGCATGAGAATGTATGGAGAATATTATCTCTTGTCCCTATGATAGAATGGTCATGCACTTTCATAGAATGGTCATAGCTAAAAACAAACAAAAACTCCTTTAAATTGAACATGCTGACTTTATTTTGATTTCCTAGATTTTGTAGGTAAATATTCTTTAAGGCAAGGATTACCAATCACTACCACTACCCTCCTAGCCACAAAAAAATTCATTATTCCTGTCTCCTTATGTAAGAATCTCTTATTTCAGGTTGTATATTTTAACTAGTATATTGATTATAACATAAAAATTTTCTAAACTTATCATCAGTTCAGTGCAGTCATTCCACTGGGTCTGACTCTTTGCAACCCCATGGACTGCAGCACACCAGGCTTCCCTGTCCATCACCAACTCCCAGAGCTTGCCCAAACTCACGTTCATCGAGTGAGTTTCACTCATGGTACCACGGTGATACCATCTTACCATCTCATCCTCTGTTGTCCCCTTCTCCTGCCTTCAATCTTTCCCAGCATCAGGGTCTTTTCCAATGAGTCAGTTCTCTGCATCAGGTGGCCAAAGTATTGGAACTTCAGCTTCGGCATCAGTCCTCCCAATGAATATTCAGGACTGATTTCCTTTAGGATGGACTGGTTGGATCTCTTTGCAGCTCACGGAACTCTCAAGAGTCTTCTACAACATCACAGTTCAAAACCATCAATTTTTCAGCACTCAGCTTTCTTTATGGTCCAACTCACATCCATACATGACTACTGGAAAAACCATAGCTTTGACTAAATGGATCTTTATTGGCAAAGTAATGTCTCTGCTTTTTAATATGCTGTCTAGGTTGGTCATAAATTTTCTCCCAAGGAGCAAGTGTCTTTTAATTTCATGGCTGCTGTCACCATCTGCTTTGATTTTGGAGCCCCCAAAAATAAAGTCTGTCACTGTTTCCATTGTTTCCCCATTTATTTCCATGAAGTGATAGACCAGATTCCATGATCTTTGTTTTATGAATGTTGAGTTTTAAGCTAGCTTTTTCACTCTTCCTCTTTCACTTTCATCAAGAGGCTCTTCAGTTCCTCTTTACTTTCTGTCATAAGGGTGGTGTCATCTGCATATCTGAGGTTACTGATATTTCTTCCAGCAATCTTGATTTCAGTTTGTGCTTCATCCAGCCCAGCATTTCTCATGATGTACTCTGCATATAAGTTAAATAAACAGGGTGACAATATACAGCCTTGATGTACTTCTTTCCCAATTTGAAACCAGTTTGTTGTTCCATAACTGGTTCTAACTGTTGCTTCTTGACCTGCAGACAGATTTCTCAGGAGGCAGGTCAGGTGGTCTGGTATTACCATCTCTTTAAGAATGTTCCACCATTTGTTGTGATCCACACAGTCAAAGGCTTTGGTGTAGTCAATAAAGAAGTAGATGTTTTTCTGGAACTCTCTTGCCTTTTCTGTGATTCGGTGAATGTTGGCAATGTGATCTCTGGTTCGTTTGCCTTTTCTAAATCCAGCTTGAACATTTGGAATTTCTCAGTACAAGTACTGTTGAAGTCTTGCCTGGAGAATTTTGAGCATTACTTTGCTAGCATGTGAGATGAGTGCAATTGTATGGTAGTTTGAACATTCTTTGGCATTGCCTTTCTTTACAATTGGAATGAAAACTGACCTTTTCCAGTCCTGTGTCCACTGCTGAGTTTTTCAGATTTGTTGGCATATTGAGTGGAGCATCATTTTTTAAGGATTTGAAATAGCTCAGCTGGAATTCCATCACCTCCATTAGCTTTGTTCATAGTGATGCTAGGCCTACTTGACTTTGCACTCCAGGATGTCTATCTCTAGGTGAGTGACCACACCATCATGCTTATCTGGGCCATGAAGATCTTTTCTGTATATTCACCTGTGTATTCTTGCCACCTCTTCTTAATATCAGGCCCTGGTGGCTCAGACAGTAAACAGTCTGCCTGCAATGCAGGAGACCTGGGTTTGATCCCTGAGTCAGGAAGAGCCCCTGGAGAAGGAAATGGCAATCCACTCCAGTATTCTTGCCTGGAAAATCCCTTGGACAGAGGACACTGGTAGGCTAGAATCCAGGGGGTAGCAAGAGTCAGCCACGATGAGTGAATAAGATGACTTCTTAATATCTTCTGCTTCTGTTAGATCCATACCATTTCTGTCCTTGATTGTGCATACCTTTGCATGAAATGTTTCCTTTGTATCTCTAATTTTCTTGAAGAGATCTCTAGTCTTTCCCATTCTATTGTTTTCCTCTACTTCTTTGCACTGATCACTGAGGAAGGCTCTCTTATCTCTACTTTCTATTCTTTGGAACTCTGCATTCAAATGGGTATATCTTTCCTTTTCTCCTTTGCCTTTCACTTCTCTTCTTTTCACAACTATTTGTAAGGCCTCCTCAGACATCATTTGCTTTTTTGTGGTTCTTTTTCTTGGGAATGATCTTGATCCCTGTCTCCTGTATAATGTCACGAACCTTCGTTCATAGCTCTTCAGGCACTGTCTATCAGATCTAATCCCTTGAATCTATTTGTCACTTCCACCATATACTCGTAAGGGATTTGATTGAGGTCATACCTGAATGATCTAGTGGGTTATCCTACTTTCTTCAGTTTAAGTCTGAATTTCGCAATAAGGAGTTCATGATCTGAGCCACAGTCAGCTCCTGGTCTTGTTTTTGCTGACTGTATAAAGCTTCTCCATCTTTGGCTGCAAAGGATATAATTAATGTGATTTCGGTATTGACCATCTGATGATGTTCATGTGTAGAGTCTTCTCTTGTGTTGTTGGAAGAGGGTGTTTGCTATGACCAGTGCGTTCTCTTGGCAAAACTCTATTAGCCTTTGCCCTGCTTCATTCCCTACTCCAAGGCCAAATTTGCCTGTTACTTCAGGTATCTCTTGAGTTCCTACTTTTTCATTCCAGTCCCTAATGATGAAAGGGACATCTTTTTTTGTTGTTAGTTCTAGAAGGCCTTATAGATCTTCATAGAACTGTTCAGCTTCATTTCTTCAGCACTAGTGATTGGAGCATAGACCTGGGTTACTGTGATATTGCATGGTTTACCTTGGAAACATACAGATCATTTGGTTATTTTTTAGATTGCACCCAAGTACTGCATTTTGGATTCTTTGTTGACTATGAGGACTACTCCATTTTTTCTAAGGGATTCTGACCCACAGTAAAAGATATAATGGTCATCTGAATTAAACTTGCCCATTCCAGTCCATTTTAGTTCACTGATTCCTAAAATGTCAACGTCCACTTTTGCTGTCTCCTGTTTGACCACTTCCAATTTACCCTGATTCATCTACTCAAGGTAACTTATCATCACATAGGTTCTATTTATGGCTAAAACTGAGCTACGGGATATGGTAGAAAAATGAGTACACTGCTGTGTAGGATAGGTGGGCATCCCCTAATTCCTCTGTAAAATATGCTTTTCTCCTTCCCACAAACCTTCTAATGTGTCATCTAACACTTTTAGAAAGAAAGTGAAAGTGATAGTTGTTTAGTCATGACTGACTCTTTGTGACACCATGGATTGTAGCCCACCAGACCCCTCTGTTCATGGAATTCTCCAGGCGAGAATACTGGAGTGGGTTGCCATTTGCTTCTCCAGGTACCTTTCTGACTCAGGGATCAAACCCAGATATCCTGCATTGAAGGCACATTCTTTACCATCTGAAAGCTGGAATCAAAAACTAAACCAATAAATGCTAATAGATTAGCCAAAATTTGGAACACTGCTAATAACAAACATGGCTAAGATGTTAAGCAACAGGAACCCTCATTCACTGCTGGTGTAAAATGTAAAATGGATCAGCCAGTTTAGAAGACAGTTTATCACATTCTTGTAGAACTAAACACATTCATCATTTGACTTAGACTTTCCTTGGTATTTAACCAAAGGATTTGAAAACATATGCACACAGAAACCTGCATATAGATGTATAAAGCAGCCTTATTCATAATTACCAAAATGTAGAAGCAACCAAGTTGTCCTTTAGTCCATGAATGGATAAGCTATGGTATTTCTAGATGATGGAATTGTTGTTGTTCAATTGCTAAGTCATGCCTAACACTTTGGGACGCCATGGACTATGGCACATCAGGCTTCCCTGTCCTTCATTGACACCCAGAGTTTGCTCAAATTCATGTCCACCGAGTCAGTGATGTCGTCCAACCATCTCATCCTCTATCACTCCCTTCTCCTCCTGCCTTAAATTTCCCCAACATCACTGACCTTTCTAATGGTTTGCTCAAAGTATTGGAGCTTCAGCTTCAGGTTCAGTCCTTCTAAAGACTATACAGTATTGAGTTCCTTTAGGATCGACTAGTTTGATCTTTTTGCAGTCCAAGGGACTTTTTAAGAGTCATCTCTAGCACCACAATTAGAAAGGAAATTATTCAGTGCTAAAAAGAAGTGAACTATCAAGAAGTGAAAAGACACGAAAGAACCTTAAATGCGTATTACTGAATGAAAGACACCAACCTGAAAAGCCTACATACTGTATGATTCCAACTGCATGACATTCTGGGAAAGACAAAACTATAGAGACAGTGAAAAGATCAATAGTTGCCAGGGGTTGACCTAGGAAGAAAGATGAATAGGCAGAATGCAGAGTTTCAGGACAATACTCTGTATGATACCATAATGATGGATATATGTCATTATATTGTTGTCCAGGCCCACAGAATTCACAACACCATGAGAGAACCCTATTTTATACTATGGATTTGGGGTGATTATGATGTGTTAATGAAGGTCCATCAATTGTAGCAAATGTACAAGGCAGGTGGGGGTTTTTGATAGTGAGAAGACTAGGAATGAGTGAGGGCAAGGAATGTATGAGAAATCTTTGTACCATCCTGTCAATTTTTTTGTGAACCTAAAACTTCTCTTAGAAAATAACATCTTAACAGACAAAACAAGCAAAGCATCCATCCTATTGTTTTACTCTCAGAACTATCTGGTCATTCCTCTTGGCTTACTCTCCTCCCCACAGTTCAAACTCAGGCAGCACTCTTGGTAGCATCCTCTGAAGTGATGATCCATGTTACATCTTGACCCTGAGTTCACTGACTTCCTCATCTCCAGTGCTTTTTTTTTTTTTTAAACCTTGCCTCATTCTGGTCCATAACAATGAAGGACTCTGTCATTACCAGTGACATTACCACTCCCAAAAACCAGCCACTGTAAAATTCTACTTTTCAAACCTTGACTTCTTACTTCTAGCTTGATTCCTGAATTAATTACTATTACTACACATCTTAGATTTTATCCAAACATTCAATCCCACCACTTTCTCACCTAGTTTCCCTCTACTAGATTTAATGACCTGCTAATTCATTTTACTAAATTTAATGATGTATTATTATCAACATAGTAATTTCCTTTACATCAAATGTCATCCTTTCCTTGGACTCTCTCTTGTTGAATTTGCTTTCAAAATTCCAGAACAAATAGAGTCTAATAGCTGCATTGTCAATGCCTAGACAAAAATAGCAAGACATTACCGAAAAAAAAATCATAGAGATCAAATTAAATAATTTACAATTAAATAAATATTAATAATACTTATGAAAGTAGACCACAAACTGGTACTTAATACTATCAGGCAAGTCTATTATGTTTCTCTTTCCCATTTCTCAAGAAGTCTACATATGTGCCTCCACTTTCTCCCTCCTATTCCGTACTCGATCCTTTCTCTGACTTCGTCATTCACCCACTAATTCTGTTTTATCACAATAAATAGCTCTGTGCATGCTAGCAATTGAACATGGTAATTTTTTTATACTCATCTTAACAAAACTTCTTTGTGGAAGGTGAGATTGTTGAATTTTCCCTCTTCTGGACATTTTCTCTTTTGTTAGTTTTCATGATGCCATTCTCTTCTGATTTCTAATCTACCCTAATAACTACTCCTTTGTAATCCTCTTCCAAATTCTTCCATATTCAATATCTTACTGAAGGTATATATCCATTAGGATTCCATTTTGTGTCCACTTCATTCCTCTTACTAGACAAATCTACCTATGGCATGTCTTTCAGTAATACACAGCAAGGGCTTCCTTATATGGACTTTCTGCCCAGACTTTCACCTCTGCACCAGATTTAAATTTTTAGCCTCACAGCAGATAGTTGCAACCAGATGTCTCACAGATGTCACAGCTTAATAAATAAAGACATAAGTCTTCATTATTACCCAATCTTATTTTAGAGCTATCCTGTCACCCTATTACAGTCGGTAACATTGCTACCCATCTTTGAATCATCTTTGTTTCCTCATTTTCAAACATCCTTCAGACAGAACTCATCAACAGGCTTGTTGATTCAATCTCAAATGTCTCCCCTTAGTTCCATTCCCATTGTCACTGTTCCTGCTTGGGCTTTACATTGTTTTTTTGTTTGTTTGTTTTTTAAGCAGGTATTTTGATATATAAAAGTTTTGTATATTTGAAGAGTACAACCTTGTGTTTAAACTATTCTTGTCTGGATTATTGCCTCAGTCCTTTGTAACTAGTGTTCATAATCCAATTTGATCTTTTAAAAAAAAAATGTATCATCCAAAGTATCTGCTGAAATATAAATATAGCCGTGTATTCTCTGGCTAAAGCTTCTCACTGTGTCTTATTCCACTTAAAATCCAAACTCTTACTCCACCCTAAAGGGCATGTAAGATAGGTCCTTTCTGTTCAAGGTCACCTCTCTATTCAAGGTCACATCTTCTACTTTATCTTCACTTACGTATCAGGGCACACTGGCCTTCCTATAAGACATGCCAATTCTCTCACATTTCAAACAATTTCTTAATATATGACTCTGCAAAAAGAATCTTAGTTTTCTTTAAAAAATTCTTTCTTCTACCTTTACATAACTGGATGCTTAATCTGTTGTGTGTGTTTATGTGCTTAGTCACTGAGTCATGTCCAGCTCTTTGGGAGCCTGCCAGGCTCCTCTGTCCATGGGATTCTCCAGGCAAGAATACTGGAGTGGGCTGCATGCCCTCCTCCAGGGGATCTTCCCAACCCAGGGATGGAACCCAGGTCTCCCGCACTGCAGGCGGATTCTTCACCAACTGAGCCAGTAGGGAAGCCCAGGAATACTGGAGTGGGCAGCCTGTCCCTCCTCCAGGGGATCTTCCTGGCCCAGGAATCTTCACCAGCTGAGCTACCAGGGAAGCCCAAAAGCAGCCCTTCTGCTGCTGCAGCGGCTGAGTCGCTTCAGTCGTGTCCGACTCTGTGCTACCGCATAGACGGCAGCCCAGCAGGCTCCTCCATCCCTGGGATTCTCCAGGCAAGAACACTGGAGTGGGTTGCCACTTCCTTCTCCAATGCATGCATGCATGCTAAGTCACCTCAGTCGTGTCTGACTCTGAGAGACCCCACGGACAACAGCCCACCAGGCTCCTCCGCCCACAGGTTTCTCCAGGCAGGAATACTGGAGTGGATTGCCATTTCCTTCTCTAAAAGGTGTTCTAGGAACTATAAAAAAAAAAATCTGTCCAGTAGAGTTCACCCTATTCACATAACTATAATAACATTTGGTGAGATTTTATACTCTGGATCTTTAAGGAGACCACAAAATAATGTGCTAAAAAGTGACTCACATTTTCTGACATAAAACATGTAGATTTTGAGTTCTTATATAATATATAACAATCAAACAGTGTGCTAAGGTTTCTGTAACAAAACTGAACAGATGCACTTTCTCTAAAGTGCTAATGAGAACCCCTGAACAATTGGACTGGAGCTTTTCAAGTGGAGCCAGGATCCTCTTCTAAATCCTTTGCCATTGTTCCATTTGCCAAAGACGTGTATGTGGCGACACACACCTCTTGCTTCAAGGAACTCATTACTAACTAATCAAGTCCTGTATCAAGGTCTGAGTCCTGTAAATACTGAGCTTTTATAAGTTGTTACAGAAAAACTCGTATGTTTTTAAAATACGCTGCTTAAAACTAGCTGCTTGTTTTACATTTGAAACAGTGGCTGTGTGTTACCGGAGTTCTTGTTCTCTCTAGCGGGAAAAGTGTATGCGCGCGTGCGTGTGTGTGTGCGTGCGCGTGCGTGCATGTGTGCGTGCGTGCATGTGTGCGCGTGTGTGTGCGTGTGTGCGCGCGCGTGTGTGCGTGCACACGTGCGCGTGTGTGTGTGTGCGTGTGTACGTGCACACGTGTGTGTGCGTGTGTGTGTGCGTTTCCTACTGTAAGCAGCAGCCCTCTGCTGGGCGATAGGAAAGGTGTTTTAAATCTCTGATGAAATGAGCCATTTTCTGCTTGGTTTCAAGCTTAGAATGGATTCCCCATTGTGCAACCACAAAAGCACATTATATGTCTTCCATAACACTGCTAAATTCCTCTCTAAGAAATGTGAGGGAAGTGTTAGAGCAATGTGTTTAATCATTGCATGCCAAATATTATGCTGGTATTCCAGTATTTACTTACTTTAATAAATACATTTTAAGTGAAAAATACTTATATTACAAGAGTAATTTGAGAATTTAATAGTGCTAAACAGTTTTGTTTGTACTTTTACCTCTAATAAGTGTGATTTTAGACATAAACAGCATTAAATATCTTTATAAAAATGATTATCATATTATGTTCATCAATATATAATTAAAGAAACATACAAATTAACAGCATATGAAAACGCTATATAACCATCCAAAAAAACTTTCTAAGATGACAAGAAATGATTTATTTAGCTGAGTAATAAAGAACAAGATATTAAGCTCACAAGGAACAATATGATAGCCAAAGTAGACAGTTTTTGTCATTGCAACAATATAATTAAGGACATAAGCAGCAGCTAATCTCAGAATTTATTCTAGGTATTCTAGGTATTAAGTAAGTGGCAACAAATTCCTTATTTATTTCTTAATGAAACTAATGTTAATTAAGCAAGTAGATTAATACTGATACAGTGACTTCTTTCTGGGCAAACTTTAGGAACATAGACAAATAAGAAACAGGTTAGGAATTAGGTAGGTGGGCTGGTTATGAATGCAGATGGGGAGGAAACGGCATATTCTCATTTAGTTGTTCTAAAACCTAATGATACCAGTCTCCTGAAGGGGTTGTTAAAGTTCAGATTGCTGGGCTCCATCCACAGAGTTTCTCACGTAGTAGGCCTGGGACTGGATACTTGTATTTGCCTTTCTAACAAATCCCCAGGCGATGCTGTTCCTGCCTATCTGGGAAACATGCTTGGAGATCGGAATGTTTTTTTCTACAGTTAAAAGAGAGAAGCTCATTTTTACCTATGGTTTCCTTTGCTGTGCAAATCTTTTAGGTTTCATTAGGTCCCATTTATTTATTTTTATTTTTCAATTTTTATTACTCTAGGAGATGAATCAAAACAGAGACTTCTGCGATATATGTCAGGTGTTCTGCCTACGTTTCCTCTAAGATTTTTATAGAATTCAGTTTTAGGATTAGGTCTTTAGTCCATTTTGAGTTTATTTTTCTGTATGGTGTTAGAGTGTGTTCTAATTTCATTCTTTTGTATGGAACTGTCCTGTTTTCCCAGCACTGAGTATTGAAGAGTCTGTCTTTTCTCCATTGTATATTCTTGCTTCCTTTGTCGTGGATTAGGTGACCATAGGTGTAGGGGTTTATCTCTAGACTTACTATCCTGTCCCATTGATCTACATTTCTATTTTTGCGCCAGTACCATACCGTTTTGATGACTAGCTTTGTAGTATAGTTTGGAGTCAGGGAGCCTAATTTCTCCCAACTCTGTTTTTCTTTCTCAAGAAAGAAAGATTTCTTTCTTTCTCAAGATTGCCTTGGCTATTCTGAGTCTTTTGTGTTTCCTCACAAATTTTAAAAATCTTCATTCTACTTCTGTGAAAAATGCTATTGGTAATTTGACAGGTATTGCATTAAGTCTGTAGATTACTCTGCATAGTATATTCATTTAATGGGAAAAGAATATTGCAAATAAAGTTACTATTAAAATAAAAAACTATAAAAACAGCTCATGCAGCTCAATATCAAAAAAACTAACAACCCAATGAAAAAAAATGGGCAAAAAATCTAAATAGACATTTCTCCAAGGAAGACATGGTCAAGAGGCACATGAAATGATGCTCAGCATCACTATTGGAGAAATGCAAATAGAAATTACAATCAGGTATCACTTCTCATCTGTCAGAGCAGCCACCATCAAAAAAGTCTACAAACAACAAATGCTACAGAGGGTGTGGATGTTTGCATCCCCTACACTATTGATGGGGATGCAAACTGATACAGCCACAATGGAGACCAATATGGAGACTTCTTCAGAGGCCAAAAGTAGAGCTACTCTATGACCCAATGATCATACTCCTGGACATATATCTAGAGAAAACCATAATTAAAAATATGTGTGTACCCCAGTGTTCATTGCAATACTACTTACAATTAAGCCAGGACATGGAAGCAAACTAAATATCCATCAAAAGAAGAATGGATAAAGAAAATGAGGTACCTATATAAATGGAATATTATTCGGCCATAAAAAGAGTGAAATAATGCCATTTGCAATAACATGAATGGACCTAGAGATTATCATACTGAGTGAAGTAAGTCAGACAGATAAAGACAAATATAAGATATTGCTTATATGTAAAATTTTAAAAATGGTACAAATAAACTTATTTACAAAACAAAAATAGAGTTGCAGATGTATAAAACAAACACAGTTACCCAGGGTGGTGGGGGGTGGGGAGGGGCCAATTGAGAGGTTGACTTATACACTGTGCTATATATAAAGTAGGTGATAAGGACCGAGCATATAGCACAGGGAACTCTACTAAATATTCTATATGACCTAGATGGGAATAGAATCTAAAGCAGAGTGGATTTATGTATAACCGATTTACTGTTCTGCACAGCAGAACATGACAGAACATGACACTGTAAATTCACTGTACTCCAATAAAAATTAAAGAAAGAGAAGTTCAACTCAACATGAGCTAATGAAGAAGGAATTCATAGGGCCTGGACCCCATCTCTGGCCTGTCCATGCTGATCATGCTCGGCCGCCTCTCCAATGGACTCTGAACCCTGTGTTTAGTGCATATGGAAATGACAACAGAAGGATAAGACCCCCTCCAGACAGGGGAACCTTGAAGATCATATCCATGTTACTCATCGCCTAAGAGAACACATACACTAATCGCCCCTTCCTCCAGACAGGCCATAAGTTTTTCTGTACCTGTCAGAGTATAACCTCGTGCTTACTGATTATTGGCTAATTGTTTCACTGTCTGAGCACACAGCACATGAGTGACGGGGTTATTGGGATTGTATTTACCCTTCCTTAGTTTATGTAAGTCTCAGGGAATTTGGGGTGGTGGGTTCGGACACGCACACATGGAGTGTTAAAGAGTTTCACAAATGCTGGTCGGGGCCCTTGGCTAAGAGGAGACTCTGCCTTGGGCCCGCCGGTGTAATAAACTGCACTCCACCATCTGCATTGTCCTTCTGAGTGAGTCTGTTTCCCGGAACACGTGCCTACAACACTAATGGTCGCCCAGGGTCACTGGTGTTATATACAGTGTGTGGTGAGAGATAGAAAACAAGGTCAGGAGCCAGGAGATAAGGAACATCCAATGGAATAGGGCTAAATATGAGGGAAGGCAAAATTTCCCAGGACTTGGGGTGTTGAACAATTCAGGGGTTTGAAACTCTGAGAGAGTCTCAGCCCAGCTCAGAAACTGAATTACACATTCATTACGCTCAAACCACAGGCTCTTTCATGAAGCATCTTCATCAGAAATCAGACAATTGGACTAGCAGTATTTGAAATTCATCTCCTGTTTTGTTTATTTAGTAGAAGAAAGCTCGTGGTTCATGAAATTTGCAGCTGTATATAGGCATCTATATAATTGTAATTTGAAAGGTGCGTCAGGGGTTGACTAGATGCTCACTGAACCTCTTTTTATTTCTTCTTGAGCGTACAGGTAGTTCAAACACCCTATCCTCCCTTTCAGTTAGCCAATGAGTTTTAGTCAATGAGGGGTGATTTATGTCAACTTTCAGACTGGCTTTTGTGTGTGTGTGTCTTTTCTTTTTTAAATGTATTTATTTTTAATCGGAGGGTAATTGCTTTACAATAAATATGCATATGACCCCTCCCTCTGGAACTGCCCTCCCACCTTCCACTCCAAACTGGCATTTTTAAAAACCTTCTCTCACCATCCTACATGCTTACTCTCTCCCTTTCCCAGTATACTGTCAGATGGTAGAAGAGGACTAAGCCCAGCAATATGTCATAGCTCCATGGTAGAAGCAAGCTATGTGTATATTTTGGAGCAAAGCTCCTCCCCCTCACTCTCACTAATGGCATTGCCGTGACTGTGTCTGAAATACAATTTAGCCGGCTAATACACTGAGATTTCTTTTTGTTTTCTTTTTGGTGTGTGTGTGCATGCACAGGCATTTTTTAAAAACTATTTATGTATTTTTTATAAGTAAATGATCTTCCTGTGTGTCTGGGTAATTTTGTGGTGATTAAAGATAACTGCAAATACTTTGCTATTCATTCCATAGAGAGGTGGAGTTTACGTTCCTTCTCTTTGAGTCCGGTCAGATCTATGTCTTCTTGACCAACAGGATGCGGTGGAAGTGATGCACCAGTTTCCAGGCCAAGCTCTTAAGGAGTCTCAGAACACTCAGTCTTGGAATTCAGCCACTATCCTGTGAAGACGCTTAAGCAGTCCCAGGGAGAGTTCTAGCAGTTTGCCAGCCACTGGGTAAACCATTTTGGAAATGGCTCCTCTTGTCTGGTTTCCTTAAAACTGGCATTCTGTGCAGTAGAGAGAAGCTGTTGCAGTGTTTTAGATTGGTTACATGGCAACATAACGGAAAGAGAGCTTTTGCCTACATAAATAGAAATATCTGTGATTGGAATCATTCTTTTCTTGGATGAATATATTTGAAGTGCATTCTGATAGTATCATATGTTAAGTGTTCTTTTGCCAAAAAAAAAAAACCAACAAAAAACACACCGTGTAAAAGTAGGTTTTCTTTTCTACCCTACTCCCCTGAGCTTCCTCAGAGGAGATATTGAAAAATATAGTAGAGAATACAGATCATGGGAAACCACCTAGGTAATCATCAGAACTGTGATAAAAAGAAATAAGCTAAACATGAAAAAGTAGTAGAAGGAGAAAAAAAACACAGCATCTATTTTGGGGCAGAGTGGTGGCAAATACTATGTATTGCCATTTTAAAATTTTGTAACTCATGCAGTTTTAATTTGCATGTCATGTGTAGTGTTTTTGTCCAATTTTGCCACTGAAATGCAAGTTTTTTGACAAAAGGACACTGCCTTTTGTCTCAGTATCCCAGGTAAGGACTGCCATGCTTGGGTTATGTAGGTATTATTATTATTATTTTTTTTTAAAGAAAGTAATGTTCTTTTGTCTTCTGTTCCATCTAATCCCCCAAGATTTAAACACTGAGATAAAAGAAAGATTTTAAATAGTTTTATCACTGAGTATTTTAAAAAAGATAATTACATTCACATTGTTTTTGGTTTGTATGGATTACTTTTAATATTTTGATTTAATTACCCTTTATAATTTCATAAAATATTCAGGTAACTTTAGGATGACATTGACAAAACAAGGTGCTTTTAGAGGAGACTGACTTCTGCCTCCATCTTCTCTGCGTTCCCCTCTCATAACAGGAAACTCCTTTCACAATTTTAAAATTTATACAGCAGTTTTTTTTTATTTTCTAAAATATAATTGTATGCACACACACACACATGTGTACTTTTAAAAAAAATTAAAAGCACAGTTTTATAGATACTTTTTGTTAACCTGATTACTTAAGGTTGTATTATAAAGAAGATCACACATCATGGTAATACAGTGATCTTTTCTTTTCTCCTCAATTTTGTGATACTCTGTTGGGATGATTTACCTTCATTTTAAATTTTTTGTGTTTAATCAGTTTCCTTTCTCCTGCCTCCTCTGTTACCTCATCTCTTATTAATTTTCCTTTCCTCTTACTATCTCTATTCTAAGAACAATTATCTCCCTGTTTCTTAACCTTCTCATCCTTTTGTTTTCCCTCATAACCTTCACACATGCTTTTCCCTCATCCTAGAAAGGGAATATATGCAGACAATTAATCTCTTTACCACTATTCCATCAGTGAACAAGACCCAATTAAATGAGGCATTTTCTGACATTTATCTAAAGTGACTTCCTATCAGACTGTACCCCTTCCTTGCTTTTTTAACACCTTGATTTGTTGTTACTTCTTAGATACTTGCTTGTTGACTTTCTGTTTGTCTTCATTCATGAGAAATCAGCTCTGTTAATACAAAGACTTTGTCTATTTTGCTCCCATTTCTGTCTCCAGCGATGAGAAACCTTGCACAAAGCAGGTTCTCAGAAATCATTGCAGAATAAACGTGTTTGGATGGCAAAGAGCCAATTACCTTGCTGAAGAGAAGTCGGTGATCTGTCACTTGATGTGAAATCCAAAGCTTTCTCTCTGGAGTGTAGCTTGGATTATCTTGCTGAGAAATAAAAGTGTGCTTTACTTGCCCCCAGGCTTAGGAACAGGCTACCTTGAAGATTTGCTAGTACTTCATTTTTGTCATTAAATATCATTGTTTTTCATTTACTGGCACTTTGAGTTTGCCTGGTGGCTCAGATGTTAAAGAATCTGCCCACAATTCAGGAGACCCAGATTCCATCCCTGGGTTGGGAAGATCCCCTGGAGAAGGGAATGGCAACCCACTCCAGTATTCCTGCCTGGAGGAGCCTGGCAGCTGCAGTCCATGGGGTAGCAAAGAGTCAGACACAACTGAGCAACTGATACTTTCACTTTCACACTTCAGCAAGTCTAAAGCCACATGGCTTGAGTTTCAGATTTTATTTCTCATCTTCTCATTAGCTAGGAAGATGGGAAAAGGAGGGAGAAGGTCTATTAAAGGTTCCAGAATCACAGGACAGTTGAGAAAATAAGAATGTGGAAATGAAGAATCAAAAAGGGAAAAATGAAAGCAATAGTGGCATTATTCTGTTCATTAGAGACTTACTTGAATTAGTTGAGATATTCCTGAATTGAATAGTATTTTAAATGTAATGGATATCCTTTGTTAGTGGTTTCTGGTTATAGGTAACAGAAGCCAACTCAAGCACTTTGAGGAAAAAGGAAATCATAGCTGAGACAGACTGAGGAGTTAGAATTTACTAGATGGACACAAGGATACTTCATAGAATCCAGTTAATGTAAATCAGGAAACTGCATTAGGCTCAATATCCCCTTGTAATGAGAATTTTATACTACTACTCTTATTAAATGGTAATGAGCTGAATATAACAATACTCACAATTTTTTGAAAATCAATAAAATAACCAATTTTAATATAAAAGGAATCAAAATATAATTTATTTATAATAAAACAATGTGTACTTTCATATTAAATAGCTTTGACATAATTATGCATGAAGCTATAATGATGGAGTTAAATGCTTGGATTAAATAGAATCGCATGGATCATCATGGTGTGTTATAATAGCTTATTATGCAACTGTCCTGCATATGTGATTTAAGTATTGAGAGTCCTGTTTCTATTGATGTTGTGACTTTCAGAATAAGTAATATATTTTTGCAAAACTTCAATGTAATATAGTATAATTTTCTGTTGACTAACATGGTGGTTTCATTCCTGTAACACTGGGATATTTAAAGTAACACAAAATTCTTTGCAATCACATTGAAATAGATTCTAGTTTTAGATAATTATAATGAGATTTTTAAACCCAGAGTAATGTAGAATAGGGATTCAAGTTTTATAAATAAGGGGTAATACTTTATGGTACAGGATACTCCAAGAATTTCAAGATATCGACTATCTTGAATTTCAAGATATCAAGTATCACTGGATCCTTCCCAATAATTGCCCATCAAATATTATGAAATACAAAATAGTCTTAAATATTTCTTAATGCTGTCTAGAGTGTGGAATCTTTTTCACTGGAAGCCATTAATGTATGGCATTGCAGAAAATCCTAAAGATATTATCTTTTATGCTGAAACAAGGAGCTACTAGAGGATTTTGAGCAAAGGAATCTTACAAGCTGATAATGTTTGCAGAGGTTGAAAATAGACCCTAGGTATTAAGGGAAGAAGTAAGAGGACTAATGAAGAAGTTGTTGAAAATAATTCAGGTGAAAATCATGTTAGTTTACACCAAGGAGTTAAGTGGATATGGTCTAATTCTATAGGTATTTTGAGGGGATAACCAATAAAATATGGTAGTGAATTAAGACTGAAAGGAGGGAACCAAGAGTCACATCAGTGCACTAGATGGACTGAAGTTACCATTTAGTGAGACAGTGAAGATTTGAGGACAAGCATTCTGTGATAGAGTCAGTCTTTGAGCAGCCATTGAACATTGTCCAGTTTGAACTTGTGATATATAGTAGATATCAAGCAGAAACCTCTAGCTTACAGCTAGGTATAAGAATCTGGAGTTTATGGAGAGGAGTCTTGGCAGAATGTCACCAACCAGTTCATGTGAGAAGTCCAAACCACCTAGCTGCTGAAGCAAGACCATAACTGGGGAGTTCATGGGGAATTCTATGGAAATCCTTGACCCTGTGATCTCACAACCAAGTATGTGGTGGGGAGCCCAGGGTCACTGGTGCTCAGCAGGGTCAAGTTTAGGAAGAAGGGCAGCATAAAGGAGAGAGCATAGTGATGAGGCATGAGGATCCACCACACGTTTCTGAATCTGTTAGTCATCACATCTGAATCTGACAAATATCTTCAAACGCTTACGGCCACGACTGCTTCTATGCATTCAAAACCTACCATGAATTTCACTTTTTGCCCTTTTGACTTTGCAATCATACAGGAAAGTGGGTTCTGAAAATTTGGTTTCCAGAATAACCAAGTCACAGAAAAGAATCTACTGCCATCTACACTTGGACAGTTTTATATCCAAGCACATTCTTTTGGCCATATTAAGCTTCCATCTAAACATGATAAGTTTCAATCTAATAAGATGCAATGGTCCCTCATAAAACCCCAAATATGCTATCCCACTCCCCCAAGGAGAATATGCAAAGTCTTACTTTATTCCTCTTGAGGTCATATTCATTTTTCTGAGTCACACTTCCCTTTTGATATCTTCTAAGTTATATATTGAAATATCAAGTTCAGTTCAGTTCAGTTCAGTTGCTCAGTCATGTCTGACTCTTTGCAACCCCATGGACTACAGCATGCCAGGCTACCCTCTCCATCACCAACTCCCGAAGCTGGCTCAAACTCAGGGTCCTTTTCAAACGAGTCAGTTCTTTGCATCAGGTGGCCAAAGTGTTGGAGCTTCAGCTTCAGCATCAGACTTTCCAATGAATATTCAGGACTGATTTTCTTTAGGATTGACTGGCTGGATCTGTTTGCAGTCCAAGGGATTCTCAGGACTTGTCTCCAGCACCACAGTTCAAAAGCATCAATTCTTAGGTGCTCAGCTTTCTTTGTAGACCAACTCTCACATCCATACAGGACTATCTGGAAAAACCATACCTTTGACTGAATGGACCTTAGTTGGCAAAGTAATGTCTCTGCTTTTTAATATGCTGTCTAGGTTGATCATAGCTTTTCTTCCAAGAAGCAAGCATCTTTTAATTTCATGGATGCTGTCACCATCTGCAGTGATTTTGGAGCCCCCCCTAAAATAAAGTCTCTTCCTGTTTCCATTGTTTCCCCATCTATTTTCCATGAGGTGATGGGACCCGATGCCATGATCTTAGTTTTCTGAATGTTGAACTTTCAGCAAACTTTTTCATTCTCCTCTTTCACTTTCATCAAGAGGCTCTTTAGTTCTTCTTCACTTTCTGCCATAAGGGTGGTGTAATCTGCGTATCTGAGGTTATTGCTATTTCTCTTGGCAATCTTGATTCCAGCTTTTGCTTTATTTTGCCACTATTAATACAACTTCTTAGGAGCAGAAAAATTAAAATAATAACATTTGGCATATACACATATACACAAATGCTTTTGTATACATACACACAAAGAGACACAGACAAGAAAGAAATAGCTAGAACTACTAATCCTCCTTGCTGCAAATGATCATGTTGTTACAGCTTGTAATAAATTAATATTTATCAATATTGATTAATAAATGTAATAAATTAATAAATTCCATTTTCTACTACCAATTTCATATTTCCTTTGGTCTCAGAAAGCACCTCAACTGACTGTGGTCTCTTGACTAGTATGGTAACACCAAACTTCGTTCTTTTAGGATCTGCATCATTAACAATCCTGCCTATTTGAATTGTAGTATTCCATTGATTGTCATCACAGTATAGAGTGGTCAGAGAGGTGCCTCCGCAAGACTCGTGTGTTTTATATACTCCTCCCTACTTGCTCTGAGTAGGAGCAGCCATTTTCCCTTTAATGGTTTGGAATGATGTAGAGAAAGGAGATGGTGATTGATAAAGGGGGTTAAAAAAATTAACAAGGAGTCTTACAGTGACTGGTGATGACTAAGTACCATGAACTGAGTCACAGGATTAACTCTACTTAAAATATATATATATATATGCATATATATATATATTTGAAGCCTGAAAAGTTTATAGGACAGAGTGTAACATGAAATAAGTGCTCAGTAAAGGTAAATTTTCTAAAGCAGAGTCTGCATCAGGGAAGAGACTGTATAAGACATTAAACAAGGCAACCACATAAAGCTGTAAAGTGAGAAGCTGACTTGATTTTATATGCTCCCTGATGGTTGCACTGCTATATTTCTTGGCTTAATCAGAATTGGCTCAGGAACTGGGTCAGTGCAAGGCTCTGAGGGGGTTATATCAATGAAGCAAATGAGGAAAGCTGAAAACAGAAGGGCCACAGATAGTAGACCACACTCGGACTGTGGTGATCGGGTTTCTTGGTTTGAGAGTTTGGCTCTCACAGATCCTCCTGAAAAATTAAAGTGAAAAATCCTTTAGCATAAGCTATAGCTATACTCTTCTGATAGCCTAGCATCAGCTAAACAACTAATTTGCAATTCATTTTATAGTGCCATAGTGTTCTTACCTTGAGGCTCCAGCTCTTCAATTTTGCATATTTTAATAATGAATAAAACCCTACAGTATTTACCTCATCCTTCTCTGGCTTTTGCAAAACTTGTAATAGATCTTTGTCTTTTTCATGAATTATAGCTGCTCTGGTGTCATTAGCTTTTTTTTTTTCTGAACACCTGGAACATTTGAGTTGTCCTTTGTCTCCCGGTATCTTCGGCACATATAATTATGCATTAACCCCAAATTTTATATCTTCCAAATGCTTTACAACCTAGGTTTTATTAGTTTCTGCTGAAAAACAAACCTATAAATCATGTTAGGAATATTATCTTTTTTTCCCTTGTTTGTAGAGGGAATAAAGCAACATGGAAAAAAAACGAAAACAGTTTGCAATCATGACAGGAACGTCAGGGCCAGAAATTTGTATTTCATTGAGACAGGATTGCACTCAGTGTTCCCTCCACATTCTACCACAAATTTGAGCTATTTTCAGATAATGAAAACTTGAACAAGAACCCACCAAAAATAACCAACTCAATATTATAGAGAAATTATCATTCTAGATAATTCAGTCATTATCTTGACTCATTTTTTTTGAAGAAACTCATGGTCTTACTCTATAATACATATTAATTATTTTCCAGCTCTTCAGGTTTCTTTCTATTTGTAAAAAATAGTTTCTGATTGGGGAAAAATTTATATACTCTAAGATGCTATTTTTTTTTTTCCAGCAAATACACCTGACAAAGCCTACAACTATTTTTAGGTTAGTGTTTCTTTCAAACTCATGCTAATTTATTTTGCTCTCAGCTTGATCTCAGCTTCTCTACAGTTCTATTGTACAGTTCTACCAAATACAAGTCTAAGATTTTCCTTTAATGTATTATTCTATTCTGTCGCTCTCTTGGGTTACAGCACACCATCATATCTTTAAGTAGGGTCTTTATTGAACTATGAACTACAAACCAGGTGGAAAAGCACAGATTTATCAAACTCCAAAACCAAGTATAACTTATTAATTCTTGCTGAACCGTCAACTGAACTGTTGTTATTTTCCTATAAAATTTGGGATATCAGTTTTAAGTAGAACTAAGCCAATATATTTTGTCATTCAATGAAGTGGAGGATCAATTTCTTTTTCTGGTTTTTGAAATATTGTTCTCCCCAGTTTTTATGCATTCCTGTTCCTCTGCTCAACACGCTAACATAGACCTAATCGCCACACTTAATTACTGTTAGGTCTTTTCTAACTATTACCCTGAAGTTCTTCAAGCAAAATAGTGTTCAAATAAATGTGCTCACAGTACAGTCATGTCAGCCTCCAGTGAGGTCATTTCTTTGAGCCAGCATTTTTAAGGCTATTGTAAAAAAACTATCAAATCTGGGTTCCTCAAGTATACATTCATTCTTACCAGCATCTAATTCCACTCTGTCAATTTTGCCTGTGCTAAATGATCTATAATTTAGTTATTTCTCTTTTCCAATGAGTCAACTGAAGCTCAGAGAGAAGTGAAATATCTTGAAAATATCACTCATTTAGAGAATGGGGGAATCATAATTTGATATGCAAAGTGTTTGTTTTACATTTATGCTTTTTCTGTTAACTGCTTCACATGTTACTATCTGTCTTCATCAGTATGCTTTCAGTTATAATGAAAACCTCTAATCAAACCAAATTAAAAAATAAAGAAATGCAATTTTTGTAACAAAAGCATAGTTTCTAAGCTGAAACTCTAATTTCTTATCCTCTGTTACACAGCTTCCATTCTTCATTGTTGCCTCCATTCTTAGAACGATACTCTACTTGGGGACCTATAATGGCTTCTGGGTTTATTTTACACATGTATGTATGAATGACTGTGTTTGAAAAGATTATTATGGACCAAAAGTGTTCATATGAACAACATCTAATATAGCAATGCAGACAATACCAATTTAGTGTGAATCACAATGGGCTTCCCTTGCGGTTCAGAAGGTAAAGAATCTACCTTCAATGCAGGAGACATGAGTTTGATCCCTTGGTTGGGCAGATCCCCTTGGAGAGGGGAATGGCTACCCACTACAGTATTCTTGCCTGGAGACTTCCATGGACAGAGAAGCCTGGTGGGTTACAGTCCTTGGGTTTGCAAAGAGTCGGACACGATGGAGTGGCTAACTCTGCTGATGGAATCAAATTATGAACTGTATGAGCTGATCAGGTATGGATACTTGGATGAAAATTGAGATGCTTTATCTGTAGAAGAGGAAATCGGGTGCTGGACATTAAATCCAGGTAATGGCTACTCTCTGACAGCACTTGAAATTTACCTTTCCAGGCCAGTTCCCGTAAATTGCAAAAGCCCTTTATGATTATTCCCATTTCCATCACTTTGTCCATAAACCTCTCTACTAGAAAATCCATCTTTTCCTAAAAACTGCTAAATGAACGTGTGCCTCCAGGCCTAAATTTAAAACATTTATAAAAACTCCCTTAATCACTCCAGTCATACTGACTTTGTGCCCACTGAACTGTTATAGGATTTATAGTTTTCATAGGTATTTAAAATATAGTCTTTTAACAAATATTTCACATTTATAATTTCTGTGATCCTTATCTAGACCATAAGAGCCTACTGACTATAGCTCCATTTTCACATCATTAGTTTAGGCAAGTTACTTAATTTTCTGAGTCTTAATTTTCTCATGTCTAAAATATGCTTAATAATAATATTTACCCATCAGTGGTGGTGTCAAGAGCTATAATTTATATACTACAAGTAAAATCCTGAGATTTTAATTTAATTTAATCCAGGCATGAATTAAATATATGTAATACATTGACTGTTTTATTTTTTAGTCTCTTATAACCATTATGATGTCTAGAAGTGCTAGTTACATGCATAGTAGATGTTCTATGAATATATCTTGGATATCCTTAAGCTAAACTACTGCTCAATACAGTAAAATTGTTAGGTAGTTCAATTCTTAAATATAGTTCTTCTTTCTCAATACAGTGTTGGATACTCTGGATCTTCTTCAAATACATTTTAGAATCAGTTTGTCTAGTCCACAAAATAACTTTCTGGGATTTCAACTGTGATTCCTTCAAATCCTCAAATCTATCAATATAGTTGGGCAGAACTGACATCTTGACAATATAATCCTCCTATCCATGAACATACATTGCTGTTCCATTTATTTGCTTTGATTTCATTCATCAAGGATTTTTCTTTCTTTCTTTCTTTTTTCATTTAGATCTTGTAAAGATTTTGTTAGATCTATATCTATGTATATTGGTTTTGGGTGTTGTATAATTGGCGTTGTGCTTTCAATTTAAAATTTTACCTATTGGTTATTGGTATACAAAAAAGTTATTGGCTTTTATATATTGACTTTGTATGATACCACTTTAATGGCAGAAAGTGAAGAGGAACTAAAGAGTCTCTTGATGAAAGTGAAAGAGGAGAGTGAAGAAGCTGGCTTAAAATTCAACATTCAAAAAACAAAGATCATGGCATCTGGCCTCATCACTTCATGGCAAACAGATGGGGAAAAAGTGGAAACCGACAGATTTGCACTTCATGGCAAATAAATGGGGGAAAAGTGGAAATAGTGACATATGGGGAGAAAGTAGAAACGGTAATTAATTTATTTTCTTGGGCTCCAAAATCACTGTGGATGGTGACTGCAGTCACAAAAGTAAAAGACACTTGCTCCTCGGAAGAGAGGTTATGAAAAACCTAGACAGCATATTAAAAAGCAGAGACATCACTTTGCCAACAAATGTCCGTCAAGTCACAGCTATGGTTTTTCCAGTAGTCATGTATGAATGTGAGAGCTGGACCATAAAGAATGCTGAAGAATTGATGCTTTGGACCTGTGGTGCTGGAAAAGCTCTTGAGAGTCCCTTGGACTGCATGGAGATCAAGCCAGTCAATCCTAAAGGAAATCAACCCTAAATACTCATTGGAAGAGCTGATGCTGAAGCTGAAACTCCAATACTTTGACCACCTGATGCCAAGAGCTGATTCATTGGAAGACCTGATGCTGGAAAAGATTTAGGGCAAGAGGAGAAAGGGGCAATAGAGGATGAGATGATTGGCTGGCATCAGTGACTCAATGGACATGAGTAAACTCTGGGAGATAGTGAAGAACAGGGAAGCCTGATGTGCTGCCATTCATGGGGTCACAAAGCGTTGGACATGACTTAGTGACTGAAAAACAACAAAAATCCTGCCAATTTGCTATATGGTTTTCTAGTTTCAGGAGTTTATTTGTCAGTTCTTTGGGATTTTCTACATAGATAATCATGTTATGTACAAAGACATTTTAAATTCTTCCTTTCTAATCTATACACTGTGTCTTGCCTTTTCTTATTGCACTGTCTAGTACTTCCAGTGTGAAATGAAAAGGAGTGGTGAGAGGTAATTATTCTATTCTAAAATTTAGTTACAACGAGTGTAAAAGTTGGGGTTTCCATGGTGGCTCAGCGGTAAAGAATTTGCCTGCCAGTGCAGGAGAGAGGGGTTTGCACCATGGGTCAGAAGATCCCTGAGTGAAGGAAATGGAAGCCCACTTCAGTATTTTTGCCTGGGAAATCCCATGAACAGAGGAACCTGGTGGGCTAGTCCATGGTGTTGAAGAGAGTTGGTCATGACTTAGCAACTAAACAGCAACAAATGTAGTTACATTCCATCAAGCAGGTCAATATTGTAACTTTAGGCCACCTAACAAGATAACTTCAATATTTAGAAAGCATAAACAATTAGAATTGTTTCTAAATTTGTTTAAACACAACAGTGTTAAAACATTACGTATTTTCTATCCTTTAAACTTTGTTATTAATACCAGAATTCACTTCTAAAATGTTTTTAAAGCAAATATATTACTAGAAGCCAAAGACGAAATGTGTCATGACACTCTCTGAAAAAATCATAGAGAAGTTTAATAAGTGTGTAGAAGAATTTTCATCCTAAATAATAAAGACACAAAATTTGTAACAATACCAAATATATATGTCTTATAGGTACTAATAGATAAGCTACTAAAATATTCTGCAAAAGAATGTAAAGCTATACACTCCCACTAACTTTTTGTGGAAATATAAATTTGTGTATATTTTTTGGAGTGCAAAAGCAGTGTCTACCATGATTCTTTTGAAATGTACATAGCTTTTGCCCCTGTAAAATTCCTCTTCTGGTTTCTGCCTTATAGAAATTTCAATGCGAAAAATATATAAGTTGAAAAAATAGTTAGCAGCAGAGTGTGTGATAGTAAAAAATAGTTTGTCTAAAAGGAAATAGTTAATAAATTATAATTGAGATGGAATTTTAGGCAGCTATGAAAAGATCACTAGTATAAAAAGATCAGCAAAATATGTAATATCTACTTTAGGCATATGGTACCAGAGGATGATGTTTCCTATTATTTAAATAGAGAAAAACATAGTAACCCACTTTTTTAATATGGAAAAACCATCCAACTCAAGTAAATAATTTTTTTTGTACATTTAAATGTAAAACAGCAACTCTCATTTAAATTAGCAAAAACTTAACACAACACTTTAGCTATTACTGTAACTTTTGATGGTCAGAAATTCATTTTATTGTTAATTTTATCTTTTCATACTTTCAGAGACAGGCATGGTAATTGCCAACCAGGGGCAATTTCAGTCAACTGTAAATATAGGCATGTCAACATTAGATACTAAAAAGAGGAAGGAGATCAAGATCTTTCTGTTTTCCCTGTAAGTAGATTTCACTCTATGTCTTAACACATTTTGTCCATAAAAAGCTCTAATGTATCTTGGCTTACAAGCACAATGCATTAAAAATGTTAACAACTTTTTTTCAATAACTTAACAGTTTCCCACTGTCACATAAAATGACCCCTTATAAACTTGTAGACCAGCAAAAGCAGAGAGATTCTTGCCTAGGAAAAAAAGAAACCTAGACAAATACACATTTCTCAAGCTATATAAAATATTTTAAGCTAGAAAATAGGAGGAGATAGCTGTTAACAATGACTACTAAAAAGATAAAAATAACTGTATAGAAAGTATTGTAGATGAAAAGATTTTAAATGTATTTTGTCATGCACATTTTGGTTGCTAGCTTTGAAAAGAATTAGAATATGTTTCAGGTGTTGGCTTCAAGCTTCATTTAGGTAAAACAGAACATCTTCCAAAATATCGTTTACAGGTGCTGTGAACTAACTCAAAATTTTGTGCATAAACAAAGACTAAATCTTGATCATGGGAGAGAGTATTAGTCTTTATTTTGCTCAGTTTTATTGATATATTATTTACACATAATTTTATATATGTTTAAAGTACACAACATAGTGATTTGATATACAGTTGAGTCTTGAACAACATGGATTTGAACTGCATGGGTCCACTTATATACAAATTTTTTTCAATAAATTTGGGTACCTGTATTTTCATTTCGCAGATCTTTAAATGAATTAACTGTGGGGGAACAGTTTATGTTTGATTAGAGATCACGATATGTGAAATGAAAATGACTAGGGTTTGAGTCCCAATTCTAACCAAACTGCTTCAGCTTCCTGTCCTTGGGTTAATGAATTGTTTTGTTTTTGAGGCAGAGCAGTCAGCAGATTTTTGACTTCATGGTGGGTTGGCGCCTCATTATTTGCATATGTATTGTGAACTGATTATCACAAATAAGTTTAGTTAACATCCATGATTTTACATAGTCCCATTTTTTTCTTGTGTTGAAAAGTTTTAAGATCGTCCCTTAGCAAGTTTCAAATACAAACACATACGGTTAACTTGTGCGCCCGTGTTTCCGGCCCTCCACCAGACTGGGGAGGTGGGCACTCCGCTCCTTCCCCTCAGGGAAACCTGCGGGCCCCCAGGCGTGCTCCTGATCGATGCTCGCAGTGGACTTGCTGTGTGTGGAAAGCTTCCTGGGTACCAAGCCCCGTGTCGGGACTTCAGGAGTCTTTGTCTCTCTTGAGCCCCTTCATGGCCCGCTGAGGTTGATGCCGTTAAGCCCTGTTTAGTAGAGAAGGAACCCACTCCAGAGTTCTTGCCTGGAGAACCCCACGATCAGAGGAGTCTGGCGGGCCACAGTCCATGGGGTCGCCAGAGCTGGACACGACTTAGCGACTAAACCGCCACCAGCACAGGCACCCCGCGCACATGATGTCCCCAGAACTATTACGGCCAGCACAGGCACCCCGCGCACATGATGTCCCCAGAACTATTACGGCCAGCACAGGCACCCCGCGCACATGATGTCCCCAGAACTATTACGGCCAGCACAGGCACCCCGCGCACATGATGTCCCCAGAACTATTACGGCCAGCACAGGCACCCCGCGCACATGATGTCCCCAGAACTATTACGGCCAGCACAGGCACCCCGCGCACATGATGTCCCCAGAACTATTACGGCCAGCACAGGCACCCCGCGCACATGATGTCCCCAGAACTATTACGGCCAGCACAGGCACCCCGCGCACATGATGTCCCCAGAACTATTACGGCCAGCACAGGCACCCCGCGCACATGATGTCCCCAGAACTATTACGGCCAGCACAGGCACCCCGCGCACATGATGTCCCCAGAACTATTACGGCCAGCACAGGCACCCCGCGCACATGATGTCCCCAGAACTATTACGGCCAGCACAGGCACCCCGCGCACATGATGTCCCCAGAACTATTACGGCCAGCATAGGCACCCCGCGCACATGATGTCCCCAGAACTTACTTACGGCTGGAAACTGTACCTTTCGGCCACCTTCTTTCATTTCCCCACCCTACATCTCCAGTCTCTGATAACCACCAGCTTATTCCCTGCTTGTTTGTTTTTTTAATTCCACATATGAGTACCATATAATTTACCTTTCTCTGTTAGATTTATTTCACTTAGCATAATGCTCTTAAGCCTCATTCACGTTGTCACAAATGGCAAGATTTCCCTCTCTGTTATCATTGTATAATAGCCCTTTGTATATAATAGAGCATTTTCTTATCGATTCATCCATCTTGGATACTTAAGTTGTTTCTATGTGTTGGTCTCGGCTATTGTGAATAATACTGCAATCAACACGGGCGAGGGGGGTGGGCAATTATCTCTTTGAGACTGTGATTTCATTTCCTCAGGATGTATATCCAGAAATGAAATTATTGGTTTTATGACACAATTGATTTAAATATTTCATAGGTATCCTTCTAATTTATTATTTTAAAAATAATACTTTATCAGACCACTAGCAGCTATATATGGTATATAAATTAGTTTATTGCACATCATTTTATATATTTTAAAAATATTTATTTTAAATTAATTTGCTTTGAAGGATAATTTTAACTTCGCCATCAGAATTTTTTCATAGAAAACAATTCTAATTATTTGTTGATTGTTATCATTTGTGAAAGATTTGCTGAATGAGGTAAACTTTTGCTAAATTATCTGTTAAAGGTCAAGACAGCTAATTTATAGTCATGAAGCAGAGATTATCATTAATGAAAATTTTCTTGTTCATCCTTCTATTTCTTCCTGGCCTGAACACTGTCCTAATCTATAGTTGTGCATCTGGTGACTTTGTCCATTTATTTCCAGATTTATTGCTAGTGTATTAACAACTGATTTTTATATTCTTAGATGCCAACTGTTGTCTTTTTCTCACTGTGTATCAAAACACAGTATAACCTTTAAATTTTGTATATCTCTCTATACTTAACCCCTTGATTCAGACACCTTTAAAAGTTAGCTCAGTTTATTATCCACCACATATATTCCTACAATATTTTATGTAACTTTATGTCATTTAGTCTTCTAAGAATAACTTTGATTTTCACAACAATTTCTTCAGAATTTATGACCGCCTTCTTTGCTAACTTTTTTTTTAGTCACTCAACTTTTAAAATTTTGGGGGCAAGAAGAAGATATAAATAAACAAGATATTACTTGTTTGTATCAACTAAAACAAGATACTAAAACTACTTAAATACTTTCATGTTCAAATATTTTTCTAATACTTTAAGTGCAAATTTGTTATTTATTTGGTGTTTATTTTTCATTAGAGGACAATTTCTTTACAGTGTTGTGGTAGACACAGTGGGGAAAGGAGAGTGAGGGACACATTGAGAAAGCATCTTTGACGTCTATGTCAGGCAGGCAGGCTGGCAGTTCAGTCACTCTGTCATGTACGATTCTTTGCAACCCCATGGACTGCAGCACGCCAGGCCTCCCTGTCCATCACCAACCCCCAGAGCTTGCCCAAACTCATGGTCTTTGAGTCAGTGATGCCATCCAACCATCTCTTCTTCTATTGTCCCCTTCTCCTCCCACCTTCAGTCTTTCCTAGCATCAGGGTCTTTTCCAGTGAGTCAGTTCTTTGCATCAGGTGGTCAAAGTATTGGAGCTTCAGCTTCAGCATCAGTCCTTCCAATGAATATTCAGGACTGATTTCCTTTAGGGTTGACTGATTTGATCTCCTTGCAGTCCAAGGGACTCTCAAGAGTCTTCTCCAAAACTGCAGTTCAAAAGCATCAATTCTTCAGCACTCAGCTTTCTTTATGGTCCAACTCTCACATCCATACATGACTACTAGAAAAACCATAGCTTTGACTGAATGGACCTTTGTTAGGCAAAGTAGCGACTCTGTGTTTTAATAAGCTGTCTAGATTGGTCATAGCTTTTCTTTCAAGGAGCAAGAGTCTTTTAATTTCATAGCTGCTGTCACCATCTGCAGTGATTTTAGAGCTTCCCAAAATAGTCTGTCACTGTTTCCACTGTTTCCTGATTTATTTGCCATGAAGTGATAGGACCGGATGCCATGATCTTAGTTTTCTGAATGTTGAGTTTTAAGCCAGCATTTTCACTCTCCTCTTTCACTTTCATCAAGAGATTCTTCAGTTCCTCTTCATTTTCTGCCATAAGGGTGGTGTCATCTGCATATCTGAGGTTATTAATATTTCTCCTGGAAATCTTGACTCCAGCTTGTGCTTCATCCAGCCCGGCATTTCGCATGATGTACTCTGAATATAAGCTAAATGAGCAGGGTGACAATATATACCCTTGACATATTCCTTTCCCAATTTGGAACCATTCCATTGTTCCACATCTGGTTCTAACTGTTGCTTCTTGACCTGCATACAGATTCCTCAGGAGGCAGGTAAGATGGCCTGGCATTCCCATCTTTTTTAAGAATACACTGTATTAATTATATAAAATACACTGTATAATTAAGTTGCTTTAGTTGTGTCTGACTCTTTGCAACTCCACAGATTGTAGCCCTCCAGGCTTCTCTGCCCTTGGGATTCTCCAGACAAGAACACTGGAGTAGGTTTCCATGCTCTCCTCCCATATTTACACTATCATGTGTAAAATAGATAACTTATGGGAAGCTGCTGTAAACTTTTAAGTAATGTTTGCTGTTTGATATTTTTGAAGCATTCATGGATTTAGGCACATTTCATTTTTTAAATAAAAAACAATATACATAGTACTATATATGCTAAGTGCCTGCTTGATAAGTCACTTCAGTGGTGTCTGACTCATTGTGACCCCACAGACTGTATCCCACCAGGCTCCTCTGTCCATGGGATTCTCCAGGTAAGAATACTGGAGTGGGTTGCCATGCCCTTCTCCAGGGGATCTTCCTGACCCAGGGATCGAACCCGCATCTCCTGCTGCTCCTGCATGGCAGGTGAAGTCTTACCACTGAGCCATCGGAGAAGCCCATATATGCTAAGTACAGTTCTATAAAAATTCTCATATGAAACTGTAAAGGAACTTTGAAAAGAGTTGTTATGCAAAATAGGTATAGATAAGGATGTAGGTTTAAAATTAGCTTTAAGGATTAATATTTTATTTCTTTTCGTTTTCCCTTAGGTTGTTAATTTTTACATATTTGCAGATATGTTTACAGTGAAATGTCATGGAGTGCCTTGGAAATAGTCCAGTCACTCTCACTTTCATAGTAGAAAAGTTGATAGCATCAATAACAATTAAGGAAATAATATCTATGATGGTAACAGCAATATGACACAGACAATCTAGCTTCTTTTAATAGTCTCCATTACTTAAAAAATAACAGCTATAGAACCATGCAAGATCTTCCATGAATTTGAATTTTTACCTCCTCTGCCCACTCAAGACAGAAGTATGGATTTGGAAACTTGAGGAAAAGAGATAGGAAGATATTGAAAGAGTCAATATGAAAGTTTGTAAAGCTCAAACTAAGTTTATAATGATGCAAACATATAATTGAATTCAAGGGTTCCTACTGAGAAAGAATTGAGAAACTTTGATTTTCAGTTGGAAGTAAGGCAAATGATTGTAAAAAGGTTCATAGAGCAAAGAGAAAGTGTATATTTCTCTTTTGATATGAAGATCTGCTTTAGTATTGAGATCCTAAAGCAAATGAGAAAGATGGTAGATGTCTTTGGAGGGGCATTTGGGATAAGGTTAATGGGCTGAGCCGAGCTTATATACTGTGAAGGGTTTCTGCACAGGAATGAGAAAATTAAATGCTGCAGAAGGAAAAAACAAACAAACAGGCAGTATGTCAGACAGTAGTTTTATCATTTAGCAAATATTTCTCATTAAATGAAATGCAACTTGAAAAGTAGAATCTAGAACTCACAGACATTTCAGAAATTTTAAAATATTTTGGTGTAGGAGAACTTTGTGATAAATCCAAGTTGTTACATAATCATATCATTGGATCTTAAGTATCTTTGAAAGATTGAGTAGTGTGCTTATGCAAAAGTCAAACAATATCAAATTTTCCCAGTTCAATAGTACATAAAATATGAAAACAAATAGTAATGAAAATTTTCAATTTTTTATTTTCAGGTTCTATATTTTTCAAACTTTCACACATAACAAGGAGTAAAATAAATAAAAAATCTAAATAAAATTAATACAAATATCATAAATTTGATTATAAGAAAATCTTACATTAATATGTGTTAGTTTTGGCTACAGGAGCTTGCTTACATATACTCAAATGCTTTGTTAGCAAACTTGTTGCTATTTCACAAAAATGATTAAATATATCAGTTCTCTTGAAATTGTTTAAACAGCATTATGATTTATGCATTAATTTCCTCCTCCCTAACAAATATTAATTATATCTGAAAAGAAGAGGTAGGAATGGAAATGAGCAAGAGACAAAGGCAAGCAAGAAAGTCAGGTGAAGGGTGGTACGAAAAGGAAATAACTTTATTTCTTTCCTTTTTACTCTGTTCCAGTTTCTGTGTTAGGGCTGATTCTTTCATTATTGTATCTATTATATTCAGCTCCACAATTTGGCCAGCTGATGTGAAGAGTCAACTCACGGGAAAAGACCCTGATGCTGGGAAATATAGAAGGCAAAAGGAAAAGGGGACGGCAGAGAATGAGATGGTTAGATAGCATCACAGACTCAATGTACATGAATCTGAGCAAACTCCAGAAGATAATGGAGGACAGAGGAGTCTGGCATGCTACAGTCCATGGGATTTCAAAGAGTTGGACATGAATTAGCAACTAAACAAAAACAACAAATCTTCAACTCAACTATAAGGTGGCATAAATAATTTCCAGTTGATAAGTAAAACCTTGAAGTCCAGAGAGGTTCAATGTCTTTCCTTAAGTTTCACAAAAGCATTTGATGCAGCACAGAGTTTTCATATCATTTCTGCCATTTATCGAACCCATCTTTGCATGAAATATTCCCTTGCTATCTCTAATTTTCTTGAAGAGATCTCTAGTCTTTCCCATTCTGTTGTTTTCCTCTGTTTCTTTGCACTGATCACTAAGGAAGGCTTTCTTATCTCTCCTGGCTATTTTTTGGAACTCTGCATTCAAATGGGAATATCTTTCCTTTTCTCCTTTGCTTTTCACTTCTCTTCTTTTCACAGCTATTTGTAAGGCCTCCTCAGACAACCATTTTGCCTTTTTGCATTTCTTTTCCATGGGGATGGTCTTGATCCCTGTCTCCTGTACAATGTCATGAACCTCCATCCATAGTTCATCAGGCTCTCTGTCTATCAGATCTAGTCCCTTAAATCTATTTCTCACTTCCACTGTATAGTCATAAGGGATTTGATTTAGGTCATACCTGAATGGTCTAGTGGTTTTCCCTACTTTCTTCATCTTAAGTCTGAATTTGGCAGTAAGGAGTTCATGATTTAAGCCACAGTCAGCTCCTGGTCTTGTTTTTGCTGCCTGTATAGAGCTTCTCCCTCTTTGGCTGCAAAGAATATAATCAATCTGATTTCGGTGTTGACCATCTGGTGATGTCCATGTGTAGAATCTTCTCTTGTGTTGTTGGAAGTGGGTATTTGCTATGACCAGTGCGTTCTCTTGGCAAAACTCTATTATCCTTTGCCCTGCTTCATTCTGTACTCCAAGGCCAAATTTGCCTGTTACTCCAGGTGTTTCTTGACTTCCTACTTTTGCATTCCAGTCCCCTATAATGAAAAGGACAACTTTCTTGAGTGTTAGCTCTAAAAGGTCCTGTAGGTCTTCTTAGAACCGTTCAACTTCAGCTTCTTCAGCATTACTGGTTGGGGCATAGGCTTGGATTACCATGATATTGAATGGTTTGCCTTGGAAATGAACAGAGATCATGCTGTCATTTTTGAGATTGCATCCAAGTACTGCATTTTGGACTCTTTTGTTGACCATGTTGGCTGTTCCATTTCTTCTAAGGGATTCCTGCCCACAGTAGTAGATATAATGGTCATCTGAGTTAAATTCACCCATTTCAGTCCATTTTAGTTCACTGATTCCTAGAATGTCAACGTTCACTCTTGCCATTTCCTGTTTGACTGCTTCCAATTTGCCTTGATTCATGGACCTAACATTCCAGGTCTTATGCAATATTGCTCTTTACAGCATCAGACCTTGCTTCTATCACTGGTCACATCCAGAACTGGATATTGTTTCTTCTTTGGCTCCATCCCTTCATTCTTTTTGGAGTTATTTCTCTGCTGATCTCCCGTAGCATACTGGGCACCTACCAACCTGGGGAGTTACACTTCCAGTACCCTATCATTTTGCCTTTTCATACAGTTCATGGGGTTCTCAAGGCAAGAATACAGAAGTGGTTTGCCATTCCCTTCTCTAGTGGACCAAATGGTATGACCTAACAGAAGCAGAAGATATTAAGAAGAGGTGGCAAGAATACACAGAAGAACTGTACAAAAAAGATCTTCATGACCCAGATAATCACGATGGTGTGATCACTCACCTAGAGCCAGACATCCTGGAATGTGAAGTCAAGTGGGCATTAGGAAGCATCACTACAAACAAAGCAGGTGGAGGTGATGGAATTCCAGTTGAGTTATTTCAAATCCTGAAAGATGATGCTGTGAAAGTGCTGCACTCAATATGCCAGCAAATTTGGAAAACTCAGCAGTGGCCAAAGGACTGGAAAATGTCAGTTTTCATTCCAATCCCAAAGAAAGACACTGCCAAAGAAAGCTCAAACTAGCACACAATTGCAGTCAACTCACATCCAAGTAAAGCAATGCTCAAAATTCTCCAAGTCAGTCTTCAGCAATACGTGAGCCGTGAACTTCCAGATGTTCAAGCTGGTTTTAGAAAAGGCAGAGGAACCACAGATCAAATTGCCAACATCTGCTGGATCATCAAAAAAGCAAGAGAGTTCCAGAAAAACATTTATTTCTGCTTTATTGACTATGCCAAAACCTTTGACTGTTAGGATCACAATAAACTGTGGAAAATTCTGAAGGAGATGGGAATACCAGACCACCTGACCTGCCTCTTGAGAAACCTGTATGCAGGTCAGGAAGCAACAGTTAGAACTGGACATGGAACAGACTGGTTCCAAATAGGAAAAGGAGTACATCAAGGCTGTATATTGTCACCCTGCTTATTTAACTTATATGCAGAGTACATCATGAGAAACTCTGAGCTGGAGGAAGCACAAGCTGAAATCAAGATTGCAGGAAGAAATATCAGTAACCTCAGATATGCAGATGACACCACCCTTATGGCAGAAAGTGAAGAACTAAAGAGCCTCTTGATGAAAGTGAAAGAGGAGAGTGTAAAAGTTGGCTTAAAGCTCAACATTCAGAAAACAAAGATCATGGCATCCGGTCCCATCACTTCATGGCACATAGATGGGGGGACAGTGGAAACAGTGTCAGACTTTATTTTTCTGGGCTCTAAAATCACTGCAGATGGTGATTGCAGCCATGAAATTAAAAGACGCTTAGTCTTGGAAGGAAAGTTATGACCAACCTAGATAGCATATTAAAAAGCAGAGACATTGTTTTGCCAACAAATGTCCGTCTGGTCAAGGCTATGGTTTTTCCAGTTGTCGTGTATGGATGTGAGTGTTGGACGGTGAAGAAAGCTGAGCGCTGAAAAATTGATGCTTTTGAACTGTGGTGTTGGAGAAGACTCTGGAGAGTCCCTTGGACTGCAAGGAGATCCAACCAGTCTATCCTGAAGGAGGTCAGTCCTGGGTGTTCATTGGAAGGACTGATGCTGAAGCTGAAACTCCAATACTTTGTCCACCTGCTGCGAAGAGCTGACTCATTGGAAAAGAGCCCGATGCTGTGAGGGATTGGGGGCAGGAGGAGAAGGGGCGACAGAGGATGAGATGGCTGGATGGCATCACCAACTCAATGGACATGAGTTTGAGTAAACTCTGGGAGTTGATGATGGACAGGGAGGCCTGGTGTGCTGTGATTCACGGGGTCGCAAAGAGTCGGACATGGCTGAGTGACTAAACTGAATTGAACTGACTAGTTGTTTTCATAGAAGAAAAAAATGTTCAGTAATCGGGATTAGTTAAAAAGAAGTATCTGTATCAGTCAGGGTTCTTAAAACTAAGCAAATGAAACGGTCTCTGGCTTAGCCACACAGCAAAGGATTAGATTGAAAGAGTTGTTAAAGATGTGACGACATGAGGCTTATGAAAGTGAGTAGGAGCTAAGGAAACTAGTTAGAAATGAGGAGCATAGACTTGCTCCTGAGAATAAGTTTGGTGAAAGTAACTCAGTCACTGTTCCAAACCGCAGATACCATAGTTTGCACCAACATCATGACCCATGTTGGACATCCTACTTTGCCTCTGGCTTTCTATCAGCATCGTCCCTAGAAGCTGAATATGACTGCTCTCATTTGGCCACCTTCAGTATTAGGTGCTTGTCTGATCATTTCTCAGCTGTTCTGTTTAATTTGAATATTGTATTCAATATAAAAAAAATAACACATAGATGCCAGGGTGGATAAAGGAGGATTGGTTGGAATATTAAGCTTAAAAAGATGGATGAATGCTGTTTTAAATTTAAAAATATATATATATATATATATATACATATGGGTGACTTTCATGATTTCAGTGGATGGGATAAAGACTAATGAGTAAAGACTGTGAGAAAACAAGATTTCTTTTTAATACAGAAGTCCAAACTTGGAATGGGCGTGGTGCTGCTACTAGAAGGAATTATGCACGAATAAGATGTTCATTCCCTAGGGATATCATAGAACAAATTATTGTTTGAATATGAGAATAAACCATATAACTGGTAAGATTAGAACAATTCTAATTTTCAGTCGCCATAGTTCTTTGATCTTTACTTTTGAATTCCACGCAAAATATTTTACATAGTTTCCATTGCTAATTGGTCCTCAAGTAGAGAGAAATTTTCCATTTGTACCAAAGAACAAAACTTGCCTCCAGCCTCTTGAGCTTGATTATATGTAATACCATACTATAACTATTTCTTAGTGCTTTTCTTAGCAATTTTATGGTGTTGAAGCATACAGATCACTTGGTGTGGCTATTGGATTATTTGAGATATGGCTATTAAAGCATATACCCTAAGTGTGGTTTTGGAATTGAGTATTTAGATTTTCATTTAAATAGTTTGTTAGGTATTATAGAATATGTCATGTACATTTTTGCCTGATTATTTAACATTTTATTTTGAAGTAACCTCAAAAGTATAGAGAAATTGCAAAATATTAATAGTACAAAGAATTCTTGTTTGCCCTTTGCTCAGTTTCCCCCAAAATTAATGTAATTATATTATATTTGCTTAATCATCCTTTTCTTTTTGTTGAGGAATTTGTGTGTCTGTGTTGTCAAGAAAAATTGCACTGATGAAATTAAAAGGGAAAAATTTTATTTAAGACCTTTGGAGAAGGAAATGGCAACCTGCTCAGACATGACTGAGCATGCACTCTGGGGGGTAAAGAATTTGCTTGCCATGCAGGAGACTCAAGAAAGGTGGGTTCGATCCCTGCATCAGGAAGATACTCTGGAGGATGAAGTGGCAACAGGATGCAGTATTCTTACCTGGGGATGCCCATGAAAAAAGGAGTCTGGTGGGCTACTGTCCAAACAGCCGCAAAGAGTCAGACATGACTGAGCATGCACACATGCGCTAATTATTAAAGTTGCAAAGTTAATCACACATGTTTTTCACAATAACCCCGGACAGGAACTGTTTCACGATAAACCCAGACAGTTACTGTTAGGCTACTTTTTAAAAATACAAGAACCATATACATTGACACATGGCCCCAATACTGGGGACTGGAGATATTCTATAGATTCTATCAACTTCAGTAAGGGAAGATGATTTAAGATGTACTACACAGTTTTTTTTTTTTTTTTAATGACTCTTGGGATGCTGAACAGTAATTGATTTTTTAGACCTGTTTGCAATAAATGTGAATATTTCTGCTTTAGTAATCTTAAGAGGATATGTTTTCCATCAGTGTCTCTACAACACTGGGATTCCCTACTACTTCTGGCTATGTCAAAAACCTGAGTAGGCTGAAATTAAATACCTGTGGTGAAAGCCATATGTTGCATTATGCTTTTGCCAAGTTGAGGTAGGAAAAACAAAAGCAAGGGAGTGCCTTTTATTATTAATGATTCTCTAGGCCCTCAGCCACATTCTGTATAAAAATACATAAATGAAATATTCATTAAAGCATTTAAACTATCAATATTGTATAAACAAAAATAAGAAATGACATAGTATAAATAGATTCTCTGAGTTATCATGTTAAATTTTTCCAAGAAAAACTAATAGTTATGAAATCCTTCAATAACTTAGATGTTTTATTTTCTTTAACTGCCCATACATATTCAGTTTGCTAGATACAACTAATGAATAGATGTCAGAATGAGCATTTTTATATACTGAAAGTATAAGTAAGGCAGACAAGGGGATTATTATCCATTTTGCTATTTCTAATAAATTTGCATTTATAAACTTCTAAATGCAGACTAAAATTTCTAATTTAGATTTTGACAGTATCTTATTAGATACCTAAGTTGTTGAGTAAGAATCTCGATTCAAAGTCTTCATCCGGAGTTGGCACATTTTTCTCTAAAGGATCCAATAGTATAAATATTTTAAGTTTTGCAGACCAGGTATGGTCACCATCACATATCCTTTTTTGAATTCTTTTGTAACCTTATAAAAATATCAAAATCATTTTCAGCTCATGGGCTATGCTGAAGCACACCAACAGTAATATTTGACCTATGGATTTGACCTGTCTGCTACTGATTCCTGGTATAGGAATCTATCCTATCTTACCAGCTGATTTATTCCTGTGTATTCCTTTCTTACCAGGAAGATTTACAATAGATATAATTTCTTTACATGAGCTAGTAGAGGTTTTTAAAATTTTGCTTAAGTAATTTATTTTCTTAAGGTAACCAAGTACATTCAGTAGTAAATATCGAATCTGCATTCCATTGCTAACCCCGTTGTCACATGACTACCAAACTAATAATTCTGCTATGGTATAAGGTTGAATAAAATGGAAGGCTGAATTCAAAGGTTACTGACGTTACTGTAAGTCAATATCTAACTGAAGATGGAAACAGCTGTGTAGGGGTTTTCTAATTATTGTAAGTGTGCTTGCAGTACATGTGTGAATGTGTGTGTCTGTGTGTGTGTGTGTGTGGCTATATTATGAATCTGCTATTATAATTGCTAGTTAACGCCCAGTAATAATTGTTGATATAGCCAATCTTGGTTGCAAAACGAATATGCCTTACCTGAAATAGGTAAACATATTCTGGTTTATATCACTCACTACTGTATAATTAATATTTGGTGGAGTGTGTGCTGCTGAATATACTAAATCAGTGCTGAACAAATGGATAGAAATGAAATACATGGATAGAAAGAAATTTGATAATAAACTATTGGTAGCAGTGAAGCTTTAGTGGTAGAGAGAAAATCATGCCTGAGGTATCACAGAGAAAATCAGGACAAGATTCAGACTTGAGGAGAAGATGGACTACTTTTGAAATGGAGATGCTCAATATGGGTTGAGTCAGGGCAGGAAAAGTCTTAGTGCAATTCACTTGAGAACAGAGGAGAATTATGCTGAATCCCTGACCTACTAGCTTATAAACCCTTGTTTCTATTGACTGAGCAGAAATGGCTTCAGAATCTATCTTAAATTGAACCTACAAGTGAGAACAAGTCTCTAAGTAGAGGGAAGATAAGGTGTAATATCTGAATGTGGATTAGAGATATTCATAAAAGTTCAACTTTTTCTCAGCCTTAAAAAATCAGACATTTTTTTAATTTTGACCCTACATTGACCACCATATTAGCAATTATGTAATATGTTATCTACGACCTGATCAAACTTCTAGAATACCAAGTTAGAGTCAAGCATTGATTACATTCGGTAGAAGCCAAAGTTGGAGACTTTCTGTCTGTTTGATCAGCCTCTTTGCTAACTTTACTTCATATGAAAAGAATCAATTTTGGAAGAGTGACTGGTACTAATCAAGAGGAAATTAAAAGCTTGAGGGAAAATAGGTTCGAGATTAGTTTGCAGATTCGTTTTTAAATTTTTCTCTTTTAGCTAGTGGGCTTATATGAATTTAACAAATGAAAGAGAAGTTAAATAAAATTTTCTTTCATAAAATGCAGAAAGACAGATGCTTATATGAATGTGTCTGTCTGAATACCTCTGCACACACACACAGCAGAGACACTGGAGACACCATTCCCACCAAATAGTGACAGGAGCTGTCGCCGGTGGGGACTTGCTTGGCGACCGTAGTCTCTCCCTTTTTAAAAATTTACCATTTAAAGCTCCTACAGAGTACATCATCTTATTAATATTTTAAATGAAAACAAATTAAGAATAAATAGAAATTTTAAAGAATCAAAACACTTAAGCTTATAGTTTCTTCAACTTTGATATGAAATTGGTTCATAATTTCATGAAAAATGTATAACTTAAAAAGCAAGATGGCAAGTTTTGTCTCTTTTAAAGGCAGTAACATTTCTTTCTGACTCAAAAAACAGAAAAAAAAAAGAAGTAGGAGAGAATTCTGCATAGTATGGATATTGTGCAGATATATATGATGCTGTTCTTTTTACAAGGTAAGGGAGAGGACTGTCCAAGATGGCAGAATAGGAAGACTGTGAGCTCACCTCCTCCAATGGGTTCAATTTAAGACAGAATAAAATAATGATTAAAAGCCTGTGTTTTGAATGCTGGGAGCTGCAGCTTCCCATCTCTTCTATACCATTTATTATGTGGTTTTGAGGCAACTTATGTAACTTTTCTCCTTCTTTTCTCAATCATAAAATACATATAATAGAAACTACATTGTAGGAATTCCATGGAGATACTTGTGAAGGTATAATGAGTGTAATTAGCAATCAATAAATAATAGCTTAAAATATTATTCAAAGAGAGAAAGATCTCAGAAATATGTCTGAGAACTGATGTGAAACTCAGATGCTCCATCTTGAAATTCTGTTCTAACTTAGAGCAAATTACTTTTACATTAGAAAATTAAGTGTTTAGGCTGCTGATACTTAGAATGATCGCCATGGTGCAAGTGTTCATTATAAACTCAAGTGAATTATACTACTAAAATATTTATATAATCCTTTTTGCTCTGATTTCTGTTTTTGCATTGTTCCTCTTCTGAACCGGAAGGGAGCAAATTCACACATGTTGTTCCAGCTGTGGTTGCGTCTGGCTCTGCACACTGGTGTTAACTTGTGAGACTCTGAACTATGGAGCCAAAAACCTGTCCAGGTTTGCTCACGATGGGATTACATGACCAGCTTTTACTTTGCAGTATATGAATCTGGGTATTAACTAGATTTAACTTAATGCTTTCTTCAAGTGTGGCCGAATTCCAGTTCAATGTGATACATATATTCATCAAATATTTATTGGGCAACTACTAATTATTTCTGAGACTATAAGTCAGTGAACCAGATGAAAATGTGCATTTTATAAATCATTTAGTTGTGGGGGAGGTAGTCTTAACAAATAACTCATATATACATGTGAGAAATACTGTGGAAAAACAGTGTAAGGTAAGAGGAATTGTACAAGTTGAAATGGACATGCATTTCAGGTCCTTGCAGATAGCACCTCAGTGACCCTTCCCTGACAGCTCTATATAAAACTGTAATCTCTTCCAAAACCCAACAGTAATTCCCCTAAACTTGATCTACATTCTCCACAGCAATTGTTATAATTTGTATTGTTATTATTATTAATCTTTCTTTCCCATTTGAAGGCAAATTCCATAAATGCAGAGATTTGTCCTCATTTTGTTCTTTGCTTTATTCTCACTTTAGGCAAATCACTAGTAATTGTTCCGCCCGTAGTCTGAGTCCCCAGTCGGGAAAGAAGACGCCTCAAAACAATGCAACTTGCAATAGGGGAATTTATTACTGACTCGAGCCAGGGCCTCCCGCCCTCACCAAGGGTGTGAGGACGAAAGGCCCCGAGCCCCAGTTCTCTCCGGTGTTTATTAGGTCAAAAAGAAGCAGCAGGTAGTTGGCGCAAGCGGATTGGTTACACAGTTGCAAGGCAACTTTTGTGGCCCAAAGTGGGGCTTTCAGCTTTCCCCTGATAGGTTCCCTTTTTTCTTGCTAGGCATATGTTGACTGGCTAGCTCCAGGAGGCCTGATAATTATGTTACCCCGGGAAACCAGGCCTACTCCTAATCTAGGCTGCCTGTCATGGCCTTACCCGTGACAGCCTCATAGTAATAGGTTCTGCTGATACAGCAGAAAATCTTGAAAGTTGATCAAGAAGCAGATGATGAAGGAACATGTTAAGGAATTTCACACTTATCGTCCGGAGAAAAGTGGGCTCTGAGCACGTGGCCCAGCGTGCTTTGGACTTTAGAATAATCATCTCACTCCATGAAAGTAGGAGGGATAAATGAAAGAGAGGGGGGATGGGAGGCTCTGGGAAAGAATGATTTTCTCCTCTAGGCTGTGGCAAGGAAACTATAGATGATGTGATGGAAATAAGAGACGGGTAGGACTTGACACTGAGAAAGGAAAAAGGAAATTTGGAAAGACTTTCTGGCTTTGAGTTTGAATGAATAGATGGATAATCGTGTCTCTTAATGAATAGTGAAATAAGAAAATAGAATATATATATGATAATATATATGCAGTTGAGACATTCTGAGTTTGAGTAAATACAGGGGCTACTCAGGTAGAATAAACAAGCATTCTTAAATTTAGAACCGGAATTACAGCTTCGAGATTCATGAGCATGCTAGAAGGAGTTAAAGTAAAAAGTGTTGCTGAAAAAAATTATGATGTTCCATATGGTAGGGGAGAAGCAAATAAAAAAGACGGACTCTTTTTTTTCACCACTGTGTGTGTGTGTGTGTGTGTGTGTTTTAAGGCAGGATGCTCTCCCATTGACAGAACAATACACAGCTTAAGTGAAAGAACAACACCCTCTGAAGTGGACAGGATGATACAGTGATGCTTCCTGCTATTCCTGCTAGAGTGCTGTAGAATAGGGAGCTTCCGTTTCCTCATCTCCACTTAACCAAGTTACTTGTCTTTTTTTAAAAATTTTTTTATTTTTATTAGTTGGAGGCTAATTACTTTACATCATTGCAGTGGTTTTTGTCATACACTGACATGAATCAGCCATGGATTTACTTGTATTCCCCATCCCGATCCCCCCTCCCACCTCCCTCTCCACCCGATCCCTCTGGGTCTTCCCAGTGCACCAGGCCCGAGCACTTGTCTCATGCATCCAACCTGGGCTGGTGATCTGCTTCACCCTAGATAATATACATGTTTCAATGCTGTTCTCTCGAAACATCCCACCCTCGCCTTCTTAATAATTGTTCTAAATAAGCTAAGCTTCCTTCTTTCATTCCCCTTTCATGTTTATTGTACTAATGGATGGTGCTGCATTCTGCTACATATCAGCTAAGGGCCTGAGCTAAAAGCACCTCTTGGTCAACCCCAGGGCATTTTACCTTTCACTGTATATCAAATACAGGAAATTCTGTCCCTTAAGGGCCTGGGATCACTGCTGCACTTTTCCAAAGACTCCTAATCTGATGACTTCTAGGTAGAAATTACTCCACACCAGGCTGTAAATAAAGCATTTGAATTATTTCTCTTATATTGTAAATTCCTTGGGACTAAAACATGTATGACAAGAGAGAGTTTTCCATTGCTTCTCTACTTTCTTTTGTGTTTATCTGGAAAGCTCAACTGTGCAATGCATCCTTTTAATTTCTATACCTGAGCTACTGCGCACATCTTGAGGAAATTGCATAAATATGCTCCTAAGGGCCATCAATTCATGTATATATTGTTAGAAATTTTTACTGGAAACTTGTTACTGATGGGCAGTTAGTCCGTTCCATTCTGTGACTTTAACATTTCTTTGTCTTCTCCTGAACAAAAATTCCAAAACTTTATCCTATATCATCATTAATAATTCTCCCAGTTATGGCACTAGCCATCTAATTGGATCCGTGTTTTAAATTTTACCCATTAAAGTTCTACATGCTGCTTTCAGAGCAAGTTCTTGAAAAAGATAATCATACCATGAAAGCTTGCTATGAAATATACATATTAATATTTATATTCTTCAGCATTAAAGCCTATTTTTAATATATTATTGAAATATTACAAAATATTATTTATAATCTGGCTTCTGATCTCCAATTTGACCTGATACTATCTGCTATCTTGTTTTCTTTTCTCAACCACGCTATATTTTTTGCTTGCATTCAAGTTTTTCATGATTTTGTTTGTTTGAAAATATTTCTTCACATATTTGGAGAAGTCTTTTCTTCTTTATGCCTTTGAGAAATTGAATCTCTTCTTCTTAATGTGTAACTCACATCTTATTCCTTCATGAAGAGTCTCCAAATCTTAATGATAAGTATAAACACACTCATGATATTGTATTTTGTGAATGATTTTTTGTTCTATTTATAAGCATTTTATTATGACAGATTTATTCTTTAATCTTCATCTGTTCTTGAACTGTGAGTGTGGGACCTCCATCTTCTTTCTTTTTTTCTCAGTTCCTTTAGTAGGGAATGAAACATATCAAAAGCTCAATAGTTGCTTATTCAACTGAATTACATAGAAAACTAATATTAGGTACTAAGGAACTATCATATCATTATATTTAGATATAACCTTTTCATTCTTTATAATTTCACTCTTCCAAAAACTGAGAATAAATCATCTTCTTCATCTCATTATAACTGTATACTAAAAACTTGGAAAAATGAGAAGTCTGCCTTCTTAGTACTTTCAATAATTTTGAAATTGATACATTTCTAGTTTTCATATTTTTGCCAATTAAATTTTTATGAATTTTTCTCAATTCTTTTCCTATTTTGCATCTTCTGAAAGTTTTAGCTGGTTAAATGAGGATGTAATATAATAACCTAGTAGCTGGATATGTATTTCAGTTTTAGTTTATAGACTTAAAATAATCAATTTTGCTATTTAGAATATAATCAGTGTTGTGAAAAATTTCTTGTTATTTGTTTTAAAATTATATTATAAGTAACTTATTTTACCTTGATATTAGCATGCTAGCTTATTGTATAAACCTTCTAGTATATTACTATTTTTTTCACCAGTCTGTCTCTTTAAAGAAATTGTTAAATGACTTTTGCTTCTTTTTTAGCTTAGTCATACATTATCCTTTATTATAATATTTTCTATTTGACCTTACAATTTTAATTTAGTATAGAGTGAGAGAAAGAAAGGAGAAGAAAAAAATAATCAAAGAGATAATGACTGAAACCTTCCCAAGTTTGACCAAAAAAAAATAATTTTATACATTCTAGTTGCTTAGTAAGCTGCAAATAGTACAAAAGCAAAGAAATCTACACAAGATGTATCATAGTGAAAATGTAACTAAAAAGAGAATATCTTAAAAGCAACAAGGGAAAAATGCCTTGGCATGTACAAAGCAACCCCAATAAATTGGCACTTAAATTCTCTTCAGTTGAAATCTAGTGAACTTACATAGTAATTAAAAAACAAATCAACAGAAAACAAAATACACTGGTAAAGATAATTATGTAATTATAGAAACCATTATAAATACACATTACATCTTTCTATTTTTAATTTAAAAAACAATTGCCTGTATATCTGTCTATATTTATATAGCTATAAATTGTGTTGATGGAGTTATTAAAGAAATAAAGGCAATATATTTGACAAAAATATCATCACTGAGATACATGGAAATGAAAATGAGCTCAGTGCATACCTATTCTAATTCTTCTCTCTCTTTCTTTAAGAAACAAAAAATTATCTAAGGTAATAATTATAGCAATGCGTTGTTTGGCGAATAACATATGTGTAACTGAAAAGAGCACAAACAACAAGGAAAGAGAGCTATTTAGGCACTACTTGCTATATAGGAGAAGAATTTCTGAATTGTATAGAAGTTAATATAAATCAGAAGTAGATTCTGAGGAGTTGAGATATATATGGTAAACTCTTGAACAATTACTAAGGAAATAAGTAAAATAATATAGAGTGAAAAAGTATTAAGAGTTAAAACATAATGCTAGAAAATATTCAGTAAGTGCAAAAAAGTCATATATAAGAAATATAGGAACAAAAATCACATGAGACATAGAGCAAAAATAAAATGGAAGATGCAACTACAACTACATGAATAGCAACATTAAGTGACAGTGAATTAAACAATGTGTTCAAAATGCAAAGTATGTGAAACTGGATAAAAAATATCTAGCTATATACAGCTTAAAGATTAGCACTTTAGAATCAAACATCCAAATAAGTTAAAAATAAACAGGTGGGAAACAGCAATCATAAGAAAATTGATGTGGTTTTACCACAATGTGATAAATAGACTCAAACAACAATAAAAATAGTAATATACAGGCACATTTCATAGTAATAAGTCTCAATCCATCAGGAAAAGATAAAAATTATAAACACATATGGATATAACAATAGGTGCCTAAAATGCACAAAGTTAAAAATGAGAAAATTGAAGGGGAAACAGATAATTTAACAATAGTAGGTAGATATTTTAATTTTATATCTGCTAAATACCAACATGATATTTGGCAGAAAACACAATTCTATAAAGCAATTACACTTTAATTAAAAAAATAATTTTTTAAAAAGATCTCTAAAATTGGTTGAATAACTCTGTGAATATAAATATTGAATTCAACAGCAAGGACACAAAAACAGCCTTTTGAGAATGACAACTATTGACATTTAGTTCCAAATAATTATTTGTTGTGAGAGTTGTCTTCCACATTGTAGAAGGTTAGTGGAATCCTTGACCTCTACCCACTAGATGCCAATTACAACCCTTCACAGTCATCACAAAACAAAAATTCTTCCAGATATTGCTAAATTCTATTGGGAAGCAGAATCACCCTAGTTAAATCAACAACCACAGATATTAATGTATAAGAAAAAAGGAAAAAAGTCTTAAAGGATCTATATTAAAAATTTAATCATGTTTCCTTTGGAGTGGTAAAGAGATAGGCAGGGTGAGAGATGACTTCCACATTTTCTCAATACACTTTTGTACAGCTTAAATAACCTAAAAATTATAATGGACTCATGTATTATGTGTATAAGAGAATCCAAATCAATTTCTTGCCTTCCAAAAAGTATAAAACAGAACAGGCCAATACTGACTAATATAAAATGCAGCTGTTGTAGACCATTCAAAAGATGATTGTGGCTTATGGAGATGGAAATGGTGACAGACAATTTGAATTTTAATATATTTTTAATATATTGCCTACAAGATTTACTGACAGATTGGATGTGAAGCCTGAAGGAAATAGATAAAGCATTTTGTTTTGCCTAAGCAACTGGCTGAATGACAGTGCCATTAATGAGTGCTGGGATAAAGAAATTGGGGGCTTTTGTGGAGAAAAGTAAAATCAATAGTTTCATTTTGACAATTAATATTGAGATTCATATTAGACTTCCAGTAGACAGTCGATAGTTCAGAGTCAAGCAGAATAATGATTCTCATAACAAACTGTGACAAACAATGAGTAAACTCTCTTTAGTGGAAAATTAATAAATACATTTTAAATAGCTTATTATTCATGTGTTTAATTGCCTTATGGAAAAAATCATACCTGAATTTAGAAACAAACAAAAACAATGAATTTATCATACATTTTCCAATTCCCATACCAAAGAAGCACTCACTCGAAAATAAGCCAAAAAGTATATGCACTACAAAATAATAATTAAAAAAAGTTTAAAAATAAAAATTTCCACTAAATCAGAAACAGAAAAAATAATACAGAGAATTAGAAAATATCAATATAAACATTAATTTTACTCTCTGGAGGACAGAATTAGCTTGTTGCAATAATGAATTAAGGAGAAAACACTAATTCTAAAAGCATCAATATTAGTATAAGATTTAATTACTTTCACCTCCCTAAACCAAAGAGATTAAATTCAAAACAAGAATAAAAGAAGGTCTCTTTTCTCGAAAATGAAAATCACAGTAATCCAGAGGAAAAAACATCTCATTATTTTTGCATTATTTATATTCATTCAGTCGCTCAGTTGTGTTCAACTCTTTGCGAGCCCATGAACCACAGCACGCCAGTCCTCCCTGTCCATCACCAGCTCCCAGAGTCCACCCAAACTCATGTCCACTGAGTTGGTGATGCCATCCAACCATCTCATCCTCTGTCATCCCTTCTTCCTCCTGCCCTCAATCTTTCCCAGCATCAGGGTCTATTCAACTGAGTCAGCTCTTCACATGAGGCGGCCAAAGTACTGGAGTTTCAGCTTCAGCATCAGTTCTTCCAATGAACACCCAGGACTGATCTCCTTCAGAATGGACTGGTTGGATCTCCTTGCAGTCCAAGGGACTCTCCAGAGTCTTCTCCAACACCACAGTTCAAAAGCATCAATTCTTCAGTGCTCAGCTTTCTTTATAGTCCAATAAAGCAGAATATTGGCATAGTCAATAAAGCAGAAGTAAATGTTTTTGTGGAACTCTTGCTTTTTTGATGATCCAATGGATATTGGCAATTTGATCTCTGGTTCCTCTACCTTTTCTAAAGCCAGCTTGAACATCTGGAAGTTCACAGTTCACGTATTGCTGAAGCCTGGCTGGAGAATTTTGAGCACTAGTTTACTAGCATGTGAGCTGAGTGCAATTGCGTGGTAGTTTGAGCATTCTTTGGGATTGCCTTTCTTTGCGATTGGAATGAAAACTGACTTTTTCCAGCCTTGTGGCCACTGCTGAGTTTTCCAAATTTACTGGCATATTGAGTGTAGCACTTTCACAGCATCACCTTCCAGGATTTGAAATAGCTCAACTGGAATTCCATCACCTCCACTAGCTTTCTTCATAGTGATGCTTTCTAAGGCCCACTTGACTTCACATTCCAGGATGTCTGGCTCTAGGTGAGTGATCACACCATCATGATTATCTGGGTCATGAAGATCTGTTTTGTACATTACAGATCTTTGTACAGTACAGATTTTGTATAGATCTTTTTTTGTACAGCAATATTTATATTAGCTTGCATTGAATCCTTACAATGGGATGTGAAAGTGAAAGTGAAAGTTGCTCAATTGTGTCCGACTCTTTTCGACACCATGGACTATACAGTCCATGGAATTATCTAGGCCAGAATTCTGGAGTGGGTAGCCTTTCCCTTCTCCAGGGATCCTTCCAGCTCAGGTCTCAGGTCACATTGCAGGTGAATTCTTTACCAGATGAGCCACAAGGGAAGCCCAGGAATACTAGAGTGGGTAGCCTATTCCTTCTACAGTGGATCTTCCCGACCCAGGAATCGAACTGGGGTCTCCTGGATTGCAGGCGTATTCTTTACCAACTGAGCTATGAGGGAAGCCCTAGGAACAGTTAATCTTTATAGCAAGTCTATGAGTTAGGTATGTCATATTTTAGATGAAGAAACCGAGACTTAAAAACAGTGGATAATTAGCCCAAGTTCACACTTAAATGGTGATCATGCTTCAGGGTTTCGCAGTTTGACTCCAGAGCCTGCATTTTCATCAATCATGGGAGGAGAGGTCACAATAAAAAAAAAAAAAAAGAATAAGAAGAAAAGAAAAGTAAAATCTTATTATCTTCATGGCTGGAGATTCAAACCAGAGGTGAAGGTATGAAGAAGCAGCAAAGGGCTGTGTGGTTGCCTCCACACTCATTGAGGCCCACTGCTTTTTCCCAAACAAGAGCCATGGAACATAGAGACAAACAATCTGCAAATCCTTGCCGTTCTCTAGTGAACATCAAATACTGGCCCCAAGTTTAAATTCAAAGCCAGAAATACAATCAGTATATTTTATTTTCCAACATATTTACATATTATCCTTACTCTCTTTTGATAGCACAGGCATCCTAGTTTTCAATACTACCTATAAAATTTTTCTATCTGACCAATAAGTTGTGAAGACCTCGATGTTCAGCTCATTTTAAAAGTAAAACTACCCTCAGAATGCAAAATCTGCCTCCCCTAACTGAAGGGATTTAAATTACATTGTGGGTAAGATGTTGTAAGCAGACCAGCAGAGCAGTGTTTTATTTCTGAAGTAAGTGGACTGAAGCAGATGGAAGGGGGAGAAGAGCTTTCCTAGAGGCACGGTGCTTGTGTGTCGCCAGCTGTTGCTAGGAGATAATGTGCAATAGCAAGTGATGGAGAGGAGAAAGTCCTAACACCTGGGTTTTCTGCTTTAGACTCTTAGGTGTAAGGAGCCTCTTCTTGGGTTCTTTTAGTTGAAGTCTGGCATTTGCAATGACTGCTTAAACTCGCACTGTCTTATTTGATTGAAACATCACACAGGACTCAAAATTCTCCTATTTTATTTCACAGTGGGATTCAGCTAAAGTTGAATTCATGGAGAAAGTCATGGGGGGAATGAAGATTGGGTGTGGGACAAGGTCATGGGTAAAAAGTAAAAAGAAAATATATTCTTAATCATGCTATATAGCCTGTAAATGTTTTTGCTATTTCACATTTAAATTAAATTTTATTTTATTATTATTTTTGCAGTAATTTTAAAATATTGAAATGTAGTTGATTTACAATGTAATATTTATTTCAGATGTACAATACAGTAATCAAAAATTTTTTATAGATTATACTCCATTTAAAGTTATTGCAAAATGATAGCTATGTTTCTTTGTGTTTGCTTGCGTTATACCTGCACTCTATTCTGGTTGCTTCTTTATTTTATACATAATGGTTTGTGTTTCTTAATCCCATACTCCTATCTCGCCCTTCCCCAACCCCCTCTTTCCACTGTTAAGCACTAGTTTGTTCTCTATATGCATGAGTCTGTTTTTGTTTTGCTATATATATATTTTTTGTTTTATTTTTTAGATTCTCTGTCCAAGTGATAACATATTCTTTCTTGGATTTATTTCACTAAGCATAATACTCTCTAGATCCATCCATGCTATTGCAAATGGCAGAATTCATTCATCCAAATTGGAAAAGAAGTAAAACCGTCACTATTTGCAGATGACATGAATACACATTTAAAAAGTAAATATACATAATATACACCAATATACCTAAAATAAACATGACTTATACATAATAAACATGCATAAAACATGTGTGTGTGTTCACGTGTAGAAGCACACGTAAACCTGAGTCCTGCCCTTACATCTTCAGGTAGCAGACGTAAAACTTGCTTTCCCAACTTACATTGAAATAAAGGCTCAAGGTAGATATATTTAAAGTGGCCCTGGTAGCTCAGACAGGTAAGAATCTGCCCACAATGTGGGAGACCCAGGTTCAATCCCTGAGTTGGGAAGATACCCTGGAGAAAGGAAATGGCAACCTTCTCCAACATTCTTTCCTGGAGAATCCCGTGGACAGAGGAGTATAGCAGGCTACAGTCCATGGGGTCACAAAGAGTTCAACATGACTGAGTGGCTAACACACATGCATAGACATATTCAGTTATTAAGCAAGGATAGTACTGTGTAACCGGAGCATTTTGAGATACCATGTCCACTAACACTTACATTTCTCCTAATAATAGCACAATAAAATTAAAATCCAAGTGGCATATGTTTTATGGTAAACACTTCTCCCTGGCTCAACAATACATTCAGATTTATTAATAAGTATTCTGGAGGTTGTCTCTTGGTTTCCAGCACCATCTTCTAAGCTCTTTCTTGCACGGCAGGCCATTTGAATGAGATACGGAAGACAGGATGGGGAGAGTGTCATTCTCCTTTGGCAAAGGTAGGTAGATATTTGGGGAGACAGGAGGACTAGTTTTGCAGCAGTTTCATATCATGTGCTTTAGTGCTAGTAGAAGATGGGTTCATTGGTGGTAGATTCCTTTGATTTTGACCTTTCCTAATTTCTCTTCAATCAATAGTCATCCTTTTGTAAGTTTTATAAGCTTGTGATTTCCTATATTAAATCACTTGATTGTTAAGATACCTGGAGTCATTTCTGCTTCCTGGATGATTATTAAGTCAGTTCAGTTCAGTTCAGTCACTCAGTCATGTCCAAATCTGTGACCCCATGGACTACAGTACGCCAGGTTTCCTTGTCCATCCCCAACTCCCAGAGCTTACTCAAACCCATGTCCATTGAATCAGTGATGCCATCCAGCCATCTCATCCTCTGTCATTCCCTTCTCCCTCCTTCAATCTTTCCCAGCATCAGAGTTTTCTCCAATGAGTCCATTCTTTGCATCAGGTGACCAAAGTATTGGAGTTTCAACTTCAACATCAGTCCTTCCAATGAATATTTGGGACTGATTTCCTTTATTAAGTCAATCAGTGATTATTAGGAACATTCTAAATCTTGTGTTTATAAATTACACATCTGACTTCTCAGCATTTTATTGAACCAAACTTCTATTTATATTTGTGTTTTTGTGACCTATAACACTTTCAGTGAAATCTCATTTGTTAATTTTAACTTATGTAAATACTCTATTGAAATTCTGTCCAAATTATAGAGTTTTAAATTTAAATTCAAAACTTTATGATTAACATACATCAAATTTGAATTTAATTCAGTAATAAATTGATGCAAATATCAGTGATTTTATTCTAAGTATGGAAGAACAAACAGAACATTTGAAAAATACTGAAGAATGGAGTTTAAATGACTTCTTAATTACTAAGAATACTTTATTTTTAGATAATATATACATTGAATATTTCTTGTGTGTTTTTTTATTATATTATCTTCTTAGAGGAAAGAGGCAAGAATGAAGAATAGAAAGTGCAGATATATTTTCAAGTGGTAAGAACAAAACTGAGGTGCCTTGTTTCATTGTCATTTTATTTGGATCACTTATTTATCCAAAAAATATCTAAGGACATTTTTCATGTATGTAAATTTTCAAATAATTTCTAATGCTGTCTTTTCTCCTCTGGGCTGTTTTTCAATAGGGTTCTGACTTTTCTGAAATATTTATTCTTCACTCCTTAGATCCAGATATAAAAATGACCCTCTAAGTTACTGGGGAGTAGGACCTGAATTTGTTAAGGTCCTGGGATCCCATTAGGATCCTTCGACTTCTCACTTCATCACGTCTGCAATGGCCCATTATGCTGTGCATCACTACCTTGTTTTAATGGGTGATTGGCTCAACAGATTTTCCAGCAATTAATTCCAGTAGATCCATTTAAATACAGAGGCTTTTTTCTCTTCTTTCCCATTTGTTTTAGCTTGCCAGGTCTGCCATAGCAATAAAACACAGACTGGTGGTTTAAACAAGAGAAATTCATATTCTGACAGTTTCAGAGGCTAGAATTCGAGATCAAGGGTTTGTCGGAGTTGTTTTTTGAAGTCTTTCCTTGGCTTGGATGGATGGTATCTTCATACGGTGCCTCTGTATGTTCTTGTCTGTGTCCTGATCTCTTCTTCTTCCAAAGACACCACACTGATTAAGGGCCTACCCTAACAACTGCATTTTAATTGAATTACTTCTTTAAAGGCTCTATCTCCAAATTGTCACATTCTGAAGCATTAGGGGTGAGGGCTCCAGCATAATTCAGGTCATAGCACATGTTACTTATTGCCCACAAAATCACAGAGAGAAAGGTCAATGAATAATAATGGTCATAATCCTTCTAAAGCTTGAAAATAATAAATGTGGTGGCATAATACCCTCTACCAAACCATAACCAATGACATAAAATCCCCTCTCATCTCTATTTATAGATAAAATTTATAATTGGTAGGGAAAAAAAGTTTTGCCTACCTAACATTTAAACTTTTTCATGCAAAATAAAAATAATTAGAAAAAATTCTAGAAAATGTAAAAAGCTCAGCATGATATTTCAAACACACTTGAAGATGTAAAATATCTTTCATGTACAAATGTGATTCCCTAATGTTGTACTATGAATGAAAGTGAAAGTCGCTCAGTCCTGTCCGACTCTGCAACTCGATGGATTATACAGTCCATAGAATTCTCCAGGCCAGAATACTGGAGTGGGTAGCCTTTCCCTTCTCCAGGGGACCTTCCCAACCCTGGGATAGAACCCAGGTCTCCCACAGTGCAGGCAGATTCTTTACTACCTGAGCCACAAGGGAAGCTCTGTACTGTGAATAATCAATTATATTTTGCCAGTGAATAGGGAGGAAAGGAATGTTTGAAATGACTCTTTACACTACAGTTTATCATAAGATAATACAGTTCATTTTAAAATTTTAATCATACAACTTCAGGTTTTCAAAACTATAATTTAGAAAGTGGATATGTAGTTACTAAGTGTAGCAGCTTGACTTTTTTTCTAGAAAGGTACTTCTCAGTTTCAAAGAACATGCAATTCTGAAAATGATTCAATATGACAAAGCTCTTTCAGCATTTTATGGTTATTAGAGAACTTTGACATTGCTGAAAAAGCAAATGAGGGCTTAAGCAATGATGTCCTTTAATACCAAGTGGGTGTAAATAAATTTTTTTAAAGTGTGGAAGAAATTGACAGACAAGATGGCATACTTCTCTTAATACTCACTAGCAACTTTGTGAAATCATTGTACACTTACCAATGTCAAATTTGAACTTTAAAATGTTTATAAAATTTCTTATTTTGTTATTATTACCCATCTAAATTTTACTTTTTTCTTTGTTCTTTCTTGTACACCTTAACTCACATCCTGAAATAATAAGAGAAAATGAACTGGCAAAGTCTGTCAGAATGTTATCTTAGTTTTTTTATGTAAAGTCATTGTCAGTTATTGTCATTGTCTTGGTGAGAAGTCTCTGTGTAGCGCAGAGAGCCCAGTTTGGTGTTCTGTGATGATCTGGAAGGATGGGATGGAGAGATGTAGGGAGGCTCTAGCGGGATGTACATATATTTATGGCTGATTGGTATTGTTGTATGGCAGAAACCAATACAACATTGTAAAATGTTAAAAATAAATGAAGGAATAAAGAAGAAAAAAAAAGCTGTATGCTATTCCATAAATTCCATCACATCATGGCAAACAGATGGGGAAAAAGCTGAAACAGTGACAAATTTTATTTTCTTGGGCTCCAAAATTACTGTGGACAGTGACTGCCGTCATGAAATTAAAAGACACTTGCTTCTTGGAAGGAAAGCTATGACAGACAGCATTTTAAAAAACAGAGACATCATTTTGCTGAAAAGGTCTGTATAGTCAAAGCTATGGTTTTTCCAGTAGTGATGTATGCATGTGAGAGCCAGACCATAAAGAAAACTAAATGTCAAAGAACTGATACTTTCAAACTGTGGTGCTGGAGAAGATTCTTGAGAGTCCCTTGGTCAGTAAGGAAATCAAACCAGTCAATCTGAAATGAAATCAGCCCTGAATATTCATCAGACAGACCGATGTTGAAGCTGAAACTCCAATATTCTGGCCACCTGATGTGAAGATCCAACTCACTGGAAAATACGCTGATGCTGGAAAAGATCGAGGGCAAAAGAAGGGAGTGACAGAGGATGAAATGGTTGGATGGCATCACCAACTCAATGGACATGAGTTTGGACAAACTCCAGAAGATAGTGAAGGGCAGGGAAGCCTGGCATGCTGCAGTCCATGGGGCTGCAAAGAGTTGGACACAATTTAGTGACTGAACCAACAAACGACAATTCCATAAATATTTACAGAGCCAATTATTCCTTTTTAAAGATAATGATTTATCTGGAAAGACATTATATATTGATACATTCAACAGGATACCTTCAGTTCCTGATATTTATTATGCAGCTAAACAGTATTCAATGGATAGATAATAAAATGCATTTATATTATGTGTGATAAACATATATGTGAAAACTCATTAATTTTCAGGGTGGAATTTAATATGTATTACTTGTTTTAGTTACAATTTATCATGATAATATTCTATTCTCTTAGAAAAAAATATTGATACATGCCAGATAGCTTCAGTAAAATAGGGTTTTACAAGGGCAAGAAGGTAGAACTTTTCTTTCATATTGTTTCCTCTTCTTGATTATTATAATGAAGTATTTTCAGAAAAAAATTCCATAAAATTATTCAGTAGAATTTTATAAATTTATGATAATGAGGCACAATTCCCATTAAACTAAATTATTAGGTCAATAATATTACTTCAATATTCTGTAAATACAGGCTTGAATGACACTGGGAAGAAGAAAATTCATGCCTGATGTTGAGCTATAAGGTAAAAATGGGATGAAGTTAAAATTATTATTACTATTATTTTGCCTAACCTCTTTAGTAACAGCTATTCATTTTAAAGCACAGTGTGGGAATAGCTCATATCTATAAATAAAAAGGGCATGCTGACTTTTCTAACAGTTTTACATTACAAATAGCACATGAAAAGGAGATGTTCCTTAGAAATGGGTTATATATTTTATTATTATATTTACATGATGTTACTAAGAGTTAAGATTGAGGGCAGGAGGAGAAGGGGACGACAGAGGATGAGATGGTTGGTTGGCATCACCGACTTGATCGACATGGGTTTGGGTGGACTTCGGGTGTTGGTGATGGACAGGGAGACCTGGCGTGCTGTGGTTTATGGGGTCACAAACAGTCGGACAAGACTGAGAGACGGAACTGAATTGAACTAAGAGTTATTACTTCTTCAGAAGTAAATATGATTATTTTTGTCTACATATTTGATTATTTTAATAAAGAAAATACTGCTCTAATGAAAGCAAGGAAATTAAAAATTATGTAACAAAACACTTTGTGAGTTTGCAAGAATTCTTTTTACATGAAATCTTTAGGTAAAAGATTTCAAAGAATGGGTAAAATTATTTATGTACCTTGATGCCTTTGCAGATAATGCCAGTAGTTTTAAACTGTTTGAAAAAAATTTGTTACATTGCTGGACACATATTATAATATCCATTAGCAGTCAGAATATTAAGTATGAGATAATAAAGTGATATACCAGATGATGAAAAAAAAAGTGCAAAATAACTACTCTTCTTAAATTGTTATAACTGAAATCTCTTAAATTTACAGAGTGAATTTAAGGCAGTATGCTCCATTCCATCTCCTAAATATTTATTGGACCATATGAAACCTCTTTTTTGTGAGTTCATGAATAAGTATAGTCAGGAAAATAAACTCTTCTTCTCAGTGTTAAAGTGGTCAAGAATGACCATGTAGAGAATGCAGTGAAACAGAATCCAATTGAATTTCTTCAGCCGACCTACAAGGAACTATGCTTTCCAAGTATATGCCTCATAACGGAAAGACCCACAGCCTCTTCAATTGACTGTGTTTAGTGTATACTATCTGTAGCTTTCCTTATTTTATATCTAGCACTCTAAACTAGATTTAAAATCTCCCAAGGAAGTTGTGCATCATTTGTTTATCTGGTGTACTGTGCATTGAGGAAATGTTCTCTACATATCTATTGATTTTATATGGAATAAGGAAAATGTAGTTCTACTATCTGAATTGATTATTATCCTATGATGAAACAAATACCATATTTGAAAAAAGAGTGATAAATTATAAGTAAATACTAAGTGAACTGTTTTTTTCAAGATTCAGTTATATTCTCTATGCCTTATTTAATTCTGTAAGTCTATTATGTGATTTGGCTAAGAACTAACTATCCCAGGTTGCCTATATTTTACTCCCACAGTACTTTTTGATTCAGAAGTTGATTTTCTTAAATTATCAGATACTCAATACATGCTCCAACTCGTGCAAATGATGACTAGATTTTTTTGGCAAGCTTGTAGTTTTAAAAATGAATCCAGCCATTGACTGGTGTGCTTTAATTTCTGTAATTTAAATAATTAATTCTATATTTAGAAAATGAGTTCAAGGTGGTGTGTGATTAACCATGTTTAATGAAGTCATTACCTGATTAAAAAGCGTTTCATGCCCATGACTGATTATATCCAAATGCTAGTCAATTTGATTTAAATTGTCTATATATATTTGAATGTGTTACAGTTTTTTGCTGTACCTACTGTGATGAAAACTTCCACTGACATTCTATTACAGGTTATTGCTTATGCTTTATGCGTATCTTTACTAGAAGTATGGTATAGGAAATAGTGCTTCAATTCCACTAGAAACATCTTCAGGGAATGTTCCTGACTTAGGAGATGGTTCCGTTTTGGAGGGTTTAACTTTTAAAAATAAAAGAGATTATTTCAATTAAGAAGATGGCTCTTTAGTGATCAGGCAGATGGTTTAATACCTGAAGCACTTTCTTACACATCAACTCTAGCTCAAATCTTCAGATATATAATGTATCAAACTTCAATGTGCCTTGAGAAAGTGCAGGATTTTAAACAAAAGAAGTTTTTGAGGTGTTTTTAATAATAAAACTTAAGAGTAAGAGAATATTTTTTCCAGAAGACAGGCACCAGCTACTTTTCTTCTACACTGAACACAGAACAAGAGACAATATAATTAAACTAAGAAATGAGGTATTTTGGGTCTTAAGGTTGCTTTGAAAGTATACTCGGTCTGCTATATGCTACAATGCATTACTGAGGTTAGAGTATGATACTTTTTTGTAGATAATTTTAGAGGCTTCCTCATGTCCCACATCTGGGTTATATTACCTGAGTTACTACTTGAAGTAGTCAGTAACTTTTGAAGGTTGCTTCTTCAATAGGCAATCTTATAGTGCTATAGCATGAAATTTTCATATTTTTTAGTGCAAAACCATGCTTCAAAGTAGAACAGGCCATTGTTTATACTATGGATTCATCCCTGATGACTATGATATTTGACATTTACAAAAAATAAACATCTACATACACACACACATACACATACAAATCAGTTATCTTCACCTGTACTTTAAAAAAAATTCTGAAAATTTTAACATCTGAGAATAGCAGGTTTTTCAATGGTTCCTATTAAATTGCTGCCACTGGTTGACAAGCAAAACCATAAGTACATGTCCAAGAAAAATATGCTTTAGGTTTGTTGTATAATGCATACATTTTGAAAATGCACAGGCAGATCAGGGTTTCTCAACCTTGGCACTGTTGATATTTCAGGCTGAATAATTCTTTGTTGTGGGGAATTGTACTGTGCATTCTAGGATGTTTAGAAAAATCTTTGGCCTCTACCCACTAGGTTTCAGTAGAATCCCCCCCAACCAAAGTCAGGACAAAAATCACTCCATATGTTGTCAAATCCTCTTTGGAAGGAAGAGAGTGATGGTGGCAAAGTTGCCTTAGTTGAAAACCACTGAGCTAGATAATGGCTAATATATATCAGCACTGGTTTTTGTTAATATTTATAAGCATAAACTTATTATCAATGATTATTATGTTATAATTAATATAAAGGAATGAAACTAACATAGTCTCTGGCATACAGGATCACCTGAGAAATACTTTTATAAAAGTGAATAAGTAAATGAATGAATTAGCATTAAAAACAGTAAATTAATAGAAGAAAAATAGAAACTACAGTGAACCATTGATTTGTCTCAATTTGTTAGAGCAGTGTTAGAAAACTTATATACCCTGTTTGTGTTCAGTCTTGTCTGACTCTCTGCGACCCCATGGGCTGTAACCAGTCAGGCTCCTTTGTCCTTGGAATTTTCCAGGCAAGAGTGCTGGAGTGGGTTGCCATTTCCTACTCCAGGGGGTCTTCCCAACCCAGGGATGAACCTTGCGTCTTTTGTGTCTCCTTCATTGGCAGGCAGAGTTTTACCATTGTGCCACCTGAGAAGTCCACACTTTATTTAATTAACTTGAAGTAGGTTCATAGGGGATGGCAGAGAATGAGATGGTTAGATAGCATCACTGACTCAATGGACATGAATTGAACAAAATCCAGAAGACGGTGGAGGACCGAGGTGCCTGACATCCTACAGTCCATGGAGTTGCAAAAAGTCAGACACAATTTAGCAACTGAACAACATCTATAGATGGTGTTTATCACTTTCTTCTTCTGAGCACTGTTTTTATGCTTCTCTGTCCTTACCAGACAGGGATTTCAGCTTAGAGATGTGATAAAACTTCATTCCCAATGATCTGAGCCCTTGGTGAAGCTTTTTCTACAGTGCAATAGAGGCTTTTATTAAATTTTAACACTTGTTATGATCATAGAATATGACAATAAAAGAGAATCCTCTTTTTATCATTCATATTCTTTTTCTTTCCTCTTCATTTTCCACCTTTATCATACATTTCCCAACATTCAGGGTAACAGTCTTAGGCATCCATCATACTGTCTTCCGTATCGCAATCTTAAATGAAACACCCCAGCCAGACGGAATTTGGTACTAGTCCTCTCACTGTATTTCTTACAGCCTCCTTGCTGTGTGGCCAGACCTTCACCTCTGCCAACACACTGATGCAGAGGTTCGCCATAAGCCACTTCTAGGAGAAACAGAGGATCAGATACACAACTCAAAATTCTGCCTTTTGAAAGAAATGTTTGAATTGATGACTCAGTCTTCTAGTGTAACTTATTTGTAGATGTTTTAAATCAGAGTATACCATCTTACTAAATTTTTCATTTTATTTCTATCACACATAATACTCAGGTTTCTTTCTTCTCAGTCATATGATACTGGAGAACTCTCCAGAAGTGTATTTTATGGGAGAAAGCTTAGATATTAATATGGCGAGAGACGGCATGTCAGGAGTGAATGCAGTTTGTTTACTAAATGTGTGTGGTCTCAGAACCAGCTTATGTCTGGTCTCTGATACTTCTTTTAATTGTGAATTATTGCTGGGCAAGTTCAGTATTTGGGCTGGACAGATATATCATCATGTATATTATGGCCAGCTTACTTTGTATGGTTACTTGGCGTCCCTGGTCCAGAGATCTGCCTCTCTTTATGCTTAATTTGTAGCCAAGAGCCATTTCTCAAAAGAAAATAGTTGCTTATGAAACATTACTTTGCTCCGACAGCCCAGGGTCCTCTGATGTCATTCCTATGGTCTCTTACAACATAAGATCAGCTACAATTCTTGGACCATAATTTTATGAGTTGAATCATAAGGATGTAAAAAGGTAGAGCTGCTTTTTCTGCAATCTGAATGTGGAAATTCTTCCCTTATTCCAAGCCCTAATGTAAACTGGAAGTAAACCAGATGCATATATATATCACATGATCATCAAAGTTTAGAAAAACCAAGAGTATGTTTTCTTTTTTTGTCCTTTATTAGTGATGAGTATGCACAGTGTCCTGGGTATTCTGACAAGTTCCAGACCGATGGGCCCCCAGAGGCTAAACTGAGATAACAGTCTCCTTTATATTCATATGACTTATCTACCACCTTTTGATATGCAGATGTCTCAGGTAACATGCTATTTCCTTTACTCTCAGTTCTGTTAGGATGATGTCAGTAGTTTAAAGGCATGAGTAACCGTCATTGTTTCTCTGGACTAATTATAGCTCCGATCAAGACGAAGTAACCTTGGTACTGAAGGATGAAGGTCGAGTTTCCTTTCATAAGAAAATGTGAAACAAAGACTTTTTCACAGAAGTCAAAGAAGAGAATTCATTACCAGCGCCTGAACTACAAGAAATAACAAAGTTTATCAAATAGAAGAAATATACCTGAAAGAAACTTGTATAGGCACGCAAAACAAAGATGACAGACTATAAACATGCTTAAAGTGAAGGCAAATGTAAAAGACTTCAAAATTATTTTTAATCAATTTAAAAAATAATCGTCTAAAGGAAAAATAATAAGTCATTATGAGTATGTATACTATATAACGATAAAACACTTGACGGCGATGGCACAGTAGACAGGAAGAAGCAATAATTTGGTAAGTGCAGCGTAATCAGAGAATTCAATATAAAACTACATTTTTTTTCTTCTTGTTCATATACTTTCAGAAATATCTTCCTGATAGAATGCATAAATTATAACTTTTTATAACAAACCTGTGAAATTGTTTTGCTGTAAATATCTCTTTCTGGATTGCTTTGTTGTGCTGGATCTGGCTTAAGTTTTTATTCTAGGAAGCTTTTCACAGTAACTCTTCCAGGTGAGGGAGCCTCTGCCTGCCCTGAAAAGTGAGGCTAGGTTGCTTTGGCAACCAAAGGAGGCTCAATGAATGCTGTGCTTCTTATATTTGGAGTCTCCAAATCTTCCTTTAAATATCTATTCTAGTTCTCAAAGTTCTCTTGCCTGACAGGGTACTAAATTTTGCATAAAAAGCTTGGTAACTCTGAAATCAATTGAAAGTATAAATCCATAGAATAAAAAAATTTACATGAATCCTTGAGCCTGTAACTGGCAGTTTCTTTTAACACAATTTAAGGAGCCTTGATTTCCCACTAACATTCTATTCCACTTATTTATTATTTCCTAACAACAACTTCTAAGTTTAGTGTCATAACTCTTCATTACTTCTCACTGTTCCACTCTTTGTGACCCCATGGACTGTAGCCAGTCAGGCTTCTCCATCCATGGGATTTTCTAGGCAAGAATACTGGAATGGGTTGCCATTTCCTCTTGCAGGGGATCTTCCTGACCCAAGGATCGAGCCGACGTCTCTTGTGTCTCCTGCATTGAACAGGTAGAGTCTTTACCAACTGCACCACCTGGGAAGCCATGTGATTTAGGGAGGGCTCAACAGCGATGTTGTATTAGTTGCCTTTCATTGCTGTAACAAATTACAAAACCTACATATCTTAAAGCAATGTAAATTTTCTTACAGTTTAATTTCTCTGAGCTGAAGTGCCAACTCAGCTTGGCTGATTTCTTCTGGAGATTTTGCTGGGAGGATTTGTCTCTGCCTTTCTAAACTTGCAGACCCCCTGCTTTCATTGATTGACTCATGACCCATTTCCTTTATCACTCCAGCCTCCTGTTTCCACTGTGACATCTCTTAATACTATGTCTTTAACCTTTTTTGTCTCCCTCTTTAAGATCCTGGATTGCATTTTGGGTCCAGCAGGTAATTCAAGATAATCTTTCACTCCCAAGGGCTTCCCTGATAGCTCAGTTGGTAAAGAATCTGCCTGCAATGCAGGAGACCCTGGTTCAATTCCTGGGTCAGGAAGATCCACTGGAGAAGGGATAGGCAACCCACTCCAGTATTCTTGGGCTTTCCTTGTGGCTCAGCTGGTAAAGAATCCACCTGCAATGAGGGAGACCTGGGTTTGACCCCTGGGTTGGGAAGATCCCCTGGAGAAGGGAAAGGCTACCCACTCCAGTATTCTAGCTTGGAGAATCCATGTACATGAACTGTATAGTCCATGGGGTCTCAAACAGTCGGATATGACAAAGTGATTTTCACTTTCACTCCCAAGAAATGATTTGATTTAATCATATTTATAAAGCCTTTTTGCCATGTAAAATGTTGTTTACAGATTCCAGGGATTAGATTGTAGATATCTTTAGAGCATTGCTATTCAGCCTCCCACTGATGATATGTCTCTTTCCTGCACGGTGTTGGCTGGAGCTGTAACCAGAGCTGAAGGATCCAAGATGGCTTCACTCATGTTTTTGGAGCCTTGACCGGAGTGGTTAGTGTTGCTGGGGATTGGCTGAGCCTCTCGGCTCTGCGAGTTCTGTCTTCATTCAAAGGTCTGACTCACGCTATTTTGCCATAGAGCTGAATCTCAAAAGAGGAAGCTACTATGCCCTTCTAAGCCCAAACCTTATATTGCACACTTAAATATATCACTTGCAGTTCATTCTGTTGGTCAAAGCTAGTTACAAAATCAGCCTAGAATAAAGGAGAAAAAATAAAAGAAATGACCCCACCTCTTCACGAGTGAAGCAGCATGAGCATACAAAGATGAGAGGAATCATTGGTGTCCATTATTGCAATCTACCACATTTTGAACTAAGAATTTAGGAATTTGATCATAATATTTTTTTCCTTTAATTTACTTTTTCAGTCCCAGTACAAGAAGTCATAACACTATAGACTTGAATTCATGATACCTGTTGTCCTGTCTTAAAAAAAAGTCTATGTCTCATTAGACCCAAAGCCTTCCTTGGCTTGGTTCAATGGCTCCTTGATTCTCAGGGATTACAGGGTCTTTAATTAGCTGAACTATCACTGTATACCATGTGGTATCAAGTTCCTATCCTGGAATACTAATGGAGTTTTCATGGTCTTCAGACCCATCTAGGCTCAAACAAATCATATATTTCTTCCATTTCCCTAAGGATTTGCTATCTGTCATATATTTCTGGGTCAAATTTAAATATTAGTTAAAGTTCTTTTGTCATAAACAACAGGAATTGATTCACATAAGCAGAGAAGCAATTTATCAGAATTATGACAGGCATTTTGAAGATTTAGAAGGAAGCCTGGAAAGAAAGAAACTGCATGTATCTTAGTTACAGAGAGCATAATCAATGATTCCTTCAGGCGTTCAGCTGGTGATGTTGATACCCCAGGCATCACAGCCCCTGCATTCCTACCACTGTCATTGATGGACTCTAGATTCTGCTTTCCATGAAAAGCCCTTAGCTGTACCTATATTTTTGCATCTCTCCCTTCAGATATAAGGAAGAATCTGATGAAGCCCAGGTTATGTTCTAAGATGGTTTCCAAAAAGAGACAATGTCTCATCTTCTGGATATGTAGTAGGAAGTGTGGTATTGCCTTGTTCTAAGAATCATACTTTGTGTGTTAACCCACATATAAGATTGGGCTTCCATTGCTGGATAGTTAAAGAACTAAATCTTGGCAATGCTTACTGTAAAATTAAATTAGAAAAAACCCAACATCAGGTAATTCCCAGCAGTCCAATGGTTAGGAATCCATGCTTCCACTGCAGGGGCATGGTTTCTATCCTGGTCAAGAAATTGAGATTCCCACATGCTACGTGGGAAGGCCAAAAAAAAAAAAAAAAAAGCCTAAAAGTTCATTTGCTTTTTACTGCCTCACCCAAATAGGGAAACAACTGTTTTGACTTGTTATAATTATCGCCATCTTTCTCCTCTAAATTATTCATCATCCTCTAACTTTGAAACACGCACACACACATACACGTGCATACACTTTACTCAAGTGTTCCTCAGTATATGGGTTTTAAAATTTATTTCTTCTTGGTGCAATTCTGTCTCTTCTTTTTGAGTCCCAACTACCAGCTACTTTCTTATAAAAATTCAAATCATGAATCAAAATGCAGAGGGTGGAAAGAAATCTGCCTTATTATTCTATATGGTATTGCAAAAACATCAGAACATTATAAACCTTTTTCTCTATTTAATTGTAAGCTGCCAGTTCACCATAAATAACCTTAGAGTTCTAAAGGTAGATTTCTTGGAAAATATTTATATATTTCTGTAAATCAAAGAAAAGATTAGTTACTAAGTGTAAGCCATAATCAAACAAATGTCATATTTGATGCTTTATTATAAACATTTTTAATTTATGAAGACATTTCATGATTGACTCTTGATATTAGAAATTGTTAGGAAATTTGTTTTTTCCAAATTTCCTTTAGATGTCCCTTAAGTTTTGTACCAAAGAAGTCTATGTTATGAATTCTTGGACTATGTTGAAAGTGAAATTCTATTAATATCTAAAGATTTTAGAATATAAAACTAAGTAATGCACACTACAAGTCTTTAAATAAATACAATTTGCTTCAGAAAAGAGCAGTGTAAACAATATGGAGTTATAAACATGGAAAATAGTCTTCAGAGTCTTTTAAGATAAAATTACAGGAGCATACAAAACACGTATTTCAAGAACCTCAGTGAATTTATCTAAAGCTGCAGAAGTATTTTTAGCAGATTTTCTAAAATGTATTAAATTACATTTGCATATGGATAAAATTTAAACATATACTTCAATCTCTTTTTCCTTAGTGAATTACAAAATAACAGGAAATGCTAAAATGTTTTACCTTTCTCTAAAGCAGAATTTGATTATTGAAGTGTACTTTATTGAACTGATTTGTTTATAGCACATAATTCTGTAAAATGTGTGCATATATTTTTAAATTTAGATACATGTGCAGCTGACCTAATACTTATATTTTAAAAGATATTATAGAAAATTTTTATTTACAATCTATTAATTAAAAATCATGATATCATAAATTCTAGATTTAAAAGGAACTTTGAACTCTTTCAGTACCTACTACATCAGTCAGTCATTGGAAAGCTCAAAGCTCGTGTTTTTCACTGGTGTTTTTTAAGTCATGCTTTGGTAAGTATTTAATTGGAATGGTGTCTAATTCTCTTGTTTTTCAAGCTACTCACTTTAGTTCTCCCAAGTATAATTATTATAAGGTATAATTAAAGTCATATCTTTTTCATTTTCTGGAGGCTACCTGCATTCCTTGGCTAGCAGTCCCTTCCTTCTATCACTTCAATTTCTTGGTTCAGCATCACATCTCCTCCACTTTATTCCTCCTGGCTCCCTTTTACAATAACCTTTGTGATTACACTGGATTCACTCAGATAATAGAGGATACACTTCCATCCCCAAATCCTTAATACTTGCAAGTTTCATTTTACAATATAAGGTAACACTCAAAGGTTAAGGAGATTAGGATGTAGACATTTTTCCAGGGGGATAGGAGGAGAGAGAGTGGCATTATTCCATCTACCACAGGTGCCTAATATGAACCTGCAATAGGCAGGAAGCTGATTGATACAATATTAGAGAAACGCTTGAATATATGTTATGAGTCTTAAATTCTAGACAATACATAACATTAGGCAAAGTCACAACATAACGACTAAATTTAGAGCTCTGAAGTATCATGCTTGATGTAGGAAGTTTCTAAGATGGCACCAAAAGATTCCCACCCACTGGTATTCACGCTTTTGTGTAATCCCCTCCAACTGTATGTGAGTCAGACCTGGAGACTCACTTGATACAAACAAAGGGTATGGCAACAGTGGTAGAATAGTATTTTCTGATAATGCTACAAAAGGACTGTGCCTTCCAACCTGTTGCCATTCTCCCTCCCTCACTAGTTCCTTGGAGGGAACGCAAGCTGACCTGTTGTGCACTTTCCCACGAGGAGCTGGTGTGGCAGGAAACAGGCAAACTGCTGGCCAACAGTGAAGGAGAAACAAAGACCTTAGTCCAATGAGGTGGGAAGAGTTAAATCTTGTCAGTAACCACGGGAGTGAGTTTTTAAGCCTTCCCCCCAGTTGCAGCTTTGCCAGCAACCCAGAACAAGAGACACCCGGCTAAGCTTCACCCAGATACCCACGTCACAGAAATTGTGAGATAGTAACAGTTCGGTGTTTTAAGTCACCAAGTCCTGGGCCATTTGTTACAGAACAGTTCTGGCGGCTGTTTAGTTACTAAGTCTTAGGTCTGACTCTTTCATGACCCGCCAGGCTCCTCTGTCCTTGGCATTTCCCAGGCAAGAATGCTAGAGTGGGTTGTCATTTCCTTCTCAAGGATCTTCCCTACATAACAGTAGATATGCAATTTTTATTTAAACTTGAATTTGAATGCCATTGAGAATGGCAGGTACTCTATATCACACATAGTTTGTAGCCATCCTAGTATCTGACATTAAACACATATAACAAAAACATTTTAAATAACAATTATCCAATTTCTTTTAGTGTATTTTATTTTTGGTTTCAACTTTTACTTTTTTAAATTATTGAAATAGAGTGGATTTAAAATGAGTTAGTTTCATGTATACATCAAAGTGATTCAGTTATACATATATATACATAAAGTATATATATATATATATATATACATTCTCTACTATAGGTTATTACAAGATACTTAGTATAGTTTCCTGTACTATAGCATAGATTACTTAAAAGTATTTTAACAGCATTTAACTAAATTATTTAAATACATTGTCACAATAAATACAATGAAGTAAAAGAAAAATGTCCTGTGATAGCAAATAACTGGGAAACCTGAATTAAGTACAAATATCAGAGAAAATCTCTCTGTGGATACCCTTGTTAAGGACCTGCAAAAAAAGAAAGAACAATGCCAGTTAAGAGCAGAAAGAGTGTTCCAGGTAGAATAAATAATCATATGTAAAGGCACATAAATGGTCTCAGATACTAAAACAAAGTCAAAATAAAGAAAAGCAAAAATGTTTTCCATTTGGTTCTGGATATCAGTGGGTAATAATGAACAAGTCATAGAAAATGAAAGTGAAGAAAGAACATTAATCTAAATATATGGCTTGGAACATCATAATAGAAAATAAATTTTAAATTCAGAGCAGTGGAACTTTCCATAGAATAATCACAGATAAATATTGGCTTAAAAATGATGGAATGGATGACCGATTTTCTGTTATCAATTGACTGAGTCACTGGGTACCCAGATATTTGATCTAAACATTATTCTCAGAGTGTCTGTGAGGATATGTCTGGATGAGATTAACATCTGAATCAGTAGACTGAGTAAAGATGATTGTCCTCCCCAGTGTGGATGGAGACCACATCCAATCACTGATGACCTGAAGAGGAGAAAAAGGCTGAGGAAGGGAGAACTTGCTTTGTCTGTCTACCTTTGAGCTAGAACATTGTTCTTTTCCTGCCTTCAGACCTGGATTTGGACTGGAACATATCCCATCAGCTGTTTTATTTCTCAGGCCTTCAGACTTAGATTGGAAGCACACCACTAGTTCTCCTGAGTCCCCGGCTTGCTTACTGCTGAATTTGAGACTTCTCAGTCTCCACAATCTCGGGCGCTAATTCTTTGTAATCTTGATAATTGATTTTGTTTCTCTGGAGAACCTACCACAGTGGATGTTGTCATATTTACCTAAAGATTATGTGGGAGGAAATAAGTTCTAAAGCGGGGGGTATAGAATTCAGAGTCCAGATTTGACTATACTACACTGGATTTGAAACATCCAGTTGTAGATGTCAAGGAGAGATTCTGTTAACAGAGATTACATTTTTTTAAATTTCATTGATTATCTAATAAATAATCATCTTGTACGAAAGATATGACAGCTCACAGAGGTATTAGAAATGTAGATCAGAAAGCCAACAGAATATAGATGGTGTATCAGTTAGGTATGCTATCTCAGTAAATAACAAAATGCCTAACAAATAGTGGCTTAAATACTGGGAATTAATTTACTCATATAGCAGGAATTCTGAAGGTAAAGTCTTACTATGGCAAAGTAAAGGTAAAGGCATTAGTTCATGGCAAGGTAAAGGTAAAAATCAATGTTGGGAATGTGTGTGTGTGTGTGTATGTGTATGTTTAATATTCCCCTTGTGACTGCAAGTTCACTGTGGCAACTCTAACCATCATGTCACGTTCAAAGGTAGGAAAACGGGGAGCAGCATGGGTGAAGTCCTTTTGGCGCACACCACCCTTTTATGAGAGTTCCAAAAGTATTCCCAGAAGTCCCTCAAAAAATGCCTTTTCTTTTTATTGGTGCAAAATTAGCCATAACTTCACCTCTAGACAAAGTGCAGGATCTACTTTCTTACAGATCTAGGGATTTTTTTGTCTTTATTACATTTGTTATAATATTGCTTCTATGTTTTTTGGCCACAAGGCATATGGGATCTTAGTTCCCCAACCAGGGATTAAACATCCCCTTTCTGTGCCTCCAGGGAAGTCCCCTAAGCTAGGATCTTGATACATAAAAAGAAAAAAAAAAAGTTCTATTTCTAAAAATCAAGAGGGAAATGACTTCAAGGTAGGCATCTAATAGAACTCCAAATGTATTCAGAAACTGTTTTAAGGCCAGGAAGTTGAAATAGTTTGATTTTAATCAAATGATGGCAAATATTTTCACATTAACAATTGGTCTATGAATGAACATGTGACCCAATTCCGGTCAATAAAACATAAGAAATATTTCTGAAGTCTTCTATTCCATTAATGTTATTTTTCTTGTTATACAGAGACATCAGGGAAAAAAAGTTTTCCAGGCTTCTTTCCTGCTTTCAGTTCAGGATGCTATTGTATAAGAATAGAATATTTCAAAATGCGGTAGCTACTTTGCAACCATGAGATAAAGATCGAAACAGTATCAGTTGCAAGGTAGCTTCTTGACTTGATTAATTGACTCAACTAATCCTCTATTATTTAAACTAATACAACTTGGGGACTCTGTTATTTGTAGCTGAAAGGACCATATATAATAAAGATTTTATTTAAATCCATAGAAATTAAGGTATTTAATGCAAAGGGAGAAGCTGCTAAGAGGGGAGAGAAAAAGACTCATTACTGAGGGTTGGAGACATTTAGGGATGAATAGATGGAAAACGTGCTAAGGAGACAGAAGTGAAAGAACAACCAGAGGAGTGGTGTGTTCTGAAAACAGGACATCTCATAAAGGGAGGCATTGTGACTTTCATGGGATGCTACAGAAAGCCTGAACATATTGAAAACAGTACTTTCAAAATAAATTTTTCAATATGAAGGTCTTTGTAAACCTTGACGGAGTTATCTTTGATTACTGGGGGAAAGAAGCTTTATTAGAGCACGTAAGGCTTGCGGAAGTGCGACTGTAATGTTTAGAAGAAAATCCATCGGAATGTGTGGCCATAAATTAATGCTGATGAAAGGGAGCTTCCCAGGTGGCTGAGTGGTAAAGAACCTGCCTCGCGATGCAGGAGACATGAGAGACACGGGTTCAATCCCTGGGTCAGGTAGATCCCCTGGAGAAAGCCCTGGCAACCCCCTCCAGTGTTCTTGCCTGGAGAATCTCATGCACAGAGGAGCCTGGAGGGCCGAAGTCCACAGGGTCACAAAGAGCCAGACAGGACTCAAGCAACTTAGCACACAGTACTGAGGAAAGAAGTAAATGAACTGTGTTTTCCTTCTGCAGTCATTATCTAGTGGGATGGACTGCAGGAAAACTGCATGGTGATGAGGTCATAAGCACTAGGGGAAACTGAGGATACTGGAAAAAGCAGAAAACAGGAGAAGTACTCTTGAGGAGATAGCCTGTGGCGTGCAGAAGAATAAATTAGCCTCTGATTGAGGAAGAGTCATTTCTTTATTGAAACAAGGAGAAGATGTGAGGAGGAGGCAACAAGATTTCTTAGTTTGTGACGAGGTGAGGCACCAGTTAACCACTGGTCCGTTTTTCTCAGAGAAGGATCGTATGTCTTCTACCAACTCAGGTGTTAGTCTAATTAGAAAACACCCTTGCAAACCTACATAATGATAACAATTAACCAAATATTCCGGGCACCTCATGGTCCAGCGAAGTTGACACATCAAATTAAGGATCACAGTCATCGTGGAAGAGGGATGAAAGCCTGTTGAGAATGTGTGAGGAATCATACTTGGCCTAGGCTCAGCTGAGAAGTCGGAACATTTTCTTGTGAACAAATTTCAGAATAGCAATTCCTAATCTTACACTGTACACTTAATTCTTTGAATTCAAGGCAACCTTTATGATTTATTCTCATTACATTATCTCAGCTTTACACAAGAATACCTTTCTTCAAACTATGACAATTGTGTTTTTAAAGTGCTTATATTCTCCCTTCTGGCACCTTGGATCTGTAATTCTGGTGAACCTGTCTTTTCTATAGGCTTGACATTCAACATGGGCCCACAGCAGAGGTCGGGGTATTCTATGGAACATCATTGATCCTTAGCAGTAGCAATAATTGGCAGATAGTTTAAGAATATTTTTTAAAATAATTCTCATTGTAGATCTCAAAATTAAATCAGATTTATGATTTCAGGACTATCTAAAGTTTCATAAATTTTTACCAAGACTAATTTTAAAGGTGGAAATTCCTTCACATTTTCATTAAATATAATTTAAATGTATGTTATATTTACAGCAATGTAAATATTATGCATATTATTTACAGTAATGCAAATCTGGTTTCTGTTTTTAAGTGACAATCCGCTCACATTCCATGTTTGCTCAGTTTGTTCTATTTCATAGCAGTCAAGTATTTTCAGGGAAAAATACATGCATATTTTAAAATCAATTCATATTTCCTGGTGCCTCTCTAAGAACTGACCAGGAAACAAAGAATGTGAACTCTGGAGTGAATCTATTTGGGTTTTAATTCTGGCTCTAATATTTGTTAACTATGTGATCTTTGGAAAACACGTTGTATCCTCTCTATATGAAAGTGTTGTGTCTTAGTTCAAGCTGGTATAACAAAGTATAATAGAATGGATACCTTACAAACAGCAGAAGTTTTCCTCTCCCAGTTCTGAAGGCCGGGAGTTAGAGTGAAATCACCGTGCCAGGTGGTTGGGTTCTGGCAGAAACCCTCATCTCAGTTGCAGATTGTTATCTTCTTGTGTCCCTGATGCTGGGAAAGATTGAGGGCAGGAGGAGAAGGGGACGACCCAGGATGAGATGGTTGGATGGCATCACTGACTCAATGGACATGAGTTTGAGTAAACTCTGGGAGTTGGTGATGGACAGGGAGGCCTGGCGTGCTGCAGTCCATGGGGTCGCAAAGAGTCGGACACAACTGAGCGACTGAACTGACCTGTGTCCTTTAGTGGTGGAGAGAGACTGAGCTAGCTCTCTTCTGGCCTCTTCTTATGAGGGCACGTGCATGCTAAGTCGCTTCAGTCATGACCAACTCTGTGTGACCCTATGGACCATAGCCCACCAGGCTGCTCTGTCCAAGGGATGCTCCAGGCAAGAGAACTGAAGTGGGTTGTCATGCCCTCCTACAGGGGATCTTCCGGACCCAGGGATTGAACCTGCATTTCTTATGCCTCCTGCATTGGCAGGGGGGTTCTTTACCACTAGCACCACCTGGGAAATCCCTTTTATGAGAGTATTGATCCCATATGAGGGCTTCACTTTCATGACCTAATACTGTCCGAAGGCCCCATCTCCCAGTACCATCACTAGGATTAGAATCCAGCATATTCATTTTGAGGGGACATAAACACTAATTCCCTAACAGAGAAACATTACTCTGAATTTAGATAAGAAAAACACCTATCACAAAGTGTTGTTAATAATATATTAAGTTTACTTAAGGATTATTGCCTACAAAATCTTGTTCTAAACATTTTAGGTATATCATCTCATGTTATCATCATAGCAACCCATGAAATAATATATTAGTATCCACATTTCATAGATGAGAACAGTCTAAATAACTTTCCCCTGGTCACACAATTTATAAGTGGTATAACTGGGATTGAATCCAAAATAAAATTCATAGAGTTTAGACAACTTCATTATACCCAGAAATTCAGTAGGCAACCAATCCATTTATCTGTGATCTTTGTGAACTGAAGCAGGTTTTGAATAGCCACTAATAAAAACAGTAATCAAACAAACAAATATAAAGCAAGTATGCTGAAAGGTTTACTTTATAATTAATATCATATTAAATTTAGCATATGATATTATAATATTAAAAATACATATAAATAATTAAATTGCTGCTTTTTGAACCTTGTGGTTCATTTTGATCCTCATATGTTTTAATAAATACAGGATGTTATTGAACAGATCTGAACCTTGTATATCTATGACATAATTTTACATGTCTTCAATCATCTCTCTCTGACCTTGCTTTTATGTCACTTCTTCACATTCTAAGCAAGCCCTTGGCTTTCTAGTCAGTTTCAGTCCAACAAACTGATTATTATAAAATAATCAATAATCACAGACATGGGTCTGCAAGCTCTCCCAGTCCTACTTCCTCTCTTCACACCAGCATCTATCTTCAAACCCTGCTCAAATTGACAAGAAAGGAAAATCAGGAAGTAGATTTCCAAACAGAAAATAATATTCCTTCATTCATTTATTCAACAAATACTGATCACCAGTGCCATTAGCATGGGGGTTCCTCAGGTGTCATTAGCGGCAAATCTGCCTGCCAACAAAGGAAGCTGATGAGGCCCAGGTTTGATCCCTAGGTCAAGAAGATCCCTGGAGTAGGAAATGACAACCCACTCTAGTATTCTTGCCTGAAGAATCCCATGGACAAAGGAGCCTGGCGGCTATGGTCCATGGGGTTGCAATGAGTCAGACACAACTGAAGCAACTTAGCACAGCATCATTAGCATATAGAACTGGGGATTCAACACTCAACAAAACTATGACTTCTGCCCCACCCTAGTAGACCTTATATTCTAATAGAAGGAGAGAGGGTCAGTTGCTGATAAATGCTTAGGAAAGAAACTATTGCTGGGTAAGAGGATAGAAGTTAGTGGAAGTTATTTTTTAAAGCTTGTCAGAAAAAATCTCCATTAAAAAAGGACGACTGAATGGAAGTCAGTGATACAAAGGAGCATTGGTCCAGGCAGAGACCAGTGATTTTACTGGAGAAAGGCCCAGCAATAAAAGCATCTTTGGTGTACTGGGGAATATGACCATCAAAGAGAAGGAAGGTATGGGATGAAGTTCAAAAGATAGTCAAGGATCAACCCATACGGGTCTTTACAGGTTATGGTAGTGTGAAATGTGAAAGTCGCTCAGTCATGTCTGAGTCTTTGTGACTCCACGGACTACATAGTCCATTAGCCCATGGAATTCTCTGGGCCAGAGTACTGGAGTGGGTAGCCTTTCCCTTCTCCAGGGGATCTTCCCAACCCAGGGATTGAACCCAGGTCTCCTACACTGCAGGCGGATTCTTTACCAGCTGAGCCACAAGGGAAGTCCAGGCATACAGGAATGGGTAGCCTGTCCCTTCTCCAGCGGATCTTCCCAACCCAGGAATTGAACCGGGGTCTCCTGCATTGCAGGTGGATTCTTTACCAGTTGAGTTATCAGGGGAGCCCAAAGGTTATGGTAGGGGCTTTGTAGTTTGTCTATTGTACGAGAATCCTTTGGAAGGTTTCAAGAAAGAAGGAATATGATATAACTCAGGTTTTAAAAAGAATTATAAGCTGAAATGTGAATTATTATGCCAACTGGGGTCAAGACTGGAAGGAAGAGACTTATTGCAATAATCTAGGTAAGTCTGGCTTGACTTTTATGCATCCTGTTGGAGATGTAAGAAGCTATCACGTGCAAAATGTGCTGGTGGATTTATGTATTATGTATTATGTTGGAAAAAGAGAGGAGTTGAGAATTATTGTGAGAATTATTTTGCTTGTTTGTGGCTTAAGCACCAAGGTCAATGGTAGTGCTATTTTCTGAGATAAATAGAAGATAGAGGGAATAGCAATAGTTTTGTTTAAGATATTTAAGCTTGAGATGTGTTTTAGTTATCCTGGTGGAGTTATAAAGATTCACACCATCCTAATGAATATAAATGACATTTAAAAATAAAAAAGACACTGTATTAAAATATAGCAGGAAAGTTATCTTACTGGTAAAACTTGTTTGATTTTTTTTCTTAAGTATGAAGTCATTTAATAGAAAGGATGTGGGCAATAATTTAAGAGCAGATTTGCAATTATGCTAGTGTATTAAATGCAGTCACCCTTATAGTCATGTGCAATTGACCAATATAATGTTCCGCTTGCTAGGTCATTCAATTTAAAAGGGTTATAGCAGCTAATCTTTTTTAGCAATCAAAAACATCATACATCAAATAAACATTAAGGAAAGAGGTAGATTTTATCTTGTGTAAGCAAGTGGGGATATTTTCTCAATTTGAAAACAGGATCTACCTTCTGTATAGATACCTTAAAATGTGGGATTTAAATTTAGTGTTAATGATAACTCTCTCTCTGTCTAGTCTATTATCTATCTATCTATCTGTCTTTCTATCCATTACCTATCTATCTCTCTTTATCTATGTATTGTTATTCTATTTCAAGCAGTCCGGGAAAAAGTAGTTTCTTTTCTCAAGTTCAAAGCAAATCCCTCAAGTTGTATTTTTGAAAAAAGATTTCTGGCTTTTATTCCTTTGCTCATAAAATAGGTCACTGTTCATCAGTTCTTTCCTTATTATATTTTTGATTCTTCTTGCTCTGTCCCTCCTCACTGCGTTTTCACATGCAATAAAACATGTCTTTGCAAACTTAAAACTCCTTTGTCTCTGCAACATTTTTTCCATCATTCCACTGCAAACTTGTGGCTAAGAGCATGCTTGCTGCCTTTATTACAAAATGGGAGACCTCAGATTCCATTCATTTCTTTCCCTTCTGCCATCAAGCTTCTGCCTCTATTAATTTACTGAAATTACTCTCTAAAAGGTTATTTGCAAGCCAGCTAAATTCCAATAGCTAAATTCCAATTTTTGTCTTTCATATTATTTGACTATTTAACATCTGACATTTTTTAAAAAATTGAAATATACTTGATCCACAACATTTAACATTTTTTGATCAATGTTCTTGGTTTTTCTTATTTCTTGGATTCCAAGATCTCAATTTCTAGCTTAAAATTCTAGTTCTCTTTTTTATGTTTTAAACATTTTTATTCAGTTTTGCATTTTTCTTCTTGTGATGCCCTTTAAAGATTAATATTGGCCAAGATTCCATTTGTGATTTTCCTCTGCTCTTCCAGTTTACCTTTCTTATTCTTTACCTGTTTCTATAGCTCTCTTTTTAATTTTTACAAAAATGATTATCCATCTCTATTAGGATGACTTCTGTTATTGATTATCATATTTCATCTGATGCAACAGACCAAACATTCCTTGAGTGAAAGATCATTCAATAATGCACAGATGTACAGAACAGACTTTTGGACTCTGTGGGAGAAGGCGAGGGTGGGATGTTTCGAGAGAACAGCATGTATATTATCTATAGTGAAACAGATCACCAGCCCAGGTGGGATGCATGAGACAAGTGCTCGGGCCTGGTGCACTGGGAAGACCCAGAGGAATCAGGTGGAGAGGGAGGTGGGAGGGGGGATCGGGATGGGGAATACATGTAACTCCATGGCTGATTCATGTCAATGTATGACAAAACCCACTGCAATGTTGTGAAGTAATTAGCCTCCAATTAATAAAAATAAATGAAAAAAAATAATGCATCCTCAGAACACTCCCTACTACATAATGGTGCTCAATAAATGTTTAACACACTGATCCATATTTACTGCACAAATTTGTACTCTAAATTCTGGACCTGCATATTCAGTTCAGGTCAGTTGCTCAGTCTTATCTGACTCCGTGACGCCATGGACTGCAGCACGCCAGGCTTCCCTGTCCTTCACCATCTCCCGGAGCTTTGCTCAGACTCACGTCCATCGAGTCGGTGAAGCCATCCCACCATTCTTGTTCTCTGCCGTCCCCTTCTCCTCCTGCCTTCTATCTTTCCCAGCATCAAGGTCTTTTCTAATGAGTGGGATCTTCACATCAGATAGACAAAGTATTGGAGCTTCAGCTTCAGCATCAGTCCTTCCAATGAACACCCAGGACTGATCTCCTTTAGGATGGACTGGTTGGATCTCCTTGCAGTCCAAGGGACTCTCAAGGGTCTGTTCCAACACCACAGCTCAAAAGCACCCGTTCTTCAGCGCTCAGCCTTCCTTATGGCCCAACTCTCACATCCGTACACGACCACTGGGAAAACCACAGCTTTGGGCAGACAGACCTTTGTTGGCAAAGTAATGTCTCTGCTTTTTAATGTGCTGTCTAGGTTGGTCATGGCTTTTCTTCCAAAGAGTAAGTGTCTTTTAATTTCATGGCTGTAATCACCAGCTGCAGTGATGTTGGAGCCCAAGAAAATAAAGTATGTCACTATTTCCACTGTTTCTCCATCTATTAGCCATGAAGTGATGGGACTGGATGCCATGATCTTAGTGTTTTGAATGTTGAGTTCTAAGCCAGCTGTTTCACTCTCCTCTTTCACTTTCATCAAGAGGCTCTTTAGTTCCTCTTCACTTTCTGCCATAAGGGTGGTGTCATCTGCATATCTGAGGTTATCAATATTTCTCCCAGCAATATTGATTCCAGCTTGTGCTTCATCCAGCCTGGCACTTCGCATGATGTACACTGCATATAAGTTAAATAATCAGGGTGATAATATACAGCCTTGATGTACTCCTTTTCCATTGGGATCTGTAAATAGATGGCCTCAAAATACCTCCCACACAATATAAACAAAAGGATAACTTTATCTTTCCCTAAATATTTGCTATTATTCACCCAAATTCTACTTCAGGATATAGTTTATGTAGCCACCTCTGTCTTAAATCCTAAGGCAATCAGTCACCAAGTCCTATAAATTTTATTTCCCTGACATCTTATATCTAACTGCTCCTCTCTACTTTAATGACAGTCTCTGTAGATTATACATTCATCACCTCTCACTAGGACTGTGGGTGCAACTGGTCTCTCCATCAATAGGTTCCCCTCTTCCAATCTGTCCTCGTCACTGCAGACAAAAGCTCTATCTGAAATAGGAACATAACAAATTCCTCTCTTGAATTAAAAAATTGCTGACATCTGTTGCTTAGGACAAAATCCAAGCTCTTTGGCACAGTAGATAGAACCCTCCAGGATCTGTCAACTCCTTAGTGCTAACTTCTTCAGCTTTTACAATCTTTTACTTTTTTGTTGCTCCTTACAATGCTGGCTTAAGCAAAAGCAAACTAATTTCCTAAATCAATGTGTATATATATATATATATATATATATATATATTTAAACTCAAGGTATATACTCTAGCTGTTTTCTTCTCCTTACTACCAGTACTGTCAATGTAGGCAACGCCTTCTTCTTTTCAAGGTACAGCTAAAGTGCCATCTTCTTTGGTAAGAATTTCTGAGGCCTTGCTTCACACATAGAACTAAATGCTTTGACCTTCCCTATGTCAATTTTATGTTCTGTTATATATGCAGTTGCTTATCACCTGATCATTGATTCCTTAAGAGTACTCTTACTTCATTAGCAACTTTCACAGTGTCCAGCACAGAGACAGAGTCTTAATATAGATCATGAGTTAGAGAAATTTCCAAATGGAACTTGGTTGTTAATATTCATCTAAGCTTTTTCTGTTCACACAGGCAGCTCAGAGGGGGAAAAAATCTTTATAGGTCACACATGTATTGTAGATAGAATTGTTTTCTTAGTTTAAACATAGACTCAAGTTGCAGTTTAATTAAAGAAGGCATTGTTTTCTCAAGTTTATTTTATATTTAATCATTTAGGATATTTTAGAGATTACTCCTGCCTTTTCAAAGTTTATGTCCGTCCTAGCAATGCCTTTGTGATTTATGTTGGAAAAGAGAGATTCATTTTGTCAAAGAGGAAGAATCAAGAATATTTTGAGACTAAAGGTTTATCTCATATACAGAAATAAGGAAAGGTAGACTGATTTTGAGAAAATAATGTACTGTAAGGGCAGCATCCAGGGTGATTTGTAAAGGAAAAATTAAAGCATTCATACACACAACACACACACACACACACACACACACACACCTCACCAAGTCCATAATCCATTGAAAATTTGGTCAAATAGAAACTAAGAATATAAATTAAAATTACATTTTTTGAGAAACTCTAGGGAACACTTTTATAAGAAGTCAGATTAATTTTGTTATCCTTCTGGTGAACCAAAATAAAATGAGAATATTTTTGAAAATTACTTTTAGTAGATACTGCTATTTCATACTGTTCATGGGATTCTTGAGGCAAGAATACTGGAGTGGTTAGTGAAAGCTTACCAATAAATGCTATTTTAATTCAGATAATTAAGATTAGACACTATAAAAGAATTTTTTATTAGGACAGTTTTTGCAATTATCATCAAGGAATTGCCTAGAGATTCCTGGGGCTCAAAAAGTCACAGATGTTGGTGCAGATAATTTCAAAACATAATCTTCCTGTCATAAATATGCTTGTACTAAAACTTATAAAGTTAGGATCAGTGGCAAAGGTAATTATCTCCTTTTTTCTGCAATATAGCTCAGTATTTGTATTAGGTTATAATTTTAGAATACTTTTAGATAAACGAATAGGTAGAAAAATAGATAACTACTATGAAAAGATCATTTGTTAATATTAAAGAACATATTTACTTAGTTAAATAAAGTAATGTGTAATAGGATTATAAGCCACTAGAAATTAAGTATTATCAAAATTATTAGAAAGTGTAAACATCAATTAACCATTGGTACTTCAGCAGAAACAGTATATCTTATGGGAAAATTGATTTCCATTTCAAGTTAGAAAATACTATGCTTCACTTTGTATCTAGTGCATGGTTTTCCATCCTTCAGAGTATATTAACACAATTCAAAGACCAAAGTAATTTTATAAAATTCAGAATATTTATGGGCTCTCTAGGGACATAAAATAGAAAAGGTTTTTTTTTAATTTGTTTATTTTTCTGAACACATAAGCTTTCAGATAGAAATCTTTAATGCAGAGGAAATTTTTGTTGCATATTTGTGTTAGGTTTCTGATACTTCTAATCATTCCGATTACTTTAATTTTTCATTCCTGAAGGGACTGTTAATCTCTCAGTGCCTGTTTAACGCTATCACTGACATCGGTGAAGAAAAAGCCACTCTGGAGAACTGCAGACTTCGGGGGTCATACCTGAGAGCCGCTCTCGCGGACCTGAAGGAACGCGCTCGCGCTCGCTCGCGGCTGGCGCCGTCGGTTCTCTTTCTTCTCCCCAGAATCCAAGTGTGCGTTTTCCCCATCACTGCGTCTGAAGATGCCGCCGAGGCAGATGTTTCCTCAAGTCTGCAGATTCGCGGAGCCATTTCTTTGCTCCTCGGAGTGATCAGTTCTTTCTGTTCCTTTTCCCTGCATGGTCCATGAATTTCTGCTTCTCACGAAATAAACCCAGTTTAGCGTACACGGCTTCCCCGTGGGCACAGAGGGAAAGAACCCTTCAACCCATGCAGGGGACACCAGAGCCTCGGGCTCGATCCCTGAGTCAGGACGGCGCCCTGGAGGGGAAGCCGGCGGCGCCTCCAGAGCTCCTGTCCGGGAGGGCCGGGGACAGAGGGCCGGGGGCTGCGGTCCACGGGGTCCAGAGTCAGACGCGCCCGAGCGCTGCCTTGTCCTGGGAGCGCTCACATCCCACGCGAGTCTCTCTAAGGGTGAGCCCCAGTGCTATCACTGAGCAATCAGCCGTTTTCTTTCCTGCTTTTACCCTGACACCAAGAGTCTCTCTCCTCTCTCTGAGGGGCTATCACACATTCTTAAGTTCTCGGTTACGCACTGAAGTTTCTGGAGCCTTAGTATTCCTTTTCCAGACTTTTGTGGCCAGGCATTCAACATTCACATTCCTGATGAGATTATTCTTATGTTGTTTCTTCTAGTGAATTAAAATAACAACAACCACAACGATATTCTGAATATAAACCTCTCATGTACATATTTAGTTCTCAGTTATCCAGGTAAAAGTTTATTTGAAGAAATACAAATAGATATAATTCACAATTCTTAGCTAAATCTAGCTCCTTGATTTTAAATTGCAGTTGGTTATCATTAATCAGATTTTAATTTCAGCAAGAGATGTGCAATAAGAATTATCTGAATAATTAAATTCATCTGAATGATATGTATTCCATTTCAGGCTCCAGAAATGGTACATTTCTTTATTATTTTGGATAAACTTCAAAATACCACTGTGTTAGCATCTATCACTTAATGTGGATTCAGTATTATAAATACAGGCTTGAGTCCACGATATAAAAATATAGAAAGAGAAACTCATAGGCAAGAGACCAATGCTCATAAATAAGTTGGGGGTAAGAACAGGAGGTGTCGCTGGTTAGTGGCTGCCTCAGTCCTGAATGGGAGGAGGTCTGTGTTCTGTTGTACATTTTCCCACCAGTGTGGAGAGAGAGAGTAATCAGATTTTAAACCAGAGCCTAGATAACCCTCCTTCTCTCTTCTGAGACAGGTCATTCCGTCGTTTTTGAGATTGCCCCAAGTACTGCATTTTGGACTCCTTTTATTGACTATGCCGCCGCTGCTGCTGCTGAGTCGCTTCAGTCGTGTCCGACTCTGTGCGACCCCATAGACGGCAGCCCACCAGGCTCCGCCGTCCCTGGGATTCTCCAGGCAAGAACACTGGAGTGGGTTGCCATTTCCTTCTCCAACGCATGAGAGTGAAAAGCGAAAGTGAAGTCGCTGCAGTGTTTGCCGACTAATTAAGTGATTCACAATGTATGCAATGTCAACATCTCTACCTATGGTAATTCAGCAAAAGTTAATCTAGGGATTGGAGTGTCCATTGTTTCCATTAGCAATAGTACTGCTTATTTGTTCTATGCATTTTCCACCTGTAGTATATAAACAATTCGACCAATTTTAAATATTAAATTTGCTCTCTAGATTAGACAATTCTTTTGTCTTGTATTTTAAGAACACAATCAAGCTTCAGATAGAATCTTTTGGACCATGTTGTTCATATACCTTGTTTAGGTTCTAATCAATCCCAGATTCTTTAATATTTTTCTTTGAAGGATTAGTTTCACTTTCAAAACCTATCACAATCGGTGAAGTAAAAGCCGCTTGGAGCCAATTCTCATTCTCCTGGAGCTGACTGAGGAAGCGTGTGCCCCAGCGCCATTCTTCCCCAGATCCAATTGACCTTTCCCATCACTGGGCTCTGAAATGAGGGCAGGCTGGGGAAAGAGAAGCTGAGAGAAGAGATGGTACGGCTTGGATGTGTGATGTGGTAAAAGAGAAGGGTTTGATGGAGGAAAAAACCGTGAAGTATTTAGACATGAAGCTGAGTGAAAACCCTTTTATGACTTCATGTCATGCTGATATTCATATTGTGCGCTGCAGGCACTTTGCCAATAGAACCCAAGCTCTAAATCATTCTGTTACAGTGGCTATAGCCACACAGCTTCTTCTGCTGAAGCTACAAGTTTATGACAGCTTATCTCTGCCCTTTGTAGCACATTGTTAATGGGGTCAATTCTTCATGCCAGCGAATACTTTTAGGTCTTTTTAAAAGGATGTCAATCTATCCAAGTTTTATACCCATGGAAGTCTACAAAAATTTATAACACTCTTTTTCTCTCACAAACTACAACTTCATAGCAACCCTACAAAGAAATTAAGTGAGAGAGAATTGAATTATAAAAAAATAAGTGGCTAAGTTCCAGTCTTTGTAAAAATCACTGCCACTATTTATGTTACAATTCTGTTTGACATAACAAAATCTTTCTAGCATTACTTCAAAGAAATAATATTAGTTTTTAAAAATATATTTTCTGTTGAATTTAGTCCCATTGCCTAAAAAATGCTAAGTAATGTTACTATGACAAATACATACAAGAAACACAAAATGACATAGAAAAGATACTCAACATTCTTTGTCTTCTACTTGTCGATGATTTCAGCAATTGTAATTTTGTTAAAAGAGGGTAAAGTTAATTAAGTTCTCAATACATACTTATTTAATAAATAACTAATGAGTGAATGCAAGGATAGATGGATTGAGTATCTGAAAGAATCATAGAGAATTCAAAACAATGGTTAATTTAGGGAGGATGTTTCAGTTCAGTTGCTCAGTCATGTCCGACTCTTTGCGACCCCATAAACCACAGCACGCCAGGCCTCCCTGTCGATCACCAACTCCCAGAGTTTACTCAAACTCATGTCCATTGAGTCAGTGATTCCATCCAGCCATCTCATCCTCTGTTATCCCTTTCTCCTCCTGCCCTCAATCTTTCCCAGCATCAGGGTCTTTTCCAATGAGTCAGTTCTTTGCATCAGGTGGCCAAAGTATTGGGGTTTCAGCTTCAACATCAGTCCTTCCAATGAACACCCAGGACTGACCTCCTTCAGGATAGACTGGTTGGATCTCCTTGCAGTCCAAGGGACTCTCAAGAGTCTTCTCCAACACCACAGGTCAAAAGCATCAATTCTTCAGCACTCAACTTTCTTTATAGTCCAACTCTCATATCCATACATGACTAGTGGAAACACCATAGCCTTGACTAGATGGATCTTTGTTGACAAAGTAATGTCTCTGCTTTTTAATATGCTATCTAGCTTGGTCATAACTTTCCTTCCAAGGAGGAAGCATCTTTTAATTTCATGGCTGCAATCACCATCTGCAGTGATTTTGGAGCCCAGAAAAATAAAGTCTGACACTGTTTCCCCATCTATTTGAAGTGATGGGACCAGATGCCATGATCTTAGTTTTCTGAATATTGAGCTTTAAGCCAACTTTTTCACTCTCCTCTTTCACTTTCATCAAGAGGCTTTTTAGTTCCTCTTCACTTTCTGCCATAAGGGTGGTGTCATCTGCATATCTGAGGTTATTGATATTTCTCCCAGCAATCTTGATTCCAGTTTGTGCTTCTTCCAGCCCAGCATTTCTCATGATGTACTCTGCATATAAGTTAAATAAGCAGGGTGACAATATACAGCTTTGACGTCCTCCTTTTCCTATTTGGAACCAGTCTGTTGTTCCTTGTCCAGTTCTAACTGTTGCTCCCTGACCTGCATACAGATTTCTCAAGAGGCAGGTCAGGTGGTCTGGTATTCCCATCTCTTTCAGAATTTTCCACAGTTTATTGTGATCCACACAGTCGAAGGCTTTGACGTAGTCAATAAAGCAGAAATAGATGTTTTTCTGGAACTCTCTTGCTTTTTCAATGATCCAGCAGATATTAGCAATTTGACCTCTGGTTCCTCTGCCTTTTCTCAAGCCAGCTTGAACATTTGGAAGTTCACGGCTCACGTATTGCTGAAGCCTGGTTTGGAGAATTTTGAGCATTACTTTTCTAGCGTGTGAGATGAGGGCAATTGTGCAGTAGTTTGAGCATTCTTTGGCATTGCCTTTTTTGGAATTGGAAGAAAACTGGCCTTTCCAGCCCTGTTTGATAGATTAAAAATAGAGGGAAAAGGAAACTTCACTGTTCCTCTATAAAATTTTGTGCAAGTGCCTATAGACACCCTTATTTTCAGTTAGCCTGCATTAGCATTCATAACTACTTTCTGTTTCAATTTTGTAGGGTCTATGCAAATAAAATATATATATTTCTGCTATTATATATTAAATATTATAGATATTAAACTAAAATGTTGAACCTTGAACCCATTTCCAAAGTTAAATAAACTGTCCAGTATTCACATGTCTTTCACTGATTCTGATTTTAGCATATTATTTACCTAGGACATCTCTTAGAGAAAATAAGAGATAAAAAAAAAACTAACCTGAAAATTTTCCAGTTATAATCTCTTCAAAGCAGGGTGTAAAATGAGACAATACTGCTACTACTAATGATAGTAATAGCTAACATTTATAGAGTACCTGATACATACCTATATAATCCTAAATGCTTAAAGTATGAAAGTGAAAGTTGCTCAGTCATGTCCGACTCTTTGTGATCCCATGGATTTATAGTCCATGGGATTCTCCAGGCCAGAATACTGGAATGGGTAGCCTTTCCCTTCTCCATGGAATCGTCCCAAACCAAGGATCGAACCCAGGTCTCCCTCATTGCCGGCAGATTATTTACCAGTTGAGCTACAAGGGAAGCCCAACAATACTGGAGTAGGTAGTCTGTCCTTCTTCCAGCAGATCTTCCTGACCCAGGAATCGAACTGGGGTCTCCTGCATTACAGGCAGATTCTTTACCAACTGAGCTATGAGGGAAGCCCACTTTAAGTACAGTAGCTTATTTAACTACTGTAATCTACTTAGTTAAGTATTGATATTAACATCATTTTTCAGATTAGGGAACCAAAGCACCAAGAGGTTAAATAACTTACCTGAGGAAACCTAGATAATTAGCAGAGCTAGAATTCAAACCCTCTCTTGAGCCCTAAAATCCTTTCTTTCAGCCACCACATTTTATTTCCTCAAGAAAATATTCCCTCATTCAGTGAGCCTACCACTCGCACCTAGCACATGTTCTGCTGAGGCAGTGCTCAAGTGATATTTTTATCTTTCTGGAGCTGATCAAGGACTGGGTCCGGCTCTTCCACCTGTGCTTCCATCATCTCTCACAAACCAGACATAAAATAAGGCATCGACTCAAGCTTACAGGATATATAAACTGATTGATGGTCCTTCTGTGTAGGATAGCCTTCCCTTAAATTTCACAGCACTCATTTTATTCAGGTATCTGCTAACATGTCGCCTCCTCATAAGTTTCTGAAGTTTTACCTTCATAAAACTTGTTCCTGTTGCTCAGTTGCTCAGTCATGTCTGACTTTGCAACCCCATGAACTGCAGCCCACCAGGCTTTCCTGTTCCTTCTCCATCTCCTGGAGTTTGCTCAGACTCATGTCCATTGAATCGGTGATGCCAGCCAACCCTCTCATCATCTGTTGGCCCCTTCTCTTCCTGCCGTCTATCTTTCCCAGCATCAGGGTCTTTTCCAGTTAATCATCTCTTTGCATCAGATGGCCAAAATATTGGAGCTTCAGCTTCAGCATCAGTCTTTCCAATAAATATTCAGGGTTGATTTCCTGTAGGATTGACTGGTTTGATCTTGTTGTCCAAGGGACTCTCAAGTCTTATCCAACAGAGAACTCTAGAACTATTTTGGTTCTCTCATATATTTTTTCTTACAGTAGTTTTCACTGATGTTCATTTTTTATTTTTTTAATTTGTTAGCTATCTGCCTCATCATCTATACTGTAAACTTATGACATATTTGGTTTTGTTCACTTCTGTATGACTAGTGGCTGGAAAAGCATCTTAGTACATAGTAAGTGTTCAATGCATATTTATTTAATGAATGAGTAATAGATGAGTGCAAGGATGGATTGAATGAATATCTGGAAGAATCATTAGGAAACTCATAACAATGGTTAATTCTAAAAGGGCAAGTAAGTTTTTACCTTGCTCCTTCATCTGCAAACAGCATTTCTCCTATTTCACTACCTTCTATCACCTGGTACCATCATCTTACTCTCTGTTTTTAAAGTCTAGCTATTTTAGATTTAAGGTGTAAGTGGTGTCATGTAGCATTTGTATTTTTCTCTCAGATTTATCTCACTTAGCTTAATGTCCTCATGGTCTATCCATGTTGTCACAACTGGCAGAATATTCTTTAATTTAGTAGTAAGGTAATATCAATTATGGGCTTCCCTTGTGGCTCAGCTGGTAAAGAATCTGCCTGCAATGTGGGAGACCTGGGTTCTATTCCTGGGTTGGGAAAATCCCTTGGAGAAGGCAAAGGTTACCCACTCCAGTTTTCTGGCCTGGAGAATTCCATGGACAATATAGCCCATGGGGTTGCAAAGAGTTGGACACAACTGAGTGACTTTCACTTCACTTCATTTCAATACCAATTATAAGAAAATTTATGCTACAGTGACACTAAATGGAGCTCTTTTAATTGAAAAAATATTTAAAATAGCATTAAAATAGTATTATTTTCCTGAATTTAACTTTGTTATCCAAAATAAAGGCATTATTTTATCTCAAAACTCAGTGATATAGTGAACATTCACAAAGACTAAATTTGTTTATAAGCAGCATATTTCAACATTTATTTTCATAAGGAAAGTGAGCAAATGCAGTTCACTAACTTTGGCTCTATTTACTAAACAAATAAAACATACACAAACTGTAAAATAAAAATAGCAGTAGTGAGTCCTACTTATAAGCTTGACATCAATATGTATTTTAGAAATTCATCAGTCTCCAATAAAACTTTTAATTAACTAATTATTTATTTTAAGATAATGTTAAAGCACTCTCTGTGTAAGTAGATGACAAGAAAGCAACCTCATATTTCTAGAGGGATAGTATTGTATGTAGTATAAATTGTGTTGCAGTAATTCTAATCAGCTTTTGAACTGATGTTTCTGAACTGTGGTGTTGGAGAAGACTCTTGAGAGTTCCTTGGACTGCAAGGAGATCCCACCAGTCCATCCTAAAGGAGATCAGTCCTGGGTGTTCATTGGAAGGACTGATGCTGAAGCTGAAACTCCAATACTTTGGCCACCTGATGCGAAGAGTTGACTCATTTAAAAAGACTCTGATGCTGGGAAAGATTGAGGGCAGGAGGAGAAGGAGATGACAGAGGATGAGATGGTTGGTTGGCATCACCAACTCAATGGACACGGGTTTGGGTAGACTCCAGGAGTTGGTGATGGACAGGGAGGCCTGGCGTGCTACAGTCCATAGGGTTGCAAAGAATTGGACATGACTGAGTGACTGAACTGAACTGAATTCTAATTGGGTCATCTTAAGGAACTTCAAAAATCAAATATGTGTAGGAATTAACATCATTAAAGATTCTAAGCTTTTGTTGTTGTTCAGTTGCCCAGTCCTGTCTGACTTTTGAGATCCCATGGACTGCAGCATGCCAGGCCTCCCTCTTCTTCACTGTCTCCTGGAGTTTGCTCAGACTCATGTCTGTCAACTCAGAGATGCCATCCAACCATCTCATCCACTGTCGTCCCCTTCTCCTCCTGCCTTCTATCATTCCCAGCATCAGGGTCTTTTCCAGTGAGTCAGCTCTTCACATCAGGTGGCCAAAGTACTGGTGCTTCAGCATCAGTCCTTTCAATGAATAGTTAGGGTTGATTTCCTTTAGGATTGACTGGCTTGATCTCCTTGCTATCTAAGGGACTCTCAAGAGTCTTCTCCAGCACCACAGATCAAAAGCATCAGTTCTTTGGTGCTCTGCCTTCTTTATGGTCCTACTCTCACATCCATACATGACTACTGGGGAGAAAAAAAGATAGCTTTGATTAGAAAGACCTTTGTTGGCAAAGTGATGCCTCTGCTTTTTAATACACTGTCTAGGTTTGTTATAGCTTTTGTTCCAAGGAGCAAGCATCTTTTAATTTCTTGGCTGCAGTCACCATCTCCAGTGATTTTGGAGCTGAAGAAAATAAAGTCTGTTACTGTTTTCATTGTTTCCCCATCTATTTGCCATGAAGTGATGGGACTCGATGCTATGATCTTAGTTTTTTGAATACTGAGTTTTAAGCCAGCTTTCTCACTCTCTTCTTTCACCTTCATCAAGAGGCTATTTAGTTTCTCTTTACTTTCTGCCATTAGGGTGGTGTCATCTGCATATCTGAGGTTACTGATATTTCTCCTGGAAATTTTGATACCAGCTTGAGCTTCATCCATCCCAGCATTTCACATGATGTGCTCTGCATATAAGTTAAATCAGCAGGAAGATGACATGTAGCCTTGACATACTTGTTTCCCAATTTTGAACCAGTCCATCGTCCTGTGTCCGGTTCTGACTTTTACTTCTTGATCTGCATGCAGGTTTCTCAGGAGGCAGATAAGGTGGTCTGGTATTCCCATCTCTTTCAGAACTTTTCACAGTTTGTTTCGATTCACACAGTCAAAGGCTTTAGCGTAGTCAATGAAGCACAAGTAGATGGTTTTCTTGAATTCCCTTGCCTTCTCTGTGATCCAACAGATGTTGGCAATTTGATCTCTAGTCACTTTTCCTTTACTGAATCCAGCTTGTACATCTGAAAATTCTCAGTTCACTACTGTTGAAGCTTAACTTGAAGGATTTTGAGCTATCATGTGAAATGAGTGCAATTATGTGGCAGTTTGAACATTCTTTGGCATTGCCTTTCTTTGGTATTGGAATGAAAACCGACCTTTCGAGTCCTGTGGCTGCTACCAAGTTTTCCAAATTTGCTGGCCTATGGAGTGCAGCACTTTCACAGCATCATCTTGTAGGAGTTGAAATAGCCCAGCTGGAATTCCATCACCTCCACTAGCTTTGTTCGTTGTAATGCTCCCTAAGGTCCGATTGACTTCAAATTCCAGGAGGCCTGACTCTAGGTGAGTGACCACACAATTGTGGTTATCCGAGATATTAAGAACGTTTTTGCACAGTCCTTCTGTGTATTCTTGCCATCTCATCTTAATATCTTCTGCTTCTGTTAGGTCCCTACCATTTCTGTCCTTTATTGTGCCTATCTTTGCATGAAATGTTCCCTTGGTCTCTCTAATTTTCCTGAAGAGATCTCTGGTCTTTCCTAGTCTACTGTTTTCCTCCATTTCTTTGCATTGATTACTTAGGAGTGCTTTCTTATCTCTCATTGCTATTCTTTGGAGCTGTGCATTCAGAAGGGTGTATATTTCCTTTTTGCCTTTTCTTTTTCTCTCTATGCCTTATTCTTTTTATATTTTGAAGATTTTCAAAAAGCAGTTTATGATATAATGTTCATTAAGATAATATAAAACACAATTTCCAAAATATATGTATATATATATATATATATATATATATACGTACATAGTTATTTACTCTATGCTATTGCACTTAGAACTAATGTGACCTAAGAGCTATTATTTTAATCACAAATTTCAACTAAAATCTTTCATATCCCTTATAAAATCAAAGTTTCATTCCTATGCTTTGATTTTCTTCACTGATTGTTTTCTTACTTCAGTGACAAATCTGTCTTCCAGTTGCCTCAGGCTGTGCTATTCATTCAGTTTTACTTTCACCCCAAAAAGCTGGCATTATATGACTACCCAGATTTAATAATGTCAATGTATTAATCCCAAAGAGCTTTATTTGCATAAGCCAACTTCATCATCAGGACTGAAATGCCTGCCTTCATTCATTCATGTATCCACTCAGTCATCCTTTATCTTCTTCATACACACATTTGTCCATTCATCCATTCATTCAACACATACTTAGCTTTCTCTGAGTAAGTGACTTATTAATAGACATTAAAATGATATAAAGAAGAGGATCATTGAAATATCCTGGGATAATTGCATTCCAGATAGAAGGTTTTGTAGATATACAAGCATTGATTGAGGCATTGAGGCATGATTGAGGAGATGCATTTGAGGAAGAGTAAGAAGTTCAGCTCGCCAGAGTGAAGCATGCAAATGGGGACATGATAGGTGATGGAGACTGACAGGGACCGAGAACCACATTACCTAGATTCTTACAGGCCTTGGTGTAGGGTATGGATACAGTATAGAGTTAAATGGAAGACTATCAAGACATTTTTCTCAGAAGAGAATTATGATTTGACCTATATTTTTAGAGGATAATCCTGAATGCTGTGTGGAGAATAAAGAATGCAGGAAGTAATAGTGAGAACGGGCAGAGACTGGACTAATCTTATCAATACATCTAAGCTCAGGAGGCCAAGGCGTCACAGACAACAGGAAGAAAAGCAGTGATTTTAACACAGAAGCAAATTCAAGTGCAAACCTTTTTTTTTGTTGTTTTGCTAAGCAAAAGAGGATACGAATTTGAAAATAATAATAATATAAGCAGCAATAAAATAATGGTAACAGCTAGTGGTAGGGCTTTCCAGGTGGTTAAGAATCTGCCTGCCAATGCAGGAGCTGTGGGTTTGACCCCTGGGTTGGGAAGATCTCCTAGAAAAGGAAATAGCAATCCACACCAATATTTTTTCCTGGGATATCCCATGGACAAAGGAGCCTGGTTGGCTACAGTCCATGGGGCTACAAAAGATTCAGACAAGACTGAGTGACTAAACAACGACAAATAGCCAATACTAACAGCAACAACATATGTATTTCTACAGAGTTAGCCAAATTCAAGGTTAAGGGCACAGCCTTTTATGCTCCATCTACCTAAAACTTTAGACATCAGTCACAAGTTAGAGATCCCATGGGCCATCTTCACTTCTGATCAGCTGATTACAAAGTTAGGGGTTCCCGAAACCACCTTTAATTTCCATAATTCTCAGAACAAGTCATAGAACTCTGAAAAGCACTATACTTATAATTTCACTTAATTGTAGCCAAAGGATACAAATCAAAACCAAATGAAGGAAGAGATCCTTGGAGGAAAACTGAAACTGGAAGATTTATAAGCTTAAAAGTTTCCATGTCCTGGGGTCTGTGTTACCCTTCTGGTATTAAAGTTGGCAACACACAAATGGAGTGTTTCCAGCCCTGGAAGCTCACTTAAGCTTCATTCTTCAGAGATCTTATTGAGGCTTTATTGAGGCTTTATTACACAGACATGGCTCATGGTCTACGTAGTTGAATTTAATCTCCACTCCCCTTCCATCCCCAGATGTCAGGCTGATATCGTCTGCCTCAGCATCTCACCTTCATAATTACATGGTTGATCTCTCTGAATGGTCAGCCCTTAGTGTAAGAGTCTTGGATGTGGTTGGTCTCATCTTGTGTCATGTTGCTAGCATAAACTATCAGATGTGGTTTGATAGGCCCATTATGAATAACAAGGATACTTCTATAATTAGAGGAACTCCAAGGTTGTAGAGGATAATTGCCAGAGCTGGAACAAAGGTTAGATCTCTATTTGAGTAATATTAATTCTCCTCTGCCCGTGGGATTCTCCAGGCAAGAATACTGGAGGAGTGGATCGCCATTCCCTTCTTCAGGAGATCTTCCTGACCCAGAGATTGGACCCAGTTTTCCCACATTGCAGGCAGATTCTTTACCATCTGAGCCACCAGGAAAGCCCTAAAAATAACACGGGCAACAAAGAAATCAAGAGTAATAGAAAATTGTTAAAAAGTACTTATAACATACAGAAGATTTTAAGTAATAAGCTGTTTATTTCTCACAGCAATCCATGAGGCTATTATCTTCACATTAAAGATGAAGAGACTAAGACGCAGATCAACTAACTTGCCTAAAATCAAAGATCAAGGAAGACATGGACATGAGTGCGGAACCCTGGGAAATGGTCTCAAAATCTGTGCTTTTCACAACAGTAATGTACTGCTGGCTCAATGGCTGTGAATTTGAGCAATCTCCAAGAGATAGTGCAGGACAGACGCGCCTGGTGAGCTGCTGTCCATGGGGTCCTAAAGAGTCTGGATGAATGAGTGACTGAGCGCACACACATAGAAAAGGAGGGCTCACAGTGCTGTCTGTCTAAGATCCTGCGCTTCTAAGCCCTAAGTATCAGTCACACAGTCATTGAAAATACTTAAAATACTAAATGTGTTGAGGACACTCAGTTTTAAAAATGATTCATCTATCTCTATGTTTGCGACTTCAAGAAACAGTATAAAAAAATAGGATTAGAATGTGATAAATATAACAGAATAGATTATTTTCGAGTCTCCTTGCCACAAGAAGAGAATGATAATACTTCATATTATTAGTATCGTTTACTTCACAAAACACTTCACATTCAGAGACTCTCAATAGTCTTGTGAAGAAGACCATGGCCAGTTGTGGCCCAGTTTTAAAGATACAGAGGCCCCGGGAAGAGAAATCTACATGTCAGGCACCAAGTGATGGAGCCAAGACAAACACAAAATGCTTTCTCACGGCTAGTTCACTGTGTCTTTTCTGGAAGACCCCACTAACTAACTAGCAGTGCTTTGAATACATGTTATTTTATACAATGCAAGAACACAGCTAGCTAATCAACCAAGGAAATCACTGCCAATATTCTAATCCACCATCTTTTTCTGCTTTAAGGAAATGAATAGATTGTTTTTCATCTTTCTCACAAGGTGCCGCAAATTAAACCTCAGAGACTAAGAATCGAGATGTTTCTCATTCTTAAGTTCCTAGGGGTGTGTTGGAACAAGTCTTACTAACTGGGTCAGCAGTTCCAAAAATTTGCTGCTTATCAAAGTAACATGCAGAGTTTTGAAAAACCCCAATGCCCTGGTGGCATTCTATGCCAATTAAATAAAAATATCTGGGATGAGAGGAATCAGTGTTTTTTAAAGATTCACAGTGATGCCAAATTTGAGAACTACTGATCTGTCTCAAGGAAGTGGTTAGTCAAATTTGGAGCCCAGATCACCCTCAGTGTCTTTCAAGCTTTCTTGACAATAAAAATTGCCTGGAACATTATTGAATAACTCTCCTACTCCTCTGTTGGAGATTCTGACTGAGGGTCTGGTGGAATGCTTAAGAATGTGTATTTTTAGCAAGTACCTTGCAGTGATTCTTAGCTCAGTGAATTTTTGGAAGCATTCAGTTCAGTTCAGTTCAGTTTAGTTGCTCAGTCGTGTCCGACTCTTTGCGATCCCATGAATCGCAGCACGCCAGGCCTCCCTGTCCATCACAAACTCCCAGAGTTTACTCAAACTCATGCCAATAGAGTCGGTGATGCCATCCAGCCATCTCATCCTCTGTCATCCCCTTATCCTCCTGCCCCCAATCCCTCCCAGCATCAGGGTCTTTTCCAACGAGTCAACTCTTCTATTTCCCATGAGGTGATGGGACCAGATGCCGTGATCTTAGTTTTCTGAATGTTAAGCTTTAAGCCAACTTTTTCACTCTCCTCTTTCACTTTCATCAAGAGGCGTTTTAGTTCCTCTTCACTTTCTGCCATAAGGGTGGTGTCATCTGCATATCTGAGGTTATTGATATTTCTCCCAGCAATCTTGATTCCAGTTTGTGCTTTTTCCAGCTCAGCATTTCTCATGATGTACTCTGCATATAAGTGAAATAAGCAGGGTGACAATATACAGCCTTGATGTACTCCTTTCCCAATTTGGAACCAGTTTGTTGTTCCATGTCCAGTTCTAACTGTTGCTTCCTGACCTGCATACAGGTTTCTCAAGAGGCAGCTCAGGTGGTCTGGTATTCCCATCTCTTTCAGAATTTTCCACAGTTTATTGTGATCCACAGAGTTGAAGGCTTTGACTTAGTCAATAAAGAATAAATAGATGTTTCTCTGGAATTTTCTGGCTTTTTTGATGATCCAGCAGATGTTTGCAATTTGATCTCTGGTTCCTCTGCCTTTTCACAAACCAGCTTGAACATCTGGAAGTTCTCAGTCCATGTATTGCTGAAGCCTGGCTTGGAGAATTTTGAGCATTACTTTACTAGCGTGCGAGATGAGTGCAATTGTGCAGTAATGTGAGCATTCTTTGGGATTGCCTTTCTTTGCGATTGGAATGAAAATGGACCTTTTCCAGTCCTGTGACCACTGCTGACTTTTCCAAATTTGCAGGCATATTGAGTGCAGCACTTTCACAGCATCATCTTTCAGGATTTGAAATAGCTCAACTGGAATTCCATCACCTCCACTAGCTTTGTTCACACTGATGTTTCTAAGGCCCACTTGACTTCACATTCCAGGATGTCTGGCTCTAGATGAGTGATCACACCACTGTGATTATCTGGGTCATGAAGATCTTTTTTGTACAGTTCTTCTATGTATTCTTGCAACCTCTTCTTAAGATCTTCTGCTTCTGTTATGTCCATACCATTTCTGTCCTTTATTGGGCCCATTTTTGCATCCTTTTCATTATAGGGGACTGGAATGCAAAAGTAGGAAGTCAAGAAACACCTGGAGTAACAGGCAAATTTGGCCTTGGAGTACGGAATGAAGCAGGGCAAAGGCTAATAGAGTTTTGCCAAGAGAATGCACTGGTCATAGCAAACACCCTCTTCTAACAACACAAGAGAAGACTCTATACATGGACATCACCAGATGGTCAACACTGAAATCAGATGATTATATTCTTTGCAGCCAAAGATGGAGAAGCTCTATATAGTCAGCAAAAACAAGACCAGGAGCTGACTGTGGCTCAGATCATGAACTCCTTATTGCCAAATTCAGACTTAAACTGAAGAAAGTAGGGATAACTACTAGACCATTCAGGTATGACCTAAATCAAATCCCTTATGATTATACAGTGGAAGTGAGAAATAGATTTAAGGGACTAGATCTGATAGACAGAGAACCTGATGAACTATGGATGGAAGTTCATGACATTGTACAGGAGACAGGGATCAAGACCATCCCAATGGAAAAGAAATGCAAAAAGGCAAAATGGTTGTCTGAGGAGGCCTTACTAATAGCTGTGAAATGAAGAGAAGTGAAAAGCAAAGGAGAAAAGGAAAGATATTCCCATTTGAATGCAGAGTTCCAAAGAATAGCCAGGAGAGATAAGAAAGCCTTCCTCAGCGATCAATGCAAAGAAATAAATAGAGGAAAACAACAGAATGGGAAAGACTAGAGATCTCTTCAAGAAAATTAGAGATAGCAAGGGAACATTTCATGCAAAAATGGGCTCAATAAAGGACAGAAATGGTATGGGAAGCATTAAAATGTGATAAATCATAGAGAATTTATTGGAAACCAATGCCCCTTCTAATCAGAAATCCCAAGTCATTTTGAAAATTCTTCTACCAGGAAGGAGACTGATGTGAAAAGAAAATCTTGACATCACCTTATTTTCTAACTAGGAATGTATTAGTTCTAAAAGAATACACAAATTAAAAGTATCTAATTCCTTTGCTATTACACAGATAAAGAATTCCCTTTATTGTGAAAATACGAATGACTTCAGAAATATGAAAAGGAAACAGAGAAGCCAAAATACCACTGTTAATTTGCACATTCTGTATTTTTGTATATTTAGAATAAGTAATTCCTCTTATTTTTCAACATTTAGATATAAAATTCTTGGGGAGATTTGACTCTAATTCGCTATGTAAAAAAGTGATTGGGAAATTACATACTCACAATATTATATAACATCCCTTGTATAATAGTCATATGACTTCCCAGATCTTTTATGAAGAGTGCTGTGATGTGATGGATGATACTTATATGAAGAACATTTTGAAGGACTTTTGCCCAGAAAGCTGGACAATAAATAGTACATTTAGGGCAGTAATTCTCCAAACCTAATCCCAGTATCAGCACCATCATTATCACTTGGGAGCTTGTTATAAATATAAGTTCTTGGATTTCACCCTAACTCACTGAATCAGAAATTCTGGAGCCCAGCAATCTGTGTTTTAACAAGCTATCCAGATGATTATAATGGAGTGATAAAATTGAGAACCAGCTATTTAGAATAAATCTTTGTGATTTTAGACCATAATGGATATTGAGTATGATTTTCTAAGAGGTAAAATCATGGAAATATATACATATATATATATGTGTGTGTGTGTGTGTGTGCAAAATGAAATTGTCTCAAAGGTTTTATTAAATGCATTATTTAATAAAGGAAATAATAAGAGGTAAAACTCACATAAAGACCTTTTGTGAAACTAGCTATCATATAAGCTAGTTAGCATAAAATTGCTGGGTTACATAAAAAATTAATGTCTAACAGAAATAAACTGAATTCTGCCAAGAGAATGCATTGGTCATAGCAAATAACCGTTTTCAACAATACAAGAGACAACTTTACAGATGGACATCACCAAAGGACCAACACCAAAATCAAACTGATCACACGCTTTGTAGCCAAAGAGGAGAAGCTGTATACAGTCAGCAAAAGCAAGACCTGGAGCTGACTACGGTTCAGATCATCAGCCTCTTGTAGCAAATGTCAGGCTGAAACTAAAGAAAGCAGGAAAAACCACTAGTTTGGCAAGGTATAATTTAAATCAAATCCCCTATGAATATGCAGTGGAGGTAACAAATAGATTCAGGGAATTAGATCTGGTAGACAAAGTGCCTGAACAATTATGGGCAGAGGTCCACAATATTGGACAGGAGGCAACGAGCAAAACCATCCCATGAATGGTAGAGACCTAGAGAGTTAAATGGGTGAAATAAGAAATATATAGAAGTTAGTGGAAGAAGCCTTCTTAGATTAAGTCACCTTTGTTAGAGAAGGCTCAATTGGGTAAAAATGGTAGAGTTAGGAAAACATGGCAGGGGAGAGTTGGGTCCTAAGCCATGATTCAGCTCTCAGAGTTAAACATGTATTTAAGTGTCTCTATTTCCCAACTCATATCCCCAGGATAGAAAACTGAAAATGCAGGAATATGGACCTTGTCAGAAATGAGTAGTGTGTACGTGTCTTCAGGATTGTATTTCCTCAGCAACTTGAGACATAGAATATATTTCTAAATAATAATTTAGGATTCAACAATTTGAGATCTGTTTTCATCACAACTAACACAAAGTATTTGGATATTTAATTTTTCATCAGCCAACATTATATCAAACTTTTCAACTTATGTTTTTCCCTTTTGAACCTTTGAACATAATTGATCCTTTTGGGTTTTAATTCCAACTAATCTGCCATTTCCTTCTTTTTTTCCCCCTCAATAATTCACATTTGGACCTTTGAGGGCTATATTTCCTTTTCCACAAAAGAAAGATACTATCTTGTATTCTACTTATCTTCACTGAATTTGAGGTGGCAGATACTTATAGTAGATGTTTTTGTGTAAAACTTCAAAAATATCAGCATGATTATAAATAAGAAATAGCTAAAATGGCTTTCAACTAAAAAAAAGAAACTACTAATTCAAATGCTTTTGATTTTCTTTCAAAAGAGCTTTTATAAGAATCGCAAGATTCATGTTGGAAGAAATATGGAGCTTAGCTACATCAGAAATTAGATATATATCAATAAGGATATCTATTTTCACAGATGTGGTATTATAAAAAAAGGTTTTGGCACAGAAAGCTTGCTGTCTTTATGACAAATAATATTTCTACTATCTGTATTTTAGGGGCCAATCTCACCTATAAATTGCTGCTTTATCTATAATAAGTAAACTTACATATTCTATTCCTTTCATTAATATTATAACTTTAGAAGTATCCATCTCATTATATTTAGATTTCTGATTCAGTATCCATTTCTAATTAAGATTAGTAGGAAATATTAGATGTATTGAATACCTATAGTTATAAAAAATGTTTTATACAAAGTGACTATGAATATAACATTTCTTTGAGCACAAGAAACTAAAATCTGCAACAGTTTCTGCTTTTTTCCTCATCTATTTGCCATGAAGTGATGGGACCAGATGCCATGATCTTCGGTTTTTGAATGTTAAGTTTTTTGTTTTTTTTTGTATGTTGTTTTAAGCCAGATTTTTTCACTCTCCTCTTTCATCCTCATCAAGATTCTCTTGAGTTCCTCTTCACTTTATGCCATTAGAGTGGTTTCATCTGCATGCCTGAGGTTGTTGATATTTCTCCGGGAACTCTTGGTCCAGCTTGTGATTCACCCAGGCCAGCATTTCACGTGGTGAGCTCTGCATATAAGTTAAATAAGCAGGGTGACAGTATATGGTCCTTATGTACTCCTTCCCCAGTTCTGAACCAGCCTGTTGTTCCATGTCTGTTTCTAACTGTTGTTTCTTGACCTGCATACAGATTTCTCAGGAGTCAGGTAAAGTGGTCTGATATTCCCAATTCTTTAAGAATTCTCCATAGTTTGTTGTGATCCGGAGTCAAAGCTTTAGTGCAGTCGATGAAGCAGTGGTAGATGTTTTCCTGGAGTTCCCTTGCTTTTTCTACGAGGCAATGTGTGTGCTGTCACTTCAGTCATGTCCCACTCTGTGCGCCCCTATGGACTGTAGCCTTCCGGGATCCTCTGTTCACGGGCTTCTCCAGGCAAGAATACTGGAGTGGGATGCCATGACCTCCTCCAGGGTATCTTCCCGACCCAGGGATCAAATTCACATCTCATGTCTCCTGCACTAGCAGGCTAGTTGTATGATCCACTGGATGTTGGCAATTTGATCTCTGGTTTTTCTGCCTTTTCTAAATTCAGCTTGTACATCTGGAAGTAATGGTTCATTTACTATTGAAGCCTAGCTTGAAGAATTTTGAGCCTAACCTTGCTAGCAGGGGACATGAGCATAATTGTATGGTAGTTTGAACATCCTTTGGCATTGCCTTTTTTTGGGATTGGAATGAAACCTGACCTTTTCCATTCCTGTGGCCACTTTTGAGTTTTCCAAATTTGTTGGCATATTGAGTGCAGCACTTTAACAGCATCATCTTTTAGTATTTGAAATAGCTCAACTGAATTCTCCACTAACTTTGTTCATAGTAATTTTTCTTAAGTAACACTTGATTTCACACTCCAGGATGTCTGACTCTAGATGAATGACCACACCACCGTAGTTATCCAGGTCATCATTTTTTTGTATAGTTCTGTGTATTCTTGCGACCTCTTCTTAATCTCTTCTGCTTATGTTAGGTCCTTGCCATCTCAGGCCTTTATTGTGCCCATCTTTGCATGAAGTATTCCTTTGGTACCTTCAATTTTCTTGAAGATGTCTCTAGTCTTTCTCATTTTATTATTTTCTCTGTTTCTTTGCATTGTTTACTTCAGAAGCCTTTCTTATCTCTCCTTCCTAGTCTCTGGAACTCTGCATTCAGATTGGTATACCTTTCCCTTTCTCCTTTGCCTTTCCCTTCTTTTCTCCGCTATTTTGCTTTCTTGTATTTCTTTTTCTTTGGGATGGTTTTGATCATCACCTCCTGTACAATGTTAGGAACCTCTGTCCATATATTCCTGGGCTCCAAAATTTGCAAACAATGACTGCAGCCTTGAAATTAAAAGATGCTTCCTCCTTGGAAAAAAAGCTATGAGAAACCTAGACAGTGTATTAAAAAACAGACATCACTTTGCCAACAAAGGTCCCTTTAGTCAAAGCTGTGGTTTTTCCAGTTGTCATGTATGGAAGTGAGAGTTGGACCACAAGGAAGTCTGAACACCAAAGAATTGATGTTTTTATTTTTTTTTAATTTTATTTTTTTAATCTTAATTGGAGGCTAATTACTTTACAATATTGTGGTGGTTTTTGCCATACATTCACATGAATCAGCCATGGGTGTACATGTGTTCTCCATCCTGACCTTCCCTCCCACCTCACTCCCCATCCCATCCCTTGGGGTCATCCCAGTGCATCAGCCCTGAGCACCCTGTCTCATGCATCGAACCTGGACTGGCGATCTGTTTCACATATGATAATATACATGTTTCAATGCTCTTCTCTCAAATCATCCCACCCTCGCCTTCTCCCAGAGTCCAATAGTCTGTTCTTTATATCTGTGTCTCTTTTGCTGTTTCGCATATAGGGTCTTCATTACCATCTTTCTAAACTCCATATATATATGCTAATATACTGTATTGGTGTTTTTCTTTTTGGCTTACTTCACTCTGTATAGTAGGCTCCTGTTTCATCCACCTCATTAGAATGGATTCAAATGCATTCTTTTTAACAGCTGAGTAATATTCCATTGTGTATATGTACCACAGCTTTCTTATCCATTCGTCTGCTGATGGGCATCTAGGTTGCTTCCATGTCCTGGCTATTATAAACAGTGCTGCGATGAACATTGGGGTGCACGTGTCTCTTTCAGATCTGGTTTCCTAGGTGTGTATGCCCAGCAGCAGGATTGCTGGGTCATATGGCAGTTCTATTACCAGTTTTTTAAGGAAACTCCACACTGTTCTCCATAGCGGCTGTACTAGTTTGCATTCTCACCAGCAGTGAAAGAGGGTTCCTTTTTCTCCGCACCCTCTCCAGCATTTATTAGTTGTAGACTCTTGGATAGCAGCCATTCTAACTGGTGTGAGATGGTACATCACTGCGGTTAATGCATTTGTCTGATAATTAAGGATGTTGAGCATCTTTTCATGTGTTTGTTGGCCATCTGTATGTCTTCTTTGGAGAAATGTCTGTTTAGTTCTTTGGCCCATTTTTGATTGTGTCGTTTATTTTTCAATTGTGTCGTTTATTTTTCGATTGTGTCATTTATTTTTCTATTGTGTCATTTATTTTTTGATTGTGTCGTTTATTTTTCGATTGTGTCATTTATTTTTCGATTGTGTCATTTATTTTTCGATTGTGTCATTTATTTTTCTATTGTGTCATTTATTTTTTGATTGTGTCGTTTATTTTTCGATTGTGTCATTTATTTTTCGATTGTGTCGTTTATTTTTCGATTGTGTCATTTATTTTTCTGGAGTTGAGCTGCAGGAGTGGCTTGTATATTTTTGAGATTAATTCTTTGTTAGTTGCTTCATTTGCTATTATTTTCTCCCATTCTGAGGGCTGCCTTTTCACCTTGCTTATAGTTTGCTTCACTGTGCAAAAGCTTTTAAGTTTAATTAGGTCCCATCTGTTTATTTCTTCTTTTATTTCTGTTACTCTGGGAGGTGGGTCACAGAGGATCCTGCTGTGATTTATGTCAGAGAGTGTTTTGCCTATGTTCTCCTCTAGGAATTTTATAGTTTCTGGTCTTACATTTAGATCTTTAATCCATTTTGAGTTTATTTTTGTATATGGTGCTAGAAAGTGTTCTAGTTTCGTTCTTGATGCTTTTAAATTGTGATGCTGGAGATAATTCTAGAGAGTCTCTTGGACAGCAAGGAAAACAGGGAGATCAAATCAGTCATTCCTAAAGGAAATCAAACCTGAATATTCATTGGAAGGACTGTGCTGAAGCTAAGCTCCAACACTTTGGCCACCTGATGTGAAGAGCTGACACATTGGAAAAGACCCTGATGATGGGAAAGATGGATGGCAAAAGGAAAAGGAGGCAGCAGAAGTTAGACGGTATCATCAACTCAATGGGCATGAGTTTGAGCAAACTCCAGGGGATAGTGAAGGACCAAGAAGCCCGGCACGCTGCAGTTCATGAGGTGCAAGGAGTCAGACATGACTTAGTGTCTGAAGAGCAGCCACAAATAGATATTACATATATTGGAGGAAAACAGAAATTCTTCTGAATAACTGAGGAGTTTGAAAGGATGGCTTTAAAAGAATAAGAGAAATCAGATTATTTAATACTGAGGCAATTAACAAATATCTGGCTGAAGACAAAAAGGAGGGTGTCAAAGATAAGAGGGAAGCAATTAAGGAAAGAGGAAAATAAAATGGATAAAATGCCCTGTTCAATATTCTTTCCCATAATCCCTAAACAGGTATTGTATTTTACTTCCAAATATTCCATAGCTATTCAAGATATTCTATACATGACTCCACCTTCAACCAGAGCTTGAGAATTTGAGATGGAATTCATAAAAATGGAATGAGAACCTATATTTCATGACATTCCCAATGGACTCTCCCACCAGGTCACTATGCAATATAAGTACCTGTAGAACTATCAATAGCACATGGGTTAAGAAGGTAGAACTAGCTGTCATCTGGATCAAGGACCAGTAGAGGAGATTTCTAGCATATCTTGAACTTTCACATATTTTGCAAACCTTGAGCTCTTGTCCTGGAATCCTATTATATGCAGATATTTTCTACAGAAAATAATATTTCCTATTGGACTCTAAGAGGGCTAAGTTTTCCACCGCACCCTGGAGCAGTAGGAGGCATGCTTGATATACGGGGCAGTCTGATTTCCAGTCCACTGTGGCAAAGCTGTGCAGAAGAACCTAATTATTTGGGAAAGTTGGTCATTACAGAATTAATATTAAGTGCTAATATTCACGATTTTAAAAAGTTAGTACCTTAGGTGTTTCAGTTAGTAAGGTAAGGTTCTAATAAAAATTACCATGTATAAATGATTTAATTTTAACAGTATTTTGAGTCATACACTAATAGTTTCCTCTGCCATGGATACTGAGAAGCTAAGTAAATTTCTTCTGAAGTCCCCAAGCTAGGAAGAGGCAGAATCTGGATCTTAACCAAGGGAGTTTGGATAGAATTTATACTCTTAACAACTATACTCTACTGCCTGTCATTAGATGTTTTATAAACAATTTTGAACAGTGAACATAATTAAGGTCTTCAAACACCAGGAAGTGTAGCAAGAACATTTCATATAGAATATACTGTAATAGTACAAAATTGTGTCTGTTCAGAATAAAAGTGATGTATAAATGAGACCAAACACCTCATCAATAGCAAAGAGACCTCTGTAATCATTAATGTTGGGAAATGGTAGCAATGAACTCTCCAGGTTAAAAATGCACATTTATAACATTCATGCTGTTGTAAATTTATGGATATGAAGGATGTAGAGCATAGGATTAAAAAATAATAATAATATGCAATCATTTGTATTATAAATTTTCTATGGCCAATTGATTCTCACATAATGTTTTGTTGATTTTGCTGAATTCATAGGCAAAACTCTATCTGCAGTTCAATCATGATTTGAGAAATTGCATTTCAATCCAGTAACCCCTCTAGATAATTTTTATTGCCTTTAATTATGATACTCTATAAGCAGTAAGATCTTGAATTAAATCTTGTACCAGAAAACTGGTGAAATTAAAATAAGATCTGTAGATTACTCAATACAGTAAATCCCCTACATACGAATGAGTTCCATTCCAAGGGCACATTTTTAAGTCCAATTTGTTCAGGTTCAGCAAAGTTAGTCTATGTACCCAGCTAACACAACTAGCTCGGCAGTACTGTACTGTAATAGGTTTATAATGCTTTTCACATAAATAATACACAAAGAACAAACACAGAACTTTTTAAAAAATTTTAATCTTACAGTATAGTACCTTGAACAGCACAGTAGGACTGTATGACAGCTGGCAGACAGGGGCTAGCGCTGAGTGAACAGGCAGAAAGAGTTATGACTACAGGAGGGAGAGGAGGCGGGAGGTGGCGGGGCTGGAGGATCGTCAGCAACAGGAGCAGGGGCGGGGATGCACCTGCTGACAAACTGCAGTGTCACTCATGCCTGACCTCGATGGAACACGCGCTCCTATCTCTGAAAGTTCACAGCTTGAAGGTCGGTAGGTAGGGGACTTGCTGTAGTCTTATATCAGTGTTCATTTTCTGGTATTGATAATTATACTGTGATTATGTCAGTTGTTATCATTAAGAGAAGCTGAGTGAAGGGCAAATCAGAACACTATAATTCTTTGTAATTTGTCTGTAAGTCTAAAATTACTTTAAAGTGAAAAGTTAATGAAAGTATATCTCAGGAATGAATATGTAAATATGATATGTAATCTACTGCTAAGCTATTCCTGACCTTCCTGCAAGTTATATTCATTGAAACTACTTTCATTCTTAAGACTACTTACCAAATTCACTTATTTTTCAATGTGAGAAAATGCTGAATCACATGGTACTTTTAAGATATTGGAATTTTTTTTTTCTGAAATTTTTGTGTTATTTACAATGGAATAGCTAGACAACACACTTTTAAATAAAATATGTATTATTACTGTTTTCCCATCACTTAAGTAAAAAATCCACAACAAAAACAATCAAACCCTAATTGGTAGCTTTGATTGGTTTCCACTGGGCAACTATTCTTCCACAATGGCCAGTTTTAAGCTAGTAATGTTATATCACTGAACACAGAGTTGGAAAGAGATAGGCAGTAATCCCCTATTACAGGGTAATCTCACACAGAAAAAATAGATGTAAATCATCTCAAGAGTACAAACAATAGTAAAATGTAGTGAAGTAAATAGGAAATGAGTGTTGGACAATTATTGCATTTGTTTTTAATATCACTTATTTAATTGTAAGTTTATAAAATTCATTTCTTAATCATGACAATATTTAAAAACTGGCTCACAACAATTTCTGTAAATTTAACAGTTGCATCTTTCAAGTCAGTTTGAGTTGGCCATGGCACATCACTACCGAGGATAACAATGCTTGGAATATCCAAAGCATAAGGAAAAAAGATAAGATGAAAATAAGGAACATCAATCAAACATGAGGAAGGGGAGAAACCAAGGTTAAATATTACAGTGATACTTAAGCTAGAAGAGTATGGTGAGGATGCCTGAAGTTCAGAGACTGGATCTGCAGTATTTAAAAGGCTAACTCATCCCTAGGCATTCTCTTCTATATTATTTTACTACCAGGGCAATGTTTTGGATCCCTGTGTTGCTAAGAACCAAAAACACAATTCTCGTGCATTTCACCTGTGTTAGAACGTTGACAATTTGTCACAGATGTGCGGTCCTAAGGGGTCAGCAGCAGTGGAAATTACGTAACAGAGAATGGTTGACGTGATACAGGGGAGGAGAGAATTGTTACTGGGTTGATAAGCTCAATTTCTGGCCGTGGAACCAAACCTTCTAGCACAAAACAAAAATAGCTGGCAGAGGGTTTATATTTAACAAAATTAATATACTCTCTCACCCCTAGATGAGCATTATTAGGGCAAGTATTTGACTTTTTTGTTCCCAGAGAATAAAAAGTAAAAAGATTCTGAAATAAATGCATGCAAAAGACAGGAAAACTCCACCTAGGCTCCACCTGGATTTTTCTCACCATCTGTGGCATTTCTTGGTGATGGCCTTCATCATTTTCTAACATCACATGATGACTGACCTTACACGTCTGCATGGTGGGCTTCTCTTTTGTAAGGCAGTAAAGCAGAAAAGGCTCTAGGCCTGAGTCAGACCTGACTTTGATTTCTAATTCTGTCACTTACCCATATGACATTAAACATGGCGTTTCACCACTTTAAGCCTCATACTCTTCACCTTCCATTTGGAGGATAAATATGATTCGCATGTCTGTAGTTTCAAAATTATGTATATGGATAGATAGATAGCTATAGATATCTTGGCACGTTGCCTAGTAGACAACAACTCAATAAATGAAAACAGCCAACAGAATGTGTCATTTTCTGTGTGTGTATGTTGGTGTTGGTATGTATGGTGTTGATATTTCGCTTTTATTTTTTTGTGGCTACTGTTTTAATGATAAAGTTTCTGTAAATAAGGAGTGGGTTGCCATTTCCTTCTCCAGGAGATCTTCCCAACCCAGGGTCTCCTGAATTTCAGGCAGATTCTTTATGGAATTGCCAGATTTTAAAGAAGAGAGTTGTGTTGGAGGAATCAATACATTCTTGTTTGAGGGTAAGCATCAGTGTTTGCAGTTGCCCAGTGATGGATCTCTCCTTAACCTTGAAGCTTAGTCTTGATCTACATCCCGTCTCTGTCTCTCAATGTGTTGTCATTCACTCCCCTGACTTTAGTACCCACCTGTTGACCCTGACAACCCAAGTATATCGTATAATCTATTAATCTAACCCACATAGGTAACAAATAGCTGTCATTTACTGAGTTCTCCCTGCTAAGCATCATGCCAAACACTTCATATACCAGATTTAATTTTATAATTACAAATACTTTTCACTACTCCCAGGCTTCTAATGATTTTTGCAGCCTTGGCCATTTCCAGTGTATCACACCATATCCATGTTGCCCCAACCATGGTAGAAATTAAACAAATATTTGAATGATGAATAGATAAGAATTGTACCATAGACAATGGCAATGTCGTTTTTCTTTCTATCTATGATGTGTTATCCAAAATTACAGCATATTTTTCAAATCTGCTCTGAACCCTTCAATAGACCAAAATACTAATAATTCCCATTATAGTCTTATTTCCTACAAGAAAAAGTCTCAAGAAAGCAAGTAAAATCACAAAAATAGGAAATCCTTTTTCAAGGGAAGAAAACTAAAGCATTTTTCAAGTGTTGGATTAACTTTGTTATTTGCTTTATAATCAATGAAAAATTTTGCTACACTCTTTGTTGTCATCTTTTAAGCATGTGGTTTCACATTTGAAAAGCTGAAGTCATGCTTCTATCAAAGCTGTGAGCAGCAGCAACCCACAGTGCCCAGTAATTCTGAAATAAGTACAATTTGCATGTTATGATTTCTCGGAGTACAAAAACCTTAATTCTCTGTTATTTTCAAGTTTGATTTCATTAAATTCAAAATTGATTTTTAGTATACTCTATGAATGTGCTAAAAATTCCCAACTACTTAGCAAACTTCAAGTATAATATTTGCAATAGGATGTTACAGAATTGAAAAGACCTTTATCTCCTTCCCTGTAATCTCCAGCCTTATAGCTCACCAGGAAATATATTTTTAAAATGTATTCATTCTGACTTGCTCTTTTTCTTTCTAGTTATATCATGTAATGCATTACCTATAAGAGCCAAAATGTTCAATAAAATATTTCTAGAGACACTTATTCTGTTGACTTTTGATGAAGAACATAGAGAATTCTTGTTGTTCAGTACCTAAATTGCAACCAACTCTTAATGACCCATGGACTACAGCACGCCAGTCTTCCCTGTCCTTCACTATCTCCCAAAGCCTGCTCAAACTCATGTCCACTGATTCAATGATGCCATCCAGCCATCTCATTCTCTGCTGCCCCCTTCTTCTCCTGCCCTCAGTCGTTCCCACTATCAGGGTCTTTCCAGTTAGTAAGCTCTTTGCATCAGATGGTCAAAGGATTAGAGCTTCAGCTACAGCATCAGTCCTTCCAATATATATTTAGGACTGATTTCCTTTAGGATTGAGTGATTTGATCACCTAGCTGTTCAAGGGACTCTCAAAAGTCTTCTCCAGCACCAGTTTGAAAGCATCAGTTCTTCAGCACTCAGCCTTCTTTGTGGTCTAACTCTCAACATTCATACATGACTACTGGAAAAAATCATAGCTTTGACTATATGGACCTTTGTTGGCAAAGTGATGTTTCTGCTTTTTATTGCACTGTTTAGATTTGTCATAACTCTTCTTCCAAGGAGAAAAGACCCTGATGCTGGGAAAGATGGTGAAGGACAGGGAAGCCTGGTGTACTGCAGTCCATGGGGTCACAAAAAGTCAGACATGACTGACCGACTGAAGCACAGCCTCAGAGAACATGATGCCAACTTCCTATCATTCCAGTCAAGCCAGAGGGCTTTCTGCTGCTCCATCATATGGTCATATTTTATTATCCTCATTTGTTACAACCTTCAGATTCAGTTCCATATTTTATAATTTTTTTATTTAGCAAAATAAGTGTCTTTTACTGATTTGAGCCACTCTTATTTCCTTAAATAGCTGATTCAAAGGCAACATAGGAAGAAAAGCAAATAATTACTGGCCAAGAAGTTCTTTTATTTCAGCTAACGACATCAATTTTGTATTAATAAAATCTCTTCTTCATGATTAAACTTGAGCACAAATGGTGATTACCTGAAAGAGTGTGATTCCTAAGCAAATAGCACTTGACACTCAGTTTTGGTTCACTATAAAAAAAACAGAAAAGCTCAAGTCATAAACTAAACATTTTGGAAAATATTTTAGTAGGGCTAAGGGCAAATCTTTCTACAGATTATTGCTTGGAATAGTTATGAAAGAGATTATAGAAGTAATGAACAAAAGAACCATGAATACAAGAGTAGAATAATTGCTACTTTATTTTCAGTCATATAAAATTTCAGGCACCTTCTTTTCATCTTTCTCTTACTGTTATCAGGTACCATATATAGAGAAATATATAAGGAAGCTATAGTGGGACTGGCTGGGTTGTGGTCCTTGCTTACTATCTGAGTGATATTGAGCAGGTTACTTAACCTTTTTCTCCTTACTGTCTTCATCTTTAAAATAGTGAAACTAAAATCTACCCCCTGAGGTTATATGAGAATTAAGTTAGGTAAATATATATTTGGTAGTTATCAGAAATGTTTACCAAATATTTCTGATTCTCTCCCATTTAGGAACATGATAGCATTGACTTTCATAGTCTCCTTGTGATGGTTCATGCGTGCTGTGTGTGCTAAGCCACTTCAATCATGTCCAGCTCTTTGCAACCCTATGGACCACAGCCCACCAGGCTCCTCTGTCCATGGGATTCTCCAGGCAAGAACAATACTGCAGTGGATTGCCATGCCCTCCTCCAGGGGAGCTTCCCAATTCGGGGATCAAAATTGCTTCTCTTACATCTCCTGCATTGGCAGGCTTTATTTAGCTTTTGAAGTGGTGCATATTACGTCTAGGTTACAAAGTATGTAATTGATTATACAAGGCCAAACAGAGCTATTTTTCCCACTGCTGTAGTAACTGACAACATTTCAAACGGTTGCTGTCCTATGTTTCTGTGTCTTTGAGTGACAGTAACAATTGGGGCCCCCTGAGAACTCATAATAAACTTGTAGAATAGATGAATAACAAATTTTGTTGAGTTAAGCACCTGAAATTTCTCTTTTTATCACTGTGTGATGTTCTCTATCATGGCTGATACAGATGTTGATAGCTAGAAGGGGATGATTCCATTAAAAAAAACCCTAAACATATGGCTTTGGCTTAGGGACTTGTTAGTGGATAGTGAAGATGCTAGAAGGATGGGGGTCCCTCAGATGCAATGCAAAATTTCTTAAAAATTGGCTCCAGCAATAACATGAGAAGTAGACAATATCCCTAATGAAAACATAGTTTTAGGAGAGGAAATTGAAAAATAGAAAGTTACTAGCATATTTTTGTTGCTGTTGGGTATATGTGATGAGGTCTTACAAGAAAGAAATAAGCACAATTTGAAACAGAGATTAAAGAAATTAGAAAGAGAGCAGAAACGTGGAGACTTTCCATGGTCACAAAGCAAGACAGGCAACTCATTATCTTCCACTTGTAATAGTACACTAAGAATTCCTTTGAACAGCAGAGACTAATTACATACTACCCATTTTGCAAGTATCGAAGCAAGGTGTGACTAGTTTACTCATTTTTAAAACCTCTAAATAGATTTAAGCCCTCCACCAGTATCTTTTTCAGTAGGCAAAATGGCTGGCGGGGGGGGGGGGGTGCGGGGGGGGGAGGATGATGGAAAACATAAAGTATCTGCAATTAAGTTGGAAAAACTTCAAGTGTGGTTTCTGTAATGAGAACTAAAATAAGATATACATCTCCTTTTATGTTTTCAAGAAAATTGTGCTGTAAAAGAAATCATGAACCTGAGCTAAAACTATTTGTTCAAGATATAAAAAAGCCCTTGGATTCTAGAAAGATGTTGCAGAAAGTTACCTAGTGCCTAAGAATAGTGTCTTCTCCAACAGTCCCGATGTAGTAATAGAGAAGAAAGACTCATATGGGAAACAGAATTTTTCCTAGGTCCATCATAAACAAAGTATTGGGAAGCATATCTCCAAAATAATATCAGGGTTCTAGTTAAGGAACAAGCCACATCCCAAGGGTAGAAAGTCTTTGAAATAGCTGTCCAGCTAGTTTTTAAAAAATGCTCATGAACCATAACCTTCTCTATCTCCATTTTTTTTTTCATTTATTTTTATGAGTTGGAGGCTAATTGCTTCACAATATTACAGTGGGTTTTGTCATATATTGACATGAATCAGCCATGGAGTTATATGTATTCCCCATCCCGATACCCCCTCCCACCTCCCTCTCCACTCCATCCCTCTGGGTCTTCCCAGTGCACCAGGCCTGAGCACTTGTCTCATGCATCCCACCTGGGCTGGTGATCTGTTTCACTATAGATAATATACATGCTGTTCTCTCAAAATATCCCATCCTCGCCTTCTCCCACAGTGTCCAAAAGTCTGTTCTGTACATCTGTGTCTCTTTTTCTGTTTTGCATATAGGGCTATCATTACCATCTTTCTAAATTCCATATATATTTGTTAGTATACTGTAATGGTCTTTATCTTTCTGGCTTACTTCACTCTGTATAATGGGCTACAGTTTCATCCATCTCATTAGAACTGATTCAAATGAATTCTTTTTAACAGCTGAGTAATATTCCATGGTGTATATGTACCACAGCTTCCTTATCCATTCGTCTGCTGATGGGCATCTAGGTTGCTTCCATGTCCTGAGTATTATAAACAGTGCTGCGATGAACATTGGGGTGCACGTGTCTTTCAGATCTGGTTTCCTCGGTGTGTATGCCCAGAAGTGGGATTGCTGGGTCATATGGCAGTTCTATTTCCAGTTTTTTAAGAAATCTCCACACTGTTCTCCATAGTGGCTGTACTAAGTTGCATTCCCACCAACAGTGTAAGAGGGTTCCCTTTTCTCCATACCCTCTCCAGCATTTATTGCTTGTAGACTTTTGGATAGCAGCCATCCTGACTGGCGTGTAATGGTACCTCATTGTGGTTTTGATTTGCATTTCTCTGATAATGAGTGATGTTGAGCATCTTTTCATGTGTTTGTTAGCCATCTGTATGTCTTCCTTGGAGAAATGTCTGTTTAGTTCTTTGGCCCATTTTTTGATTGGGTCATTTATTTTTCTGGAGTTGAGCTGCAGGAGTTGCTTGTATATTTTTGAGATTAATCCTTTGTCTGTTGCTTTGTTTGCTATTATTTTCTCCCAATCTGAGGGCTGTCTTTTCACCTTGCTTATAGTTTCCTTCGTTGTGCAAAAGTTTTTAAGTTTCACTAGGTCCCATTTGTTTATTTTTGCTTTTATTTCCAATATTCTGGGAGGTGGGTCATAGAGGATCCTGCTGTGATTCATGTCGGAGAGTGTTTTGCCTATGTTCTCCTCTAGGAGTTTTATGGTTTCTGGGCTTACATATAGATCTTTAATCCATTTTGAGTTTATTTTTGTGTATGGTGTTAGAAAGTGTTCTAGTTTCATTCTTTTACAAGTGGTTGACCAGTTTTCCCAGCACCACTTGTTAAAGAGGTTGTCTTTTTTCCATTGTATATCCTTGCCTCCTTTGTCAAAGATAAGGTGTCCATAGGTTCGTGGGTTTATCTCTGGGCTTTCTATTCTGTTCCATTGATCTATATTTCTGTCTTTGTGCCAGTACCATACTGTCTTGATGACTGTGGCTTTGTAGTAGAGTCTGAAGTCAGGGAGATTGATTCCTCCAGTTCCATTCTTCTTTCTCAAGATTGCTTTGGCTATTCGAGGTTTTTTGTATTTCCATACAAATTGTGAAATTATTTGTTCTAGTTCTGTGAAAAATACCTTTGGTAGCTTGATAGGGGTTGCATTGAATCTATAGATTGCTTTGGGTAGTATAGCCATTTTGACAATATAGCTTCTTCCAATCCATGAACACGGTATATTTCTCCATCTGTTTGTGTCCTCTTTGATTTCTTTCATCAGTGTTTTACAGTTTTCTATGTATAGGTCTTTTGTTTCTTTAGGTAGATATACTCCTAAGTATTTTATTCTTTTTGTTGCAATGGTGAATGGTATTGTTTCCTTAATTTCTCTTCCTGTTTTCTCATTGTTAAGTGTATAGGAATGCAAGGGATTTCTGTGTGTTAATTTTATATCCTGCAACTTTACTGTATTCATTGATTAGCTCTAGTAATTTTCTGGTAGAGTCTTTAGGGTTTTCTATGTAGAGGATCATGTCATCTGCAAACAGGGAGAGTTTCACTTCTTCTTTTCCTATCTGGATTCCTTTTACTTCTTTTTCTGCTCTGATTGCTGTGGCCAACACTTCTAAAACTATGTTGAATAGTAGTGGTGAGAGTGGGCACCCTTGTCTTGTTCCTGATTTTAGGGGAAATGCTTTCAATTTTTCACCATTGAGGGTAATGCTTGCTGTGGGTTTGTCATATATAGCTTTTATTATGTTGAGGTATGTTCCTTCTATTCCTGCTTTCTGGAGAGTTTTAATCATAAATGGATGTTGAATTTTGTCAAAGGTTTGTTCTGCATCTATTGAGATAATCATATGGTTTTTATCTTTCAACTTGTTAATGTGGTGCATTACATTGATTGATTTGCGGATATTAAAGAATCCTTGCATTCCTGGCATAAAGCCCACTTGGTCATGGTGTATGATTTTGTAAATAAGTTGTTGGATTCTGTTTGCTAGAATTTTGTTAAGGATTTTTGCATCTATGTTCATCAGTGATATTAGCCGGTAGTTTTCTTTTTTTGTGGTGTCTTTGTCTGGTTTTGGAATTAGGGTGATGGTGGCCTCATAGAATGAGTTTGGAAGTTTACCTTCTTCTGCAATTTTCTGGAAGAGTTTGAGTAAGATAGGTGTTAGCTCTTCTCTAAATTTTTGGTAGAATTCAGCTGTGAAGACATCTGGTCCTGGGCTTTTGTTTGCTGGAAGATATCTGATTATAGTTTCGATTTCCTTGCCTGTGATGGGTCTGTTAAGATCTTCTATTTCTTTCTGGTTCAGTTTTGGAAAGTTATAGTTTTCTAGGAATTTTTCCATTTCTTCCAAGTTGTCCATTTTATTGGCATAGAGCTGCTGGTAGTAGTCTCTTATGATCCTTTGTATTTCAGTGTTGTCTGTTGTGATCTCTCCATTTTCCTTTCTAATTTTGTTAATTTGGTTCTTTTCTCTTTGTTTCTAATGAGTCTTGCTAATGGTTTGTCAATTTTGTTTATTTTTTCAAAACACCAGCTTTTAGCTTTGTTGATTTTTGCTATGGTCTCTTAAGTTTCTTTTGCATTTATTTCTGCCCTAATTTTTAAGATTTCTTTCCTTCTACTAACCCTGGGGTTCTTCATTTCTTCCTTCTCTAATTGCTTTAGGTGTAGAGTTAGGTTATTTATTTGACTTTTTACTTGTTTCTTGAGGTAAGCCTGTAATGCTATGAACCTTCCCATTAGCACTGCTTTTACAGTGTCCCATAGGTTTTGGGTTGTTGTGTTTTCATTTTCATTCATTTCTATGAATATTTTGACTTCTTTTTTTATTTCTTCTATGATTTTTTGGTTATTCAGAAGCGTATTATTTAGCCTCCATGTGTTTGAATTTTTAACAATTTTTTTCCTGTAATTGAGATCTAATCTTACTGCACTGTGGTTAGAAAAGATGACTGGAATGATTTCAATTTTTTTGAATTTTCCAAGACTAGATTTATTGCCCAGGATGTGATCTATTCTGGAGAAGATTCTGTGTGCACTTGAGAAAAAGGTGAAGTTGATTGTTTTGGGGTGAAATGTCCTATAGATATCAATTAGGTCTAGTTGGTCCATTGTGTCATTTAAAGTTTGTGTTTCCTTGCTAATTTTCTGTTTAGTTGATCTATCTATAGTTGTGAGTGGGGTATTAAAGTCTCCCACTCTTATTGTGTTACTATTAATTTCCTCTTTCATACTTGTTAGTGTTTGCCTTACATATTGTGGTGCTCCTATGTTGGGTGCATATATATTTATAATTGTTATATCTTCTTCTTGGATTGATCCTTTGATCATTATGTAGTGTCCTTCTTGGTCTCTTTTCACAACCTTTATTTCAAAGTCTATTTTATCTGATATGAGTATTGCGACTCCTGCTTTCTTTTGGTCTCCGTTTGCGTGAATATTTTTTTCCAGCCCTTCACTTTTAGTCTGTATGTGTCCCTTGCTTTGAGGTGGGTCTCTTGTAGACAGCATATATAGGGGTCTTGTTTTTGTATCCATTCAGCCAGCCTTTGTCTTTTGGTTGGGCCATTCAACCCATTTACATTTAAGATAATTATTGATAGGTATGGTCCCGTTGCCATTTATTTTGTTGTTTGGGGTTCACGTTTATACAACCTTTCTGTGTTTCCTGTCTAGAGAAGATCCTTTAGTATTTGTTGAAGAGCTGGCTTGGTGGTGGTGAATTCTCTCAGCTTTTGCTAGTCTGTAAAGCTTTTGAGTTCTCCGTCATATCTGAATGAGATCCTTGCTGGGTAGAGTAATCTAGGTTGTAGGTTATTCTCTTTCATTACTTTAAGTATGTCCTGCCATTCCCTTCTGGCCTGAAGGGTTTCTATTGATAGATCAGCTGTTATCCTTATGGGACTCCCTTTGTGTGTTATTTGTTGTTTCTCCCTTGCTGCTTTTAATATTTGTTCTTTGTGTTTGATCTTTGTTAATTTGATTAATATGTGTCTTGGGGTGTTTCACCTTGGATTTATCCTGTTTGGGACTCTCTGGGTTTCTTGTACTTGGGTGGCTATTTCCTTCCCCATTTTAGGGAAGTTTTCAGCTATTATCTCCTCGAGTATTTTCTCATGGCCTTTCTTTTTGTCTTCTTCTTCTGGGACTCCTATGATTTGAATGTTGGGGCGTTTCACATTGTCCCAGAGGTCCCTGAGGTTGTCCTCATTTCTTTTGATCCTTTTTTCCTCTCTGCTTCATTTATTTCCACCATTTTAGCTTCTACCTCACTTATCCTATCTTCTGTCTCCATTATTCTACTCTTGGTTCCCTTCAGAGTGTTTTTGATCTCATTTATTGCATTATTCATTTTTAATTTACTCTTTTTTATTTCTTCTAGGTCTTTATTAAACATTTCTTGCATCTTCTCAATCTTTGTCTCCAGGCTATTTATCTGTAACTCCATTTTGTTTTCAAGATTTTGGATCATTTTTATTATCATTATTCTAAATTCTTTTTCAGGTAGATTCCCTATCTCCTCTTCTTTTGTTTGACTTGGTGGGCATTTTTCATGTTCCTTTACCTGTTGGGTATTTCTCTGCCTTGCCTTTTCATCTTGTTTAGATTGCTGTGTCTGGAGTGGGCTTTCTGTATTCTGGAGGTCTGTGGTTCCTTTTTATTGTGGAGGTTTTACCCAGTGGGTGGGGTTGGATGATTAGCTTGTCAAGGTTTCCTGGTTAGGGAAGCTTGTGTCGGTGTTCTGGTGCGTGGAACTAGATTTCTCCTCTCTGGAGTGCAATGGAGTGCCCAGTAATGAGTTTTGAGATGGGTCTATGTGTTAGGTGTGACCTTGGGCAGCCTGTATGTTGACATTCAGGGCTATGTTCTGGCGTTGCTGGAGAATTTGCGTGGTATGTCTTGCTCTGAAACTTACTGGCTCTTGGGTGGTGGTTGGTTTCAGTGTAGGTATGGAGGCTTTTGGATGGTCTCTTATTACTTAATGTTCCATGTAGTCAGGAGTTTTCTGCTGTTCTCAGGTTTTGGGCTTAAGTCTCCTGCCTCTGGATTTCAGTTTTATTCTTCCAGTAGTCTCAAGACTTCTCCAACCATACAGCACTGATAATAAAACTTCTATGTTAATGGTAAAAAGATTCTCCCCCGTGAGGGACAGACAGAGAGATTCACAGAGTTACATGAAGAAGAGGCGAGGGAGGAGGGAGACAGAGATGAGCAGGAGGAGAAAAAGGGGGACTCAAGAGGAGAGAGACAGATCTACGCCGTTGTTTGTTCCCTAAGTGTTCTCCGTAGCCCAGACACCCACAGAGATTCACAGAATTGGATTGGGAAGAGAAGGGGAAAGGAGGAAATAGAGGTATTCTGGGGGAGAAAAAGGAGAGTCAAAAGGGGGAGAGAGTGATCATCACACTCCTGAGTAAAAATGGGAACTGAACATTGGATTCTTAACTGTCCACAATTTATATCACATACTGAAAAACAAAGATTAAAAATCTAGAGTAGAGGTTAGGCTCTTAAAAATCAATATTAAAAACAAAAACCAAAACACAAAAAAATTTTAGAAATATATATGGTTTGGTTTAAAAATAGGGCTTCTCTCTTTTTTTTTTTTGCAAGGTTATAGTGAAATGAAAATGAAAATTAAGGAGTAGTAGAGGAGTAATAGAGGACTTTAAAAGGAAATAAGAGAAAAAGAAAGATAGAACAAAGAAGAGAAAAAGGAAAAAAAACAAGAAAAAAATTTTTCCTAATTAAAAAATCATAAAAGTCTATGAAAATGAAAGTTAAGGAGTAATGGGGGAGTAATAGGGAATTTTAAAAGAAAATAAAAGAAAAAAGAAAAAAGAAAAAAATTTTTTTAATTAAAAAGAAAAGTAAACATTTATCTAGGAATTTCTCTGGAGCTGTTGCGGTCAGTGTGGGTTCGGTTCAGTTTCAGATAGCTCCTGGTTCCAGCTTACACTTCTCGGTATCTACAGGCCCCTTCTGGTGTGGTCAGTGTTATCTACAGGGATTTTAATCTGCTGCACCGGTCCCTTCTGAAGCGGTTCCCTTTGTTTATTCGGCTTCTGTTTGCCGGTCTCCTCAGTGCCTGATTTCCGCCCTGACACAGGCGGGCGGAGGTGGTCTCTTGTTCAGGTTGCTGGTTCCGTCGCGCTGCGGGGAGGGACTGGCGCTGCTTTCCCGTCTGCGCTGCGCAGGCTCCCGGCTGCTCTATGTGGAGCGGGCCCTGCGCTGCGCGCGGTTCCAGCCCTCGGGTGTTCCACAAAAGCGCGGACTCGGCTGCGCCTGCGTTTTGTGCCTTCCCCGCCCGAGCGGCTCAGGCAGCCAGGGGCTTGACGGGCGCCCTCTCCCCGGGTGCGGCGCGCCTTCTCCCCTCCGCGGCCCCAGCCTCAGTTTCCGCCCGCGCCGCGTGTGCCTTCTCCCCTCCGTGTCCCCAGCCCCAGTCCCCACCCGCGCCGGGTGCCTGGGCCCTCTGTCTCGCCGCGACCCTCCCCGCGGATGTCGACCATCCAGAATCTCAGGAGGTCTTCGGTAAGAAACTGGAGGCCTGTTTGCGGTGCGGTAGGGGCTGCGGTCCTCGGGGCCGAGCCTGCCCCTTTCCCCTCCCCGCTGCCTCCTGCCTCCGGCGGGGCTCGGCCGGTCCGCAGCCTGCCAGCTCTTCTCTGGACTGGCTGGGTCCCTTTGTTCTGCGAATGACCGGCAGTGTTCAGGCCGGTTAATTTTCTCTCTCTCTCTCTCTCTCTTGATATCCCACAGTTTAAGTTGGTAACTCACAAAAGCTCCCTCCGATTGCCCTCAGGGCGCTCAGGCCCGGTCCTCACCCTGAGCAAGGCCGCCCGCTCCTCTCCGTTCCGCCCCCACTTGCTGGTGGCGGATGCGGGCGTCTGGGGTACTTCTCTGCTGGGAGTTGCTTTTAGGCACGTAATCTGTGGGTTTTATTTATTCTTCCCCTCCCAGTCAGGTTGCCCTCCGAGATTCAAAAACTTCCCCCAGACCCGCCAGTGCGAGGGTTTCCTGGTGATTGGAAACTTCCTCTATTAAGACTCCCTTCCCGGGACGGATCTCCGTCCTTAGCTCTTTCGTCTCTCTTTTTATCTTTTATATTTTGTCCTACCTCCTTTCGAAGACAATGGGCTGCTTTTCTGGGAGCCTGATGACCTCAGCTAGCGATCAGAAGTTGTTTCGTGACGTTTGCTCTGCGTTCAATTGTTCTTTCGATGAATTTGTAGGAGAGAAAGTGGTCTCCCCGTCCTGTTCCTCCGCCATCTCGGCTCCTCCCTCCTCTATCTCCATTTTTATCCTTCCATACAGTGTCACTTTAAATTGCTCTGTCCTTCTGCAACTGTGGTGGGTGATTTTGAACTAGCTCTCAATGATCTGTGCCCTACTGGACGTTCATGACCTTGTGAATTCCTCTCCCCTTGAATGTGAGCTGGACCTGATTACCTGCTTTAATAAATAGGGGATAGACAATATTTGACATCACTTGCAACATTAGATTTTAAAAGAGCTAGACTTCCATATGGCTTGCATTCTCTTTTGCCCTCTCACTTGCTAGTTTTTTCTGAAATCAGGTGCTATGTTTACAACCACCTGTGGGGAGGTCTACATGGTAAGAAACAAATGGAGGTCACCAGCCAACAGCTTGGAAGAGAACAGGGACCCCAAATCCTTCCAACGTTCATTGGGTAAATGTGGAAGTTGATCCTGCACCCAGTGAAATCTTGAGAACTGAAATCTTGGTTGAGACCTTGCAGTTTTATAAGATCTTGAGCCAGAGAATCCAGTTAACTTATGCCCAGATTCCTGACACAGAAACTCACAGGGAAATGATGAATGGTATTTAAAATTTTCAGGTGATTTGTCACTCAGCAATAGATAACAAGAGATTTTCATATACTGGATGCATGAAAGGCATGAGAAATGGAATATTGTCTGCCATCTAAGTAAGCAAAGGATGTCACAGTCATCAGTGATTGCAGTCCTCCAACAGCGAGCTGGTGAGCCTGAGCAGAGTCAGGAAGGAAAAGAATACCTACCATCTAGCAGCCTTTGGACTGCAGCTACTCCCCATGGTGAGCCCTGAGTAAACTCGGGATATGAAAACACAAGATACTGGTCCCAGATAGCTGGGGAGCATATCAAAGGAATGATTTCAGTAAGCCTTGACTCTTGCCATTTCCCGTATGTAGAAAAGCACTAAACTCCTTAGCTTGAGATACCTATTTTTCTTTTATTAACAGTAATCTTTGTTCCAGCTACCTGCCCTTTCTCACAAAACTATATATATCCTAGTTCCCCTCTTTGCGTCCTCTGAGCAGCTCTCTTAATGTCTTAAATGACAGTTTCATGACATCCTTTTGACTTAAAAAAGACATTTGTAGTATTGTTAGTGAAAGCATTGGCTTTTCCTTCTCCTTTTTAATGTTTTTTTTCCTACTTCTTGTCTTCCCTTTTTTTCTTCCTTTGCACAAACCTGTCTTTACTAACCTAAAGCTGGGTCTAAATAGCTGAGGACGGTAATCATTTTTTAGAACTCAGACTTGGCAGTGCAGATTCCCAGCTGGAACTTAGGAAAAGGACTGGGGCAACTTGCAAATATTTTATGGTGTAAAACCAGTCTTCTAAACCTACAGCAAATACAGGTTGTTCAAGTTAAAAATAAGAATACTGATGGTGGTTCCAGGAAAATCCCCCACTAAGGAGTCTTGCCCCAACTTTAATATTCCCTTTGATGATAAGACTATTTTCAAATTAGTTGAAGACTGGATATCTCAAGTTAAAAACAGATTGATTCACCTGGTTTATAATGAAGCAGTTTAAACTTAGGCTTAAAAAAACTCATTTGGAAATAGAGTGCATGCCCAGCTTTTAGCAGTATAACTTAAAGTTTTGGCAGATAATTTCTGCTTGGGTTTCACAACCCTCAGATGCCTGGTAACTCGAAACCAAGAATCATGGCAAAGCTTTGATAGCTTCTTAAAAGAAAGGGCTCTTTTTCTCTCAGTACCTTCTGAGAGATGTGGTCATTATAAAAAAAAAAAAAAAATTTGCAGAATTGCCATTTCTCCCCCTGTTAGATGAGGCAGGTCCTCTTCTTAGAGAATTTTAACCTTCCACACAATGCCACTTTTCCTGCCCCAATCCTCTTCTCAATCTGGAGCTGTACCTTCTGAAATGGATGAAATGAACCTGGAATCCTTTGCTTGTCTGGGATGGAAATGTGGTAGACAGCCTCTCACATAATGACACTTTCTTCAACGTATCATAGCTTTATATACTTCCCTCCCCTTGAGTGTGGACTGGACTTACTGACTGCATTCCACCAAATAAAATATAGAAGTTATGGGATGCCATTCCTGTGGTTAGGAGTAAAAGGATCATGGCTTCCTCCACATGGACATCTAGCCAAATCCAGAAAGAATAGGACATAGAATAGGTGAGATCCCCTCATGAGAGGCAGGAAAACGAAAATCTCTGAAGAAGGAAGAAAAGATACAGGTGCAGCACCATTACCGGAGAGACAGGTTTAATTCTGAACATCTGAATGTGGAAGATGAACAAATAAATGTATTGAGTTTACATTTTGTAGACTTGCCTGCCCTCTAAAATTTTTTGCTATTAAAAAGCCATAATATTAATTTTTGTAAATCTTAGTTCACTCATCTGTAAAATGGGGGCTGTGTTGGTTAAATCCATTTTAAGATTTTTGTAAAGATCAAGTCAAGTAATGTGTAAGGATGGATATAGCATACCAAGATTGATAAAGAAATTCAGCTCCAAATCCATAATGAAAAAGGCACAGGTTCTGTGCTAGGTAATGCTTATTGGATTATTTCCAATCTGCTTACTTAAACTTCCGTATAAGACAATTTCAAATACCCTATTCCAGCTTTGTCCATTATCATCATGTCTTGGTTAGTAAAGTTGGATTTAATGTCAGTTGCCTCTGAAGTGCAACTTTATCTTTATTCCTGTTTGGTACTTCATCTCAATATGTAATGCCTGGTAGCACAAACCTCACAGCTATGTGAAAGTCTGGGAAACTTTCATTTTGTTCTAGACCTTGATGCTACAGTAACGTCAGGCTGTATGCCAGCCAAGTGTGACAAGTATTTCTGCTTAATTTTCTAATTTCAGTCAGGACTACTTAGCTTGCCAATGAAGTCCATCAGTGTCAGAAGCCAAGGCAGCTACTTATAAGCAGTAATAGCTTGTAATAGTAGGTTTAATACCCTAGGGAAAGTAGAAGCCTCTATGGGCTCTTCAATAATTAATACAGGTTTACTTATTACTTTATTATAACAGAACACATGTGGGACCGAGAACAGTGCTTGGCACATGATGAATACTATACTATTTGTTGACAGTATCTAGAAATAAATACTGAAAGTGAGAGCATCAATGTACATTAATTTCCAAACTGGATTACTTTTGACAATCAAAGGGAGGGCTATCAGTGAAACTGGCAGAAACAGGGTCTGTCTCAGATTAAACAGGGTATAAATTCATGTTAATATATATATTTGCTCTTTGTGTTCCTTGTCTTTTGGTTATCAGACAATTATACTGCATAGAACCCAAATAATTAAATAACATGGAATATTCCTTTAGAACTAGGGTTACTTTGAGAACTCAAAAACTGACATGTAAGATTTTCAGGTTTTCAAAGGTATCACTTAATTTATTTATGTAGAATAACATGATGATCATTGTGACTGAGCATCACTGAAAATGTGTAAAATACAGCTTAAAAATCAATTTATAAAAATCTTGATTTCAAATCTTTGGAAAATGCATGTTCTTGAGATGAGTTAAACATAAATTTGAGAGCCAACAAAAGTTTTGTACATTTCTATGATTAGTTAAATCAATTTGATTATAGGTTTTCAGGGACTTTGCATCAAATTATTCAGAAAAACAGTTGTTCCAGATGAAGAGAAATTTAAATCTTTGATAACAGATGTTAATTTTTGGGTCTTTATTGGCCAATAAATTCTTCTAGGAAAAATAAATGCTAGTCAATGTTGATCCTTATTTTCTCTTTAAGTTATTGAGAAGTTATATAAGTTACCCACCTTATATACTTGATGGGTAAGTTTGCAAGTGAAACTTAGAAGATTGTGTTGCTTTGGGATTGAGTGATTTGAGAAATGGGCAGTTATTTCATGACCATTTTGGTAAACTGCAGCCTGAATATTATCTAATTAAGGAGCAGTCCATAAATTTACTTCCTGGAGGGAACATATGGCAGCCTAGTCCTTTAAATCTTGAGGCTTTACAATTAAAATATTACTAGTGCCATTGAAATAGGCATTTGAAATTTCATCATCTGCCACTTCATGGTTACAATTTCGAGAGGCTTCCATATTTTGATTATGAAAGGCAGTGCAGATACAATTACCAGTAGCATTAAAAGCTTATTTTGTGTAATCAACTGTGATCACAGTGTGATGACGTTTTTCTCTTACAGCAAATACTGCTTTAAAAAAACACCTTAATTAAATCTCAATTCAACTGATATTTCCACCATTGTCCACCTTACTCTTGCTCTTTAAAATTTTTCCTTTCATGCAAAGGTCCATTAAAAATCTTTAAAGAGCAAATTATCCTACTTATACCATTTAATTATGCATTTCTTCTGCTTTATAACCAAATTGTGCTGTATAGTCTTAGTAAATTTAAAGTATATCCACAGTAATGTACGCCTTATTGGACTTAACCTGCACTGAAATATTCAAAACTGAGTCATTTGGATGCCTTAAGTTTTTTCTGAATTATGAGTCAGTTGAATTACTAATATTGAAGACACACTGGTGATTTTAAAGTGCTCTGTTCCTTTTAAATTCACATCAACAACAAGAAAACACAGTGTAATCCATATAGTTAACACTTACTTATTCTGAATTAAGCACTGTTTTCAGCATTTTATGTATCAATTCAGGAATTGGAAAACTATATATCATGGGACAAATCAAGTCCTTCTGCTTATTTTTATAAATAAAGTTTTACTGGCTCATAGCATTACCCATTAACCTTCATGTTACCTATTGTGGGTCTCACAGGGCGGTGACAAAGTTGATTGGGAGTTGCCATAGACATCTTATTGCCTATGAAAACTGTGATTTTCATCCCCAAGAAAAAGAAATGCAAAAAAAAAAAAAAAAAAAGGCTGTCTGTGGAGGCTTTACAAATAGCTGCAAAAAAAAGGAATCGAAAAACAAGGAGAAAAGGAAAGATACACCCATTTGAATGCAGAGTTCCAAAGAATAGCCAGGAGAGATAAGAAAGCCTTCCTCAGTGACCAGTGCAAAGAAATACGGAAAACAATAGAATGAGAAAGACTCGAGATCTCTTCAAGAAGTATAGATACCAAGGGAACATTTTATACAAACATGGGCTCAATAAAGGACAGAAATGGCATGGACCTAACAGAAGCAGAAGATAATAAGAGGTGGCAACAACACACAGAAGAACTATACAAAAAAGATCTTCATGACCCAGATAATCACGATGGTGTGATCACTCACCTAGAGCCAGACATCCTGAATATGAAGTCAAGTGGGCCTTAGGAAGAATCACTACAAACAAAGCTAGTGGAGGTGATGGAATTCCAGCTGAACTATTTCAAATCCTAAAAGATGATGCTGTGAAAGTGCTGCACTCAATATGCCAGCAAATTTGGAAAACTCAGCAGTGGCCACAGGACTGGAAAAGGTCAGTTGACATTATTATCCCAAAGAAAGGCAATGCCAAAGAATGTTCAAACTACCTCACAACTGCACTCCTCTCACATGCTAGTAAAGTAATGCTCAAAATTCTCCAAGCCAGGCTTCAGCAATATGTGAACCCTGAACTTCCAGATGTTCAAGCTAGTTTTAGAAAAGGCAGAGGAACCAGAGATTAAATTGCCAACATCCAATGGATCATCGAAAAAGCAAGAGAGTTCCAGAAAAACATCTATTTCTGCTTTATTGACTATGCCAAAGCCTTTGACTGTGTAGATCACCTCAAACTGTGGGAATCTTAAGAGGCAGACCACTTGACCTGTCTTTTGAGAAACCTGTATGCAGGTCAGGAAGCAACAGTTAGAACTGTACATGGAACAACAACAGACTGGTTCCAAATAGGAAAAGGAGTACGTCAAGGCTGTATATTGTCACCCTGCTTATTTAACTTATATGCAGAATACATCATGAGAAATGCTGGGCTGGATGAAACCCAAGCTGAAATCAAGATTGCTGGGAGAAATATCAATAACCTTAGATATGCAGATGACACCACCCTTAAAGTGAAGAAGAATTAAAGAGCTTCCTGATGAAAGTTAAAAAGAAGGGTGTAAAAGTTGGTTTAAAGCTCAACATTCAGAAAACTAAGATCATGGCATCTGGTTCCATCACTTCATGGCTAATAGATGGGAACACAATGGAAAGAGTGACAGACTTTATTTTCTTGGGCTTCATAATCACTGCAGATGGTGATTACAGACATGAAATTAAAGGACCCTTGCTCCTTGGAAGAAAAGTTATGACCAACCTAGACAGCATATTAAAAAGCAGAGATATTACTTTACCAACAAAGGTCCGTCTGGTCAAGGCTATGGTTTTTCCAGTGGTCATGTATGGATGTGAGAGTTGGACTGTGAAGAAAGCTGAATGCCAAAAAATTGATGCTTTTGAACTGTGGTGTTGGAGAAGACTCTTGAGAGTCCTTTGAGCTGCAAGGAGATCCAACCAGTCCATCCTGAAGGAAATCAGTCCTGAATTTTCTTTGGAAGGACTGATGTTGAAGCTGAAACTCCATTACTTTGGCCACCTGATGAGAAAAACTGACTCATTTAAAAGACCTTGATGCTGGGAAAGATTGAAGGCGGGAGGAGAAAGGGATAACAGAGGATGAGATGGCTGGATGGCATCACTCACTAAACGGACATGGGTTTGAGTAAACTCCGGGAGTTGGTGATGGACAGGGAGGCCTGGTGTGCTGCAATCTGTGGGGTCGCGAAGAGTCAGACACGACTGAGTGACTGAACTGTACTGATGAAGACTCAAATACCTGCTATCAGAAAATATTTGCCAATTGCTGCATTAAAACGTTTTTTAGCCTTTCATTTTGCGTTGGAGTATAGCTGATGAACAATATATGACAGCTTCAGTTGAACAGTGAAGGGACTCAGTCATACATATACCTGGATTCATTCCCCCCCAAACTCTCCCGCCATTCAGATGTCCACATAACATTGAGAAGTGTTCCATGTTAAAGCTTTTGATCTCCTTGATAGCCGTATAATAGTATCACTCTCTTCTTAATCTCTACTTTAAAGATAAAGGATACAGGACAATGAGAGTTTAGGTGACTTGCCCAAGGTCATATGCTGCTAATAAATGGAAGAGCAAGGATTAAACCCAGAAAACTGCCTCCACAGTTTTATTGGAACTGTTCTAAACTGCATTCAAATGGAGAATTATGTTTACTGCCTATGAATAAGCAATTATTTAAACATATTCCTATTAACAAAAATTGATTAGGTACTAATAGCTTTTCCCCAAGGCATAAAATACTTCACAATTTTTGACTAATGTGAATTTTAAGACTAAATCTCTGTCTGCTTTCTGTTATTCATGGTGGATTTCAGACAGTGAAATTCACTTTGTCATGTAAAGCTGAACTTTCAACCAGTCTCTATAAACCCTACTAGAGAGAGGAATTTGATATGAATGAAATATATGGATTTTAATTAGCCTGAGACAAATAGCAGTGGATAAAACGATTTTAAAATCTTTGTGTCTTCAAACATGTTCCTGTCCTTTCAGCTGTTATAGGAAGTGTTTAGAAAATGATACTAATAGGAGAAGATAATGGGTAATGGTGTCCTCAAGACTAAAATTTTAGATTATGACTACAGCTTTTGGGGGGCGGCCTTAACAGTATTGAAACCACTCATCCATACCCAGTTCCTTTGGAAAATTAAAGTTTTGCAGTACTCAGAGCAGCTTTCCTGCAGCTACCAGCACGTGATGGATGTCCCAATAATAGGCGGGACAAATGCTCTTTTTCACACTTGTAACAGGATTTCCATGGCAACGTTCCTTGTATGCATTCAAATGAAACTTTTCTTTTTCCTTCAAGAGTCTTTCCTTTTTCTTCATTCTATCTAACTTTTTTCATTAAAAATAAATCCCTGATATTTAAGAGGCTGAAACCTACCAGTGAGCCCTAGTTCTCCATTTTTCCTAGAAAATGTTTAGAAGAAAAATACACACGCTGGACATTGTCTTTCTTTCTTATTATATTACAAGCAACAATCAGAGCTAGCTTTGTACAAGGAAGATGATTATGAGTGTTCAGACAATTCTGAATTACAGACCTGAGTTAGAAGCTTAGGGCATGTGATTTCTGCAAACATGCAGTGATATACTAGGAATTCTTATTCTAACGCCCAAAGGTTAGGCAGTAAAATACGGGGATTGTGCTGAGACCAGACTCTGTTGTGCGTATTGGAAGCCATCTTGATTTATCATCGGGTGATCTGTATGTTGATAAGGCACAGATTCTGCTGTTAGTAGCTGGCATTTGGTAAGTGAAAGTGAAAGTCGTTCAGCTGTGTCCAACTCTTTGTGACCCCATGGACTATCCAGTCCATGGAATTCTCTAGGCCAGAGTACTGGAGTGGGTAGCCTTTCCCTTCTCCAGGGGATCTTCCCAACCCAGGGATCGAGTCCAGGTCTCCCGCATTGCAGGCAGATTCTTTACCAGCTGAGCCACAAGGGAAGCCCAAGAATACTGGCCTGGTAGCCTCTCTCTTCTCCAGCGAATCTTCCTGACCCAGGGTCTCCTGCATCGCAGACAGATTCTTTACCAACTGAGCTATCAGGAAAGCCCAGCATTTGGTAAAGACAAACTATTTCTAGTAAATAACTCCATAGGAGAAATCTGGGCTTGGGAGAATTTGCTGGGAGAGTTTTACTACAAAATAATTAATCAAGAGCAAAAATAGAATAAATAAAGACAGTAAGACACAGAAAGAAAGAAAGATAGCTGATGTGCAAGAAATTGATCCTTATAGATACACTCAGTGAAATAGTCCATGAGGAATAAAATGCTGCAGTGAATCGCTATCTGATGTGTGGGTGATGGGCTCGTGCTGGTTTGCCAGCTGTTTGTTTGAGGTACTCAACAGGGTAAGTTCAGTCCATACACATTGCCAGTGAACACACTTTGTATGATTGTGTTGTTTTTTTTTTTAAATATTTTCTTCTCTGTTGTATTTATTATATTTATTGAAATGTAATGGTCTAAGTAGGGGCTTTTGTGGCTCAGCAGTAAAGAATCTGGCTGCCAATGCAGGAAACGTGGGTTTGATCCTTGGGTTGATAAGATCCCCTGAGGAGGGCGTGGCAAGCGACTCCAGTATTGCCTGGGAAATTCCGTGGACAGAGGAGCCTGGCATGCTACAGTTCATTGAGTCATGAAGGGTCAGGCACGAAGTAGTAGCTGATGGTATATGTATTGAATCTAATAATGGTGTATGTATTGAATCTAATAACAAAAAATGGGACTTCTACTTTTCATGATTTTGGGTTAATTTTTTTTCTAATACTTCATGAATGCTTTATCCTATTAAAGTATTATTGTAATAATACCATCATAATTCAGTTCAGTCACTTATCATGTCCAACTCTTTGCAATCCCAAGGACTGCAGCATGCGAGGCTTCCCTGTTCATCACCAAACTCCTGAAGCTTACTCAAACTCAAGTCAATCGAGTCAGTGATTCCATCCAACCATCTCATCCTCTGTTGAACTCTTCTCCTGCCTTCAATCTTTCCTAGCATCAGTCTTTTCTAAGGAGTCAGTTCTTTGCATCAGGTGGCCAAAGTATTGGAGCCTCAGCTTCAGCATTGGTCTATCCAATGAATATTCAGGATTGATTTCCTTTACGATTGACTGGTTTCATTTCTCTGCAGTTCAAGGGACTCTCAAGAGTCTTCTCCAACACCACATTTCAAAAGTATCAATTCTTCGGTGCTCAGCTTTCTTTGTGGCCCAACTCTCACATCCATGCATGACTACTGGAAAAACCATAGCTTTGACTAGACACACCTTTGTTGGCAAAGTGATGTCTCTGCTTTTTAATATGCTGTCTAGATTGGTCATAGCTTCTCTTCCAAGGAGCACACATCTATTTTCGTGGCTGCAGTCACTATCTGCAGTGATTTTGGAGCCCAAGAAAATAAAGTCTGTCACTCTTTCCATTGTTTCCCCATATATTAGTCATGAAGTGATGGGGCTGGATGCCATAATCTTAGTTTTTTGAATGTTGAGTTTTAAGTCAACTTTTTCAACTCTCCTCTTTCATATTCATCAAGAGGCTTTTAAGTTCCTCTTCACTTTCAGCCATAAAAGTGATGTCATCTGTATATCTGAGCTTATTGATATTTCAAGGAGTAAGTGTCTTTTAATTTCATGGCTGTAGTCACCATCTGAAGTGATTTTGGAGCCCAAGAAAATAACAGATTTTATTTTATTTTCACTCTTTCCATTGTTTCCCCACCTGTTTGCCATGAAGTTATGGGACCAGTTGCCATGATCTTAATTTTTTGAATGTTGAGTTTTAAGCCAGCTTTTTAACTCTCCTCTTTCACATTCATCAAGAGGCTCTTTAGTTCCTCTTCACTTTCTGCCATAAAAGTGATGTCATCTGTATATCTGAGCTTGTTGATTTTCTCCTGGCAATCTTGTTTTCAGCATAATAGTATATTCTTTGAAATAGTACGGGAAATATATAGTTGACATTAGGTAACACTGGATGACTGAGGTTCTCTGTCTCTGTGTGCCTGAATAAGTTAATTTCTTTTTTTTTCTTCCTGAAAAAGTTTTTTTGTGTGTATGGTTTTACATCATTATCATAATACAACTATGAAGCAGATTTTATTTTCCCCATTTTACAAATAAAGCAACTAAGATTGCAATCCCTTGTCTGTGATTGTCTTGGTCAAGATGACTTTGGAAGTAGAATGTAACTCAGATGATTTCAGGCTTCTTAACAAGGGGACTCTTTACAGAGGGGTGAGCAGAATCAGCAGAATCAAGAATGGATATTGAAGTATCCAGATGCTGGCAAAGGTGGAAAGTCATCATCTCATGTAGATCTGAATGGGCAATGGAAGAAAGCTGTTACTGGAGTGACAGCTATACCATCAAGCTGCCCTGCTGGACCTGGGTCCTGAGGTGGAGAACCACAGACACTGCCAGCCCGTAGCCTGAGTGATAAGTACCCAGGCTCTCTCTGCAGAGAAAAGTGGAGATGTAAAAAGAGGGGCCATCCAACAAGTGTGATGTGGGTGAAGGACACAGGCAGCGCTGGAGGCCATCCCTCAGAGCGGAGCGGAATCAGTAAAGAAGTGTGTCAAGCCGAGGATGCATGAGACAAGTGCTTGGGGCTGGTGCACTGGGAAGACCCGGAGGGATGGGATGGGGAGGGAGGCGGGAGGGGGATGGGGATGGGGAACACGTGTAAATCCATGGCTGATTCGTGTCAGTGTATGGCAAAAACCACTACAATATTGTAAAGTAATTAGCCTCCAACTAATAAAAATAATAGGGGGGGGGGGGGTGGAAAGAAAAGAAATGTGCCGAGCCTTTTCTTCTCCCTCACACACATCTCTTGCCTGGAGACACAGGTGCTCAAACTATTTATCAAGCTCTGTCTCAGATCCCTCTCTGGCGTAAGTCCCTTCCATGGCTTTGGAAGGGAGTCTACCAATGTATTTAGAAATCATATTTGGTAAAATTTGAAAAAGTAATTTTTTTCAATCGCCACTCAAAAAGAATTCTTTTTCCTATCTAGTTTCCTTTCACCTACTGATTGGTGTTTTGGAGAGGCCACTGATATTTTGGGGACCTGGTTAAGTGGAAATAGAGATAATGTCAGAGTTTTTTATGGAATATATTTTTACAGCTCATAAGCCCTTTTGGATGTTGTTAAGTCATTTATAGTGCTGCAACTGTAGGGATCACTTCCAGAAATCCCGCCTGCTACCTTTGTGTCGGTTCACCAGTCTTCAAAACCAGGAGGTGCAGGACCAGAGGCTGCATTACACAGGAATGTGTCTAAGACACCTGGGGCAGGAGGTATGGAGGTAAAGAAGAAGCAACATTTAAAAGGAGCATCAAACTGAAAATATTGAAATCTAGCTTTAGAAAAATGTTCCAAATCTTCTACTTAATATTTGAAACAAAAACCCTGATTTTTTTTTTTCATATCTGACAACAATTCTAAATATTTACATAGTATCAGTGAAAAGACTGTGTCAGGTTAAAATAACCTTTTTTAAATTTTGTATGTAGCAAAAGGCAAAATCAAATTTTATTTACCGTATAAGAATAAATACATATTTATCTTTCTAACTCCTCTACGGAGAATGTTTTTATTAAAATCACTATCATATGAAAAGCATGCAGGAAATAAGGCAAAAACACTGAAGAAATAGTTAACTAAAAATAGGCTTTTCTCCTGGATTTTGTGATATCTATGATATTGGAACATTTCTAATGTAAACTATGCATTCTTAAAATATATAATTTGTTATGATTCCCTTCCTCAATCTAAATACGTATTCACTTTCCCACCTAATTTTGTGTTTGTGTTCGCTGTCAGGTACTCAAAGTTTCAGGCCCCAGAGAGCATGACCTGATTCTTCCGAAGCTTCCTGCCACTGACCGAACGCAAACAGAAATCAGCCTCCAGGGTGAGTCTGTCTGAAGGCATCAGTGGGGATATGGACTGTGGTCAAGGCTGAGAAGGGGACACAGAGGGTCAAGTCCATGGTCCAAGTTTATGCAGCTACAAACAGTAGGCTCAAGAGTCAAACTCTGGATCTCTGCTTCTAAACCACATGCTTCGTCTGTTTGTTTTTTATCTGTTCAAACTTCGTTCATGACATACAATAGGACTAGGAGTGGGAGGTGCACTCTGATTTAGGCCGTCCTCTGTTTTCAGTTTAGCTCGTTTCAAGATGGGGATTAGATCGTTAGCCTTAGAGCCTATGAAAATTAGTAAGTTCTGTAGACTTGCAAATAAAAACACTGCTTTTTAAAGTAAAAACAATTATTTTTTATTCATTATATAATCCACGTGGCTAACAGCTTGCTTCTGAAGTAATTGGTTACTTGTAAACAAGCCCCCACATTTAAGAATATTACTTATTAATAATAGGAGTTAGTTATTCTTAAATACATTCTTTGACAGAGCTTAGGTTAAAAAACAAGTTTAAGAAACTTAAAGGATAAAGCAAAATAAAGGGAAAATAAATTATCAGTTAAGATTTCATTTTCTTCTTCTCTTCTTTCAAAGCAGTCTTCAAATTATGACGCTGATTCTAAGGCAAGCTGCTTGTGTGTTAAACATCTTAAGTTTGGGTTTATGAAACCTTTCCCCTTGGCCAATTATTCTGAAACCTGAAAAATATTTCTCTCATGTCATAACTGAAAAATATATGTATTTTACTCATGCATTTCTGTGAATCTTGTTTCCCTATTTGTGATGTCTCCTCTGAGATAGTGATCTATAGGCATTGCTAAAAAAATTTAAAAAACACAAATAAAAAAACAAGATTAAGAGAGCCAAGAAGAGCTGTAACTCTTTCAGCTGAAAGGAACATCTGCTAATAGCTAACATGCCTGAACCAGCTAGATTATGACTATGATAAGGTTCATTATTTTCTAAGGCTTGAGAGTTCCCACTTCAACTGAACAGATTTAGCTACATTATCAACCCAGGATGTATAAATTGCATTTAAAGTTAGAATAGCAACCAAGGCAAAATGATTACATTATCTACAACAGTATAATTAGGGATCACCATCATTCTGAATGTCACATGGAAAGAAAAATGAAAAGAATTAGGCTATTCCTGCCCATCTGGATCATCTTCTAAAGGATCAGACACTCTCATCTTTCATGGACCTGATCCATTTTCCCACAAGCAAAGGAAGGCATCCCTGATGATTAGCACACATGACAAAGATGTCCAGTGCTCACATCTCTTCTTCTTTTCTTAGTGATAGAAGTTTTGCATTGTAGCTGAATACGTGACTGTCCTAGACCAACACCTATTTGTCTAGACTATTTTGTGTCATTGTTGTGCAGTCACTCAGTCGTGCCCGACCCTTTGTGACCCTGTGGACTGCAGCACGCCAGGCTCCCTGTCCTTCACCATCTCCCAGTTTGCTCAAACTCATGTCCATCGAGTCGGTGATGCCATCCAGCCATCTCATCCTCTGTCTTCCCCTTCTCCTCCTGCCTTCAAACTTTCCAAGAAACAGGGTCTTTTCCAGTGAGTCACACTAGAAGTGTCCATATAAGTATATTCTCACCAATGAGATGTGAGTGGAGCTAATTTATGCACCTTCTTTATCCTGCCCAGTTTTTGCTTTTTACTTGCCTTCTTGAAGCTTCTCTGTTTTGATCTTGGTAATGAGCCACCTTAGGCCATGTAGACAAGGACAATATTTTTTCTTTTAGAACTTTGAAAATAAGGATTTTGTCTAATTGATAGATTCCTGTGTATTGAACACCGATTGCAAGAATATTTTTTATCAAGTCTGAAAGGTCGTTGCTGAACCACGAAAGGTGCCAGGATTCTTGGCCTCCAGAGGAGAAGAATTCAATCAGAGGCCAGAAATGAGGCTTGCTTGCTCAGAACTTGCATGTAATAAAGTTTATTAAAGTGTAAAAGAGATAAAGCTTCTGACATAGACATCAGAAGGGGGCAGAAAGAGTGCCCCCACAAGGACAACATGTTAAGAATGGCAGAAAATAGAATGTATTTGGGACCCCATTATATCAGTCCTGAATTACATAACGTCAGGCTACTAGATATGAAAGAGAGAAACTCTTCTTCTTGTAAATATTTCCATTATTTGTCATCTTTAAAAGTGAAATCTACATTCCACTTTAAAACTTCTCATAATTCAGGACTTCCCTGGTGGCTCAGATGGTAAAGAATCCACCTATAGGAGACCCAGCTTTGATCCCTGATCGGAAGATCTCCTGGAGTAGGAAATGGCAATCCACTCCAGTATTCTTTCCCGGAGAATTCCATGGACAGAGGAACCTGGTGGGCTACCGTCCTTGGGGGTTGCAAAGAATCAGACATGACTGAGCAATTAACACTTTGACTTTCTCATGATTCTCATTACTTCTCTAAAATATGTATTTCCCCACCACTTAGCAAGGAATTGCCCTTGAAATTCTCATTCCTGCTTAACCAGTGATTCCAATCTTCTAATAATTAGATCAGGGAATTTCTACTGTGATTCCTAGATGTCCCTCCAATTATATTAAAGTAAAATAAACTAGTTAACAAATATGGATCACCTACAACATGTTAGGTACTGTGCTAGGTAGTTCAAATGTATAAACCACATTTAGTCTACACAGTGAAGCTGTAATTATCCTCATTACAAATCCTTTGGCCAAGATTATATAGCTCTTAAATATTTGAACTAATATGCAAATTCAGATAGTTGAAGTCTAGAGATTTTGTATGTAGCCACAATACTCTACTGCCTCTGATTCTTTTCTTCAGATTTTGCTTACTCTGATTTTTTTTTTCTGAAGAGCATTTTTCTTGGAATTTAAATTTATTATTAAACTGAATCATGCTGAGTATATATGCAGCATGGATACTTGTTGAACAAGTTATATGTGCAAGGCATGATATTTAGCACATAAGGACTCAATATATTTTATTTCAATAAAGAGTGGAGTGCTGGAGCCAGATATCTGGGCTCTCCAAAACCAACCTGCCCAATGCTATGTTCAGCTGAAGCTAGGGTGGTCACTCAAAACGTGAAGTGATGGGAATATTTATACAGCAGAAATCAAACCCCATATATCAGATTTTGTTTCCTTTGGAGAGCCCAGTATTAGCAAACCACTTATTGAGAAAGAAGAGAAAAATTGTAAAGTTTTATACTCAAGAAGATAATTTTCTGTTGGAGGTTACTAGCTAAACATATAATCTTAAAACAGGATAATATAGGAATATTATTAAAATTTATGAGCACAAAATTGAGGAAACCCCTTAGATGAAATATGACAGATGTCAGAAAGCCAATGGAGACATGGCATTTTTGCTAGATTCTAGTTCAAATCAGAATGAAGAGCTGGTGTTAAATTTTCTGTGTGTTTGTTATTAAAAGGCTGAATATAAGGGAAAGTTCCAATTCTGTTTGTTTTATTCATATGTTAAGATACGTGAGGAACTTAACTTTACACTTAGGAGAATAAAATGGCTATCTATGCTGCATTGTATATTGAGTTTCTGCCTATAAATATCTCTATCATTTCCTGATCTAAATTTAAAGATTAATTTCCTAGAGTACTGAATATTTCTCTTATTAAAATGCAAATATATCTGGAAGTCATTTTCTATAACATCTTATCACTTATTGCTTCTGAAGCTCTGACTGATTGGCAGCCCACATAACTGGCCTCCTTGACCCCGAACTGTAAATTCAAGATGATCAGCACTTTGGAAATAAGCATACCCTTGGTTAAGGATGGAAAGGAAAACTTCAGTCAATACTTGACGTGTCTTACCATATAGTTAATCTCATACATTAGTCCTTCTTTTGACTCATTCATAATTACTAATACCAAGTACTTAAGCCAATTTGATGGCATTTGTCTCTGTCATTTTTGTACAGTAAGTTTACACATTCAGTGATAAAATATATTCTGTAGCAAGACTATATAGACTGGACCTCTTACATTTTATGTTTACCTGATTAAAAAGTTGGTTTTAAGTGATGGTATTCAATTCTGAGATTTCTGAATTTTTGTCTGAAATATATGACCAGTAAAATGTCATTCTGTCTTGAGGGGTCCAGTCCTATTTAAGATTGCTATGTTTCCTTGGCTCCTCAGTTTCATTGGGCTAGAATGCTTCAATTATCTTTCACCCTATGGTGAAAGACTCTCTCTCAGGCCTTTTGAAAGCTGACTGCTAGCTTGTTGACCTGGGCCTCTGTACATAGCCTACAGTTCAGTTCAGTTTCTCTGTCATGTCTGACTCTTTGTGACCCCACGGACTGCAGCACGCCAGACCTCCCTGCCCATCACCAGTTCCTGGGGCTTATTCAAACTCATGTCCATTGAGTCGGTGATGCCATCCAACCATCTCATCCTCTTTCATCCCCTTCTCCTCCTGCCTTCAATCTTTCCCAGCATCAGGGCCTCTTCCGATAAGTCAGTTCTTCACATCAGGTGGCCAAAGTATTGGAATTTCAACTTCAGCATCAGTTCTTCCAATGACTATTCAGGACTGATTTCCTTTATGATGGACTGATTTGATCTCCTTGCAGTTCAAGGAACTCTCAAGTGTCTTCTCCAACACCACAGTTCAAAAGCATCAGTTCTTCGAAATGGTCCAACTCTCACATCCATACATGACTACTGGAAAAACCATAGCTTTGACTATAAGCACCTTTGCTGGCAAAGTAATGTCTCTTCTTTTTAATATACTGTCTAGGTTGGTCATAGCTTTTCTTCCAAGGATCAAACATCTTTTAAACTCATGGCTGCAGTCACTATCTGCAGTGACTTTGGAGTCCAAGAAAATGAAGTCTGTCACTCTTTTCATTGTTTCCCCATCTATTTGCCATGAAGTGATGGGACTGGATGCCATGATCTTGGCTTTCTGTATGTTGAGTTTGAGCCAGCTCTTTCACTCTCCTCTTTCACTTTCATCAAGATGTTCTTTAGTTCCTCTTTGCTTTCTGCCATAAGGTTGGCCTACTCCCAGATTAACAACTCATAGATTTGTTAATCCATGGTCCTTCAACCCATGGGGCATACCATTCTTTGCTGGAAAGGCATACCCTTTCCAGAGGGTAATCATCTACTCAGTGACTATCGGTTGTTGTTATCAAACTAACCAGACCCATCCACTGCCATATCTTGAATACCTCCCATAACCTACATCTAGTCCTATGCTTTAGGAAATGTACCTAAATCATTAGAAATAAACTGCTCTATGAGTTTTAAGTCTTTCCACACTACCTTTTCCCATGTCCTACTCAGATGTAAAATTAGCTATTTTTTTTAAAGTGTCAAAGTTGCCAAGTAAAAAGAATAGACAAGGCAATTGAATCTAATGTTGTTAGAGGCATCAGAATGTGAGAAAGGAAGACAAATCTTGAAAGAAGAGATCTATTATTTTCTACTTCACAATTTTTCCATACTAGAGCTACTTTGAATTAATCTATGATATATTGCTTTCTGTATATTGAATAACTTCCTCTGACTAATACGACTGAAGCATGAACCATTAAACAAATGTGGGCAAATGCTTCTTTACAATGGAGCTGTGCAAATGTGAAATCAACCACCCTGTAGATAGATACATTTCACAGCTATATACAGTCTCATGATTATTGAGAGAAAATCTGAGAAAAGTGCATCTGAGAAAAGCTACTTACAATATTTTGTATTTCAGGTAAATTATTGCAATACCAAAACCCACCGTTTTTCTCAGAAAAGTAGGACTGAAATGGATGAATATGTGCTGTTTCTAAGTGTGCATTTGATACAACAGATTAGTCATCAAAATGAGTTGCTGTTCAGTCACTTAGTCATGTCCAACTCTTTGCACCCCATAGACTGCAACACGCCAGGCTTCCCTGTCCTTCACCGTCTCCCTGAACCTGCTCAAACGCATGTCCATTGAGTCAGTGATGCCATTCAACCATCTCGGCATCTGTCGTCCTCTTCTCTTCCTGTCTTCAATCTTTCCCAGCATCAGGGTCTTTTCCAATGAGCTAGGTCTTCACATCAGGTGGCCAAAGTACTGGAGCTTCAAATCAGTCCTTCCAGTAAATATTCAGGATTGATTTCCTTTAGGACTGACTGATTTGATCTTGCAAGTCTTCTCTAACTCCACAGTTCAAAAGCATCAATTTTTTGGCACTCAGCCTTCTTTAGGATATAACTCTCACATCCATACATGACCACTGGAAAAACCATAGCTTTGACTAGACAGACCTTTGTTGGCAAAGTGATGTCCCTGCTTTTAAAATGCTGTCTAGGTTGGTCATAGCTTTTCTTTCAAGGAGTAAGTGATTTAATTTCATGGCTGTAGTCACCAACTGCAGTGATTTTGGAACCCAAGAAAATAACAGATTTTATTTATTTTATTTTCACTCTTTCCATTGTTTCCCAACCTGTTTGCCATGAAGTGATGGGACCAGTTGCCATGATCTTAGTTTTTTGAAGGTTGAGTTTTAAGCCAACTTTTTCACTCTCCTCTTTCACATTCATCAAGAGGTTTTTAGTTTCTCTTCACTTTCTGCCATAAGAGTGATGTCATCTGCGTATCTGAGGTTACTGATATTTCTCCTGGCAATCTTGATTCCAGCTTGTGCTTCACCAAGCCTGGCATTTCATATGAGATACTCTGCATATAATTTAAATAAGCAGGGAGACAATATACCAGCTTTGATGACTTGAAAATGAGTTGAATGCTTACAGAATAATTTTTAGGCTAGACAAAAGTAAGTCCATAGCAATGGCACATGTGGCACATTTGTGATTTTTAGTGAATCTGGATTTGAAGTTCAGAATATTAGGGAGCATTTGCATCATTGAAACGGAATTTAAAAAAAAAGTTGTTTTAAAATTTTTTATATCAATACACTTGAACTTTATGGAAGTAAATAATATTTTAAGGGCCAAATAATATGTTAAGCTTCAATTGGGGGGATACAATGAAGAGAATTTTTTAAATGAACTTTGTTTTATATTTGACTGTTTTGAATAGTTCTCCCTACATCTACTCAAAATTATGCATCTTCCGAATTTTATTCATCCACTTGCCTATGGATAGATACATAGATGGCTTTAAATTTCAACTGCTGAAATGTCACAATGATCAGTAACCCCATATGAACTCCTTGTAGACCTGGTTAAAATTTCCTCTGGTATCCATAGCCAGGAGTAGGTTTGGTGAATGATGGAATTCATAAACAGTCAATTTCTCTAAAAACTGTGAGGTTTCATTATATAATGGCTTCACTCTCTTATTGTATGCTTGCCAGCAGTGCATGGGAATTCCTATTATCCCATGTTCTTATAACTGACATTATCAAGTACTTTTTTGTTGTTGTGTATTTTCTTGTTTGTTTGCTTTGTTTTGTTTAAGTTACCTTTTTGTCAGTCTAATGAGTGAGGAGTCCCATATGGTTGCTTTAGTTTTACTTTCTCTTATTGCTAGTGAAAGTGTTAGCCACTCAGTCGTGTCCGACTCTGTGACCCCACGGGCTGCAGCCCCCCAGGCTCCTCTGTCCATGGAATTCTCCAGGCGAGAACACTTGAGTGGGTTGCCGTTCCCTTCTCTAAGGGGTCTTCCCGACCCACACTGTAGGCAGATTCTTAACTGTCTCAGCCACCAGGGAAGCCTCTAATTACTAGTAAAGCTAGTCATTTGCATTTCTCCTTCTAAAAACTCTGGCTTTTAAATCCTATTTCTCTTTTTATAATGGCTTTTCTGTCATTTTTACTATTGTTGATTTACAGGAGCACCTTGCATTTTAAATATTATTCAGTAACATTTTTGCTTATTGAAAATATTTCTCTCCCAATCCGTCAGTCACCTACAAGTGCTATGCGCTGGGAATAATTGTTGTTTTGATTTAAATGTTTATATTCCCCCAAAATTCATATGTTGAAATCCTAACCCCCAAAATGGTGATGTTGGAAGGTGTAATATTTAGGAGATGCTTAGATCATGAGTGTGGAGCCCTTATAAATGGCATGAGTGCCCTATAGAAGAGACCCAAGAAAGCTCACCAGCCCCCTCCCACATGTGAGGACCCAGGAAGAAGGTACTGGTTGTGAAACAGGGCGGAGGCTCTCACCAGAGACAACTATGCCTTCATCTTGGACTTCCCAGCCTCCAGAAATGTGAGAAATTAGTTTCTGTTTATGAGCCACCTCATAGTCTGATATTTTTATAGCAGCCCAAATAGACTAGTGTTGTTGCTAGTGGTAAAGAACCTGCCTGCCAACGCACAAGATGTGAGACAGGTTCGATCCCTGTGTTGGGAAGGTCTCCTGGAGAGGAAATGGAAGCCCATTCTCATATTCTTGCCTGGAGAATCACATGGACAGAGGACCTTGGTGGGCTGCAGTGCATGGGGTTGCAAAGAGTTGGACAAGACTGAAGCAACTTAGCATAAGCAGACTAAGGATACTTTTCTTTGTGGAGTTTGCTGATGTCTTCTGTGAAAGTGTCCTGTGACCTCCTAGGTCATAGAGAGATACATTTTGGTAGGAGAGAAGCTGAAGCTTCTGAAAGGGCCGGAGAAGGAAAGGCAGAGAAAGAAGAGTCAGAGACAAGGGTATTCACAGACAAAGACGTGTCAGTAGAGTGACAATGGTTTGTGAATGGGTGCCTTATAGGTGTTGCCACTGCGTCACTAGAATTCCCAGTAATATGAATGCCTGTGAGAGATGTTACACTTCTTGGTCTGCTAAGTCTCTTCTGTTTTTTAACTTCTCTGTTTTACAGTAAAATCTCATCAACAGAGGTAACCAAAGCCCATTTCTCTGTAATTTGAAAGTAGTTAAGTACAAAGCTCCACATTCCAGAACTGTGTCTCCACTAGCACACATCAGGATTTTTCTGTCACACAATGCACTGCTTTGTAATTAATAGAACTTTCAGTAGAATTCAGGGCCAAAAGAACTTGACTTTGATTGGCTCAAGAAAATGCATTATCCAATAAGACTACATTGCTGTTTTTCTCAAAATTTAATTAGCTTTCAATCAGCTATTCAATATGAGACCCATTTAAAACAGCATATTTAGTCCCCCTCTACAAATTTGCATAGAATTTCTGACAACCAACACTGAAGTTCTATTTTCATATTCAGGGACTATGACAATCATAATAATAGTAAATATTAAATTGCAGCCATCACTGGAGTCTATTATTTGTTATGACCTCTTTTTGAATAAATGTTTATTAAAACATTTGACAAACTAGAAGTGATGCAATAGCATGCAACACAAGTTTTTAATCCAGAATCATCTACCTGTCTTCAAATCTGTATCCCTAGAAATCATTTTATGAGGGCAGTCTCACTAGAATAGACTCTCCACAGAACATTGTTTCAGACTCCCTAAGGTGTCTTCTGAGATATTGGTAGTCACAGATTCACTTTAAATATAATTTAGCCATTGAACCAAATAGTTACAGGCAAGAAATAAACCTTGTATTGTAGATCACATTGAAGAAGAGTTTATGAATCGAAATAAACTTGTTTTCTTTTAAATTAATCTTGAAAATTCAATTGGACACACCCATGCTTTTGACACAAAAATAGAATGTTTATGAAAATTGCCAAAGCACCATAAATATGAAGTGGCAGCAAGATTTAAGGCCTACATTTACTTCTCCTCGTAAAGTCCTGGTGAAGGGGAAGTCCTTTGGGTAACTCTCCTAGTCATTTGGGTCTGTTATACCAGAATATCATAGACTGAATGGCTTAAACAACAGAAAATTATTTCTTACAGTCCTGGAGAATAACAAGTCTAAGATCAAATAGGCAGCAGGTCTAATATCTGGTGAGGGAGCTCTGTGAGTTTCGGAGGGCTGTCTTCTCATTGTATTCCCACGTGAAAAGGAGAGGCCATAATTTTCCTTTCTCATCACAGCACCAGTTTCAATCGTGAAAGCTCCATCCTCATGCCTGTAACCTCCCAAAGGCCTCACCTTACCTCCATACCATTACACTGTGTATTGGGATTTCAGCGTATGAATTTGGTTTACTTAGTCACTCAGTCACGTCCTACTCTTTAAGACCCCATGGACTGTAGCCCATCAGACTCCTGGGTCATGGGTTTCTCCATGCAGGAATACTGAAGTGGGTAGCCATTCTCATCTTCAGAGAATCTTCCCAACCCAGGGATTGAACCCAGGTCTCCTGCACTGTGGTGGATTCTTTACCATCTAGGCCACCAGGGAAGCCCATGTGAATTTTAGGAGGACACAAATATTTAGTTTATAACAACAACTTAGCATTATTCAAGTGGATTTCCAGATCACCATCAGTGATGTGATGGCTGATATGCTATTATATTAGTTGGAGCTAGTTAGGTACAGTTTCATATGTTATCCCTCTGCAGAACCTGATAATTCCAGGTGTTTAATATCCCCTAGGTTAGTAAGATAACTGAGTGATATAAGAAAAAAATTATATAAATTATAAACTACCACTTTTTTATACTTATTATTTCTCTTGTCCTCCCCACCAAGTTAAGACACTATCAGTTTTTTGTAAAAATAAGAAATAAATTAAAAAATTTTATGGAGACATTTCAACATTATGAGTAATTTTAAGAAATACCAGTTTCTTTTAAAAGATATTTCAGACTAAGGCCATAAATTACCATCCAAAGGGCACTTTTTTTTTTTTTTTAGGATTAGACTTTCATCATAAGAAGGCTGTTGAAAAATCAAATAGTCACTGGAGTCCAGATGTATTGTTTCTTACCAATGGTGTATTGCACAAATGGTGCTCATCACTTTAGTGTGTTGGCGCTATACTTACTCAGCAAATGGCAGGTGCTATTGAAAGACTGCTGACTTTCATCAAGAACAGCCATAACTATAGAGCAAGCATAAATTATCTGACCAGCTCTTGTGCTATTATACAAGTCAAGTTCAGAGATTAGACAAATTAATATGCCCTTGACTCATCAGCAAAATAGAAGAACAAAGCACTTAAATAATTGGCTTATTAAGTATAATCTATGAGATAAAGCTTACTAGTTTTAAATGTACAATTGGATAAGCCTTTAAAAAGTATATGCAGGTACGTAATCACTCCACAGTCACAATCTGAATGTTTTGATCACTCCAGAAAGGCTCCATGTGCTTTTGGCAGCAGGTCTCTGCTACCAATAATTAATAATTGATACTTTATTTCAGTTGCATTATAGGAATGTACAGAAATTATTCCTATGAATGTGTTAGCTAAAGATTTCTTTTTGCATGTGTGATCTGAAGATGAATCTGATATTAAAAAGTTCACAAAGGATTTTCATTCATATCAAAATACTTGGTTTAACTCATTCACATTTAAGAAGCTTTTTCACGAAATGAGGCAAAGAAGATAGATTTCATGAATTTCCTTGTCTATTCTAAAAAATAATTTTATGATTATGGTGTATCACAAGATAAAGAATTTACTTGCCCCTTGAATTTGGACTTCCCAGTGTTCAGAACAGTGAGAAGTAAATGTTTAATGAACCCTGTTTATAGTTAATACACCCAGTTTCTGTTAAAGCAGTTCAAACTGATTAAGATAGATATTGGTATGAGGACAGGGTGCTGTGTATTAACTATCTAAAAATGTGGAAGCAGCTTTGAAACTGAGTAATGTATAGAGGATGTGAGAGTTTTAAGGTACATGCTAACCACTGCTGAGATGTCTGTGAAGGTAACTTTAAAGGTGATCTAATGGAAATTCAAAAAGAAAAGAGCTGGAGAGAATGCCTTGATCTTCTCTGAGAATATAAAAATAATCATGAATAGAGAAATACTTGGTAGGAATACTGTCAATACTGATTATTGTGACAAAATCTGAGGCAGAAATTAGCATTGAACCAAATAGGGTAGAACATCCGCAGAGAAAGAGAGCCAGGCATGGCTGTTTTGGCCTAAGTCATTTTGTGTTCTAAGCCTGGCCACAGTTCTTGCCCTTGAACAGGTCTCAGTAACTAATGATCTTAAGGGAACAACAACAGCAAAAAAATGCAGAAACAAATAAGTGTTATAATATAGCAAAGATAATATTGACGAAAAAGACACACAACGTAAGAATTGAGAGTTGTTTCATTTGGGAAGAAAATGAAGGCTCCAGCTCGGGATACAGCACTTCAGATAGGTCTGAGAGACCACTCCAGAGAGATGGTGCGAAAGTCAGTATATGATTTTGGGAAAGGGAAAATTCAATGAAATCCAGTGCCTGCTTTACAGGAGGAGAAGCTTACATCATCAGGAAAGAGTTTAGTGGTTTTCTAGATATGAAGAGATGCAAAGATTGAGATCATGAAATCAGTCCTTGAAAATACCTATCTAAAGAGTTGTTCCACCAGATTAGTAAAGATTAGCCTGAAATACTCAGTCATCAGATCAACCCCATCAACTAAGGGGTGATGATGATATTTTCTGACCCCCTTCAATAAGCTAAAGCTTGGGCTACACAAGCCCCTTTGTGAATATGCATGTACACTTAGCTTACAACTTTTCCAGTTCTGCTGTTGAAGAAACACTGCTTTGGAAAAAAATTCCTGATGTTTTCCTTACTTGCCCCAAGTAATAAATACTCTTTTCTCCTGCTCTTTGGGTTGGTTGTGTCTTTGGGGTCCACACCCAACAAAGGGCAAGCCGTTTGGGGATAGCAACATGTTATTTGGAAACTGGAGGAAAAGTAATTTATGTTATCAAGTGGCAAAGAACTTAACTGAATTGTTTATGTTCTAGTTTTTTGGAAGGTAGAACTTGAAATGGTAAATGTGGTTACTTAGCTGAGGAAATTTCTAAGCAAAATATTGAAGGAGTGGCTTGGTTCCTTCTGACTGCTTATGGTAAAAATGCGAAAAGAGACATGAACTGGAGAAAAAAAAAGTTAAACAAAAAGGAACTAGAACTTAAAAGTTTGGAGAATTCTCAGTCTGTATATATTGCAAAAAATGAGAAAGAATGTTCTAAAGAGAACACAAAACAAATATTTGATAAGAAGCAAATATCTAATAAGGAGATTAGCATGACTGTGACCTATAGACTTAATCAGACATTCCAGAAAGAAAGCTGCCAGTCTGAACAGAAGAGGAAGGAGATGAGACAGCATAATGGAAGACTGTCGGACTTAGAGTCCACGTGAATGGTCAGTGAAGCTGTTCAGCTGGAAACCTGTGGCTTTCGTCAAGAAAAGAGTAAAATGTCCCTGAAAGGGTTTCAGAAATCTTCAGAGCCACTGCCTAGATTTCAACAGGGATGATGCCCTGCAAAAGAAGCTGTGGGGTGTGTGACCACAGCCTGGCAGCTGCAGTATAAGCGTGGCCTGACAGAGGGCGGCAGGATGGGCAGTGGCCAGGGAAGCAGTGGGGTGACATTGCCAGCCCAGTGGGCCTGGAGGGCAGAGCATCAAGCCAAAGAGCCTTGGTTTCTTGAGGCTTAAAATCTAACGCGGTTTAATGTATCGGGTTTTAGACTTGCTTGGATCTCTTTACTCTCTCCTTCTCTCTGAATTCTTCCTTTTGGAATGTGAATGTCTATCCTATGATCGTACCACCATTGTGTTTTGAAGGCACACAAATTGTTTGACTTCATAAGTTAACAGCTGGTGAGAAATTTTGTTTTACAATGAATCACATCTCAAGTCTTACCCATATATGATGGGATGTTTTGAGAGAACAGCATCAAAACATGTATATTATCTAGGGTGAAACAGATCAGCAGCCCAGGCTGGATGGGTGAGACAAGTGCTCGGGCCTGGTGCACTGGGAAGACCCAGAGGAATCGGATGGAGAGGGAGGTGGGAGGGGGGATAGGGATGGGGAATACATGTAAATCCACGGCTGATTCATGTCAATGTATGACAAAAACCACTACAATATTGTAAAGTAATTAGCCTCCAACTAATGAAAATAAATGGAAAAAAAAAAGATAACATGTAGACAAGACTTTGGGCTTCAGACTTTACAGTTAATGCTGGAATGCGTTAAAACTCTGGGTGCTATTGAGATGAAATGAATCCACGTTGCATCTGAGAAGGATATAAATTTGGGGGTCAGGGTAAAATGTTATAATCCTCAGTGAGATAGTATTAGAAGAGGTAACTGGATGAGCTCAACAGAGTATGATCCAAATGACAGATTAGTGTCTTTATGAGAAGAAAAAGAGACCAGAGCTCTCTGCCATATGAGGATGCAACGAGAAAGAAGTCATCTGCAAACCAGGAGGAGGGTGCTCATCAGAAATGGATTTGCTGGTATTTGGGGCTTCCCAGCTTACAGAATTGTGATAAAGAAATGTTTGTTTTTTAATCCATTCAGACTATGGTATTGTTGTAGCAGGCTGAACTGATTAACAAAGATTCTCCTATAGAATTCCCCTACTGACCTCTAGATTTTTGGACTTCCAGCCTCCTGAACTATGAGAATAAATTTTGGTCTTTTGAAGCTCATACTAGCAGCTTAGCTTCTGTGCACCAGTGCTGATGGAATCTCAGAGACAGAGTTTTGGGTGAAGTGGCATCACCAACTTGATGGACATGAGTTTGAGCTAGCTCCAGGAGTCGGTGATGGACAGGGAAGGCTGGCATGCTTCAGTCCTTGGGGTCACAAAGGTTCGGACACAACTGAGCGACTGAACGGACTGACACAAAAGAACAGCTTTGTTGCTGTACCAGGCTAAGGCAGACACAGCAGGCTCTTGACCGTGAAACTGTGTCTCCGACCCAGGGGAGTGTGGTAAGAAGTTTTACAGCAATGGTCAAGGGCAGGTTGCTGACAGGACTTGTGCAAGGCCTGCACTCTTTTAATCTGGTCTCAGGTGGTCTCCTTCATCTCTGAAAAATGCTTCATAAAGTAGTCCCATCTTCCACTTGTTGGGGTTTTAGTTTTGCAGAAGATCTTAAAGATACTGTATGTGTATCCCTTGAAGCTGAAACAGGACCAGCCCAAGACTGAAGTACTTTCTTGCTACTCTCTTGTCTCTGCATCCCCTCCCTTCCTTGATCAGCAACTATTCCAAAAGCTTCCGTGTACAGGTACCCCACAGGGTCCTGCTTGGTTTCAAAGCCACTGGCAGGCCTAGGTAACTAACACAGAAAACATACACTAACACATATCGATAAAAATGTAAAATTGCAATTGTGAACAAAAGTTCTCGGTGAGAGTTTCAGCATGCATGGATAGGCAGAATGAATTGTCCTAGTCGAGAAGCTCAGAAATGGCATCCTGAAGAAAGTGCTGTGTTAAAAACTAGAAACCAAAGAGTGAGGAGAAGTTTAACTGAGTCAAGAGAAGAAATGCCAAGGGAAGTACAAATATAGGTGACACATGGCTTTAAAACGGAATATGCAACTTTCCGTATTTCAATGCATATTTTTTAAGTTCATACTCTATTTCATGTGCTCTTATTGGACCTGGAGATTTAGAAGTAAATGAGCAGTTTTGCTTTATGAAGAAAGGTTTAATTATCAGGATATTAAGGTACTACAAGTTATATTACTAAAGATTAATGGCAAAACTATGTAGATTATTTTTTAAGATCTACAGACTCATTATTCTTGAGAATTGCAGTATTTTTAAACATTTTCAATTAAGTGAAAGTGTTAGTCTCTCAGTTGTGTCTGACTCTTTGTGACCCTATGAACTGTAGCCCACCAGGCTCCTCTGTCCATGGAATTCTCTAAGCATTAATATTGGAATGGGTTACTGTTTCCTTTTCCAGGGAATCTTCCCAACCCAGGGATCAAACTTACATTTCTTTTATCTCCTGCATTGGCAGGTGGGTCCTTTACTCTCTGAACCATCAGGGGAAGAGTATTTTCTTTTGTTGCTTTTTATCACAAGGATGTAATCTCAGTGACACAAATCAATAAAGTAGAAAGTGATGAAACTATAAACAGATTCCAAAAGTTCTAAAGTTAGCTCTAAAAATTGTTACATATTAAGTGGTATGTTTTGAATATTAAATGTGAAAATAGTATGATTTATTTTAAATTTGGTATCTAATTTCATTTGAACAAAATAGATAGTGCCAGATTAACTGAATTTGTTATAATCATCTGATTTATTTACAATTGAATATGGACAATTTAGATAAGAGAATTGAAATAGTTACTCTAATAAATTAGCAAGAGATATAGCTCTTCTAAAACACGGAAAAGTTTTAACACTTTTCAGATAAAGGAATTCTAGTGAAAGGATTTTCTTTTCTGTAGATTGTCTTTTCCAGAAAGTGGGCTCCAAAACATTATTTGCAGTGGAGAAAACCTTGGTTGTTTTTCTATGTATAAAACCAGACATGTGCACTTCATTTTAAATTGCCAGACTCTCAAGGTTTCCTTATAGATATCTTTCAATTTATAGAAGCAGTAGAGACAAAGTCTAAAGAAAGTTAATTATTCTTGCATTCTTGGTTGGAAAATTACTGAGACATGTTATTTTCTCTATGACCTGATGATACTCAATTCCTTGGATTTGAGGTCTTATTTACTAAAATTGGTTCTCATGGATAAAAAAATTAAATAAGGAATAAATCTAAACTGTTTCATGTATACACCAAAAAGAAAAAAAACACACAAAAGATAAGCAAGAAGAGAAAATAAATTGACCTAAAGTACAGGTATACCCAAAATTAGCAGACAGAGAAGATTCTGATTAACTTAGTATCACAAGTAGATAGGGGAAAAATAGCCAAATACAAGAAAACTAACCCCAGAACCCACAATGAGAACTGAGTCAAATGGATATTTAATGATAAAAGAAGCAAAGGCTTTAAACATGTAACAGACAAATTGGTCTCTGAAAGAGAAAATCTTAAAATGAGCTGGGAGATACTAAGAACAGAAGATACCTTATGGATCAAAGTACCAGCTTCTGAGAAATCCAAAGGCAAACTTTGAAAGTACACAAGAAAAGAGGTGGCAAGTTGCTTGGATTAAGGGGACATGACTCAGTCACGTACCCCTTAGATATAGAAAAGTAAATTAGAAATTACGAGTACTGAAAAAGTAAAATTAAATCACAAAATCATAAGATATACCAAACCCCCCCTAAAAGGTGCCCTTGAATAAAACAACAGCAAAAAGCAGGTGAAGACTGTCTTAAGTTGTGTGCTCTGGAAGAAATGACCAAATGGAAATCTATGTGCAAACAAGATATTAAATGAGTGGTCTTGGGATAAACTGGCAGAAAAAAAGACATTAGGAAGAAGGCAGGAAGAAGCATGATAGGGAAGGGGAAGCTGCTAAGCAAGGCTGTCGTTTGAGGTGGCGTCCAGATTTATCCTATTCTGCAGGAATTCTGGAGCATAAATTGAACCTTAGAGTTTATTCTACTTAAGACAAGAAAGCTGAGGTTTTGTAGGTCTACACAGATCAGTCATTGTTGGCTTGGCATGGGCTGAACTCTAATTCCTAGACATATCCACAGCTTCCATTGTCCAAGAGCAGTCCTATGGAGAGATTTGAATAGACAGAGCACCTCGGGAATGAAATATCCAATCAACAAAAGGGGTCCTTGGGCATCTGAGTAGAACACCAGCGTCTTCTGTGGCAACGAAAACACCTTCCAGTCTCTGCTTAAAACTGTACTGAGGTATCTGATAACAATACAGGGAAAGCAGCGAATTGATAAAAGAAGAAGGGGTATCAAAATATTTTATCGGAGGAAAATTCTCTTCACCAAACAACAAGCAGCCAGAAACTATGATACAACACTTGAATGAAATATGTTTAATTAGGTTCTTATAGTTATGAAAAGCTACTTGAAAAAGTATCTTATTGCAATTTGAGTAGAAAAAATAGAAAAATATGACATAGGAGTTGATAGAGCTCCGAGAAGAAGTGGAAGAGAGATAAAAGGTAACCTTAGAAAGGAAGACTAAATTATAAGGTGCCGTGACAAAATAGATTTGACAAAAGATATGAGTCAATGAAAGAATACATGAAAATACCTCTGAGAATAAAATTAATTAAATAAAAAGATTAAAATATTCAGGCAAAGTAATTGATGTAGATAACAAGAAAGATGGTTCATTGTACATATAAGTTGAGACCTTGTAAAAGCAAAAATAATGGAACAGATGTAATATTTAAAAGCCAAGTCCACAAAAACTTTTTAGAAGTAAATGACCCAATTTAAGTATTGAAAAGATCACCATGTACCAGAAATAAATGTCCTAGAATGATAAGCTATGAAACATAGGCTAATAAAATTAGTAGGCTTTAAACAATAAAGAAAAAAATAGACTAAATCACAAAGAGAAGATCCCTGGATTTCTCTCAACTTCTCAACTGTACTTTAAAAGTAAATAAAGAGCCAAGGATTTTATAGTAAACTAAGTTGTATTTAAGTACCAAGGCTGCAGGAAAAGAATTTTAAATATATAAGAACTCAGAAAATATTGTATTCAAGAGGCATTCCTGAGGAATGTGTTAGAGGAGAAATTTTATCCAAATAAGAAAGGTAAACACTACAAAAAGAAAAAAAAAAAAACAAACAAGCAAAATTATTTGAACAAACTTGAATAAGCCTATTAAATTTTTATCATCACAAAATATCAAATTAATAAGTGTTTGCTTGTTTGAATTGTCTTCCTGTAGAACTAGACTAATTAATAAAAAAAAAAAAAAAAAATCTGCTAGCACAGCCCAGAAGAAACCAATGAGAAAATAGAGCATCGAGGGTGTCCTGTCAATGGCACTACTAGAGTTTGAACATATCGCAAAACTTCAAGAAAAAGAATTTGTGGAGTGGAGAAAAATAAAGAGGAAAAGGAACTAGCATTTCTTAAGCTAAGACTTAGATGCCATTTTAACCCTCACCTCTACATATAAGGAAATTGATTCAAAGAAATTAAAGTAGTCTGGTATGTTTCCATAGTTTATGCAGCTAGTAAGTGCAGAAAACTGTTCCCATAGTGTTACAAAAATTAAATTATCTCCTATTAGTTTTCTTTTAAATGCAAACTAAAAACTAAAGTAATTGATTACAAAAACATAAAACTAAAACAACCTTGGGGAATGTCTACATTGCCACCTGAAGCCTAATGAATGTCTATAATAGATAACTTTTCTGAAATGCTTTTTAAGACTCTTTAATGCAGCTCAATTTTTAATCTATTGATCTTAACTTGTGTTCAGTACATTTCTAATACTTAAAGCAATGTTTAAGGTTAATGAGACTACTGTCTAAAAGCCCTTGAGTGATGACCTCTTCCTGCTGAAAAGGCCACTGGTACTCACTGACAGTCTGTCTTCCTAGCCCTTCTTCCTTGCTTCATACCTAGAATTCTCAAAGCACATTTTAAAGGCCTCCAGGCAGAGACAGACAGTCTGCTGATAAGACACTCAGTGTCATTTATCCAGATAGTCTTCCCTGGCTTACTAAGCATGCATTTGTTGTCTGTCAACAGACAGTTTTTAGTGTCAAAAGACGATCTTGTAGAGATGTGGAAAAAAGTTGCCAGTCATATGCAATCTAAAGTGTCAAACAGAGACTATGTTTTCCAGTTATTTGTCAAAATTATATATACCTAAGTTTCTGGAAAGCTCTCTCTGTGTACAGGTGGCTAGCACATCGGTGGTGCAGTAGGAAATAGAAAGAGAAAAGGAGGTTATACCAGCCTAAACCTAACAGGTTTTCAGCACTTTTCTCCAAGCTTGGAGTTAACAGAATCTGATAAGTCACCTATAACTTTATTAAAAGTCTTAATTAGGCAAAGCTCTTCCTTTTTAAAAGTTATCCATATTTAAAAAGCAAAGGGTATTGTGAAAGATCTGTTTTGACTGCAGTAAGCTTCATAATAGGGGCTTCCCCGGTGGCTCAGATGGTAAAGATCTGCCTGCAATGCAGGAGGCCCGGGTTCGATCCCTGGGTCGGGAAGATCCCCTGGAGAAGGAATTAGCAACCCACCCCAGCATTCTTGCCTGGAGAATCCCATGGACAGAGGAACCTGGTGGGCCACAGTCCACGGGGCAGCAAGAGTCAGACACGATTCAGCAACTAAACCATCACTGCCTCCAAGCTTCATCATAAGTCTGATGTGTCTTTAAGCTGAGTAAGTGGAGTACATTGAAAATCTGAGATTGGCATGTATCGGCTACCCTGAGAAACCACGATGCGGAAAGGCAGATGAATGTCAAGACTGAGAAAAACATCTTTGCATGAAATTTCAATTGACTCCACATAAACATGGAGAAAGTGTGGTAGGAAGAGAAGCATGGAAATCCAGAAGATTGTATTTTTGAAAAGGTGCACTCAGAATTTCTTTTAGTAGAAGGGATGAGAAGGAATTGAATTGAATTGAAAATCACTTGAATAATAATGTGAATAGTATGTGACATATCAAGCCACTTTAAGGAAACAATTGCTCTAAGTCATGGATTAACAAAAACGTACCCATTTAGTATCAGTCAAGTGGCCAAGGTTAACAGCACTCAGGCTTTAGATGTGCAAGCTCCATGTTCAGGCATTGTTTCTCTTGTTAAACCTCCCTTCTTTTAAAACACATGATTCTTCTAGACAGAGGGGGTTAAGATGGTTAGTTACATTTAAAGATTCTTTGACTTTTGTGGAGTTCTGTTTTATTGTTGCTGTTTGTGTTTGCTTTTGTTTGTTTTCTTGGTTTTTTGTTTGTGTGTTTTCTTGCTTTCATGGGTTATCTTATTGTTGTCTGCTGCCGCTGCTGCTAAGTCGCGTCAGTCGTGTCTGACTCTGTGTGACCCCACAGACGGCAGCCCACCAGGCTCCCCCATCTCTGGGATTCTCCAGGCAAGAACACTGGAGTGGGTTGCCATTTCCTTCTCCAATTGTTGTCTACCCGGACCTAGTTATCTTGGGTAATAATAACACCCCCTCGCACGACTCACTTTGATTGCATTGTGCAATAGTGGATGCTCTATCTTGCTATGGCTATGAATAAACCCTAAAGTATTAAATATGCAAAACTCTAAAATTAATGTTAACCATTATCAGCAGCAGCAGCATTTTGTTTGTTTGTTTTTGTTTTTTTTAAAGAAACATCATAAGGGAAACCATTTTAGTTTCTCCTCATTTACTTCCACTGAATAGGAAATGACCATTTCTGGAGTCAGCAGTTGTCTACGGCAATCCTGAGGGTTCCCAGGGGCTCCAGATTTAGAGTCCTTCCCGCGGCATCTCTTCTAGTGCCCTCCTGGAGTATATAACAGTGCTCGTTTTTTAGACTTTCACCCCCGACCAGTTCTTCCTCTCCCTCTGGCTCTAACAGGAAAATTGTTATTCATCAGAAAGGTCAGTTCACAAGTGGGTCATTGTTATACCGATAGAATCAATAGAGGAGATAACATGGAAGTGCTAATTAATTAGCTAATTGGTTTGACAGTGGAAACAATTTTAGTGGCTTAAACAGTTTTGAATCTTCATACAAAATATTTTATTAGATTCACACCTTTGTAAATCAAAAGACAGTCGTACTTCTTAAGAATCCAGAAAGACATATCTTCCTAGCTTTAGTCTTCTATTTCCGTTTATTCCCTAAATATGTCTGAACTTTTAAAAAGAATTATATTTTCCTTTTTTCACATGAATATTCTTATTAGAACTTATAATTAAATATCTCTTCAGCTTTATAACTAAAGGAGCTTGAAGCAATATAGCAATGTACCGAATTTCCATTAAGTTGTCTTGCTCACAGTTTTTAACATAAACAGAATAGCATATTTTCCTCGAGCAATTTGAATAAGTTTTCTTCAATTTACAACTTCAAGAAGCTATATATGAAATTCATATGTGACCTGCTTGTTAGTCTGCCATAAATTGAGTTTTCTAAGCAATTCAGACTTTATTTTATTTGACAGCTAAATTTTATTTTAATCTTAAAAGGTGTTAGTGAGGCTGTTTGATTATTTTTTCAAAAAAATTAAGCATGCAAAGATGTTATCATTATCTGCATCAAGGAAACAATTTCGTCAGAATACCATTGTCTTTGTATCCAATTAAGTTAAAAAAAAACACAAATGTTCATACTGTTATTTTTTTCATAAAAAGGAATTCTAAGGAAATAAAAATTTATATATCATATATTGATTAAAATATATCCATAAATTACTTTAAAGCTATACATTCCAATGTGAAGATTTTGTTGAATTCCATAGCTCAGTTGGTAAAGAATCTGCCTGCAATGTGGGAGACCTGGGTTCAATCCTTGGGTTGGGAAGATCCCCTGGAAAAGGGAAAGGCTACCCACTCCAGTATTCTGGCCTGGAGAATTCCATGGACTATACAGTCCATGGGGTCACAAACTATCAGTTACAACTGAGCAACTTTTACTTTCACTATGTAAAATTTGAATATTTGCTTAAATATCACTTTTTAAAAATCAGTTAAACAAGTTTATTGAATTCCCACTACGCAGATCATAAAATTCTTAACTCTTACACGTGTACAATATTTTGACAACTAAAAGAAACCATGGATGCCTTTATGTTTTAGTGTTTGTTTATTTTAAAGCACTATGTCCTGAAATATGAAAAGTGTAATTCATTTTTTAAAATTACTTATATAAGAAAGTTATCAATTACTTGAAAAGGAAAGATATATCCATTTGAATGCAGAGTTCCAAAGAATAGCCAGGAGAGATAAGAAAGCCTTCCTCAGTGATCAATGCTAAGAAAGAGAGGAAAACAATAGCATGGGAAAGACTAGAGATCTCTTCAAGAAAATTAGAGATACCAAGGGAACATTTCATGCAAAGATGGGCTCAATAAAGGACAGAAATGGTATGGATCTAACAGAAGCAGAAGGTTTTAAGAAGAGGTAGCAAGAATACACAGAAGAACTGTACAAAAAAGATCTTCATGACCCAGATAATCACGATGGTGTGATCACTCACCTAGAGGCAGACATCCTGGAATGTGAAGTCAAGTGGGCCTTAGGAAGCATCACTACGAACAAAGCAGGTGGAGGTGATAGAATTCCAGTTGAGCTATTTCAAATCCTGAAAGATGATGCTGTGAAAGTGCTGCACTCAATATGCCAGCAAATTTGGAAAACTCAGCAGTGGCCACAGGACTGGAAAAGGCCAGTTTTCATTCCAATCCCAAAGAAAGGCAATGCCAAAGAGTGCTCAAACTACCATACAATTGCACTCACCTCACACATTAGTAAAGTAAATCTCAAAATTCTCCTAGCTAGGCTTCAGCAATATGTGAACCGTGAATTTCAAGATATTCAAACTGGTTTTAGAAAAGGCGGAGGAACCAGAGATCAAATTGCCAACATCCGCTGGATCATCGAAAAAGCAAGAGAGTTCCAGAAAACATCCATTTCTGCTTTATTGACTATGCCAAAGCCTTTGACTGTGTGGATCACAATAAACTGTGGAAAATTCTGAAGGAGATGGGAATACCAGACCACCTGACCTGCCTCTTGAGAAATCTGTATGCAGGTCAGGGAGCAACAGTTAGAACTGGACATGGACCAACAGACTGGTTCCAAATAGGAAAAGGAATATGTCAAGACTGTATATTGTCACCATGCTTATTTAACTTATATGCAGAGTACATCATGAGAAATGCTGGGCTGAAAGAAGCACAAGCTGGAATCAAGATTGCTGGGAGAAATATCAATAACCTCAGATATGCAGATGACACCACCCTTATGGCAGAAAGTGAAGAGGAACTAAAAAGCCTCTTGATGAAAGTGAAAGAGGAGAGTGAAAAAGTTGGCTTAAAGTTCAACATTCAGAAAACAAAGATCATAGCATCTGGTCCCATCACTTTATGGCAAATATGGGGAAAGAGTGGAAACAGGGTCTGACTTTATTTTGCTGGGCTCCAAAATCACTGTAGATGGTGATTTCAGCCTTGAAATTAAAAGACACTTACTTCTTGGAAGGAAAGTTATGACCAACCTAGACAGCATATTAAAAAAGCAGAGACATTACTTTGTCCACAAAGGTCCATCTAGTCAAGCTTATGGTTTTTCCAGTGATCATGTATGGATGTGAGAGTTGGACTGTGAAAAAGCTGAGTGCCAAAGAATTGATGCTTTTGAACTGTGGTGTTGGAGAAGACTCTTGAGAGTCCCCTGGACTCCAAGGGGATCCAACCAGTCCATCCTAAAGGAAATCAGTCCTGGGTGTTCATTGGAAGGACTGATGTTGAAGCTGAAACTCCAATACTTGTGGCCACCTGATGTGAAGAGCTGACTCATTGGGAAAGACCCTGATGCTGGGAAAGATTGAGGACAGGAGGAGAAGGGGACGACAGAGAGTGAGATGGTTGGATGGCATCACCGACTCGATGGACATGGGTGGGTGGACTCCGGGAGTTGGTGATGGACAGGGAGGCCATGTGCTGAGGTTCATGGGGTCACAAAGACTCAGACATGACTGAGAGACTGAACTGAACTGAATTGTCCTTTAAATTGAAGTAAATACTTAGAGCATGAGTATGTACTAAGTCACTTTAGTCATATCCTACTCTTTGCAATCCCATGGAACACACCAGGTTCCTCTGTGCATGGGATTCTCTAGGGAAGAATACTGCAGTGGGGAGCCCTGCCCATCTCCAGGGGATCTTTGCAACCTGGGTTTGAACCCATGTCTCTTATGTCTCCTGAATTGGCAGGTGGATTCTTTATGACTAGTGCCACCTGGGAATATTTTACAAATAAGTGCATAAAATATTCTTGGAAAACTATAAGGGTGATGTGAAATAGAAATAAATCTTGGACAAATACAGTAAATGCTTTAATAAACCTATAAGTTTTATTATAATAAACCTATGTTTTATTTTAATAATAAATTGAATAATTTGCACGTGAATGTTTTTAACATTTAACATTTTTTCCCTTTACTTTTCTCAGTAAATCAGCCCCCAGTCCTAGTTTAAGACTGAGAAAAGCAATCTCCTAAGAGTTCTTAGCTGTTGTGTTATACTGGTCTTAGTTATACAGGTATCCGAAAACTAAGGCCAACTTTCTCCTTTACTTACTTATCTGTAAACCAAGATGAGTTTGAAATGCCAACCATAGTTACTTTCTTTTCCAACCAATTAAGTAGAACAATTTGTTAAAATAACACATTTCCCAACCTTGAACTATTTCATAAATCCTGGGAAATTATACACATTCAGATGATTTTTAAGGCCTGGCATAGAGGATCAAGATACTTAACAAAGCTCAGTATCTTCCTTTTTAATTGTTGGATCCTAAAAAGCACAAAATGCTAAAAACTATGAGGTTAAAGTAGAACATGAGATAAGGCTGAACAAAGGGCAGAGTTAAGCACAACAATTTGACTCTGTAGATAAGGTTTTCTCTGCTTAGGATCCAAGTTTTGTTGTTTTTTTTTTTAATTATGAATTTATATTGAAGTATGTAAGGGGTTGATGACATATGAAAGTTAGTATATTTGGAATTCCTTCTAACATTTTGCAAGTTTCTCTGATTTAGGTTGGCCTGTCTTCCAAGGTGTGGAAATTTTCATGCGAACAATTAGGCTTTCATGAATTTTAAAGACTGATCAATCCCATCACTGTTAATGCTGAGCCCTAAAATTATTTTCATTCAGAATTGGAATCGGCAAAGATTTAGACCATACTCTGAAATTCAAAATTTGCCGTGGCATCACAATTAACTACCTCTCAGGGACAGTGACAACCTTGGATACGGCTATGAGGTTGGATAGAGAGGAGTTGTTAAGAAAAGTAGTATTACTCTAGAAATGAGTATGAGAATTTTTAAAAAAATTAAAGTACAGAGAAAGAATGTATGAGAATATCTCTCTCATATTTATATACAAGAACTGTCCTCAAATATCATCTTTCTCCCATTCTGACTTTCTCAAACCTAGGTTTGAGAAATGTTTGGTTGCCACAAATATTTTTTCTTAATATTTGCTTTAAATTAACTTTCACACAAAGTTCCTAGTGGTTAGAGATGCAGGGAAGGGAGCATAAAACTCAAGGAGCCAAAAATTTGACATGTATATTATATATATACATGTATATATTTTATAAAGTATGCATTTAAATTATCATCGTTTCATACAATCCAGCTATTTGGAGTTTGTAACAAATATCATGAATGTTTTTACATTTAGAAAAGCAGTGTGCAACTAAGGATTAAACAAATATTTGTGAGTCAGGTTATTTTTTTCATTCTTTGGCACTGATGTATTGTTGAAATGTATTAGAATATTCTTACAAGTGACTCTTTCACAATAGAATTGAGAATGCAAAGAGGAAGTAGAGGGGAAAAAAAGTGGAAAAAAATCTTAAAAACATGAGATTATTACAGAGAAAAATCATCCTATGACTTCTTCTAAAGATAAAGAAGTGATAGAATGAAGTTAGAAATTTAAATCTTAGACTAAGGCATTATTGAGTGTTTTTACAGACCAGAATAAGATGCCAAGATAGAGTTTAAAGTCCCTTTCTGGAGATCTCTTAGAAGTGAGAAAGATTATTATGCACCTATTTGAGGTATAATTTTGCCTGAAATGTAAAAGATCAACTAAATAACCTCTCAAGGTCCTTTTGTTCCAATCTTTCAATAATTATTTAAATGAAGTCAAGAATTAAATGCTTGCTTTGACTTGCAATATCTTAGTGCACTGACCTGGGCTTTGTAACTTAATATCTATGAGTTCTAATCTATTTTAACTAGATGGGAACAGGAAAAATGAATTGCAAAACATGGTAATGAGATCAAAGATCTCAATATATCTTGCATGGTTCCAAGACCCAGAGGTCAAAATCTTATCTCAAGAGAAGTGAAGTGGAGGAAGATGGAAAGGAGGAGCATCTTCAGAGCTGAGCTTTTAGTACATGCTATGGATAACGAAGCGAACTTAACTTTACTGTGTGTGTGATGAGAATATAGTTTAGTTGAAAAATCTCCTTCCTACGGGTGATTGTAATTGAACAAAGTTACATTTCATCTGAATTAATGACCTAACAGTAGCTGCTGTTTCTAATTATAAAAATCACCTTCTGAAAAGCAATGATAATTAATTGAAACTGTAGTCCTTAGAAATGAATAAGTATCACTGCCTTTGATTCAAATCCTTCACATTAATAATCAGGAGCACTTTTTAAAAGTACAATATTTCAAGATTCTTTTTTAGCTATCGTCTATATAACAGGTCGATCTTAAAAAAAAAGGATGAAACTTCAATTTTGAAGATGAGTCTTTAATAGACTCATTAATTAATTTACAATTTTGCTTTTAAAAGACAATCTTGATAATACCTCACAGTTTAATTCTTTGACTAATTTTCTTTAAATCAGCCTGATTTTATTATTTTTCTTATATGGATAGCTATAATGATACATTATAATTTTTAAAAATCCCAAATAACTGAAATTTGAGAGAAGAGGTTTTAGGGAGGGGCAGATACTTGAAAAATCTATGCAGAAGGAATATCAATTGATTTACATTTTTTCTTACTAAAATCCATTTGGTTAGCTCTGTCTACGTTATGCATTTACATGCACATTCGATCATTAAGAATTCTTCCATAAAATGTCCTCTAAAAGGGTAAGGAACAATGTATTCCTTAACTTAATTCTCAGCTTCAGCTCAACTTCCTGAATGCCTGCCAGACAAGAATTCTTCTTTCCTATTTTTTTTTCCCCTGTCTGCTTCTTAGGTTCCCAGTATCCAAATGTCATCTCATTCCTTCATTGCTACTCTCATCTGGAGACTGTACCACACTGTTCATCTCTATATCTCTTTTTTCATTGTCTTTTGCACAAACAAATCTTGACCATTTTACAGCCCAGATATGCTAACTGCCCTACTGTAGCCTAATATTTCTGTTTCGTGTATAGTCAATGACTGCTATCATTGTTTGCTCTGTCAAACATTGTTCTTAACCCTTACACTATTATCTTAACAATCACAGCCATTGTATTAGGTAGGTTCTATTATTACTTTTAATCTATAGTTGAGAAAATTGAGAGGCAATAGTTTCAAGTAATTGGGCCAAGGTTACTCAACCATCAAGTGGAAGAGTCAGGACTGGAACCCAGGCAAGGCTTAGCCCTTGCTCCTACTTGTTACATTGCATACTTTACCCATACTGCCTCCTTTCAGGACATTGAGATTACACTTTCAGTAGAAGGATCAAAAGCTCAAATTTGGTTCAAATGACTGGCCATGAGTTGCAGCTATAATCTGGAGGAGAGTAGAGGTGATTTCCTACACAAGAATAAAAATCATTGACCTTGCAATTTTCGTATAATGCTTTCACATGTTGCACTCAACTCTCTTCTGAAGATCTCTTCATCATTACTGTTCCACCATTTTCTGTTCATTGTTACTATTTCCAATATTTCTCTTTTTGCCCATCAATGATTGCTTCATTTTACTTTCTCAGCTATTGAATCCAACACCTTCTTCTAGCTAGAACTCTTGAATAAGGTAAGGTAATTTTTTCTTGGGCTTCCTAGGTGGCTCAAGTGGTAAAGAATCTGCCTGCTCGCCAATGCAGAAGACTTGAGTTCCATCCCTGGAGTGGGAAGATCCTTGGAGAAGGAAATGGTAATGCACTCCAGTATTCTTGCCTGGGAAATCCAGTGGACAGAGGAGCCTGATGGGGTACCATCCATGGGGTACCATCCATGGGGTCGCAAAACAGTTGGACACAACTTAGCAAGTAAATGATAGCAGTAGTATTTCCTTTGAAATTATCTTTATTATTATGTTGAGAAGTCAGTGAGATTTAGAGATTAGAACACTGGGTTTGGAATAAAAAATCCATGGATTTTAAAGGTAGATCTACCATCAAGCTCTGGGTGATGTTAGGTAGATGACTTCTCTAAGACTAAACTCCCCATCTATAACTTACCTCTAGTTTACCTCACAGGATGGTTATAAGTTTCAAACTGAATATAACACACAAAAAGCAAGAGAACTTATAAAATTTTAGAATTTTTCATTGATCCTATCATTCTGCTACACGTTATCTTTGATATATGATTATTTTGATATTAATCAGTTTTCAGTTCAGTTCAGTCGCTCAGTCGTGTCCCACTCTTTGCAACCCCATGAATCACAGCACACCAGGCCCCCCTGTCCATCACCAACTCCCGGATTTTACCCAAACTCATGTCCATGGAGTAAGTGATGCCATCCAGCCATCTCATCCTTTGTCATCCTCTTCTCCTCCTGCCCTCAATCCCTCCCAGCATCAGGGTCTTTTCCAACGAGTCAACTCTTCACATGAGGTGGCCACAGTATTGGAGTTTCAGCTTCAATATCAGTCCTTCCAATGAATGCCCAGGACTTTAGGATGGACTGGCTGGATCTCCTTGCAATCCAAGGGACTCTCAAGAGTCTTCTCCAACACCACAGTTCGAAAGTGTCAATTCTTCTGTGCTCAGCTTTCTTCGCAGTCCACCTCTCACATCCATACATAACGGGAGAAATATTAATAACCTCAGATATGCAGAAGACACCACTATTATGACAGAAAGTGAAGAAGAACTAAAAAGTCTCTTGATGAAAGTGAAAGAGGAGAGTGAAAAAGTTGGCTTAAAGCTCAACATTCAGAAAACTAAGATCATGGCATCTGGTCCCATCACTTCATGGGAAATATATGGGAAACTGTGGAAACAGTGTCTGATTTTATTTTGGGAGGCTCCAAAATCACTGCAGATGGTGATTGCAGCCATGAAATTAAAAGACACTTAGCTCCTTGGAAGAAAAGCTGTGACCAACCTAGACAGCATATTAAAAAGCAGAGACATTACTTTGCCAACAAATGTCCGTCCAGTCGAGGTTATGATTTTTCTAACCTTTGTCAAAAACCCACTGTCTGAAAATGAGATTTTATATATGTGCTACATCAGAGTTTCTAACACAATTAAAAGAAACATATAAACATAAAGTAATCTCTCATTGTTATTTCTTGATATGAAGGTAGCAGCAAGATGGTCCAGCTATTTGGCTTCCTCTCTTTAGGTTTACTTTATCTAATGTGAGTTAGCTTATTTCATCTGTTTACTGAAGGCTGTAGAATAACTGAGTTGGTTCAGATACTTGGTTTGGTTTACTGAAATATAATTCAAAGTTGCAAAAAGCCATTGTTAAGTGAGTTAGCAGACAGTTTTATCAGAACACTTTCAACTGTTGTGTGATATTCCAGGTGGAACAATTAGCTATTATTTTGAACAGTTTTACCAGCATACTTTATTTATGTGTTATACTCAATCACAGCTCAGTCACATTACTTTGCTATTCACAACAAATTATCCTGAAATACACTGAACTTTGTAGGCCAAACTGAACTATCTGTTATATACGTAAACTCTCAATTCTTTCAAAATGTTTTCAACTCAGAGACAAAAAGAATGTTTACATTTACTGAAAATGTTGATGATTTTCAACAGTCAAGTAAAATCAGTTTCTATAAAGCTCTAGTATATCCTGAGCACTCGGGAGTCTACCAAATATGCTTCCAAATTATTTCTCTTTCTTAGGGTAAGAATGACACAGAATCCCCCAAATATAGGGTGGCTAGTTTTTATGGGCTGGGTATTTTCATAGGCTAACAAGTGTGAGGATTATTCCAGCTATTTAAAGGAAGGGACAAGGATTTCCAGAAATTGAGCCACCACCCACTTTTTCCCATTTTACGGTCGGCCTCAGAACTGTCGTGGCACCTGGGAGTGTGTCATTTAGCCTACTAATAAATCACAATGAGCATACAATGAGACTTGAGATCTACTGGAAGTCAACTCTCCCACCATTGAGGACCTACTTGGTTCTAACCAATTTATGTCTTATCCTCAACAGCTGTGTCATTCTTTCAAAACTTATGCATTGCCCACTACTCTCCTGTTGAACTATGATCAGTAGTTTTAAAATACCCAAGTGATTTGTGTTAAACTGAATTTGAGAACCCTAAGGTAGAGCAAGAAGGGTAAAAATGAACATCTTTGTCTAACATCTTTTAACTGGAAGTAAAACATTGAAACATGGGTTTCAATGCAAACCAATTTAGTTTTAGAAACATCTCACTTTTCTGCCACTCATAGTAAAAAAGAGATGAGAGGGACAGAAATGCCTCTGGTATAAGGTAAAAAGCAGTAAATTTAGAGATCGGAAGAAAGCTTTTAATAGCATTGCTAGTGCGACTATTTTGACTATCTCACAGATGGTGTCATGGCGTAGTAAGATTTTATTTTTGGTAATAGAGTAGAAGAACAGAGTAACAAGGGTGAAAATAAAGAAGGGCGATATTAGGGGCATTTATTGGCATTTTGAGGAAATCTCTATTATTAAGAAAAATTAAACTAAATATTGACTGCAAGTCTTGGAAGTAAGTTTTGTAAGTCTGTCTGGTTGCAATAGAAAACCACAGACTGAGTGTTTATAAATGACAGAAACATATTTCTCACAGCTATAGAGTCTGGAAGTCTGAGATCAGAATGCCAGCATGGACACCTGAGAATTCTTCTCAAGATCATAGACTTCTTCTTATACCCTCATGTGGAAGAAAGAACTACCGAGTTTTGTGAGAGCTCTTTTATAAGAGCATTAATCCCATTCATGAGAATGCAGCTTAACAACCACTGTTGGGGAGCAAACTTTGCTACCCCAAAATGTCTTTTCAGCATGCCAATTATTTCCAGCTGAAAACAATCCAGGCCCAGAAACCTGGGTGCAGGGCTCATGGGGGGGGACTTTATCTCAAGAATTTAAATAGAAGTTCTATTCCCAGAATAGAGCTGTTACCAGACAGATCTATAAAGAATACTAGATAAGTGTGGTGAGGGGGAATTCTAGGCAGAGCCTAAAAGTCAGAGTCTATCCTGTGGCCTATTGTCTTTGCCTGGCCCAGCGAACATTTTTTGTTTGTCAACCAAACACTTGCTTTTACATCTCTGTGTCAGTTGCCTTCCTCACCTCTAAAGTCCCAAATCACTGCCCTCAACATCCTTTTGTCTTTAGCAGAAGATGGTGAGAGTTTTGGCCATTTTGGTGAGTTACTTGGTTCTTCTAGGTCTCTCCCCTGTAAGAATATTATTAAGCTTTGGTTTGATTTTCTCCTGTTAATCTATCTCATGTCAGCTTAATTCTAAGACCAACCAGAAGAGCCTAGAAGGATGGATGAGAGTTTCTTCCTCCACAATGCCACCCAAAGCTTCCACCTTCTAACACTATGACATTGGGCATTAGATTTCCAACATGTGACCTGACAGTGAACAGAAACTTTGAGACCATAGCGTTATTCACAGAGACTGGAGCTTTCCAATAAGCCACCATTCTGACTTAGACTAAAGAAAGATGTCACAACTGATTAGGGTCATCTCAGTCAGTAAAGAATCTGCCTGCAGTGCAGGAGACCCAGGTTCGATCCCTGGGTTGGGAAGATTCCCTGGAGAAGGAAATGCTGACCCACTCCAGTATCAGTCTCATGGACAGAGGAGCCTGGTGGGCTGCAGTCCATGGGGTCACAAAGAGCTGGGCATGACTGAGCGACTAACACTTATTTACTTACTTAGGAAGGCAATGTTTTAAACATTTCACATGTTTTAAACATGTGAATTGAGATGGCAATTAATTGAGAAACTTGGGCAACATAGAAGTTTGATGAAGATGGAAGAAGATCTGTAACTGAAGAAGAGTACAATATGACTAAATCTAAAGATCATGAGATTCCAGAATCAAGGAGAAATGACAGTGTTGTGATATAAAAGACATCGAAGATGAGTGATAATAGGACGTTGTTTGACTTGCCAAGAAGATGGTTATTGGTAATATTCTTAGATGATAGCATCAGAGAAGTATTGGAGGTGGGAGCCTGATTGAATATTGTTAAGAATTTAGTTACAAGCGAGCAACAAAAATGAAAATATTCCATTCTATGAAGAATATTGACTGTCAAGAAAAATAGAAAATGGTAGGCCAGTAAGACAGCACATTGATGGATGATGTTTTGGGGAATTAAGGAATCATATTTGCTTTCTTATGTCTCTCCCCTAACTACATAATTATATCCATCCGCACTAGATATTGTAACCATCATTTCTATCCTCTCTTTGCACACCTGAATAGAAGCTCTTATATCCCAGAACTTTTTGTATAGACCCATATGATAACCTTCCATTTTATGTTTTCTTTTTCCATGTATATTTCTCCAATTGAACTATAAACTCTTGAGTAAGAATTCTGTTTTATTTGCCTCAACAGTCACAGAAACTCATTAGAGATCAATAAGTGACTCAATCAATTATTTTTCATGTTTATTATAGTTAAATTATTTCTAGTGTTTACTTTAGATCAATAAATGACTCAGTCAATTATTTTTCATATTTATTATAGTTATAATTATTTCCAGCATTTACTTCAGATAAATGTTTATGAAAATGGTGTAAAGAAAATGGAAAAACTGAGATATTGAAAATTGTATTCTACTTAGATGCAAAAAAGTTCTATGATATACAAACTGTAAAACAAATGTGGTGCTGGTAGTCAAAATGTGAAGTTCTATTTTTTGACAAACCATTGTGTACTTCTAATATAATCTACATTTCATTCTTCCCTAGGCTACACTATAAATCTAGAGGTTCCATTGGTTTAGGCATTGGGGTTGCTGCCCTGATTTCCCAAGAAATATTTATTTTTACAAATTAAAAAAAAAGATCATGAAAGATACTCATAAATTATTGAAAAACATCAAAATAAATTAATGTAATGCAATATTGATTCAGGAAACCTAGGGGGGGAAAAGCTGAAGTCTCCTTTTGTTTACAACTTCAAGAATGAGGTGACTCTGACTGTATTAAATCGTTAATACATCTGTAACAAGCAGAGAAAGAGACCTCTTGGCAGACGATTTTAGCAAGAAGAACTTAGAAACACTAACCCTATGATAGACTCTTAGACTGATGAGAGAATGCTGGAAATGAAGCAAAAGGGCCATCACCAATTTATCACCAATCCATCATCACCAACTGATTCATCATCATCAGACGATGAATTCCCCTCTATATGACCTCAGTTGGCCTTGGCCTGCAACGGCTCGGAGTAAGGCTTGGGTTCCCAGACAGAGGTTGGGCTAGGTCACGGTGGTGAAAGTACCAGATCCTAGCCACTAGACCAGTGGTCAGTGACAAGGGAACTGGCCCTTCATCTTTGCAGAAAAGAATTTCCACAAAGACACAAAGTAGTGAAGCAAATAAAGTATTTATTAAGAGGAAAATAAGAACAGTACATGTGAATAGACACATGGGCAGACTCGGGAGAGAGTTGCTTAATAGCACCCTCAGGGCAGTTTGAATTACTTTTGTGGGGTATTTCTTGCATTTTGAGTAGCCTGGTTCACAGTCCATGTTTGGTATATATCAGGATCTTCCCATGGATATACACACATCTCTTAGCCAACATGGATTTTACCGAAAAGGAAATGGGCATACCTTGATATATCTCCCCTTTGGCCTCCAAGGAGGCTTTCTGTGAATGTGTGTTCAGGGAGGTCTCCTGACTTTGGGAACAAGAAATATGTGGTCTGGGCAGGGCCCAGCCTCCTCCCTTAATTGTCCTGTTATTCTTGTCTTAGAGTTTCAGTCCATAGGGAATGCATCTCCAATTGTTTTACCTCGGACGGAGAGGTGGGTATCTTCCTCCAACCTGACATGTATGGTTGAGTAGAAAATAAATGAATCAAGATAACTCCCCAGAGAATTAAGTCTAGGATGTTTGCATGCTCTTTACTTTTAAATGATGTAACTTTTAATTCTATGTAGAAGTTTACTATACATTTATTATCTGTTAACTTAGAGTTGTCTTTGCATTAATTGAAGACAAATATAAAATAAAACAAAAACCAGGATTACATTTTAGAGATAACATCCAACTTCAAAGGCTTTCATCAGTGACTGAATGTGAGCTGTTCTGGACATGATCACGCATATTAAAGGTTAGTTGATAAAAGACTTTCCAAAGCAAATAAGAGTTTGAAAGCTTTTATATAGGCTGGAAAAAACTGTCCTCATGTTTGTTTCCTTAGGACTCCATACTATGTTCATACACAGTTGATACTTAACAAGCACTTGAAAGATTGAATGGACAAATTTAAATTATAGAAGTCAAATATAAATATTTGAACAAGAGAAAAGTTGAATATTCTCCAACTGTATTTGCTGCAGGTTCTAAAGGACTCCATACTATGTTCATACACAGTTGATACTTAACAAGCACTTGAAAGATTGAATGGACAAATTTAAATTATAGAAGTCAAATATAAATATTTGAACAAGAGAAAAGTTGAATATTCTCCAACAGTATTTGCTGCAGATTCTAAAGAGATGGGATAAGGCAAAGAGTGCCTGAATTAAATGTTTGCAGAGGTAGGAGAAATTCTGAACTATGAAAGATACAATCATAGCAGCACTTGGGGAGCAGCTGGATATAAAGGGAAAGAAAAGAAAATATCAAAGAGAAGGCCAAGTTTACTGACACAGTAAGCCATTATATGTCATTAAAAAATGATGAGTTGTTCTAGTTTGGGAGCAAAAATATATTGAGTCAATTTCCAAGAAATAATCTCCTAAATCACATTGAATGCTGTGTTCGCTATAAAATCATGCTGGGTTTCTTTCATTTCCAGATGCCATAGTCTGTTTTTTTTTTTTTTTTCAAAAGTACAGCTACTATAATTCAATCATATAAGCATTCAAGTTCTGTTTGTGTCCCCTGGCCTGTCTCCAGAACCAAACTGAGTCACTAGACTGAACAACTATTTAGTATATGATTGACCAAGCTAATGGTCTGGCATCATACAGAAAGAGCTAATGGTTTCTAATTTATATTCTCCCTATAATTAGTAAACTGTGTACAAATGGGACACAATAGTGGGAGTTTCTATGATCATTTTCAAACACAATAAAATAACTTGTCATCATGTACTCTTACATGTTCTGTCGAGAACCTCTAATAAGAAATCAGTCACTCAGTCATGTCCAGCTCTTTGTGACCCCATGAACCGCAGCACACCAGGCCTCCCTGTCCATCACCAACTGCCGGAGTCCACCCAAACTCATGTCCATTGAGTTGGTGATGCCATCCAACCATCTCATCCTCTGTCTTCCCCTTCTCCTCCTGCCTTCAATCTTTCCCAGCATCAGGGTCTTTTCAAATGAGTTGACTCTTCACATCAGGTGGCCAAAGTATTGGAGTTTCAGCTTCAACATCAGTCCTTCCAAATGAACACCCAGGACTGATCTCCTTTAGGATGGACTGGTGGGATCTCATTGCAGTCCAAGGGACTCTCAAGAGTCTTCTCCAACAGCACAGTTCAAAAGCATCAATTCTTTGGAACTCAGTTTTCTTTATAGTCCATCTCTCTCATATCCATACATGACTACTGGAAAAACCATAGCCTTGACTAGATGGACCTTTGTTGACAAAGTAATGTCTGCTTTTTAATATGCTATCTAGGTTGGTCATAACTTTCTTTCCAAGGAGTAAGCATCTTTTAATTCCATGGCTGCAATAACCATATACAGTGATTTTGGAGTCCCCAAAAATAAAGTCAGCCACTGTTTCCGCTGTTTCCCATCTATTTCCCATGAAATGATGGGACTTGATGCCATGATCTTAGTTTTCTGAATGTTAAGCTTTAAGCCAACTTTTCACTCTCCTCTTTCACTTTCATCAAGAGGCTTTTAAGTTCTTTGCTTTCTGCCTTAAGGGTGGTGTCGCCTGCATATCTGAGGTGATTGATAGTTCTCCCGGCAATCTTCCAGCTTGTGCTTCATCCAGTCTTGCATTTCTCATGATGTACTCTGCATATAAGTTAAATAAGCAGGAAGACAACATACAGCCTTGACGTCCTCCTTTTCTTATTGGGAACCAGTCTGTTGGTCCATGTCCAGTTCTAACTGTTGCTTCCTGACCTGCATACAGGTTTCTCAAGAGGCAGGTCAGGTGGTCTGGTATTCCCATCTCCTTCAGAATTTTCCACAGTTTATTGTGATCCACACAGTCAAATGTTTTGGCATAGTAAATAAAGCTGAAATATTTCCTAAATTTTATTTATAGAAACAGGGCAAATGAAGGAAACAGACATTGTCAAGACCCAGAAGTCTACAGAAGAAATGGAAGCCAGTTAGATATTAAGTATTATTTTGTTTACCAAGCCCATGCTGTCTCCTGTAACACAAGTTGAATCAGGTGATTAGCAATATATTTGTATACTTTTCTAGGAATAAACTTGTCTCAATTTTCATGCTTTTTAAAATACCAAATTTCAGTGAGTTTTCTGAGAAGAAAAGAAAGAGAGAGAGGAAGAGAGAGAGAGAAAGAAAAAAGGCAAGAAAGAAAGAAAATGTTTATCAATCTTAAATATAGAGTGAAGCCAATTTTTATCATTAACAGCAGCAATATCAACAACACTTACAGGTAACATATTCAGGTACTGTACAATTTAAGTCTGTTAACTAGCTCAGGCTCATTCTACTCACTGCACGATAGACCAATAAATCCAAGATGGTGTTGAGCAAAGAATATGACTTTATCCAGAGAGCAGGCTGACCAATAAGATGGCAGACTGATGTCTCAAAATAACATCTTGTCAGGACCTGGAAACCAGATTCTTTTATGGATCAGAGATGGGGGGAGTTGAAGAAACAAAGTAGAAAGACCATTTAAAATTTCCACATTTCTACTAGAATGTCAGGCCTCAGACAGGGGGATGCTTTAGTTTCACTTTCTCAGTCATTTCACAGGTGATATGAAATGGAATATCTCCTGTCATTTCAATAAACAAAGATGCCCCAGTGATTTGCAATTCTAGCATCCCCACATATGAATTTCTGAGCCATGCTAGTAAGCAGAAAATGAGGTGCACCATTCCTACACAAAGGACTCTAGAATGTGAGTCCTTCACAGGTGGGCAGGGTCAGGCTACCTCTCTGTGAGCCAAACAAAGGCACCCTAGCTCAAAGTTCTGTTGCGGGGGGAGGGTGGGGGAGGTGGGGGGTGTGTGTAAGCAGGGCTCCCTGAGACAGGCCAACAGGTAGGACTATAATAACAAAAGCAGCAGAATAAGACTTAAAGTCACAGAAGCAGATTCCAGTATGGAGTCAAAATTAACCCTTCCTAGTTACAAATCCATTAAATAGTCGACTAAAAAAGATGCACAACTTGAGAGCTGCGAGTTTTATTTAGGGCAAAATGCGGACTGCAGCCTGGAGGCAGCATCTCAGAGAGCTCAGAAAGACTGCTCCAAAGAGGGAGTGGGGGATATATAAGGTTTAGGTGAAGGGAGAGTTCCGTGTCATTAGGCAACCAGTGTACAAAAGGGTTTGTTCGTCATGTGGGTCTGATGTCGTCATGAAGGGATTCAGTGCTTCTCTAGATCTGAGGAGATGCAAGGACTGAGATCATAAAATCTGTTCCTGAAAACCTCCAACTGTCTAAAGACCTGTCTCACCAGATTCCTGGGAGCACGGAGAACCTGAACTCCCTCGGAGGCTGTTGATGGTCAACAGCTGTGGCAGCGTGGGGCTCAGTCTCCCTAGAGATGGAACAGTGCAAATGCTTTTTTGTTCCATCGTTGGCCTTTGCTCTTGGTAAGTTCCAATTTGGAGTTGACAAAATGTAGCATAGAAATGATAGTATTGAGGATTTTGCTCTTTTCTGCCTTTTCCCCAAAACACTTTTGTGAACCCTGTGAAAAGTAGCCAAGAATTCAGAACACATCCTGAGAAGGACAGGGGCTCTAAACACCTAAGGTCGGTAAAGCTAAGATTTAAAACCTTGTTCTCTGCATTTGTTCAGTCTCTACTTCAACTCCTGGAGCCAAGAACTGTGAATGAGCAAGTTACTCATTCTCTGTGGTATTCAGTTTCCTCGTCTATAAATGTTGGTTAAACTCGATTCTTACTTCACAGTTCTATAACTGGAAGCTGTAAAATGTGATAACAAATGTCATTGACTTCTGGTGTTCAGAAACTAAGTCTACCCCTTTCCAGATGTGTGACTTTGAAAAATTTGCCTGACCTGCCTTTGTTTCAGTTTCCTCATTTTAAAAAAAAGGGGATGGGGGCGGGGCAAACTACTTGTTTCATTGATTTGACAGAATCAAATATCAAAATTCTTGTAATGAATATAGTTGAGAACCTAGCCCAGGAAAGCACTCAATAAATGTTGGTCATTGAAACATATGCTCATTTTCAGACCACACTCACGGAAATGTTAATTTCTTTGCTTTCTATAGTTTAATTTATTCTTGGGTTTTTGCTTTGCTCAAGAGCAGAATTAAATTAGTCATGATTGAAGCTGAATCTAGTCTCTGTACCATTACAATGAATTAACTTTTGGAGACAGAGTTTTGGGTGAAGTAGAAAACAATAGCTTTATTGCTTTGCCAGGCAAAGAAGGCAAATCAGACTAATGTCCTCAAAACTGTGTCCCAACCTGGATTAGATAGTGAGAAGTTTTAGAGTAATGGTTCAAAGAAGGAGTTATCAGTTCAAGGATATTTTGCTGATTGGTTGGTGGTGAGGTAAGTAAAAGCACCATCAACCTGGTTCCAACCAGTCTGGGATTTATGTGCTTGTTGGCAGCATACCTGTTAATTTCTCCCACTTGGTGGAAGTTTCAGTATCTGCAAAACATCTCAAAGATAATGTTATGTATGCCTTGATGGGAAACGATGACTTTTGCTCCAAGGATGCACTATTGTTCTCTTAACTGTTTCTCCCTTATCTCTGCATCCCCTCCCTCCCCCAATTAACAATTGTTTGAACCCATTCCTTGCAAATTAGGGAAGGTCTAGGAGGCTGAATGAAGCCTATTTCCTGTAATCAAGAAATGGGGGACACGGAAAGGCTTTTTTTGTTCCCAAGAGCCCCACAAGGTCTTGTTAGGTATTACAGTCATTTGGTGTGTGTGTGTGTGTGTGTGTGTGTATGTGTGTGAGTGTGTGTGTGAGTGTGTGTGTTAGTCACTCAGTCATGGTCAACTCTTTGTGATCCCATGAACTATAACCCTCCAGGCTCCTCTGTCCATGGAACTCTCCAGGCAAGAATATGGGTTCAGTCACTTCAGTCGCTCAGTCGTGTCTGACTCTTAGCGACCCCATGGACTACAGCACGCCAGCCTTCCCTGTTCGTTACCAACTCCCAGAGCTTACTCAAATTCATGTCCATTGAGTCGGTGATGCCATCCAACCATCTCATCCTTTGTTGTCCACTTCTCCTCCTGCCTTCAATCTTTCCCAACATCAGGGTCTTTTCAAATTAGTCAGTTCTTCACATCAGATAGCCAAAGTATTAGAGTTTCAGCTTCAACATCAGTCCTTCTGATGAACATTCAGGACTTATTTCCTTTAGGATTGACTGGTTTGATCTCCTTGCAGTCAAGGAACTCTCAAGAGTCTTCTCCAACACCACAGTTCAAAAGCATCAGTTCTCTGATGGTCAGCTTTCTTTATAGTCCAACTCTCACATCCATACATGACTACTGGAAAATCCATAGCTTTGACTAGACAGAACTTTATCAGCAAAGTAATGTCTCCCCTTTTTAATATGCTGTCTAGGCTGGTCATAGCTTTTTTCCCAAGAACCAAGCATCTTTTAATTTGATGGCTGCAGTCACCATCTGCAGTGACTTCGGAGCCCCCCAAAATAAAGTCCATCAGCTTCCATTGTTTCCCCATCTATTTGCCATGAAGTGATGGGACCAGATGCCATGATCATAGTTTCTTGAACGTTGAGTTTTAATCCAACTTTTTCACTCTCCTCTTTCACTTTCCACAAGAGGCTCTTTAGTGGTTCTTTGCTTTCTGCCATAAGTGTGGTGTCTATTTCTCCTGGAAATCTCCTGAAGAATACTGGAGTGAGTATCTATTCCCTGCTCCAGTGGATCTTCCCTACCTAAGGATTGAACCTGGATCTCCCATATTGCAGGCAGATTCTTTTACCATCTAAGCCACCAGTTGGTAAACTATATTTCAGTAGGGGGCAAGTTTTCAGTATTTGAAAATTGTAATCTATCTTATCTTGCTGAGTGCTGCTGAAGTAAGTCACTCTGTATGTTTCTCCTTAAAACAACAACAACAACAAACCTTCATTGCTTCTCTAATGAGAACCATGGTGGGCTCATGGCTTATCTAAGAAACTTAGAATCCCTCCAGGTTATAACACAGGAATTGAGATCCAAGTCCCCTCTTCTCTAGAACTGACTCAAATTTACTTATTGTGGAAAAGACCCTGATGCTGGGAAAGAATAAGGGCAGGAGGAGAAGGAGGTGACAGAAGATGAGATAGTTGGATGGCATCATCAGTGCAATGGACATAAATTTGAGCAAACTCCAGGAGATAGTGTGGGACAGGGAAGCCTGGTGTGCTGCAGTTCATGGGGTCACGAAGAGTCAGGCCTGACTGAGCAACTGAACAGCAACAATTCCTTTTGGAACCAATATGCTTCTTGTCTAACCCTGTCACTCATAGCTCTGTCTCAGGCAAATATTCCCTCTTTTTAGGGAAAAATCATTTTTCTTTCTTTTCTCACCTTGGTCAGTAAAAAATTAAAATTGAACAGACAATCTTTTTCCAATTCTGAGGCATGAGGTAGGTGAATACCCCTTATCCCTCAGGGTAAAGCAATTGCAGATTCATTCCCTACTGACTGAAAATCCAAGACAAGAATAGCAGGACAGTTAAGGCAGGAGGCTGGACCTTGTCCAGATCACATATTCCTGTTACTAAAGTCAGAAGACCTCCCTGACCACACATGTGCAGAAAGGCTCCTTGAAGGCCAGAGGGGAGTGGTGTCAAGAGATATGCTACCCATACACCTTTCCACTAAAATCCGTCTTGGCTAAAACATGCATGTGTATTCATGGGAAGACTCTGAGATATACCAAATATGGACTGTGAACCAGGTGAATCAAAATGATTGACCAAAGGAAATACAGAAGAAATACCTCATAAAAGTAATACAAATTACCCCAAGGGTGCAACTCAGCAACTCTCTCTCTCTGCCTGAGTCTGTCTGTGTGTCTATCCACGTATTCTGTACTCCTTTTTCCTCTTAATACTTTATTTGCTTCACTACTTTCCATCTTTGTGGAAATTATTTTCTGCAAAGCGAAAAGGCCAGGGTCCTTGTCACTGACCATTGGTCTAGTGGCTAGTATCTAGTGCTTTCACCACTGTGACCCAGCCCAAGCCCCACTCCAAGCCACTCCAGGCAGAGGCCATCTGGGATCATATCTATTTTAATTTCTCTGAAAATTCCTGTATGATTTTGTGCCTCCAGGCTTCCCTTCCTAGTACCTTAAGTTTTCCTTTTCAAGTGAAACATCTTAGATTCACCTTAAACTTCTTTCCATTTTCCACTTCTATTATTCAATCCATCAGTAATTTTTTTTCTTTCTGTCTTTTCCTTCCGGATGTATACAGAATCTGACCAATTCTCAATTCTCCATGCCATACTGTGACCCATGCCCTGCCTGGATGGCAGTATTCTCTAAAAACACCAGGTGGTCAACACTAAAGTTGGATTAATTACACTCTTCATAGTCCAAGATGAAGAAACTCTATACAGTCAGTAAAAACAAAACCTAGAGCTGACTGCGGCTTAATTCATGAGCTCCTTGTTATAAAATTCAGACATAAATTAAAGAGAGTAGAAAAAAGCACTAGACCATTCACCTAAATCAAATCCCTTATGATTATACAGTGGAAGTGGGAAATAAATTCAAGGGATTAGATCTGATAGAATGCCTGAAGAACTATGGACAGAGGTTCTACATTGTATAGGAGGCAGTGACCAAAACCGTCCACAAGAAAAAGAAATGCAACAAGGCAACATGTTGAAGGAGGTCTTACAAATGGCAAAGAAATGAAGAGAAACAAAAGGCAAAGGAGAAAGGGAAAGATAAACTCAACTAAATACAGAGTTCCAGAGAATAGCAAAGAGAGATAAGAAAGCCTTCTTGAGTGAACAATGCAAAGAAATAGAGGAAAACGATAGAATTGGATAAGACCACAGACCTCTTCAAGAAAACTGAGATACAAAAGGAATATTTCATTCAAAGATGGGCACAATAAAGGATAAGAACAGCAAGGATATAGCAGAAGCAGAAGAGATTAAGAAGAGCTGGCAAGAATACCTGGAAGAACTATACAATATAGGTCTTAAGGACCCGGATAACCATAGTGGTGTAGACATCCTGACATCCTGGAGTGTAAAGTCCAGTGGGCCTTAGGAAGCATTACTACAAACAAAGTGAGTTGAGGTGGTGGAATTCCAGCCGAGCTATTTCAAATCCTAAAAGATGATCCTGTTAAAGTACTGCAGTCAATATGCCAGGAATTTTGGAAGACTCAGCAGTGGCCACAGGACTGGAAAAGATCAATTTTCACTCCAATCCCCAAAAAGAGCAATGCCAAAGAATGTTCAAATTACCATACAATTATTCCATGTCACATGCTAGCAAGGTAATGCTCAAAATCCTTCAAGTGAGGCTTCAACAGTATGTGAACTGAGAACTTCCAGATGATACAAGCTGCATTTACAAAAGGCAGAGGAACCAGAGATCAAATAGTCCACATCCATTGTACCATAGAAAAAGAAGGGAGTTCCAGGAAAATATCTACTTCTGCTTCATTGACTACATTAAAACCTTTGACTGTGTGGATCACAACAAACTGTGGAAAATTCTTAAAGAGATGGGAATACCAGAACACCTGACCTGTCTCCTGACAAAGTTGTACGCAGATCAAGAAGCAACAGTTAGTACCAGACACGGAACAGTGGACTAGTTGAAAATTGGGAAAGGAGTATGCCAGCGCTGTATATTGTCACTCTGCTTATGTAACTTTTATGCAGTATGTATTATGTGAAATGTTGGACTGGATGAATCACAAGCTGGAATCAAGATTGAAGGGAGAAATATCAAATACATCAGATATGCAGATAATACCACCCTATTGGCAGAAAGAAGAACTAAAGAGCCTCTTGATGAAGGTGAAAGAGGAGAGTGAAAAAGGTGCTTAAAACTCAACATTCAAAAAACTGAGATCACAGCATCCTGTTCCAAAATTTGGTGGCAAATACATGGTGAAAAAATGGAAACATTGATATTTTATTTTCCTGGTTTCCTAAATTATTGTTGACAGTGACTACCGCCATGACATTAAAAGACACTTGCTCCTTTGAATAAAAGCTATGACAAACCTAGACAGAGTATTAAAAAGCAGAGACATCACTTTGCTGACAAAGTTCTTTCTAGTCAAAGCTATGGTTTTTCCAGTAGTCACGTACGGATGTGAGAGCTGGATGGTAAAGAAGACTGAGCGCCAAGGAATATGTCCTTTCAAACTGTGGTGCTGGAGAAGACTCTTGAGTCACTTGGACAACAGGGAGATCAAACCAGTCAATCTTAACAGAAATCAACTCTGAATATTCATTGGAAGGACTAATGCTGAAGCTGAAACTCCAATACTTTGGCCACCTGAAGTGAAGTGCTGACTCAGAAAAGACCCTGATGCTAGGAAAGATTGAGGACAGGAGAAGGTGCGGGGTCTATCCTTGATCAGGGAGATAAGATTCCACATGGCTTAGTGTCAAAAAAAAAGCATAAAACAAAAGTGATATTGTAACAAATTCAATAAGACTTTAAAAATGGTCCACATTAAAAAAAATCTTTAAAATCAATTCAATAAATAAAAAGTTTGTGTGTGATGAGAAGACTATATAAGACTGAGAAACCCCTTTCCTGTTTATTAGAGAAGAGTCTGGTGCCTAAGGTCGGCTTTCTACTGCTGGAGAAACTTAACAGTATTACAGCTGCTAAGGATCTGAAACTCTTGAGTTAAGTAAGAATGGATTCCTGAAAGGACTTCCCAGGTAGCCCTACTGGTAAAGAATCCGCCTGCCAATGCAGGAGATGTAAGACACATGGGTTTGATCCCTGGGTTGGGAAGCTTCCTTAGAAGAGACATGCAACCCACTCTAGTAGTCTTGCCTAGAGAATCCACATGGGCGGAGGAGCATGGTGTCGCAGAGTTGGACATGACTAAAGTGACTTCTCAGGCATGAACAAACAGGTCTCTCAAAGAGCAGGCTTGGAGAGGAAAACAAAAAATTCTGTTTTGTATTTTCTCTGAGCACCCTCACAACTGCTATAATTTTATGCCATGCACAATACCTTTAAAAACAAAGGCATATATTCATTCATGTGGAAGATTAATTTACGATTGGCTGAAAATCATCATATCTTAAAACATTAAAGACAACCACTTAAATACATAATCAGAAGGAATACTGGCCACATCCTTTAGCTCCCTAATTAACTATTGGGCATTTGAGTTCCAAACCAATGTATGGAGAAGTGGCAATTAGCCTAGATGAATATTTTCTGGTGTCCTATTTCATTATATCTCATCTTTTGCTTTGCACTTGACTTAGTTTTACTTTTTTTCTCTCTGTTAATAAACTGTGATTGTGTCTTGTAATGAATGTACTCATAAACCATCTGGCAGTTGTCTCATGGCTCATTACATGCCATGGGCCATTCTGAGAAGCTGTCTCAGGTGACATTTAAACTGGTGCATGCGGAGAAAAATCACTTTTTATTATTAAAATCAAATTTTGGAAAAAGGAGAGCTCTCCTTCTAGACATCAATATCTAAGATGAAGGTATGGTTAGCCAAATAATAAGCCAAACCATAACTGCTATTTGGGGGTTTTAAATGACAGTTCTCTGCATGAAAATATCTATGTGTTTTTATGTGAGCTAAGGAGATAATGTTTACACATTAGGACTGCTGTGATTTCTAACATATTTTTCATTTCTTAATTATAAATTATTTATTTTCATATTACCACATTGTTCTGTAAAGTGCTGTGAATATTTCATGGGGACTAGGAACTGAGGGTCTAAAATGGCATTCTGTTATTCTTCCTGGGATGAAAAATTGTGCCCCTAGAGATCTCATCATCATGGGCATGTGAGGTTTTTTTCAAAGAGACGATACTATGTGTTGGAGAAGACTCTTGAGAGTCCCTTGGACTGCAAGGAGATCCAATCAGTCCATCCTAAAGGAGATTAGTCCTGGATATTCATTGGAAGGACTGATGTTGAAGCTGAAACTCCAATACTTTGGCCATCTCATGTGAAGAGCTGACTCATTGGAAAAGACCCTGATGCTGGGAGGGATTGGGGGCAGGAGGAGAAGGGGACGACAGAGGATGAGATGGCTGGATGGCATCACCGACTTGATGGACATGAGTTTGAGTAAACTCCGGGAGTTGGTGATGGACAGGGAGGCCTGGCGTGCTGCGGTCCATGGGGTCGCAGAGTCAGACACGACTGAGCGACTGAACTGAATTGAACCGTGTGTCCCATTTTGGGTCAGACCCTCCCCTTTTAATACTGGGCTCTTTCCTCTGCTTGCTGTCTCTTCTCGGCAAAAATCAAACTCGGTGCTCTAAGTGGCAGTCTGTCATCCTGTTGTCAGTTAATGCTAAGCTTGCTGTGCTAGGGAAACTGTGTGGAAACTATATTTCCAAAGGATAAAGCTTAGAAGGAAAAGAGCATCCAAAGTGTTCACAACACACAAATGAGATATACTAAATTTTCCTTCAGACAGATTGTGTCATAACACTGCCATGTAGCCATGAGATAGAGCCACAGTCCAGGTACACGAAAGCAACCTGCAAAGGATATTTGTGTAAATGATATTTTAAATGTATTTGTCCAATAGAAATAAAGTTTTAAAATCATCTTGAAATTATCAGAGAGAGCATGAATTTACACAACTGATGAGAATCAGAGGGCAGAGTATTTAAAGAAAGGGCTTTGCTGTCATGAGTACTGAAAAGCAGTTTTCAAAGTTCAGAGAAGGTGATTTTGGCAAAAAAAAAGTTTTCTTCCAAAATTTTACTAGATGCTTAGAAACACCAATTTAATAAGCTCCTCAAGATATGGTAATACTTGCTAACGAACTTTTATTTATTTTATGGGACAAGGACTTGAAGTAATTACAGTTATAAAAAGCATTGGTAGTTTATTCTGACCATCATTGTGTAGTTGATTTCTAAATGTTTATGAAAATATACATATATGCATGCACAAAGTGAGAGAGAGAAAAAACATACAATGACTGAAGAGTTCTTAATCATTTAACAAATATCGGGAGATAGAATTATTGAAGAAATGTTATAATAGAGGGAAAAGTCTAGGTGATTTTCTTTTAGGATCAGATGACATATTTGTATTTGTCTATATATATATGTATGTGGATAATATTCTTTGCAGTAATAAGATTTAGTGCAAATATAAAACAACTCTGACTGAGAATCCTGAGCCTTTAGACCTTATTCTGTTTCTTTTTGGCCTTAGACAAAGTCATTCTCCACAGTTCTAGTGGCTTCTTGGACAAAAGAAGATAATACTTTACCTACAATAGAGGTAGCCACTTAATGGATTTCTGGTGAGACTGGCTGAAGTAGTTAAAAGCATTTTCAGAATTGGTAACATGTTTCAAAATAAAATTTAAGGGGTGAGGGGGAGATGCTTTAGTTTTAATCCAGATCCTGTCACTTCTTAATCACCTTAGCCTAATTTTGTAATACTGTGTGTCTGTGTGTCTCTGTGTGTGTGAACATGGGTATATCTTTTACACATTGTCAACCTAATGTTCTTCTTCAAATGCAAATATAAGCCTGACAGTCCCATATTCTCCCTGTAAGGTAAAATCCATATTAATTAGGACACTAAGATAGCACGTTCTGAATCTGTTCTGCTTCTATAGCAGGCATCTTCTCTTGACAAAACTTTTGCTTGACCAACTGTTCACTCTGCATGAAGATGGTGAGGACCCTTGCTTCTAGGCTCTTCCTAAGCTGTACCTTGGCATGGAAGGTCAGTAACCCCTCTTCATGTATTTATTTGCAGTCCATCCTATACGATTCAATGTCTCTGTGATATTCCTGAATTCCAAAGTGTCCCTAATATGTTTCCACAGCATGATATGCTGAGACCTACTGCAGCACTCTAACTCTGTTGAGGTTACCTGTTTGCCCTATGTGTCTATCAAATTCTGTCTTTTGAAGGGGAGATACATTTTTCTTTATATTTTTCCTTAGATGCAATACTGAAAGGAGGCACACAAAATACTAAGTATTCAATTATTTTTATCTTCTCTACTCTTCCAAAATATTTTGACATTATTTCTAAAATCTAATACTAAGCATGGATCAAGACTCCAAGGGTGGCCTTGCATTAAATGCTTTTGTTTTTTATTTTAGATTTGCTTATTGCTGTTGCTCATTTCATCCTACTGTATCAGAGAGTGACCATGAAGTGGCAAGCCCAATTCAGAATGTGCAGAACTACTGGTCTAGTTTATAAGAACAGCATGATCTTAGGTGAATGTTTCATATGGATTCTTTAAGAGCTTTCTCTTACACTTGAGCTCACACTTCTCATGGGTGAGGACTGGTAGCTTTTCTAAGTACATTGGAGACTTCTACCTGCACACAGCTGCTGCCAAGGAAGTCCCATGGAAAAGACATTTCAAACCTAGGACTCAGCAAAAGATAGATTGCCAAGGACCGGGGAACCCAGTTTGGAGTACTTGGCTAAGGATGCGTACCTGTGAATTACAAGAGAGCATGAGAGCAGGACTGCTTGTTTTCTTCAACACCGTCAAGCAAATACTGTTAATTATTTGCACCTACTAATCTTGACGGGCTTACCTGATGGCTCAGTGGTAAAGAATCTGCCTGCCAAGCAGGACATGTGGGTTGCATCCCTGGGTCGGGAAGATCCCCTGGAGAAGTAAATGGCAACCCACTCCAGTATTCTTGCCTGGGAAACCTCATGGACAGAGGAATTAAGCTACGGTCCATGGGGTCGCAAAGAGTCAGACGTGAATTGGCAACTAAACACCACCACCAATCTCGAGAAGCAAAGAAAATGAGGCCAAAACTCAGACAGAAACAAAGTGATTAATTTATTCTTTATGATTAGACTTCCAAATAAGATGAGAAGAGCCATATGCAAAGGTGTTTCTGAAAAGAGGTATTTATTGGTGAGAAAGTACTGACTCTGGAGAAATTTGATGAGACTCTTCAAGTAACTGATAACAACAATGTAGGAGAAATCATGTATCAGTGATCACACTTTGTGAAATAATGCATTCTATGAGGAAATTCAAAGATTACAAAACCTTTCAACATAAGATACATTTGAAGATACTCATGTATTATTTTTTAAAAATCCCCCAAACCTCTCATTATGAGATTTTTTTTCTCCTTCTTTTCTTAAGTGTACCAATTCTTAATAAACAGGTACACTTACATAGAATGAAGAGATATGGGAAAACCAGTACCTTTCACGTACTGATACACATACGCAGATTCAAGTTTCTTAGTGTCCCTGGTAAGTCCCCAATACAGCAGATATTCTAATAACTCTTTCCCAGTAGCTTCAGGCAGCTGTTAAGAGCTGCTATAAATCCTTATTCTCATGCATAAAAGCTAATTACTCTGATAGGTTAGATATCAATTTTCCTCCTCCCTCTGTGCCGCAGTGGGTTATTATATAATTAGCAACATAAAGGAGATGTCATGCTTTATCTCAAAGTATTTATTCTTGTCCACAGTAAGAAGCAGCCACAGTGTTGTTGGTCAGTTGTATTGTGGTGATTCTCTTATTCACAACTGCACATATTGTCTATGTATTGATGTAGTAAATGTAATTGGAAATATATTAGATCTTTAATTAAGTTGCCTGCAGGTATTACACTTTTTTCCATTTTTTTTTCTCCAACTTTTACGTTCATGCTTCTTTCCGGATATTTTCTATGGTCTTATCTTTCAATTCGATAATCTTTTCTTCTGTTCTATTTAATCAATAATTAAACTCATCTATTAAATATTTATGTTAACCATTGCAATTTTTATTTCTAGAATTTCCATTTGAGCCTATATATAGATTCTACTACTCTGGTGAAATTTGCAATATGGTCACTGTTTTCTTGAACTATACATTGGAATGATTTTGGTGTTCATGTCTGAAAATTCTCATACTTGGATTATAGGGTGTTTTTCTTAATTGTCTTTTTGAATCTTTCTTTTTGATCCTGTCTCCAGGCATGCCTTAGTGATTTGGGGTTATTGTATAGGAAATCATTATGCAATCTTTCCCTCAGAAAGAATTTTCTTTAGAAAAGTCTATCAAGTAAGGCCAGACAATCTTATACCAATCTAGAAGTAAATGATTTAAGACAGGGTTTTAAATTATTGATGTTTGATCTATTCAGTTTGCTTTTATTTCTAGAGTACCTTTCATTAAATTGCGATTGAAAGCCTTGTGTGTTTACTAGAGCTGTTCTCTTTGGTCATGCTGAACTCATATAATTTTACCTCCCATGCAAGTCAAGATTGCCAAGAGCTCTCTGTTTCCCCTTATACTTGGCTTCTTGACCCCTCCTTCATTCATCTTCAAGTCTTCAAGTGCAATGAGGAGAAAAACAGAGTAGGCTATGTGGGTTTCTTAATCCCCTGTTATACTAGTAGACCAGAACTCCGTTTCCATCTTCTAGTCCCGGAAGGCTGACAGACATCCTGAGCCACTGATTTCTGCTCAATTTCTGGGCTTTGCATCAGTAAAAAATTAGCGAATGCTCTACCCACGTAGATTTAAAGCATTTCAGTCCTTTTGGAAATTGGCGAGTCAAGTCTTGACTATCTAGGTTATTCTCTGACGGCTTAAATCCATGATTTTGTCATATTTGTTTTTGTATTTCATACATTATTTATAGTTGCTGATTTCAAAGGGAGATTGTTCTGGAAAACACAGTCTTCAGTAGTCAGAAATGGAAGTTATATAAGCCTCTCTTCAGAAGACTGTAAAAGATTTTTTATTAAGGAGACGTAAACAGAAACATTCAAAATAAAGGGGGTATGAGAAATGAGAAAAAGGGCAAGGGGTCCCTGCAAGAAAGACGTAAGAGAGGAAATGCTTTACAAACACATCAAATTGAGGTCTTAAATCTGTTTGCTTCGGAAAAGAAAAAAAACAGTTCAAAACATAAATACTGGTAAGGTGTTTTGCAATCCAGTCAAGTAAAACAGATTGATTTTTATCTGCAAATTGTTATTGACTGTGAAAATCAGCTGGCTTCTGTTGTTAGGAATCAGAACTTATGTGTTGCCTAGTAAACTTGCATGGTGCTAAATTGCATTCAACTGGTGAATAGTTTAATGATTTTTCTTCCTAAGATGTGAACATGTGAGTGTGTCTCAAATGGTCTGTTTTACTCAGTTGAATTTGTAGGAAAAGAGTTTACGTGCCTCACAAAAAGATAAGAGAAGCCGTAAAAGTGATGAGGCAAAACAGATATCCAAATGGCAAAAGTGATCCAATTTATCTGTGAACATTTAACTAAAATTAATTCTTAAATGATTGATTATATTTTGTGACAGCAACTGTAATTTCCTCTATGCATGAGTTAGTCATTCATTGTGGGGATGATAAAGATGATCAATGACTTGGCTTTCCGACAAGTCAAATCACAAAGGCATTAACATTCCTTGTGCCATTCATGAAATAGCTACCCATGAACACATCAGGCATCTAGAATTGTCATAATTCACATATTGATTTTCATATAACTCTCTGAAGCATTGTCAACCAGTACTTAATAGGTGCACCCTGCCTATGTGACCAATTAGCAGTGTGAACATGTGGAAAATGTACAAACCTGTCAGGGAGGATTTCTTCCACTGTTGGAAGGAAAAATAGTAGTTATGTATATAAAATCATTTGCTGAACAAAACTGACTGAACACATAAATTATCCCTGGCATTTGGTGATGACTGTGGCTACAGAGACACTGAAAAATTGTTCAACCCTTCTTTCAAAAAGAGTATAATATAACGGGACAGCAGGTAAATAAACTGACATAAAAGGTAGAATGGTAAATGCTATTCACTTATTTCCTCAACAAAACATCTTGAGTAATTTTATAGACTATGTTTAATGGAATTAAATTGAAAATAGTGAAAGTGGATAATTTATAATTATGAAATATAGTAAATATTATGATAGCCCTTTGCAAAATAAAATTTGTGAAGAAAAACTAGTGTTGATTCTGAAAAGGCTTCTCTTTGGGAAGAAGCACTGCCTCAATTAGGTGACTAAGTTGAGGTGATGAGACTCTTCAGGCAGAGAAAAGGACAAAATATAGTGAGTTTGTACCAGTGCCAGCTGAGTGCAACAGGAACCAAATTTTCCTGAGTTACTTCACTGTATGGTTAGGACTGGACGGAAGAGATGCAAACAAGATTTGAAAGACACAAGTGAAGCAGCAACCATTACCACAAAGAAGCGTGCAAAGCCGCCTGGCCATCTGGGCTTGGCATATTCTTGCCAACCCACTGGCTTCTCCCCTGCGGGCACTCATAGACCCACAGCTCCTCTGGCTGCTGTCGGATCTCCTCCTCGTTCCTCTAGGTTACAGGCTAGACACATGCTCCACTCTAGGGGAAGGGCGCCTCTTTCTTCAGCAGATTGCCTTATCGTTAGAGGCAGGTTCTTATTGGTTCTTGAGGATATTCTCAACTTTATTCTCAGGGGTTCCCATATGTTTTCACTTATAGCTTTTCTCTTGATCACCTCTAATCACTGACCAAGATAACTTCAGACCCACCACAAAGTACAGAAACAATTCATTCCATAGACTTCAAGAGTTTTCCTTCCTGGTCCCTGGTTAATGCCTTTCCTCTGATGCTCCAATCATCTTCTTTTAGAACTTTATTGTTACCCCCACAATAATATAAAGCCTGATCTTTACAACAAATGCTTTACTTCATATCATTCACGGTTATTCTAGTTCTCTAATTGAATTTTAACCAATACTTTAGTAATAATTTTAAAATTGCTTCAATTGTCATCTATAAATAGATGATGTGACTGGAAGAAAGGATGAATGTAGGGACTAGCAGGAAATGAAGCCAGAAAGGGACCTTCATTAGTAGGATGTATGTCTAAGTTTCCATTTTCTAAAACTCTCATTTGCTGCTTGTGAAAATGGATTAGAGTGGCTAAGACAAATGAGTGAATTAAATTACAACCTATTTAAGAAGGTAATGCTGAAAGTCTGTACATAGGTAATGGGGATGGAGAGAAAGAGATCAGAGTAAGTACAAATGAATCTTAATAAATGTTTTTAAAAATATTTATGCTCCTTTCTATCATTAGCCTTTGCACTAACAAAGATTTTCCAGCTTGGGTCCTTAGCTCTGCTTTGAGTTTTAAAAGAACAAAGTAGCATAGAATAGAAAATTTTAGAGTGTATTACAAAGTGAATGTAAGTATTGAGTAAAACTTGAGTATAAGTGTGTATGTATGTGCATACTGGATGAAAATATGCTTCTTAATGTGTTTGTTTGGAACATTTGAAATCCTCCAGTTTATGGGAATGCAGATATGGAGATGTCCTCATGAAGGGGCTCCAAATTGTCACAGTGGGCTCATTTGAGAAGGTAGATCTCAATAAAATATCAAAGTAGAAAATAGAGAAAATAGCTACAGTGAAATAATATTGCCACCATTGTATTTAAATGAAGACAAAACAACTATTGTTAGTTTTCTACCCTTAACCATTATTCAAATTTCTGCTTTTCCATTTGGACATTTGCTAACCATGCTGTTCATTTTATATTAAAAAAAAAAATACAAATCTTAAAAAATTAAAAAGGTAACATGCTTGTTTTCAAGCCAATCATATATTCCCAGCCTCTTCCAAATTGTCATATTTTTTGCTTCTGGATACATAGATTGATTAATCAATAAAGTCAGAATTATTTACCCATATTCTCATGAGAATTTTTGTTTATTGTGTCCCCTTTGCTGAGTTGAAAAGCAGCCATTTTCAATATAGTTAATGATTAATATAATATCCTCACAAATCATTGTAGTATAATGTATACTGAAATAGCCATGGGAAAGAATTTAAATTTTAATAACAAACTAAAGTATTTCTGAAATAATCAAGGTTGATAAATATTATCTTCAGAAGCAAATGCATGTAATTTTATCCATAATGATAGACAATATTTTTAATAGATGATATTTGCACTAAACATCTTCCCTTTGTCCCTCCTTACCCACTTTTCTGCCTCCTCCTTTAGACAGATGAAAGATGTGAATCACCAGAGTATCCTTGTCCTCCGGTTTCCAGGTGGGTTTCCTGGATGGAGGCGTGTAGGAGACTCGATGGTGGGAAGTAAGAAAGGCACGGTATATTTTTCCCAGACTTTCTGCTTGCTGAGTTATCTTCACTCCTCCTCCAAAGGTAACAACTTCTGTGAGAGTAGATTTCTCCACTGATTCACTCTGGTTTTTGGAAACTGTTCCCTTCATGTGTTCATTCTGATGTGGGTTGCTAATGGTTCCCACCGCCTATGCCTAATGAAAATATTCCAAGTTAATTTCCTAAAATCCTATCCACACTTTTTAAGCAGTCACTGAATACAATCTACTTAAATTGTCCAGTTTGCATGTACTGTTTCCTGACTTCCCTAGAATTCCAGTTTTCCTAAATTGACTTAATACAAAATATTGGAAGTTGAGAGAGTTAGATGTATTTGGTTATAGAACCAACAGAAACTAGAAATCATTATGTATTATTTATTAAATTACAATTTATCAAGCACATATTTACAAAGCATTATGCTAGACATTCTTGGCGAGTTTATTTAAAAAGACAGATTGGTCCCTGGCCTCAGGAAATTTACATTCTAACTGAGGGGAAGGAATTAAGTGAATACTGATAAAACAAATCATTTGGATAACCTTCCTGTTGTTGCTATTTAGTTGCTCAGTCATGTCCAACTCTTTGTAACCCCATGGACTGTAGCTCACCAGGCTCTTCTTCCCATGGGATTTCCCAGGCAAGAATACTGGAGAGTGTTGCCATTTCCTTCTCCAGGGGATCTTCCTGACCCAGGGATTGAACCCACATCTCCTGCTTGGCAGATGGAATCTTTACCACTAACCCTAACCCTAACTATAATTGCTAAATAACAGCAAAGTTCTAAAAGCATACATAAAGGGATCTAGCAAATTATTGGGGAAAGAGAAAAGTGAGAATTTTTGTTGCTGTGTTCTTTTGTTTTATTTATTTACTATTAATATTTACTAAATAGTTTTCCAGCTGAGCCTGGCAAGCTACAGTCCCTGGGGTTACACAAGAGTCAGACATGATTCAGCGACTCAACAACAGCAACAACATGGCTTGTGGGGTCTGTTTCTGACCAGGAATTAGACCCAGGCCACAGCAGTAAAGACCCAGAATCTCAATTACTGGGCAACTGGGGAGCTCCTGGTTTTGTTCCGTTTTTATGCACTCAAAATGAAGTCTGAAAGAGAAATTAGAGTTCTCTAAATAAAGAAATTATGAAGAGAAAAAAGAAAGTATCTAGAGTAAAAGAATTAGCCTCTATGAAGTCCCTGAAATAATAGAAGTCTGGAAATTTCAAATGAAAAATTAAGAAGTATTAAAGATTGAGAATTTCATCCTGAACAAATAAAAACAATTGAAGGGTTATAGGCTTAGCTTGCCCTTTTAACCTTGTGTTTAAAACAGATAGCAGTGGCTGCATTGTGGGAAGTATCGATAGTTTAAAATGAAATGGAAGAAAGGGAATAGAATGGTCATGTAGAAGTCTATTTCAAAGACTCCCCATGAGAAAATCTCAGCCTGGATATAATAAAAAGTGAAATAACACAAGGATTGGGTCTTCTGTGAACCAGACCCTGAGATGGCACTAGGAATGCAAGAATCGAAGAAAAATTAGAGAGGGAAGGGCAGAATTAGAATTTGGTAGGGGAAGTCTTCATGCCATAATGCACATAATAGACAATTTAACAAATGCCAACCTAGTCCACCTTCTCTAATTTTACAGTTGGTCCTCAACAATCATTCCTAAGTAAAAACCCATGTCCAGGTTTCATGTTTGTGCCATAGAGTAGATGGTGCTTTCTTCCTTAGTTTCTATGATATCACCTTATCTTTCAGCAAGCTTTTTAGAGTGTGTGTGTGATATCTCATATGTACAAAATATAAAAAGATTTTATAATTTTTGAGAAAATGATAAGAATATCCTGAATTTTATGCTCATTTTATATTAATTATTTCCTTGCTTTTCTTTTTAATGTTCTATGTATCTATCTGTAACCAATCTTTTGTCCAGTTTTACTATATAGAAATGAAATAATACTCTATATACTTACTGATCAACACTATGTGTATTTAAAATTTTTTATCCATGTTGATGTGTGACAAAGTCCATTTACTACCATAGCTCCATAGTGTTTAATTTTGTAAATATACCACAATTTATTAATCTATCCTTCTTTAGGCAGGCATATGGATTTCTCCTGTGGATTTCCGTGTTGGCTCAGATGGTAAAGAATCTGCCTGCAATATGGGAGACGAAGGTTCTCTCCCTGGGTCAGGAAGATCCCCGGGAGAAGGGAATGTCAACCCACTCCAATATTCTTGCCTGGAAAAGTCCGTGGACAGAGGAGCCTGGTGAGCAACAGTCCATGACATTGCAAAGAATCAGACAAAATGAGCAACTAATACACACATACACGCACACATGAGTTTCTCCCGTTATTTTTATATTATAAAGAATATATCCAATCTATTGATCCATTTGTAGAGAATTGAATTCTATTATTTTATTCCTTAATGTCTTTTAATAAAATTTTTGATATAAGATGCCCCCTCTTCTCTTAACAGTACGGAGGTTGAATACTTGATTTATTTCATGTATATATTCATATACATTACATATTATACTGTCTTCTTAACATCAGTATCTTTGGTAAGTTTATCACAATACCAACAGATCAGTATCCAGAACAATACCAGATAAATATCCAGAATTCTATGGGTGAAAAAAATTAAAAAGTTGGAAAGTCACCTTAATTAGTGATTTTTTTTTAATATCAGCTGTAGAAAGAAGATATTGTTCTGTCTTCCCTAAACATTTGCATCACTTTTCATCACCTCTCCTGTCTGAGGTTAGTTGTCTACACAAATCAGGCAGTCGTCTTATGTTGCAACTGAATCTATACTGATATTCTTTTCTGCTTTGTCCTGGGCAATGTCCTGGGATGATCTGATCTGGCTGTTTAATTATGTCAAGTTTAGATGGCTTCTGCTTCTCAGAGCAGAATTCTCAGATGCCCAAAACCCCACAGAATTTGCAGCAGTTCATCCTGCTAGGAACGTGGAAAGAAAGAGAGCCTGTATTCACTTTGAAGAAATAACATTTGTTGTAATAGCTCACTTGTATCTTTTGCCACATTGACATGTATTAAAATGTAAACCATCTTTTATAAATATTGACCTGTGTGAATCTCTATTTGCATGCAAAAGAAAAGCTGTTTTGTATATGTAAGGCTAAGCTGAATAATTAACAGATGGTTTGGTTGAATAAATCTTCATTACCTGACAATTTCCCCTATGAGATAAAACAAGGATTTCATCCACATTTTATTTTTATACCATTCACAGCTCTACATTTTCTCACCTGTATTATTTTTAAATTTAAATTAGAAAGTAATGTGAATATGAAAAGCAGGTGTCTAAGAGGATTTCCTGGACTCTAGTCATTAGAATATTCTCTGTATTTAAGATGACTTGTAGATCTAGGTCCCTTCTGCCCAAGTGGTCTGTTTCCTTATGTCAAAGAAGCATGCCATTAGCAAAGTTCTAAATGCAAACAGTGTTTCCCTGGTAGCTCAGCTGGTAAAGAATCTGCCTGCAATGTGGGAGACCTGGGTTTGATCCTTGGGTTGGGAATATCCCCTGGAGAAGGGACTGGCTACCCACTCCCCTTTCTGGCCTGGAGAATTCCATGGACTGTATAGGGTCTCAAAGAGTCTCAAAGAGTCAGGGTCTCAAAGAGTCAGAAATGACTGAGTGACTTTCACTTCACTTCAAATGTAAATAAATATGATAATTAAAAGACCCTTTTATAGTGATTTTTTTTATTGAATATGTATTGTCCTGGTATTCTGCATGTGTCTGAAAACAAGTATTAGCTACTATGTAAATATTGATCAGTGACAGTTCAGTTCAGTTGCTCAGTCATGTCCGACTCTTTGTGACCCCATGCACGCCAGGGTTCCCTGTCCATCACCAACTCCCAGAGTTTACTCAAACTCAGGTCCATTGAGTTGGTGATGCCATTCAACCATCTCATCCTCTGTCATCCCCTTCTCCTCCCGTCTTCAATCTTTCCCAGCATCAGGGTCTTTTCAAATGAGTCAGTTGTTTGCATCAGGTGACCAAAGTATTGGAGTTTCAGCTTCAGCATCAGTCCTTCCAATGAACATTATAGCTACTACTATGGGCAAGAATCCCTTAGAAGAAATGGATTAGCCATTGTAGTCAATGAAAGCGTCTGAAAAGCAGTACTTGGATACAATCTCAAAAACAACAGAATGACCTCTGATCATTTCCAAGGCAAACCATTTAATATCACAGTAACTCAAGACTGCCCTGACCAGTAATGCTGAAGAAGCTGACATTGAATGGTTCTATGAAGACCTACAAGACCTTCTAGAACTAACACCCAAAAAAGATGTCCTTTTCATTACAGGGGACTGGAATGCAAAAGTGGGAAGTCAAGAAATACCTGAAGTAACAGGCAAATTTGGCTTTGGAGTACAGAATGAAGCAGGGCAAAGGCTAATAGAGTTTTGCCAAGAGAACGCACTGGTCATAGCAAACACCCTCTTCCAACAACACAAGAGAAGACTCTACACATGGACATCACCAGATGGTCAACACTGAAATCAGATTGATTATATTATTTGCAGCCAAAGATGGAGAAGCTCTATACAGTCAGCTAAAACAAGACTGGGAGCTGACTGTGGCTCAGATCATAAACTCCTTATTCCCAAATTCAGACTTAAACTGAAGAAAGTAGGGAAAACCACTAGACCACTAATGTATGATCTAAATCAAATCCCTCAGAATTACACAGATCAGTGACTAGCTCGTGGCAATCCTTTTTAAAATGGTTTGGCAGGCACTGTTTAAACATTTCCTTTGCTGTTGTTGTTGTTGTTTTGCTTTTGTTTGTTTGTTTGTTTAAATCAGTTGTTGACTAAAAAATATAATCACAACTTGAAAGTAGAGACTTATTTTATTTGGTGGGAATGTTTAGGACTCTGAGCCCAGGAGACAGCATCTCAGTATCTCTGAGAAAACTGCTTCAAGGAAGCAGAAGGGGGAGTCAGGCTACACACATGTTTGCAAGAAAGGGAGCAGGCAACCTGAATATCAAGATCAGTTACCAAGTTAAGGAGTTTTGCACTCTCTGTATGGGAATGCAAGTCTCTGGGCTTACTGAATCCATTCCTTTCATATGCACCTCAGCTTGTTATTTTTGTTCAGTCCCTCAGTCACATTCAGTTCTTTGTGATCCCATAGACTGCAGAAGGCCAGGCTTCTCTGTCCTTCACCATATCCCTGAGTTTGCTCAAACTCATGTCCATCGAGTCAGTGATGCCATCCAACCTTCTCATCCTCTGTCGTCCCCTTCTCCTGCCTTCAATCTTTCCCAGCATCAGGGTCTTTTCCAGTGAGTCAGCTCTTCAAATCAGTGGGCCAAAATACTGGAGCTTCAGCTTCAGCATCGTCCTTCCAGTGAATATTCAGGGTTGATTTCCTTTAGGATTGACTGTTTTGTTATTCTTGATGTCCAAGGGACTCTCAAAAGTCTATTCCAGCACCACAGCTTGAAAGCACCAAATCTTCGGCACCAAGCCTTCTTTAAGGTCTAAATCTCACATCCATACATGACTACTGGAAAAACCATAGTTTTGACTACACAGACCTTTGTTGGTGAAGTAACGTCTCTGCTTTTTAATATACTGGTTAGGTTTGTCATAGCTATTTTTCCAAGGAGCAAACATCTTTAAATTTCATGGTTGCAGTCAATATTTGCATTGATTTGGAGCCCAAGAAAATAAAATCTGTCACGGTTTCCATTGCTTCCCCATCTATTTGCCATGAAGTGATGGAAAAGTTGTCATGATCTTAGCTTTTTGAATGTTGAGTTTTAATCCAGCTTTTTCACTCTCCTCTTTCATTTCATCAAGAGGCTCTTTAGTTCTTCTTCGCTTTCTGCCATAAGGGTGGTGTCATCTGTGTTATCTGAGGTATTGATATTTCTGTATCTGATTGATACAGAAATTAATAACCTGTATCTGAGGTTATTGATATTTCTCCCTGCAATCTTGATTCCAACTTGTGCTTTATCCAGCCTGGCATTTCACATGATGTTCTCTGCATGTAAGTTAAATAAGCAAGGTGACAATATACAGCCTTGACGCACTCCTTTCCCAATTTTAAAGCAGTCTGTTGTTCCATGTCTGGTTCTAACTGTTGCTTCTTAACCTGCATACAGGTTTCTCAGGAGGGACATAAAGGTGGTCTGATATTCTTACCATTTTGAAGAATTTTCTGTAGTTTGTTGTGATGCACACACTCAAAAGCTTTATCATAGTCAATGAAGCAGAAATAGATATATTTCTGGAATTCTCTTGCTTTTTATATGAATCAACAGATGGCAATTTGATTTCTGGTTCCTCTGCCTTTTCTAAATCCTCCTTGTACATGTGAGAATTCTTGGTTCACGTACTGTTGAAGTCTAGCTTGGAGAATTTTGAGCATCACTTTGCTAGTGTGTGAAATGAGTATAATTTTGAGGTAGTTTTAACATTCTTTAGCATTGTATTTGTTTGGGGTTGCAATGAAAACCGACATTTTCCAGTCCTGTGGCCACTGCTGAGTTTTCCAAATTAGCTGACATATTGAGTGCAGCACTTTCACAGCATCATCTTTTAGGACTTGGAATAACTCAGCCAGAATTCCATTATCTCCGCTAACTTTGTTCATTGTTATGCTTCCTAAGGCCCACTTGACTTCTCACTCCAGGACATCTGGCTATACGTGAGTGATCACACCATCATTGTTATCTGGGTCATGAAGCACTTTTTGGTCTAGTTCTGTGTATTCTTGCCACCTCTTCTTAATATCATCTGCATCTCTTAGGTCCATACCATTTCTGTCACTTAATGTGCCCATCTTTGCATGAAATGTTCCCTTGGTATATCTAATTTCTTGAAGAGATCTCTAGTCTTTCCCATTCTATTGTTTTCCTTTATTTCTTTGCATTGATCCCTTTGGAAGGCTTTCCTACCTCTCCTTGCTATTCTTTGGAACTCTGCAGTCAGATGGGTGTATCTTTCCTTTTCTCCTTTGCCTTTAGTTTCTCTTCTTTTCCCAGCTATTTGTAAGGCCTCCTCAGACAACTATTTTGCCTTTTTCAATTTATTTTTTGGGGGGATGGTTTTGATCACCACCTCTTGTACAATGTTAGGAACCTCTGTCCATAGTTCTTCAGTTACTCTCTATCAGATCTAACCCCTTGAATCTATTTGTCACTTGCACTGTATAGTCATAAGGAATTTGATTTAGGTCATACCTGAATAGCCTAGTGGTTTTCCCTTGCTTCTTCAGTTTAAGCTTCTTCCCTAGCTTCTGCATTTTGCAACAGGCACTTCTTTTCTGTGCATAATTCTGAATCCTCAGGACAGGGCCATGTTGTAGAATATTTTAAAACCAAGCTTTTATATAAAAGTGCCCCATAAAATATTTTCCTGGAATCTGCTTACGCTATGGAAGACTTCTTCAGAACAGTTGTTGACCCACCACTGTTGTAAACATAAAAGCAGAAGCAGAGATCTGGGCTCCAAAGCCTTACCTGTTCCAGTTCTTCAGATCCTTCTTCTCTTCTTTCTTGGGGATCACCAGTGATTCACATGAGCCCAGTTGAAAAACACACATTTTTCATCACCAAAATTATTTTTAATTTACATAGAAAAATGGTTCAGGTTAGGACTTTGCTTCCTATCAATTATAATTAATAAATAATTACTAATTTAATTATTAACAATTAAATATTAAAATGATAATAATATTGTGATCTTTATTAACACTTAATAAATAATAAAACAATTGCTACCTATCACTGGAATGATTAGAGATTAATTAATAAAGATTAGAAATGTGGAAAATATAATTTTCTAAATTTTAAAATTTAAGCAGCAAGATTAGTTATTTTTATAGTACAGATTAATTTGTAAGACACAGACTTTATTTTTAAATAATTTTTATAGTTTCATAATATTAATAATTGCATCTACTTTTATTGAACTATTACAGATGTACTAGTTGCAATAGTATTATTTATTTCAATTCTAAAGTTAGCTGATGATCTTTGAAAAATTATAAAATTATCAAAAATAAAAGAAAAATGACATCTCCATTTTACCTGCCAAATATTATTACCAACACTTATTATTGCATTTTCTTTTTTTTATTACTGCATTTTATTTGACACATTATTTTAGCTTATCTGACTCTTTGTGTATGGACTGTTGCCTGCAAGTCTCCTCTATCCATGGGATTCTCCAGGAAAGAACACTGGAGTGGATCACTGTTCCTTCTCTAGGGGATCTTCCTGACCCAGGGATTGAACCTGAGTCTCTTACATCTCCTGTATTGGCAGGAGGGTTCTTTACCACTTGCACCACCAGGAAAGCCCAGTTTACCTATAAGATGAAATATTGTATCAAATGATGCAATTACATTTCATTTACTAGCATAGTAACTGATATTTTCCTGACATAATATAAATTATAAACAATAAATATTTAAACTTTTTAAGGCATTCTCATTGGACTTCCAAATATTTAGGAAAGATTATTTCCAATTTAAATATTTCCATGTGCACCCATCCTTAGTCATTCAGCCGTGAGACTCTGTGACCCTTTGGACTGTAGCCCACCAGGCTTCTCTTCCATGGGATTTTTCAGGCGAGAATATTGGAGTGGGTTGCCATTTCCTTCTCCAGAGGATCTTTTTGGTCCAGGGATTGAACATGTGTCTCCTGTGTCTCCTGCATTGCACTTTATCCACTGAGTCATGGGAAACCCCAAAGGTTTCTAATTTCAATGAAAACATAATAATTTAATTAAAAAGTAAAATATTTTACTTATTTGAAAAAAGGTTTGGATGTAAAATCATGCATGTTTCTTTATAACAAATTAAAAAAAACAAAGTCAACTCAATTTTATATTAGACAGTGCAAAGATGTGAAAAACACAAAAATTAAAATAATTTTTATAATAACATGTGAAAAGATTATTTACCTTCCTCATTTAGCTACCTAAATTGCTAGCAATTTCTCATCTGTATAAATCAATGAGCAAATCTAATACTAATTTATCAAACCATTCCAAAATAGTTTATACATTTTGTATACATATGTTCACTATTTATAAATTATCCATTACTACAGATGTTTAAAAAATACATCGTTCTATGTAAATCTTGTCTTTCTACCAATAGGTGGCACTGAAAATGTATATATTTCAACAGTAAACTACATTCACTACTATCTTGAAATTACCCTCTTACAATGCAGTTTCAGTTGTGGTTTGAATCAGCAACACCTATTGACTATAAAATTAATCCCATGTGAACCAGAGGAGTTTTGTTATGCAGATAGTATGTAAAATATTTATATTCACAGACCATTGCATCAAGAATATTTTACTCTGTTGGTATTATAAAATTTATATTGTACTCAGTTAAAATTGTATTTTATTTACCAAATCAGACATCATATTTTTCTCTATTATTTTACTGCTATTATCTGCTAAAACTGCCATTTCCATTTTCATCTGGGATGCTGATATTTATCTGAGTATACAATGCATATAAAAGAATTTCACAGAATTTAGAAACACTTTGGCTTTGTTTAGACTGTTTATAAATATATTGTCTAATCTGTAGTTCTTAATAAAACTGGGAGCAAATATCTGACTATTTATTTTTGCACTAATCTTTGTTTTCCTTTTTTTTTTATTCACACTAATCTTATCAGTAGTGCTCTTCCTGTCACCCATGTATACACAGTTAAAGCTCTTCACCTCCCAGTATAATAAAACTCTGATATCTCAGTCATTTAGAATCTTTTTAAATTTAATCGATTCAAGTGATTCATTTCAACAACTCATAGGGGAAAGAAAACAAAAACCTTATGATATTCATCCTGCATTTTAACAGTAGCTTTATTAAAATGATTTATTGCCATAAGACAAATCCTGATGATATTTCTATTTCATAGCTATTTCATTCTGGGCTCGGTTAGTGTCATATATTCAAATTTCCTAAGATAATATGAACCACTGTGTAGCTGTAGCTATTATGTAGCAAATGTGTTTTATATCATAATAATAAACATACATTTTTCATTGTCAAACTTCCCAATAATCAGATATTCTTGAGTAGTTTCAGAATTTTTATTGGATTCCAGTGAAGTCTGATTATCTTGTATGGTTCGTCTGAACTATGCTTCTCCAGATCCCTATTTTTTAAGCCTGTGATAGAAAACAAACTTACCTGCCATGGAGCTTTATGTAATTCTGTTTCCACTGTCTCATCTCTGATCAGGGAGAGCTCAATATGAAGCGCTGTTTTTTCTCCTATTTGCTAGTAAGAATTCAGCTTAGCTTTCTTCCTTTCTTGAGCTGCCGGAATTTTATTTCTTGATGCCTCCACTCCCCAGGACAACTTGTAAAGAATAGTACACAGTCACCAGTTCCACTGCTCACCCCTGTTCCTTGATCATCTCTTCAGACCACCTTCATGCGCATCTTTTATGTTTTTAAGGTTTATAAAACAAAACAGGCAAAAACTTTTATCATTATTAGGGATGAAAAGAGCTTATAGAATAGGTATTTGTTACTTGAAAATGCAAGAAACAATTCAGATTTTGTCAGACATGGGCTCATCTAGCGTTAGGTGGTAGCCAGTCTGCAAGGTGGCCCTCAGTGACCTGTGCTTCCTGGATTCCACACTCTTGCATCATTCTGTCTCAGATTGCTCAAGAATTGGTCTGTGTCACTGGCTGCATACAGCCCAAGTAATGGTATATTACTTCCAAAATTAGACTATCAGAAGACCATGGCTTCTGGTCTGAGCACTCTCTTTCTTCTTCACAAATCTCTGTCACTCACTTTAAGGAAGACCAGATACCATGTTATGGAAATGCTACATGAGAAATGAGGCCTCCAGTCAACAGAGCACCGTGAGTTAAAGCCTACTGAAAAACCATATGAGTGAGCTTGGAAGCAGATCTTCCAGTCCCATTCGAGCCTAATGGGAGACACAACCTGAAGCGCCAGCTGAGATGCTTCTGGATTCTTGACATACAGGAGCTAGGAGGAAGGAACTGTGCGTTTTTTCATGCTAGTAAGTTGTGGAGTAATTTGTTTTGCCGCAATATGCAACTAATACAGATCTCAAATAATATTATCACACCCCTGTCAGAGTCTCTCTATACTTGACTCTGATTATATCAATTTGCATCAATTACAGATGCAAATGAATGCAGCTGATCAAATGATATAATCACAAGCTGTCTCTTTATCACATGGATTCTATATCAAGGAACTGCAAACTACGACTCAAATCACACCTACCACCTGTGCTTGTAAATAAAGTTATATTGGTTTTTTTTTTTTTTTTTTTTTTTTTACATTTTGTCTATTATTACTCTCTCACTACAGTGGCAGAGTCAAATAAGACAAGAAGTCATGGGACTCACACACCTTGTTACACATAGTGGGCAATATACACCTGAATTACATCCTTCTAAATTAGTAGCAACTTCAGGACAAAAATAAAAAATTCACAACTTGAGAGAACTCTGATTTACCTGTCTTGGGTCATGAGCCTTTGAACCAGTAATGCAGACAGATGGAAATGTTTCTGTAATTAGCTGAGCCAAGGTCATGTAACTTTTAGAAAAGTAGGATGAGACATAGTCAAGTCAGGTGAATTAGTTCCCCATGGGAAAGAGGGATCTTGTTTTGAAGACATGTGTTAGTATCCAGCTACTTTGACAGGAGGTGGGAAAGTTGACTGAGATGCTCACATAAAAATACTATAGAAAAAGACTACAGAAAAACAATCACTATAATGAAAAGGACAAAGTAATAGGGACTTCAGAAATGCTCAAGAACTATGATTTTTATGTCTAAAAGCTGCATGCAATTCCCTTTCTTGGTAGATAAAGATTCCATGTTCTCTCTTTTTCTTTCACTCATGAGAATGGAAGTCACTCACCTCCCATCTCATTGTTCTTATCCTTCCTTTTTTTGAGTAGACCTCTTCCTCAGTTACACTTAGAATAGAGAACAATAGGCATTAACTATAGACTATGCAAGTCCCATATAGATCATGTGTAGATTTGATAAACTTCATGCATAACTCCATTACATTCACACTAAATCCTTGAATTATTACAGTGATTTTAGATTCTCATAGATTTGGGGAAAAATTCTTATGTAGTTTAGTTCAGTCACTCAGTCGTGTCCAACTCTTTGCGACCCCATGAACTGCAGCATGCCAGGCTTCCCTGTCCATCACCAGCTCCTGGAGCTTACTCAAACTCATGTCTATTGAGTCTGTGGTGCCATTCAACCATCTCATCCTCTGTCGTCCCCTTCTGCTCCTGCCTCAATCCTTCCCAGCATCAGGGTCTTTTCAAATGAATCAGTTCTTCGCATCAGGTGGCCAAAATGTTGGAGTTTCAGCATCAGCAACAGTCCTTCCAATGAATATTCAGGGTTGATTTCCTTCAGGATAGACTGGTTGGATCTCCTTGCAGTCCAAGGGACTCTCAAGAGTCTTCTCCAACACCACAGTTCAAAATCTGTGAGATCAGTATTTTGCTAACATAGTGGCTTTGGACCTTTGGGAAAATGCTAATTGTATTATGGGACATCAGGAGGAAATTCAGTTATTCATCTACTCACTGCCTGGCACAATTGCTGGTATATAATTTAGGCACATGATATGGGTTCATTGTTTCTTAAGAAAATGCAAAGCATACATCACATACATAAATTAGATGAGGCAGCAAAAATATGGACTTTGAAATTAAACCTAAATCTTTCTTTCAACATTTACTACCTATGACACCTTGAATATTTAGTATTCTGAATTCAATTTTTCTGCTTTGTAAAAACATATCTGCCAATGGTTACTGTGCAGAGATATTTAGATTATGTAAATTAAAGTGCCTGGTATATAATAAGTGCTCAGTAAACATTAGGATCCTATAATCTCAACATTGCTTTGCTCTTAGAGTTTGCCCATCTGACAAAGGATCGTGAATGCTGCATTTATATAAATAAGTAATTTAAAGCTAAGTTTAAATGTGACAGTACTATATCCCCACTAGTAAAAGCATATTATTAAGGATCTGAGTTTTATAGAGAAAGCTGAGCTTGTGTGTGTGTGTGTGTGTGTGTGTGTGTGTATTGGTTGCTCAATTGTGTCCAACTGTTTGTGATCCCATGGACTGGAGCCCGCCAGATTCCTCTGTCTATGGAATTTTTCAGGCAGGAATACTGGAGTGAATTGCCATTCCCTTCTCCAGGGGATCTTCCCAACCCTGGAATTGAACCCCGGGTCTTCTGCATTGCAGGAGACTCAGTCATCTGAGTCACTAGGGAAACCCAAAAACTGAGTTTAATTTTCTTTATATAAAATATTTGCATTCTTGATTAAGTCGATTGAACTCTACTAGTTAATTCTGCCTCAATTGTATTAATAAGAGGAGAATTTTAAGCTATGATTTATTTATTGATTAACCTTTAACTAATTCTGACTTCAGTGCTCAGAGCACCTTAGTAAAGTAGTTTAGTCACTTTAGGACACTTGAGTTCTATTTTCTTGATTTTCAAACTGATTACAATCAACAGTAGATTATCCTCTATTATGTGGTAAAAGAGGGCCTTCTGTTGATAGAGAATAAAAATGTCTTGGTACCTGTGATGCTGTAGAAACAAAGAGGAAAGGAAATCTTTGGTTTTCATTGACATTTGATGATATGGCAAATGTTCAATCTGACTTCTAGTTATCCTCTTTCATTTTCTTCTCTCTTTCCTAGACTCCTTGCTCTCTCCCTCTCTCTCTTGGCTTTAATTTGCCTTTCCTTTGTTGCATTCTTGACTCTTGATTTTTCACCCCTTCTGACTTTGCTTTGCTCCATTGTTATGGGAATTTTCTCCTTGCTGACAGCTATGCATGATAACCTGGAGCTTGGATATCTCTCCTCTTTCCTATCTTTTTTATTTATCTATGCAGATTTCTGTTTAAACACATGACAGATTCTTAGAACCAATATCTCTGAGACTATAAACTATCTACAGAACTTACTGTCTGCACTAATATGATTTTATTATTCCACTATCTTTATCAACATTACTTTCCCAGAAAGGTCTCAGATAGGAAGGGAAATGTTGCAAATTATGTTATTGTTCATGCCAGGAAAATTCTGAAAGACCTGTTAACTCTTCAATAGAGAGTTCAAAAAGCAGTTTATACCCTGACGTTTTGACCATTTGTTTCAACCTCCTCATCATTCATTCATTGATATATTATGATCCTTACCCAGTCCTAACCAACCTCTCAGTTCCTCCAGTCAGAGCCTCCATTCTTAAATTTGAAAGGCTCAGCTTAAACTAGTCTTTAAAATCACTTTGCCCCTTTCCCTCTAAGCCTGAGACATCGCCCTCCCTTAGTAGAGTAAGCAATGAACTCAGCTTCATCTAAACATGTTGTTTTGGTGGTCAAAGGGGATACAGCAACTAAAACCAAATCAGTATTTCCCCTCTGAGTAGCCCCTGCTTCTCTTTACTCTTTATAACAATTTTACTAATGGAAGATTTAGCTTCCATTTAAGAAGGTTTGGCTTGTTACATATATAAAATAGCTGGATAAAAGAGAAACTATCTTTGCCATATTTCTCTTTCTAACCATCCTGTCATTTCTATTTGGAAGTATAATTTTGACCTCTCTCCAATTTCACACCAGCTTTAATGAATTTTATTCAAACTTGTTACTATAAATTCTTAATTTCACTCTCTCAACTTTAAAATAATTGTTAACCATATTAATGTCACAATGAGATGACCTGTTTAATAAATATTAATTTTAGCTTAATTATAGCAATAATAAATGTTTTATTTATAAAAAGGCTAACAAAAATAAAGATATACAATTTGATTGGGAATAGCATAATAGGTTCAGATGCTGGTAGTATCAATAAAAACATATGAACAGTTCCTGGTCCATAATAAAAGTTTAAGAAATATTTGTGGAATAAATACAAGGAATTAATTCATGGAAATCAAAAGTTGACTCTTGTGGCATATGTTGCCCACTCCAATATCAGCGTCATCTTTTCCTTCTTGCTAAGAAAATCCTAACTTTTAATGCAACACATCATCATCAGGAATGAAGGTATTTTTACCTTCGTTGGTTGGCTATATGACTAAGTTTTGTTCAAAGCCTTGCAGGTAGCTTTGTTACATGGGAAGATGGGAAGCCTCATGAACACACAGGCTTCTTTTCAAAGAGGAAAGAGCCTAAAAGCCAAAAAGGCTTACATTTCAGACCCCCTCATTGGCATGGGCCCCTCCTGTAAATTAAATATTTGTAAATAAATTTTCAAATTATTCTGATATAGTTTCAATCAATCAAATACAATTTCAATCAAATCAAATTTGAAATTTCGATTTCAATCGATTTCAAATGAATCTGTACCACTGATTTCCTATCAGGACCCTGACTAACACTGCGCTTTTGAATGTAGCTCATTCTTTAAAATGGTTTTCCCTTAGATTTGTCTCTGAAATAACCTATTTAATTTAATCTGAAAGGCAATTTCTTATAACATAGCTCTAGTTTATAATTTTATAACTTACCAGATTCTCTCACTTCTTAGTGGACAAACAACATTTTTATGCCTATTATGTCTTTATCTTCTGACAAATTTACTTGTCTGATCTTATTAGAGCCATCAGGTAGATTTATTTTGAAATTATCTATTATAAGCCTGAACCTTCCAATAAAAGTTACTGATAAGAATATCCCCTAAATCAGACAAATAGAGTAGTATCATCATGCTAATTAATAATTAAATGTAACCAAGTAGCATATAGCATACATGATACTATAATATATTTTAGATGGTACATGATTACAGCAGTGAGTAAGAGTGAATCATAGAAAGAATGTATTACTCACAGATTTAGGGAGACATTCATGAAGGAAATCCATTGCTTCAGAATTAAATTACTCCTATACTGAACAATTCATCAATGAAAATTGGTAAATGCTGGTAAGACAGTAGAATACATATGCAAAGCTTGCTATATGGAGATTAAAAGATGCCAGGAACATAAAAAACAGAGCACTTGCCCTGAGGATCTTAAAATCTAGTTAAGATGAAATTGGTAACATACTTAAATAGGCTAGAAGCTGAATTATAGTATATGAGAAAGTTTATTAGAGATTGATACATGTTAATCAGATCTATTAAAGGAACAAACTAGAAATGCTAGAAAAATAGACTGAAGAAATTTATAGTAAATGAGTCAGAACAAAGACAGGAAGAAAAAAATCATAGTCTAAGAACCAATTAAGCATAATAAATACATTTGTAGTTTAAAAATGTGCTTGATCTGCTGTTCTGATTCCTTAAATTAAGTATATACATTAAAGAAACACTTCTTGAGTTTAAATAATACACAAAAAAATGCTGATAATAATAGATACAAAAAAATTTAATGTTTGTTTCTCTAAAAATCTCTTACCTGGAATTGAAAATTAATCAAATTAAAATTTGAATATCTATTATTCAAAAATATTGCTGTTGTTCCCTTGCCCAGACATGTCTGACTCTTTGTAACCCCATGGACTGCAGCATACTAGGCTTTCCTATCCCTTACCATCTCCTGAAGTTTGCCCAGATTCGTGTCTATTGCATTTGTGATGTCATCCAGCCATCTTATCCTCAGATGCCCTCTCCTCCTTCTGCCCTCAATCTTTCCCAGAATCAGGGACTTCTCCAATGAGTCAGCCGTTCACATCAGATGACCAAAATACTGGAGTTTCAGCTTCAGTATCAGTCCCTCCAATGAGTATTCAGGGTTGATTTCCCATAAGATTGACAGGTTGGATCTCCTTGCCATCCAAGGGACTCTCAAGAGTCTTCTCCAGCACCACAGTTAAGAGGCATCAATTCTTCAGCACTCCATCTTCTTTATGGTCCAGCTGTCATAACTGTACATGACCACTGGGAAGTCCATAACCTTGACTACAAGGACCTTTGTCTCTGCTTTTCAATACACTGTCTAGGCTTGTCATAGCTTTCCTGCCAAGAGGCAAATGTCTTCTAATTTCAAGGCTGCAGTCACCATTCACAGTGATTTTAGAGACCACCAAGAGGAAATCTGTCACCACCTCCACCTTTTCCCCCTCTATTTGTCATGAAAATAAGACCAGTCAATTGTAAAGGAAATCAGTCCTGAATATTCATTGGAAGGACTGATGCTGAAGTTGAAGCTCCAATAATCTGGCCACCTGATGCGAAGAACTGACTCATTTGAAAAGACCCTGAAGATGGGAAAGATAGAAGGCAAGAGGAGAAAGGGACTACAGAGGATGAGATGGTTGGATGGCATCACCAACTCGATGGACATGACTTTGAGCAAGCTCTGGGAATCAGTGATGGACAGGGAAGCCTGACGTGCTGCAGTCCAAGAGGTTGCAAAGAGTTGGACACAACTGAGCAACTGAACGGAACCAAAAAGGCCAGATGCCATGATCTTAGATTTTTTAGTATTCAGTTTTAAGCTGGTTCTTTCACGCTCCTCCTTCACCCTCATCAAGAGGCTCTTTAGTTTCTCAAAAATATTACAAAGATTTTTTGGAGCCTCTTTCAAGCATATAAATCAAAACAATTTTTTCATTTTTCTTTTGAAAATATTCTAACAACTTACTTACTTATCAATTTATTTTGAGAAATTTTGTCCTTGAAATCCAAGTAATTTCCTTTCAGCTATTTCATAGATTTGCAGTTATTTAATTTAACATTTAAGATAGATTATAATGCATGTACTATTGTTTACATTGGAAATCACAATTTTCACTACAACAATGCAATTATGCTCAATACTTGTAATGAGATTCTAAGCTGAGCATGAAATCAGCTTTATCACAAACATATGATTTAACAAATACCCAGTACTGAAAAATCTGAACACATAGCAAAGAATATACATTTTTCACAGATAACAGAGCAAAACATTGTTTTGTAGAGACTCTACTTATAATTTGGATTCCATCTATATACTTATTTTAAATAACTGATATTATCACAGCTCTTGCTTTAGTTTAGAACAATCTTACAAGTAATCAAGTCCCAAGATACATTTCTCATGAAATTGTTGTAAATACATGTGAAATTATACCTTAAGAAGAAACAATCAGCAAAATCTTTTCTCACCTTTTCTTTCCTTTTTTTTTTTTTTTTTGGTTTAAAAAGAGAAAATGCCACACAAATGGAAACACAAACAGATAAGGGAAGTAGACAAATATGTGACAGTCCCAACCCTGTCTTAATTTAATATTTGATTTGGTTCAAATCAATTAACTTCTCTGGGTCTCATTTTCTGTACTTACAAAATTATGAAACTGGAGTAGGTGATACTGCAGTTTTTTTCATGTGTTAAAGTGTGTGAATCTATTAATAACATAAGCATTTGAATATTAGATAGGGCTTCCCTGGTGGCTCCGTGGTGAAGAATCTACATGCCAATCCAGGAGACACAGGTTTGATCCCTGATCCGGGAAGTTCCCATGTCCCACGGAACAACTAAGCCCGTGTTCCACAGACATCAGGATTGTGCCCCAGAGCCTCGGAGCAGCCGCTGCGCCCACAGGCAGCAGCGACCGAAGCCTGCACGCCCTCGATTCCCTGCCCGGCAACAGGAGAAGCACCGCACCTGAGCTATGGGGTAGCCCACACAGCAGCAAAGACCCGGACCAGCCGAAAATAAATACTTACAATTATTAAGGTAAATAAGCAAATGCTACTTAGGTAATCTTTGAAAAGCACATATTCACACACTATTGCCACTTAAACTATGGAATTAGCAATCTATTTTAGATTCCAAATTTTTTAAAAAAGACAATTTAAAGATAGTTAAGGATACTTAATTGAGGTGCAATGTGTATACTGTCAGCTGCATAGATCTTAAGTATTCAGATGATGAAACAAAGGTATGCCCTTATATTAAACCCCCCAAATGAGTACCACCACCTTAAAAAGTTTCCTGCTGCCGCTCTCCAACCAGTCCTTCTCTCTATCCACTAATACAGGCAACCTCTCTTCCACTATTCTGATTGTTATCACTGTGTATGGTGACTGCAGCCATTCAATTAAAAGACACTTGCTCCTTGGAAGAAAAGCTGTGACAAACATAGACAGCATATTAAAAAGCAGAGACATTACTTTTTCGACAAAGGTCCATTTAGTCAAAGCTATGGTTTTCCAGTGGTCATGTACAGGTATGAGAGTCGGACCATGAAGAAGGCTGAGCGCTGAAAAATTGATGCTTTTGAACTGTGGTGTTGGAGAAGACTTTGAGAGTCCCTTGGACTGCAAGGAGACCCAACCAGTCCATCCTAAAGACCAGTCCTGGGTGTTCATTGGAAGGACTGATGCTGAAGATGAAGCTCCAGTGCTTTGGCCACCTGATGCGAAGAGCTGACTCATTGGAAAAGACCCTGATGCTGGGAAAGATTGAGGGCAGGAGGAGAAGGAGACGACAGAGGAAGAAATAATTGAATGGCGGCATCAACTCATGAATTTAAGCAAACTCCAGGAGATGATGAAGGACAGTGAAGCCTGGAGTGCTACTCTTTATAGGGTTGCAAGATTCAGAGACGGCTTAGCTAGTGAGCAGCATCATCATGAATGTTTTACTCACTCATCAACTTCATGCAGTGTCCACTTTTTGTGTGTGACTTCTTTGGCTCATTATTATGACTCTGAAATGCATTTTACATTGCTAGGTATATCACTGCACTGTTCTTTTTGTCTTGATAAATAACAACCCATTTTGGAATGTCATGTAATTGGTAAATCTCAGTCTACTAATTGAGAGACATTTGGGTTGTTCCCAGTTTTGAGCTGTTATGAATAACACTGTCATGGGAGTTTACTTACAAATCTTTCTGTGTACAGACACATGCTTTTTTCCCTTGGATATGTACCTGAGAAAAGAACAGCTGAGTATTAGGAGAGGTATACTCACCTTAGAAACCACCAAGGAACTTTTACAAAACAGTGGAGTAATTTTAATTTTACATTCCCACCATCAGTCTATGAAAATTCCAACTGTTCTCACCTCACCAATTTTAAAATTTATCCATTTAAATGCTATGAAGTTTTAAATTGCATGTCCGTGATGACTAATGATAGTAAGTATATTTTTGTATGTCTAATGGTCATTCATACATCTTTATTTGTGAATTGTGTATTTAAATCAATTTATCAAATTAGTAAATTGAACTATGAAAAATTATACTAAGTAAAACACCATGAAGCAAATGATAGAACAAAACATAAATGAAAGTGTTAGCATCATATATATTACATATAATCATATAATAATACATACATGCCAAAAAACCACTTTAATTCAGAATACAGGAATAATCCCCACATATCAATAAGAAAAAGATAAGCAACACAATATTTTAAATTTGTAGATTCTGGCCTTTTAAAATATGCTTTGGGGGAGGCCTTGACTTGGAAGTAGGTGGTCCAGGATTAAAAGTTTAGATAAAACATACAAAGATGTTTGTCCTACTTTTATAATTAATATTTTAGTCTCTCATTCCCTCTTTCATGTATTATTTAAAATAAATGTATTAATTAACATAAAATATCACATATTTTCCAAATGAGACTTACTTTTTTCATTTTTATTATAACTTTCAAAGAACAAAATAGTTTAATCTCAATAAAATCCAATTTATCTACATTTTTTATTTTATGGAGGGGTTTGCTTTTTTTTCATTTTTAAGTAAACTTCATCTGCCTCAAAGTGGTGGAATTTTTTATACATATTTTTATGGTTTTATATGACAGGAGGGCTAATCCTTCCCTTGTTTTTCTAATTAATTTTTTGTTATTCAAAAATTCACTTTTTATGTGGCATCTCAATAATTTCAGCAGAAAGTTTTTTTTTAATTTTTCTGATCTGCCATGTCATTAAAAGTGAGAGTCAGTATATGGTAGTCAAAACTCACTTGACATAAACCCTGGTTTCACCACTTATGAAATGTATTCATTTTAGTTAAAACAGCTATGTTTTTCCTAGTGGAAAAAAAGGCAGTATATTTACAATGTGGACAAAATGAAGTTGAAATCTACAAACAGTTATACTAAGCATAAAGACCTCCTAACCTCATTTCTAAGCACACGTCTACAAGGAAAACTCATTTAGAGGTATCTGCTAATTCTATTTCATCAAGGTAGTAGTCTGCTATGTTGGAGACTAGCTGCAAGGCCCAATATATTTCGTTTGTCGGCTAGGTCTTAAAATGTCTCACTCTTCTAAAATTCCACTCTGATCTTGTTTAAACTGTCAATCAAATGTCTTACTTTTTTCTACTAGAACTCTTTTTCTCCCTGCTTGGCTAAGAAACCCATGACTTTGTGATGCTAGCATCTATCAGATGCCTCTATCTTACTTAAGAATTTTCCATCTTATACATTTTGATCATCTCTACTTAATTTTACAGTGGAGAGGCTGTAACTGGTAGGAATGTCCACTCTTGTAGATGAGAAACTCAGATTCCCATGGAGTGCTGCCAGGGTATGAAATCATCCATAAATCAAATTTAGTTAACTTTTTCTTTTCTTTTCAAAGTTTTACTGTGAAAATTTTCAAAAATGCACACAGCAGAGACTAGTATAATAAACTTCATACTGGCATCACTCAACCTCAACAATTATTAACTGAGGGCCAATTTTGCTGTGTTGATAAGTATTCCATGGCCCTAGCCTTCCATTAAATTAGTTTAAACAAATCCTTGCCTCTATTCTATTTCAACTATAATACTTTAGATTGTACCTATAAAAAAATTGGAACTTTTTCTTAACATAAATATTATCACATCTAATTTAGTTTACAATAATATTCTTGATTTTCATAAATCCATATATGTTATCTTGCTGCTGCTAAGTCACGTCAGTCATGTCCTACTCTGTGCGACCCCATAGACGGCAGCCCACCAGGCTCCCCCATCTCTGGGATTCTCCAGGCAAGAACACTGGAGTGGATTGCCATTTCCTTCTCCAATGCATGAAAGTGAAGTCGCTCAGTCGTGTCCGACTCTTAGAGACCCCATGGACTGCAGCCTATCGGGCTCCTCCATCCATGGGATTTTCCAGGCAAGAGTACTGGAGTGGAGTGCCATTGCCTTCTCCAATATATTATCCTACAATTAAGCAAAGTGGGTGTATCTAAGAAATAATTAAGATTATTTGAAATGAGAAACATTTATTGCTTTTTTTTATTTTAAAACTCGTGCTTAGCTATAAACTTTTTATGAATTTATTATATTCAAGATCATGGGATTGTAATAACCTTCCAAATATATCTCATTTTGTAAGATACGTTCTACATATCTAAAACAAATTGAGTCTATATAATTATATGTAGGTGTGTAGTCATATTAACCTTTCTTTTACTCTTAATACCACTTGTTAACAGGGCCTTCAAAATATCTCTATTTTCTTAGCATCTTAGTAAAGAGTATGTGATTGACCCCGTTTTACAGATAAGGAAACTGAAGCTCAGAGAAATGTTTAATATGAGTCATGAATGAAGAATTCAGTGTTTGAACCCTGACATTTACACTCTTGTTGGTTCAGAAGATAGGCTTTGCCTGTGTAATTGGAATGGGAATATTAAATTCACTGTTTCCACTACACCAACCATGGTACTGTGCATGCATGCACAAGTCGCTTCAGTCATGTCCAGCTCTTTGCAACACTAGAGACCGTAGCCCACCAGGCTCCTCTGTCCCTGGGGTTCTCCAGGCCAGAATTTTGGAGTGGATTGCAGTGCTCTCCTCCAGGGGAATCTCCCCGACCCAGGGATCAAACCCGAGTCTCCCACAGCTCCTGCATTGCAGGCATGTTCTCTACCGCTAAGCCACTCAGGAAGCCCAGCCATGGTTCCAAGTGTATTTAAATATAAATTAGCAATTGCCATTATTTACATTGCCATTATTTCAATAATAACATTGTACAGGAGGCAGTAATCCAAACCATCCCCCCAAAAAAATTAATTCAAAAGGCAAAATGGTTGTCTGAGGAGGGCTTACAAATAGCTGAGAAAAGAGAAGCAAAAGGCAAAGGAGAAAGGAAAGATACACCCATCTGAATGCAGAGTTCCAGAGAATATCATGGAGAGATAAGAAAACCTTATTAAGTGAACAAATGTAAAGAAATAGAGGAAAACAATAGAATGGGAAAGACTAGAGGTCTCTTGAAGAAAATTAGAGATACCAAGGGAACATTTCATGCAAAGATGGGCACAGTAAAGGACAGAAATGCTATGGACCTAACAGAAGCAGAAGATAGAAAGAGGTGGCAAGAGTACACAGAAGAACTGTACAAAAAAGATCTTCATGACCCAGATCATCATGATGCTGTGATCACTCACCTAGAGCCAGAGATCTTGGAGTGTGAAGTCAAGTGGATCTTAGAAATCATCACTATAAATAAAGCTAGTGGAGGTGATGGACTTTCAACTGAGCTATTTCAAGTAGTAAAAGGTGATGCTATGAAAGTGCTTCACACAATATGCCAGCAAATTTGGAAACCTCAGCAGTGGCCACAGGACTGGAAAATATCAGTTTTCTTTCCAATTTCAAAAAAAGGACAATGCCAAAGAATGTTCAAAGTACTGCATAAATGCACTTATTTTCACATGCTAGCAAAGTAATGCTCAAAATCCTCCCAACTAGACTGCAATAGAACATGAACTGAGAAATTCTGTGTGAACAGCTAGATTTAGAAAAGGCAGAGGAAGCAGAGATCAAATTGCCAGCATCTACTGCATCATCAAAAAAGCAAGAGAATTCCAGAAAAACATTTACTTCTGCTTCACTGACTATGCTAAGGTCTTTGTGTAGACCACAACAAACTGTAGAAAATTTTTAAAGAAATGGGAATATCAGACCAACTTACCTGCCTCCTGAGAAACCTGTATGCAGGTCAAGAAGCAACAGAACTGGACATGGAACAGTGGACTGGTTCAAAACTGGGAAAGGAGTATGTCAAGGCTGTATATTGTCATTCTGCTTATTTAAAATCTATGCAGAGTACATCATGCAAAATGCTGGGCTGGATGAAGCACGAGCTGGAATCAAGATTGCCAGGAGAAATATCACTAACCTCATATACGCAGATGAAACTATCCTTATGGCAGTAAATGAAGAGGAGTAAAAGAACCTCTTGATGAAAGTGAAAGGGGAGAGTGAAAAAGTTGGCTTAAAATTCAAAAAACTAAGATCATAGCATTTAGATCCATCACTTCATGGCAAATAGATGAGGAAACAATGGAAAGTGTGACTGCAGCCATGAAAGTAAAAGACACTGCTCCTTGGAAGAAAAGCAATGACAAATCTATACACTGTATTAAAAAGCAAAGACATTCCTTTGCCTACAAAGGTCCATATAGTCAAAGCTCTGTTTTTTCCAATAGTCATGTATGGATGTAAGAACCAGGCAATCAGAAATGCTGAGCACCAAAGAATTGATGCCTTTGAACTCTGGTGCTGGAGAAAACTCTTGTCCCTTGGACAGCAAGGAGATCCAACCAGTCCATCCTAATGGAAATCAACCCTGAATATTCATTGGAAGGACTGAGGCTGAAGCTGAAGCTCCAATACTTTGGCTACCTGATGTGAAGAGCTGATTCATTGGAAAAGATACTGATGCTGAGAAAGATTGAAAACAGGAAGAGAAGAGTGTGATAAAGGATGAGATAGTAGGATGGCATCATGGACTCAATGTATATGAATTTGATCAAACTCTGGGAGATGGTGAAAGATAGGGAAGCCTGGTGTGCTGCAGTCCATGGTGTTGAAGAGTTGGACAAGACTGAGTGACTGAACAACAATTATTTCAAAGGTAGTCATTCTGAAGTGGAAGCAAAATTCTTTACTCATTCATTACCTTCTAGTGTTTTTTTTTTCCCCCTCTTTAACCTAAGAAATAAAGAAATGTTACCTAAGTAGCCTACCACCCAAAACTGACATTTTCAGCGAAACTGTGGTGATGAGTGCGTCATTTTTTTTTCCACCATGATGTGTTTTTATTGATTTCACAATCTATTTCCCAGGTGGCACTAGTGGTAAAGAATTGCCTACCAATGCAGGTAAGCATAAGAGATTCAGGTTTGATCCCTGCATCAAGAAGATCTGCTGGAGGAGAAAATGGCAACTCACTCCAGTATTCTTGCCTGGAGAATCCCAGGGACAGAGGAGCTTGGCAGGCTACAGTCCATGGGGTCACAAAAAGTCAGATACAACTGAAGCAACTCACACTCACTGATCTACAACAAAGAATTTCCTAATATTCTCAATCATATCTCTTCAATATCTCATGAAAACATCTCCTCCATTACTGAATTTATTCAACTATATATCAAGAGGTAACTATACAAAGGTGGGCTTTCCAGGTGGCTCAATTTTAAAGAATCCACCTGCCAAGGCTAGAGACACAGGAGACATGGGTTCAGTCCCTGGATTGGTAATATCCCCTGGAGTAGGAAATGGCAACCCACTCCAGTCTTCTTGCCTGGACAAATCCATGGACAGAGGGGCCTGGCAGGCTACAGTCTATGGGGTCGCAAAGACTCAGACATGACTTAGCAGCTGAGCAGGCATGCAGGCATGCACACAGACGCAGATACAAAGGCAAGTGATGCGTCATGTGGTTTATAAAGATGATTAAGCATTTTCATCATCTTTAAGAGAGTTTGCTGCTGTTCAGTCACTAAGTCAGGTTTGATTCTGTGACCCCGTGGCCTGTAGCATTCTAGGCTTACCTGTAAAGAAAGTTTACAGAGAATAAAGAAATGTACATAAAATATTGCAATAAAAGTTTTAAAAATAGAAATTGTCTGAAGATAGAGTGAGAGTAATATGGAAATTAAAGTGGCCCTAGATCATCTAGAAAATAATAGAAGGATAGAGGTGTAGAAGAGTGGAGACATCCTTTGTGAAAACAGCAAGTGGCATGAGGGGAGACCAGAGTTCATGATGTAGATTACCAGCTTGCAAATAAACATATCCTTCCCCCTCCCACCCTTGGCCTGACTCTTCAATCTGTCTCTGTACCTCAACTTCCCTACAAGATCCTTGACATTTAAAGCAGAGTATTACAGTTATGCTAAATAACTCTGATTTCAAATGGCTTGATTAACCTATTTAAATTTTATGCATGGTGCTGGGTGCAAACCTATTCAGCAGCCTTCACAAATACCAGCAAGAACTTCATCAGTTTCCTACTACAGCTAATGCTATATTTTACCTGAAAGTCAAACTGTATTTCATACAGTATTTTAATCTGCATTAAAAATCACATATCTTCATCAAGTTCATTGTCTATCAATGTGGTACATTCCTTGAAAATTGTGGGATTATATCAGTAGACCTCATTTCTAAAGACTAGGATTAATGGGCTAATATGCTCTTTTGACATACAAAAAAATTCGATCAAATAGAATTGGGAGAGGAAGAGTGCAGACAGTATCAATAAATTACACTTTTAGCAGAAATCTGTAGCTGACATTCTGAGAAATTCTAAGCTCTGTTAGACTGGCCTCCTTAACCCTGGCAACAAGGTCCCAGCACCCTTCTCTCTGCCCATCCTTCTTGGTAGCTCTTTAAGTAACCAGTCAACATGTACATCATTCAATACCATAGACACAATGCACAGACGTATAAACAAATAGCAGAATAAATCTGAGGCTTATAAATAGTTTACATATAACTTAATGTAGTCATATATTTAGCACAAATCTTTTCTAAACCTATTACTGGAGCTTCAGTCTTATTAATGAGATTAAAATTTAGAGGGAGTTTTTACATGCTAATTCCTGGGCAAATAAAGTATTCACTCCTTTGTAGATTTAATTTTAATTTGCTTAACCTAATGTTTCATCATGTATTGTTTGATAGAATAACCAGTGATGAATGTTAAAACCATGACACCTTTTAATGCATGATAAATCTCTAATTGAAGAATTACAATAATGAAGCTCAGTATTTGATGATTTTGGATTAATTCAGAGCTCATGTTACAAATACAAAAGAATATTTTCTTTATTTCATTTGTGAGGATTTTTAATTTAATTATATTAAACAGCAGTAATTACTTGAGACTTTAATTTAAAAAGTTGCTTTGATTTTTCTTTATGGGAAATTTCAAATGGTAGAATACACATGTCATTATTAAATATTTGTCCTGAAAATGATAATTCTCTTAGTACTTGCCGTGGTCACCTAGAGACATATCAAATTAGACAGTTTATATTAAAGAATTCATTTTATATGACCTAAGTTGAAAACTTCTGTCTTCTACACCAAAGAGAAAGTGAAATTTTATTGAGATAATAAAGAATTTTAAAAATTAAAGACTCTTCCTAAAATTATAATTATGCCTGTTACTAAACTTTGCTCATGAATACACCTGAAAAATTAAGACTCTGTATTGAGAAGGCAAACTTTGAAGAGTGAATATAACTGAGCACCATTAACTTAGACAAGTTACATTTGGACTGTGATTTCAGGGATTGAAAACAGCTTTGATTTCCTCCAGAATTCCAAACACTATTGTTAAAATATTAAACCTGACCCAGATATGAGAAAAAAATCAAGCAATATGTTTTAAATTATTGCAATGAACTACTTTATGTCATAGAATGAAACAATTCTAAGAAAAATAAAAAATTCAAAGACCAAGTTTAGTGGTTCACAAGTGGTTGGAAAAGAGCAGATCTGGAATATAGAAATAATTTCACCATTTTTCTGAGCCATACATATGAGCACACCTTGGAGATATCATGGTTTGGTTCCAGATCACTGAAATAAGTGAATTTTGAAATAAAATCAGTCACAGAAATTTTTTTGGTTTTCTGGTGCATATAAAAGCTAGATTTTCTATACTGAAGTCTATTAAGTGCACATTAGTATCATGTTTTAAAAAGCAATATAAATAATTTAATTTAAAAATACTTTTTGCTAAAAAATGCTAAAATTTTCTGAACCTTCAAAGTTGTATTATTTGTGCTAGTGGAGGGTCTCGTTTGATGTTTATTGGCTGTTGACTGACCAGGGTGGTGGCTGCTAAAGTTTGGATCAGCTGTGACAATTTCTTAAAATAAGACATGATGAAGTTTGTTAAATTGATTGACTTCTTTTCAAAAACAATTTCTTGGAGCTTGTAATGTAATTTGATAGCATTTAACCCAGAATAACATTTTTTTTTTCAAAATTGAAGACAGTCCTCTCAAACCCTGTTAAGTGCTTTATCAACTAAGTTTGTGTAATAATCTAAATCCTCTTTTGTCATTTCAATAATCCTCATAGCTTCTTCACCAGGAGTAAATTCCGTCTCAAGAACTGGTTTCTTTGCTCATCCGTAAGAATCAACTCCTCATCCTTTAAAGTTTCATCATGGGATTGCCGCAGTTAGTCACATCTTCAGAGTCTCGCCTCTAATTCAAGTTCTCTTGCTGTTTCCACCACATCTGCAGTCACTACCTCCACTAAAGTTACCCCAACTAAAGTCACGAACCCCTCAAAGTCACTCATGAGGATTGGAACTGACTTCTTCCGAACTTCTAGTAATGTGGACCCTCTTCCCGTGGATCATGAATGTCCTTAACGGCAACCAGAATGGTAAATTCTTCAGAGGCACTTTGCCTAGATTCATCAGAGGAATCACTGTCTATGGTAGATACAGCCTTACAGATGTATCTCTAAGTAATGAGACTTGAAGGTCAAAATGGCTACAAAATGGATGTTGTGCTATCAGGCATGAAAACAACATTAATCTCATTGTAGATCTCCAGCACAGCTCTTGGGTGACCAAATGCATTGCCAACTAGCAATAATATTTTGAAAGGAATTTATTATATTTATTTATTTATTTATTTGAGCAATGATTCTCAACAGTGGGCCTAAAGTATTCAGTAAGCTAAATTCAGCATAATGCTTAAGGGCTCTAGGAATTTGGGAAGGATCAGTGAGCATTGGCTTCAACTAAAGTCACCAGCTGCATTAGCCCTACAAGAGAGTCGGCAAAAAAAAGAGAGTCAGCAAGTCCTTTGTACCTTTAAACCGAGGCGCCGACTCGTCCTCCCTAGTCATGAAAGTCCTAGTTGGCATTTTCTTCCAACATAAGGCTGTTTCAGGTACACTGAAAGTCTGTTGTGTGGGACAGATACCTTCATTAGCTATCTTGGTAGACCATCTTAGACCAACTTAGAGCAGCTTCTACATAAGCACTTGAAGCTTCACCTTGCACTCCTATAGTACGCAGATAGCCTCTTTCCTTAAACCTCGTGAACTAACCTCTTCTAACTTTTAGCTTTAGACTTTTATACTACAGTTTCCCAGCATCTTTCATAGAATTGAAGAGAGTTAGGGCCTTTGGATTATGCTTTGGCTTAAGGGAATGTTGTAGCTGGTTTGACCTTCTATCCAGACCACTAAAACTTTCTCCAGAGCAGCAATAAGGTGGTTTTGTTCTCTTATCACTCACATGTTCACTGGAGTAGCACATTTAATTTCCTTCAAAAACTTTTCTTTCCCCACTCACAACCTGGCTGTTTCATCCAAGAGGCCTCACTTTCAGCCTATCTTGGCTTTCAACATGTCTTTCACACTAACATTTCTGCCTTTTGATTTAAAGTAAGAGATGTATGACTTTTCACTTGAACACTTGGAGACCATTGTCAGATTGTTAATTGGCCTAATTCGATATTCTTATGTCTCAGGGAATAGAGATGCCTGAATAGAGAGAAGAAGAGTTGGTCAATGGAGCAGTCAGAACACAGACATTTGTCTATTAAGTCTGCCATCCCACTTGAGTGTCGTTCATGGTGCACCAAAGATCACTGATCACAGATCACCATAACAAATATAATAATAAAAAGGTTTGAAATATTGTATGAATTACCAAAATGTGACAGAGATACAAAGTGAGCAAATGCTGCTGGAAAAATGGCACCAATACAATTGCTAGATGCAAGGTTGCCACAAACCTTCAATTTGTAAAAACGCAATATTTGTGAAGCACAATAAAATGAGGTATGTCTGTACACTATTTTTTCTTAAACCTTTTCTCTCCACTGTACAACCATTGCTCCAGTCCAACCATCTAACATTTAATTACTTTTACAGAATGACTCCAAATTATAGCTTCTTTCTCCTTCATCAGCCATTATATTTTCAGTCAAATTTCTATACCTCTAAAATCTTTTCCTATGACAGACTGCAGTCTTTGGTCCTAATTCTATCATGTGGATCTATAGTTACTATGAATTATCACACTTCCATTCCATTATTTTTATGCTTGAAAGCAATTACCTGTTTTTCTCCAAGCTGTCTCAACTGAAGTTCTACTTTACATTCACGTACAAGAGGAAAGTAGACAAATGTGTGATCTGTGGTACAAAGGAAACTTTAATGCTTACTTTTTGGGTAAGTAGACTCACCTATAGATGGGAAGGAGGGGAAAAAGTGTCATTTGGTGACAACATGAGAATATAAATGCTAGCCTGAGTGAATCATTAGTCTGACTTTTAATAGATATGCTATATTAAAATATTTATCAAGTATCTGATCTAGAATTTAACTTGAAGGAACTGACAGTTATGCTGAATTATTAATAGAATTTCTAAGACAGTTATATAAGTCATGATTGCTTGGCATAAAGAAATAATCTCCTTGTTAGAGCAATGAATACTGAGTTAGCAAACTATTTTAAAGACATGCTCAAACTCTTTACATTAAATAAGAAAAAGTTTACAACTTATGAAATATGTAAATATGCACATAGTTGCATATAATATTCAGTCTTCTTCAAAGCATTTTAAGTTTTAATCTGGATATTAGAAATGTATTCTAAGAGTTTATATATACATTTTAGGAGAATAAGTGATCAATTATATAAAATACTGCAGATTTAACTAAAAATGTATATATTTTAAATATATACAAAAGTATGTGAGAAGTGAGTGTCAGTCACTCAACTGTCTCCAACTCTTTGTGACCCAGTGGACCATAGCCCACCAGGCTTTTCTGTCCATGGGTTTTCCTGGCAAGAATACTGGAGTGGGTTGCCATGTCCTCCTGCAGGGGATCTTCCCGACCCAGGGATTGAACATGGGATCATCAACCCAGGCAAGAATACTACCCCTAGGGAATATATAACAAATAGGTAAAAATTTTAAAGTTCTTACCCTTAAAAAGACCTAAGATTTTTATTATACATTTAAGAATAAATTATGAATATATACTTTTATTTATATAAAATGTATTCTAAGAGGTTACATACATATCTTAGGAAAATATTTATATATAAAAATATACTTTATACATAATATATTTTAAAATATATAATAAAGGCCTCAGGTCTTTTTCAGGATAAGAGCTTTAAATTTTTTACCTATTTATTACATATTCCTTAGGGGTTCACCATGTAACTTTTCTAATTTTATGAATATTGATGTCACTTAATATCAATGTTTCACAATGCCCCCAGTGTTACCGTTCAAGTCATGAATTATGAAATGTTACTTTTCTGGAGGTTAATAAAAAGGAAGAAGTGTGATGGTTTCTATTTCCATTATCTAAAGCTGAAATCCCTTGGCTTGTACTATAGCAAACAAAGCATTTCACCATCAACTCTCAATCTTTCAGTTATATCTTCATCCTACTGTTGCATTGCCTGCTCACATAGGCCATTATCTCCTCCAGAAATAGGCTTTTTCCTTTTTCTCCACATAACTCATATGCATGCTTGTTTTTTTTTGTTTGTTTTTTGTTTTTTTTTTGGTCACACGACGTATCTTGTGGGATCTTAGTGTCCTGTCTAAGGATCAAGCCCAAGCCCCTTGCATTGGTGGTGCAGAGTCTTAACCACTGGGCCGCCAGGAAAGCCCATCTGTTCATGATTCAATCATCAATTTTAATTTTTTCCTGTAGTGTGAAAGCTCCCCACCTTTCCCTAAGCATCAGCAATCCCTCTCTCTCTGAATCCATAGATTCCACCACTGAGATGCCCTCAAAAGTAGGACATGTGTTTTATTTACCTTTCTTCTCCAGTGTCCTGCACAGTGCCTGATACTTCTAGAAACTAAACTAGGAGGCTGTCTTCTTGTCACCTAAACTTGTTGTCTTTAACTCTTTAATCTTGACCAAGTCCTTTAACCCTTTTAACCTTGGAATATCAGGTTGATGGGCATGTACACCTTCAAGCAATAAGAAGACAGTAAGATACATTGTGAATTTTGAATATCAGTTGCTAAGTGTGTAAATTTATTAAGTTAGAAAACTCTCTGTTATCCTAGTTATCTCTGGTATAAAAATATTAATTATAACCGCATAGTGGATTTATAGTTAAAAAAGGTTTAACATGTAGAAAAGCATCTATCATACTTTTTGACTAAATGACTTCTAAAACACCATAGAAGCTCTAATAGTCTTTCGATTAAAGAAACTAGTTTGGAAAATCTTTCATATAAAAAAGTGATTATTTTCTCAAAGTATTTTATCAAATGAAAATGTGGTTAGATTAAAGCTTGTCAAAGCAAAGCAGTAAAAGCAATGAGCCTCTAAGGATGATGGTTTTTTGAGGAAGTATTGAAAGAACTAACTGAAGCTGCATAAGATTTGGATCTAATAAAAATAGTATTGAGTCACCAGCTTTTAGAAATGTAAATAGAAAAATAAAATAATTCATTAAAAGCCTTCAATTTGAGTAAAAACTATAAACCAAGAGAAAAAAAAAATTCATTCTTCTCTTTAAGAAGTGAGGGTACACACTAGAAGTAATGGCCAAGTGATACTGGTGTTGTATTAAAGTAGAAAATCAAAGAGAAAAATGATTTTTATTAAGTGCTATGTGATTCTTTTTTTCAATTGTTCCAGAAATGAAGATCCACATTTCAAAACTGTAGTAGATCAAACATTAGGACATGAAATACAAATCCATTTATAGTGTATTGCAAACACAACCTGGCAATAAATACTAAAAAAATTCAGTGAGTTAAATTTTCACTTTTTTGAGAAATCAGTTTCTCTACTGGCAATTATTTTTCTGTCTCTGTTAGAAACTATATTTGCATTATATTTCAGTAATACATTTACAAAATACTTTCTAAAATCAGTAAGTTAATATTGATGATTGTAGTGGTCTTATTTTCTGTTTAAACTTATCTTGAAGACATATTTATTTTTGTGTACTTATTAATAATTCTAAACATTTATGTACAGGTTTTGGATTAATATTTTGAGTATATATGTATATGTGTATACTTATGTATAAACAATGCCCTCAATACACACAAACACACTTCCAAATATATTTTTATATTACTTCCAAATATATTATGGAATTGAGCAACCTGGTCACTGAATGATATTTATGAATAATTCATTTTGGTGCTACTGATCTATTGAAAGTGTGTGATAGCAAGATATTTACCTATAAGAATAAACTCAAAACTAAATTAATTTTCCTTTCACTATTACCATCAAATTCCAGAGTTACAGAGCCAAATGATGATTATTTTATTAATTTTTATCCATAATTTTTGTTTACCATCCTTCCTGTTTAAAAAATTATTTCATATATTGAAATAGGTATAGTTTAAGCAATTTTATATATAAATATTTGTAACCAGAGATTACACTTAAATCTTTGAAAAATCATTCACTCCTTTTGATTTTATATAATAATGTAAAAATGTTGTAAAATTTAAATTTGAAAATTCAATGCAATCATCCTAATGACTTTTGGTTAGCAAAATAGTGAGCTTACTCATCCACCTTCATGTTGTGGTAATACAGAACCTGATAGAGCCCTGGAAACATATACTTTTATTGAAGACAATGTGGCAATTTTACCTTTGTTTCTGTACTATCTGGGACTTAATTTGTATGAAAATCTCCACCATAAAGACATATGATCTTATTTGAGAAAGGGCCTTGAGAAGGATAAAGTTCTAGACAAAGGCCTCGTATTATTATGAGCAGCTGCCAGCGGTGCTGAGAACATGAAAGGGTGATTGGACTCTCTTTTCAATGTGATCTCCAATGTAGATGTGACCTTCAATACATGCTCAACATTCCTTGAGGCTTTGACTTCTCATTAATCCAATGATAAGATAATATCTCACCAGATGGTCAATACCAAAATCAGATTGATCATATTTTTTAAAGCCAAAAATGTAGAAGCTCTACAGAGCCAGCAAAAACAAGACTGGGAGCTGACTGTGACTCAGATCATGAACCCCTTATTGCAAAATGCAGACTTAGATTGAAGAAAGTGGGGAAAACCTCTAGGTGATTCGGGTATGACCTAAATCAAATCCCTTATGATTATACCCTGGAAATGGCAAATAAATTCAAGGGATTAGATCTGAAGAACAGAGTGCCTAAAAAACTATGGATGGACATTCATAACATTGTACAGGAGGCAGTGATCAAAACCATCCCCAAGGAAATAAAAGGTAAAATGGTTGTCTGAGGAGGCCTTACGAATGGCTGAGAAAGGAAAAGAAGTGAAGAGCAAAGGAGAAAAGGAAATATACATCTATCTGAATGCAAAGTTTCAGAGATTAGCAAAGAGATTTAAGAAAGCCTTGCTAAGGAATCAATGCAAAGAAATAGAGGAAAATAGTAGAGTGGGAAAGACCTGAAATCTCTTCAAGAAAATTAGAGATACCAAGGGAACATTTCATGCAAAGATGGGCACAATAAAGGACAGAAATGGTACAGACTTAACAGAAGCAGAAGATATTAAAAAGAGGTGGCAAGAATACACAGAACTATACAAAAAATATCTTCATTACCCAAATAATCACGATAGTGTCATCACTCACCTAGAGCCATACATCCTGCAGTGTGAAGTCAAGTGGGCCTTAGAAATAATCGCTACGAACAAAGCTAGTGGAGGTGATGGAATTCCACCTGAGGTGTTTTAAATCCTAAAAGATGATAGTGTTAAAGTGTTGCACTCAATATATCAGCAAATTTGGAAACCTCAGTAGTGACCACAGGACTGGGAAAGGTCAGTTTTCATTCCAATCCCAAAGAAAGGCAATGTCAAAGAATGCTCAAACTACCGCACAATTGCACTCATCTCACACTCTAGCAAAGTAACACTCAAGATTCTCTAAAAGAGGCTTCAACAGTACATGAACCAAGACCTTCCAGGTGTTCAAGGTGGATTTAGAAAAGGCAGAGGAACCAGAGATCAAATCGACAGCATCCACTGGATCATAGAAAAAGCTAGAAAATTCCAGAAAAACAACTGCTTCACTGACTGCATTAAAGCCTTTGACTGTGTAGATCACAACATACTATGGAAAATTCTTCAAGAGCTGGGAATGTCAGACCACCTTACCTGTCTCCTGAGAAACCTGAATGCAGGTCAAGAAGCAACAGTTAGAACCAGGCATGGAACAATGGACTGGTTCAAAGTTGGGAAAGGAGTATATTGTCACCCTGCTTATTTAACTTATTTGCAGACTACATCAAGTGACATGCTGGAATGGATGAAGCACAAGCTGGAATCAAGATTGACAGGAGAAGTATCAATAACCTCATACACACAGATGACACCACCCTTATGGCAGAAAGTAAAGGGGAACTAAAGAGCCTCTTGATGAAGGTGAAAGAGGAGAGTGTTTTTCCATTAGTAACATATGGCTGTGATATTTCGACCATAAAGAAGGCCGAGCATCAAAGAATTGATACTTTTGAACTGTGGTGTTGGAGAAGACTCTTGAGAGTCCCTTGGACTGCAAGGAGATCAAACCAGTCAATTCTAGGGGAAATCAACTCTGAATATTCATTGGAAGAACTGATGCTAAAGCTCCAATACTTTGGCCACCTGATGCAAAGAGCTGACTCATTAGAAATGATACTGGGAAAGGTTGAAGGGAAGAGGAGAAGGAGGCGACAGAGGACAAGATATTTGGATGGCATCACTGATTCAATGGACAAGAATTTGAGCAATTCCAGATATGGCAAAGGAGAGGTAGGCCTGGTGTGCTGTAGTCCATGGGTTGCAGAGGCAGGCATGACTGAGTGTCTGAGCAACGAGAAAGATAACTTCTTTCTAGGGCTATGGAGAAAAAAAATGGGAAGAATGTAATATTTGACAGCATATTATTCTATTTTTTACTATCACACTAAAGATTATCATAATCTACAGTGTGGGAACCACATTGGTGAGGTGTTGAGCATGGCATCCAGAAATATGAGATATGAGTTCTAGTTATGACTCCTGAATTAACTAGATAGTTGATCTGAAAGAAAATATTTAACTTCTCTGTGTTCCCCTTATAAGTATCAAAAGCAAATGAGAAGACAACACACCAATCATGGCGGGGAAATGGTAATAATCTCTTCAGGTTAAAATCACATGTTTTAGTAGTAAAAACTCCCATTCTAGATTTCTTGAAAATAGATAATGAAATCTCAATAATTATAATGTAGAGAATAGCTTAATCTCTACAATAATAATAATTAGTATTCACTGAGTTCCTACACCATACAGGAAACACAATATGTGTGTTATTTAATTTTTTACCAAAATCCTCTGAAACAACAACTAAAAGGTTGCATTTTGAAGGTTAATAACAACACCAAAGTCATAGACTTATACTAAATTCAAGATTTAAAACCAGTATCATTCTAAAGCCCTTCTTTACAATATAATATTGTATATTCACAATATATGAATTAAATTACAATATAATATTGCATATTCACAATATATGAATTAAATTAATATAATTTATATATTAATAAAGAATAGGGAGGAGCAAATGGGGTGATTTCTGTCTCCTTTTTGTCCACAAGCTAAAATTTACGGATATCTCTCTCTCTCCCTCTTTTTTAATTTGATGACTGCGGTTTGAAACATAAGTACTTAATTTAGTTAAACTGTGTAAATGTGATTAAAAAAAGATGCCACTTAAAAATTACATGAGTTAATTCATAATCATGCAACAACAATTGCATAGACTTTACTTGCTTCTGTCCTCTTTTGTTTAGTGAGAAATGTATCACGTATCTAATAAATACCTTTATTAGCCAAAACTGTGTAGGAATTTTATTAATAATTTATTGTTTGTATGTTAAAATAATACTTACGTAAGCGAGTGTTAGTTTCTCAGTTGTGTCCAACTCTTTGCAACCCCATGGACTGTAGCCCAGCAGGCTCTTCTGTCCATGGGATTTTCCAGGCAAGAATACTGGCTTGCAATTCCCTTCTCCAGGGGATCTTTCCAACCCAGGGATCAAACCCAGGTCTCCTGCACAGCGGGGAGATCCTATACCGCCTGAGCCAACAGATAAGACAGTGCTTGGCACATAGTAGTCATTTAAAAGTGATAGTTATTATTGGTTAGCTTTAACTATGTTACAAATAGTTATTCATGTATTTGGTCATCCATTTATTGAACAAGCCCAGAATGAGCACTATCTAAGGCATCAGGATGAGAGCTGGGGAGAGAATGCTAACTAATACAGATAAGTCCTTGCGTTCATTGATCTCATGCTTTATGTAAACAGTAAGTTGTTTTGTGTGCGATTTTGGTTTTACCGATATCAATAAGGCAAATAGCAAATCCCACCTTAGGGACTTTAAAAAATTAATGCTTCCATATAGAATCTGAATTACCACCAGGAGGGGCTTCCTGGTGGCTTAGCGGTAAAGAATTTGCCTGCAATGAATTACCACAGGGAAGTGTACTGTCATTTAAGCACGTATAGCCCAAGATTTCCCCACAATTTATCTCAGTGTTCCTACAAAAGGCAAATACGCTCAGCAGGCACACAGCAAGCGTGCAGGCAGGCCAAGCTTAAGGAAGTTTCTCACGAGGCTAAATCCTAGAGGCTGCCTTTCTCGGCTGTCTGCACCTGTCGAATCTCCACACTGCTTCGGTTGAGTGTGTGACGCCCAGCGTCACTCGGCAGAAATTGCTCTGGGTTTGCTGGTGCCTCTGCTTGGCGCTCAGCTGCTTCAGCCGTGTCCGGCTCTTTGCAAACCCGTGGACGGCAGCAGGCTCCTCTCTCCATGGATTCTTCAGGCAAGAGTGCTGGAGTGGGTTGCCCTCCTCCACAGGATCTTCCCAACCCAGGAAGGGAACCCGCGTCTTCTGGGGCTCCTGCGTTGCATGCAGATTCTTTACCGCTGAGCCCATGCGGAAGGCCATGGATTTGCTTAGTGATATTTAAACATTGTATGATCCTTGTTATCTTTATTATATGTTCAGGGACATTCGTTTGCTGTGGTCTCTTAGATGTAAACTGTACTTTATCTTGTTGAACATGTCTTGATATAGGATAAATATGTTCTCTTCTGAAATGTTTTTGGAAAATGCTAATAATTTCCGTGTGGTATAATTTTCAAGTTTGAAAATGAGCCGTTCCAACTTGATGAGACTCAAAAGTATATTCAACATGCTAGTTATTTTAAATCCAAGACTTACAGTGATAGTAAGTGATCAGCTTTATCTCACCTTGATTAATGAGGCCAGATCTGTACATTCATAATGATGAATAATGATATTCTAGCATCCTACGTTAATTCTCACAGGAGAGCCACAGCTGTGTTAAACTGTTAACCCTTCTATCGTAGCAAATGGGGCATTATTCTGCCTCCTCCTCAATTAATGTGTATATTTTCCTCCAGTGTTTGGAAGGCCATCAAAGATGATTTTGATACAGACATGATGGGAAAATAGAGAAGATTTGCATTTCCATTTGTTACCTGCAGTCACTTCCCTTCTGGCACTACTCCTCTAGCTGGTTTATAGTGAAATTACCGCAGCTGGAGGGCCTTGAGGAACCCCAACTTGGATGCTCTCGAAAGATTCCTGACTCAGTTCAGTTCGGTTGCTCAGTTGTCTCTGACTCTTTGCGACCCCATGGACTACAAGGCTTCCTTGTACTTTACCAACTCCCGGAGCTTGCTCAAACTCATGTCCATCAAGTCGGTGATGCCATCCAGTCGTCTCATCTTCTGTCGTCCCCTTCTCTTCCTGCTTTCAATCTTTCCCAGCAGCAGGGTCTTTTCCAATGAGTCAGTTCTTCACATCAGGTAGCCAAAGTATTGGAGTTTCAGCTTTAGCATCAATCCTTCTGATGAATATTCAGAATTGGTTTCCTTTAGGATGGACTGGTCGGATCCCCTTGATGTCCAAGGGACTCTCCAACACCACAGTTCAAAAGCATCAATTCTTCAACACTCAGCTTTCTTTATAGTCCAACTCTCACATTCATACATGACTACTGGAGAAAACGTAGCTTTGACTAGACGGACCTTTGTTAGTAAAGTAATGTCTGCTTTTTAATATGCTGTCTAGGTTGGTCATAACTTTTCTCCAAGGAGCAAGCATCTTTTAATTTCTTGGCTGCAGTCACCAATCTGCAGTGACTTTGGAGCCCCCCAAAATAAAGCCTTTCACTGTTTTCATTGTTTCCCCATCTATTTGCCATGAAGTGATGGAACTAGATGCCATGATCTTAGTTTTCTGAATGTTGAGCTTTTTTTTTTTTCATTTATTTTTATTAGTTGGAGGCTAATTACTTTACATCATTGCAGTGGTTTTTGTCATACATGAATGTTGAGCTTTAAGCCAACATTTTCATTCTCCTCTTTCACTTTCATCAAGAGACTCTTTAGTGCTTTTTCCCTTTCTGCTGTTAAGGGTGGTGTCATTTGCATATCTGAGGTTATTGATATTTATCCTGTCAATCTTGATTCTAGCTTGTCCTTCATCCACCCCGGCATTTCACATGATGTACTCTGCATATAAATTAAATAAGCAGGGTGACAATATACAGGCTTGACATACTCTTTTCTCGATTTGGAACCAGTCTGTTGTTCCATGTCCAGCTCTAACTGTTGCTTCTTGACCTGCGTACAGGTTTCTCAAGAGGCAGGTCAGGTGGTCTAGTATTTCCATCTCTTGAAGAATTTCCACAGTTTGCCATGATCCACACAGTCAAAGGCTTTGGCATAGTCAATAAAGCAGAATTGTTCTTGACTAGGAAAAGCAGCTAAAATCTTGAAGTGAAGCAAAAAGTCTTTTCTGTGTCAATGAAATTATTTTTTCACAATTTTACATAGGTTTGTAAGCTTTTTCATTGTGATATATCCTTATTAAAACCAATGAAATCATCATAGGTCTCACTTACTAAATGACTCATATGCAAGTCACTGGTGTTCTAGACTGTGTATGTTACATACCATTTTATTTGGGCTTCCCCAGTGACTCAGCAGTGAAGAATCTGTCTGCAATGCAGGAGCCACAGGACATGTGGGTTCAATCCCTGGATTTGGAAGATCCCCTGGAGGAGGGCATGGCAACCCACTTCAGTGTTCTTGCCTGGAGAATCCCATGGGTGGAGGAGCCTGACAGACTACCCAGTCTGTGGGGTCAGGAAGAGTCAGACACAACTGAAGCAACTTAGCATGCATGTACACACCATTGTATTTAATTTGTTGGAATATAAGCCTCCTGAGAAGACTGATATTTATCTTTTTTTGCCCATTTCTTCCCCCCCTTGTGCTTATGGTCATTCTTGAGTCAGTTGGCACTTAATAACTATTTGCTGACCATATGAATTGAGCCCTCACAAAATTTCTATGCATGGGGCATTAGTTGCCCCACTTGACTTACAGGGAAACAGAGTCTAAACAAGTTTTAGCAACTTGCTGAAAGCCTTGGAGCTGATGACAAAGCTCATGGTAATGCCCTTGTCTCCATCCAAGCCTATGTCTTAGCTGATCTTTGTCTCCAGTGTTTAATATGTAATACACTAAATATTTTAAAGTCCTGAAAACATCTTTAGAATAAATGTATGTTTGCACATGGCTCATTCTATAATTTGTTTACAATGCAATTATTAATCATAAGATCAAGATAAGTATACATATATATATATACATATGTATGTATGTGTATATATATATATACATATGTATGTATGTGTGTGTGTGTGTGTGTGTATATATATATATATATATACCTGCATATATAACTTTCTCAGTGGATCAGTGGGTAAAGAATCAGCCTGCAATGCAGAAAACACAGGAGATGCAGGTTCAGTCCCTGGTCAGGGAAGATCCCCTGGAGAAGGAATTGGCAATCCACTCCCATATTCTTGCCTGGGAAATCCCATGAACAGAGGATCCTGGTGGGCTACAGTCCACAGGGTTGCAAAGACTCAGACATGACTGAGTGACGGAGATATATTTTCATGTGTGTGTGTACATATATATATCTCCTTGTACTGAGGCATTCTCTGTCAATTACTTTGAGGACATTGTATTGTCAGTCATCATTTACTTTGAAATAAAATTAGTATCTCTGAATGTCTAATGTTTCTCAAAAAATCTCTCCAAATTGGTATGTTTACATTTAAACTGAGGATCAAGATCTTTTTTTCAAGAATAGATATTTTTTTCCTTAGACTTTATTTTTCCACTTCTACTTACCTCTCCAAGAAATTCAGATAGCATTAAGTAGCATATCAAAATCTACGTTTTTCCTGTTCCCAAGGCTATCTTCCCAAGAAAAACAATACATCACCCACATAAGAAGGCAATTATTTTGACAAGTGATGTTACCGAGAAGAAATACTGTAGGGTATGACTTCCCGGTACTCATCTCAGTTACAGACACATAAACCAATATGTTTGACATCTGTTTCTCTTCTCTCTCTCTCTCTGTCTCTCACACACACACAAGCTAATGAGTTAAATTAATTGATTAGGTGAGTTAAACTAATTGATTTTTTTTTCCTGCAGAGTGTTTGTTTTTAAAAATACATCACTACTTTTAGGGATCCTAAGTTCAGTTTTGTTTTGTTTTCCCTAAAGTTGCCAGCAGACCATAATGCTTGCTGAAATTATTCTATTCCCAAACGCAGAAAGATTGAACATTATGGAAAGATGATACCTTGCTCATCCATCAATCACAAACTCTCCTTCAACTTGAAACTTTCACAGTATCTAATCTCAATAGATCAGTGTTACTGAGGCATGCAGTTTTGTGATTTTTGAATTGAAAAAGACACTAGACACTCAAAACTGAAATATAATGCCAGTATTTTTCTGGAATAAATAAGCATTTCAAGGGCTCAAAGACAGTGCTTCTTCTGTCCTTCCCTAGAAAGCTATTTGGTACATATTCAGTACATTTTAAAAATACCATGTATTTATTTCATCCTTATTCCTTTAAACCACATAATTTCTAGGTCTCCTTAATGGATCATGGCCTTGTCATGGCAAAGAGGCTTGTGTAATGCAATGAAGCTATGAGCCATGCCAGGCAGGGCCACCAAAAACGGATGGGTCACAGCAGAGAGTTCTGACAAAATGAGACCCACTGGAGGAGGGAATGGCAAACCACCCCCAGAATCCTTGCTGTGAAAACCTCATGAACTGTATAAAAGGCCAAAAGATATGACACCAAAAGATGTGTCCCCCAGGTCTGAAGGTGTTCAATATGCTGCTGGGAAAGGCAGAGGAGAATTACCTATAGCCCCAGAATGAATGAAGACGCTCAGCTAAAGAGTATATGATGCTCAGTTTTGGATGTTTCTGGTGATGAAAGTAAAATCCAATGCTGCAAAGAACAGTCCTGTGACAGGGAGGCTTGGGGTGCTGCAGTCCACGGGGTCGCAGAGAGTCAGACACACCTGGGTGACCCAACAACAACAAAGATTTCTAGGTACTATAAAACCACTGCATATAAACGTGCAAATACTTTAATTTCTTTTTTATTGCAGCTTTTATAATTATTATCCAACAGTTAATGAATATATACATTTTTAATTCTAGGACTATAGATGTAAAATTATTTTCTAGTAAAGTCACTTCCTCCAGTAAAATTAATAGCTAAATTATACAAGCTAGTTAATTATTTATCTCATTTTCAAAGACCTTTGAGAGAGAAGTGAAGTCTATATCCTTTGCTAAACAGCTATGTATTTTTTTTCTCCAAGCAAAATGACCTAATAGTTTCTCCCTACTTTCTTCATATCACTTCTTTTCCACTTGATAAGATCACAATTTTTTCATAAAACTTCAGAGAAAATGGAGTCTCAGAAACAGGGTCTTCTTTTAAAATATGTTTATTCTCCAACCTCTTTCCCCGAAGGATATGATATTTCTTGCATATAATGCAAAATGTAAAGTGAACAGTGATGAATTCAGGTTAAAGGAAGATAAATTTAAGAATATAATAAGACTAAGAATCAGATTAGCATAGAGAATTAGAGCATTCACAGCAAGGGATTCTCAACAATTGTTGAAAGTAGATCCCAAGTGGCTTTAGGAAAAACTGACTTCACGGTTTTCCCAGCTTCCATCTTTTCTGATCATCTGTATGCCATGCGGTAGGTAGAATTCTAAGACAGCCTCCAAAATTCTTGTTTCCTTTGGGGTACTCACAACATCTTCCAGTTATTTAGTCAAACATTAATCTAGTTGCTACAGTGAAAAGATTTTATAGGTGAAATTAAAGTCCCAAACCTTAAGACAGGTAGATTGTCTTAGTGGCCTGACCTTTACATGAGCCCTTTAAACATGAGTCTAAAAGGTCAGAGATAGAGAAAGCAGAGATTCAGACTGTGAGGTGGGTTCACTGTAAAGGAGATAGCTAGCTTTGAATACGGAGTGGATCACGTGGTAGAGAATGCTGACAATTTATGGAGGCTGAAAACAGCCCATGGCAGACAGTCAGCCAGGGAATTAGGACCTCAGTCCTACAGCTACATGGAAAAGAATTCTGCCGACATACCACACTTTAATGCATATAACGTCTAGAAAAATGGTACTGATGAACCTATTTTCGGGACAGGAATAGAGACACAGATGTGCAGACTTGTGGACACAGCAGGGGAGGGAGAGGGTGGGAGGAATCAGAGAGCAGCATTAGCATGTACACATTGCCACATGCAGAACACTTAACTGATGGGAAGCTGCCACATAACACAGGGAGTCCAGTCTGGCGCTCTGTGATGGTTTAGATGGGTGGGATGCAGGGGTGGGAGGGGAGCTCAAGAGGGAGAGGATATACAGAAAGTTATGGCTGATTAAAAACCAGAGACGTTACTTTGCCAACAAAGGTCTCTATAGTCAAAGCTATGGTTTCCCCACTAATCATGTATGGATGTGGACCATAAAGGAGGCGAAGTGCCGAAGAATTGATCCTTTAGAAATGTGGTGCTGGGAGAAGACTCTTGAGAGTCCCTTGGACTGCAAGGAGATCCAACCAATAAATCGTAAAGGATATCAATCCTGAATATTCATTGGAAGGACTGATGCTGAAGCTGAAACTCCAATACTTTGGCCACCGGATGCAAAAAGTTGACTTATTGGAAAATACCCTGATGCTGGAAAAGATTGAAGGCAGGAGAAGAAGGGGACAACAGAGGATGAGATAGTTGGATGGCATCACTCACTCAATGGACATGAGTTTGAGCAAGCCCCAGGAGATGGTGAAGGATGAGGAAGCCTGGTCTGCTCCAGTCCAAAGAGTCGGCACGACTGAGCAACTGGACAAACTGGCTGATTCCTGTTATTGTATAGCAGAAACCAACACAACATTGCAAAGCAATTATCCTCCAATTAAAGATAAAAATTAATTTAAAAAAATTTAAAAATAAATCAATAAAAAGTTTTAAAAAGAATTCTTTCAAACAACCTGAATGAGCTGATGAGCATATATTTCCCTCAAGCCTTCAGACAAGAACTCATCCACTCAAGGCCGGGTTTTGCTTTTGAAATCCTCTGATTAGAGAATCTGCCCATGCTGTGGTGGACTTCCGACCCACAGTACCAGGAGCTAATGAATGGGTGCCATTTTAAACTGCTAATTCTGTGATAATTTATTCAGTTCAGTTCAGTTGCTCAGTCATGTCCAACTCTTTGTGACCCCATGAATCACAGCACGCCAGGCCTCCCTGTCCATCACCAACTCCCAGAGTTTACCCAAACTCATGTCCATTGAGTTGGTGATGCCATCCAACCATCTCACCCTCTGTCGTCCCTTCTCCTCCTGCCCCTAATCCCTCCCAGCATCAGGGTCTTTTCCAATGAGTCAAGTCTTCGCATCAGATGGCCAAAGTACTGGAGCTTCAGCTTCAGCATCAGTCCTTCCAATGAATATTCAGGACTGATTTCCTTTAGGATGGATTGATTGGATCTCCTTGCAGTCCAAGGGACTCTCAAGAGTCTTCTCCAACACCACAGTTCAAAAGCATCAATACTTCAGTGCTCAGCTTTCTTTATAGTCCAACTCTCACATCCATATATGACCACTGGAAAAACCATAGCGTAATTTGTTACACAGCACGAAAAACTAATATGCTATGCAGCTTCCAGACCACAGTGCCCCACTCATAGTGCAGCACACACAAAATTGTGTTTTTGCAAATATGTCTTACTTCATTTCCATGTTTTCCCTTATCTCACAGGCATCTCAGATTGAACATATTTCTTCTTTAGAGTATTCAACTCTCCAAAGAACATGTTATCCTAATCCCCACCTTTGACTTGTGTATACATAGTTTTGACCTTAAATAGAAATATAGAGTATTCACATTTAGGATTATCAAAGAGAAACACAAAAAATCTCTGACTCCCGATATTCAATAAAATGTACATTGAGAAAAATAGTACTTCTGAGGATTGTCTGAAGTCTTGACCATCCACCTCTCCTCCTGGGTGCTCATAAAGTGTCCCTGAATTAGGCACAGTGTTCATTCACTAAGTAGTCAGACTTTATGGTTTTGAAAATTCCAAATTCAAGAATGATTTTAGTATACCGTGCTTTTGCCTCTGGTTAGTTTAAATCTAGAGCAATGTCAGCACAATTTCTTTTCCCTTTTGAACTCAGTTTTCAAGGGGCTCAACATCTTTGTGCAATGGTTGGTTTTCTAGGTTGCCCCAAGCATCAGGACATGGGCAACAACCTGGGGGAAATGCAACAGGAAAGATACAAAGGAAGGCTATCAAGGCTCAGGCTTGAATTGCCATCTCTCACGTCTCCTCACATTTTATTGGTCGAACTTTGATCTTATGTTCACACGTTAAAGAGCAGCAGAGAAAAGTCGTTAGCTCTACACCTCATGGGTAAAGAGAAAGGCAAAATGCCTTTGATAAGTAGCATAACTAGCCAGTCTCTTCATTTCTTGAAAATGAATAGGAAGACAGTAAGGTTTTATCTTCTTTTTCTTACATGCATATATATATATATATATATTTTTTTTTTTTAATTTGTCCTGATTAAATTTTTTCTTTTGACCCTCCCAGGTCACTCAGTGGCAAAGAATCTGCCTGTCAATTCAGGAGACACAGGACCTGGGTTCAATCCCTGGTTTGGAAAGACCTCCTCAAGAAGGGAATGGCAACTCAGTCCAATATTCTTGCTGGCAGAATTTCATGGACAGAGGAGCCTGGCAGGTTGCAGTCCATGGGGTCGCAAAGAGTTGGCCACGACTGAGTGACTAACACTTAACCTACTTAGATATTTTAGAATATGCACGCATAATTTCACATCACATTTTTTAAAGAGGCTAATGTAAACAAAAACAACATAATATGGCAATTTCACAGTCCAGTGTAGAATTAAGATCATGAAAAACTAATACGTTAAGCTTATCTTATTTATAAAATAAGCTAATGATGATGAATGTTACAGTAACTGTCATGAGACCGAGCCAAATGCTTAAACTAGTATTTTTTTCCAGAGGCAATTATCTGATTCTAATAATCTGTTTCCTAGACACATACAGGAATCCTATCAGTGTGTAAACATACCTCAAATCTGACTGCCTGCTTATGTGCTAAGAATATAATGCAGTCTGCATTGTAATATTTCCTTCCTACTGCTATCTTATGTTGTGTCCACATCACCCATTATCACATAGAGAGTTACCATTATCACCCAGCAAGTCTGGGGGAGTTGTTAATCTTTGACTCCTTCCTAGTTTATTTAGTGATGGACCTACAACTAAATTAAAGTTGCCTTTTCTGTAGCAACCTCTTAATCTCTTCCTTTGGCAGCCATTTATAGAGCTAGCATAAAGATGTGTACTTCCGCATTAATAATATACCCTTGCTTTGTCTATTGTGGGACTTTTATTTTAAATAAACAAGCATCATGACCTGCATTTTTCTAGCATGATTGTAAAGAATGGAATTCATGGTTATAGGAAACAGTGCAGAGGATACACTAAGCCTATATCTGAGTATTTTATTAGTGGTTTAAATCACATTAACTACATTTCAGTGACTGAATACTGTTCTTCTATTAGTTCTGTTTACTCTTTTCTATTCAAATAATAGACATTAAAAACAGAAATACTGCACATACCCATTCTTGACTTTACAATTACATTCTGAATTTCTTCATTGTACATTTCTAGAATAAAAAAGGGAGACAGCATGAGGATATTTTCAGTAACAATTATTTATTAATTCAAAAATTCTTCATCATTGTGGAATTTTCTAGGCATTTTTATAACTAATCCTCATCACATTCTAATAAAATTAGCATTAATTTTTCATTTTATAGGTGAATATATAGAAATGCAGAAAGATGAAATATGGACCAGAGACATATAAGAAACAACTTAAAACCAATGGTTTTGTCATCACAAAAATGGTGCAGTTAAAGAGGACTGTTCCAAACAGAGATGAGGGAGAAAAAAGTAGAGAGAACAGTCAATCCTCCTAGCTACAGTCTTTAAAATGGTATCTATTCAATGATCACTACAAATTTGAAATTATGAAAATGATCAATTTGAACTTAACTGATCATATCAGTTGGCATCTCAGGATTATTTTCACTCTCTTCTCTGCTGTTGTGTTGTCTTTGTAGTTCAATCAATAAGTCATGCCCAACTCCTTACAATCCCGTGAATTGCAGCACACCAGGCTTCCCTGCGGAGAAGGCAATGGCAATCCATTCCAGGGTTCTTGCTTGGAGAATCCCAGGGATGGGGGAGCCTGGTGGGCTGCTGTCTATGGGGTCGCACAGAGTCGGACACGACTGAAGCGACTTAGCAGCAGCAGGAGCAGGCTTCCCTGACCTTCCCTATCACGTGGAGTTTGTTCAAATTCATAGCCACTGAGTTGGTGATGTCATCCAACCATCTCATCCTCTGTCACCCCCTTCTCCTCCTGCTTTTGATCTTTCCCAACATCAGGGTATTTTTCAGTGAGTCGGTTCTTGGCATCAGGTGCCAAAGTACTGGAGCTTCAGCTTCAGCATCAGATCTTCCAATGAGTAGTCAGGATTGATTTTGTTTAGGATTGAATGGTTTGATCTTCTTGCAGTCCAAGGGACTCTGAAGAGTCTTTTCCAACACCACAATTCGAAAGCATCAATTTTTTGGCACTCAGCCTTCTTTATGTTCCAACCCTCACATACGTATATGACTACTGGAAAAACTATAGCTTTGACAAGACAGACCTTTGTCAAGAAAGTGAGGGCTGTGCTTTTTAATATGCTGTCTAGGTTTGTCATAACTTTTCTTACAAGGAGCAAGCGTCTTTTATTTTCATGGTTGCAGTTACTGCCTGCAGTGATTTTAGAGCTCAAGAAAATAAAATCCTTCACTGTTTCCACTTTTTTCCCTTCTATTTGCCATGAAGTGCTGGGACCAGATGGCATGATCTTAGTTTTCTGAATGTTGAGGTTTAAGCCAACTGTTTCACTCTCCTCTTTCACTTTCATCAAGAGGCTCTTTAGTTCTTCTTCACTCTCTGCCATAAGGGTGGTGTTCATCTGCATATATGAGGTTATTGATATTTTTCCTGGCAATCTTGATTCCAACTTGTGCTTCATCCAGCCTGGCATTTCACATGATGTACTCTACATATAAGTTAAATAAGCAGGGTGACAATATACAGCCTTGACGTACTCTTTTCCCAATTTGGAACCAGTCTGTTGTTCCATGTCCAGTTCTAACTGTTGCTTCTTGACCTGCATACAGATTTCTCAAGAAGCAGGTAAAGTGTTCTGGTATCCCATCTCTTTCAGAATTTTCCACAGTTTGTTGCGATCCACACAGTCAAAGGCTTTGGCATAGCCAATAAAGCAGAAATAGATATTTTTCTGGAACTCTTTTGCTTTTCGATGATCCAGTGGATATTGTCAATTTGATCCCTGATCCCTTTGCCTTTTCTAAGTCTTGCTTGCACATCTGGAATATCTCAGTTCACTTACTGCTAAAACCTAGCTTAGAGGATTTTGAGCATTACCTTGCTAGCATGTGAAATGAGTACAATTGTGCAGTAGGCTGAACATTCTTTGGCATTGCCCGTCTTTGGGATTAGAATAAAGACTGATCTTATCCAGTCCGATGGCCACTGATCAGTTTTCCAAAATTGCTGACATTGAGCGCAGCACTTTAGCACTTTCAGGATTTGAAATCGCTCAACTGGAATCCATCACCTTCAGTAGCTTTGTTTGTGACAATGTTTCCTAAGGGCCACTTGACTCCACATTGCAGGATGTGTGGCTCTAGGTCAGTGATCACACCATCATGGTTATCTGGGTCATGAAGATGTTTTCTGTATAGCTCTTCCATGTATTCTTGCCTGCTTTTCTTAATCTCTTCTGCTGCTGTTAGGTTCTTGTCATTTCTGTCTTTTATTGTGCCCATCTCTGCAAGAAATATTCCCTTGGTATTTACAATTCTCTTGAAGAGATCTCTAGTCTTTTCCATTCTATTGTTTTCCTCTATTTCTCTGCACTGTTCATTTAAGAAGACTCTCTTATCTCTGCTTGCTCTTCTCTGCTTTCATCTGGGTAGTCTCTCCCTTTCTCCTTTGCCTTTCACTTCTTTTCTCAGCTATTTGTAAGGTCTCCGCAGACAACCATTCTGCCTTCTTGCATTTCTTTTTCTTGTAGATGGTTTTGGGCACTGCCTCCCATACAATGTTGTGAACCTCCATACATAGCTTTTTAGGCACTCCGTCTACCAGATCTTATCCTTTGAATTTTTTTCCAACTTCACTGTATAATCATAAGGGATTTGATTTATATATCAATGGAAATCTATATGGATTTCATTCATATCTCAATGACCTGGTGTTTTTCCATATTCTTCAATTTAAACCTAAATTTTGCAATGAGAAACTCATGATCTGAGCCACAGTCAGCTCCCAGTCTTGTTTTTTCTGACTGTATAGAGCTTCTCCATCTTCAGTTGCAAAGAACACAATCAATCTGACTTTGGTGTAGACCATCCGGTGATGTCCATGTGTAGAGTTTTCTCTTACATTGTATGTCCAGGATGTTCTCCTCTATATTCATCCAGGTTGTGGGAACTGGACATGTGTAAGCTGTATTTTGAAACTTTCTTGTCATAAAGATTCCTTCTTATGTTTGATTATGAGAGGATTCAGGTAAGATATGAAAGGAAGAAGAAAAGCAGCATTTTTTTGGCATTAGCAGGTCTCCAGAAGACATGAGATTTTGATAGTGATTTTAGACATTCTCCCGCACATCCATTTGGAAATGTAGGGAGCAGAACTGTTCAAAAATGCTAACAGGTTTCTGATGCCTTGAAACCAGCAGCAAACTTTAAAGCTAGCTGCAGATTTCCCCATCCTTCCAATAATTTTATAAGCCCTCATTTCATTTCAAAATTCTTTCCTTTTTGAAACCTCTCCAGTTAATTATTTTCTTTTCTGACCAAATTTGTTTATACACGCAGTGAGACATTTCATGAAAATTGTCAACGGATGTTTTCTTTTCCGTAGAATCACCTTTACAAAGAGAAGAGTCCTAGCTTCCTGCCAGCACCCCTCACCCCCTGCCAAGCTTCCTTTTAATGTTAGAAGCTGTTCAGGTCTTAATTAAGATACTTATTTGAAATTCATCTTTCTTTCCTCATTTAAAGCCAGGGTTCTGAAAGCATAGTATTCATTTAACCTGTCCTTTCCTAATGATTTGAAGCCCTTAATTGTCTGGTCATATGTAACACAATGTTACATATTGCCTTTGATAGATTAACTAGACCCATACATATCCGCTAGACAGAATGTTAAACAAAATGTCAGCCCTGGGTCTATCCAGTTTCTAATATAACTTTTATGCAGAAATATTTAATTGTAGAAGCCAGACTATTATCAATTAATCTAAAAAGAGCACGAAGGTAATAATATATTAGCACTGTAGGATTTAGATATTATTTCTGTCACTGAAATACGAAGCACCATTTGAGGTTATTGATCTTGAAAAAGTAATGACTATATGTGGTTTTGTAACTTTCCTGAAGTTTACTTTATTGCAGTGCACTGAGAATAGAAATCCCAAAATAGCTTTTTAGAATAGCCTCTTCTAAAAGAAAAGAGAGATATGAATCATAAAAAACTCTTCTTTGTAAAAGTTACAGTTTCTCCTATTGATCTTCCTGACTATTTTCAGCTAAGAAGTGCAAGGAGTTGAAAATGAGTTCTGGAACAATATAGTGCACCCCAGCATAAACTATCCCCAAACAGACATCTGCGTAAAAATGAAGCAAAATAAAACACAACTAAAAACAGTAACAAAAAAACACCACACAGCAGTTTAAAAATCAAAGTTGTTTACAGATCTTATTCCTCTCAAGAAAGTATTAAGACCTGATCAATTTCGAGTCTTTCCACTAATAAGTTCAAATTGTACTTTCCTGGTTAGTGAATTTAAAAAAGAAATACTCAGTAAAGTTAGCTTCCAAATCCCAAAGGCAACTTCAAAAACACATCCAACTTGGTGCTGTCAAAATTTTCTGTATTTGCTTTAAGTGTTTCACAAAGGGGGAATTTTATTTAGATTGTATAAGAACCAATAGAATTTAAACAAAAAAGTAAAACTCTATTGGTTTCTTTCTTTTAAACTAAAATGCCCAGTAGTAACTGTAAGCCTGTTGACTTTCCTGGACACCTGCAGCCTTCCAGCCGTTTTGTGTGACTCACCTCATTGAATACTCATGCAGACCTGTACAGTACCAATAAGATAGTGACCAATTCACAGCAGAGAAAACTAAGTTATAGAGAGAAGAATTACTTGCTCAGGCTCACATAACTATTAAGAAGAAAATGCAGAATTGGAAACTGGGGAATATGGCAGAGTTTCCATTATGAAGGATTACAATATATTGCTATCCATTTTATTTGTGACATCAGGCAGTCTTCTCCTCATTTGCAGTTAGTGGAGAATCAATGATAAACCATATCAATCCAGTAAAGATTTATTGAACAACTACTAAGTTTCAGACCTTTTACCAGATATTGATACTAAAACTTGAAGGTTTATTGTCCAATTCTAGCAGATATCTATGTCAACTCATTTTGGGAAGTTATGATTTTAACTTCCACATTATGGACTCATAAAATGTGGCCCTGCTTCCTAGACATATTTGATTTTTTAGCCAGATACCTCTTCCTGTCCATCTCACATTAGATCCCCCCTGGTTCTAGCTAATTGGTCCAGGGTCAGGAAGTTGATACACCTGAGCCACTCAATGACATTCTATAGAAATATAAACTTAGAATTGGACGTTCTGACTCTTTACTGACAGAGATGACATATAGACTCAGTAGACCTTGGTGGCCTTATTTTCCTGCTATTATTCTGGAAAATAGCTTGTCTGAAGATGAAAGGAGCAGTGGAGCAGCAGTGAAAATCAACATGAAACAGACGTGGTGGCTTATTTTCAATTGTTTCTGAGATGCGGCTGCATGCCTGTCCTTGAAGTCTTCGAAGCACTATTGTATCATATAAAAAGGTTTTCCTTGTTGCTTAAGCCATTTCAAGTTGGATTTCTGTTACTGTCAATTCGAAAGTTTCTAACTATAACAGCAGAGAAAATATGACTTTTCAAGCTATAATCACCTGCACTACTGAAGTCCTTTACCCAGTTTGTGTTTCTGACAGAGTTTAAACATCTGAAAGTATCGAGCCATTTGTTTTTAAAATTCAAAATATTTCGCTGGTAGCTCAGTCAATAAAGAATCTGCCTGCAGTGCAGGAGACCCAGGTTAGATCCCTGGGGCAGGAAGATCCCCTGGATAAGGAAATGGCAATCCACTCCAGTATTGTTGCCTGGAAAATCCTAGGGACAGAGGAGCCTGGCAGGCTACAGTCCATGTGGTCGCAAGAGTCGGACACAACTTTGCAAATAAACCACCACCACTAATGGCTTTTAATCAAATCTCTTAGAATTTCCTGCAAAGATATTCAAACCTGGGACCCAATCTATTATGTTTCTACACTTCATCTACTTCTTGTCCCCATTACTTACTTAAACTCCAGCTAGGATAACTAGTCCACATCACCAGATATCATTCTTCTCAACTGATTTGATACTCAACTGGTATTTACTGATAATGGTTCAGAGTCCAACCTGACAGGTCACAGGTTCATTCTGATCAATGCTTATGTCATACTATTTGATAAATATTTTCTATTTCACCTAAATTGCAAGTATGATGTGTTACATGTGTTTCCATCAACTTAGTATGTCTTCTCTAACTGGCTTAGTGGCAAATTTCCATTGATTTATTTATTCATTCATTCAACAGATACTGAGAACCTATGAGATATGTGTTATTTTTCTCATTGGGAGACTATTGCATGGCTTATTTTCTTAAGAGGATCATTTGGCAGTTTAAAGACGACTTTGGAGGCAGGAAGACTCGTAAACTGGCTATCATGAGAGCCTAGTTAACATTTGATATCTAGAATGCTGATGATAGCACTGCAGGTGGTGAAAAATAGTGTGCTCTAAGGTAGAGTCAAATTACTGAAGATTTAAATATCATCTTTTTATGAAGCCCTCTCTAATTCCTCAAGCAGAGTTATTTGCTCTACCACATGTGCTTACATCATATGCCATTAACATTTCTGCTGTAGCCCTTATCAACTTGTAATGTAAATAAGTTGTAAATGAGTGACTTTCCATGCAGAGTTTGAAGTCTTTCAATTCACATCAACTTCATCTTTCTTTCTCCATATTTAGCGTCTGTTCAATTCAGTTCAGTCTCTCAGTCGTGTCTGACTCTGCGACCCCATGAACCACAGCACGCCAGGCCTCCCTGTCCATCACCAACTCCAGAGTTTACTCAAATTCATATCCATCGAGTTGGTGATGCCATCCAACCATCTTATCCTCTGTCACCCCCTTTTCCTCCTGACCCCAATCCCTCCCAGCATCAGGGTCTTTTCCAATGAGTTAGCTTTTCGCATCAGGTGGCCAAAGGATTGGAGTTTCAGCTTCAGCATCAGTCCTTCCAATGAACATCCAGGACTGATGTCCTTTAGTATGGACTGGTTGGATCTCCTTGCAGTCCCAGGGACTCTCAAGAGTCTTTGCCAACACCACAGTTCAAAAGCATTAATTTTTCGGCACTCAGCTTTCTTAACAATCCAACTCTCACATCCATACATGACTAGTGGAAAATCCATAACCTTGACTAGATGGACCTTTTTTGGCAAAGTAATGTCACTCCTTTTTAATATGCTGTCTAGATTGGTCATAACTTTCTTTCCAAAGAGTAAGCATCTTTTAATTTCATGACTGCAATCACCATCTGCGGTGATTTTGGAGCCCCAAAAAATAAAGTCTGACACTGTTTCCACTGTTTCCCCATCTATTTGCCATGAAGTGATGGGACTAGATGCCATGATCTTAGTTTTCTGAATGTTGAGCTTTAAGACAACTTTTTCACTCTCCTCTTTCACTTTCATCAAGAGGCTTTTTAGTTCTTCTTCACTTTCTGCCATAAGGGTGGTGTCATCTGCATATCTGAGGTTATTGATATTTCTCCCAGCAATCTTGATTCCAGCTTGTGCTTCTTCCAGCCCAGTGTTTCTCATGATGTACTCTGCATATAAGTTAAATAAGCAGGGTGACAATATACAGCCTTACCGTATTCCTTTTCCTATTTGGAACCAGTCTGTTGGTCCATGTCCAGTTCTAACTATTGCTTCCTGACCTGCATATAGGTTTCTCAAGAGGCAGATCAGGTGGTCTGGTACTCCCGTCTCTTTCAGAAGTTTCCAGTTTATTGTGATCCACACAGTCAGAGGCTTTGGCATGGTCAATAGAGCAGAAATAGATGTTTTTCTGGAACTCTTTTGCTTTTTCGATAATCATAATGCCTATATATACTAAAAATTAATCTTTCTCAAGAAGAGTAAGAGAAAGAAGTTACAAAGAAATAATGCTTTCTAAATCAGAAATATGCATGTTATTTGGATTTCTCAGGTGATCCCTGGATTGGGGAGATATCCTGGAGGAGGGCGCATCAACCCACTCCAGTATTCTTGCCTGGAGAATCCCATGGACAGAGGAACCTGGTGGGCTACAGTCTATAGGGTTGCAAATAGTCAGATATGACTGAAGTGGCTTAGCACACATGCATGCATATTCATATTATTTAAATGCATCTTTGATATTATTTATTAAGTTGATTTTTATCTAATCTTTGTGTTATTTAATAATAGTACGAAAGAGAAAAAGTTAATAAAAGATGATTCTTTCATTTGTATCTTTCCATACATATTTTAAATGTATGTGAATAGATTTCACAATATATTTACATGTATTTATATAGTTTATATGACATGATAGCATCTCTCTCTATATATATTTTCTCTAGGAAAGATGTTGACTGTATACTTATGTATCTATTGATCAAAAGGAAGAAGAAAACTAGTTTTCTCCTGTGGCCAGTTTTGCAATGACTACCAATCTACTCACTATTGGCTAAAGAAAAAAGGAAGAAAGCAAGAATTTTGTGAGAAAGTTTCTCAGATAAAATTCCCATTGAAGTACTTGACTAACTTGTTGCCAACTGGAAGTCAACATTTTGCTCTTTGTCCACAGTTTGTCTGGGGTTGAGATGGCAGTGTTGAGTACTTAAATGAAATTAAATGAAATTTGTCAGCCCTCCAAAATGAGATAAGCATTAAGTATATGCTTGCTTATCCCACAGATCTCAGACAAAGTCTTAGGTAAAGATGTCAATAGCAAAAACAAACCAAAAAAAAAAAAAAAAAAAGCTTATTGCCCTGCAGTTTCTGACTACTGGTTTAATATTGGAGATTTACTCATTTCCTGAATTAACTCTCCCTCAATATTAACACATGACTTAAGAGTAATCTTAATGAAAAAAGTGCCATATAGTTTGTGGTTTGGCTCAATTTATAATACTTTTGCCCTTTATTTCACAAAACATCATACCTCTTTCAATGGATATTTTGGGATCATATTTTGCAAAGCATTTCCCCTTGATTCTTATTCACCTGCTACAAAGGGGTACTGGTAAAACAAACAAAGAAACAATCTTATAATGACTGTCTTCTATGCAATGAATTTAATTCATTTCCTCATATAAGCACAGAACCACAAGCTTGAAACCTAAAAGAAATCATAACATATTGTATTGCTCAGTACAAATCAGGAAACCATCAAGCAATATTTTAAAAATGCAAAGAAAATGGTTGTCCTTGGAGCTGATGGTAAATCATTTTTCCCTAGCATTGAAGGTTCACCATGCACTAAATGAGGAAGGCAAAAGATAATTTTGCTGGAGGATTTCATCATTTTTTTAAAAAATGTTTTTCAACTGTAAGTCCTCATATCTCCTGTGGCTGCCAGTTGGAGATCTTGAATAAACAACTCACATATTTGTAATTCCTCTGGAAAAGCTGCTTAAAATTGTATTTTTTATACTAAGAAATATTACATCCAAAAAGTATTCTACCCATCTGTATAAAATCACTATTATTATCTAGATGATATACTTTCAGACTTTCTTTGCATATTGCATGTAAAATGTATGTATAAATTATCATGCATAGAAATAGGATCATACTGTTTTAAAATCTTCTCTTAAAACTTAATATATTTTTGTGTCAATAATTGTCTATGTCAAAATTTTAACAATTGCCTAGGAAAAAACTGCATTAAAACTATTTCAAAGATTACTTAATTTAGAATAAAATATTAAATATTGATAATTAATTATTGAGCTTCTACTAGCATTAGGCATTATTTTAAGTACATAAAAAATGGAATTCCAGTTGAGCTACTTCAAATCCTAAAAGATGATGCTGTGAAAGTGCTGCACTCAATATGCCAGCAAATTTGGAAAACTCAGTGGTAGCCACAGAACTGGAAAATGTCAGTTTTCATTCCAATCCCAAAGAAAAGCAATGCCAAAGAATGCTCAAACTTTCGCACAGTTGCACTCATCTCACAGGCTACTAACATAATGCTTAAAATTCTCCAAGCCAGGCTTCAACAGTACGTGAACCCTGAACTTTCATATGTTCAAGTTGGATTTAGAAAAGGCAGAAAAACCAGAGATTAAATTGCCAACATCTGTTGGATCATCAAAAAAGCAAGAGAGTTACAGAAAAACATCTATTTATGTTTATTGAATATGCCAATGCTTTTGGTGGATCATGACAAACTGTGGATATTCTTAAATAGATGGGAATACCAGACCACCTTACTGCCTCTTGAGAAATCTGTATGCAGGTCAAGAAGCAACAGTTAGAACTGTACATGGAGAAAAAGACTGGTTCCAGATCAGGAAGGAGTACATCAAGGCTGTATATTGTCACCCTGCTTATATAACTTATATGCAGAGTACATCATGAAAATGCTGGGCTGGATGAAGCACAAGTTGAAATCAAGATTGCTGGGAGAAATATCAATAACCTCAGATATGCAGACGACACCATCCTTATGACAGAAAGTGAAGAAAAACTAAAGAGCCTCTTGATGAAAGTGAAAGAGGAGAGTGAAAAAGTTGGCTTAAAGCTCAACATTCTGAAAACTAAGATTGTGGCATCTGGTCCCATCACTTCATGGCAGATAGATGGGGAAACAGTGGAAACAGTGACACACCTTATTTTTTTGTGCTCCAAAATCACCGCAGATGGTGACTGCAGCCATGAAATTAAAAGACGCTTGCACTTTGGAAGGAAAGTTATGACCAACCTAGACAGCATATTTAAAAGCAGAGGCATCACTTTGTCAACAAAGATCTGTCTAGTCAAAGCTATGGTTTTTCCAGTAGTCATGTATGGATGTGAGAGTTTGACTGTAAAGAATGCTGAGCACTGAAGAATTGATGCCTTTGAACTCTGGTGTTGGAGAAGACTCTTGAGAGTCCCTTGGACTGCACAGAGATCCAACCAGTCCATCCTAAAGGAAATCAGTCCTGAATATTCACTGGAAGGACTGATGCTGAAGCTGAAACTCCAATACTTTGTCCACCTATGCAAGGAACTGATCATTTGCTAAGACTCTAATGCTGGGAAAGATTGAAGGCAGGAGGAAAAGGGGGTGACAGAGGATAAGATGGTTGGATGGCATCACCAACTCAATGAACATGAGTTTGAGTAAACTCCAGGAGTTGGTGATGGACAGGGAGGCCTGGCGTGCTGAACTCCATGGGGTCGCAAAGAGTTGGACATGACTGAGCAACTGAATTGGAAAAAATATTACTCCATTGTGATTGTATAACAATATGATGTGATAGTATTTATGTTTTAGAGATACACTCCCACTGGGAAAATAAAGTAGATGATCAAAAATAGAAGTAATTTAAAAGGAAAAAATTCTCCTTTTGTAAGTTAATCTGAACCCAAATTTATAGCAATATATATTCTAATGTATACCCATATCTTTATATTCTTTTAGTTTCAGGAAATGTATTTACAATTTAAAGGTCCTAGTAAATCATATGAAAATCTTTTACCAACACATATATAAATTTATACATATAGCATTTTGAATAGAGGTATATCTAGGTTTGTGTTTATATCTCTGTTTATATTTGAAACAATGTGAATTAGAAACTTCTATTCTTATATTGTTATATAACTTGTATGTTCATTTAGTTTTCCAATATCTATATAAATAAATGGAGATTAGAACAAAGATAAATTTTAAAGGAAAGTTAATTATTATTATATCATAATATAAAATAGACTTTCCCTTATAACTATTTGTATTAATTTGAAACCTATAGCTTATAAGATGAGCAAGCTGCCTGGAAATGTTAACAATAGAAATTCTACCAATAAAAGTCATATATTTACATTGATTAAAATTTTTTTCATTTAGCCAATAATGTTCCTAGTGAACATTCTTTGTGTCTCTCAAGCTCTAGAAATAGAACATAAAGAGTCATACCTGACTCAGCAACTAAACAAGGGCAAAAAAACAAACAAAAAAAACTAACATATCTGAACATTTTTCTCTTTACAAGTCCTAGAATTTGTTTATTTCATCAGATTAAGCACATTTACCCCCCATAAGCTCTTCCTTTATTATTTATAGACTTTTGTAAAGGAAAATCTATAATCACAAATGTTGATTGTGTAAAAATAGTCAAGGCAGTTCTAAGTTTGTTAGTATCTGAAATGACTTTTGTGAGCCAGAAAATACACAACTTCTCTGGGTTCTGATTGTAAAGTATGCCCTATCTCAGCAGTTATTCATCCTGCACCAATTTTTACTGCCTGAAAACAAATGAATAGTAACTTTTTCTCATTTTAAAGGAACATCTACCATTGACTGTGTGTGTTATCTAACCTCGACACATAAATGGTATTAACCAGGGTCCAATTTAATAACACTGTTTCACAGCTGGTGATTGAAAAGAAAATCTTCATTATGTATTTTTCTGCTGAAGCATTATTTCTATAATTTTTAAATTCAGACGAACTAGGAGTAAAACTTTACATCTTCTATAAACTTTCTGGGTCAAAAAAAAAAAAGCAAACAAACATAAAGCTTTTTATTTTAAAATATTTCAATTCATCTTTTTACCCACAGAAGAAGCAAATGTCAAAATGTATACATTTGTCCTTCAGTTCATCATTGACTTTAGCACATATATCCACAAGGAAAATTTTATGCTTATTTTAGTTGAGTAAGCAGCTTAGATCAATTAGAAAAAGATAAGCTGTGGAACAAATTAAACCTCAAAGCAATTATGCAACTGTAGACCTAACACAGCCAGCTTTTTATGGCCTTTAAATTTTTAAGTAAATTCTTAATATATATGACGTAACATGGAAGTTTAGCTTCTTAGTGTTTTAAAACCTAAAGGTCCCAAATTTTCAAATCAGTCAATCATACTTGATATTTTAATTTTCTCTAAATAAAACAAAAGAAAAATTTGTTTTAATTTTATTAGTTATAATTTAAATTGTTAATAAATTCAAGAGAATTTTAAAAATAAAATTTCTTAAACAAGTTGACTGGACAACTTTTCTTAGATATAAGCCTTGTACGGCATTGAAGGAAGAACTTTCACACGGCTGTTTCAAGTAGGGCACAAGGACTAAATCCCACAGCCAAGTTCTCCATCAGAAGTAACCAGCAAAAATAAATTTCTAGGTATAAAGAGGCACTAACATATACTTCTAGCATGCAGTCAATATCTTCCACTCATGAGGAGAACCTAATGCATTGTTTTTGTTCCACAAATAGAATGTTTTATTCATCTTTGTTAATTTTGAGATCAAGAATATTATTTCATTCTAAAATACCTTCAAAGTCAAATAAATTCTGCACAAATTTTTAGTATAATTATTAGGAGGAAAGACTCCTAAGACTCCAGATTGCTTAGCATTGAAATGTTCTCTCCCATTTGTTCATTGTCTGATATGTGGCAAGTAATTTGATCTCTTTGTGACTCAGTATCCTCAAAGGGGAAATGAGGATAATAAGGAGCTGAGAGGGAAGAGGTTTATTGTGATGATTAGAAAATATGTCAGAAAGATTGCAGTTTTCAATTCGTGTTATTGAATATATAAATTGAATCTACAATTTAATAAAAATTTTATTAGCAGCAAGTCCAACAATTATTTTTTAGATGGAAATATATTTGTTTGGAAAACACATTAATAAACCTGTTTTGAAATACGGGCAAAGTATTCTTTATGAAATTTAGAGATCAGTTTGTTCTGGTTCTGTAATGTTGGAAGAGAGAAAAGAGACCATCAGAGAAGGCAAGGAGAAAAGAAAAGAGCCAGAGAGAGTGTGTGAGATACAGGACTGCATGGAGAAATCACCAGTGGAGCTTCCTCTTTATTTTGTAATCATAGAAGGTTAGGACCAGGATGAATGGTCCCGAATGTAAGAGGTTTAATTGCTAGCATGTGAACTTTCCTCTCTGTAACAGATCAACCTAAGCAAATATTCACTAGAGCCTAACACACCCAGGAATGCTTGGCATGACTTGGTTTACTACTTTGCCTTGTGAAAAATTTAAAAGGGCCCAAATTTATGCGACACATAAAGCATGGACTGCTCTAGCAGAGGAAGGATCAAAGAGATAGTCAGCCTTAGGTGTTAGGGAAATCCTAGGGATTGTTTGGGTTTCTGCAGAATACAGTACTGGGAATTTAAATTAGTCACACCTAGATATAAAGGGCTGGGACATTCTGAAGTGGATACTGACTTTATGGATAGATCCATAGCCATTACAGCTTTAAAGTACTATGTAGTTTCTGAAGAGCTTTTTGGTACATGATCTCACCTGCTCTTCTCACTGCTCTGTGAAGTGGAGTGAGGGGGTGTGGGGAGATGGATGCTCTCCTCTTTGAAGACCAAGAAACAACATGAGGTTTCAGCTGAGTGATCCGAAAATTTAAACCTGAGATTAACAGACATGTCCAATGCAACACTGTGATATAATTAGAAATATGTACTTGGCCTTTGTCCCACAGTTGCTAACACAGATCCCCTAAAACCTTATCCTTTCCTGAGTGATTGGGGTGAAAGGAGCATCGTTTGTTATTTATAATAGGTTTCTTTCTACCACATCTCAGCTGATGTTAATGAAGTGACTCTTGATGAGTCTCTAGATAGCTCCAGAATGGAGGTTGGCTGCCACAGAAACCAGCCATGTGATTAGAAGCTTGGAATTTTCAGTCCCATCTTCTTGACTTCCAGAGAAGGGAGAGGCTTTGGAGATTGGGTAAACCATCATTGGCCAAGGGTTTAACCAATCACATCTTAACAAAGGAACCTCCATAAAAGCACTAAACAGCAGGAGTTGGAAACATCCCAGGTTGGCAAATATATACACATGTGGGTGTATATATACACACAGGTGTCAAACATACACACATGTCCTGTGTACAAGTGGGTGTACACAGGAGGGTGTCAAACAAATTCCACAGGAGCAGAAGCACTCGCTCTCAGGACCCTTCCAGACCTGATCTTCACATTGCTGCTCATTTGCATCCTTTATAATAAACTGGCAACTGTAAGTAAAATGTTTCCCAGAATGAGCCATTATAAAAAACTTACTGAATAATGAAGTGGGAACCCTGATTTGTAGCCAAATCAAAAAGAACTGTGAGTAATCTGAGGACTTGAAGCTGAGATCTGAAGTAGGGGCCGTCTTGCGGGTCTGTACTAACTCCCAACTGTCAGAAATGAATTAGTTGTAGGACACCCAATGGGTGTCTGCAGAGAGGTGAAGAGCTGCTTAGTGTGGAAAACCCTACGAGTGGCGTGAGCAGTGCTGTGAGTAGAGAAGCAGATTCCTTCACCCCAGGTCACACAAACTCGTAGAATGAAGAGTTGGAATACTTCAGCCCCCTCTTCTATGTACAGGATAGGTTTCCACAGATGGAAGGGAATGACTTTGGATCTAGTGACTTTTCATTTTAGTTTATATAAAGCACACTTTTTACGAAACCAGAGGAAAGGAGGGGATATGTATCTTCTTAGGAAAAAAAATATATATATATATATATATATATTATTTTTTTTAAACAGCTTTTGAAGCAGTGCTTAAAATAAAAGAATTTCTCATTTAGATTAAATAGGAAGCTTGTGAGAAGGAAAGCGATTGTTTTGCTAACAATCTGTTTCATTTCAAATTTGTTAAAAGGAAAGTGTCCCCAGCCTGCAATGAAAGCCCCTTCTTCCTTGTGTATGCCCTATAGGTACACACACACAGACTTGCAGAATCTCTTCTCTCTCTTCCATCCCAACAAAAGTGGAACCAACAATATGAGAATGTATGTCTTTTATGCAATCAGCTTTCTTCCTAATCTTTTTGCTGTACAGGGCCAGATCTCCCATTACCAACGTGGAACCAACTGATGCACAGTTGAGAACTCCTGCATCCTCACCACAGAGGAAAGCTTTCTGGAGGATGAAATCATCAGTGCTTTGCATGCCTTGGGCTGCTTACTAGACAAGACACTAGGATGGATGAAAGAGCTGATATGTTCTGATTTTAAGATTATAAGCTGTCTTTCCTCAGGAACAGGAAAATGTTGATACTTTAAAAGGAGAGTATTCAGAGATGAGAGACAGAATGGGGGTCATTGGGAATCAAGGGCACGCACATTCTGAAGAGCCAAGCAACCTGAAAGAAAACTTCCCTATTTGTGAAACAGAATACAAAGTAAACACCTTATTTGGTTTCCTGCTTGAGCCAAGACAAAGGGTCAGATGATAAAAACAGACTCACATGACTTGTATTGGCTGCGTGTCCCTGGAGCGGCTGTGAGGAGATACCCCACGTCCAAGGGCAAAGGGGAAGCCCTGCAAGAAAGTAGGAGGGGTGAAATCATATTTAGAATCAAACCCCACTCCCACCAGAGACGCTCAGACGGCTCAAACAAATCTTGACACACCAGGACCCAGGGACCCCACCGAGACTGAGACAGAACTGTGTCTGAGTGTCTCCTGTGGAGGTCCGGGTCAGCAGTGGTCTGCCGCAGGGACAGGGACTCTGGGTGCAGCAGACTTGGGTATGGCTTAAGCCCCCTTGGAGGAGGTCACCATTAACCCCACCATAGAGCTGCCAGAACTTACACAGAGCTGGGGAAACACTCTTGGCGGGCACAGACAGAACCTTGGCCACCAGGGCCCAGGAGAAGGAGCAGTGACCCCACAGGAGACTGACCCAGCCTTGCCCGTGAGTGTCCGGGGGTCTCTGGTGGAGGCGTGGGTCAGCGGTGGCCTGCTGCAGGGTTGGGGGCACTGAGTGTAGCAGCGCGTGAATGGGATCTTTTGAAGGAGGTCCCCATTATCTTCATCACCTCCACCGTACTTTCAGTTCAGTTCAGTCGCTCAGTCGTGTCTGACTCTTTGAAACCCCATGGACAGCAGCAGGCCAGGCCTCCCTGTCCATCACCAACTCCCAGAGTTTACTCAAACTCATGTCCATTGAGTCGGTGATGCCATCCAGCCATCTCATCCTCTGTCATCCCCTTCTCCTCCCACCTTCAATCTTTCCCAGCCAGCATCAGGGTTTTTTCAAATGAGTCAGTTCTTAGCATCAGGTGGCCAAAGTACTGAAATTTCAGATTCATCATCAGTCCTTCCAGTGGATATTCAGGACTGATTTCCTTTAGGGTGGACCGGATGGGTCTCTTTGCAGTCCAAGGGACTCTCAAGAGTCTTCTCCAACACAACAGTTCAAAAGCATCAATTCTTCAGCCCTCAGCTTTCTTTATAGTCAAACTCTCACATCCATACATGACTCCCGGAAAAACTATAGACTTTACTAGACAGACATTTTTTGGCAAAGTGTTGTCTCTGCTTTTTAATATGCTGTCTAGGTTGGTCATAACTTTTCTTCTAAGGAGCAAGCGTCTTTTAATTTCATGGCTGCAGTCACCATCTGCAGTGATTTTGGAGCCCAGCAAAATAAAAGTCTGTCTCTGTTTCCATTGTTTCCCCATCTATTTCCCATGAAGTGATGGGACCAGGTATCATGATCTTAGTTTTCTGAATGTTGAATTTTAAGCCAAGGTTTTCACTCTCCTCTTTCACTTTCATCAAGAGTCTCTTTAGTTCTTTGCGTTCTGCTATAAGGATGGTGTCATCTGCATATCTGAGGTTATTGATATTTCTCCCGGCAATCTTGATTTCAGCTTGTGTTTTTCCAGCCCAGCATTTCTCATGATGTACTCTGCATATAAGTGAAATAAGCAGGGTGACAATATACAGCCTTGACATACTCCTTTCCCAATTTGGAACTAGTCTGTTGTTCCATGTCCAGTTCTAACTGTTGTTTCTTGACCTGCATACAGGTTTCTAAGGAGGCAGGTCAGGTGGTCTGGTATTCCCATCTCTTTCAGAATTTTCCACAGTTTATTGTGATCCACATGGTCAAAGGCTTTGGCATAGTCAATAAAGCTGAAGTAGATGTTTTTCTGGTACTCTCTTGTTTTTTCAATCATCCAACAGATGCTGACAATTTGATCTCTGGTTTCTCTGCCTTTTCTAAACCAGCTTGAACATCTGAAAGTTCATGGTTCACATATTGCTGAAGCCTGGCTTGGAGAATTTTGAGATTTACTTTACTAGCCTGTGAGATGAGTGTAATTGTGTGGTAGTTTGAGCATCCTTTAGCATTGCCTTTCTTTGGGATTGGAATGAAAACTGATCTTTTCCAGTCCTGTGGCCACTGCTGAATTTTCCAAATTTTCTGGCATATTGAGTGTAGCACTTTCACAGCATCATCTTTCAGGATTTGAAATAGTTCAACTGGAATTCCATCACCTCCACTAGCTTTGTTCGTAGTGATGCTTCCTAAGGCTCACTTGACTTCACATTCCAGGATGTCTGGCTCTAGGTGAGTGATCACACTATCGTGATTATCTGGGTCATTATGATCTTTTTTGTATAGTTGTTCTGTGTATTCTTGCCACCTCTTCTTAATATCTTCTGCTTCTGTTAGGTCCATACCATTTCTGTCCTTTATTGTGCCCATCTTTTCATGAGATGTTCCCTTGGTATCTCTAATTTTCTTGAAGAGGTCTCTAGTCTTTCCCATTCTATTGTTTTCCTCTGTTTCTTTGCACTGATCACTGAGGAAGGCTTTCTTATCTCTCCTGGTTATTCTTTGGAACTCTGCATTCAAATGGGTAGATCTTTCTTTTTCTCCTTTGCTTTTCGCTTCTCTTCTTTTCACAGCTATTTGTAAGGTGTCCTCAGACAGCTATTTTGCTTTTTTGCATTTCCTTTTCTTGGGGATGGTTTTGATCACTGCCTCCTGTACAATGTCACGAACCTCTGTCCATAGTTCCTCAGGCACTCCGTCTATCAGAACTAGCTCCTTAAATTTATTTCTCACTTCCACTGTATAATCCTAAGGGGTTTGATTTAGGTCATACCTCAATGGTAGTGGTTTTCCCTATTTTCTTGAATTTAAGTCTGAATTTGGCAATAAGGAGTTCATGATCTGAGCCACAGTCTGCTCCCAGTCTTGTTTTAAGACTGGGATCAAGTTTATTAATAGTTTATAAATTGTATGCAATCGAAAGGCACTTACATTTCAAGTGACTCCCCCTTTTTCCCTTTTTTATACAGGAGTCACATTGTTTGGCTCACACTGATAGATGAAGTAATTAAAACATGTGAACTAACTAACACCTCAAGGAGGATTTAAGTTATGTAGCATTGCCATTTTTATACCCATGAAGTTGTGCACTTGACATGATATTTCTCTAGGAACCTGTGCCTCATAAATCTGTAAACTCTAAAGTTGTTTACCATAAGCAATCCTCAAACAAGATAAAAATTCCAGAGATGAATACTATATTTCTAGGAAAGAGCCTGTTTGCCTTCAGCATGCTCAAAGGAAATTTGATTGAGTTGTTTGTTTTCTTTTTCTTTTCCAGAAGCATCTGTCCAAGTAATAAGGGAGAAGTGAATCATAAGCCCATTGTTTAACTCCTTTTTCTTGTTACCTTTCATCTTATCCCCCCCACCCAATTTCAACACTTTTAAAACATGGATCTCTACCTACTCCTAGGACAATTACCTAAAATTTTAAGTAATGTGCTTTTATAACTTCAAGTAAGATCATGGCATCTGGTCCCATCACTTCATGGAAAATAAATGGGGAAGCAGTGAAAACAGTGACAGACTTTATTTTGGGGGGCTCCAAAATCACTGCAGATGGTGACTGCATCCATGAAATTATAAGATGCTTACTCCTTGAAAGAAAAGTTGACATTAAAGCAGAGACATTACTTTGCCAACAAAGGTTCATCTAGTCAAGGCTATGATTTTTCCAGTAGTCATGTATGGATGTGAGAGTTGGACTATAAAGAAAGTTGAGCACTGAAGAATTGATGCTTTTGAGCTGTGGTGTTGGAGAAGACTCTTGAGAGTCCCTTGTACTGAAAGGTGATCCAACCAGTCCATCTTAAAGGAGATCAGCTGTGAATATGCATTGGAAATGTTAGGTAGTTAGAATAGGGAAAAGGAGTTCAGAATGGTGGTGGCTAAAAGACCTGGAAGGGAAAAGCCCATGAAAATAGAACAAAGGGAGGTCCGAGGACCGGAGTGAGAACCTCAGGTAAAACAAACAGCACTCCTGGCTGGCCCAATTTACATAGAACAGGCCCAAGGAGAGAAAAAACATAAAAAGAGGAGCCAAAGCTAGCTCGTTTGCTCTTTCCCATGCGCTGGGGCACTCTTCTCTTTGTGTCTTTGGGTCAACATGCCCTCATGCCTCAAAGATGGATTTTCCTGCTATTATCTAAATAAAATAGAACTGTAACACTGAGCTATAATACTGATTTGTCTAAGAGCTACAATACAGTCCATTTGAGACCTGAGAGCTATAACACGGTCTGTCCAAGACCCGAGAGTTGTGACATGCCGAGGGGCCTTTAATGTCTGTCACTCCAAATCTTTGTTGTGATGAGACAAGAACCGAGGAACATACACTCACCTGACAGAAGGATTGAGGCTGAAACTCCAATACTTTGGCCACCTGATGCTAGGAACTGACTCATTTGAAAAGACACTGATGCTGGGAAAGATTGATGGCAGCAGGAAGAGATGACAGAAGATGAGATGATTGGATGGCATCACCAACTTGATGGACATGGGTTTGGGTGGACTCTGGGAGTTAGTGATGGACAGGGAGGCCTGGTGTGCTGCGGTTCAGGGGGTCGCAAAGAGTTGGACATGACTGAAGGACTGAACTGAGCCGAACTGAACATGGTCAAGGCATATTTAAAAAGTGACTGGGGAGCTTTATGATCACTGAAGAGAGAGTAATCCAGATGGTGTTAGAGGCTAGTGTTCTTCCCTTATCATGAGTTTATTAAGGAGCTGCTTTAACTGACCTATTTAGGTAATGAATGGGCAAATTGAGCAAGGTATTCTTTCTTTCTCACAAGGCCATTCCCTACTTTGTGAAGTTTGTTATTAAATAGTTCCTCATATGTTTCTTAATCTTTTACTATAAATATCTACAGTTATGAAGGTTCCTTTTACTGGAACATTTTTATTGTTATGTCCAGTTCAAATAGTGTCAGTTTAAACACATATCCCTGCTGGATGGTTGAAGTTTTAGGGATTTTATATGCTCTACTACTTCTCTGTTTATTGTAGTATGATTATAATATACCAAATAGTGCATTATATTTACATTGCTTGATGGTGAGTTTATGGACATCTGTTTCTTTTTTGCACAGCAATCATCAGGTGGTCTTTGACATATACCCTGCTGTAGACTAGAGAGCTTAAGAAAATTGACCTGTGGGTGAAAACCCAATCAGAAACATGATTACACCACTCCCTGTAAACTTCACTTCTTCTGTAGCACAGAGGAAATTTTACCACCAAGGTGACATAGTGATGGTATCCCTATAACCAACAGTTAAATCTAGTGATTCCCAATAGAATAAACTTCTACTGAAATCCTTCATTCAAGTTTATTGAGTATCCACATAGTATATAACAATCTGGGCCCAAATAATAGCCATTGCTATATGATTAAAGGGAGAAGTTCTATCATTTCATATACAAGTGGTACTTTTCCATTTATAGAACACTTACGATAAACATATGATAAGAAACAAAGCATCTCAGAGGAACTCCTCAGTGGTTCACTGGTTAAGATTCCTCACTTCCACTGCAGGGGGCACAGGTTTGATCCATAGTTGGGGAAAGAGTCTGCCTGTCATGTGGCTAAAGGAAAAAGAAGTAAGATATCTCAGAATCATTTAGGTCATAGTTTTTGAGAGAGTAGGCTTTTCTAATTCTAAAAGGAGAATGTACACCTGTAAGTAATGATTTAACTCTTATGGTGACGTACCTTACATATAATTCTTTAGGAAAAGTATAATGGCATGTCTCTCAATCATTTTAACTTGAAATGATGATGAAGATAATTTAACTCAAATTTTCAAATGTGTTTGTTTTGCATATATGAACTATAAGTTCAATAATACTTGGTACTTTCTAGATGTAATTAATGTGGAATAAACAAGAAAGCTTACAAAGAGCTTCTTTGTTTCATTGGGGTAAATTTAGCTGATAATAATTTAGAAAGTCGATGGCTATAAAATAATCCATCCCAATAAATATTCTGAAGGGAAAACAGAGAAAACGGCAGGAGTAATGGCACTAAAGCCTTGGTGACCAGAAAGCAGATGCTTCAGCAAAGGCCAGGGCATTCCCCTGAGTCCAAACAGTGACTGTCGTTATAAGTTGGGCTCTTCATACCCTACGTCCCACATTTTAAGATTTATTTTTAATATTAAGTTTCTTTATAAGTTATTTTTACTGGCAAAGCTGTGTAACAAAGCCTACCAGAAAACCTCAGTGGCCCTCGACAATGAACATTGATCGCTGTTGGTGAGAAAGTAGGTTAGCCTGGTAATGCTGCCAGTTTGGTAAGCTTAGCTTACCTTGGCTAAATTCATTCATTTATCTGTGGGCACTTTGTAGGTTCACGGAAGGCTTGCTAATTTAGGATGACCTTGGCATGGATTGGGCTTCCCTTGGTGCTAGTGGTAAAGAACCTGCTTGCCAACTCAGAAGATGCAAGAGACATGAGTTTGATCCCTGGATAGGGAAGATCCCCTAGAGGAGGGCATGCAACTCACTTCAGTATTCTGCCTGGAGAATCCCATGGACAGAGGAGCCTGGCGGGCTACCGTCCATGGGGTTGCAAAGAGTCAAACCCAACTGAAACAACTTAGAATTCACGCATGCCTGACATGGATTTTCCATCTGTGCCTCCTGTGGTCTCAACTTCTCCAACAGTCTAGCCCAAACTTTCCATTATGTTTCAAACACGGATTGTGTAGAGAGAATGGAAATGTGTGAGTCCTCCAGAGGCTCCATATAAGTGGTGACATGCCATCATTTTTGCTTCAATCTTTTGGCCAAGCAATAGTTATTCCAAATTCTAAGTATGAGGTACAGGGCCAGAAAACATTATTTTTCCTATTATAGGTTCCCTGGTTGGGATCCTGTTTCCTAGACTGGCAAACAAATTTACTTAATAGAAGTTTTATGTGACACAGAACTTACAGGGAAATGAAGACCCAAAGAAATGGTTAAACCCAAGCACTTTAGTATTAAGTTTAATTAAAAGTGAAAAGTTATGAAAAAATGTGATAGGATGAAAATATATGAAGTAAGCGTAATAAACTGGAAGAAACGTACCAAGCCCTGTTTATTAGGATTCCTCTCAGCATCTGTCCATCTTCCAGCTTCTTTCCTCTGCCTATATCTCAAAAGAAGATCTCACCACCTGCTTCAGGGGTGAAGGGAAAATCAGAGATTCCACTCTGCACTTGACATTTCTCTAATTCCTTCATTTTAAATGATCACTATGACAAGGTGCCACATTTTAGTCTAGTGTGTTCTTATCCTCATCAGATGTGATTAAAAGTTACAAGACAAACATTATATACATGGAGGCCATTAACCAGAACCATAAAAGTAACCAATACACTAAAGTGCCTGCATTAGAAAGTGTAAACATGTACATAAGCCTTGTGGTATACAACCAGAGGATTGGGTCTCAGTTATTTTCCATCTTGAGAAGTTATGTTGTATATCATACTCTGCTAAAGCCGGTATTTAAAACTTTTTAAAGGCAAAATTTCTAGGACTCTTGGCACCTTGGAGGTGTTGCTCCATGAATTCACTGTCAGTAGTAAATAGTAAGAGGGAATGATGACTCTTCTTCTTGGAAATACACCAGGCATCCCTGATAAGCAGCAAGGCAAGGAGAAACTCAAACAGATGTTAATGGGAGAGAGTTGCACATTTTGCAGTGAATTGAAGCACAGAAAATTCCCCCTACTTCAGGTAAAGAAAGATAAGAGCTGCAGTTCAGAAGATAGAGCATCTTCCCAGGAGGAGTGAGTCATGTGCTTTTTGAACTAAAGCCAAAAGCCATAAATAAGAGTGGGGTTCTACAATGAATGTCAGTTCATTTTTATTTGTTAACCACTGTTATTTATCCAAGTTAAAATTCATAGGGAAAGAACTCATATTTCCCTTCTGCAGTTGACCTTAGAACACATTAAAATGTGGAAGAAGGGGAGAAATGAAAAGTATTTAGCCAGTCCATTCCATGTAATCAGTCTCCTTTTAAATTCATGTCAATAAAACCATCAGATAAACCCATCACTTCAAAGGTTGTTATCTCGGTGAATAACAACAATAAACATGTACTGAATACAGAGAACAAAGGCTACTGCAGAAATGGCCACCCACAAGCAAATAGCACTAGTTTTCAAAAGAAAAAAAAATCAACCACCAAAATTAGTTGAAACTTTAAGTGATTTTTTAAAATATGCTTTAGTTTATTTGCTGTTGAAGTCCACATCTTCTTACAACATTAACTTTTTAGAGAGATTTTATCTAAAATGTAGTTTATTTTAAAATATAGTTTAGTCAAATGTGTCAGTAGCCGTTGCTGACCCTCTTGCCTCTTGTCTCCTCAGTATTTCGCTGCCGCACTTCACATTCTGGATTCCATCCGTCGGATTCAACTCCCTTTTTGTCCACAGTTAATGGTGATGGTTTCAGCACCCTCATCTCTGCATGGGCTTCCCAAGTAGCTCGGTGGTAAAGAATCTGCCTGCCAATGCAGGAGATGCTAGTTCAACCCCTGGGTCAGGAAGATCCTCTGGAGAAGGAAATGGCAGCCCACTTCTGTATTATTGCCTGAAAAACCCCATGGACAGAGGAGCCTGGCGGTCTACAACCCCTGGGGTTGCAAAGAGGTGGACAAGAATGAGCAACTGGGCACACACACGCGCTCTGCGCCCAGGGTCTCTCGGATAGAAATACCTTAACCTGCACAAAACTGCCTCCTAAATGTCCATAGAGGGTAGGACAAACAGGAAAGATTTCAGGGCTCATTAGCAGATTCTTGGCAACCAAACTCTTACTGTGAAACCACTGCAAACTGTTAACCATCAATAAAAGGCTAAGCCTGTTTTTCATATAATTGCTGCTTAACTGGTCTATTGTCCTTGAATGTATTTGTTTAGTCTTGACAACCTAGGCAGAATTAAGCAAACTCATAATCAATATCCCCTGTATTCAAGAAATCACCAAATTCCTGTTGATTCAACTCTGAAACATGTCTCAAATTAAAAACTCGTTTCTGTCTCCAAGCCTACTGCTTCTGTTCAGGCCTAGTTATTTTCTCCCTAGACTATTCATTAGTCTGCTGCCTTGACAATCAGCCTGTAGCACTGCTTCCAGCCCGAACTTCATTTAGTATTCATACTTCTATCTAAGTTATCTAAATTTATTTCAAAATTTCATAAAGAGCCCTTTCAGTGAACTCCTTGTAGCCCATAAGATAAAATGTAAAATCCTTGAGAATGAGACCATACCATGCATAGTCAACACTGTAGTCTCATTGCCTACTTCTATGCCTCATATTGAGAAGACACTCATGGCATATTTCAGAAATTAAACAAATGGTCCAATAGTTGGAAATGTCTGTCTGTTGAGGAAGTCAAGAAATATTACACTTTTCTCTTAGAGGCTTTATTATTTGCAGGAAGTTAACTTGTATTTGAACTTGTATTTGTTTAACAACTTGTAATTATAATACAAGTTAATTATAATACAAGCTAAAAAATACAAGTTAATTAATAACTTGTATTTGAACAACTAACAGGTCAGGTGAGTAGATGAAAGACGTTTTCTTATTCAACTGCTCATTTGAAAAATCAATACAGGTAGCAAAAGACATAGAAGAAATTTTCTGCCTTTTCTTTTAAATGAAAAATTAGGGAGGATCACAGCCATCAAACTGTCAAGAAGAAAATGATGACAAAGTCCATGTGAAGTAATAAGAATTTTTACCTACAGAGTCTACACAGGACACCTGCCTTTTTACTAACTTCTGAATATGTGACTGTCAGTAAAATTCATGCAATTAATGTAAAGATTAGCTCCTATTAAATAGTCAGAAGGTGATGAGTTTCTCCACACCTAAAAGGAAAAGAGAGAGAATATTTTCTGAGGATTATACTTAAAAGAGTTACTATCATCAATCACAAATTGAGTTTAATAAAATTTTAAAATTCAATATCATGTTTGACATTTTAGACCCTAGGGAATTTTTACAATTGGAATGACGTATACAATCCTTTCTTTGTTTTCACCAGGTAGAATAATTAAGAATGTAGGAACAGCATATTATCCCTTAATCTAGCATTTTCCACTAGGTATTTTATGTGCATATGATTTATCTTCCCACTTAAAGTATCTGGTCTCTGAATGAGCAAGTAAAGTGTCCATTGCAAGATTTTGTAGCTTACATGGTCTCACAAAGTGTTATGTGATCTTGAATTATGTACTACATAATAGCTAATTCAATTCCTTATTAAAGAATAACTGACAAAATATATTAAGGGATCTGGTCCCATTTCCACCAATTTGCCTTTGTGTTCCTAGATGGAGCTACCAAAATAGCATGATCCTATATCCAGGAGTATGGACTCTCAATAGTTGTGAATATTAATTTTATGTTTAAACTTCACTGAACCATGGGGTGCTCCAACCAAACATGACTTCCAATTTTTACAAAAAGATTAGCATTGGAATCAGTGGACTCAGTAAAGTAGATTTTCCTCCCCAGTATGGATAGGCATCATCCAACCCACTGAGGGCTTGAATAGAACAAAAAGCAGAAGGAAAGATTCACTCACTTCCTGCCTGACTGAGTGAGCTGATATATCAGTCTTCTCCTGCCCTTGACTTGGGATTTATAAATACATAAAACAAAATTATTAAGAGTTGTGTTTGTATGGAGAAACCTAAATATAATGTCTTTAAGATAAACAAATATCTGCTGAGTTATTCAACTAAAATTGTCCCAAGAATGGCTTCACTTGTTTCTATTTCATGATCAATGCCTGATAGAAACTGCTATGGATAAGAAAGTACATTTCCAAGTTAAACAAGTACCTAACCAGACTGAAGGTTTGTTGTGGGGATTCATTTGAGGACCCATATACACTATAACTAGATGGAAACCAGTGGTGGCAATCGTCTTCATCTTAAATTGGTGCAATTGGTGCAGAAATGGTGCACATAAGAATTTGGAGATACAATACACGCAACTCAAATTTTGACACTTTAGGACATGAGACACATCCAAACAATCATGAATGGTTACTCGAAGTTCTGAGGTTAGAAGGATCATGCAGTCCCCCCCAGGCTCAGGCGAGGATGCTGTGGAAAGTAGTGAAAGAAACGGTGCCATGCTTACTTTCTCAGTTCTAAAGCTTTGGCATAATAGGTGTATCTCAGCTGACACTCTAGAGGCTCTCAGGAAGATGAACTAAAGAAAGAAATCGGAAGATAATCTTTCTGGGTGAAGAGGAGTCCTTATTTCACATGTTTATACCCAATAAGGGATCAAATCTGGGTCTCCGGCTTTACAGGAAGATTCTTTACCCACTGCGCCACCAGGGAAGCCCAAACATCTGCCCTTAAATAGGCTTGTTAGTAGTGAGGATAGAGAGATGGTACCTGCTATGGGGCTCTTCAATGGGTTTCCCTGATGACTCCGTGGGTGAAGAATTTGCTTGCAATGCAAGAGACACAGGAGACATGGGTTTGATCACCGGGTCAGGAAGCTTCCCTGGAAAAGGAAATGGCAACCCACAAAGGAAATGCAACCCACTCCAGTATCCTTGCCTGGGAAATCCCATGGCCGGAAGAGCCTGGTGGGCTACAGTGCATGGGGTCACAAAGAATCAGACAGAACTTACCCAAAACAACAGCAATCACTTAGTTAATAAATGCTACACACTATTTGGAAACATAGAAATTTAAATTTTAGTTAATGATAAATAGGAATATATAGAGAAATAGAATGAACCATATCATTTTTATGGGTTAGAAGAAGATATTTTTAGGAAGAGTTAGGGAGGTCCAAATCCTTTCCTATTGTCATTTTGTTACCTAAGAGTTGACTAAATACCTAGTACTTCTGCTACCAAAAGTGCCCTGTCTTTATTCTCTCATATACTTTGAACACTGTAGAAATTAATATTATTCCGCTTTAAACTAGGTATGTTTGGTTAAGGTAAACTTAAAAGCTAATGTCTGTGAATAGAACTATGGTGCCTTCAAAAAAGTGCAGGCTGTGTCAAATAACGGCTTAAAAATGTATTGGATAAATACATTAAGTAAACAGCTTCACCAAATGAAATTTAAGGTGAGTAAAGAATTCATGAAAGTATCCTGTAATGGAAAAAGTCACTCCGCACATCTGTCACCAAAGGGGATGCCTAAATCTCTCTCAGGCTAGAAGTTAAAGGCTATGATCCCAGAGCCATAAGTTATCATGAATAATGACTTAAAAAACTGGGATGAATTTAACTTAATTATATATATAGGAAACTCAGAAATTAGAATAAGGAAATATGAAGGTTGTTCAAAAATTATCAAAAGATTTTATGTCTCAATTTTTGTTCACATCATGAGGATTATATAAAGTATATGCTCTGCTCATTTAAAATAGAGTTCTAATTCCATATAAAAATGAATGAGTAGTTGGAAGTATATTTTATATTCTCTTTATTTTAGCAAAAAAGTCTAATGGGCAGTTGAGATAACTGGATCATTAGGCCACATATAAAATGTGAATGTACACTTTGAGACAGTCAATCTGAAGGGAATATGACAGTTCATAGAGCATGAATATTTCAGCTGAGCTATATATAGATGGGGCTGACAGCAATAACCACACTGCACCACATCTGGTACTGAATTTAGGCAGCCTCACTTACCAAATGAAAAGACTTGTCATGAACTTTATATAAGGAGGTCCAGGAGATCAGGATGTACTATCTTAAAAACCAAACCAAACCAAACAAAAACACTATAATCAGCATCAGAATAATTGGATAAAAGAAGAAAAAAGATTTAATGACAATTTCACAATCAAAACAATGAAACAATTTGTATATTTAGCATTGATGATGAATGGACAGGAAAGAAAAAAATTCCATAAAGGGCATATTTATTACTCATCTTGGCATCAGAACTAAAACACTTTAATTTCCATTCTGTTCATAATTCCTACTTTTTGTGTATCATTTTTAAAATATGGTCTAGCAATAAAAGTGCATTGCTTAACTAAAGTAGCACAAACGCCACACCCACACTTTTGGGTCATCTCTACATGCTTTAATAAAGCAAAAAACTGTCATCTGATAAACTAGAAAACATCTAATGTGTTTTAGTAAAAATACAAAATATTAATTTTTAAGTTAAATTTTTGAACTCATATTGGTGTTTTTATAATCACCAATGTAAAAAGCAGTTGCAGAATCTAAGAATCATCTCGTTGAAAAATAAAAATCAACCTTGCTCCTTTGATGTGGTCTCTGAGACATAGTTAGTTTCTTAATCACTAAATTAAAACCAAGATCTATAGAGGATTTTGTCTCAAATCTCCATTGACATTGCAGAGAAGCACATACAAAAAAGAAGACTGAAAGCATAGTCAGCCATAGCTTCCCTGTTCAATTTTGGGTTTTTTTTGTTTAATCGAAGGATAATTCAGACTTTTCTGAATATCCCTATTAAAAGCACAGAATTTAAAGTTCTTAAAATTAGACTTCTAAAAATAACAATTAAACTTGATACAATATTTTTATTATCTCAAGTCTCTTTTCACTGGATTTATAATGATAAAGATGTTGATTTCTTCTCATCCAGACTCCTCTGCCACTAGCAACATTTAAGCATAAGTAACAGGAATAGGGAATATAGGTATTACTCTTTAATAATTTCACAAAGGACTTTTATCTCTCTTGTATAAAAGAGACATTCAATAAACTTTGTTCTTTATTCTTTTCTTTTCTTTTGCTATACTCCAAGGTACATTTTCCTGTATTCCAAGTACATATCTGTCAATACCTTATTATAAATGTCTTCTCCTGAGCTCTGTCCTTACTTTCATATCCAACAAAACTCTCTGAAATGGTGGAAATGCTATCAAATGCTGAAAAATAACCACTAGCTGCCTATGGTGACGGAGCCCTTAAAAAATGCAGCTAGGACAAATGAGAAACCAAATTTTAAGTTAAAATAGCCATTTGTGGCTTGTAGATATCATATCAGATAGCACAGTTCTTGACTTTCATTCTGAAAGCCTATTAGATTTTCTTTGAATATACTATAAGAATCTCAGTTTTAATACATCAAATCTAACATTCATTCCCTGCTAAATGTACTCAATATCTCCTCACCATCAAAATTTATGCACACATTTATTAATCGGTGTTTATCTGTTTATCGCTGTCATTCTTATTTTCATACACACACTAACGCACACACTTACGCGCAAATGATGACAAAATGCTTTTTTTCTTTTAAGTGTCATAACTTAGGTAGTCATTCCTCCATAATATATGTCGTCTACATTTGACTCCTAGACAACCCCAGGGATCCCTGTTTCTCAGGTGGAAAAGCCATATCAAATCATAATCACCCCCATCCCCTCAGTGATGTTTTCCTCAGCTTTGACTTGGTGCAAGGTTTTTGAGATCTGCACAGTTTCTATGATGACTCTTGACTTTTATTAAGATGTCACCACCCCTAGATTATTGAAATATTAAATTTTCTTGGAAGTTAATAGATACATTGTTTTCCCAATTTATTTTCTAAAAATCGTGTTATAGTGATTCTCCTGCTTACTATGAATTAAGAGGTTGCAAATACTTTTTCCTTTTATTATTGTTCACCATGACATTATTACCTAAACTATGCTTCATAAGCAATATAAATTTCTTTCTTGGTTTGTTTCACTTTTTAATATCATTTTTAATATAATATTACCCTACATGTGACTGTGAGCAGGATCCTTCAAATTTGTGGCTTGATGGTTGTAATCAGTTTGGAAAAAATTCTCCTAAAATGATTATTTTTCAAATATTCCTTCTGATCTATGATTCTTTGACTCCAAAATGCACATTAGAAGTTTCAACACATCTGAAGGTTCTCTTTACTCTTTTCAGTATTTTCTGTCCTCTTAATTACTCAGACTTTCACCTGGGCATTTTGTCTTTTCTCACTGTGAATTCTAACAGAAACAAACTCTGAATATTCATCAGGAAGACTGATGCTGAAGCTGAAGGACCAATACTTTGGCCACGTGATGCATAGAACCAATTCATCAGAAAAGACCCTGATGCCGGGGCAGTTGAAGGCAGGAGGAGAAGGGGGTGACAGTGGATGAGGTGGTTTGGTTGGCATTATTGACTCAATGGACATGAGTTTGAGCAAACCCTAGGAGATGGTGAAGGACAGGGACACAGGTGTGCTGCGGTCCATGGGGTTTCAAAGAGTTGGACATGACTGAGTGACTGACAACAGCAAATAATCTTGTTTATTAAACCTCTCTCACTGTGCTCAACTTTTTGTTGAATGCTTCATTTGGATCTTAATTTTTAATTATAATATTTTTTCCTGCTGCAGAATTTCCATTTGACTTTTTAAAATAGAAATAGGATTTTCTTAATTGTGAAACTCTCTCTTATATGATGTACTTTATCGAAAAGTCATCACAGGTATTTTAAAATACATATTCTATAACTCCAATAACTATGTCATCTGTGAATCTATCATCTGCTTTTTTCTTAGTTTTGTTTCTGGATAAGTCTTGCAATTCTTGATTGAACACTGAACTTTGTGTATAAAAATTTCTAAGAATCTGAATAACGTGATTTGCTTCCATGCATAGTTTACCTTATTTCTAGCATACCCTTAGAGTTGGGTAACATTATGATAATCCAGTTAGGAACTGAAATGAATTAATTATAGCCTTCAGTTTTGTAAACTTTGTCTATATCTGGTTCATCCAACTCCAGAACTTTCAACAGAGAATCTATAGTGCTTTATAGAATTTTTCTTCCTTGATTGGAAACCAGGCAGAGGCGATCTCAAATTCTAAATATTGTTACTTGAGCAAAAAAAACATTCAAAAGCTGTTCTGTTTTTCAGTGGTTACCTACTTTTCTTCTTAGATAGATGTGAAGTGTAGGAAACTAGAGCAAATTGGAACCTGTGAGGTTTGGCTGTAAATCATATCTGAACTAGAACTTATAAAGATAAGCTGAAACCTGCTTCCCTACCTCCAAGTCTCCAGTCTCAAAGATGCAGTGTTAACAGAACACGCTAGCACTCCTGGTCACCTAACTAAACTCAAACCTGGACCAGGAGCTGTAGAAGCTGAAGAAGGTCTGCCGTGATCCGTAATCACTGCAGGGCTGCCTACTACCTGATTCCAGCAAGGGAAACGTGAGGTTCACCAGTGCCCTGTGGCCCCACTTATCTCTCTCGGGTGACATGAGTCGGCTGCCTTTCTAACTCCATAATCCCACATGAAACACCTCCTGTGTCCCACACCAAGAGTGAACGGGGAGGGAGCGGAATTCTGGAAAACGGAGTCTCACCTTAGCTAAGCTGACAAAACACATACACACTTTTCATCAATTTATATTCACATATATCTCCTTTACCTAGCTGAAACACAGTCTTACTTTGATATCTTGTAATTTTGATTTTGAAATATGAAAGTAATTATCTATAACACATCTTATGATAGATGTCAACAGAATGAAAAAGAGGAAGAGAAAAAAACTGGTTAATGTATGCATAAGTCATCCAAGTCAGAATTAGTAAGAAACATTCATAGATATCATAGTCCTTCTTTTTACAACTGATTTCACAGTCCTTGATAGTATTCATAACTGCCTCCTTCCCATATTTTTTTTTTTTTTTGCCTTACTCAGGTAGCGTGTTCGATAGGATGTGATCCAAACCTTCCTTCTTGGAGTGTACAGACCATCAATAGGCCTGCTTGAATTGTGTTATGTAGTATATTCCTTGGACTTTAATCATGGACATAGGAGTACCAAGAATCACCTCAGGGAAATTTTGCATTATACATATACTCCTTCTTATCATTATTTGTAGAAGAAACAAGTTATCCATGTAATAATAATGATCAACGGCTACTATTGGTACAGAAACCCATTTTTTTTGCTTCTTTATTCCCTGGCATGAAAAGTCCTAGGTATCTTGTGTCAGTCTCAAATCCAGTTTTAGAAAGCCATTGATGTTTCCGCCACTAGAAGACATCCTCCCTTAGACATGCAAATCCTAAAGGTGCAGGGAGAGAAAATAAAACTTTCAACTGCTGCTGCTGCTGCTAAGTCGCTTCAGTCGTGTCCGACTCCGTGTGACCCCATAGACGGCAGCCCACCAGGCTCCTCCATCCTTGGGATTCTCCAGGCAAGAACACTGCAGTGGGTTGCCATTTCCTTCTCCAATGCATGCAAGCATGCTAAGTCACTACAGTCGTGTCTGACTCTGTGCGACCCTATGGACAGCAGCCCACTTTTACTAGAGCATCTATATAGACAGTAGTGAGAGGGGCCACTCCTCTTCCAACCCTTTGGCTTCTGACCTTTGAACCCCAGCTGTAAGAGAAAGCACACCATATTGATAGCTGATGTGACTTGAAATTTTCAAGGTGTGGATATCACCTAATGCATAACTGGAGTTTTTGAAAACAATTTCTGCTTCTGGCCAGCACGAAGTGATAGGAGCCAGATAAACCTGTTCTCCTGAAAATACATTATTTTAAAAGTGGGGAAATGATTTTCAAGATATTATACAGAAGAAAATGAAAGATAGTGATCCTCAATCTGTTTCTATTATGTCCAACTGCCTCAAAATTTAGGTTTGTTTATATTTAAATGAAAGTCAAAAATTGATACCTACAAGCCAAACAGAAGTGACACTGGATTATCTATGATGGTGAAGGAGGCATCTCTGTATTTTCTCCCCACACTCTATTGTGGTGAGTTTACTGTACAATTACCATTATCAGTCATTCAGTCAAGAATGGTATTTTATTTTACCATGGTATTTTAAGCATTTTATTTCTGTAAAAACTATGCTGAAAGTGATGCATAAAGGTATGTCTTATTTCCTAATAGGGAATATTAAAAGTAATCTTTTTTCCTGTAAAAAACTATGAAATGCCACACCAATCAACTTCAAAATCGCATTATGAAACTCCTAGTCCCTGGATGGTTTTGGTCTCTTCAGAAACCTGTAAAGAAGAAAAGTTACGAGGGGTTTCATTCTTGAATTAGTCTTTTCAGAATGTATAAAAAAAAAGAAAGCAGTCAAAATTCTCTGTCTATTTCATCTTTGGACATGAATTATTAGAGGAAAAATTCATCAATAATAGTTATTGATTATGTTCTCTGTTCAAAAGTACACACTTTTTTCCTGGAATTTTTTATCTCATGAATACAAAAAGGCACACCATATAGATTCTTCCATACTCAAGGTATTAATGAGCTTGCTTGAAATTCTCTGTCCTCCTTCCCCTGCTTTTTCGAGAAAGTATAGTAGGGCATCTGTTTCTATGATTTTCCATGAAGTATAAAGTCATTCAAGTTTAGTAACAAACATTTTATGAAAATCTATGAGTCAGATATTTTTCTGAGTGAAGGGACACGATGGTGAGCAGAAGTATATAAAGTCTATGCCTTCAGGGAACTTATAGTGTCATGATTTGCTTAAAAAAAAAACCCTTAGAAACATAAATTTAACAAATGAATGACTAAATGGGTGATTATTGATATCAGAAAAGAAGTACTAACAAATAATTAGACTTGAAATTAGATGAGTAGAAAACTTTTGGGGTTTCTGTGCCCCTTTCTTCTATGTTGCATATTTTCTCCAGAACATAGAAAAACTCGGAAAGCCTTTATATAGCATTATTTGCATATTAGCTTTCATGTTTCCCTTTCTTATCTTATAAACTGATTTAGAATACTATTTTCAGTGTTGCTTTATTAGATATCAATCAGTCTCTGATTTGCAAAAATATGGAAGCACCATTACTTAAATAGTTTAATATGTAATTTTATAAAACCCTACTGAACACAGGTTTATAAGGGTCAAGCTTTGACCATAGACTTAACTGTGGTTCCCATTTTGTATTAGATTTAAGAACCAAAAATTTAAAAATTTAAAATGGAAACAAAAAGAACAGTAAAGCAAACAATGGCAGCAAAACCTTCAGATTCTTCAAATACTTCAGGTCTTTTCATATAAGTTGCTCCAGTATGCTACCCTGTTCTGTCGTATCTAAAAGCTTGTTTGAATGGCATAAGAATTTGCTGCTTTTAAAAAGGATTCACCCTTAGTTTGTCTTGCATTTGAAACTGAATTCAATTTCATTGTTGCATAGTACATTATATCTTTCGTGTACCTGTGATGAAGGAAATTTATCAGAACTTTTACTAGACAAGAGGTTAGCTTTCTGGGAACTCTAGTGTCTCCCTTTCTTTAACACTTATAGGAAATAAGAAACAACAGTACTTGGTTTGGAAAATGAACTACTTGGGTGAAACAAAAGTTTACAAATTACTTGTGGGAAAAAATAATGTTTCTGGTAAATTAAGTAATTTATTACAAACAACAGTGAGCCTGAATCTTGTTCTGAGAAAGCAGTTACCCATCCACCAAAAGAACTGTCAGTAAATTGAATACTAACCTTGATCAGGTATTACTTTCCTTATGTATTCTAGCAATTATATTTCTGAACTCTCTTTCTCATAAATAACTTTACCAAGAGAGAAATCTTTCAGTTGATACACTAGAGGCTTTTTGCCTTGCTGAAAGATTAATAGATTGAAATGTGCTTGTAAGTAAATTGTCCAAAAAAATTCTTTATAAAAAAGAAAAGGTAACCTAGTACAAACAACATTGAAGAGGCTAATATTAATGTCTTTAGGATCTCATTGAATTTGATTTTTTTAGGTGTTAACTGAAGACAGTTCATTTCTTTTTGAAAAGAGAGATCAACCCTGTATTCAGAACATTGGACATTAGGTAATAAAGACACGTTATTTTCACAGACATGAAACCAAATGAGATAAGCTCAGCTATAGCCAGGGCATACTTCTGTGAGAAAGTTTCCAAGCTGTGGCCCCAGGGGCGAGAAGCCCAAAGAGAGACCAGTGGATGCTCCGAGTTTATTGACACAGAGCTGATAGATCAGGGAGACAACAGCCGCTGTGGTGAGCAGGGAAGATTACTTAGATCTAAACAGAGAGAGAACTCTGGAAATCTGCTGTGGACCCTTCTCTAACACTAACCAGAGAGCTGTTCAATGTGTGCTCTGACAACCCGCCAGAGGCCATGCAAAGAACCCCCAGTCTGTCAGAAAGAAGAGCTCTTCAAGGTCAGAGCTCGCTATCCTCCGACTGGAAAAGCAGCCAGCTCATGCAGGATTGGGTGGCACAACGAAGGCCCTTGCGTCACTGGTTTCGTCACTGGTGGGGAGAAACGAGCACTGGACTAGTGACTGCCCTTGTCCTTCCAGGTCTGATCCTCAGGTTTCTTTTTCCCACGGATCCAATGATCATAGTCACCTATTGTCTGATTTCTCCAACCTCTAAATCAGTCGGTTTAGACTCCTTTCTCCTTTTACTTTCATGTTAAATTATTCGAATTCTGTTTGTTTATACTTTGCTTCTAGTTCTTCTCTTATATCCCTTCGTAATAGCATTGTCTAACCGAGATTCCTTATTATCTCTAATGGTTGCATAGGGAGGCGATATTCTCAGCCTCCAATCAGGTCCTTCCAATCTGCTTCATAACATGTTCCCTCTACATTCTTTCTCTCAGTCTCCTATTTGAAAACTTGTCCTACCTGCTCGTTTACATTAGGACCCTTAGCTGGAGATTCAAGTCCTCCACAACTTATCCTAATTTACTTTTCCAAACCTGCCTCTCAATACTTAGCATCATAATCCCTTTATTTCAGCCAGGCTGCTTTTCTCATTACTCAATACGCCTTCTTAGATCTTACCTCTAAGCCTAAACTCATACCATTTTCCTGACTTTATACTCCTTCAGTCATGCAATTTCATCCACCTCTCAGTTTCAATCACAGCAGCATAGACAATTTTATAAGTAGCATTAAAAAAGAAGTTCAAGTCTCTGGCCATTTTCTAATCATGATCAAGTAGGTCTTCCTAGGTGATGGTTTAAAATAAAAAATGTTTGTTTTGTTTAGGACTGATATTTGCTTCCCAATGAAGGTTTTATTAGAATAAAAAATAGTTTATACTTTTTATTGGTAATAAGATCCATATAGATGTTATCTGCTTAGGTCATAGATGGTATAATTTTGTAGAAAGATCCAGAATTCAAATAGTGTTCATTTTTACAGAAAATGTTATATTCTAATTATCTGAATAAAATATAGGATGGCTGAGAGTAACTGAAGAGGGCCTAAAGGGGATTAAAATTTTAATTGATGTATATTTTGTGGATATTATTCAATCACATACTTCAGTATAAGAAAAAAGTTTGTGTATTCAGGGATAATTGTTAAAACGTAAATTTCTTTATTCATACATTTGGTTAAAACAACTCTGCTCACGCACAGTTAAAAATAATCTTTCACATGGATTCCAGTTTGTTGAATGGCACACCTTCTTAATGATGCTTCTAGACATTGGAGGGCTTAACCAGGTGTTATGATCTGTTAGAAAATATTGGAAACTTAAAAAATAGGACCAACTCAGTTATATCAAAGTAAAACTTTTCCTGGAAATTTTAATAATTTCAAGGTCTGTTCCTGTCTAGAGAGCAGTGAGATATGTGGAAATTCTAGTCAGAGTCCTTACAGCTTATATTCTTTACATGAGAATAGAATTAATATTAAGTTAATGTTAGGATTGGCTCAGCATGGGGATGGGAAGAAAATGAAGTTGATTATTAACAAATGATATGTGGTAACTTGTATCATATCTCAAAGCACCCCATACTCTAGAGAGATTTATGGTTGCTTTGGCCATTAATTTATGTTTGACTATATTCCTGAGATGCTTCCCTCTTGACAGGAAGATTATACATCCTGTTTTGGTGAATTCAGTGGCAGTCATATGACTTGTATTGACCAATAAAATGTTTCTATTGTGTATCACTTTTAAGAAAGCTTTAAGAGTTTATGATTCACTCTTTTTTTTTTTTTTTTTCTGATATGAGACTCCAGGTAAGAGAATTTCTACCAGTGTTAATCTGGAATGCAGAAGATATGGATAGGAACAAAAGCAGATCCTCAAAAGTCTTGTAGCACGATAAGAAACTTGTATTGCAAAACACTATGGTTTTATGATGGTTTGTTGCTGTAATATAACCTAGCCTATCTTGACTGAACCCTGACTAATGTAATTATTCTTTGAACACTTCTTTTTCTTTACTGTAAAGAACAATGTACAATTAAGTCAGTGGGAATAGTATCTGTTTACATTATGTACAGATGCAAAAGTTAATTGATTCCACATTTCTAATTTTATCCTAATGATACTTGATAAAAGTTTTATGCATTTGATTTTCTGATAGGTGAATATATCTTTAAGTGTAAACTGGTTCATAGTCAAAAGTCTGCCTCATTTCCTGCTTTTTCCTATATCCATGCCTCCCCAACCATGAAAATTATTTCTATTACATTTTTATGCATCCTTCAGACTTCCCTTATATATGCCAAATAAACACAAATACAGATTCTTATTTTCTCTATTTTCACACCAAAGATAGTGTATTATGCCCTTTGCTCTGAACATGTCTTTTTACTTGCAATTTATCTTGCAGGACTTTCCAAATCAATGCAATTAGATGAGCCCTGGTCTTTAGCCACATATTATCCATTATATGGATGTATCATGATTTATTTCAGCCCTCTCTTTCTGGTGGTCATTGGGTGGTTTGATTCTTTTGCTATTGCAAACAATGCTGTAACCAACAAACATAATAAGTTAATATAAAAATAAATGAAAATGGCATAAAGCATTTTGGATATGGACAACCACATATGTAAACTAAATTGATCAAAGTTTCTGTGTTTAAAATTTTGATAGGTATTGCTACATTTATGATTACATGGCTTGTATGAATTCACATTCCCACCAGCAATGGATTAAGCCCCTAAGTGCTTTGCCAAGATTATGTGACCAAATAGGAATATTTAGGAATCTGATAAGTGAATAATGGCATCTCAGTGTAGCTTTAATTTGCATCATTCTTATCATAAGAGAGGTTCCATGTAACTCCCAACAATGTAGTTAATCCTATTTATTTGTTGGCACCCTGGACACCTGCTTAGCAAACCAGTCCTGAATCAGGCTCCGCTCCAATTCAATTTCTCCTCTCTTTCATTTTCTGCTATTATTCTAAATAGTGTTCTCTGGTCCTGATTTCTCATTTCCATTTCTCCAGCTTTCTCTCTTGGCTTAGAGCTTTGTTGACTACCTAGGATTTAAACATCCTTATAGGGGTTCCTTTGCAACAAATCAGCCTTTACAAAAAAAAAGTAAATAAATCCATTGATATATTTTCTAATAAGATTTCTAAATATGAAAAGCCAAGAGTATCAGGCATATACCTGGAGAGAAGATGAAATGAGAGCATGGAAAAGATGCTTGATGGCATCAAGAGAAATCTTGCCCAAGGAACTTGACTTGAAATATCTCTTTCAATTTTCTCTCTCCTCCTTTCTTTCTCTTGGTCTCTCTCTCCTTCCTTCCTTCTAATTCACTCCACATTATATCTCACACAAAATTAGGAAGCATAGAGAAAGAAGATTAACTGAGGACATTAGTTGAATATAGTCTTTCTTGGGCAGCAAATTTATTGTAAGAACCAGAGAAAATGATGCAGCACTTTATAATCTACAGGTTTGTAACATTTGTGTGTCTGTGTGTGTGTGTGTGAACGGTGTTATGGTTATTATCATGCAGTCAAAGATCCTGGTTTTGTATTTATTTATCAATAATTCCTGACTGAGAATCTCACAATATGTAGCAAAATGATTCTTTCTATTCTGTCAGAATAGTTGTTCATCAAATTGAATTACGAACGAATGAAATTTTCTCTAAGAAGCACACTCTTACATTTTCTGCCTAACTGTTACACAGAAAATATTTAGGTAATTGAAATCTCCCATGACCATTATAATGACTTTTTCAGATCTCTTCTGAAATACAAATATTTTACAATTTGATTTCACTAATTGTTTTTGTAGATCAATAGGAAGTCAGAAGTATCTTGTTCCCATTTTCAGTGTTAAATTTTATCTACATAGTAAAGATAATCTGTCAGTCAAGATGTTACATATTTATCCATCTGGCAATTCACAGCTTTTATCAAGACCCTGCCAGAATGTCAAAATGCTGTATGTTAGAGAAGAGAACCCTCATATTTGAGATGTGCAAAAATTTTAACATCAACATTTATAAAGTAAGAATGCAAATCTGTCTTTAAATCGTATATATGTTTCTAAAGCCCCTATGTGCCCTGAACCTGAGTTAGGTATGTGTTGGCTATCCTCACCAAAGCATAGTGCAGGAATGGAAAAGCAGCGATGTTGCATGCTTTACTTATTTTTAATCCAGTTCCTTCCCTGACTCCTAGCACACATCTCGAGAAAGTAGTTTAGAAAAATATATTCCTTGGCAACTTATCTTATCCTCTGGCTCTCTTGCTAATTTTATTATGGCAATGATTTCTCTCAGCATAGTCTTTGCTCCTAAAGGAGTCTTACTTGTCTCTGATGTAGTTTGCAAACTCACCCTGAAAAAAAAGCAATATTCTTAGCACCTTCTGGGGTGACACCAGGAGGGAATGAGGGTCCCCACTCAGCCCAGGACTCCTTTATGTCTCCATGCATGATGTTTGACTCCCTCGCACACTCTTCTTGAAACTTCATAGAACTGATATTTATGCACTTAACGGGCTTCTCTGGTGCCTCAGTAGACAAAGAGTCTGCCTGTAATGCAGGAGACCCGGGTTCAATCCCTCGGTCTGGAAGATCACCCTGGAGAAGGAAATGGCAGCCCACTCCAGGATCCTTGCCTGGGAAATCCCACGGACAGCGGAGCCTGGCTGGCTACAGTCCACGGAATCACAAAGAGTCGGACATGATGGGGTAACTAAATCACCACCATGTACTTAATACCTTCTAGGAATATGCTTTTGGAGAAAAGATTTGTTTATTCCCCTCAGAATCAGGTACCTGTTTCTTTAAGATGTAATATGTAAGTAATGAATAAATCTGTTTATCTTAATTAGTTAATGTTTCTCTAGGTTTGACTGACACCACATTTCCCTTTCCCAGACTGTTTCAACTGAGTAGTGAGCAACATGTCAATGTATATATAAATTTCCATCTATTAATATAATCACTCTTCACCTATTATTTAAGAGTTTTCATTATGAAGTTTTTATTTTTGCCTATAATTTGATATTAGTTTTTAAGATATATATTTTGTGTATAATTTATAAGACATTCAATGTTTACTTTATGGAACATGTAAATATGTTGTTTATAAATATATGCTTACACATGTATTTGAGGTGTGCACTCAGATTTTTTTAATTGAAATGATTACAAAATTATAAAATATTTGTAAACTACAGTCCTAGAATATAATACACAATAAGGGTGAGGAATTGAGTCTCTAATAAGAGAATAATGTTGTCCAAACATTCGAATAATGCTTGGATTATTAAATATATTTCATTCTTTTTTCCTGGAAGATAAAAGGAAAAAGTTTGATTCAGAAATTCAAAAAGAGAGAAATACTGTCTTTCACTTACATGTAATTTTGTTCTCTTTCCCTTATGCTAGCCTCTTTTCCCATTAAGGACTTACTAATGAAGAAGAAATGGTGATCTGACATTTAGCATACAAGTGGGAATCCTAATAAGAAAGGCTACTCAAGCTGCCAAGTGTAGCAGTGAAGTAGGAGGGACTCAGGAGAGGCAAAGTCAGACTGTGTAAAAGTCTGGAGTTGTATTCCATGTACCCATAACGAGGCTTTGAGAAGCTTATTGAAGTCTCTCCATGTCTTCCCTAAACTGAAAAATGAAGATAAGAAACATAACCTATGGACACAGCAGGATTATTTTGATTTTTTAAAGGGAAGAGAAAATATAGGGCATAAAGGAAACTAAGCTTTTTTCCTTTATATTTTGTCACAGTATTTTGAATTAACATCAAAATACTCAGGAATGAGGAAGGAATATGCTGTGAATTAACAAGACAAGCAAAAAATACTTTCTCACTGTCTTTAGGTCGATTCCCAGTGTATTTATTTGAAAATGTCTCCTATATTAAAATACCTGTAAGAGTTCGGGAAAGGTCGAAAGGAGACACCGCGTGTCCGTCCACTTCCCAGAATCCCTCTCGCTGGCGTCCATCTTGGCTGAGCGATGCTGCGCCACCAGGAAAGACTCTGAATTAGAACGATCGGCCAAAGACCACGGGAAACTAATCCCGTCCCCATAAAACCCGGGACTGGGAGCCAGGCAGCGGAGCAGTTCTCCTGGGTTCCCTGACCCTCCAGCTCTCCGCCCGGGCGCCCTTCCCAACAAAATCTCTTGTTTGTCAGCACGCGTGTCTCCTCGGACAATCCATTTCGGACTGTTAGACAAGAGCCCAGTTTGGGGCCCTGGAAGGGGGTCCCCCTTCCTGCCACAGAATGAGATTAAGCAAACCAGTTTGGGAAAACCTGACCTCTATATAATAGTACTGAAGCTTAATAAGATTACTCTGAAGAAGTGCATACATAATTTGAATGATTTTTCAGTTTCTTTGGTTTTTGTACAGTGACATTAAGCAATCCAGTTTAGAAAAGCCTGACCTCTATATAATATACTACCTAGTATTGGTGATTGTATATTCTCTTATATTCTATAGGTTCACTTACTAACAGACCCTAAAGAGTACATGTTGTTTCAAGATGCTTGGTCATATGTGTCTGCACCCCAAATACGCTTTGGATAACTTTCTAAATTAATCAAGAACTCTTTGTGAGCTGTTTAAGTGATTCAGGTAATTGGAATTAGATAGTGAAGAGACTAGATAGAAAAAAAAAATATGTCTGTACTTAAATAACATTTTCTAAGCATGGAAATCTAAAAAATATATAAAATGTAATTTTATAATAAAACATTATTCCTCAGTTTAATCTATATTTAATCAAAAATATATCACTGCAATGTGTATTATGCTAAGATATTGTGGTTGTCTATTTGCTAGGTGAATTTGAGTGAGATAATTCATAGCCAACAGCAGTAAAATTTAAACTTAAATCAGAATTTCTACAATTAGAGAATGGAAGTGATTGTACATCAGCAAATCTATCTTTTTAAAAATTTTACCATTTGATATCTTTATTTTTGAGCAGTTTTAGGTTCACAACAATATTGAACAACACACAGGGATTTCTTGTCTATTCTCTACTCCAATACGTGCCTAGCCTCATCTGTGTTCATGTTGTTGTGTGAACATAGGTTTTCAACTCCTCTAAGTAATTATCAAAAGATGTAATTGCTTGATAATACAGTAAGAATATATTTTCTTTTGTAAGAAGCCATCAAATCTTCTCCTAAAGTGGCTGTTCCATTTTTCATTGCCTCTAGTGATGAATGAGAGGTCCTGTGCTCCACGTCTTCACCAGCACTCGATGTTGTCAGTGTTTAGTTGTGGCCGTTCTAATAGGTGTATAGTGGTATTTCGTTGTTATTTTAATTTACATTTCCCTGATGACATACAATATGGAACATCATTTCATATGCTTATTTCTCACTTGTCTAGAAAGTGTCTGTTCATATCTATAACCCATTTATTAATTTATTTAAAAATTTTCTTTTCTTTTTTTTCTTTTTTTTTTTTCCATTTATTTTTATTAGTTGGAGGCTAATTACTTTATATCATTGCAGTGGTTTTTGTCATACATTGAAATGAATTAGCCATGGATTTACATGTATTCCCCATCCCAGTCCCCCCTCCCACCTCCCTTTCCACCCGATCCCTCTGGGTCTTCCCAGTGCACCAGGCCCGAGCACTTGTCTCATGCACCCAACCTGAGCTGGTGATCTGTTTCACCCTAGATAATATACATGTTTCAATGCTGTTCTCTTGAAACATCCCACCCTCGCCTTCTCCCAGAGTCCACAAGTCTGTTCTATAGTTAACTATATTTTTATGGGTATTTTAGATCTTTCCGTTTTCATTATAAACAATCTGTTTATTTGAAGGCCTTGGCTTTTCAGACTCTCTTAATTCTATATGAGAATATTCAGGCCTAGAGATTTTCTAGAACTCACTAATCATGCCTAAATCAAGAATCAGTATTTGTTTGCTTTCCAGTCCAGTAATCTTTTCACTCTCATCCATTTTTTTTAAATATGAATTTTGATGTTATAAGGTTATCTTTATTTTGATGGATTAAATGATTAACATTATTATTTATATTTTGGAGATTAACTTTCAATAACTGTTAACCATATAATGCTACACTGTTATGGTGGATGACCATAGGTATCAAGAGTGTCGGTCAGGTTGGTGTGAGGAGTTTCATTATTTCTAATATAATTAATTTCACAAGGTCTCTAATAAAGGAAAGAGCCTTGGGGTCAGGTCACAGACCTTACTGGAAGATGCCAGTCACTGCCTGGTTTGGTCCTTTCTATTTGTTGCCCTTCTGGAGTCTCCTTCTCTATGAGGTATGTGAATGTCAACACCTTATCTAATCTTATATTTGGAAAATACTTAACTATTCTTTCTTTTCTTCTTTTCTCTTTAGATTACTCTTTATTCTCAAGGCAACCAAGTCATTTAATTAAATAAAAAGTCATGTAGGAGGAAATATTTTTTAAAAAGACACAAGTTTACATTTCAAAAAATGTATCCCACTTGGCTTCCTTTTTCTCTCTCCTACCTGTAACATCTAAATATCGCAACCTGTGACTGTGCCCTTGAATTTAAAGTTAGTCTCATATAAGCAGACTATTTTTTGTTTTTATTCTGATAGATCACTTTTTAATTAAAATGTTCAGTATTTTACATTCAATGAAATTACTATTAATAATGAACAGTCTACTACATTACTGTTTTTTTTTTAATTATCTTTTATTTGTTCATTTGATTTTCCTTTTCTGCCAAGAACAGTGTGTGACAAAAAAATGTTGCCTGCCATTTCAGTAAACAAACACTACCAAACATTCTGGTAAAAAATATGTTTTCCACCATCAGCCATCACCCAGAGCAGCTGCCTCTGATGGTGCACCCTGAGGGGGATTCCGAATGGAGAAATACAGGCTACTGGTCCTAGATAGTTAAGATGCATATCAAAGGGATAATTTCAATGAGATAAGGATCTTGTACCTTCCCATACCCAGAAAAGCACTAAAGTCTTTAACACGGTGTCTGTTTTTTGTGAATAGTGGTAATCGTTTGATACTTGACTACATTTTTTTTTTCAGCAAAAACTACTATATATCCTGGTTCCTCCCTTACCTCTTTGCGACTGCTCTGAGCTATCTGAAAGTTTACCTTCCCAGGATATGGTCCTCAGTAACGTCTCTGGATAAAACCTAATTCTAAACTTTTCAAGTTGTACTCTTTTTTCCAATAGATAAGTGCATGGCACTCAGTCGGCATTCAATTCTTGTTCATTCCCATATCTAAACAATCACTGTGTGTGTGTTTGTCAGTCAGACGTGTCCAACTCTTTGTAACCCCATGAACTATAATCCACCAGGCTCCTCTGTTCATGGGATTCTCCAGGCAAGAATACTGGAGTGGGTTGCCATTCCCTCCTCCAGAGGATCTTCCAGACCCAGGGACTGAATCTGGGTCTCCCACACTGCAGGCAGATTCTTTACTGTGTGAGCAACCAAGGAAGCCCCCCCCCCCCCCCATCACTAATTCCTTCAAATGTAACTCTTTAAACTTATTTTAAAGTTTTCAAAGCAGATTTGGATGTTACATGGAGAAGCAAATAAAGTTTTAGATTACTTAGGTTGTTACTATTTGTTCAGACAATTTCCAGTTCATGGCTGGCTATAACAGCAGATTTATATTTATAACAGAGATTAATTTCCTGCACCTGTTTTTGCCTAAATTCACCATATTACAAGCGAAATAACCTTTCTAAAATGTCATACAAAAGTGTCATCCTATGCAGTCCTGTGCATGGCTAAACCTTGCCACATCAGTTTTGAAAAAACCCAAATTACTTAAGTAGAGCTCAAAAGTTTTATTTTTCTTCCATAACTTCCTCATGTTTTATGCAACAAATATACTAAACTACATGCTGTTCTTCAAAGACACCTTTATTTCTCTGTTTTGAGCCTGAGAATGTTCCCATTTTCATAACAAGCAAAAAAAAAAAAAAAAAAAACCTCTCTATATAACCTCCAAATCAGCTTCCAAAAGAGGGCTAATCACTCCTTTGTTCCAAAACCTTTCCCTCCATGAATACCTATTTTAACATGACATGTTGAATCACAATGTCTTGTCTGTTTTTTTCCTAAACAACGGAATTCTTCAGGGCTTAGAAATGAATTTTGTATATGTAACTCTTGAAACATAATAAGCAAAATATAATGTTAGTTGTTCTTATTTACTATTTATAACAAAAGAACAGTGCCTAGTAGACAGAAGAGCCTCATGAATATGTCAAACAAAATTTCTAAGTATGCATGAATCAGTAAAGTGTGAATAAACTAAAACATGAATATATGCACTTGAAAAAGTTATACCAGATGGTAACAAATGTTTCACTTCATCTTTTAGAATATCAGAGGTAATATCAATGTCAGTGTGTACTCATGTGACTCTTTCTTATTTTTCTTAGTTTATGTTGAAAATGTCTTTCCTTTAACCAATATCTAGAGTTGGAAGGCACTGTGATGGATTTTAGAGGGGCAATGATAGTTATACTGGCACAACACTTAAGGCTTGTTGAGAATAGTTATCAGTTAGATATAAATAAGTATAGGAGAGAAAAAAATAAATACGTTTCTTCTGTCTTTCTAAGTCCTCGGTTGGGACCCCTATAACATAAGACACATTAACGAGAGAAAAGCAAACAAGTTTATTAGCATTGTATAATTCACGTTCATATGAAAAATTCAGGGAAAAAAATGAATAACTCAAAAGTTTGGTTAGAACCTGAATTTACAATATCTTAAGTATAGTATCTTGGCAAAATAATAATAAATTTTTTGAGAAGTGAAAAGAAAAAGGAAAAGAGCCTCAATTCTCCAGGGTCAGTGAACTGTGATAAAGCAAACATAAGCATTTTGTGGACAAACCTCAGTTAATAAAGTTTCTTATGTAGATTCTGCTGGTGTCCTCTCCAAGCTGCTGAGGTCTAAAATTGTCTCTGGTGATTAAGTCTTGTCCATGCTGGGAGAGAAGGGAGGGGAATGTCTTTGAAAAATATATGTTCTTATTTTGGAGGAAGGCAAATAGGACAAAAGCAGGGAGAATTTCATTTATCTATTTTTTCTCAATTTCCTTAAATGCTAAATAATTCTCATGTCTAATTAGCATATTTTGTGGTGGCATATTCTGCCACCCTTCAAAAGAAATGTTTGACTTAGTTGTGTGTAGTCAAGTTAAGACATGTTTTTATTAACACAAATGATTAAAACATTAAAATAACTTCAAGTTATTTTGGTACATTTGTTCACACATACACATCCATATGTAGTTTGCTTCAAGGTATAGTTTTAGATTTATTTTTGGTTGATATTGTTGGACTTTGAAGATTCATGAACAGGTAAAATTACAGTCTATATGTTAAAATTCACTTGTTGAATGAGAGTACAATTTAGAATGTGTAAGCTAAAATAGCAAACATTTATGACGTTCTTGACTTTATGTAGGTCTGTCTTTTTCTTCAACGGCTATCGTTTACAGTCTATGTTTATGATTTTTCAGTGAAGGTTAATACTGATCTAAAACTCAGTTCCTCCTTCGCATTTTTATTTATCTAACATTGACTATTTAGTTTCCTATTTTTAAGGGTAAAATATTCATGGAAAATCAAAAAAATAGACATGCCTTTCTGAATTTTCATAAAAATCTTTTTTTTTTCTAATCTAAAATCAAAAAGAAAGACCAAAAGGAAAATGATGCTGAGGTAGAAATCTCAAACTAAGGGAAAAAAATTAAAGCAGCTGGACTCTGTACCCCCATCCAAAATGAGTCTAAACACCACCACTGATACTCGCACTCAATAGCTGTGTTACATCAGGAAAATGTGTAACCTTAGTGGCCTTAGTGGAAAGTGAGGACAATGGTTTAAACTTGTTTTACTTCTACTAGTCATCATGGGACAACTGAGACTATAAGCCTAGAACCTTCATAGTAACAGATACCATGCCTTTCTCATTTATTGCTGTGAGTCCAACACAGCACATAAATGGTGCTCAATAAATATTTATTTAATAAACAATACATTTGGAGAATTGTAATGAAGATTGGTTTATAAATTAACCTGCAAATTTGTAGGCATTCAATGTTGGTATTCAACATGAATATTAATTGGAAGCCCTGATGCTGAAGCTCCAAACACTGTGATCACTTGATGCAAAGAGCCAACTCATTGGAAAAGACTCTGATGCTGGGAAAAACTGAAGGCAAAAAAAGATTGAAGGGGATGACAGAGGATGAGATGGTTGGATGGCATCACCAATTCAATGGACATGAGTTTGAGCAAACTCCAGGAGATAGGGAAGGGCAGGGAAGTCTGGCATGCTACAGTCCATGGGGTCGCAGAGTTGGACATGACTGAGTGACTAAACAACAACCAATATTTGCACACATTTTGCTCATTAAATTGACCCTTTCATGTTTTTCACTTTTATTATTTTGTTATAAATGTTTTCTCTTTTTGAGAGGTGATGAAATTGCTAAAATTTTTGGATATTACTGACTGTTTTCATGGATAAGCATATTATATTTTATATTTGAAATTTATTTCACAGTTGTCTATTGTCCCTAGATCTTAAATTGTACAAAATTCAATAGAAAAAGTAAAATGGATTAACAATAGAAGAGATTTTCATGGACTTTCTTTAAAATAGCTGCAGGGATTCAAACATAAACCTGCTTTTATTATCTTTGTGTGTCTGCAGCCCATGGGAAGCCTAGAAGTCTCCAAGCAGATTATGGCTCTATGTAAATGAAGAAAAGAAAATTAAAACCAAGAGCTTTCCCATCTCTGTTTAAAGAAAAATTAAATGGCTTTCCTTACTTTCATGTCACAGAGAAATAGGCTTAAATCACTAGAGCTGTGTTAATGTGAGAAGTTTAGAAATTCAGCAAAGCATAAGAGGTAAAACATATTCAATGGTAAGTAACAGCATCTGATTGACATGGCTGTCCTCCGAGTGTCTAAGTGCTTAATTTACCTTAAAGGATAGCTGAGATCACTCAAAAGTTCAAAGAAACAGATGATTGCTTGCTTTGACATCAATGCTCAAGAATTATTTTTCAGTTCAATTCCTTTATTAAACATGATTATGTGCCCTATCCTTGACTTTGCTTTTTTCAAAGGTATAACAAATTTAAATTTAGAAAGAATGAACTTACATATTCATAAATATTTTAAGATAGAAAAGAATGAAAAACAGTTATTGAACCATTCTCCAACAGTTTTTGAATGGATTCCACAAAAATAACCATGTAAAATTTATTTCATGTTTGCATACCTTTACAGAGGGCAACACAAGAGAAGACTCTACACATGGACTTCACCAGATGGTCAACACCAAAATCAGATTTCTTATATTCTTTGCAGCCAAAGATGGAGAAGCTCTATACAGTCAGCAAAAACAAGACTGGGAGCTGACTGTGGCTCAGATCATGAACTCCTTATTGCCAAATTCAGAGTGAAGTTGAAGAAAGTAGGGAAAACCACTAGACCATTCAGGTATGACCTAAATCAAATCCCTTATGATTATACAGTGGAAGTGAGAAATAGATTTAAGGGACTAGATCTGATAGACAGTGCCTGATGAACTATGGACAGAAGTTTGTGACACTGTACAGGAAACAGGGATCAAGACCATCCCCATGGAAAAGAAATGCAAAAAAGGAAAATGGCTGTTTTGGAGGCCTTACAAATAGCTGTGAAAAGAAGAGAAGCAAAAAGCAAAGGAGAAAAAGAAAGTTCTACCCATTTGAATGCAGAGTTCCAAGGAATAACAAGGAGAGATAAGAAAGCCTTCCTCAGTGATCAGTGCAAAGAAATAGAGGAAAACAATAGAATGGGAAAGACTAGAGATCTCTTCAAGAAAATTAGAGATACCAAGGGAATATCTCATGAAAAGATGGGCACAATAAAGGACAGAAATGGTATGGACCTAACAGAAGCAGAAGATATTAAGAAGAGGTGGCAAGAATACACAGAAGAACTGTACAAAAAAGATCTTAATGACCCAGATAACCACGATGGTGTGATCAGTCACCTAGAGCCAGACATCCTGGAATGTGAAGTCAAGTGGGCCTTAGGAAGCATCACTATGAACAAAGCTAGTGGAGGTGATGGAATTCCAGTTGAGCTATTTCAAATCCTGAAAGATGATGCTGTGAAAGTGCTGTACCCAATATGCAAACAAATTTGGAAAACTCAACAGTGGCCACAGGGCTGGAAAAGTTCAGTTTTCATTCCAATACCAAAGAAAGGCAGTGCCAAAGAATGCTCAAACTACTGCACAATTGGACTCATCTCACACACTAGTAAAGTAATGCTCAAAATTCTCCAAGCCAGGCTTCAGCAATACATGAACTGTGAAATTCCAGATGTTCAAGCTGGTTTTATAAAAGGCAGAAGAACCAGAGATCAAATTGTCATCATCCACTGAATCATCGAAAAATCAAGAGAGTTCCAGAAAAACATCTATTTCTGCTTTAGTGATTATGCCAAAGACTTTGACTGTGTGGATCACAATAAACTGTGAAAAATCCAGAAAGAGATGGGAATACCAGACCACCTTACCTGCCTCTTGAGAAACCTATATGCAGGTCAGAAAGCAACAATTAGAACTGGAAATGGAACAACAGACTGGTTCCAAATAGGAAAAGGAGTATGTCAAGGATGTATCTTGTCACCCTGCTTATTTAACTCATATGCAGAGTACATCATGAGAAATGCTGGGCTGGAGGAAGCACAAGCTGGAATCAAGATTGCTGGGAGAAATATCAATAACCTCAGATATGCAGATGACACCACCCTTATGGCAGAAAGTGAAGAGGAACTGAAAAGCCTCTTGATGAAAGTGAAAGAGGAGAGTGAAAAAGTTGGCTTAAAGCTCAACATTCAGAAAACTAAGATCATGGCATCTGGTCCCATCACTTTATGGCAAATAGATAAGGAAACAGTGGAAACAGTGGCTGGCTTTATTTTTGGGGACTCCAAAATCACTGCAGATGATGATTGCAGCCATGAAATTAAGATGCTTACTCCTTGGAAGGAAAGTTATGACCAACCTAGACAGCATATTAAAAAGGAGAGACATTACTTGCCAACAAAGGTCCATCTAGTCAAGCCTATGGTTTTTCCAGTGGTCATGTATGGATGTGAGAGTTGGACTATGAAAAAGCTGAGTGACCAAAGAATTGATGCTTTTGAACTGTGGTGTTGGAGAAGATTCTTGAGAGTCCCTTGGACTGCAAGGAGATCCAACCAGTCCATCCTAAAGGAGATCAGTCCCGGGTGTTCACTGGAAGGACTGATGCTGAAGCTGAAACTCCAATCCTTTGGCCACCTTATGTGAAGAGCTGGCTCATTGGAAAAGACCCTGATGCTGGGAAGGATTGGGGAGGAGAAGGGGAGGACAGAGGATGAGATGGTTGGATGGCATCACCAACTCGATGGACATGAGTTTGAGTAAACTCCAGGTGTTGGTGATGGACAGGGAGGCCTGGCGCACTGTGGTTCATGGGATCGCAAGAGTCGGACAGGACTGAGCAACTGAAATGAACAGAACTGAACTGAACAGAGGGCAAACTTACTGTTTGTCAAGAAATCCATAGCATCATTGAATATTGAGGTTTAAAGAAAAATCCCACTAGATCTAGTATTTTTCTGTATTATAGAGATATACTCATTTTGCATTTCAAAATAATGTCTTGATATTTAATCTAAATTATTTTACCATTTTCCCACCTGATCTCAAATGATATATAATAGAAGACTACATTTTAGGATTCTTAATAGTGCACATATAAATAACAAAACAGTGTCTATAATAAAGTTTCCCAAATACTTAGTATATTTTAAAGAGGTTGCTTCCATTTAAAATATTCAATATACATAATTTGGGACAAATGGAAGCAAATGTGTATTGATCATTTTCAAGCAATATAGTATATATGTATGCCAAGCACTCTTGTAAACACTTTATTAATGTCAATTTATTACCATAACAACCTACAAAATAGATACCTTTATAATCCCTATTTACAGAAGAAAAACTAAACATTTTAGAATCAACTGTGCAAGATCATACAGTGAATAAATAATAGAAATCTGAAAGCAGTGGTCTGCCTACAAAATACTTTTGCTTAACCAGGCACTCTTCTAAGATAAGCACTATTAGTCTCATTTTACAAATCTTGAAACTGAAATAGAAAGATTAAATAATTTTTTCATCAGTATAAATAAGTGGAGATCTGGAATCTAAACACTATAAGAAGAGAAATATAGGCGAGAATTTGAAATGCAAGTTAGAATAAACATAAAACCTATAAATGAAAACTAAGTCTTTGATCAGTTTCATCAAATTAAATTGATGAGTTGCATCTGGTGATATTAAAAGTGTAGGTAAGTTTATTTTACAGTTTATAACTAACTAACTAACTAACTAACTATAACTCAATAGTTTTCATCTTCCACATAATTTAAGCTGACTTACTTTTTAAAAAAAAATCTGAAAATCAGTAATATCTTCTAAACATATAATTTGTACTTGTGACATTGCCTCTACATCTATTTCAACTGCTCCTTTCAATGCCTCTCTTGACTGTTGGCAGATGTTTCTCTTCTCTTATCTTCAATACACCAGTCTACTGGGCCTCCACGCTCTTATTCAACCATGCACAAAAGTAATGATCTGCCCAATTTTGATTCACCTAGAAGTGTCTCTTCCTTTTTTCACCAGTTACAGCTATGTCACTAGCTGCTTTTTTATCAGAAGCTGTTTGGACTAGGAAAATGCCTTTCCTATCTCTTATAGTATTTTGCAACAGAATAGCACATGTCCTGTGTAGAGAACAAAGCACTGACTTTGCAGCATCTACTCACAAACAAATTTCAATTTTCCTCTAGTTAAAAACATTCACCCACTCTCAGGCCAGTAAGGAGCAAGCAAAGCTGATACCACTTTTAACTCACAGAATGAGAACAAGACTGAAACAATCTAATATTACAAACGTGTATGGTTTTGCAATTGAAATATTACTCAATAAAGACAATAAAATCCAAAAGTTTTTGGAAGAAAATTATGTGAAAGGGTTTGATTTCTCTTAGAAATCTGGAGCTTAAGAATCAAAGAGACTTGATTATTCTGTTGCATGTGACACTTAAGGAACTGCAAAAGAGAATCAAGAATCAGAAAGACATCTTGTCTGATGATAATGTTTGAGCCTGGAATTGAGTCATTCTGAAGCCTACCCACCACCAGATAGCTTGGCCTGGGTAATATGTAACTTGTGACAAAAAGTATTTCCGAGTACCTTAACCTGTGATATTTAGAAAGCCAACTCTAAGGTAAATGCTTATTTGCCACCATGTCATTAGACGTGAAACCCAAGAAAACAAGTGTCCAGAACAAAGAAGTGAAATTCAGTGCAAGTCGCTCAGTTGTATCCAGCTTTTTGTGACCCTATGTGCTATACAGTCCATGGAATTCTCCAAGCCGGAATACTGGAGTAGGTAGCTGTTCCCTTCTCCAGGGGATCTTCCCAAGCCAGGGATTGAACTGAGGTCTCCTGCATTGCAGATGAATTCTTTACCAGCTGAGCCACAAGGGAAGCCTAGAATACCAGAGTGGGTAGCCTATCCCTTCTCTGGCGGATGTTCCTGAACCAGGAATCGAACTGGAGTCTCCTGCATTGCAGGTGAATTCTTTACCAGCTGAGCTGTCAGAGAAGCTCTAAGAAAAAAGAAAATGACAAAGGGAGAATCCAACCTGTGGCCACTTGGGTGACTGATTCTAATAACTTGGTGTCTTCTTCTTAGAGGTTATCACATGAACTCTATCTTAGAACAGTCCACAGTGACGGAGGGTGTGGATGGTAAACCTGACCATCAGATCTTACTTTCCATTGGTCAGAGTTTCAGCCCAAGAGAGTTATTCAGGGTCAAAAAACATGGGGTCCAGACAGGGTTCCATTGTATCCCCAGCCTTTACATTGATAAAAACACTTTCCTTAACCAAACCTTACTCAGGCACCTCTAAGCCCTCTGTGAACTAGGTTTTATACTTGGCACTTGACCTCGAGAGTGAGAATCTTGCCAAGTCAGTTTGGGATGAATTTTCCACCCTCAATATCTGGTCACCCTTCATGTCCTGAGGATCAAATTCTTAATTCCCAGATGCCTCAGAGGAGATCTGATTACTGTGGCCTGCTTGCAGCAAGGATCCCGTCAGGTCAGGTCAGACAAAATCGTTCCTTACCCCCGGTGTTTCCTCTTAGTGATTTTCTATCCATAGACCACAACCCCTTCTCCTTTGGTGTAAATCGATTTCAGAATTAAGCCCAGTTCAGTACTAATGTCTCCTTCCCCCTTTAGCAATAGTTCCCAAGTAAACTTCGTTTTCACCAGTTTTTGTCAGGCTCTGGTTTTTCTTTAACAACAGGGAAGTCTTCTAAATCAGGAGGTAAACACTTTTGGTGATCTACCATCAGGGTAACATTTAGAACACTGATCGATGCCTTCATTTAGCTGGTTATGTCAGTGATGGCTGGTATATAAAAAGGGAAAGCTCCAGAGGATCTGATGGTTTTTGGAACAGATATCTAGCACATCTTTTCACTCTAGTAATTTAGCACTTACTAAATTTATTACATGGAACTAGAAGAGTTCCACCATAGAATTTCCTGGACAGCTAAAGTCACTGTTCTTTCAATTTTACTTCATAAATATCTCCTTTGTAGAGTATATAGGAACACTTGTTGACAGAAGATTGAGTTGGAATTGATTTAAGTAAATGTCTGTACTGTTATTTTAATCCCTCATCAACAACAATACAAGCATACTAAAGCTAAGGCACACATTTTCTCATCTTGGCAGATTTTGTATTATGAATTCCATGCTCAGTAATCTATTTTCCTTTAGGATTTATCTTCTGCTCCTCAATTCCATTAAATGTAACTTATTCAGAGAAACTTATTTTTGAACAAGGCTAATTTCTTTCCCCTAAGGAACACTGGCACCCAAGAAAATCAATGGGTTCTTTCCCTACCTACCCACACTAAACAACTCAAAACTTTGACAGGCTTTCACTGACTGAATAATTTAAGACAGATAAACATTCAAATATAAAAATAAAAATTCACAAAAATGAAAATAAACCACAGTAACAACAGAACAAATACAGTAAGTGACTAAGATATTTGACAGTAGACAAAAATGTAAGCACTAATAATTTTAAAATTTTAAAAGGATTAGAAAAATAAAGAGAAGTATTTATTAATAGTGATATATAAAACAGTGTAGAGTTGTTTCTCATTATTTATGCTAGTAATGTTCTATATAGTCACCATGAATGCTGAATTAGTAAATACTGACCCACTGTTCCCAGGGGAAATTCATAGTTAGGTTCTGAGAGGCTTTAGTCACAATTTTGTCCATCAATATATAATTTTGTTTTGTGTGTATTTCTGTTTAAAGATATTTAATATATATTTCTAATTTATTGAATCACAGTCAAAAGCAAGGCAGCTCAAACCTGAATGAAGCTTATCTAGCAAACACATTTTCTCTGGAAGTCTTATCATAGACTTCTTTAACAAACACATTTTCTCTGGAAGTCTCATAGACTTATTTAACTTTTAGGTGGTACTTCAGCACTATGTTTGCAGGCCATTTTAAGCAACACAATCGGCCAAGAAGCACAAAAAAGTATAAATTACAGCATTAAATAGAACACAAAAAGAGTTTTCATTCTCAGAGTTAAAAACAAAGCAAAGTATTACCTTGTTCAAATTCAGCTGGAAACATGAGCATCAGGAAAGCTAAACTTTTCACTACTTTATGCATGTTTGCAAATGATCACAGAAAGATGTTTGTTAACAGGGGTATTATAAATAGAAATTAGAAAGTTGGAAAATTTTGCAAATAGAGAATCTGTAAATAATGAGAATCTACTTAAATTAAGTGTAATATTATAAATTAAGAAACTTGAAAATCAAAACCCCAGTGAGTTCAAAGAAGTTAAGAAATGAGCATCAGTGAAGGTTGTTCTGAGGTAGCTCTCTTGGATTTGGATAAAGAACAGAGAGGCAGAGAGAAAAAGCATTGGCTTCATGCATTCATTTCATTTACCTTCTGCTCAGGCAACTGAATGCAGTAGGTAGAATTAGAGGTAGGGGAGAGTAGGGTAGGGGCCTGATCACGTAGCTCAGATAGGCAGGCTAACTTGATGCTTTATGTAAATAAACATGAAACATTACCCTGGAAAAATTTAATGCTTTATCTACCTGTATTTGTATGTACTTTTTATGTGATTTTGTATTTTGAGGTTTTTTTTTAACACTGCTAAGATTTCCGTGAGTATTATACTCTTCCTCAAATTACTTGTTTCAGGTAATGGGTATTCACTCCTTTGGGCAGAATTATTTATTCTTTTTGAGATACATGATTTATAAAATTGGTAAAATACAAAAATTTGATTAAATCTAAAAATATCAGAGGTCTGCAAGGAGATCCAACCAGTCCATCCTAAAGGAGATCAGTCCTGGGTGTTCATTGGAAGAACTGATGTTGAAGCTGAAACTCCAATACTTTGGCCACTTGATGTGAAGAGCTGACTCATTGGAAAAGACCCTGATGCTGGGAAAGATTGAGGGCAGGAGGAGAAGGGGACGACAGAGGATGAGATGGTTGGATGGCATCACTGACTTAATGGACATGGGTTTGAGTAAACTCCGGGAGTTGGTGATGGACAGGGAGGCCTGGCGTGCTGCAGTCCATGGGGTCGCAAAGAGTCGGACACAACTGAACCACTGAACTGAACTGAACTGATGACAAACTCACAGCTAACATCACACTCAGTGATGAAAGGTTGAAAGCCTTTGTTCTAAAATCAGGAATAAGACAAGGATGCCCACTCTCACCACTTCTATTTAACATAGTACCAGATGTACAAGCCACAGCAATCAGATAACAAAAAGAATTAAAAGTCATCCAAATTGGAAGGGAAGAAATAAAACTGTCACTATTTGTAGATGACATGATACTGTGCATAGTATATCCTAGAGCCCCCACCAAAAAAAACAAGGAAGAAGAAAAAGAAACCAACTAAACAAAAAGTGAATAGAATTAATAAATGAATTCAGTAAAGTTCAGGATATGAGATTAATATACAGAAATCTGTTGCTTTTCATTTGCTAATAATGAGCTATCAGAAAGAGAAAGCAAGAAAACAATCCTGTTTAATATTGCATCAAAAAGCATATAATACCTAGAAATAAATTTAACCACGAAGGTGAATGACCTGAACCAGCAGCAGGAAGTCTACTCAGTAATATTTGAGTATATGTATATACATGAATATTACTCAGCCATAAAAAAATCCTGCCATTTGCAACAATGTGGATGGACATAAAGAGTAAAATGCTTAGTAAAATCAGACAGAGAAAGACAGATACTCAATGTTATCATCTCTATGTGAAATCTCAAAATATAAAATACATATATATATATATAAGAAAATAGAAACAGATTGACAAGTATAAAGTAGGAATTAGTGATTAACAGTAGGAAGAGGAGAGGACGAAACGGGATACAGGATTAAGAAATACAAACTACTATGTAAAAAACAGATAAGCAACATGAATGTATTGTACAGCACTGAGAAATATAGTTATCATTCTGTAATAACTTTAAATGGAGTATAATCATAAAAATATTGAATCACTTGTCTGTTATGCACTCAAAACTAATATAATAGTGTAGATCAGCTACCCTTTAACGAAAAAGAGGTATGTAACATGTAGTACATTCTCTATTTGAATTACTTGCTTTCTGAGTAGTACTTTTAATTTCAGGAATTTGGAGTAATCACTTCAGTGTTTCTGAAGCATTCTTATAAACTGGATAAGCAACAATTGTTTTTTTAAGACAGAAATGCCCTAATTTGCCTAAATTTACTGTTTTTCTTGATGAACACAAATTACTTTCAAATTACTTTGAAGCATACTCATGACATTTTTTTTTCTCTAGTTTGCAACACAGTTTTTTAACATAAGCTATTAGTGGAGAATATAAATTTTTTGTTTTGGTTTACTGGAACCACAAAGGACACATTCTCTAATATGTGCCACGTTTAACACAACGCTTGTTTGACAGATTGTATGGATCAATAAGTGGGCATAATTAAGAAACCAGGCTTAATAATGAGACAAATTAATTTCTATTTTCAATGAAATAATCCAGTTATTTTTGGAAAGCTCTTATTTTATTCACATCAGATTTATAATTAAAATGGTAAATTAACTCTCCAGGCAAGATTTCAGATTTTCACTCTCTTCAAACTCTACAGTTAGAAGAAAAATGAACCAATAATTTCTAACAGAATTTTGAACACACGCCAATGAAAAATGGAATTCATTAAGAAAGACAGTTGCAACCATATAAGGTGTTACTATGGTGTCAATTCAAATAAGAAGTCTAAGGACAGACAAAGTCAGGAATGAAAAACGTGCATTAAAATTGAACATATGAAAACATTTCAGAAATCAAACTTTTGGACCATGTCAACAAAAGTAAAGTGAAGACTGTCTCTGTATCTTAATACGAAATGAGATTGCCAGCTCTGATGCATTTTTCCACTTTCTTCCACCATAGTTGCATTAGCATTTCTCACTTACACACCAGTTGCATCGCACAGGTACCACTATCATTTTTCAGAATAAAAATTAAAGCTACTCTGTTGTCCTAGTAAGATATAACAATATCTTGATACTTAGATTGCTTCAAAACAAAACGTTCTAAGACTAGAGCTGAAAATTCCTCTTCATCCTTGTGTGCTGTGATTGGTACATTTTCATAGAATGAACTTGAAATTTAGGAAGTTGGCAAAACGTTTTAAAAGGTTCTTGTCTTCTGAAAGCCTCTGTTTTCAAAGGCAATATAATCCCTTAAAAAATATTAATAGGAGTGTCAATAATCTAGAGTTTTGCTGGGTTTGCTAAAACTGATAATTTTTTTTAATTATAGCAAATATAATTTGAGAAAAAGAATTTCTGAAGTTACATTGATTGAGATTCATTATGATGTATAAGAAAATTCATGCTCAGAATCATAACTGCAGGCACTGAAACATCCTTAGCGACTAAAGATATATTTTGGTGTTTGATGCTGTCATGTTGGACTCTTTGCAATGCCATGGACTGCAGCCCACCAGGCTTCTCTGTCCATGGGATTCTCCAGGCAAGAGTACTGGAGTGGGTTGCCATTCCCTTCTCCAGGGATCATCCCGACCCAGGGATCAAATGCAAGTCTCCCCCATTGCAAGCATATTCTTTACCACATAAGCCACCAGGGAAGCCCACTAAGATGAACAGGTACCTTTATATACTTTAGAGAGCTTTTAGTCAAGGCTGAATGAGAGTCACAGTTGCATAATAATCAGTTAACAAGAGAACATCAAGAAAGCAGAGTCTGAATTCCTAAGCATTTCCAGCGTTTGCTTATAGTTGTACTTTTAAAATAGTTAACTGCTTCCTTCCCTTTGTCTAAAATTCTATATATACGTGATTAAAACATATCATCAGATTATAACTAGTAGCAGATGCCAGAATAGGCATCCATCTTTCTCTGAAAATTTCAGACTCACAACTTTTAGAATGAGACAGAAATTTAGTCGATGGTTTCCCAGCCCAACACAAATAAAGCTACCTCTTCTCTGACTGTTCGTGCCCTTGACTTTCCAGTCATTCTCCGTCCTTCACTAAGGATTTCCACACCTGGATCATGGACACCCTCCCTCTAGTGCCCTACTATTAAGATCAACATCCATGATGATTTGAACATTGAGATCCACTGAAGACCCATTTAGTATCACTCATAGTTTCTTGATCTCCTCAGTTAACCACCTACCTAATCTCAGTGGCACCCTCCATAACTGCATCACTTCTAAACTTGATGCATTTCTAAACTTGCCCTTTTTTGTCTTCATCCCCACCCTTCATCTCACTGCATTGCTATTCCACTCTGATCATTATAAACATGATGGCTCTTACAGAAGACACTACAGTCTCAAGTTCTGTTTCCTCCAAACCCATCCCAAATTCCATGGTGCTGCACTGTGTTCATTCCTTTGCAAACCTAGAACTCTTTCCTTATTTCTCCTTTCTCTTTATCACCTGACAAAATTCCAATCCTAGTGAAAGCCAGGATCTCATTTCTGTTTAGCCAAACGTTGCTGTAGAGAGATATATAAAAGTTTTGACTGAGAATAACATTAACAGAAAATATTAGCATCCTTTCCTTAAAACTTAATTTTCCCACAACCTGTGACTACAGCCACGTGGCTCAGATGGTAAAGAAACTGCCTGCAATGCAGGAAACCTGGGTTCAATCCCTGAGTCAGGAAGATCCCCTGGAGAAAGGAAAGGCAACCCACTCTAGTCTCCTTGCCCGAAGATGGACAGAGAAAGCTGGCAGGCTACAGTCCATGGGGTCACAAAGAGTGGAACACGACTGAGTGATTAACACATTTCTTTTCATGACTGCTATTTACACAATCTCATTCTTAACCCTCCCTCACTTCCTGTTCTCCTGAATCCCAAGCAACATTTTCTATATTTCATAGAAAGATATAAATATCCGGTGAGATGTCCTTTTCTCAGAATGAATCCCAACCAGTCACTGATACCCAAACTGCATACCCTGTTCTCCCACTTGCAACGATGCGAGAGGTGTTTCTGCCTTTGCTGTTGCCGTGGTTCTGGACCCTCTAACTCCTTGCAAAAGCCAGTAGTTAGCCCTCTGACTCATCTTACTCAAATGCTCTTCAACATTTGACACAGACGATCATTCCCTGGTTTAAACATTTTCTTCTCTGGAATTCCAGGATATCACATTCTTATGAAATGTCTTCTTTTTTTCCATCGGGTTCCTTCTGTACATGGCTTTCACTATTGTCTCCTTGTCCCTACTAGGCCTCTAAATATTCTGATAACTAGGATATTATCTTTAATGTTCTACCGATATATTGAATCTGCTTTTTATTTCATTTTGTGCATTCTAAATTATCTTATCCAGTTCAGCAGTTTCAAATATGATTCTAAGATTTTATCTCCATTCTGGCCTCTACCGTGAGTCTTGAGCTCCTAAACATGCATACTATCATTATATATTTTTGTTATTTTATTTAATTTTAATTAATTTTAATGCTCAATGTCATTGCTTAATAATCACCTTTAGTTAAAAATGATGGATACAGAAGTCTTAACCTTTTCTCATTGAAATAATTTTCACTTAATTCTTCTATGACTCAGTAAATGATACCATTATTCATTTAGATGATTTATCTTTGATTTTTGTACTTTTCTCACAATGGTTTCTCTATTGTTTCCAGTATATCAGCAAATCATACTATTCATATCTTCAAAATGCATTCATTTCTCAAAATTTCAGCTATTAATTTTATAGTTCAAGTCACCATCCTCTTTGACATCTAACATAAAAATAGCCTCTCATTTGATCTCCTTGTCTCTTTAAATGTGAGCCAGCATGATGGTTTTAAAATATAAATCAGAGCTTGACAATTTCACTGAACACCGTCACAAGTTTTCCTATTACTCTTAAAATAAAATCCAACTCCATAACAACGGCCTGAGCTGTATCTGGCCTCTGATAGCTTCTCTAAATTCTTTCTCATTTCCTCCCATCAGCCATTATGTGTTAGTAACTTTATTGAATTTTTAAAATTTTTTTCTCTTTTCCTCTATTTAATCATGAAAAGCATGTTGCCATCCAGGATCTATGAATTTGAGTTTCCTGTTTTTCAAGCTCTTTCTAGGAAGTTCCTCCATTTCCTAATCCAGACTCAATTCAAATGATTCCTTCTCACAGAGCCTTCCCTGGCTACCTGTTCTAAGCATCACTGTGAACACTGTATTTAATCTTCCTATTAACACTCATTATCTGCCAATATCTTACACATGCATTTGTTTTTATGTCCATTAACTATATCTCACTCTATATTATAAATGTTTTGTGAGAATTCTTACTTCTTCTTTCTATTCTAGCAACAAAGAAAGAGTCTAGCACATAAAAGGCAATTGAAATTTAGTCACTTTCTGATTGCAGAAGATCTACTGCAATCTTTAGCATTTGTTTGTTTGCCAGAGAGAGAGAGAAAGGAGTATAGATAGATAGATATTAAAGATCATCACAGGCGACACTGCTCCTTCCTTTCCCAAAGAAAGACTTGTGTAAGTGTCGCATCAAGGAGGCGTCATGTTTGATCGTTTTTTCCATGATTATTTTAAAGTCCACCCCATTGTTAAGTGGTGATTTGGAAGTACTCCTTTAGGAATTTCTAATAAAACTTAACCTATGAAAAGGTATACATTAAACTTTGAAAGTGAAAGTGAAGTCTCTCAGTCGTGTCCGACTCTGTGTGAACCCCATGGGCTGTAGCCTACCAGGCTCCTTAGTCTATGGCAATTTTCCAGAAAGAGTACTAGAGTGGGTTGCCATTTCCTCCTCCAGGGGATCTTCCCGACCCAGGGATTGAACCCGAGTCTGCTGCATTGCAGGCAGACGCTTTACTATCTGAGCCACCAGGGAAGCCCCATACATTAAACTTTAGAATTCAGTAGATATTTGTCCAGGGCTTGAAATGCACCAGGAACTGTGTCAAGTGTAATGGTCAAGAAAAACTAAGTTTCCTATCTTCACAGGGCTTGATATTAGTGAGATAAGTATAATTTAAAAGTCTGATGTCAAGGAACCCAAGGAAATACAGTATTTGAAGAATGAAACAAAAATGGGAAGCTGTGTATTCAGTGCATGTTGAGTAAGGTAAGTACTGAAATATGTATATTGAATTCAATAGCCAGGAAATTAATATGCTGAATAGGAGCAGATTTAGTAGAGATATTAAGGAAAGAAGTGTGAAATTCTTATTATATTAGGATTACAATGAGTATAACTCCTTAAAAATGGTAGATAAAAGCATGTACATAAATTAAAAAAAATTTTTTTTGTTCTATTTCAAATAAAGAGAACCTAAAAAAAATGAAAATATTGCTGGAATGAGCTAATCGGGAGAGACAAACTGAAGATAAGATAGAGAAAGATATGAAAAATCAAAACAAATAGATGTTGAGGGGAGCTCCAATTAGAAGGAGATGCTGGCTATGGATTCATGTAGGTTAGTAGGTTTGGGAGAAGATGAGAAAAAGGTTACAAGTGAAGGTCTGCATTCTCTTCCCTGTGCTGTGCTGAGCTTAGTCCGGCTCTTTCTGACCCCATGGACTGTAGCCCGCCAGGCTCCTCTCTCCATGGGGATTCTCCAGGAGTGGGTTGCCATGCCTTCCTCCAGGGGATCTTCCCAAACCAGGGATTGAACTCAAGTCTCCTGCATTGCAGGCAGCTTCTTTACTGTCTGAACCACAGGGCGGCCCATGAATACTGGAGTGGGGAGCCTGTCCCTTCTCCAGGGGGTCTGCCTGGCCCCGGAGTTGAACGGGGGTCTCCTGCATTGCAGGCAGATTCTTTACCAGCTGAGCTGGAGGGAAGCCCAAAAGGTGCCCCTAGGAAGTATAAAAAAAGAAAATCTGTCCAGTACATAGGGCATAAAGAAGGAATAACAGGTTTGGGAAGGACAGAGAACATTTTAAATAAATACAGGAAATAGGAGAAGATTTGAGACAGAGAAAAGGACTGCTAAATTACATGAAACAGTGTTGGCGAACAGAACTTTCCACAGTAATTAAAAGTTTCTATACATCAGCTGTCCAAAACTATAACCACTAAGCTTGAGGCCACTGGGCACTTGAACTGTGTCCAGAGCAACTGAGAAACTTCTAAATTGCATTTCAACTCAATTAATTTAAATATAAATAGTCACATTTGCTTAGTGGCTATCATAATAGATGGGCAAGTATGGAGCATCTAATTGGAGATTATAGCCATTAATCTATAATAAGGAGGGAATTTTTTTTCTGACTTAAATCAGAGATAAAACAGGAAAGTATACTGAGATTGAACCATATTTGATTGGATTGAAGACAAGGTCTTGGATCAAGAGTCTTGGAAATGAGTCAGTTCTTCACGTCAGGTGGCCATAGTATTGGAGCTTCAACTTCAGCATCAGTCCTTCCAATGAATCAGGACTGATTTCCTTTAGGATGGACTGGGTGGATCTCCTTGCAGGCCAAGGGACTCTCAAGAGTCTTCTCTTACACCACACTTTAAAAGCATCAGTTCTTCAGTGCTCAGCTTTCTTTATGGTAAACTCTCACATCCATACATGACTACTGGAAAAACCATATTTTGACTTGATGGACCTTTGTCAGCAAAGTGATGTCTCTGCTTTTTAACATGCTGTCCAGGTTGATCATAGCTTTCCTTCCAAAGAGCAAGCATCTTTTAATTTCATGGCTGCATTCACCATCTGCAGTGATTTTGGAGCCCAAAGAAATAAACTCTGCCATGGTTTCCATTGCTTCCCCATCTATTTGACATGAAGTATGGGACTGGATGCCATGATTTTAGTTTTTTTAATGTTCTGTCTTAAGCCAGCTTTTTCACTCTCCTTTTTCACTTTCATCAAGAGGGTCTTTAGTTCCTCTTTGCTTTCTGTCATTAGGGTGGTGTCATCTGCATACCTGAGGTTATTGACATCTCTCCCGGCAGGCTTGATTCCAACTTGTGCTTCGTCCAGGCAGGCATTTCTCATGATGTACTCTGCATGTAAGTTAAATAAGCAGGGTGACAATATACAGCCTTGACATACTCCTTTTCCTATTTGGAATCAGTCCGTTGTTCCATGTCCAGTTCTAACTGTTGCCTATTGACTTGCATACAGGTTTCTCAGGTCAGGTGGTCTGGTATTCCCATCTCTTAAAGAATTTTCCACAGTTTGTCATTATCCACACAGTTAAAAGGCTTTGGAGTAGTCAGTAAAGTAGAAGTAGATATTTTTCTGGAACTCTCTTGCTTTCTCTGTTAATTTCCAAGGCAAGTCATTCAATATCACAGTAATCTAAGTCTATGCCCTGACCAGTAATGCTGAAGAAGCTGAAGTCGAACAGTTTTGTGATGACCTACACAACCTTCTAGAACTAACACTAAAAAAAGATGTCCTTTTCATCATAGATGACTGGAATGCAAAAGTAGGAAATCAAGAGATACCTGGAGTAACAGGCAAGTTTTACCTTGGAGTACAAGATGAAACAGGGCAAAGGCTAGCAGAGTTTTGCCAAGAGAACGCACTGGTCATAGCAAAGACCCTCTTCCAACAACATTAGAGACAACTCTACACGTGGACACCACCAGATGGTCAATACCAAAATCAGAATGATTGTATTCTTTGCAGCCAAAGATGGAGAAGCTCTATACAGTAAGCAAAAACAACACTAGGAGCTGACCATGTCTCATGAACTCCTTATTACAAAATTCAGACTTAAATTGAAGAAAGCAAGGAAAACCACCAGACCATTCAGATTTGACCTAAATTAAATCCCTTATGATTATACAGTAGAAGTGACAAATAGATTCAAGGGATTAGGTCTAATAGAGTGCCTGAAGAGCTATGGACGGAGGTTTGTGACATTGTACAGGAGGCAGTGATCAAGACCATCCCCGAGAAAAAGTAATGCAAAAAGAGAAAATGGTTGGCTGAGGAGGTCTTACAAATAGCTGAGGAAAGAAGAGAAGGGAAAGCCAAGGGAGAAAAGGAAAGATACACTCCTCTGAATTCAGTGTTTCAAAGAATCAAAGGAGAGATAAGAAAATCGTCCTAAGTGATCAATGCCAAGAAATAGAGGAAAATATAATAGAATGGGAAAGACTAAGATCTATTCAAGAAAATTAGAGATACCAAGGCTATATTATATGCAAAGATGGGCACAATGAAGGACAGAGATGGTATGGACCTAACAGAAGCAGAAGATAGTAAGAGGTGACAAGAATACACAGAAGAACTATACAAAAAAGATCTTCACGACCCAACCACGATGGTGTGATCACTCAGCTAGATCCAGACATCCTGGAATGTGAAGTCAAGTGGGCCTTAGGAAACATCACTACAAACAAAGCTAGTGGAGGTGATGGAATTCCAGTTGAGCTATTTCAAATCCTGAAATATGATGCTGTGAAAGAGTTGCACTCAATATGCCAGCAAATTTGGAAAACTCGGCAGTGATCACAGGGATGAAAAGTTCAGTTTTCATTCCAATCCCAAAGAAAGGCAATGCCAAAGAATGTTCAAACTACCATACAATTGCAGTCATCTCACATGATAGCAAAGTAATGCTCAAAATTCTCCAGGTGAGTCTTCAACAGTACATGAACCAAGAACTTTCAGATGTTCAAGCTAGGTTTAGAAAGTGCAGAGAAAATCAATGCATGGTTCAAAAGTGGACTGATTGATTCCTTAAAAGTAGAAATTCCATCACACTAGCATGGATGGCGTAAATAACTGCTTTCAGTTGCTTTTCATTCACCCTTAGATTTATTCCTCAATTAAACATTTATTGAGCACCTTTAGTGTGTCCAGTGATCTAGATTTAAAGATGAATTGAATTTCATTGCCCCTTCTATTAAGAAACTTACTTTCTCATGTGAGATACTGAGGAATAGTGTTACAGTGAGACTTATGTCAATTATTTTAGTCTTTAAGTATATACATATATATTTTTTTCTATCTAAAATTATACAGCTCTATGTCCATATCATGTAATTATGATGATCTTATTTAATTTTGAATTGATCACAGTTTACTTAATCAGGAGTTGCACTACAATTCATTCAGTCTGTTAGCAATAAAACTTTCAAGTTTATTTGGCAGTGTTAAACTCCAAAACCCCCAGAGTACTATGAACTGTTTTGACTGTTTCTTACTCCCAACTGCTTGATCCCTACTCCTACATAAGTGCAGTTCTCGAAGCCCTAAGAAAACTGGGGGATATACACTAATTCCCTTTCAGAGACAGTCGTTGCTCTGCCAGATTCATCTAGCAGTTAGTGGCCTCACTACTTTGGCCTCATATACATTTTTCTCTAGGCGACATTTTGATGCCAGTAACCTCACTATGCTCTTTTGCATTATCCCTAAGGGATATTCACAGAATATCTTTACCTTTCATTAATACAAACTTTTCTTCAAAGTTTCTAGACTTAACAGAATTCCTATGATATGCTATTGTTCAGTCGCAAAGTGGTGTCCGACTCTTTGCGACCCCACGAACTGCAGCAAACCAGGCTTCCCTGTCCTTCATTCTCTCCTTGAGTTTACTCAAACTCATGTCCATAATTAAATCTATGAATATTGGTTCTTTTTGAGATAACCACTACAGAAGACACAAATGCCTCTGGAATTAAAGCTTGATAAAAGCTATTTTATCAACATGATGCACTTGCTCTGGTACCACATATTCTAAACACAAAACTATAGAACATATCATATTTTGATAGGATTTTTAAATTATCTAGTAGCACTACTTTGTTCTCGCTTCATCACATCAAGTAATGCAGTCTACAAATAGTGACAATCATGCCATTTTTGTTAATTTTGTCCCCAGTAAAATAAACCCTGAAGTCTATTTTAGGCATATATTGACTTTGTTGTCTGTGTCTTCATTGTATCTCTTGCCTAATCATTTTCCTAATATTTCTTTTATCACTATTCTGTAGAAAATTTCATAATTTAACCCAAACATATTTGTTTTATATTCTGCAGTTAATTATAGCCCATGATTCCTCACTTACATTTGCTGAATTAGTGAATTTTGAATTGTCTTAAATATCAAGCAAATTTCTCCACTTTAGATTGACAGTTTTTTCAAATCTGCTTTCTCTTAATTGCATTCTACAGTTCTTTATCCATCCTAGTGAGATCATCATACAGCTTTTCTCCAATTTTCTCCTTAGGTTTTTAAAAAAATATATCAAAAGATTTCCCTTTATCCATATCCTCATGCATCTCTTTCTGTATCTTCATGTATAAGGTACTCTTTGTGATACAGACTTGATGGTGGTTATTTCCCTCAAACTAAGAACATTTTATTTGGTTTGGGAGTTTGCCAACATATAATGAAAGGGAGGGTGTGGGTAAATTATCTCTTGACCAACAAATAGATGACATCTTTTACCTGAGTGGGGACCGCAACTATTTTGATCATCACTGTATACCTAGTGCTAAGGGGAAAAAAGCTCAATATATTCTTGAACAGATGAATAATAAAATCTCTTAGATACTTAAGTGAAAAATCAGCTGATACACACAGCTTCTGGTCTAATTAACAGTATCTATCATTAAAGATAAAGATTTTTACTGTTCTAACGTAGACTTTTCCCAGTGAATAGATCTATGACCACATGAAGTTAATAAACAAACCACCTTCTTAGCAAATGCAGAGACACACACACACATACACACAGAAAACCAGCAATCCCTACCATGGAGACCCAGCAAGGCTTTCCCTGAATCCTATAGGACTTTACTTTGAGGATTTCATTTCCCTGTTCACATTGTGCCATCTGCAGGTCCATAACTTTGATTTTTGTGGAAATTGTAGTTTGAAAGTTTGGAGACCCAAAAGCAGAACCTAAATGCTCAAAATCTCATTTAATGATGGCAAGTATTCCTGAATAGTTCCAAGTGGCAGGAAACAAACAAACAAAAAATTGTGTTTAAGCTTGCCATGTTGTCTTCCAGGGAAGCTCTTTTGTTCATGAAAAGTCTTTCTGGACTCAAGAATTTGCCTAACTAGACATGTTAATTTCTGATGCTCTTGTGAGTTTCTCTCTTTTTAATGTTTTCACTTTTTATTTTCCTTCCCTGTTTTTCCAGAACTTCAGAGATGTCTAGTCAGACAACATTTTATTTTGGAAGATATACTTGTATTATTTAGGCTTGTTTGGCTCTTCAGTCAATTATATTAATATTCATCTTGGAAAATGGCTCCTCAGCAACAAACTTACATTTCCCAGCCTCCCTTTCTGTTAGCATGGCCAAAAGATTAAGTTCCGGTCAATGGGAAGGAGGTGAAACTTATCATGTAGCAGATTCCAGAAAACTTTCTTAGGAGAGCACTGGCATAAGTTTTACTTCTTTATTTTCAATTGATCCTCCATCCTGCTGTTTAGAACATGTATACCTGGGATGTAAAAGTCACTCTCTTAAACTAAGCTATTTAAGTATCATTGAGCAGCAAGGTTGAAGAAGTCTAATTTCTTGAGTTGCAATATGAAGAGGATTTATTTTTCTTGAATTATAATTTAATATCTTGTAAATTATTTTTGTTCTGTTTACAAACGTATCAGCAGAAATTCATTGTGTGGAGAGTGATAGGGAATAAAGATAAATAAAATATATGAGCATTATTAGATGCAAAAAAATGGTCCCCATTTCAAATAAAAGTTAGTCCTCCCTTGGAATCTTATGCAATATAATTTATGAATTGAAGATGTACTTCAGAAGTCATTGTGGGTACAGTGTAGGTGGTATATCATTTGACTGTTCCTTGAATAGAAGTTATTAATTTGAACCCTATTTAGTCAGAATTTGTGATAATTTGAAAAAAGCTCATCATTGCCTAGGGAAAATGACTTTAAATTTGACAATATAAACTAAGTTAACAGATTTTCATGTGCCATTTTATATGTAAGCAAAGATACTGTAATTTCTGCTAAAAGCAAGTCCCTAAACACCTAATTTAGAGAGTACTTATTTATGCCTGAGTTCCTATGCGACCAGGATATGAAGAGTATTCTGTTTCTTGTGAGCTGTTCGCTGAAGAAAATGTATTAATAGTTTAGAAAAGTTTCACTTCAGACAAATGAACAGAAGGAAATTTTCAGAAATTTTAGCTGCTTTTCAAGGAAAGACTCTCAAAATATATGAGGCCAAATAAAGTATAAACTTCTGGTTCCACCTGAAAGATTCTAACAGAGGAGTTGTAGGTGCTGGCCAGAGGGATGATGCTACACTTGTGCTTTAGTTAATAATTTAGTGAGCAGTTAATAATTCACAGAAAATATTCAGTAATCTGACCCATTTCTCTTAATATTACAAATATATTTGTCTAACCCCACTTCTTAGAGTACATCTTTCAAATATTATGGCATATAATTAAAATGTATTTGAGAGTTTATTAGTTTATTTCTTTATTTTTAAGTCAAAGAATTGGTAGTAACTCAGTGTTCATAGGCTTCCCAGGTAGCTCAAATTGTGAAGAATCTGCCTAAAATGCGGGAGACCTGGGTTTAATCCCAGGGTTGGGAAGATTCTCTGGAGACTGGCATGGCAACCCACTCCAGTATTCTTGCCTGGAGAATCCCATGGACAGAGGAACCTGGCGGGCTACAATCCATAGGGTCCCAAAGAGAGGGACATGACCGAGCAACAGACAACACACAGTGTTCGCTCATAAGGGACTGATTAAGTCAGCTAGGAAACAGTCTCACAATGGAACGCCTGCAACTGTTGAAAATATGAAGGAAAAAAAGATAATAAGGAAACCCTCCATGTGCTAATGTGAACAGATTTCCAAGATATTCAGTTGAACACTATGAAACTGATGAGTCAAATATAACAGTAGTTGGGCAGCTTTATTTAATTCTTATTACTCATTCTAAAACTAACAAACAGAAAACCAGACTATGTACATGTTATGCTAACTTCTGTAAGAAATGGGAGGAATATAAGATTACTTATGATCATATTTCCTTGGAAACAGAGACAGTAATAAAATGACTTACTTAAGTGGTAGAGTAGGAGGGGGCAGTATTAAGAGTGAGGATTGTCACTTTGAACATTTGTATATGATTTCATTTTCTAATCAACTGTATTACATATTTTAAAAAGTTTTATTTTGTCTACATTAAGCACAATAAATTTTGTCAGCCCTTACGTTCTTTTTCAGAAGAATTTGTGCTATGAATCCTAATAAATAAAAAAATAACCGAGTCATTCCTTTCAAGATGTTCCTTGTCAAATCAAGTATTCAATAATATAGTTTTAGAATCATAGAAAGCTAGAGCTTTTAAATACATTACCTAAAAATGTCATTCTCTTAGTATCATTTTGTAGCTGAAAAACATGCATATATAGCTTAACTTTCAGTATCATGCCTGAGAAATTAAAATATTTTGTAACAGTATTACTATCAGCACAGCTTATTAGTCTCTCCAACAAAATATTTAATGCTATCTTTCCCTTTACTATATATATAAATATTATGAGAGTAAATTGTTATTAAGAGAAAAATCTACCACATTTAATAAGCACCTGCTAAGACTGTGGGTCAGTGTTTTTGATGAAACATTTACCAGCTACTTATTATAATTTGCATCATTAGGTCTTTTAAACTGCAGCTCCCATAAGAAGAAAAACATATTCTTAACCCATTTTGTAAGTGTTTATAATGCCTGCTGCTTTTCAGCTGTGAAAGCATCATTTATGACATTCACAGGTTTTTATGAAGAAAGAGACTGGATGAGCTTTTCTACTAACAGTCCTTCCCATTTGATTATATCATTCTACCCTTTAGTGTATACGGAGAATTTGAGTTCATTCAGCTGAAAATGATTCTGTTTAGATCCTATACACATGTTTTCTGAGCCTTAAATTTTTGTATCTAAAGGGAAAGTAGATGGAAGAAAAGAGGAAAAGGGTGAAACTATGAAAGGTGATTGATTGTCTGCATCTAAGTATTAAATGAAGAAAGTATCTCTTATTTGTGTAATACCTGGCACTCTTGATGCTTAACTTTTATCAGAACCATTTAATGCCCTTTCAGTCAGTTGAGTTCAGTTGCTCAGTTGTGTCTGACTCTTTGCAACCCCACATACTGCAGCATGCCAGCCTTCCCTGTCTTTCACCAACTCCCAGAGCTTGCTCAAACTCATGTGCATCGAGTCGGTGATGCCATCCAACCACCTCATCCTCTGTCGTCCCCTTCTCCTCCTGCCTTCAATCTTTCCCAGCATCAGGGTCTTTTCCAACAAGTCAGCTCCTCACATCAGGTGGCCAAAATATTGGAGCTTCAGCCTCAGTGTCAGTCCTTCCAATGAATATTCAAGGACTGATTTCCTTTAGGACTGACTGGTTTGGTCTCCTTGAAGTCCAAGGGACTCTCAAGAGTCTTTCTTCAACACCACAGTTCAAAAGCATCAATTCTTTGGCACTCAGCTTTCTTTATTGTCCAACTCTCACAGGCATACTTGACCACTGGAAAAACCATAGCTTTGACTAGATAGACCTCTGTCGGCAAAGTAATATTTATGCTTTTAATGTGCTGTCTAGGTTTGTCATAGGTTAATGTCCTTTAGAAACCTGTAAGCTCTCTCTGAGATACTTACTACTCTCAGACCCATTGTAAAGAAATAGAAACCTGAAGGTTCAACAGTGTGTTCTGCACCACACAGTATTAGGCAGTAGACCCAGAAGTGAGCCCAGGCAGTTTGAGTTCAGAATCAGCACTATTAGATATTATGATATAAGGAATTAATGAATAATTAATGGAGTATGCAATACATTGACTGAATATATGGATGAATTAACAAGTGAATGAATAAAAAACTCTGTGTGTGTGTGTGTGTGTGTGTGTGTGTGTGTGTATACACCAAAAACAAGATAATAAACATAGTCTTCACTCCCAAGAATTTCATCCTGACATTTTGTAATACCCTCTCCAGCCCCTCCCACCTACATCTGAATTGTTTTCATCAGGAGATGAGAGTTTTATATATATAGCGTCAAGCAGTGTGAACTCTCTTTTGTCTGAGGCTTCTTTCAATTGGCATAATTACTTTGAGATTCATTCACTGTGCTGCATGTATCAGTAGTTTATCACTCTTTTTTTGTAGTACTACTCCCCTTTACTGATATATCACAGTTTGTTTAGCCTATCACTTGTTGATGAATATTTGATTCTTTCCAGTTTTGACTATTACAAATAATGCTGCTCCAAATAGTCATTAAAGGAGTTCTATGATCATATGCTTTCTATTCTTCTGGTAAATACCTGCAAGTAGAATACCTGAGTCACAAAGTAGGTACATTTTAGCTTTATAAAGAAAATGTCAAATTATCCAAAATGACGTACCCTTTTGTATTCTTGATGGTGTTGTATCAGATTTAAGTTCCTCTACATCCTTGCCGATACTCCGCATGGCCAGTTTTTTCTGTTGCAGCCGTTCTGACAGGTGTGCAGTGAGAGATTTGTTGTTGTTGTGGTTGAATCTCTAAGTCATGTCCAACTCTTTGTGATCCTACCGACTGTAGCCCACCAGGCTCCTCTGTCCATGGGATTTCCCAGGCAAGCATACTGGAATGGGCTGCCATGTCTTTCTCCAGGGGATCTTCTCGACCCATGGATTGAACCCGCGTCTCCCGCATTGCAGGCGGGTTCTTTACCCTTGAGCCATCTGGAAAGTCAGTGATAGTTTAGTATACTGTTAATTTGCATTTCCCAAATGACAAATTATATAAAACACCCTCTCAAATATCTATATGCCATCCACACATAACCTCTAGCAAAATGCTTCAATCTGCCCATTTTTAAACTGCAATGATTGTTTTAGTAGTGAGTTTTAAGAATATATTTTACTGAGTCTAAAATATATACATTGCACTAAAGAGTCTACTCAGTATCAAGAAATAAAAAGTGGCATCCAGATTGGAAAGGAAGTAAAAATACCTTTATTTAAAGAAGACATGATTTTCTATGTAGAAAATCTGATGGAATCCATAAAAATAGCTTATAGAACAAAAAATGAGCTTAGTAGCATTTCAAAATGCAGTATAAATGAAGTATATTTTATATACTAGTAATAAACTATAAGAAATTGAAAGCAAAAACATACCATTTTAAAGACATCAAAATATATGAAATATTTACATATAAATCTGCCAAATATGTGTAAGATATACAATGAAGACTGCAAATCCTTGTTGGGATTAAAGAAATCTTAAATAAATGGAGAAATATACTTTGTTCAATGAGTCAGAAGACTCAATATCATTACCATATAAATTCTTCTCAAGCTGATGTATAGATTCAACACAATACCAATCAAAATTCCTGTAAACCAAAAAAAAAAAAAAAGAAAGAAAGAAACCAACAAACAATTTTAAAGTTCAGAATGTTTAGGGCCTAGAATAGCTAAAACCAAAATGTATTTTTCCTGAAAAATAAGAACAAAGTTGGAGGACTAAGACTCCTGATCCCACAAATTGTGGCGTGGTTATTATAAAGCTGCGATGATCAAAAGAATCCAATATTGGTGCAAAAGTAGTGAAACAGATCAAAGGAACAGAATAGAGAATCCAAATATAGACACACACATTTATGGACAACTAATTTCTGACAAAAGTTCAAAGGCAATTAATTCAGTGTAGAAAGACTCTTCAGCAAATGGTGTTGAATTAATTGGATATTTCTATTCAAAACAAAATATGAACCTTCATGCATCTTGTATCATGAACAAATATAACTCAACATGAATCATAGATCTAAATATAAAACTCAACACTGTATAGTTCCTAAATGAAATAAAATTTTGTTGCCTTGGATTAGGGAAAGATTTCTTCACAATAGCGGTACAGGATAATCTATAAAAAAATAATTTGGTAAGCTAGGCTTCTTCAAAATTAAAAAGTTGCTGCCCTTCAAAAAATAACAATATTAAGAGAATGGAAAGGCAAACCACAGACTCAGAAAAATAGTTGTCAACATACGCCTGAAATAATTTTGCTTGTCTGTTCATTGCTATAAGCTACTAGAGGGCCAGTGTCTTATTTATACTTTTAAATGCTGTATGTCTAGCATTTAGGAGAGTGTTATGAACATAACAGATCCTTAAAAAATATTTCTCTAATGAAAGAGTGATTGAATAAACTAAGAAACAAACAAATCAGCATATAGGTGAAAATTAAAGCTTTGGAAGACTTAAAAGGATGTAAGGATTAAGTAAGTTCTGAGATAGGGACTTGAGGTTCTGAATTTCTAACAAGCTCAGAAGACGTCAAGGCTACTAGTCCTAGGACTACCCATGAAAGACAATGGCATAGAGTATTTAACTCAAAGATATATAGATGAAACTTAAATTGTAAGTGTAGAAATTAACTGTTTCTAGCTCTGGGGGTAGGTGATGGGCCGGGGAGCCTGGTGTGCTGCAGTCCATAGGGTCACAAAGAGTCAGACACGACTGGGAGATTGAATTGAACTTATGAAAGAATCGACAATGTTCTCAATGAATTATTTTAATATATGAGGTCACCTGCTGAGGAATAACGGCATGGAAAAATAGAAGAGTATTAAGAGGAGGGAAAGATGAAAGGAAAGGAGAGTTGTTTTCAAAGAGGAAGATGGGTAAAATAATTGCAATGAATTTTGCAAATATCTATGGTGGCAGTAGTGATAAAGAACCTGACTGCCAATGCAGGAGACATAAGAGGTGCAGTTTTTATCTCTGGGTCAGGAAGATCCCTTGGAGGAGGGCATGGCAACCCAATCCAGTATTCTTGCCTGGAGAATCCCATGGACAGAGCAGCCTGGCAGGCCACAGTACATAGGGATGCTGAGAATCAGACAGGACTGAACCATGGAGCACCCACGCCTGCGCTAGTAGAGAAAATAGGAAAATGTAGACTCTGCTAATGAGAGTCAATGTGCAAACAAATTAGCTCTTTAAAAGTATCATCTAAACACTTCAGGTACCTCTTTCTCTCTGCTTATTTATTCTTCATTTCCCTCCATCGCTGCTGAAACCAGAAAATGAAGAAGCTCTAAAATGTAAATCAACTTGGTAGGCCTGCTTGTTAACAACTCCAGGAAGGTTTTGATAAAGGGATGAGGTTGGAATTTAATTGTTCAAATGAGATTTGGGGATTTGCTTTAGATTTCATTAATGTGCTGTACCTACCTTCCATTTCTATTGGGAGTTGAGAGTTGAGAGTAATGAACACATATTTGATGTTCAGGATGAAAAAAAAATCAAACTGTCATCTAAGCATACATTTTACTGACTATTAAATTTTACATAACTTCAACATATTTTATTGAGAAGACAAAACATTTTAAGGATGAGACCCTCCTAATCATATAAGCAACTCATTACATTGCTAAATAGCTCAGCCAGGCAACTTCCTTATACTAAAATCAAAGTCTCCAATCAATTGTTCTGACTCATTCCTGTAGCTTCAGGGAGTGTCAGTTCCAATTCCTCTTCCATGTTTCAGATTTTCCAATACATGAAAGAAAAAATCATTCTGCCAACTTCTCTGAAGCTGAATGTCTTCAGCACCTGCCAACGTTCTTCAAAGACCAGAGCTACCAACATTTCATTTTATTGTTCACGCTGCTCTTAATTTGTCCTCATTGTCTGTATCCTACTGAGATTGTACCAACAGCAGTAAATAGTATCCTTAGGACACTGGAACAAAAGACTTCCTTAACCCACACATTATATATGTTTCAATATAGTCCAAATTAACAATCATTCTTTACAACAAGAGTTGTTCAGTTGCTAAGTATGTTCAGTTGCTAGCTCTTTGCAACCCTATGGACTAAAGCACGCCAGGCTCCTCTGTCCTTCACTGTCTCCAAGAGTTGGCTCAAATTCATGTCCACTGAGTCTGTAACGAAACCTAACTATCTCATCCTCTGCCGCCCCCTTCGCTTTATGCCTTCCATCTTTCCCAGCATGAGTGTCTTTTCCAGTGAGTTGCCTCTTCACATCAGGTGGATAAAGTATTAGAGCTTTAACGTCAGCAACACTCCTTGCAGTGCCTATTCAGGATTGATGTCCTATAGGATTGATTGGCTTGATTTCCTTGCAGTTGAAGGGACTCTCAAGAGTCTTCTGCAGCATCACAATTAGAAAGCATGAGTTTTTTGGTGGTCAGCCTTCATTATGGTTCAACTCTCACATCCATACATGACTACTGGAAAAACCATAGCTTTAACTAATGGATCTTTGTCAACAAAGTGATGTCTCTGCTTTTTAATACTCTGTCTAGGTTGTCACAGTTTTCCTTCTGAGGAGTGTCTTTGAATGTCATGGCTGCAGTCATCGTCCATAGTGATTTTCTTGGGGCCCAAGAAAATAAATTTTTCCACTTTTTCACCTTCTATTTGTCATGAAGTAATGAGACCAGATGTCATGATCTTAGTTTTTTGAATGTTGAGTTTTAAGCCAGCTTTTTCAGTCTCCTCTACACCCTCAAGAGGCTCTTCAGTTCACTTTCTGCCATCAGAGTGGTACCATCCGCATACCTGGAGTTGTTGATATTTCTCCCGGCACTCTTGGTTCCAGCTTGTGCTTCATCTAGTCCTGAATTTCACATGATATACTCTGCATATAAGTTAAATAAGCAGAGTGATGTTATACAGCCTTGCCAAACTCTTCTAATTTTGAAGCAGTCCCTTGTTCTATGTCCAGTTCTGTTGCCTCTTGACCCACATACAGGTTTTCTCAGGAGACAGCTAAGGGTGTCAGCTATTCTCATCTGTTTAAGAATTTTTCACAGTTTGTTGTGATGCACACAGTCAAAGATTTTAGTGTAGTCAATGAAGCTGAAGTAGATTTTTTTTTTTTAAACTCCCTGTCTTTTTCCATGATTCAGTGAATGTTGCAATTTGATCTCTGGTTCCTCTGCCTTTTCTAAACTCAGCTTATACATCTAGAAGTTCTTGGTTCATGTACTCCTGAAGCTTGGCTTGAAGGATTTTGAACAGAACATTTCTAGCCTGTAAAGTGAGCACAATCATCTGGTAGTTTGAACATCTCTGGCATTGTGCTTCTTTGGGATTGGAATGAAACCTGACCTTTTCCAGCCCTGTGGCCCCTGCTGATTTTTCCACATTTGCAGACATTTTGAGTGCAGCACTTTAACAACATCGTCTTTTAGAATTTGAAATAGTACAGCTGGAATTCTGTCTCCTTCTCCAGCTTTGTTCATAGTAATGCTTCTGAAGGCCCCCTTGTGTTCACTCCAAAATGCCTGGCTCTAGGTGAGTTACCATCACTGAAGGCCAGAAGAGTTAACTTTTCTGACCTTCGTTTATGTTGCCTATTAGTGTATTATCAGTATCTGACTTGTATGCTTTTGAGGATGATTGAATGAGTAAATCTGTGCTAAGTGTTTTGTATAAGGTGTGGCATATTATAAGCAGCTACTAAAGATACCCACAAATTTTACTCCTCATAAAAGATCAAGAACAATTGTAATTGTTTTATTATATATGCTGTCTGACTCAGAAAAGAATAAAATATATATCACATATTAGAAAGACAAAGATCAATTTATTTTCTTAGAGTTTCAGATGTTAGTGTATACTTTGTTTTGAGATACCTCTCAAATAATCCTCCTCCAAAACCTGATGTTAAAAGCAACAGTATGTACTTTATAGAATACTTACTTGGCATTGTGCTAGATTATTTATGTACCTTCAAGTGAGACATATCAACCCTGTAAGGCAATTATTTACATTTATTTTACAGGGGAAGAAACTGGGACATAGTGACAGAGTCAGACTGAAAAACTATGAGGAGAAAAGCAAAACTTCATAAAATAAGGGCCATTAAAATATAGCTTGTTGAAAAAAAATGATGAATATATATTTTCTTTACTATCTAAAGATCACCCCAGGGGATGGATCAGAATTTTCAGAAGCAAAAGGGCAGCGATAATTCACTGTAGTAAAAATGCTGATTTTATACACTTGGAAGGAAGGGAATAAAGGTCTTGGGAATCAGGGACCAAAACATAAATGAATAAATAAATAAATAACCAACCCAGTAAATAAGAGCTAGAGTTATATCAAATTCTGATATGGGAATAGATGTTCGAAAGAATTAAGCATAACTCCAGTGATATCGTAACACACATAAAGGTAACAATATTTTAAAATGTTTCACAGACTTTCTCTCTTTTTTTTGATTCAGTACAATAAAATTATATTATACCATGAAAATAGTCTTTTTTTTTTTAAGTTAAGTCTTTTCTAGGAAAGTACTTCACCAAACTTAAAGCTGATTAACTTTTCAAACCATATATATGAAGTTTTTTGCCCTTAGATTTTTTTTTTAAATAAAATGATTGTTTTCATGGTTTCTTTAGGAATTAAGAAAAAGAACAGAAAGGACATAAGAAGATCAGGCTTCAAGTCTATCCTTGTTATTCACAAAAGATGTCAGCTACTCATAAATAAAATTCACATTTCAGAACAGAAGGAGTTAAAATTAAAATACTAATCACCTTTCAGGGAAGCATCATTTTAACCAGTCTTTTTCTTCTATATCATCTCACATTCTTCTGAAAGATTAGATTTTTGTTACTGATACATTTTTGTGTCCTTATGCTCTAAGGTTTAATTTAAAAAGTGCAGAAACTTCTCTGCATTGATGGTATCTTTCCAGGGCTGGAAATCATGTTCTCTTTGCTTTCTTTCGTCTATGAAAATGGGAGCATTTAAAAACTCCTTTGGCAGAAAGCCAGATTCTACTCCAGCATCCTACTACACTGCAGTTCTAAGGAGAATTATTTGAGCGTCTGCGCTTTAGAAAATCCGTTTTCTGATCGTGTGGATGTATTTCTGAGTGCTCTGCCCCTGTTGAGCCTCACCTCGTGGCCCTGAAGTTAAGTTCTGTGGTTTGCGCTGTGCTGGGCTTCGTCACTCAGGCAGGTCCGACTCTTTGCGACCCCGTGGGCTGCAGCCCGCCAGGCTCCTCTGTGCAGGGGATTCTCAGGAACACTGGAGTGGGTCGCCATGCCCTCCTCCAGGGGATCTTCCCAACCCAGGGATCAAACCAAGGTATCCTGCATTGCACGTGGATTCTTTACCATCTAAGCCACTAGGGAAGCCCACTGTGGTTTATTCAAATTTCAAATATGTATCTTTTTATGAGATATGCACAATGTCAATAGTATATTCAATTCTCCTCTACTGAAAATTTTGTAGTGCAGTAGAATTTAAAGAAACAAAGAAGTCTGTTCAGAGAATTTCCCTTAAGGCCAGGGTACATCTTCTTTTACCAGTTAATCAGCTTGAAACTTTGCAATAAGTTAGGGATAACAATTTGAATTCTTCAAATCAAGAATGATACTAATTTCTGTGAGGAAACCTGCTTCAGTTACAACAAGGTTTTCTTTTGAAACTTGTGCTTGTATAAACTACATGGAGAAGAGTAATAGCCAAGTAAGATTGCCCTTAACTGGAGCAAAAATGTGGTAATTATGGTTAGCACAATACTCTCTTAAAAAGCAGCAAATCGTATTAGAAGCATAATTGATATTTAGTCTCTTGAAAGAAATGAATTTTCTGGCAGTGAATATTAAAACAAGTTGAAAATTTTTCTGAGAATAAAAAATTAGATGCCATTGACAGTAAAAAATAAAATCTTAATTCATCAATGATTGCCTGTATGCTGAGAACAATTGGGACAGTTTTAAAATGATGTAAATTTTGTAATAAGTATATTGATCTGCTATTTCTTTTCAAGTTTTCTAAATGTATTTACAGAGAGAGAAAGAGAAAATTTCAACACTATATTTTTAGTTCACTAAAAGCTAAATTTAAGGGCTTACTTCCTTATTAAATGTCTTTAGAATATTTTTTTCTAGTTTCATTGATTCTTTGGGATAAATTTTTATTCCACAAAACTTTCAAAGGAAATGTTATGCATTGACTGAAAATATGCTTGAGAAAATTTCAATTTTATTTTAATCTATCACAGTATTAACTAACAACAGCATTAGCAATATCTAATAACCCTGGATAGGGAAAACTTTTAGTTAAATATCTTATTATATTTTGTACTTGTTTGGATTCTAAGAGTAGTTAGAAATAGTCATAGAACTATCAGGAATAATACTGACTTTGAACCAATGCTTTTATATTTTTGGCTTGTCCGCCTTAGCATAGGATCCAGGCTCATCAAATATAACATCTGCATTTTTGGACCCATGAGCACTGTCAATGACTCCTAGCATAAATTCTTCATCATTCTTGTCTCAGGAAAGAGCATACTTTTGCCACCAGTTTTCAAGCTGAAGTCCTGAGGTTCAGTCTGATTAGATTGGTTTAGACTTTCATGTTCTTCTCTGCATTTATTTCTGTGCTTTAAGAGAGAGATTATCCCATTAGCAGAAGCCAGATTCTCATGCCCACTCCAAGATGAAACTAAGTTTCTGAAAAGTGATAGTGACATGAATGATTTTTATCAATGGAAGTGCAGATCACTGTCCAAAGGAATACACATTTGAGTATTGCCTTACTGATGGATGTATTTTCCCCATTTGTAAAAATAGCTTATTTTCAATATGTCCCTGCTCTTTCAATTCTCTTTTGAACAAACTGTAATACACTGTGTCCTCATTATGTAATAAATTACATAAAATTTTTGACATGTGTTCATTTTGTATTTTATGGGAAACTTAAATATGCGTTTTGAAAAGAACTCATCCTTTAACAATGTGCACATAAACATGCATTTATAGAGTTTATATTAATACATGCACTTATTTCCCTGTACTGTCAACTGAATGGGCAAATTCTTGCAGCATATAATGAGAAAATTTAACACTCAGATCTAGGTCTCTAATATTATTTCCAACAAAAAGGAATGAATGCTTTTTGAATTTTCTGTTTGCAGATTTATGAAAGGCTAAGTACAAAATAAGCTGGTTGTATTTTGCTTTACTAGAAATAAGGGAAATGCTCAAAAAACAAAAAAAAAGATTGGCAAATGTCACAGGGATGCAGGAGCTAGCTTAAAGGAGTTCCTATGAGACATTTAATTTTAGCATCAAAATCATGAGTTAGAGAAATAAATTGTAAGCAATTGGAAAAGTAATATGTCATGAGTTTATATAGATGATAGACGATTGCTACAAGAGGTAGATAAGATATCTACTTGATAAGTAGATAGACAGAGGGAAGTGGAAAATCCCCTTGACTATAGAATGCTGAGAATTCATTAACAAGGAAGAATTCATTAACAAGGAAGAAATTGGACTGGCAAATTATCATCTTCCAAGCATCATTTTAAAATTTTATTTAGAAAGGAATCAGGGATAGATGATAAATCTAGGGTGAAATTCTGATGAGGAGAAGGTTATTTCTGTCCGAATAGATTGCTTAGTATTTATAAGGGGAAAAAAAAAATAGTACTTATGATAAATCAGATAACCATATATATCACCAGTAATGCCAGATGGACATAGTGTGTCCCAGATGTAATACTCACAAAAGGCACAGTTTTGTGTTTTAATACCTGAGTCAGGAATCAATAGACTGAATTTAATCACGACCAAAGACCAGACAAGTAAAAATGAGGAAAGAAAGCACAATTAAAATCAAATGGCATACAAAGTTTACAGTAGTGAATCTATGAAAGTTCAGTTCAGTTCAGTTCAGTCGGAGAGTTGACTCATTGGAATCTATGTAAAGGATATATCAATGTTTCTATTCTTCTAACTTTTAAGATTAGTTCCCAATTCAATTTTTTAAAGTGTATTGAAAGATTAATTTATCTTGACAAAAGGAATTAGTATTTTTTATTATATTTTCCATTTAGAACAGACTTCCTTTCCGATTTGCATATGCTGTGTTCTTCTGGAGCATTTCAACAGCGAGTTTAAACAAATGTGGACTCAGTCATATAACTGACGTAACTATAGAAGTTTTCTTTAAAAATGGTTGGTTTGGGGGCGCGTTTCTGAGTTTTTAAATACACATATGCAAACATATGTATTTTATTTACTTTTAAAAATAAGATTTAGCTTATTAAACATGAAGAATGTTGGAAGAAAGTTTTAAAGAAGTGATAATAAAAGGTACCATCTTATATAGGGTGGCAGAGTCCTGCAAAACGACATTTTTATAATGTGCACATCTCCATTTTATTTGTAAGATATTTTTCGTTCAAGAAGTTATCCTTTTTAAGAATCTAATTATGCATATTGTTCTGAATTATAAGCTAATGATTGTATTATATTATGTAGAAATCCAAAAAGGAATATCAATATCAATAATGTTTTCATACATAGATATATAAAAATGTTTATAAATCACAATTTGAGTTAATAACTTACTATACATTTCTTATATCATAAAAGTGCTTTTCATTATGCAAAGGAAGGTACATTATAAGTCTGAATAGTTTTAAATTGATTAAAATATACATAGGTACATGTGAAGTGAATTATTTATATCTCTGCTCATTTGTTTAATGCATTTTTTTTACTTTTTATATATTGCCATTTTTTTCTGGAGTTTTATTTTTAAATAGCAGTTTTTTTTTCATTTATTTTTATTAGTTGGAGGCTAATTACCTCACAACATTGCAGTGAGTTTTGTCATACATTGACATGATAGCAATTTCTAAAATAAATGGTATATAGTGCAAATTATTTTAGTTTGTAAATAAAATGACCTAGTTACGTGAAAGTTTATGGCAACTCTGACCTTCCTTTTCATTTAATATATTTTTACTAAGTAAAGTGACAAAAGTTAATAAATGAAACAAAAGTTAATAATTTAATGAGGAAAAAATTAATATAAAAATGAAGGGAGGACAAATTTAAATATCACTTGTTTTCTAAGAGTATTGTAATGATGCCATTATTAAAACAGTGTTTCTTTATTACTTCTAAAGAAACTTCTCCATATAAAGCACTGTATTGTTTAGTGGGAATGAGTTATATGTACTGGTGTATGACCTAGAATCACCCAGTTTTCAAAATATCTACACATTCTGATTCTTGGGGAGAAACATTGCCTAACCACAAAGCAGTTATCCCCACCAAAGTGCTTATACATCCCCCCAAATTTGTGCTTCAGGTTAACCCATCAGAGCCCAATAGCAAAATACAAATATGTTATAAAGAAAAATAACCATCTAGAAAACTAACTTTGTCCTTTGTCCCTAAACATATTAGTTTGGATTTCCTTTTGTGCATCAGGCTATTTGGAATGTATAAACCTTAAAAAAAAAAAGTGACAAGAAATAACTAATATGGGGATGAAAATAGAGAAAAGCTCTAGCTAGGGAAAGATGGACAACTCTGAATGAGTCCTACAGGTAAATCTTACTTATGTCACTATTTTAGCTGCAAATGCTAATTTGGTTACAATTTAGGATCTTGCTGAATTTTTAATTTGTTCTGTTACTTGATACTAAGTATGATTCATAGAGAGCTTCCCAGGTGGCACTAGTGGTAAAGAACCCGCCTGTCAATGAGGGAGAATGGGAGTTAGATCCTTGGGTCAGGAAGGTCCCCTGGAGGAGGGAAAGGCAACCCACTCCAGTATTCTTGCCTGGAAAATCCCATGGACAGAGGAGCCTGCGGGGCTACAGTCCATAGAGTAGCAAAGAGTCGGACACGGCTGAAGCAACTGAGCACGTATGCACATGATTCATGGAAGTGACAAGTGGCATCCTCTTCCATGAAAGTCAGAGACCATGGCCACCCACTGTCCTGAAGGTCTTGGGTGTTTTTTTTTGTTTGTTTTTTTTTTATTACTTGGAGGTTAATTACCTTACAATATTGTAGTGGTTTTTGCCATACATTGACATGAATCAACCATGGATTTACATGTGTTCCCCATCCTGATCCCCCCTCCCACCTCCCTCCCCACTCCATCCCTCTGGGTCTTGGTTTGACGTAGAGCTTCCTCAAACTTTTAACTCTCTAAAGGCTTTATTGACAAAGAGATAGCTAGTAAGAAGACCTCAAAGTGATTCCACAGATCTCAGTTTCTGCATTTCTTCTTTCGTCTGCTGCTCTAGCCAACCTTTATAGGGAGATCAAATCACACTAATTGTAATAACTTTCCTAATTTAGCTAACATGTTGGTTTAGATCATGGGTAAGCATTTATCTTCTGTCATCCACTGGCAGAATATTGCTATGAAAAATGAGCATATCTGTTCCATTAAACAGAGATGTGCCCTTGATGTTCTTTTTGTTTGCATGTGAGAAAGGTTAACCAACAAAGCATAGGTTTGTGGTTTTGTCTCCATGATTGTAACTCATTATCTGAGCAATTTGGTGTAGATTAGAATTCTGTTGGTAGATATTTATGATTAAAATATTGCCCATATAATGTTGTTATATTCACAATTCTCAATCTGTATTACTGTCTTAAGACATTTGGGATTTTGGTATACGCATTGTCATTGATTAAGAAATCAGAACATCAATTCAAGTTTAGAGCCTCATCTTTTATATTTTTTATTTGTTTAATAAAGAAAATTTAAAGTCTGTTTTTAACATTAAATGGTATGACAAATGCTTAAATTGAAGGCTGGATTCCTACTTTTTTGTAAAGAAAACATAATTTGTGTTGTTAATTTGGTATATTAGCATTATAGTCCATTTTAAGGGTACTGTATTCGTCCTAGAACAAACACTTTATCTATGCACTTTTGAACAGCTTTTGTCCAAAAATAGATACTTCCGTTTTAGTTTTGAGTTTTAAAAGTTATGTTTCAGTCTGTTCCTTCTTTATTATTGCATAGCCCTCAAAGCTCTCTTTAAGTGTTGTGCTTTATGTGTTTCAATTTATATTTTATTTCTATTCTTCACATATTCATATGTAGCATGTCAGTATTTTCACATCAATATTTGGTATATTCAGCTGTATCTCAGATATCTAGTACAAAGTCATCCTTGTAACAGCTGCCTGTCTATTACCATTATAATGATGTGTAGCAGACAGCCATAAAGTCTCAGTGCCATGTAACAATAAATGTGTATATTTGCTCTCTAGTCTGTAGATTGTCTGGTCAGTTGTCTCTCTCTGGGTTGGGCTCAGTTTGGCTCCCTCATGCAATTGCTCCAAGCTGTGGTTTGACTGAGTAGTTTTGAAGATCTTGGTTGGAGTTTGTCACGTGTCTGGAGTCTTAAGCTGGGGCTTTGGGGCTGACTCCACTCTCCTCTCTGTGTCTCACCCTCCAACGGTCTGAGGTTGTTCTGGTGGAGAAAGCAGTGGAGCAAAGTAGGAGATAAAAGCATCCGAGTGCTTTTCTGGCACCTGCTTATACCAGGCGGGCTGCCATCCCATCAGCCATAGCTACGCAAATGGCCAAGCGCAGAGTCAATCTGGGATGGCAACCACCAGAAAGGGAAAGAATTTAGAGGAGCATGGAAAAGCAGTGACATTAATGAGAACGGTCTCCCATGACCTTGTTATTATTTCCCAACAGTGTTGGTCCTTTAATGGACCGGAACCTGGTGGTCCGGAGTTGACGATGAGAGAGTGAAAGAAGGAAAGAGGCTAATATTCCCTGGGTTATGCAGCCAGCTTCCGCGCTCCAGGGAATCAGCCAGAAATAGAGAGAGATAGAGAGAGAAAAAAAGAAAGAAAGAAAGACACGGGGACCAAAGCTCTCATGGAGCAAAGGTGTTTTAATCAGCATGGCGTGGGCACATATACTGTAGTTATTCTCAGCAAAGATAAAGGTTAAAATTCCAGACTTACAAAACACAAGGCGATCCCTATTAAAGAGAGAAGAGGGTACTTATCACCGTAATGAGAAACTAACAAGGGAAATGCCCGGATTCCTCAGCCCCAGGAAAGGCGTGCCTCTCCTCTTAATTCCTGAATATTCAGGAATTAATAAGGGCCAAAGGTTTCCTGACAGATCCATAACAGCACACAGGAAGCCTCCTGTTAAATGCTTCCTGACAATGGGATTTTTATTTCTTCTTGTTTCCCTTAACAGTACCTTTTTACTGGAAAAAATAATATTGGAATTTATTCATCAATCATCATAGGTTTATTAAGCACCTAGTAATATGTACCATCAGAGTGTACATTCTAGTGGTGGGACAGGGAAAAAAAACAAGACATAAGTAAGTAAAATATACTGTTTATCAGCTGTTGATAAGTGCAAAGGAGAAAAATTAAGAAGGAGATAATGGAATATTTTAAAATATAGATTCAGTGAAATCCTCATAGATAAGGAGAAAGAAAGGATTAAGCTGTGAGAATATATGTATGAATTTTGTCCTAAAAAGAGGATATAGCCAATTGAAAGGTGGACGCAGAAATAAAGTTTTTCAAAAATGGCAAGAAGGCCATGGTGGCTTTTATAGATGTTCCAAGAGGCCACAAAGAGGAGATGGGAACATAGCTATAATATCAGCTCATATCAGATACAGCAAAATAGATCATCTTGAGTGTCTTAACTTTTAACTCACACTTAACTGTGTGAAATGATAAAGAATTGGAGGAATTTATGTAGAAGAATAAAGAGATTAGACTTAGATTTTAAAAGGAGTTTTTTTCTACTTATTGTATTAAGAATAAACTTGTAAAATAAAACAAAAATTGACATTTAATTCATTGCAGATTGTGAAAACAGTAGTTACTTGGACAGGAGGAAGGAAAGCCCAGATTGGAAGGGTTTCAAGAAAAAGGAAAGGGAAAATATGGAAGCAATAGTATAGACATCTTTTTGGAAGACTTTTGTGTGTGGTGAGAACTATAACTGGACAAAATGTGTCAAGGGAGGGCTTTCTACTTGTTTCTTTCTGAAGACTGGGGAAATTACATCACGTTTTCATCATGTGAGAATGATCCACTAATAGGCAATTAAAAAGTGACATAGTATGGATGCATATTTCAACATGGATGAACCTCAAGAACAGTATGCTAAGGGAAAGAAGCCAGGTATGAAAGAGCCCATTTATAAGAACTATCCAGAAAAATACAAATTGATGAATACAGAAAAAAATAAAATCATCAATTGCCAGGGTCTAGGTTGGGAGTGGGGATTAATTATAAAAGTCCTCATAGAAATTTTACAGGGTGATGGAAATGTTATAAAACTATTGCAGGGACAGTGGTATAACTCTCTTTACATTTACTGAAAAACAGTTAATCATATACTTAAAATGGATTAATTTTTTGGTATGTAAATGCTTCAATAAAGTTGTAATAAACCAACAGCTGAGATGACTTTCAACTGTACATTAGCAAAATAACCTTCATTGATACATCCCTTTTCTACTGACTCTACCTAACTTAGTTTGCATGGCTTCCATGGTTGCTTAGTAGTAAGCATTCCTCCGGCCAATGCAGGAGAAACAAGAGAGGTGGGTTTGATCCCCTGGGGGAGGAAATGGCAACTCACTCCAGTATTCTTGCCTGGGAAATCCCATGGACAGAGAAGCTTGGCCGGCTACAATCTACGAGGTCACAAAACAAATCAGATACGACTTAGCAAGTAAACAACAACCTTAGTCTGCCTGTGGGAAGTGAGGACTTCTAAACCGGGCTCTTGTGTTTGCTAAAGTCAGTGTGTTCTATGCAAAGGATCAATTCCCCACATTTAAATTGTAACTTTTTTTTAAAAACTCAGTGTTAGTAGGAATAAGAACAGATAGCATGAACTAATAGCAAACACACTTCCCAGGCGGCGCTGGTGGTAAGAAGCCATCTGCCAATGCAGGAGACAAAAGAGACTCAGGTTCGACCCCTGGGTGGGGAAGGTCCCCGAAAGCAGGCACGGCACCCTCTCCAGTACTCTCGCCTGGAGAGTCCCATGGACAGAGGAGCCTGGTGGCCTACCGGGCGTAGGGTCTCAAAGAGTCAGACCCGGACTGAAGCGACTTAGCACGCAAGTAATACCAAACAGGGCTTCCCTGCTGACTCGGATGGAAAAGAGTCTGCCTGCAACACAGGAGACCACGGTTCTATCCTCAGTGGGAAAGACCCCCTGAAGAAGAAAATGGCTTTCCACTTGAGTGTCCCTTCCCGGGAAATCCCATGGACAGAGGAGCCTGGCAGGCTAGTCCATAGGGCCGCCGAGAGTGGGACACCCCTGAGCCACTAAGCACGCATGCACACAATACCAAACGTTAAAAGAAATGGTTGAAACTTTGTGTTCTCTATCCAGACACTTCCCCTGAAAAATTCCCCATGGAAGTGATACACTGAGGAAAACAAGGTGATACAAGTGGCAGCCGGTGATGGTGTATGTTTTGGGAGAACAAGCCCTCCTCTACTACTGCCTTAGGGAAAGCTGATCCGCCCACTCCCGCACACCAGCTCATCTGTGTATTGAACACATAAGATATTGCAACTAGCAAAGATGAGTCAGAGGAACAAGAGGAGTAACTATAACTCTGTGATATCTTTTTTGTGTTCTGCTCAAACTGGGTAACATCATATTTGTTATGACCCTGGCTGTTCTTGCCTGCATGCTCACTCAGTTGTATCCAACTCTTTTGCAATCCCATGAACTGTAGCCCACCACGTTCCTCTGTCCATGGAATTTTCCAGGCAAAAGGACTGGAGTGGGTTGCCATTTTTTCCTCCAGGAGATCTTCCCAACCCAGTGTTCCCAACCTAGGGCTCAAACCCACATCTCTCGTGTCTCCTGCATTGCTAGGCATATTCTTTACCACTGTGCCACCTGAGAAGCCATGACTCTGGTTATATTAATCTAAAAAGATCTCTTAGAACCTTACATTTTGTCTTTCCATTATCAGTAAAGCTATTTTAGCATATTCTTAAAAATTAAAAAGAAATAAAATTTCAAATCTCAATAGCTCTAAAATCAACTATAAATATTTGAAGGAACAACTTTCAAAAATGTGATACATAACCCTACAGATCTAAATCAACTATTTTGTCAGCTGATTTATAGAATCCAACTTCATTTTTCATATTCATTTCATATGTATTCAAAGGATACAGTTAACATTCAGTGTAATTCAAGGAAATAAAGCTCTCATATTGATCCAAAATTTTCCCCTGAATTCACAAATGACAGTTATTTAACCTAGCTTTGTTCAATGTATTTGCTTGTTTATTGCTAATGTGCTAGAAGGGTGAGTAGATCAGACTGTAGGAGCATTAAACAGATGCTAAAAGACAAGCCTCTGCTCAGAGTTCTCCAGTGCAGACCGTTTCCCTACCAAGAATTCTCACGAACAATGTTTCTGAAATCCTGAAAGTTACACTCACATGTGTGAATTACCTGTGGATACTCTTCACTTTGCACACAGTAAGGCATCAAGAGTATTTTGGAAACTAGGAGACTTCTTAGTGGTACAAGACAGAGCTTGATGCTACTGTGGGACAACAGATTCACGGAAGATCTAAAGATGTAGAGTGATTAAGGGCTGTATGAGGAGATATGAATGAAAAAGAAGGAAGAATGAAGGACATGTCATGGGATTTCTTCCTAAGATTTAAGCTAGCTTTATTACAACTTCATTATTATCCCACTGGCATCTCCTCATTAAATCAGTGAGCATTCTAGTCATTAAAATTCTAAGAAGGAGAAGTTATCTGTAAAACGAGAAAGTTCAAATGGCAAACAAACAGAACGTTCAGGAAACAGAAGTCAACCAAGGGCCTTCATAAAACCAGTCCAGCAAATATCTTGCTATTTTGGCAAGTTCTGTTACCATCTGAGGAAGGGGGCTGTTTTTGTTTTTGTTTTTGTTTTTTTTTGACACTTGACTTCTTTAACTACTGTCTTGTTATTTTATGATGTATTTTTTGAAGCCTACTTAATATAAAAAGATTTTTACCTTTTTCTACTTCTCTTTGATTTTTTAAAAATTTTTTTTTTTTTAAAGGATAATTGCTTCACAGAATTTTGTTCTTTTCTATCAAACTTCAACATGAACCAGCCAGAGGTATACATATGACCCCTCCCTTTTGAACCTCCCTCCCATCTCCCTCCCCACCACACCCCTCTAGGTTGATATAGAGTCCCTGGTTGTCGTCTCTGAGCTGTACACAATTCCCGTTGGCTGTCTAGTTTACATAAGGTGATGTCAGTTTGCATGTTACTCTTTCCACACAGCTCACCCTCTCCTGCCCTCTCCACATGAAAGGAGCCATTTTATGAGGGTTCGGGAGCTTTACCCTGCTCCTTCTGTTTTCTAGAATACTCTAAAACATAGGGTTCCGAGGGAAGGCTTCTTGCCAATTCAGCTGCTTTTATACTTGTTGATTCTTATACTAAGGTCACAATGCAAAACATATGATTTTAACTTGGTCCAAAAATTAATCAAATATTATTCATTTTGGACCTGACAAGTGTTTTTGTAAATCAAGCAGTCACAGTTCAAATGCTGAGACTATCAAACTATAGCTTGAGCTTGAATGGTCTTCTCTAGTAATGATGACCTGAAATAAAACAGGTCTGGCAAGAGAATTTTGTGCAAATTTCAAATAGAGAATTGCCCTAGATATTTTATTTGACCTTTTATCTCTCCACTCCTTTTTATTCATACTGTGTGAAGCTGGCTTCTGTGATCTACATCAACTGAATCCTCTTGACTGTTGACCTCCAATGACACTCACCAGCAAGAGATGGAAGTTCACTTCTCTGCCTTCTTACCACTAGATTTTAGGTAATGGTTCCTAGTTACTGTAAGTCCTAGAGTGCTTCAACACTCCTTACTGATCTTTTTTAACCCTGACTCTAGTTTTTTAATAGCTCCTTAGTTTATTCTCTCATTAATTATCTCACTTAAGCATCTATCATTTTCCTGCCAGGAAACTAAAATGTAATTAATACCAGGAGTACCAATTATTCCTAGTAATATCTGACAACATCACATTTTTAAAGATTGCTCATAACTTGCTTGCTAAGGGAAATGAGACACTGGTAATCCTTGGATGTGTGGGAATAATTAAACAAATTATTAGTAGGATGACATTGAATGAAGGGCAAATGATAAGCAAAGCATTAGGAGATACACTGTGATGACCAAGGCATTTAGTCGCTATGGTGATGATGGTGTCACAAAAACTATAGGGTCAGTAGGTTGTCATTTGAACCATATTCCAGGCAATTTGCATTACTAATAGTGTGAAATTTCATGCATATTACATGTAAAGTTTCCATGGTGAAATAAGTTCAGAAAGTCTGCATCAAAATTTAAAGAGATTTAATTAATGGAATATGACCAAAAATGCCAAATTATAATTTTCAAAAAATTTTTTAAAGATTATTATATAAATATAGCAAAACCTGAAGAATGTCTACTGATTTTTAGTGAACCACATTGAACTTATTTCATAAACCTGTCACACAGCTATTTAACTTATTTAACATGAAAGAAGAAACATTTAATAGTTCCTCTTAATTAACTTAAAGATATTATCAAGATGGTAAATCTTATTCAAATATTATTTGTTGAAATGAGTAATTCATAAGCAATAAAAAATAAACATGATAATAAAATTATTACCTTATATATATAACTAGTTAATAACTTATAAACCAATGAAATCAGAATGATAACCTTTGACATTATGATTTCTATCAGAAGCAGATCATTTGCATAACTGGTAGACAAAAATCTACAAATTAACTTATAATTCCGTAGAGTGTGGGCTTTACTCAAGAGTAAGTGGTGAGGTCAAACACAGATGCATCCTCCTAAGCAGTGAATAAGACCAGATAAGTCTATTAAACAATGCCCATATATGACACTGAAAGTGCATGCTATCTCCCCTTTGCCTTATTTCTAAGTTCTAATTTTTTTTGACCAAACTAAATAGCAATCACTATTTTAATTTTGATATTTAATCAAATGTGATTTGCTTTATGTTCCATATTCTCAGTTATCAGTGAAATTTGGGCAAGGTTATGAAATTCAGGACTGTTCACTAAAATGCTCACTCAGAGCAACAGTGATGACCTCCCCAACTGCATGTCAGCCAATATGTTTATGAGCATTCTCTAATTTCTTACAGAAATAATTTATATTCACACAATTAGAGGAGTTTTTTTGTCATCAACCGCTTTCAATAGCAATATAAAAACTATGTATATTTTTATGAAATCTTCAGTTCAGAACCTCAAGCCTGAGATTCTGCAATCAAATGAGTCATTGAAAAATAGATAGCCTCTTAGGTGTTGGAAACCCAATAGAAATTGCTTTTATATGCCATTTTAGAGTTCCACCTGCTCACTATGGAACAAAATGCCAGAAAATAATGAATCAACATTATACATATTGAAGTTGTAAAATGGGAAATAGGATTCAGATCAAAGGTCCCTGAGAGACAAAACTTACAAACAAATGAACTTTTGACATTGAAGAGGGCATTGCAGCCTAATTTTTAAATTCCTGTGTAGGGCCACTGGAGCTTGATGAATGGTTCTGTGTTTCTAAATTTCCTTTCTTTTTTGTCAGGAGTGTCCCATAATAGAATTATATTTGTGCAAACAAAGCTGTTGATAAACTCATGGATATTACGCATTTTCTTGAATATGAAGATAAATGACAGTGAATAAATCACTACAAATTTAGAATGGCCCCTAAAATAACTTCTAAATCCTGGAAGTTTGTGATAACATAAATTACTTATCATATTTGTACACTAGAGGACCGTGAAATTTGAAAACTATGCTACACAGCTTCAGTGCAAAATTACTCACCACTTAAGAACACAAAATTTAAAAATTGTCAAATTGCTCATTTGGCAGAGACCAAGAATTTAGTTAAGCATTTTTTAGAATAAATCTGTGTTACTGAATTGCTGTTGCCCAACATAGCATTTTTTTTCATCTATATTTGCTAACCTTTGAAGATAAATGTCAAGAGTTGGATTATAAATATAAAAAGATCATTGTTTACAATGAAACAGGGAAACTATGTGGAAGGGGATCCTCTGGTCAATAAATGCATGAGCTTTGCTGTGAGTCTGAGTCCATGAAGACCTGACACATAACAAATGATAAACAGAATGTGGAAGAGAATTAAAATCAGTCTGAGACTCAGCAGAAGCCTGAACAGTACATATGATTAATGAAGGAAAACAAGGAAGAGACTGATTCCACCATGGCAGGATAAAAACAAAAAGTACAGAAATGGAAAAACCATTATTGTCATTGCACTGTGCTAAGAATTGCCCAAAATTATCCCTATAGCCTGACCTGCCAGGCTATAACTGAGAGTTGATATTGTTTGAGGATTGCCAAAGACCCAGTCTCACCTGCCAGGAGTTATACAGAGATCAAATGGTCAAAAATATCCAAAAGTTTTTAAATGCAAACCATTTAGTCAGTTAACTTTGGTTCAGTCTCTTTCTTTAATATTTTTGAAATATACTGGACTCTAATAAAACAAGCAGTATGGGCTAAAATTTTAAAATAAATACACTCTAACTAAAAAGATCTTTTATCTGTTGACCTTAAAATGCTGTGTTGCCTATATTTACCCTCACTTTATGATGGAAATGCAAACTCTATGACTGTTTATCTGTGACTACAGTGATGTAATCATATTACTTGCTATTGTTTTATAATAAATCATGTCAGTGTTTAATGGCTTAAAGAACAGGCATTTGTTATCTCAAATTTTCTGAGGGTCGTGAATCCTGGAGCAACCTACCTGAGTGGTCTTTGTTGAGCATGTCTCATGAGGTTGTAGTCAATCTGTCAATAAGGCTGCATCTCCTCCAGTCTTGACTGAGGTTTAAGGATCTGCTTGCAAAATGGCTCCCTCATGTGACTGTTATTAACAGTGCTCAGTTCTTTGCAGGATTTTGGCTGGAAGCCTTCATTTCTGACCACGTGGGACTCTCATAGTGATAGTTGAGTGTCCTTAAGATAAAGTAGCTGGTTTCACCAGAGAAAGTGATCTGAAAAAGAAAAAGAAACATGAGCGAATGACAGAAGCTCAGTGACTGTTAGAACCTAATCTCCAAAATGGCATACCACCATTTCTGACATATCCTGTTAGTCACACTGACCAAGGAAACTATGAGAGGGGGTGACACACGCAAGTAAATTCCAAGGCACTCAGATAACTGGGACTATCTTCATGGCTGACTACTACAATGATAGAATCAAATAAATATTTCACACCGAGAAAATATCTATCACAATCAACCAGTTCATCAATTACCCTGAACACAGTAAGGATTAAAAGAGCAAGATAGTGTGGTCTATATAATTGCATAATTCGTCTATAAAGATATTTAGTCACACAGTAAATGAAAATTGAGTTAATTCCGAATTTACTGCTTTGATGTCTGACCATAGAGGGTTAAATTTAATTAAACACACACACACACACTGAGTGTTTAGTCTAGTTTGGAAAAGTTGCTTCTATTTCACTAACACTGGATGTTATTTCAAGATATGGAGATTTCATTCTATTTGGCAGAAAGTAATTTCGTGATAGATATCAAAATTTAAAATGATTTTGTGTGAAGAAATCATATTGTAACTTCAAGGACAAATCAATAAAAAGGGAAATAACTCAAGGTAAAAGATGTAAACAGAAGAAATAACACAAGCATTCATCCACCTTATGTTAAACTGTCTTCTTTGTGGTATATAGAATAATGGCTTTCCAATGATATTCATGTTCTAATCCCTGGAATTTATGAATATATTGCACACAAAAAGGAAATTAAGGTTGTTGATGGAAATAAGGTTGCTAATCAACTGACCTCAAAGTAGAGAGATTATCCTGGATTATGTCTGGGCCCAATTTAATCTAAAGCTTACTTAGAACTAGAAGTATCTTAGAACTAGAAGAACTAAAGTATTCTTAGAACTAGATGGTATCACCAACTCGATGGACTTGAGTTTGAGTAAGCTCCGGGAGTTGGTGATGGAGGGAGGCCTGGTGTGCTGCAGTCCACGGGGTCGCAAAGAGTCGGACACGACTGAGCGACTGAACTGAGCTGAGAACTAGAAGAGGTGGTGGAGGAGACGCTCAGAGCGTCCTTTTATGAGGAGGACATGACCAGATGTTGCTGGGTTTGGAGATGGGTGAAATGGGGCCATGAGCTACGGAATGTGGGTGCCGACTACAAACTGGAAAACACAAGGGTATGGATTCTATTCAGTCTACAGAATGGAATGTAGCCCATCCAATACCAGACATTGACCCAGTGAGATCTACAAGGGGTTTTTAACCTTCAGAACTGTAAAATAATCTCTTTGCATGGCATACGCCACTATGTTGGGGGTAATTTGTTACTGCAGTGGTAAAAACCAAGATGCTTCCCAAGTGTGAAAGTTACTCAGTCCTGTCTGAGTCAGACAAGACTCATTTGCAGCCCCTCAGACATTTGCAACCCCATGAACTATACAGTCGATGGAATTCTCCAGGCCAGAATACTGCAGTGGGTAGCCTTTCCCTTCTCCAGGGGAATCTTCCCAACCAGGGGTCTTACCAGGTCTCCCACACTGCAGGTGAATTCTTTACCAGCTGAGCCACAGGGAAGCCCAATAATACTGGAGTGGGTAGCCTATCCTTTCTCCAGGAGATCTTCTTGACCCAGGAATCAAACCAGGGTCTCCTGTATTGCAGGTGTATCTTTTACTAACTGAGTTATCAGGGAAGCCTACACTTCCCAAAGGAGTAGCCAAATAAATGCAATGAAATGAGATACATTGTCCAGAGTTAGCAAGCAATTGAAAGCCTAACAATACTCATCCTTGAAAGAAATGTGAGGAAGAACTTCATGTCCCATGTTATTTTCTGGTAAGTCAAAGTTTGGGAATCCATGTACTTCAAAGAAAAAATATAAGCCCCCAGGCGTACCTCCTACCTTTTCCATCTCAATATGTGCAGAACAAACTAGATAGTGGCCACTTCACTTCTTTCCCTCCTGTTATCAAAAGGGAGAAAGGTCCTTTCTTGTAGCATCAGTAGGTCTTTCCCCTGTACTCTGAATTCCATTCCTAATAAATGTCCTATTTGTTAGGTATATAACAAATAGGACACACGGGCACATAAGCATTATTTATTGGATAACCTTCTTTTTACTTTATTATGCATCATGGCTACAAATGTTAATTTAATAGGGTTCTTTCCTTTAAGATGTTCAAACCTAACAGAGTCAAATTTTTAAATAAAACAGAGAAATATAACATATAGATGCCAAAATAATGCTAAAGCAATATTTAATAGATCAGATATTCACAAGGGCAATATAGGAAGAAGCAACAAATCTGCTCCAGGAAGTTGAGGATTATTCAGATTTAGGTCATGTGTAACTTGAGGTAGGATAAGAGCTGCAGCCATTTAAGACAGAAAACTGCAGGATCCAAGTTATGCAAGAATTTTAGGTCTATATTCCAACGCTGAGCTTAGAAAACGGCCAGAAGCTTACTAACTGTTTTCAAGAATTCGCTGGTTTATATTTGCTTACAGTTATTCACTAGACCAGACAAGGATTAATTTATGAAATTGTAATAATATAAATAAATAAAATTTTAATCTATACAATTATGTTCAATAGGGCACCTAACATACTTGCATCATTTAAAATAAGAATAACAAGTGCCATACAATACTGGGGTGAAAATGATCTTGTTTTTCTGAACCATTCAGTTCAATAATTAAAGTCAATTTTAGTAACTATCTTTGGCAAATCACTGTCTCTGGAAAAAACACTGTCATATCCTGTAATATAAAAATATAATTTCCAGTGTTCAGGAAATCTATTTGAAATAATTGTGTAGATTCCATGCTTGGCTAATTCAGAAATGTCATATCAAAAAATATTTTGTATTTCCTTTATAATATAAACCAACATGATGTACTTTATAAACGATATTGTGATTTAACTTAGGAAACCACTTTATCATTTAGTAATGAATTTCTTCATCTACTTATTCACATTTGGAGTAAGGCTAGTATTAAAGATTATGTTTTAATATCTAATCATTTGAAAATTATTTTATGATCTTCATAATAATATACAATAATGTTTTATATAAACTAAATAATTGTAAACACATGATGTTCTATATTTCATTAAGAAGAGATCATCTTCTCTATTTTCCAAATAAATATTTTCAATAAAAAATTCTAATTCTATATCTGTCTAACATAGAAGAGAGGTGAGATATAGGCAATAGTGCTTATGAACATGGAAACTATTTCTTCTCAATCTTGAGTTCCTAAGTATTGTCATATTTTCAGTGGCACTAAAGGAAATATACATTCTGAATTACCAGGTTTTTTTTTTACATAAATTTACTTTTTGTGGCAGTGGCCACAGGACTGGAAAAGTCAGTTCTCATTCCGATCCCAAAGAAAGGCAATGCCAAAGGATGCTCAAACTACCACAGAATTGCACTCATCTCACAGGCTAGTAAAGTAATGCTCAAAATTCTCGAAGCCAGGCTTCAGCAATATGTGAATCGTGAACTTCCGGATATTCAAACTGGTTTTAGAAAAGGCAGAGGAACCAGAGATCAAATTGCCAACATCCGCCGGATCATCGGAAAATCAAGAGAGTTCTAGAAAAACATCTATTTCTGCTTTATTGACTATGCCAAAGCCTTTGACTGTGTGGATCACAATAAACTGGAAAATTCTGAAGGAGATGGGAATACCAGACCACCTGACCTGCCTCTTGAGAAACCTGTATGCAGGTCAGGAAGCAACAGTTAGAACTGGACATGGAACAACAGACTGGTTCCAAATAGGAAAAGGAGTACATCAAGGCTATATATTGATTGTCACCCTGATTATTTAACTTATATGCAGAGTACATCATGAGAAATGCTGAGCTGGAAAAAGCACAAGCTGGAATCAAGATTGCCAGGAGAAATATCAATAGCCTCAGATATGCAGATGACACCACCCTTATGGCAAAAAGTGAAGAAGAACTAAAGAGCCTCTTGATGAAAGTGAAAGAGGAGAGTGAAAAAGTTGGCTGAAAGCTCAACATTCAGAAAACAAAGATCAGGGCATCTGGTCCCATCACTTCATGGCAAATAGATGGGGAAACAGTGAAAACAGTGGCTGGCTTTATTTTGGGGGGCTCCAAAATCACTGTGGATGGTGATTGCAGCCATGAAAGTAGAAGACATCCCTTGGAAGGAAAGTCATGACCAACCTAGACAGCATATAAAAGAGCAGAGACATTACTTTGTCCACAAAGGTCCGTTTAGTCAAGGCTATGGTTATTCCAGTAGTCATGTATGGATGTGAGAGCTGGACTATAAAAAAAGCTGAGCACCAAAGAATTGATGCTTTTGAACTGTGGTGTTGGAGAAGACTCTTGAGAGTTCCTTGGACTGCAAGGAGATCCAACCAGTCCATCCTAAAGGAGATCAGTCCTGGGTGTTCATTGGAAGGACTGATGTTGAAGCTGAAACTGCAATATTTTGGCCATCTGATGCAAAGAGCTGACTCATTGGAAAAGACCCTGATGCTGAGAAAGATTGAGGGCTGGAGGAGAAGGGGATGACAGAGGATGGCTGGATGGCATCACCAACTCAATGGACGTGGGTTTGGGTAGACTTCAACAGCTGGTGATGGACAGGGAGGCCTGGCGTGCTGCAGTTCATGGGGTCACAAAGAGTCGGACACGACTGAGCAACTGAAATGAACTGAACTTTTTGTGGTGATTTGTGGCTTTATTTTTTGCCAGAACCATTTTATCTATTAATACATAAACTTGAGTTCTTTCTGTAACATCTTTAGTATTGTAGCTTATCATAGTACTGCAGTTCTGATTATTATTGTTTTGTGCAAATAGGGGCTTTTTAAAATGAAATGTTTGATATATTAACTTTGTTCTTTAAGTGACTCATGCATGAATTCATGCAAGACTATTTTAAAATTCAGGGTCCTAATGACTTGTGGAATTCACTTTGGAGATATCATTCTTCCAATATTCTATAGAATTTTAAGATATATAATCAAGTAATTCTGTTCCAAGAAGTTTCTTTTACACTTTCACATAAACCAAACACTTTATTGCTACATTCATTGAGTCTTATTAATACAGTGAGTACAGTACTGCACATAGAAGTAGATATAGTTACCACTCTTTGAATTTTCTTACACAGTAAATGCAGACACACTTATATTCTCAAATTTAGTTTGTTCTTCATCTTTTTTCCTTACATTATTGAACCTATAATGAATTCTTTTTTGCTATCAATGCCAACTATGGCAGTGAGACAATCAAATTTGAGAAACATCTTGGAAGGATTGAACTAGGAAATAAGGAAATAAACACCAGCAGTGGCAGATTATGGAAGGCTTTATATATCAGCCTTAAAGGCAAATATTAAAGGCTAATATCCCAATTTGTGTGTCCTTTATGTGTCAATCATGATCTTTCTGGCCATCAGGAAAAATTACAAACTATTCAATAATACCTGAAAAGATTACTGAAACTTCCCATAGTATCCAAATTAATTGATGTATGGCAAGGTTAATATTGCTAACCCTAGGACTTAGTCTTTATTTCCTTTTTCACTATTGTTGTTGTATTCATAATATATTACTTGCAAGCTGTTAAAAGAACATGTGAAGAAAACATTTCATATTAGAAATGAAAAGAAATAGAGAAAAATACAAAGAAAAAGGAGTGATGAAGCCAGAAATCAAGGGTTTTTCACAGAGAAAATGAGGCTTCCTAAAGAAGTTCTGTGTTCAAAGATGCCTGAGTATGATGGTTAATCAACTTGATCAGGCCAGACATGCCCAAGCATTTGACTTAACATTATTCTAAGTGTGTTTGTGAGGGTGTTTCTGAATGAGATTAATATTTGAACAGGTAGTTGCCCTCTCCAGTGTGGGTAGTCCTCATCAAATCCTCTGAAGGCCTGAATAGAACATAAAGGGAAAGTAAGAAAAAAATTCACTTTCTCTGCTTATCTTTGAGCTGAGACCTTGGTCTTTTTCTGCCTTCAGACTCAAACTGAAAGATCGACTCCTCTTGGGTTTCAAGCCTGTCAGTCTTTAGTGTGAACTTGCATCCTCACTTCTTCTGAGTCCCCAGCTTACTCACTGCAGATCGCCACACTTCTCAGCCTCTGGAAACATGTGAGCCCATCCCTTGTGATGAATTTCTGATATATAGAGACAGAGACAGTGATGGATATAGAGATAGATAGAATGAGATGGTTGGATGTCATCGTTGACTCAGTGGGCATGAGTTTGAGCAAACTCCGGCTGGTGGTGAAGGACAAGGAAGACTGGCTTGCTGCAGCCCGTGGGGTTGCAAAGAATCAGACATGACCGAGCAACTGAACAGCAACAAATAAGACAGAGAGCTATCGAGAAAAAGATAATGAAGATACGACCAATCATTTCTGTTTCTGGAGAGAACCCAGACTACTACACTGAATACTGTATTTGCCTGATTATCTGATTTCTGATGCCTACAAAAGTTGATTAGCATCATCCTTCTGCCAACTTAAAAAAAAATGCACGAGGACTATAGCCCAGGAGACATCACTTAGATAGCTGAGAAACTGCTCCAAAGAGGTAAGAGGGAAGGTCAGTGTATGTATTATTTTGGTGAAGCAGGAGTACATGCACGCTACTTTCCCCGCAGGTTTATGTTAGTCGCGAGGAGCAGTTGTCACCCTAAAGGTGCATTCATGACCATGAAGGGTTTTCAGTGCTCTTTAGATGTGAGGCAGTGAAAGAACTGGGCTCGTTGCAAACAGCTCCTAAAGACATGTATCCGAAGGCTGGTCTTGCCCGTTTTTCCCAGAGCACAGAGGGCCTCATTTCTGCTCTCCACCCTAAACTCCTTCGAGGGGTACCGAAAGTCAGCAGGCGCAGCAGCACCTGATTTGTTCCTTGTCGACGTAGATGTCAAATGTCCATGGCAGGCTCCACTGTGTAGCTGGCACTTCTACTGAACACTCTCAAATCTTTTATTGGCCTGTGTGGATTTTTTTTCAAGATGCAAAGAATTAAAAAGTGCGAGATTCCATCTTTACAGGATTTTTTCATCTCCTGGTCTTTTTTTTTTTTTTTTAACTCATCTAATGAGTTGTTTAACTGAAGGAAATACCAGTCTTGCTTGATAGTCCATTAACTATATACTTAGCCCTGAAGACCTAGAACCAGTCCATCCTAAAGGAAATCAGTCCTAAATATTCATTGGAAGGACTGATGCTGAAGCTGAAACTCTAATATTTGGCCACCTGATGCAAACAACTGACTCATTGGAAAAGACCCTGTTGATGGGAAAGGTTGAAGGCAAGAGGAGAAGGGGACGACAGAGGATGAGATGGTTGGATGGCATCACTGACTCGATGGACATGAATTTGAGCAAGCTCCAGGAGTTGGTGATGGACGAGGAAGCCTGGCGTGCTGCAGTCCATGGGGTCCACAGAAAGTCAGACGCGACTGACAGACTGACCTGAACTGAACTGAAGACCTAAGAATAGGCATAGTTACTGTTATAGAGCAGAGATGACTCAAGGCTTCTCTGGATTCCTCCCACTCATTTGCTATAGGGGTTACATGTCTTTAACTTTCTCTTACGTAGGTTCTCCGGGTCACACACAGGGCAGTTGCCAACTCTCAGGCTCTGCCACCAAGAACAGCTCTTCTTCAGCCTTAGAGACAAAAACTGTTTATTATACTCATTGACTGGTTTCATCTCACAATCTGGGTAAACAAGATAACAGAATACTGAGGGCTCTCCATGAGTTTAGATGAAAAAAATCAAGAAAACCAATTAGCTAAATTTGTGCTCAGGTCTCAGACTTGCTACTTTCAAAGAAAAAAAAAGAGAGAGGGGACAGAGTTATGAGGAGAGATGAGAATCTGTGTGATCTGCCTTAACTTCTTAGGATTTGGGGCCTAAGCACCACTTTGCAGAAAAGTCATTTATATGTTTGTCTGTCTTTTCTGCATGCTCATCACTAACAAGACTTATATAATGGAGCATCAATGTAGTTCATTAAAGCTTATTCATTTTTAGTTAAAAATGAATTGTGTAATAATTACTCTAAGTAACAAATCAAGACATCTCAGGAATCCTGCATGTGAACAATCCATATGGGACTTCTTTTAAGTCCCATAAAAGAAGATAATTTACCTCAGATGGTTTAAATGAAAAGATTTGATAATTTGCATCATTCTTGCATTCCATTGGTTGGGTAATCTTGCATGAGAAAGCCTGAAATCAATAGAGTGGGAAGTACACGCTACCCTGAGGGGATGCAGCAAGGGCAAGAAGGAAAACACCTATACATGAAAGATATGAGGAACTGGCATCAGTTTCAATTTAACTTTTTAGGTTTGCTATCATAAGCAATGCAATGACTTGTAAACATGCCCTGGTTTCCACAGCCACGGGTCCCTTTGGGGATTTACACCTAGAAATAGACCGCCAGGTTTACACCCCAACATCACAAAATAATGTTTGCTGATTTCTTTTCCAAAGTTGTCTTATCAATATACGTTTCCATTGGCTACTTGTCTGCCTTTAGTTATTAATCAATAATGGGGATAAAAATGGTATTCCATTATTTTTTTATTTGAATTTCCATGGCTATATATCAGGTTTATCATCTTTCATATATTTACTGTCTTTGTGACAAATTAATTGAAAGCAAAAATATTAGAAAGAGATGTATTTTTTTTCTTAAGGGAAAGAATAAGAAAATAGTAAGAAGCTTTAAGTGACCAAATGATGAAACTTTTGACATTCATTTTTATAAAGTAATCAAACCATGCTTAATGTAATAAAAGGATGAAGCCTCCTCAAATTATTTGGTTATATTATTTTAAGATAAAACTGTGGCACTAAGCTTATCACTTAGTAGTTGCTGACAAATATCATCCCTCATTAACTTATCCAAAGAATATTTATTGAGTTCCCATTATGTGCCAGTCAGATTCTAGTTGCTTAAGAAAAAGCAACTTTTCCCATCACTTCATGGCAAATAGATGGGGAAACAGTGGAAACAGTGACAGACTTTATTTTTGGGGGCTCCAAAATCACTGCAGATGGTGACTGCAGCCATGAAATTAAAAGACACTTACTCCTTGGAAGAAAAGTTATGACCAACCTAGACAGCATATTAAAAAGAAGAGACATTACTTTGCCAACAGAAGTCCATATAGTCAAGGCTATAGTTTTTCCAGTAGTCAGGTACAGATGTGAGAGTTGGTCCATAAAGAGAGCTGAGCACTGAAAGAATTGATGCTTTTGAACTGTGGTGTTGGAGAAGGCTCTTGAGAGTACCTTGGACTGCAAGGAGATCCAACCAGTCCATCCTAAAGGAGATCAGTCCTGGGTGTTCATTGGAAGGACTGATGCTGAAGCTGAAACTCCAATACTTTGGCCACCTGCTGCGAAAAGACCCTGAATTTTGAAAAGACCCTGATGCTGGGAAAGATAGAAGGTGGGAGGAGAAGGGGACAACAGAGGATGAGATGGTTGGATGGCATCACTGACATGATGGACATGAGTTTGAGTAGGCTGCGGGAGTTGGTGATGGACAGGGAGGCCTGGTGTGGTGCAGTCCATGGGGTCGTAAGGAGTTGGACACGACTGAGCGACTGAACTGAACTGAACCAAACTGAGCTAAGGAAAAGCAGGAAACAAACAAACATCACAATCAAGTAACTTCCTTTAAAACAAAGTAAATAATAGGATATATAATGTGCAGAGGGTGGCAAACATTCTGGGAAAAAAGTAAAACAAAAAAGATAAGGTTCTGAGCATAGAGGTAAAATTTTTTTTTTTTAAATTGCTTAGTTGTGTCCGATTCTTTGTGATCCTATGGACTGTGGCCCACCACGCTCCTCTGTCCATAGAATTCTCCAGGCAAGAATACTTAGTGGGTTGCCATTTTCCTCCTCCAGGGGATCTTCCCCATCCAGGGATCAAACCTGTTCCTAATGTGTCTCCTGCATAGCAGGCAGATTCTTTACCCACTGAGTCAGTGCAGAAGCCCAGAGGTGGAAATAGGGACTCACAAAGTGACTCTCAAGGACAGACTGACTGATTCAGTGAAATCCCTGAAGAAGCTCAAAGGGGGAATGATTTGAGGACATTAAGGAAGAACTTTCCAAAAGTGGAGACAGTACTGGTGGAAGCCCTGAGGTAGGGATATTCCTGGTGTGGTCTAGAAATAATAATGCTGGAACAGTGAGAGAAAGGAAGAATATAGATGATGAAGTCAGAGAAAGAGCAGTGGTCAGATTACCATCGAGAGTTGAAAAGGATTTCGGTCATACTCTGAGTGAGGTGAGGAAAGTTTGGAATATTTGAGCAGAGGAGTGTCCTGAGCCTTGCACAGATTTTGTTTTGGTTTTTTTGCCTCACCTCATGGCAGGTGGGATCATAGTTCCCTGACTAAGGATCCCCCGCAGCGGAAGTAAAGACTCCAAACCACTAGGCCACCACAGAAATCCCCATTGATGACTTCTAATCTACCAGCTTAGCTTTCCTAAAGACAATTTTGCATCTAACGTTAATCAAATAAATCACCACCACTGTACTTTGCCTCAAGAAATCTTAGTAACATTATTTATGATTTAATGATGCCTCATTGCCTCCCTGCCCATCTATATAGCCTGTATATGAGACTCACAAGTCTAACTTTGGTGTCTGGGCTTTCCACTGTTCATCACATAGAGAAATGACCCTGCCTTCCTGTTAACTATTGCCTTTTAGTTCTGAGAACTTACAGGAAGATAACCATTACCATCTTTTTTTTTTTTTATTAGTTGGAGGCTAATTACTTTACGATATTGTAGTGGATTTTGTCATACATTGAAATGAATCAGCCATGGATTTACATGTGTTCCCCATCCTGATCCCCGCTCGTTACCATCTTTTTTCACCCGCCTTTCCCCTTTTTCATCCACCCTGCAGTTCTGCTCTTTTATTTACTATTAAAACATATTTGTCATTGGAGATATCCCTTTATTAAAGCCTGAAATTAATATTAATAAAATAGAGGAGAAAGTATATATGCAATAATTTTATATGTTTTAAAATATCTGAAAATACATTTCATAGTGAATATGATAAATTGTACTAAGACTTCTCAGTTATCTAGCCAAGGCTATTAAAAAATACACCCACTTGTTTTTTTTCTATCATTTATTATAAAACCCTGTAAGACTAGAGTTCTTTATTGGATCATAATTTGTACTTGAATTTGAGAGAATTGTGATCAGTTGCCTTGTCTTCAATGCTGACCCAAGTTTTAATTTAAGGATAAGAATCAAAGAGCAGGTAGTTTCCTGGAGATAAATGATCATTCGGGAGGCATCCTTGTCCCAGGAAGAATATCTAATCATTAATCCCACACAGATGCGATGCACAGAAGTTATTATCACTACCATCAAATGGCATTTCTTTTCTTTCAGGTAAGTGCTTCTTTTATTTCAAGTTGATAAAAGGCCAAAGATGGACTTTCTGTAGAAATGTCTCTACTAATTTACTAATCAAGGAAGTATCAGATAAGAAAAAAAAAAATTCTGCGCAGGTAGTGGTATAAATTTGATTCAGTGGAAAGGACTTTTAAATTCAGTAGAATATACAGCTGAACAAGGGTAAGTTAAATGTTTTCCACTCACTGCCATTCTTATGTGTTGTATCACTCTTTATTTTTCTAATCAATGTGTTATTAACCAACATATGCTTTAATTCTTTATTAGATTTTTATCATATTCAATAGGTCTTATTCATATCTTCAAATGGTCAGTGTAAACTTTAGAAATAGGCTTTAGTGAATTCTTCAATAATTGTCCCCCCTCCTCACTCTCCCCTGAGAAGTCTCAGTCACCTCCACACAAATAAAGTTGAATTCTTTTCATGCTGAACCTCCTACCCTATTGCAAGTTATTACCGAATGCATCTGTTCTTACCACTTTAACTGGTATCTAGCTTTGTTTATCTTTGACAGTACTTGAAGAATAAAATATCTATAGGATAATAAGAATTGAATAGTGAAACAAATCAAATGTTAATGAAATAGTCTAAGAAAGATATTGTATTGATAGAGTTATAATCATATAAGTAGTGAGAAGTAGATCCTAGTGTATTTTGAAGACAAAATCGTGTTTGCCATGGGTGAAGGATTGAATCAAAAAGGTTAACACTTTTATTTTTTTTACCTAGTTATTTTCATTGTCCATAGAAATTTTCCACTAAATGGGTAATGCTTTAAATTTTTGAATCATATTATAATTTACATAAAATGAAATGAACAAATCTTAATTATTTTAATTTGTAATTATTTAATTAATTTATTTTGTCAAATAAATAGGTTCATAACTCATGCTCTTATCAATATTTCCAGAACATTTCCATCACCCTTAAATTTCAAATAAACAAGCTCATAACTCATGCTCTTATCAATATTTCTAGAACATTTCCATCATTCTTAAATTTTCCTTTGTGGCTCTTTCCTTCCCAGGCCCCCCAAACCAATAGACAATGTTCTAATTTCTTCCACTATAGAATAGCTTTGCCTGTCTTATAACTTAATCATAAAATATACACTCTTTGTTTATGTTTCCTTTTATTCAGTATAGCATTTTTGAGATTCATACAAGTTATTTCATACCTTAAGAGCATATTTTATTTGCTAAGAGCATAACTCAATGTTTGCATTCATTCAAAATTCATGTGTTGGAGCCCTAACTCCCAACGGGGATTTTGGAGGGAAATAGGTGAGGTCTTAAGCATGATGACCCGTGATGTGATTACTCCCTTTATATGAGAAGACACCAGAGCTTCCTCTCTCTACCAGGACAGGACATGGCAAGAAGGTGGGTGTCTGCAAGCCAGAAAGAGGCCCTCACCAAGAACTGAATCTGCTGGCACATTGATTCTGGTCTTCCCAACCTTCAGAACTATGAGAAACAAATGTCTGGTGTTTAAGCCACTTAGTCTATGGTAGTTTATTATAGCAAGCGTAGCTGACTAAGAAGACATTAAATGCTGTATGGAATTAACATAATGAGCTTATCCTTTTCTTCCTTGACAAATATTTAGGTGGTTTCCAGTTTTTGGTTATAATGCATAAGGATGTTGTAAACATCTTACAGAAGTCTTTCCTTGCATATAGTTTAGGTTTTTTTGGCAAATACCTAGACATGAAATTGGTAGGTCATAGGCTTCATGTATTTCATCACTTCTACAATTTAACTACTTGAGAAACTACCAGAATGATTCTCCAAGTGGTTGTACTGCTACAACCTATCATTCATGAGTAATGTATAAAAGTTCTAGTTGTGCCATATGCATGAACATCTAGTGCTGTCAGGACTTAAATCTCAGGCATTTTTATGGGTGGAGAGAATTATCTCATTGTGGTTTTAATTTATATTCTCTGATGACTAACCATCTTTTGCATGTCTTTGTTTTTGTAGTGCCCATTTACATCTATTGTTATCTTTCAGCTGCTTCCTTTGTTATCATTGTGTTGCAGGACTTATTCATACATTCAGAATAGAAGCTCTAACTGGTATGTCTGCTTCAGCCATGTTCCATCAAAAAAAAAAAAAAAACTTTGCTTGCTCCAAGATCCTTCTCTCTTCTGCAAGTTTATTTCCTTTAACTTATTCTTTCAGTTCAGTTCAGTTCAGTTTCTCAGTTGTGTCTGACTTTTTGCGACCCCATGAACTGCAGCACACCAGGCCTCCCTGTCCATCACCAACTCCCAGAGTTTACTCAAACTCATGTCCATTGAGTCAGTGATGCCATTCAGCCATCTCATCCTCTGTCGTCCCCTTCTCCTCCTACCTTCAATCTTTCCCAGCATCAGGGTCTTTTCCAGTGAGTCAGTTTCTTCGCATGAGGTGGCCAAAGTATTGGAGTTTCAGCTTCAGCATCAGTCCTTCCAATGAACACCCAGGACTGATCCCCTTTAGGATGAACTGGTTGGAACTCCTCGCAGTCCAAGGGACTCTCAAGAGTCTTCTCCAACACCACAGTTCAAAAGCATCAATTTTTCAGTGCTCAGCTTTCTTCACAGTCCAACTCTCACATCCATACATGACCACTGGAAAAACTATAGCCTTGACTAAATGGACCTTTGTTGACAAAGTAATGTCTCTGCTCTTTAATATGCTATCTAGGTTGGTCATAACTTTCCTTCCAAGGAATATCTTCAAATTTCATGGCTGCAATCACCATCTGCAGTGATTTTGGAGCCCCAAAAAATAAAGCCAGCCACTGTTTCCACTGTTTCCCCATCTATTTCCCATGAAGTGATGGGACCAGATGCCCTGATCTTAGTTTTCTGAATGTTGAGCTTTCAGCCAGCTTTTTCACTCTCTGCTTTCACTTTCATCAAGAGGCTCTTTAGTTCTTCTTCACTTCTGCCATAAGGGTGCTGTCATCTGCATATCTGAGGTTATTGATATTTCTCCCGGCAATCTTGATTCCAGCTTGTGCTTCTTCCAGCCCAGCATTCGTCATGATGTACTCTGCATATAAGTTAAATAAGCAGGGTGACAATATACAGCCTTGATGTACTCCTTTTCCTATTTGGAACCAGTCTGTTGTTCCATGTCCAGTTCTAACTGTTGCTTCCTGATCTGCATACAGATTTCTTAAGAGGCAGGTCAGGTGGTCTGGTATTCCCATCTCTTTCAGAATTTTCCACAGTTTATTGTGATCCACACAGTCAAAGGCTTTGGCATAGTCAATAAAGCAGAAATAGATGCTTTTCTGGAACTCTCTTGTTTTTTCAATGATCCAGCAAATATTCTTTAAGTTCTATCAGTTCAGTTGTTCAGTCATGTTTGACTCTTTGTGACCCCATGGACTGGAGCATGCCAGGCTTCCCTGTCCATCACCAACTCCTGGAGCTTACTCAAACTCATCTATCGAGTTGGTGATGGCATCCAGACATCTCATCCAATCTATCTCAATTAATGTTTGTGTTTGATATAAAATGTGATCATTTTATTTTTATGCAGATCTTAAATTTTTCTATACTATATATTTAAAAGATCCTGTTATTCTTATTAAATCATTTTAGCAACTTTTGTAAAAAAATCAGTCAGCTGATCATGTAATTGAGGTCCATTTTTTAATTCCTATCTTTTTTCATTGGTCTACATTTAAGACAATTCACTACTGTTTACTGTAAGGTTATAGTAAGTCTTAAAAGCAGGTATTAAAAGGCCCTTTAAGTTAATTTTTTGCAAGTTTGTCTTCTGGTTAATTCTTTACACTTCTTGCTTGACACAACTGACTCTCTTGCACTTCTCTTTTCCACGAGTGAAGGAAAAGCATGATTTCACACTTCCTAGCAGAAAGCCCACAGGGGCATTCTCTGACTTGTAAATAAGAATATACATCAGGCCTGCAATCCACCCCCCACCCCCCCCCCCCGCCATGTCACTACTTGGATAAGAGAAAACCATGTCTGGTCTCTATCATATTTTAGCGGGCACATCTAAATATAATATGGCCCCAAGATTTAGTTGCACAGATTATATCTATTGTCTGCTCTAACCAGTAATTTTCACCAATATATTACAAAGGTTCGAACACTAAAAGGAAGAAAGGTAAATTACATTATTCCTTTCTTTCTCCTGAAACCCCTGCAGAGTGCAGAAGTACTTTCTGAGCTGGAACATAATTTTTAGAACTATTTTATAGCAAGCTTATCCTAGAAATCAACATAAAAAAGAAATAATAGCTTTTATATAAATATCATGTTTTTTTAAAATGTTTTGTGGTTTCTTGCACAGTTCTACTCTAGCATTAATTGAATATCTAAATTCAGCTAATTAGTTTTCACTAGAAACAATAGGGAACTCCTGATGAGAATGCTATAAAATTTCATTTACTTATTCATTTATTTGCAAATGCATATACAGAGGAAAATGGCTTTGTTGTTAGTAAGATGAGCCATCTTCAAAACATATTTAAAGTGGGGGTTAAAGCAAAAAAGCTGATTCTCACACAGTTTCTTTTTTCCATTCCAAATAGACTGATCCTCAATAAACAGAGTACTGATACTCTAAAAGATCAACAGCATCCTCTGGAATATGGCAGATTACAGCAATCAACAAAATAATATATTTCTAGACCATTTAGTCATCACGGCACTTTTCAAATGCACAATAAACTAGGGGAAATTAATATTCTGTAGCTATTGGAAAGAACCACCATTGAAAAAATGAAAGCCTATAAAACAGACTGAAAGATGAATATTTTCTGAGCTTCTAAAATGCTTAGATGGGTTTGGTTATTTTTCTGTTTTCTGAATCTGAATTTTCTACTCAAGAAATCATCAAAATAATATATTTTTGACAGGTTATATTTCAAGTTGCTGAGAATAATAAAGTGGAATAGAGACAGATAGAGATTCTGTTATACAAATCCTTGAAGGAAACAGGTCAGAAGAGAAATCAAAACCTTAAGCTCCTAAGCCTAATTTTCAACAGGATGTCATGTCCATGGCCTCCTTGTCTTAAATCTATATCTTTCATTTAGGTCTATGTATGTGCTCAATCACATTCAAATTTTGTGACCCCATGGACACATCAGAAGATCTTCCTGATCCAGGGATGGAACCCATATCTCTTGGGTCTCCTGAATTGGTAGGTGGATTTTTTTTATCACTGCACCACCTAGGAAGCTCATATCTTTCATAAGTGCTGCCAAATTAAATAGCAGCTTACACAAAGGTGTCCTGACTTAGCTCACCCTCTCATGAAAGTGTCAATGAAGAGTGCAATTGTGACAGAAAAGGCAGCAGTGGAAATAAAAAAAGCCACTGGGAAAAAAGATCACTTTAAATCATTGATTATCACCACTCTCATACTGAAAGCTGAGACACAGAATACATCTGGTCCTATATGGTTGTCAACTGGCTTTCAATGATGCATAAGACCTAGAGAGATTATCTTAGTATATAACAATAATAAATAATCCTTGTAATATCCCTTGGTTAGGAAGATCCCCTGGAGAAGGAAATAGCAACCCACTCCAGTATTCTTGCCTGGGAAATCCCAAGGACAGAGGAGCATGATGATCTATATTCCATGGGGTCGCAAAGAATTGGACATGACTGAATGACTAAATAACAACAACATTCTTTGTACAGCCCTCACAATGAGACATGTGTTGTGTTAAGTACTTTTGCATGCATTTTCTCAGTCTATCTTTAAATGGTAAAATTGTGCAATGTAAGAATGACAGAGTATATGTAATGATAAAAAAAAAAAAACCTATCTTACACACTGATACCCAGATCTTACATGTATTCATTGGGGGATTTTGAATAAGTCACTTAAACTGTTTTCTCCTCAGTAGCCTCATCCACAAAGCAGATGTAAAAATATTCACCATGATGGGAAGTTGTAGGATTAAATAAATTTTTACAGAAAACATACTTGATTTGTAACAGATGCTCAGTAAATTATGTACAGATCCAATAAGAATCTATTTAACACAATTAATTCTAATTTTCAAGTCTGTATAGGTAATTGATGTTGGAAATAGTCCTAAAACTTAGATTTGATTTAAACATGAAAGCCCACCTTGATTTAATGTCCAAATACAGCATCCTCTCTTTATATAGTTAAGCATCTGAAATAATGCATGACACAATTTTATTTGTTAAATGCATTTATAGAATAATGTTGCAGAAAAAATAATGATTCTGTCACATGAATTGATAAATGCCATTTAAGCAAGGCAATTCCCAGAAGAGAGTTTATGATATTTTCAATAGTCCCAAGCCATGTTTTAATTCATAGATGGTAAAGGTTTTCCACCATAGAAATTCTGTCAAGTAAATCATTACTATCACTTTTAAAGGCCAATTAACATCTTCCTTGCCCATCGTCTGATGAGAAAGAGGGCAGTTAGAGAGAATCCTTGAACTGCTTGACAGGACCACAGCTTAATCTCCATTCTGCCTCTAATCAAATTTGCTGCAAGTAACTTTATTTTTGGTGGAAAGCAAAGAAGAACAAGAGCCTCTTAATAAAAGTGAAAGAAGAGAGTGTAAAAGTCGGCTTAAAGCTCAACATTCAAAAAACAAAGTTATGGCATCCAGTCCCATCAGTTCAGTTCAGTTCAGTCACTCAGTTGTGTCCGACTCTTTGCGACCCCACAAATCACAGCACACCAGGCCTCCCTGTCCATCACCAACTCCCAGAGTTCACCCAAACCCATGTCCATCGAGTCGATGATGCCATCCAACCATCTCATCCTCTGTCATCCCCTTCTCCTCCTGCCCCCAATCCCTCCCAGCATCAGTGTCTTTTCAAATGAGTCAACTCTTCGCATCAGGTGGCCAAAAGATTGGAGTTTCAGCTTCAGCATCAGTCCTTCCAGTGAACACCCAGGACTGATCTCCTTTAGGATGGACTGGTTGGATCTCCTTGCAGTCCAAAGAACTCTCAAGAGTCTTCTCCAACACCACATTTCAAAAGCATCAGTTCTTTTGTGCTCAGCTTTCTTTATAGTCCAACTCTCACATCCATACATGACCACTGGAAAAACCATAGCCTTGACTAGATGGACCTTTGTTGACAAAGTAATGTCTCTGCTTTTTAATATGCTGTCTAGGTTGGTCATAACTTTCCTTCCAAGGAGTAAGCGTCTTTTAATTTCATCACTTCATGGCAAATAGATGGGGAAACTGTGGAAACAGTGACAGACATTATTTTCTTGCGCTCCAAAATCACTGCAGAAAGTGACTGCAGCCATGAAATTAAAAGACACTTGCCCCATGGGAGAAAAGCTATGACCAAGCTAGACAGCATATTAAAAAGCAGAGACATTACTTTGTCAACAAAGGTCCATCTAGTCAAAGGTATGGTTTTTCCAGTAGTCACATATAGATGTGAGAGCTGGACTATAAAGAAAACTGAGAGCCAAACAATTGATGTTTTTGAAATGTGGTGTTGGAGAAGACTCATGAGAGTCCCTTGGACTGCAAGGAAATCAAACCAGTCCATCCTAAAGGAGATCAGTCCTTAATATCCATTGAAAGAACTGATGCTGAAGCTGAAACTCCAATACTTTTGGCCACCTAATGCAATGAACTGACTCATTGGAAAAGACCCTGATGCTGGGAAAGATTGAAGATAGGAGAAGGGGACGACAGAGGATGAGATGGTTGGATGGCATCACCGACTTGATGGACATGAGTTTGAGTAGACTCCAGGTGTTGGTCATGGACAGGGAGGCCTTACATACTGCAGTCCATGGGGTCGCAAAGAGTCAGACACAATTAAGCGACTGAATTGAATTGAACTGAACTTTACTTCCCAAGATCTATTTATTTGTCTGTTAAGGAGGGTGTAGACGACATTTTCACAGAAATGCGTTCCGGGTTCTCCCATATGCACATCGCTAACACGAGGGAAGCAGGAAAGGGTGACCGCAGAGCTGTTCCGGCAAAATCGCCCAGATCGCAGTCTAATCCCGCTTGTGCATCATGGGCCCGTGTGTAAGAGGAAGACAGGAAGATATGTCAAGCCGATTGTCTAATATCAGTCTTAGGTAAGACACAGATAACATAGAACAATGGTTATGTTTTTTTTAAAAAGGCATCATGGTATTGTCACATTTATAAAAAGCTTCATTTAAAATACATATTGAATATGATATTTACAAAAACCCATAATGTAAAAGTTATTATCCCCTTTTTACAGAAAAAGGAAACAGAACTCTGAGAAATTGCAAGATGTCTTAAAATAAGGGTTATAGTAAATATTTAAATTCAGTTTTTCAACTCTAAGTCTGGTATTTAGTTACTAGGTCATAGCTGGCTGTTTTTAACATTAGCATGCTTCTGCGCATAATGTTTTTCATCTCTTTTATTCATTTTTCCTTTAAAAAAGGCAATACAAATTTGGAGTCTGTATATTCCTATTCTATAAAACAGTACATACCAAAACTAAAATAATCAGGTAGGAAGAACATTCTATAAGGGTTAGAATGTAAGAATGGTCCTTTACAACACTGTAAACCAACTATATTTCAATTAAAAAAACAAAATGTGTCCAGATTTGCTTCATGGTTCTACCACTTGTTGAGTCCATTGGGTCATATCACTGAACTTCTGTCTTAATAACTTCATCTGTGAAACTGAGGTCATAACTGCACTTTGATTCTGTAGGGCTGTGAAAACTAAATGCAAGTGTTTGTTATGTGTATAGTACTATTGCTAGTAATCCCTCAATAAATGCTGGTTGACACTGATATTGCTGCCGTTATTGTTCAAACATATCCAAACCACACTGTCTATTGCCATCTTACAGAATTTTTGCCATGACCAAGTTCTTCTTCAAAGTGTTAGTCTATGTAACCAAATTGGATACAAAATGTATAACCCAATAAATAAACAGAATTTGCCCACCCCCAAAATGCTGATATATCTGAAGACAGAAAAACAGAGAAATTATATGTCCTTTTAATGTTCATACATTTTTATGACAAACTCATTTTCCTCATCTATAATGTAAAAACTAGCCCCAAAATGTCCAAATTTTTCTGACAAAAGTTATTTTAAAGGGTCCATATTTTAAAGAAACACTATACTGTGACATGTCTGTAGCTAACAATACTATATTACATACTTAAAATCTGCTCAGCCTTATATTTGTGTTCTTACCACAAAACAACAACAAGAAGAAGAAAAATAGGAGCAGAGGAAAATCTGGAGGTGATCGGAATTTTATAGCTTTGATGGTGGTGACGGTTATACAGGTGTATACTTGTCCCAAACTCATCTAGTTGTACACATTAAACACGTACAGCTTTCTGTATGTCAACCATATCTCAATAACATGGTTTAAAAGAAGAATTCATACTACTAAATGAAGATTTGATTGATAGTATGGAGGTTGGTGAATAGGAAGGGGTTTTGAAATTCATCAGTTGGTAGTTATGTCGACCCTATTTCAGGAGGGAAATTATAGTTCATACAGATATGTGTGATTTTAAATGATTTTAATGATTTTAAAATAACTCCAAGAATTAAAAGGGGAATTCAAAGAGAGCATCAAAACATACACAAAAAAATACAAAACTGACTAAAACTTGGAAAACCAAGTCTTATCTTAATGTACCACTAATATTTTTTTGGTCTCCACTATATATTGGTTAAAATGAGAACTCAGGTACTGTCTTCTGTTCAAAACTTTGTGACAGAAGCATTGAACCTAGAACTGAGAGACTGCCAAATGATACCTCCAAATCTTTTCACTAACAATAAAATATAAATATAAAGAAACATAACTATCTTAAATCTGATAGACAACAGAGCATTAAAATATACAAAAATATTTTAAGTTGTGAAACATGATTGCATTTCGATTTGTTCTATGTGTAATCATTGTACCTTCTATGTAAATGTTGAAAACTAGGGGCAAAATATATTATTGCATCAATTTACGTCACACATACACGCCTCACACAGAATATTGCAATTAGAAAAGTGCTTCCTACCACCATTTTGAACAAGAATCAAACATAAAATAAGTAACCATGGATTCTATTTGAGTTTTCCAATATGAAAACTTGATTGCACTCTTCATTTCTCCCTTCAAGTTTGTTTTTTGTGCCCAGCAAGAAAACATCACAAAAATGATTATGTAACTATCCAAAAAGAGCCCCTTTTATATGATTCATTCATATATTTGAAAATGCGTATGACCTGGATAATAGGAGTGGATTCCATGGTGGCTCAGATAATAATAAGTCTGCCTGCATGCTGGAGACCCAGGTTCAATCCCTGGGTTGGGAAGATCCCCTGGAGAAGGAAATGGCAACCAACTCCAGTATTCTTACCTGGAAAATCCCATGGATGGAGAAGCCTGGAAGACTACAGTCCGTGGGGTCTCAAAGTGTTGGACACGACTTGAGTGACTTCACTTTCATCTTTTTTTTTTTTTTTTTTGTTAAAAGGACATTATTACCCCAATAAAAGAAAAACGTAAATCACTACTAATTCTCATAAAATAAGTTCCCAGCAGAACTGCAAGTTGGTGATGCTACTGGTAAAGGATCTACCTGCCAAAGCAGAAGACACAAGAGACATGAATTTGATCCTTGGGTCAGGAAGATCCCCTGGAGTAAGTAATGGCAACCCACTCCAGTATTCCTGCCTGGAAAATCCCATGGACAGAGGAGCATAGTGGGCTATAGTCCTTGGGGTTGCGGAGTCGGAAACAACTGAGCACTCATGCACACACACAAAGATAATATTGCTAAATCTTCTCAGTCGTCACAAAGTTGGGAGAGATCTTTCGTGGTTGTCCAGTTTACACAATGTCTTCAGGCATGTTGTCTAAATTACCTGCATGGGTAAAATGCAAATGATCATTACTGAGACCTGATTTATTCAGAGGAACTGATTTGACTGTATAAGTGTTCTAGTTCAGTGTTGCACAGAGATAGCAGAGACTTTTATAAATCAAGACGATCCTTAATTAACATTTAAGAAAACAGCTTGCTGTCACTTAACTATTTTATGGCATAAATCTATAATGAATAACTGCTTGCTGGCTCTAACAATGTTAGGAACCAATCCTCTGCCAACTTTTCAAAACAATAATGTATAATACTAATAAGAACATAACTATAGCCTTATTAATCATCTTCCCATGGTTAGTGTATAACAGACAAATATCCATTTCTAAATCCCAGGCAACATTCATCAGTGGTGACAAAACAGTAGATGAAACTCTCTTATTTCTTTACAATCCTAGGAAAATGACTACAATTTTAACAAAATTATAAGCAATACTTGTGGCTTAAGTGGCAAGTTGTTTATTTTTACAGGGTTGAAATGAACTGTGAAATCATTGCAGTCTCTGTCTAGGGCTTGGTGGCTTATGTATGGTGAAGTGTAACATGGAAGAATATGTTTATAATCTCTTTTTTGTCATTTAAGATCAGGAAGAACACGGGGTGATTTTCTTAAGCTTCTAGGAGCATGCTGTGACCTGTTTTTATTTACCAAGTTTTAGTGAACACGTGCATTCAGAAATTAGTTGACTAGTAAACATTTTACAACATATTTATGCAACTATTTGATGTCAATCTTGGCTTTTAATTAGAAGAAAAGCCCGAGGAGAAAAAGATGATAAAGGCCTAGTTAAATTAGTATGCAGTTTTTCCTCTGATTTGTGATTCTTAGGGCTACAGGTCATGTGTGTATCTAAGCTAAACATATTTTCATGTTTGCACTAAAGACCTCATTTTGAGAAAAGTCATTCATTTTTGCTTATTTAGAGTAGGAATGGAAAGAACTTATTAGAATGGCTCTCATAAGAGCTTTTAGGAATGGCTTCTCAGTGTCAACTGGAGATTTAGGCATCTGACTCTTTGCAGAGAAATGCAAAGAACTGAACCTCTGCAGACCACCTGGGGACTGGAACCTCATTAGGCAAGATGTGTTTACAGAGGGAGCCATGATCAGGTTGGATCCAATTCTGGTGCTTTTGAAAATAATACCGAGCCAAGTGAATAGCTGTAGTAGAAGGTCAAACTTCTCTATGTTTAGCCAGTCTGGTTTGTGTTAATTAATAAGAAATGTTCTGTAAATACACATGCTTAATTGCAACTAAATTAAATATTCATTTGTAACATTTGCTCTAAAAAATTGATTTCTTAATGAGTATGAGATGAATAGGTCATACATTTAGTGCACATGGAACTCTTTGTAAAAGGAACTTACCAAAAATAGCAGTGATAATTTTTGAACTATATAAGGGCACACAGAAGTACTCAGTATGAATATGAAAGTTTCCTGATATAATTGATATCCTCCTGAAATATACATTTATAAAAATCAAGAACCCTTTTGTTGTTAAACATTATATGCAGGTTGTTTAGTTGTATATGCTGATTTTGGTCAAGGCTTTATGTGATTGAAGTATACATACACCAATCGTTGTGTCTGAGTTATACACAGCCACTTTAAGGAAAAATTCTCTGTTTCATTCCTACCACTTTATTAGATATTGAACAGCCAGCCATGATAATGTTTCAAAAGAAAGCATAAATAAACTGATGCCACTTCTTTGCTCAAATGGGTTTCCATCTAAGAAAGTAAGCATAAAGTATTTTCCAAGGCCAAATGAAATCTTACTAGAGAGTGTGCATGGAGTAATGTTATATTTATCCAAATGTGCTCTTGGAATATTGGTGGATTTCTTGGAATATTGGTGACTCTTTTAATAGCCTAAACCTTATCACTCCCGTGATCTCAGGTCTATCCATCAGTGGGTTCATTTCTGCCCATTGTAGACAGGTGTCTTAGCTCAAGCTACTATAACAAAATACCTTAGTTTCAAATGACTGACATCTATTTTTCATAGTTCTCTATGCTGGGGCATCCAAGACCAAGGTGCCAGAAGTTGTTTGTATGGGCTCCTTTCCTGGCTTACAGACGGCTGTCTTCTTGAATCCACACATGGCAGAGAGAAAACTCTGGTATCTCCTCTTTTTTTATAAGAACACCACTCTCATCATGTGCGCTCTGCCCTCTTGAGTTCATCCAACCCTAACTACATCCCAAAGGCTTCAATTTCAATATATGAATCTGATGGGACATGGTCCGTAACATTCTACCCCTGACTCCTGAAATCCATGTCCTTCTCATATGAAGAATAGACTCCATTTCAGCAATCCCCAAATACTTAACTCATTCCAGTATTAACTTTAAAGTTTAAAGTCCAAAGTTTCATCGAAATGCCATCTAAATCAAACATGGGTGAGACTGGAGGTATGATTCATCCTGAGGGAAAATTTCTCTCCGGCTGTGAACCTGTAAAACCATAAAAATTATGTGCACGTATACACAACAGTGGTACCGGCATAAGAGACATTGCAACTCCAGAAGGGAGAAATAGAAATAAAGGAAGGAGTGATGGGCTCCAAGCAAGTCCAAAACCTGGCAAAACAAGGTCACTCGATCTTAAGGCTGGAGAATAGTCCTCTCTGGACCAATGCTCTGCCCTCCAAGCCGTAGCTGCTGGGGTAGATGTTGCTCCTACAGGCTCCCTGGGTGTTCTCACCCCTTTGGATCTGTGCAATGGTCTAATGCATATAGATATCTGCAAGGGGTCGGACCTCTGAAGCTGGGTAAGAGGGAGCCTTTTCCGCTGCATTTATGATGGGAATGACAGTCTTGATGACCTCTGAACAGACCTCAGGGTCATTCCTGCGAGATAATGCAGGCTCACAGCTGACAGAGATGATACAATCCCATCTCTGCTCTTGACCTCTGCTGAAGTGGCTGGTTGAATCCCTGAGTTGAAATTGCTGTTCAACACCTTCTATCTTCTCTTCAGAATAAGTGTGTGTGTGTGTGTGTGTGTGTGTGTGTGTGTGTGTGTTTTCATTTTTTTTGCAATATGGCTAAGTTGAGGATGTTTTAATCTTAAAGTCTTGTTCCTTTTGGCTTAAAATTCCTTCTTTAGCTCACCTGTATCCTTTTCCATATTGTTATAAGTAGTAAGGAGGACACAAACCACTCTTTCAATAATTTGCTTAAAAATATCCCCTGCTAAACATTATTATTCACAGGTTCTACCGTCCACAGAACAGTACAGCATAAACGCAATTCAGCAAACTTCTCTACCACTTTATAGCAAGGATCACCTTTCCTCCAGCTTCTAAAATATGTTCCTCATTTCCATCTGAAACTTAACCAGATTGGACTTGAACATCCATATTTCTACCAACATTCTGTTTATGATAATTTTTGTACTCTCTAAGAAAAAGCATCTCTCTCCAGGTTTCTTTCTAGGACTTCAGCAAAATTGCTTTTAACATCCCTATTTCTACCCAGTCTTCTTACAACAATCTTGGCTTCTCTACCATCATGAATTTCAGGGCCATCTGTATAACCTCATTTAACCTTCATCAATTCCAAATATGGTTACATTGGGAATTACAGCTTCAACATATGACTTGAAGAACACAAACATTCAGTTTATAACACCACCCTATGTGGCCAAATACAGTAGCAGGACAAACTATTGCAAGTCTTTATTGGTACTTGGATTTTTTTTTTTATCGTTCCCAGGCTGTCTCTTTTCTGGAGTTGAATTGGATTGCTAAAATACACACACATGCACACACACACATATATGTGTGCACATAGTTTTTACTTTAGAAGTTAGAGTTTTCTGCTATTTCATAAATTGCTCTTTGCCTGAAAGTGATGGGGAAAAATATTGCTCGGAATAGCACTGGATTGAAATACCCAAAGAGGGAAAGACAGAAGCGAGACTAGACTAGGTATCTTCCGTCTATTCACTCCTACCTACGTCACAGACAGGAAACAAAATGGAGAAATTTTACTCAGGAGTAACAAAATTTAATTGAAACTGTTCCAAGAATAACTAGGTTGCCCTTGCCTACTCATGGCCAGGAAAGTGAAGATATAGGAAATTTTATTTGAACTTAGATTCAGAGAAATTTACAGTGTTTCAAAATAATTACAAGATAAAAATATATTTCTTGATTCCAAATACTTTACTATCAGGTTTAACAGTATTGGGATAAGAGCAGAATGCAGAATTTGGCAAACTGTTTTCACATATAAGAATAAATAGGAGACACTATCACAGGAAAGTCAGAGAAAGGAAAGCAGTATCATAAAAACCTAAGAAAAAAAAAGAGAGAGATTCAATTAATGCCAAATTTCACGTGCACTCTCCATTGTTGGTTTAACTAGCTCATTCATATGTCTCTTTAAATTTCAGGGTACTCTCCTGCAGAAAGGCTGCTCTAGCAATTGAAATATTATATGAATTCTAACATCTTTGCTTGCCCATTATCTGTGGTAATTGCTAGCATACTGTTACTAAACATAGGTTAAATTTAATTTGATGTCTTTTGGAGTTCTTAGGAATAAAATAACTTTATGTCTACATAATATAGTTATCTTTTTCCCATTATTTATTACTATTGATTTTTTTTAACTTATATCATTGACGGTACTAAAATTTCCAAATTATACTAAACAGTAATGGTAAAGCAGAAATCATTTTTCCTAAAAATGAGAATTGTTTAAAAATTTGACTTAAAATATGTTATTAAACAAGAATCTTTCTCTAATATATTTAAATTCAAATTTAAAATTTGAGATGAGTCATTTAGGTTATTAGTTTGGGCATATGCTAAACTGATACAATTAATTTTTGACCTAGTAATGAATATACCTCGTTATCTCACCTTTATTTGCATTCTTGGATCCAGTCTTTCCTGGTAATGCTGAAAGTGAAAGTGAAACATCGTTAGTCCCTCAGTTATGTCCAGCTCTTTGTGAGCCCATGGACTGTCTCCTGCCAAACTGCTCAGCAGGTGATGAGCAATGCAGGCGACACAGGAGACACGGTTTGATCTCTTGAGTCAGGAAGATCCCCTGGAGGAGGAAAATGGCAACCCACTCCAGTATTCTTGCCTGAAGAATCCCAAGCACAGAGAAGCTTGGTGTCCAAACAGTCCAAAGTGTCGCAAAGAGTCAACATGATTGAATGACTATGCACATATGCACATGTGTGAAACTGATAATTTTTAATTATCACCAAGTTTGGGACTAAGAAAACATTAACTTTATATGGTAATATCACATTGCTTTGTGGCCTAGAATAGATAATGTAACTTGATCACTGTATTTTTCCTCAAATTTTGAAGTTTCACCAGTAAACTTCTGAACACCTTGTGGATTTTGATGTAATATTTTTGTATTTTTGAAAAACTTTCCAAGAGTTATCGTCTGCTACTTTTTATAATTCTGTCATATCAGTGTGGTATTGAACTTTTTCATAGAAAACAAGCAATCTCAATTGATGTATCTGATTGGAGTATTTACTGCAAATGTTTACAGCCTTTAAAAAGAAATTGCCTGGCTCCTTTTCTCTTTTTATTTCCTGGACCTTGTTCTCAGATTTACCAATTCCTGTATTTTGTCATGTTTTATAAATCAGACAAGGTTTGTAATAAGCGACTTGGGTAGACTATTCTCACAAATTTTTCCAAGCTTAGAATTCATTCCTTCAAAATAAATCATTCTGCACTTTCAGGTGTCAAGTGACCCTGAGAAACAGCACAGCATGGTAGTAACCATACGGATTCTACAGCCCAGCTTCCTGGGCATGAATCGCAGCTCTACCGCTTACCAACTGTGTGATGCTGAGCAAATTATTACACTCTGTGCTTTAGTTATCTTATCTGCAAAATCAAGATAATGCTAGTACTTACCTCATAGGGTGATGCTGAGGATCAAATGCATAGATTTACATATGGCATATAGAGAACTGTCTGCCACAGAGTGAGGACTCAATAAAAATAAGCAATTGCATTGATTTTTGTTCTACTTGATGGCATAGTAATGATATAAGAAAATATAATGCGTCAGGGGTTATTAATCTAACTCCTTCCTGCTGCCTGTTTTATTTGCAGGTAGGAAAAACACGCAGGGATTAAACCTAAAAGAATGAACTCTCCTAGCTATTTGTTTTACTATCTAGGATTACGACCCATAATCATCTCTCTGAGCAATAGATGAATGCAGTGACTCGTCAGCATTTCTCTGCATATGCATACCAAATTCCTGACCATAAAATGAAAATACCTGAAGCCAAAGAATATATGTATAAATATCCACTCAAGTGAACAAAAATAATGTAACACCTTATAAACCATTACCATGGGCTCAAGGGGACAAATATAAACAATCATTTGTTGAAAATAAAAAAGAGCTTTAAGCCAATATAATAGAACCAGATGCCTTTAGAATCAGCCATAAGGTATAGACTTTATTGGATGTAACTTCATGCCTATTCCTTCTGTAACCTCGGGGTAAGACCTTCTGAAACTAAGCAGATGAAATTCAGATGCTAAGTAGGATCACATCTTTTTTTATGCTCTGCAAAGGTAGCTACTTAGTGCTGTGAGTGTTTTCAGGTTTTGATGATGATGTCTGCAGATTACATCAAGCGGGGGATATCTTTTCAGATGCAGGGCCAGATGGTAACAAAAACTGAACGCTTCCAGTATGTGATTCTGAGGTATCCAGGACAAGGGCCATAAATAATACCAGCTTTCACCTTTTAATCTCTTAAATTTCCCATATTTTACTTGCAAGTATTCTCCATTTTATTTATTTCCAGGTGTCATTTGTATGTCGAAGTTGTTTATAGCTTCGTTTAACCACATATATATATATATATATATATATATTTTTTAAGGGTGAACTGACTGAAGTGCACCCTATAGGCTAATCTATACTTAAAAATTGATCGAAAATTCCTTTGAGTGCAATGACTTTCCCCGAAAAATGAATGAGAAAATATGTAACCAAGCTGCCGCCGCTGCTAAGTAGCATCAGTCGTGTCCAACCCTGTGGGACCTGATAGACGGCAGCCCACCAGGCTCCCCCGTCCCTGGGATTCTCCAGGCAAGAGTGCTGGAGTGGGGTGCCATCACCTTCTCTAATGTAACCAAGAGAAATATTTTTAAAAGCATATTCATAAAAATACATTAAAAATTAATTAATAGTGCATTAATGTTGATATTCTAACTACAGTTTAATTTTAAAAGTAATTAACAAAAAAAGGACATTTAAGAAGCGTTTGTCTCTTAGACAACTTTTCATGGAAAGAGAATCTGCTGACTAAATTTCTGTGCAATTAATCGGCCTGTCCTCAGTGGAACATGAAATTTATCATAGAGAGAAAGTGTCTCTCAACTAATTATACTGTTTACCTTATGAATAAAATATGACTATTGATTTTTACTGGTTTGCATTATTTTTCCAGTGTTTTTAAAGTTATAGCTACTACTGTGCCTCTTACATTCTGAAAAACACAAACCCACCCCAACATATTTTTAAATGGCTATAATTTTCCCATAATTGGTTTCATTTTAGATAGAAGATGTCCCAAGGCCCATTCAGTCTTCTCTCTAGCACTCCCTTCCTGCTCCTGATTCATGTTTAAGTAGGAAAGTTTGTAAATGAATTTAGCCCCTCCACCTCTATATAGGAAACTTGAATCTTCCTAAGGGAAGCTGGAATCAAGATTGACAGGAGAAATATCAGTAACCTCAGATATGCAGATGACACCCCCCCCCCTTATGGCAGAAAGCGAAGAACTAAAGGGTCTCTATGAAAGTAAAAGAGGAGAGTGAAAAAGTTTGCTGAAAACTCAACATTCAGAAAACTAAGATCATGGCATCCAGTCCCATCACTTCATGGCAGATAGATGGGGAAACAGTGAAAAAAAGTGAGGGACTTCATTTTTTGCAGCTCCAAAATCACTGTAGATGGTGACTGCAATCATGAAATTAAAAGACGCTTGCTCCTTGGAAGAAAAGCTATGACCAAACTAACATATTAAAAAGCAGAGACACTACCCTTGCCAACAAAGGCCCATCTAGTCAAGGCTATGGTTTTTCCAGTGGTCATGTATGGATGTGAGAGTTGGAATGTGAAGAAAGCTGAGCACTGAAGAATTGATGCTTTTGAACTGTCGTGTTAGAGAAGACTCTTGAGAGTCCCTTGGACTGCAAGGAGAATCAACCAGTCAACCCTAAAGGAAATCACGTCTTGAATATTCATTGGAAGGACTGATGCTGAAGCTGAAATTCTAATACTCTGGCCACCTGATACGAAGAACTGACTCATTGGAAAAGACCCTGATGCTGGGAAAGATTGAAGGCAGCAAGAGAAGGGGATGACAGAGGATGAGATGGTTGGATGGCATCACTGACTCAATGGACATGAGTTTGAGCAGACTCCAGGAGTTGGTGATGGACAGGGAAGACTGGCGTGCTACAGTCCATGGGGTCGCAAAGAGTCGGACCCGACTGAGCAACTGAACTGAACTGAACTGATGTGAATAGAGAGATAACCTGAGAATCTATGTTAGTGTGTGTAAAGGCTATGACTAGACTTTTCTGAATTATTTCAAAAATAGTACATTGCAGAAAATCAGAAAATATAATACATTTTTATATTGGGTACTTGTTCTGAAAAAGAGAAACCAGAATTTCAACACATGTGTCTAAAAACATATTTTTCCTTGGTGGTAGATTTTATTGCTATCCAAAGAGAAAAGTATTCCATCAATGAACTGGAGAGGGGTGCTAGCTATGCACAAATTCTATGTTAGAGTCTCTATACAACATTACCTTCTAAAGAGGATCTGAACACCCACCATCCCTGTCATCAAGTAGGCTTTAGTTATTAGAAGTAGCAGATAAACTAATAAAAATAATTATAATTTAAGATCTGTATAGACTAAATTCTATCTTTAACTCTTCTTGGAAGTTTTCAAATCAGTCACATCTAGGCAATTCTTTCATCTGCAGAAATGTGTCTTTCTTTAATCCAATTATCAGGATCTTCCTTCAAATCTACTTTATATTCTAACTTACCAAATCCTGGAAAAAAGAAAAAGTAATAAGAACTGTGTCATATTCTTATTTGAAAGATAACATTAAATTATGAAAAGAGTATAGCATTTGCAACCAAGTAAATGTGATTTTGAATACACAGCCAGCCATTAATTAGATATAAGACTTTGCAGGTTATTTCATTACCTGAGCCAGGATTCTCCCTTTTAGAGTGGAGATACTAATAGCTTAAAGATTTAAGTAAAGTTTCATAAAATAAAGTATGTCAAGTTCCTAGCACAGGGACTGCCCGTAATGGTAATAAATAAGTGGTTATTTTTTTCAGTAACTAGTTGGTAAATAATTATCCAGTTACATTTTTCTGTAATATTTTATTATTAATTAAAACATTAACCATTTAGCACAATCTCAAAGGGTCTAGCAGAGGAAGAAAAGATTCCATGTGATTTTGAAAATACATAAAATGGATAAAAAGGGGTAAAAGTGAAAACCGGATAAGATAATAAAGCTTAATAACTTGTGCACAAAAATGGAAAAGTTCTAAGCAGAGCCTGTTAAATATTACTAACTAAACAGATTTTCCTTCATGTCCTTTGGATGTTAAGAGTAAATCTCATCTGAGGCATCCCTCTTCAATTCAACCCAAGGTTATAGATTTAAACATGATTGCTGTCTTAGCTTGTGATATCTGTTTTATCTTAACCTCTTGCCTCTGAGAATTTTTGATACTATTTGCACAGTAAGTTCTTTAATCAAATTTGAGAGGAGTTGCTCTCAATAGCTCGCTTTCAAAAGCAATCATTATATTTAAAAAGTAGTGTTTCATACTTAAAAGAGGAGTGCACACACTATCAGTTTTTAAGCCAAAATTACATAATTCAGTGGCTATAGTGGTAAAAAAAAAAAAAAAAAAAAAAACCTGAAAATTCAGGAGACATAAGAGACGTGCATTTGATCCATGGGTCAGGAAGATACCCTGGAGGAGGGCATCGCAACCTGCTCCAGTGTTCTTGGCTGAAGCATACCATGGACAGAGGTGCCTGATGGGCTGCCGTCCACAGGGTTGCCAAGCGTCAACACGACTCAAGTGACTTAGCATGCATGCATGCACCACAACATAAAGGAAGACAACTTTAAAATGACATGAATTTCAGGAAAATTTGAAAGATAGTATTAATAAAATAATATTGATAGAACAAAATTATTAAAACTTGAAAGACAAGTTTTGAGGGAAAGTAAGTGTCTAAAATTACTTTACTCATACAAGTTATCATTGAATTATAAAGCTAGTAAACAGATATTTTGAAACTGGAAAAATGCAGGAAGTGAAAGAAATAGTTGATCTGGTTTCCTCAGTGTGTATGCCCAGAAGTGGGATTGCTGGGTCATATGGCAGTTCTATTTCCAGTTTTTTAAGGAATCTCCACACTGTTCTCCATAGCGGCTGTACTAGTTTGCATTCCCACCAACAGTGTAAGAGGGTTCCCTTTTCTCCACACCCTCGCCAGCATTTATTGTTTGTAGACTTTTGGATAGCAGCCATCCTGACTGGCATGTAATGGTACCTCATTGTGGTTTTGATTTGCATTTCTCTGATAATGAGTGATGTTGAGCATCTTTTCATGTGTTTGTTAGCCATCTGTATGTCTTCCAGATCTGAAAGAGACACATGTACCCCAATGTTCATCACAGCACTGTTTATAATAGCCAGGACATGAAAGCAACCTAGATGCCCATCAGCAAACGAGTGGATAAGGAAGCTGTGGTACATATACACCATGGAGTATTACTCAGCCATTAAAAAGAATTCATTTGAATCAGTTCTAATGAGATGGATGAAACTGGAGCCCATTATACAGAGTGAAGTAAGCCAGAAAGATAAAGAACATTACAGTATACTAACACATATATATGGAATTTAGAAAGATGGTAACGATAACCCTATATACAAAACAGAAAAAGAGACACAGATGTACAGAACAGACTTTTGGACTCTGTGGGAGAAGGCGAGGGTGGGATGTTTTGAGAGAACAGCTTGTATATTATCTATAGTGAAGCAGATCACCAGCCCAGGTAGGGTGCATGAGACAAGAGCTCGGGGCTGGTGCACTGGGAAGACCCAGAGGGATCGGGTGGAGAGGGAGGTGGGAAGGGGGATTGGGATGGGGAATACATGTAACTCCATGGCAGATTCATATCAATATATAACAAAACCCACTACAATATTGTAAAATAATTAGCCTCCAACTAATAAAAATAAATGAAAAAAAAAGAAATAGTTGATAATGAAAACAAATGAAGGTAAAAAGAAAGGATATTAAAGTATAAGAAAATATTTAATGTTGGATTCTAAGCAAACAACATGTGTATAAAGAAGTTCTTAGAACTGACAGGTTTTTAAAACCAAAATTATTTGAGAAATGTGTGCAAGTAAAAGCAATGTAAATCAATTATATTCAGCTGCATTATTTAAAAAAAATTGTTTAAAAGCTCTCATGAAGAGAAAATTTTAAAACATCCACTGTATAAATGACACTTTTTGTACCAAGAAACTAAGAATTACAGCAAATTTCTCATATGAAATTATGCAATTCAGAATACAATGTAGCATTTTTTAAATCCTGCAAAAAAATAAATGTCAACCCAGAAATTTTTACTAGCAAAAATATTACAAAAATGAAGAGCATGCAGATAGTTTAGACCAAAAAAAAATTGAGAAAATTAACTGAAATCGGACATTTACTAAAGGAAATGTTAAAGGAGATTCTTTAGGAATAAAGAAATGATACCTGATGGAAATGTGTTTCTATACAAATGAGTGAAGAGTGAGAGAATTGGTAAATTTATAGGCAACCACAAAATACTTTTATTTTTAATCTATCCCATGGCAACCCACTCCAGTATACTTGCCTAAAAAAATCACATGGGCAGAGGAGCCTGGTGGGCTCCAGTCCATGGGGTCAGAGAGAGTCAGACATGTCTGAACAACCGAGAATGACCATGAGCAAAATTAATTGAAAGTTTAAAGGAAACATAATAATTGACTGTGTGCTTCCTAGTATGGTAAACTAGCATATCACAATAGGCAAAGGATAGGAGGAGTGTACTTCTGCAAAATTTTTGTAAAAATTGTGTGCATGAAATATTATTTGGAAGAGAACTGTGACAAATAAAGACATATATAATTAACCTTAGGGCAACCACTAAAGGTTAAAACCAAGATTTATAGCTATAGTTTATAAAAATAAAATGTTGTGAAGTAAATAGAAGCATGAAAATACTCAAATGGTGGTAGGGAAAGAGGATAAAAGGACTAAGTGTAGATGGGACACATAGAAAACAGAAAGTAGATTTCATATCAGCAATATGACAATTACATAAAACATAAATGTTCTAAATCAGAGACTAGTTCACTGCTTTCTGTAGAGAGTCTAATAGAAAATATTTCAGGCCTTGCCATCCACCTATAATCTCTGTCATGTTTTTCTTTGTTTTGTTTTAATTCTTTAAAAAACATATAAAATCCATTCTCATCTCAAGGGTCATAGGAAAATAAGCATGGCTCAAATTTCTCCTGAAAGCCTTAGTATTTCAACCCCTGGTTTAAAACCAATGAGCTACACTTTCACTTTAAATATTTAGGGGGGAAAAAAGGCAAATTTAATGCAAATAAGAAAAAGAAGAGAAAGAATAAAGGTAGATATGAATAAGTTAAAAATAGCAGTTTCACAAATAAGATGAAAAAGCTCCTTCTTTGGAAGCATTGATAATATTGATAAAGTACCTACTTACTAGTTTATCCATGCCAATAAATTTACCTATCAGGTGTTTTTTTTCCCCCCTTCATAGCTCAAATAGAAATCATGGTTATTCACACAATTATTATTTGAGTAAAATAGAATTTATTAAAAGTGTCAAAAGAGTATCTGAAGCTTAGTAGATGCTCAATAAATTCTAGTCTTTGTCTTTTAATAATTCTGCTAATACCTTTCTTCTTATAATCATGATGGTTACTTTTCTCTATTAATTATGACATTTGATTTTCAATGCATTCTCTTTACTATGCTAGAGGAAAATGGGGGTGAAATAAGCAAAACTTAAGGCAGTTACGTGGTCTGACTAACATAGAAGCAGGTTAAGATACAATTCATAAGCACTCAGCATTCCTGTCTATTGTTTATCCCACTTTGCCATTCAACTGTCTTCTTTGAAATAGCCCCTTTAAAAATCCTGTTAAAAGTTTTATGGATAATAGTAATTTATGAACTGCTTGTAAGCAGAAATATTTTCAAATAAAATAACATAGTAAAGCACCTAACAAATTTCTACAACTACATTTCTTAGACAATCATAAATAAATGAGCTTTTTTTACCCATATTCCTTCTCAAAGACAAGCTGCTTGGAAGAAAAAGTACAGTATCAGGAATTTGAGAAATTGTGTTTGTTAATCTCTCTCAAGTGATATAAGAGCTTTATTGAAAAAGACACTGAACGACTCACCTAAATTCAAACTCTAGCACTTCAAAACTATGAACCAGTTATTTGGCTATTGATTCAGGAGAAAAGTTAAAGCAGATAAACAGCTTAACTGTTCAAATTAAAATATTATTCAGATGGTACTAAAAATAACATCACAATGACTGATCTTGTTCTGAATGCAGTTTCATCTTTAAAAAATTCTCCAATGTGTGAACTAAATTTTGACACTTCAGAGACAATCATAAACACAAATGGTTATTTTTGAGCCATATTTAGTTGAAATGGATTCAAAATAAAGCTCAAAGGATTATTTTACCCACTTTGCACATAATATAATTTAAAATTATATTTTATAACTATGGTCATGACATAAAAAGATGAAAATAATCTACTGATCTTTGAATTGTCTTGTCATAAAGATGTGCTGCTGTTTTTTGAGATATTTATCAGCAGAAGCTTAGAAACTGTTTATTTAGTATGTATATTATCTAGGTAAACCAAAGAATATTATTTTTTTTCATTTTCATAACTGTAGCCCTTAGCATTTCCTACAGCTATAATAAAAATCAACTGCTATACAGTCTCAGATTTTTAATAAAAATATGCCTTGATATCCTTAAGATTTCTTGAATTTACTTACTTTAATGGATATTTAATATTCATAAATGTATCCCACCATGCTGTACTTCTTATTACTTAAAATTACGGCTTGATCTTTTCTTCTACATTTTATTCTCTCATTCTCTTCATTTAAAAATTAAAATTTTAACTACTAAAACTGCTGAAATGCTGCAGAAACCAGTAATCCAGAAACCAAGCAGCGCTTGGAGAGCTGGAGAACGCAGGTTTATTATGCTGGTGGGCCCAGAGGAGTTAACACTCCTCATTGGACACCTTCCCACTTTGTTCTCTTTATATAAATTCTATAGCATATGGCCATAAAAGTTTGGAAGGTATATTTTTTAGAGGAGCAATAGTATTTAAAAAACCTAACTTCCTTAACAGTAGTTAAGTAGTTAAACTACTTTTAGTAGTTTAAGTTTGGGGAGAGTCAAAAGTTATGTGTGGATTCTGGACTGTGGAAGCTTTGGTATCCTCAACCTGTGTTGCTCAAAGGTCAACTGTTTATCAGAATAGCTTTTACATTAAAAGGGTCAATAATGAAAAACAATCAGAAGTAAAACTGTATAGGAAAAATAGAATTAACAATTTATAACTTAAATGAGCTTCCAGTTTAAGAGACGATTTAAGCTTACTCCACTATGCCAGAATCCAATTAAAATCACACAAGCCATAAAAATGAGCCAAAGTTAACTGATTTGATAAATACAAACCTTTTAGTATAGTCTCTGATACTTATTAAGGGCCTAGAAAGGTTATATATTGTTAATGATATTCTTATAAAAAGAATCATTCATGCTGTCACTAAGAAACAGAAGGAGTCACTATTACTGGACTGGGATATTGATGACTTTTGGGGAGATAGAAAATGATTGTTATCACGTGGATAATCACAGCCCAAAACACACACAGAAGTTGTCAGCTGTTACAAGTGTCGCTTTTCTGATAAAACAGTGATGTGGCTCCCAACTTGGAGCAAGCAAGTACAGAGGGAAGAAGAGGAACAGGTGTGGAAGTCAAGTTAATAAACAAAAGGACTGTCCACAGAGCGATGCTTCAGGTTATAAGACACTCTCCTCCCTCACCCCTGTATGTATTTAATAGCAGCAGTAGAGAATTCAGGAGTGAAACTAAAAAATGAAGGAGATGTTCCTAGCTTGATACAAGGAAGCTACAAAACATAGAGAACATTTGCTGAGACTCTAAAGCATCCTCTGTGATATCAGAGGAAGACAAGGATGCACAGTAGCAAAACTTCTGTTCTATGTCACACTGGAGACTCTAGAGTGAAGAGTAAGACGTATAAATGGGGTTATAATGTATGAAGACTGGAAATGAGGACACAAAACTCTCATTACCTTGCCAAAAATAAATAATAAAAAAAAAACCTCTCATTATTCACAGATGATATGAATGCATACATAGAAAATCAAATGGATTATATAAATTGTTAGAATTAATAAGTTTATTAAGATTGCTGTTACAAGTACCAGTTATTATTAATGAGCAATAGTATATTGCATGTCCAGCTAACAGCATAAAAGAATTAGAAAATAAAACATAAAAGTATATTTTTTCAAATAGCTCAAAAATGTAAAGCAAAAATACTTCAAAAATAGCTTGGACTAAATATGTTAAGAACACAAATATGCAAGACATGTATGAAGAAAATTATAAAATGCATTGAATGAATAACCGTAAAGGTTAAAATGATATAGCTATCAACCATGTTTATGGATTAGATGACTCAATACTTTAAAATTGCCAATTCTCTCTAAAATTATGTATAAATTTAATAAAATCCCAACAAGATGTATGTGTGTGTGTATGTGTGTGTGCATGTGTGAAAACCTAACAAGCCAATGCTAATCTGTATTCTAAAATGTTAATTTCAGGAATAGCAAAGTCCCTCCTGAAAAATAAAAGATTGGGACAATTTGACCTAGAGATTGCAGGATTGTTTACAGAAATAAAGAATACTAGATCTGCCATAGAAAAACAGACCAAAGAAACAGACTAAAGAGCCCAGAAACACATGAACAAATATATGATTTATTGCAGAACTGGCATTACAGATTAAAGATTACTGGCAAAAGTACAAAGTTTTAATAAATAATGCTAGAATATTTTGGCATCCGTATCGGGGAGAGAAATAAAATTAATCCCATACCTTCCCCTCCCACCATTCACAAAAATTAACACTAGGCAATTCGAGTATCTAAACATAAAATCAAAACCATGAAGCTTTTAGAAGGTAATGTGGAATTACGTTGTGTTATCAGTGTGCATAAAAAGGACCTTACCATAAAGTAAAAGATTCAAATTCAATTAAGTTGAATTTAAGAATTTACATACATTAAAATACATCTTTAAGAGAGTAAATGGGCAAATCACAGAATGGGAGGAGATATTTTCCAAACATCTAGCCAACAAAGGACTAACATGCAAAATATTTTTTTATAAAATTATTTAAATTAAAATAAACAAATTTATAAATTATTAAGAAAAAGAAAACACAATAGAAAAATAGGCAAAAGATTTAATTCTGTACTTCACAAGATAGAAAATCCAAAGTGCCAATAATATGAAAGGGATTCAACTATGTTAGCAATCAAAAATGGAAATTAAAACCACAATAAGATATTCTCATACATCCATCAGAATGGAAATGATATTTTACATTCCATCAGAATGGTGATGATATTTTAAAAGTTAAACAATATAGGGTTTTAACAAATACGGAACAAAAAAAAAGCTTAGAAATTTCGGGGTGGAAGAAAGTTGGTAAATCATATGGAAGATATTTGGCATTTTATAGGAAATTTGAAGGTTCAGAAGTTCTAAAATAGGTGTGTGCCATAGAGAAAATTTTGCACATATGCATTTGACAGATCTATAGGAAAGTTCCTGAGAGCATTTTACTCTAGTAATAGTAAAATACTAAAAACAACTCAAATATCCATCAAACATGGGACAGATATAAAAAATGAGGCATTTGCTCAAAACAAAAAATTATGGAGCATGATAAGCAATAGATGGAGGTAGGAAGGGGCTATTGACTGAGAACTGCAAACTGTGTCCCTTCCCAGATTATGTTAAGCCCCTTATGGGTTTTCCTTAGAGGGCCTCCCTGATGATTCAGATGGTAAAGACCCTGCCTTTAATGCAGGAGACCAGGTTCGATTGCTGGGTCAAGAAGGTCACCTAGAGAAGGAAATGGCAACCCACTCCAGTGTTCTTGCCTGGAGAAATCTGTGGACAGGAGCCTGGTGGGCTGCATGGGGTCGCAGGTTTAGAAGGCAAAGGAGAAAAGGAAAGATACACGCATTGGATGCAGAGTTCCAAAGAATAGCAAGGGGAGATAAGAAAGCCTTCCTCAGTGATCCATGCAAAGAAATAGGAGAAAACAATACAATGGGAAAGACTAGAGATCTCTTCAAGAAAATTAGAGCTACTAAGGGAACATCTCACACAAAGATGAGCACAATAAAGGACAGAAATGGTATGGACCTAACAGAAGCAGAAAATATTAAGAAGTGGCAAGAATACACAGAAGAACTGTACAAAAAAGATCTTCATGACCCAGATAATCACAATGGTGTGATCACTCACCTAGAGCCAGACATCCTGGAATGTGAAGTCAAGTGGACCTTAGGAAGAATCACTATGAACAAAGCTAGTGTAGGTGATGGAATTCCAAATTTAAAATCCTAAAAGATGATGCTCTGAAAGTGCTGCATACAGTATGCCAACAAATTTGTAAAACTCAGCAGTGGCCACAAGACTGGAAAAGTTCAATTTTCATTTCAATCCCAAGGAAAGGCAATGCCAAAGAATATTCAAACTACCACACAATTGCACTAATCTCACATGCTAGCAAAGTAATGCTCAAAATTCTCCAAGCCAGGCTTCATCAGTACGTAAACCATGAACTTCCAGATGTTCAAGCTGGATTTAGAAAGGCAGAGGAACCAGAGATGAAATTGTCAACCTCCACTGGGTCTTCAAAAAGGTGAGAGAATTCCAGAAAAACATCTACTTTTGCTTTATTGACTATGCCAAAACCTTTGACTGTGTGGATAACAAGAATCAGGGGAAAATTCTGAAGGAGATGGGAATACCAGACCACCTGACCTGTCTCCTGAGAAATCTGTATGCAGGTCAAGAGGCAAGAGTTAGAACTGAACATGGGACAACAGATTGTTTCCAAATTGGGAAAGGAGTACATCAAGGCTGTATATTGTCATCTGCTTATTTAAGTTCTGTGCAGAGTACATCATGAGAAACACTGGGCTGGATGAAACACAGCTGGAATCAAGATTGCCAGGAGAAATATCAATAACCTCAGATATGCAGATGACACCACGCTTATGGCAGAAAGCAAAGAACTAAAGCATCTTGATTAAAGTGAAAGAGGAGAGTGAAAAAGTTGGCTGAAAACTCAATATTCAGAAAACTAAGATCATGGCATCTGGTCCCATCATTTCATGGCAAATAGATGGAAAAACAATGGAAACAGTGACAGACTTTATTTTCTTGGGCTCCAAAATCACTTCAAAAGGTGACTGCAGCCATGAAATTAAAAGATCCTTCCTCCTTGGAAGAAAAGCTATGACCAACCTAGACAGCATATTAAAAAGCAAAGACATTACTTTGTCAACAAAGGTCCGTCTAGTCAAAGCTATGGTTTTTCTAGTAGTCATGCATGGATGTGAGAGTTGGACTATAAAGAAAGCTGAGCACCGAAGAATTGATGCTTTTGAACTGTGGTGTTGGAGAAGACTCTTGAGAGTCCCTTGGACTGCAAGGAGATCCAACCAGTCCATCCTAAAGGAAATTAGTACTGAATATTCATTGGGAGGACTGATGCTGAAGCTGAAACTCCAATACTTTGGCCACCTGATGTAAAGAACTGACTCATTGGAAAAGACCTTGATGCTGGGAAAGATTGAAGGAGGGAAGAGAAGGGGACGACAGAGGATGAGCAGTTGGATGGCATCACTGATGCGATGGACATGAGTTTGAGTAGGCTGTGGGAGTTGGTGACAGAGAAGACTGGCGTGCTGCAGTCCATGAGGTCGCAAAGAATCAGATCCAACTGATCAACTCAACTGAACTGAGATGAGCGACTAACACTTTCACTTATGTGTCAATATTTGGAGGTAGGCCTTTTAAGCAGAAAATTAAAGTTAAATGAAATGGTAAGGGTGGGTCCCAAACAAACAGGACTGGTACCTTTAAAAGAAGATGAAGTGGCAGCAGAAGTCCCGTGCACAAAGAAAGGCCATGTGAAGATACAACAAGAACACAGCCATGCACAAGTCATGAAGAGGTCCCACCAGAAACAATCCTGCTGGTACCTTGATCTTAGAATTCCAGCATCTAGAACTATAAGAACATAAATGTCAGTTGTTTAAGCCACCTAGTCTCTGATATCCTGTTACAGCAGCCCTAGAAGAATATATCACAAATACCATGTATTTTTTAATCTCTGTTTGTGAGATAAAATTAACCATATAAGCAAAAACAAAAGAAAAAGATAACCATAAGTCAAAATATATTTGTAATCCAATAAATGTATTCGAATTGAGATTTCATGTTAAAGTTATAGGATTCAAATTGAGTTCAATGAAAATCCAGCTCTCCATAATTTTTAAAAGGCACATTTAAAATATAATATGAAAGCTTTAAACAGATGGGAAAATTTTGTCATGGAAATATTACCCAGAAGAGACACAGTGTATCATGTTAAGATTAGACAGTTTATAATTAAGATGTAAATAATTAATAGTGTAAGTTAAAAAAATAATGTTGAAAGATATGTCTTCAATTTGAAGTGGCCCTACCACACTCTGAACAAAGGAAAAAGACATAACCAGACAAATCCTAATGATATTTAGGGTCTGCATAAACAGTATGGAAACTTAGTGAGCCAAATCAATATTCAGCTAAGCTATCAGTTAAAGACATTCAAATAAAGACTTTCCAAAAAGCACATTTTCATGTACCTGTTTGTTAAAATGTTATGCTAAAAATATGTTCTGGCAAATTGAGGTTAAACAAGAAAGATGAAACATGGGCTTTAGAAAATAATGGATCCATCTAAAGAGAGAAAAGATGAGCTAGTCCAGAAAGTAGTATAGTTGTGCAGCTAGGCTAAAATGCAAATAACCCAGATTTTAACAAGAGAATGGAAAACTGCAAGAGGAAGATATATGTCCATGAGGTGAAAAAAGGAGAGAGAATGCAAGCAAGAGACAGAGAGACAAAAAGACAGAGAGGCAGAGGGGGAAAGGAAGATTTTACTATTCTTACTAATTTACAGTACAGGAAAAAAAATGTCAAAGAAGAAATATAGATATTCTATTTGAATATACAAGAAACTGTATTTAAATGACCATTATTATAAAAACCTCATCTAATAATTTTTAACTTTCAGAATTGATATATGGTCAAAATATGAATATAGATAGATATATGAGACATTAACCATGATGATAAAAATATATACATACACTCAAAGCAAAAAATGTTGAGAGCAGTGAAGCAAAAAGAATTGGAGGGATCTAAGAGCTCACAATATATTTTGAAAATATGAGGAGTGAAGAGATGCTGTCTCGAGATGATGGCAGAATATATTTTGAATAAGTGTATTATTCAAAGTGAGAGAAATATCCAATAAAGAAATTAAAGTGATACATATTGTTAGGAAGAGAGAGGGAAGGTTTAGAAGTATTCTTAATCTTAACCTGAAAAAGTGAAAGTAAAAGTCGCTCTGTCCCAGGGACGTAGCCTATCATCATCCTCGGCCCATGGAATTCTCCAGGCAAGAACACTGGAGTGGGTAGCCATTTCCTTCTCCAGGGGATCTTCCCGACCCAGGAGTGGAAGCTGGGTCTCCCAATTGCAGGCAGATTCTCTACCATCTGAGCCACCAGGGAAGCCGTAATCTTAACTTACTAGAATAAAAAATCAGTAACCTGTAACATTAATCGACCAAGAAAAAGAGCAATAAAAAGTGCAAGGAGAAAAAACAAGACCAGCATGTTATTCAGAGGAATGCCAGAGAAAAAAATAAGAATGAAAAGGATTGAAAGTTTGTTCAGCATATGAGATTGTCATAGGGGAGGACACTGAAGCATTTCATTATAAACCTGTGATCCTTTGATAAAGGTGAAAACAAAACATTTAAAAAATCAATACCAAAAATCTGTTTACAATGTAAGATGAATACTTAGGATTCTTCTTAAAGCGTATTTTATAAAATTTTTTTCTTCTCAACTAAGATACAGGGTGGTAATTTCTCAGAAAGAGAGGTAAAATGAAGTTTCTGGGAAGCACCAAGGCAAGCGCAGAGTTTTCCACTCCTGGGTCAATAATATGGCAGAAAAAAGCAGCTACAAGCAGATGTCACACTTGGAGAATGGAAGAACAAAAACAGTAATCTGGAGAAGAGTAAAACAAATCAACTACTCTAGGAGTGAAAATAAAAAGGTGATACTTACGGCCTGGATTAGAGTGCCTGAAAAATGAGACCATGAACATGGAAATTAATAACATTTACGAGTTGTACTCTACTATTGTATAAGTAATGCTGTGAACAATGCAAAAGTAAGAAAAAGTTCAGGATATCATCCCAAGGATAGGATCCTGGGAGAATCTCCAACGCACTGCTTGAAAAAGTCCAACTTTAACAGAAAGACATATAGGGGAATCTCTTGAATGTTGCATTGGAAAAGTGGGAATTTCTAGTCATTAACATGTGTCATCAGGATTTTTATAAACATTTTTGTTTTGAGAAGCACACAATACTTTCAATTTTACCTTTCTAATGCTATTAATATATGGTTGTAAACTGAATTTGGTATGTTCTGATATAATTCTGCTATGTTATATTCTTCAGTGCTTGATACAGGCAGCATAGTGTTATAAGCTTTGACCAAAATTGATCTGAATTCAATGAGTATGGTGACTTTATGTCAAATAGTTAGTGTTTTGTCTTTGAGAAGGGAATGTGATAATTTTTATAGTATGTACTGGGAGACAATAAATTATGGGCGTGTACTGCAATGCTGTGACCTTTTCAGTATTCAGTAGTTTGAATAGCTGGTCTTTCTATCCTATTTGATTTAATCTCCACTAATCCTCAAGAAAGTTAATGAAAGATAAAACATTTTTTCTAATGGCACAGCATTAATCCTTTTCTATGGCAGAAGCTGGAATGGGAACTGTTACGACATTGGTAACAAATTTCAATGTCTCCGCTGTAGCTGCAAATCTTTAGACAGCACCCATTGACTTTGGATGATGGAATTGTGACCTGATAAAACCTTGGTCCAGCACTTTTTAGAGTAATGGTATATTACAAATGTACTTGCCATACATAGAGAGTAGACACGACCTTCGAAATAACGTTGATATTTTCCTCTCCTGAGCATCACATACAAACTATCTCTTGAGAATCCTACTTATAATGATATCCAATTACATCAATTTTATCTTTCAGTAACCCATGGCTAATCCTGAATCTTGATGAGAGAGAGTTCTTATTTATACTGAATGAAACATAACAGATATAAATCTATGTTTTACTGATGGGGGTTTTTGCTGGGTATTCCATAAATATGTATTAATTGAAGAGTAGCTAATGAAGAACAAAAATCCAACATTGTAGATATTGTAGGTTTTCATGTATACTCATTTTTTATGATTGTAGAAATAATTAACTGACCAGTTTTTTCCAAAATATTCAGAGTTAAACTTCATGTATATTTCAACACATTGGGAAACACAGTCAATTGTAAATGGATATTCCTTCTTTATTTTAGAGTATACTAAGTGATTTATTTTAATTATCAATATGTAAGCTTTGGGATTTTTTAGTAGGATGCACTTACTGTATTTATTGCTTATAGCAAACTTTTAAATGACTGACACAGAGCAGGCACTCAGCAAGTGTATGAAGAGTATGTGACTGAAAGATGAATGACAACGCAAAGATAATTACGTATGCTATATATATTCACTGTTTTCATGATACTATCAAGTCAGCATGAAATTGCTTTTAGTTGGGTTGTAGACTTGGAAATTAGAGGATCAATATCTACTGTTAAGAGATTTTACAGATATATACATAAAAACAATTACTCATAGGAGAGTTAGTTCAGCAGTTTGTTGGCTAGTAAGGGTAACAGTTATTACCTGTGGCTTCAACAAATGCCCAGAGTTTTCAATGGATTGAAAGCAAACCAAATGTATCCATTGAAAGTGTTGTTTTTCCATATTTTAACATAGATATAGCTTTTTAGTTCTTTTTTAAAGATTGGAAGTCAAAACATTTCTTTTCTTGGTGAAATTTTTATCACTTTAGAGTATTTCAAAGAAATAGTCTATCATTGTTTTTTAAAGCAATCTGTGGTTTAAAATTTTTTCCATTCTGTTTACATTTTCTGAAGTCTAATACTCTGTTAACTGGCAGTAACAGTTACTGCTGTTGCTTTTCTTGATCTCGTATTGATTCTTAAACCAAAAATCTAAACTCTAATCCAAGTAAAATAAATCTCAGTATGATCAAAAGCTTCCCTGGTGGCTCAGAGAGTAAGAAGCTCCCTGCAGTGGCAGAGACCTGGGTTCGATCCCTATGTTGGGAAGATCCCCTTGAAGAGGGCATGGCAACCCACTCCAGTATTCTGGCCTGGAGAATTCCCATGGATAGAGGAGCCTGGCGAGCTACAGTCCATGGGGTCGCAAAGAGTCAGACACAGTTCAGTTCAGTTCAGTCGCTCAGTCGTGTCCGACTTTTGGCGACCCCATGAATCGCAGCACACCAGACCTCTCTGTCCATCACCAACTGCTGGAGTCCACCCAAACCCATGTCCACTGAGTCAGTGATGCCATCCAACCATCTCGTCCTCTGTCGTCCCCTTCTCCTCCCGCCTTCAATCTTTCCCAGCATCAGGGTCTTTTCAAATGACCCAGCTCTTCGCATCAAGTGGCCAAAGTATTGGAGTTTCAGCTTCAACATCAGTCCTTCCAATGAACACCCAGGACTGATCTCCTTCAGGATGGACTGGTTGGATCTCCTTGCAGTCCAAGGGACTCTCAAGAGTCTTCTCCAACACCATAGTTCAAAAGTGTCAATTCTTCAGTGCTCATTATTCTTTACAGTCCAACTCTTACATCCATACATGACCACTGGAAAACACAGCATACAGCATGATTGAAAGCTAAGCTTGCATATCTATTTTTTCTGCATGTCTATTGCAAGACAACATAATTTTTTCATAAGAATACTTTCCGTCTAATAGGTGAAAATAAGTGTCTATTTAATTAAAAAATGTTTTATGAATGCAAAACTTAGTGTAATTCATTATCCATTGTTTTATTAAACAACATTTATGAAGTGTGTGCATGAGTGTGTGCTAAGTCCCTTCAGTCGTGTCTGACTGTGGGACCCCATGGACTGTAGCCCACTAGGCTCCTCTGACCGTGGGAATCTCCAGGCAAGAATACGGGAGTGGGTTGCCATGTGCTCCTCCAGGGGGTCTTCCTGACCCAGGGATCAAGCCAGCATCTCCTGTGTCTCCTGCATTGCAGGTGGAGTCTTTATTGATGAACCACTGGGGGAAGCCCTATGAGGTGTATAAGCATGTGTCAGAGTTGCAGTAGATGCTACAGACACTCTGTTAAAGAGGATAAAAAACTGATGTGCTAGTTTACATTCCAGTTGGTAAAGGCAGAATGTAAACAAATAAAAACTTAATAAATAAAACAATCTCAGCTCATGAAAAATTTGTGAAGGCAACAAATGTGAATAATAGTCAAGAAACTAATTAGGGCTTATACTCTATTTCTGTCTTTTTATTTAGCAAATTTAAAATAACAACTATTCTTATTCCATAGATAAGGAAAATAATTATAACAGATTATGAATCAATAAGAGTTCATCAAAATTGATTGGAATTTAATATGCTGCAACTGGCATATCCTCAATGGTTGGTCCTGTTAGAAGTAATTTAGTGGTGCTCTTTGAGTATTGCTTTATATTAATAAATAATAATCCAATTTGCATAATAAATATTAGAAAAACAAGCTACTGACTTCTCTGCACAAAACTAGGTTAATAATTTTACATGGATCCAGCCAGCAATGTTAGCTCAATCATCAAGGGTCTCTTCAATATTATATTTTCCTCTCCTCTATTGATATGCCAATAGAGGTGACACCCATTTTAAATAGTTGAAATGTGGATTAAAATTCCAGCAACTTGGCCTCCTCTCAGTTCAGTTCAGTTCAGTTGCTCAGTTGTGTCCAACTTTTTGTGACCCCATGAATCACAGCATGCCAGGCCTTCCTGTCCATCACCAACTTCCGGAGTTTACTCTAGATAGCCCTAATTATACTCTCTGAAAGAATATGGATAAAAATATTAACTTCTAATCAAGTTGCACAAATTTGGCATTTAGCAAGATTCATTCATTTAAAGAGAAGGAAATAATTATATTTTAAGAGAAATTCAAAATCCCCAACAATATTTTTTATTTGTTCCAGGTAACGTTCTTATATAAAATGGGGTGCTAGAGATTTTTCTATCCCTTTTTCCTTGGACACCCTAGCATGCTGATGAATCAAAATTGGGTTGAGGCAAAACTGGATTTTATTGCAAAAGTATTTGTGCAGAATTCAGCAAATGTATTTGTGCAGAATTCACATTAGAAAAAAAATCTTTTCTATCCCATGGATGCCAAATCATACTCATTATGGGGATCAGTTCCCAAGAGATTAACTTTAGACCAAAGACAGGGTTCTAATTAGTTGTAAATAGGGAGATAACTGAATCCACATCTTGGGATCACCCTCTTACTTCTTACTGAATTCAATATTGCCTTGAGTGTTTTTCCCTAGATGCACATTTATGAAAGCTGACAAAATTTAGAAGAGTATTTCACAGCTACTCTATTAAAAAGGAGGGAGAGAAGAAGAAGGAGGAAGAAGGAGAAAGAACAACTCTGTTATTCTCAAGATCGTTTTAGAAACTTGATGAATCCCTTCCTACATTACTTCTCTATATTTCTGATTAATTCCCGTGGACAGAGGAGCCTGGCTGGCTACAGTCCATGGGGTCGCAAAGAGTCAGACACGACTGAGTCTTTTCTGACAATGGAGGAATTTCCCTAGTTGAAAAATCAGTCTAAGTGACTCTTAAGTTGTGAAGACTGTCACTTATTAATGAAAGTTGAAAGAAATTTCTGTTTGCTAAGAAACTTGAATTTTTCTGGGCTATTTCTCTGGGCTATTTCCCCTTGGATGGTGAAAGATAAATCATTCTGTAGAACTTTGTGAGTTAGGCAAGACCTTCATGCAGGGAAGCAACTGAAAGGGAGAATTTATGGCTCAAACATTTAAGGGCTATATTTAGTAATGTAAATTTACTGTTTATTATAGCAGATTTATATTCCGGCATAGGCTTCATTTAGATTAATGATTTTCTCTAAAGAAGAATTTAAGTTATCAATGGCTTGTTCTTACAGAGTTGGGCACGCTATTGTTCAAACAGCTGCTCCTGGGGGAGCTGAAATGTAGACCGTTAAAAACGATAGGATTTCCAGACCTGATGCTCTTCACCTTCTCTCATAGAGGAGTTGATGTAAACAAGCAGGAACTAGGATGCTGAGCACAACCTGCCTCAGAATGATAATTTAGTAGGCTCAGAGGACCCTGGTGCTATTGTTTCTGATTGAATTTCTTACAAAATGGGAAACTCTGCTCTGCTGAATTACTGTTTTGATAACTTTTGCAAAGCTGCTATGCCCAGCTGTGCAATCTGCGCACCTTGAAAATGCAGCCTGTCTGGGAACAGAGAGGGACTGAAATGCAGCCTAGCATAGAACTGGTTCACAAGAGAAGAAGGAGCATCCTTATTGTCTCTGTTTGTTTGTTTTTGTCTTGTTTGCACAGAGTAGAATCTACTCAAGGAGCTGTGAACCATATGGCGCTGATCCTCTGAGAGGCACCTTTTTTCTCTTTGGCTGAACAAGATACATTTTTCCAATTCAAACATAAACCTTGGATATACTTGCAGAAGCCCTGACTGCAGTCTTGTGGGAGTTGAGGTTTTTTAAAAAGAGATTAACGGACTTCCCTAGTGGTCCAGTGGTTAAGACTTTGCCTTCCAATGCAGGGGGTGTGGATTTGATCCCTGATTGGGAGCTGAGATCCCACATACCTCATGGCAAAAAAAAAAACCCAAGACATAAAACAGAAGCAATATTGTAACAAGTTCAATAAAGACAAATTCAATAAAGACTTTAAAAATGGCCCACATAAAAAGATCTTTTAAAAATATTAGATTTATCTATTGCAAATTACCTGGGAAATTATCCAGGAAGTAAGGACCCAGGGGGTTGGGCTTCAACTAAAGTGAGAGAACCTCATTTCTAAGTATTGGAGTCATTTTTTCCCTCTGGATTCTGAAACACAGCAGCATATAGATCCCTCCCAATGCCAGAGCCGTGGCATAGGAGCAGATCAGGGAGTAACACACGAAGGATCTCTGAAAGCATAAACTGCAGTGGTCACAGGGTATATTTACTTCTTCAGAATTCGCCACCTTCATGTAATGCTTGTCAGCTGTGATGACTAGAACTGACTATCCTGTGAAGAATTAAGGAGACTGTGCATCCTTTGCTGGGGGTAAGGTTGACACAAAAGAGCAGTCTCCTTTCTCTATAAATAGTGAGGACACCTTTAACAATGGAAATGCTTATAGAGGGATCAAGCATAGATGTTCAGCATGGCAAGAAATTAAAAATAGATGGATTCTTACAAAAGAGTAAGTTATTTTTTTTTCTTAAATACTGTGAATATATTTTGGCCTGGTGATGGCCTTAGAAGTTTATTTTAGAATAATATAGAAAACTGTTCATAATAGCTATTGATAAAACTTTTCTTAAATTGATTAATGCTTATTAACTGAAATTAGTTTTTACATTTTTTTCTCTTCTATTAAGGTATTGAATTACTCCTTTTGAATTATGATGTATATTCAAGCAATACAATTTTCTATCTCTTTTAAGATGTATCTTAGAAAAGATCAGCAAGAAAATATATGATAATCTCAAATGAAGAGTCAGAAGTTTTACGTACACAGAAATACTGAATTTAGAGCTGATAACTAATCAGGAAGAAGGCATTTGGTGAATGCTTTTTGTATAAACTTTATATATATGGAAGGTCATGTGTATGTAAAAAATAAATTGTGAATAACTGCTTGTGGTAGCACTGGTTTTTGCCTGCCCTCTGTATAATATTTTCTTCTCCTAGTTATATTAAGGGATTAGATCTGATAGACAGAGTGCCTGAAGAACTATGGATGGAGGTTCATAACATTGTGCAGGAGGTGGTGATCAAAACCATCCCCAAGAAAAAGAAATGCAAAAAGGCAAAATGGCTTTCTGAGGAGGCCGTACATATAGCAGAGAAAAGAAGAGAAGTAAAAGGCAAAGGAGAAAAAGAAAGATATATCCATCTGAATGCAGATTTCCAAAGAATAGCAAGGAGAGAAAAGAAAGCCTTCCTCAGTGATCAATGCAAAGAAATAGAGGAAAACAATAGAATGGGGAAGACTAGAGATCTCTTCAAGAAAATTAGAGATACCAAGGAAACACTTCATGCAAAGATGGGCTCAATAAAGGACAGAAATGGTATGGACCTAACAGAAGCAGAAGATGTTAAGAAGAGGTAGCAAGAACACACAGAAGAACTATACAAAAAGATCTTCATGACCCAGATAACCATGATGATGTGATCACTCACCTAGAGCCAGACATTCTGGGGTGCAAAGTCAAGTGAGCCTTATGAAGCATCCCTATGAACAAAGCTAGTGGAGGTGATGGAATTCCAGTTGAGCTATTTCAAATCCTAAAAAGACAATGCTGTGAAAGTGCTGCACTCAATATGCTAGCATATTTGGAAAACACAGCAGTGGTCACAGGACTGGGAAAAGTCAGTTTTCATCCCAATCCCAAAGAAAGGCAATCCCAAAGAATGCTCAAACTAACACACAAATGCACTCATCTCACATGCTAGCAAAGTAATGCTCAAAATTCTCCACACCGGGCTTCAATATTACATGAACCATGAACTTCTAAATGTTCAAGCTGGATTTAGAAAAGACAGAGGAACCAGAGATCTAATTGCCAACATCTGTTGGAGTATAGAAAAAGCAAGAGAATTTCAGAAAACCATCTACTTCTGCTTCATTGACTACACCTTTGACTGTGTGGATCACAAGAAACAGTGGAAAATTCTTAAAGAGATGGGAATATCAGACCACCTTACCTGCCTCCTGAGAAATCTGTTTGCAGGTCAAGAAGCAACAGTTATAACCGGACACCGAACTATGGACTGGTTTAAAATTGGGAAAGGAGTACATCAAGGCTGTATATTGTCGTCCCGCTTATTTAACTTATATGCAGAGTACATCATGCAAAATGCCAGACTGGATGAAGCACAAGCTGGAATCAAGATTGCTGGGAGAAATATCAATAACCTCAGATATGCAGATGATACCACCCTAATGGCAGAAAGCGAAGAACTAAAGAGCCTCTTGATGAAAGTGAAAGTGGAGAGTGAAAAAGTTGGCTTAAAACTCAACATTCAAAAAACCAAGATCAGACATCTAGTCCCATCACTTCATGGCAAACAGATGGAGAAACAATGGAAACAGTGAGAGATTTTATTTTCTTGGCCTCCAAAATCACTGCAGGTGGTGACTATAGCCTTGAAATTAAAAGACCCTTGCTCCTTGGAAGAAAAGCTATGTCCAATCTAGACAGCATATTAAAAAGCAGAGACATTACTTTTCTAACAAATGTCCATCTAGTCAAAAATATGGTTATCCAGTAGTCATGTATGGATGTGAGAGTTGGACCATAAAGAAAGCTGAGCATCGAAGAGTTGATGCTTCTGAACTGTGGTGTTGGAGAAGACTCTTGGGAGTCCCTTGGACAGCAAGGAGATCAAACCAGTCCATCCTAAAGGAAATCAGTCCTGAATATTCATTGGAAGGACTGATGTTGAAGCTGAATCTCCAATATACTTTGGTCACCTGATGCAAAGAGCTGACTCATTCCCTGATTCTGGGAAAGATTGAAGGTAGGAGGAGAAGGGGATGACAGAGGATGAGATGGTTGGATGGCATCACCAACTTGATGGACATGAGTTTTAGCAAGCTCTGGGAGTAGGTAATGGACAGGGAGGCCTGGTGTGCTGCAGGCCATGGGATTGCAAAGAGTTGTACATGACAGAGTGATGGAACTGAACTGAACTGAGCTTTAGTAATAAACCTGTTGTCTTGAAAACAAAATTGAATTTATAACTCTATGAACTAGTCACAGTCAATCTATCTCCTATAGTGATTTATTCAGAGAAGTGTATACCCTGAAGCAGAAACTCTTGGAGACACTGTATTTTGTTTGTATACGTGGTTTTGGGGGAAAATTCTGTCTGTCTCTCACTGGGATTAATTACTAACCTAGAATCTTATAGGATAGGGGGAAGGTGGGTCTTATCTCTAGCCACATTAAAGAAAGCTTATCGCCAGTTAGGGGCTTGCTGGTGGATCAGACGGTAAAGCATCTGTCTGCAATGCTGAAGACCCGGGTTCAATCCCTGGGTCGGGAAGACCCCCTGGAGAAGGAAATGACAACCCACTTCAGTATTCTTGCTTGGAAAATCCCATGGACAGAGGAGCCTGGTAGGCTACAGTCCGTGGGGTCACAAAGTGTCGGACACAACTGAGTGACTTTACCTTTACCTTACCTTATCGCCAGCTAGAGAAACTAAGGTCAACATACCAAGAGAAGCAGAGGAGACGCATGGAGAAAGAAAAAGCACACACAACCTTGTCTAGGCTCGCAACCGAACTGAAGACAGCTTTCTCTTCCTTTCGTGTGGTAAGCAAATTCCCTTTGCTTGGGCTGATTTTCTAAAGTAAAGAATTCTCATTAAACAAGAGGAAGCTGTGGAAATACTTTTTGCCAGTTTAGCAAATTGGAAAATTTCATCCTGGGCTTAGCTTTCCTATAGATCGCTGTGTCTTCGAATGAGGCATTTATTCATTCTGAATCTATTTGAAAATGTATTAAGTAAAGAAATATCACAAAATAATCTCATTTTTGTTCTGACAATCTCCATTTTAATCACATATTTTATCTGGCCTTTATTTTATATTTAATGTAGAACTCTAACTCCAGGGTAAGACACTAGAGAAAACACTTGCTGTCCTTATGTCATTTTTTTTCAGGAAGATAAATCAATGTTTGGGGTTGCCTTATATGAATATTGAAAAATTGCCTGTTTAGCTAGATTGTTCAGGAAAAATACTTCAATAAAGGGACTTTTGAGACCCGAATGATATCAGAAAGCATTCATGTGATGGTCTCAGAAAGAAAAGAAGGAAGATTCCAGTAGTTTGAATGAAAAAGCATGCTAGATTTGGGTTGACTACACAGTAATCACTAATGAAATGAATTATTTATGCAGATGCTTTGTTACCTACTCTTGAATATTCTCGTTGAATAAATCTGAAGAAGTGAGACTCATTTATACTTCATTTCCACTCTCCTTTGAACTTTTATTTTGGTGAATCTGCAAAGATAATACAGAGGAGATATTCAAAATGGAGGCTTCCTTTTTATATAATTAAGATTGATCAATTGGGCAACTGGAAGGAAAAATTATGGAAAGATGAAAAGATGCACCACCTTCAAATATCTACCTCCATCAAATAAAAGCAATTAGAATCAATCAAAGATGAGCCAGATTTTTGATTCATTCCAAATATATACTGTAGATCCACAACTTTTCACATTTACCTGAGCATATAAAATATTTAGAAAAGTCTGTCTCAGCAAATTTGGAAAACACAGTCAATCTTAACTATCTTCCTTTACTTACAAAGATTTAGAGTGCTTTTGAGGGATGGGAAAAAAGCTGTAACTATTATTCTAGATCAAGACAGGACCATTAAAATGCCTGTCACCTTTATGATAAAAACTAAGATGATCACAAACTGCCTATGTCGCTGAGACACTGTCAGTAAGCACATTGACAGCATATTTAGATACTTGATATTTCAAACCGCAAAAATTTTCCTAGAAGAAATGCAAACATCTGTTTCCATTAATGGAACCAAGCATGCTTATCTTAAATCCTTTCTGTCGGAATGCGAATGCTAACCGATAAAACAAAAATAGCCATGTATATTTCATCCATATCTTCTTATAAGAGATGTTGTGTTAATTGGTTCATTTATTAAGATTGCTATGAATAGTGTTTTCTTCTCCCAATAATATTCCTTCTCTCAATTTGCACCAACTCCCATCACACATACAAATATAGCTAAAAGCTAAAATATGGATGGGTACCTGGTGCACCTAATATATTACAATAAACCAGCCTATAAATTTTAAAAGCCAGACGAGGCAAAGTTTGCCTGGTGGAAGAAAAAAGGCACCATACCTGAAACTGAAAGCTAACTTCTGCTCCTGACTTTTCAATAAGTCATGGTCAAGAAGTCCCAGTGAAATATATATTTTGTGCTTGATGAGTTTTACTACATCAAAGCACAGGAACTGCTTTGCTAAGAGAGGTCAGTGGTTACTGATGGCAAGAGTGTAAAAAGCACTCACTTCTATATGAAGAGCATGCCTTCAGAGTAAAATCAAAGGGCAAAACCTTGTGAACCGTTCATTCAAGCCTCTCTCTCCTAAGACCTCAAATTTCAGGCCCTCTCCATGGAAATGCTACATTTTAAGAAAGTTATTTTACAAATAATCTTCAAGATAGACAGGCAGTTACTATAGTGGAAAAATAAGAAACTTGAAATAAAATAATCAGATTTAGTGTCCTGGATAGATCAGCTTTAAGTCCATGTGATCTTCCCAGGAACCCATGCTCATAAACCTGGGAGCTGATGCTCTACCAGTAGCTGCCTTGAAATTCTTAGTTTTCTCTTTGAATCCGTGCTTTGCAAATGAAGTTTGATGGAGCAATGGAGCCTGTATGCCTTGACACCCACATCCTGCTTCCATGGACATCCCACCTTTCTGCTTCTCCTGAGTGAGTGGGTTCTCCATCATCTGCCCCGACCCAGAAACTACTGACACCCTCCACCCATGGAGGGGGAATAGTGTGTTTAGGCATGTGACTCCACACTCTGTTAAGGGTTTCCTATACTTCCTATTTCATGGGAAATAGATGGGGAGACAGTGGAAACAGTGTCAGACTTTACTTTTTTGGGCTCCAAGATCACTGCAGAGGGTGACTGCAGCCATGAAATTAAAAGACGCTTACTCCTTGGAAGGAAAGTTATGACCAACCTAGACAGCATATTAAAAAGCAGAAATATTACTTTACCAACAAAGGTCCATCTGGTCAAGGCTATGGTTTTTCCAGTGGTTATGTATGGATGTGAGAGTTGGACTGTGAAGAAAGCTGAGCACCAAAAAACTGATGCTTTTGAACTGTGGTGTTGGAGAAGACTCTTGAAAGTCCCTTGGACTGCAAGGAGATCCAACCAGTCCATCCTAAAGGAGATCAGTCCTGGGTGTTCATTGGAAGGACTGATTCTGAAGCTGAAACTCCAGTACTTTGGCCACCTTATGTGAAGAACTGACTCATTGGAAAAGACCCTGATGCTGGAAGGGATTGGGAGCAGGAGGAGAAGGGACAACAGAGGATGAGATGGTTGGATGGCATCACCGACTCAATGGACATGAGTTTGAGTAAACTCCGGGAGTTGGTGACAGACAGGGAGGCCTGGCGTGCTGTGGTTCATGGGGTCACAAAGAGTCAGACACGACTGAGCGACTGAACTGAACTGAACAGTTGCCCCTCAAATCCTCCCATGCCCTAAGGAGCATAACATCAAATATCAAATGAAAACCACCACAACACCTGGAGAGGCAAGCTGTGGAAGAAGGGAAAAATCTTTTCTTCCTGATATTTGAATAAGGGACCTTGCATTTTCATTTTCCACTGGGCCCCTCAAATTGTTGCACTGCTGGCTCAGACCTCAGATCTACCATTTTACAAGCTCTGTATACCTTGGAAAGTCACTTCATTGATCCGTGTTTGTTTCTTCATCTGTAAACTGTGGTTTATGTTTTCTGTTATGCAGTGATGCCAACTGAAAATCATCTTGATTGGAACACTCAGTAGCAGGAGGAAGCTATGATTTGCCTTTGAGTTGATTCATTCACAATTACTCCCGGTTCTAAATCACTTTAAATAGTCAGATCTATAGACTATACAAATTTGTAGATCATTCGCTGGAACTACGAGTTCTAGACATCTCACTGCGAGGTCAAAGACCAGGTTAGAAATTGAAAACACATTTCATGGAATTAATTTTATAAATCTTGAAAGTTGAAAGTGAAAATCACTCAGTCAAGTCCAACTCCTTGTGACCCCATGGACCATAATCCACCAGACTCCTCTGTCCATGGAATTTCCCAGGCAAGAATACTGGAGTTGGGTAGCCATGCTCTCCTTCAGGGGATCTTGCTGACCCAGGGATTGAACCTGGGTCTTCTGCATCGCAGACAAATTATAAATCTTAGCCAGGTTCTATAGTTTTCATTGGCCCATCTGCTAAACTGTATAGCAGATTCATTAGGTTACACTGCTTGTTTTAGAAAGCTGTCACTTTTAGCATTATGATGCCATTATTATATTTTCATAAGAAAATATATTTCAACATTTCAAAACCCTCAAACATACCAAAATGAACTTTGATAATCTAACTTGTTTGCAAGCTGGAGGCAGGCTGACAGTAATGCATTTTGAAGAGATTTCAGTAGTGGCTGTTAGGGATGAACAAATTAAACAGTATCTACTCCACCCCTCTAGCTGTTCTCTGCCCCATATTTCTAATTAAAAATTCACAGCTTAGAAGGAGAGTTAGTACTAAGATACCTTGAAGTTATATACTATCTCTTCTCTTTCCCTTTCAGCCATTTGCCCTTGTGTGTTTTCTTCACCACCTCCATATCTTCACCAGTTAACATTTAAATGCACCAATGCCAATGTCAATTTCCAATTTAATGATGAAAAAGGGACTAAAATTCATATGAAAATATTCTAGGACTGTTGGCAGTTTTCTATCTGGCTGTGTTATTGAGAAATACAGTATTTTAAATACTTAAAACTCAGAAAATATTTAGCCCAGAATACAGAAAGATAATCTTCTTATATAGGGTCAAAAGTAAGTACACATTGGAATCATGTTTCTAAAGCCTGATTTCACCATGAAGCCAGAGTTATTAGAAGCATATCTTTCCTGCAAGGAAAATTTTAAATTTATAAACATACCAGATAATGGTCTTGGTGGCACAGCAGCAGCAAATACATAATTTAGTATTGGGGCTTATTCTGATTGCCGTACACACATCAATTATCTTCACTCCTGGACTGTATATTAGGTTGACAGGCTGTATTTAAATTTAGGTTTGTAGTCACGGTTCCACTTTCTCATCACATGGGGTGTTACAGATATGTCAAGTATATTGGGAAAATTAGAAATGCATCTGCCTGTTTAAGAATATTCATAATTAAAATTTTTTAAATTTACTGAAGATGATATAATTTTAACAGCAAAAGTGACATTCCTCAGTGTTTCTCTCTTGTATGAATATTGTTTCAAATTAAAATAATCAGATTATATATATATATCAAAAGTTCTTTTTAAATTTTGAAGAAAACTGATGGAGATTATGTGGTTTAAAAGAGGAGACTTAAATACTATTTACATATTAAGAGAGGGTCTAAAGGTCTTAGAGGGTTTTACTTTAACAATATGAACTAAGAAGATGTGAATATTTCACTGGACTTAAAATAGAACCCATTTCTCAGCTAGAACTCCATACAAAATCTGTGAAGCACTGATTTGATCTGCTCAGTCCTTTTATAATATTTTCTCTATTCACATATTTCTATATTCAAAATTCACTGTAAATCTTACATTGAGAATGACATAAATCAGATCACTCAGTTTTCTAATCACTAAAGCTTCAATTTTTTTGCTCCATGAGCCCCTTCTCCAAACGTTATAACATTAGTCATAATACAATTTTGTCATATATGTGTTGAATTCCCTTGATTCTATTTCCCTTTTATTTTCCCAAATGCACTTAAGCTTTTTAACCTATATTTTTTTCTCTTTTAGTTTCTCTCATTTAAAAAAATCATTTAATGCTTTCTTTAGTCATATTTACATTCAGTTCAGTTGCTCGGTCATGTTCATCTCTTTGAAACTCCATGGACCACGGCACAGCAGTCTTCCCTGTCCGTCACCAACTCCTGAAACTTGCTCAAACTCATGTCATTCAAGCCGGTGATACCATCCAACCATCTCACCCTCTGTCATTCCCTTCTTCTCTTGCCTTCAATCTTTCCCAGAATCGGAGTCTTTTCCAGTGAGTCAGTTCTTCGCATCAGGTGGCCGAAGTACTGGAGCTTCAACTTTAGCATCAGTCCTTCCAATGAATATTCAGGACTGATTTCCTTTAGGATGGACTGATTGGATCTCCTTGCAGTCCAAGTGACTCTTAAGAGTCTTCTCCAACACCACAGTTCAGAAGCATCAAATTTTCAGCACGTATTTATATTAAATGTTTTAAAATTACTTCATAGAAATACACATCATGAATATATAAATGTGCATTTTAAATGATTTAAGCTCATATTTTGGATATATGAGGTCATATGCACACAGAAAGCACTCATACTCTATTTCAACTCTTGTAAAATTAATGAAATTCCTTGTAGTGATAAAGCTTCAATCTTTTCTTACTGCTACTTTTTGACAAGATAGAAAGAAATATATATTGATTCATATGCTGCTGCTACTAAGTCGCTTCAGTCATGTCCGACTCTGTGCGACCCCATAGACAGCAGCCCACCAGGCTCCCCCGTCCCTGGGATTCTCCAGGCAAGAACACTGGAGTGGGTTTCCATTCCCTTCTCCAATGCATGAAAGTGGAAAGTGAAAGTGAAGTCGCTCAGTCGTGTCTGACTCTTCAGACCCCAGGGACTGCAGCCCACCAGGCTCCCCCGTCCATGGGATTTTCCAGGCAAGAGCCCTCTCCGATTGATTCATATAATACAAAATTAATGTATACCTATTGCTGGTTCATATTGATGTATGGCAAGAATCATCACAATACTGTTAAGTAATTATCCTCTAATTTACAAATATTAATGTTCTGAGACTAAGATGACCTTCTGAAATTTTATTATAAACTTACGTGTTCTTAAAATTTTCAAAATATGTTATACACCTTAAATAACACATATCAAGGGAATTTATAGTTCTGTTTACTTTCCACTTGATTTAAGAAATGTAATAAATAGCACTAGCTTGTTTTCATTGTTAAGTACAGCCTAGTAAATATCCATCAATTCTGTTTGCAGTGGACATCATACACTGAAAGCTAAACATGAGATTTGCAATTTTATAAAACATATATATATAGCTCATCTTTAATATGTTTTAGAAGAATAAATCATGCAAGTCACAGTATGCAGATACAAGAAAATGTCATGACAAAATGCCAAGTTAAAAATGAAGTTAATAAGTACCCTGTAGTATCCATCACAAAAAAGACAATTTTGGTGATTACTGTCAATGTTGTTTTTTCTATGTTTTTTAGTGAGTTTAACCTCAGATAGTGGTGATAGGGTATAGATAAGGAAAGAATTATTGATAAGAATTCTAAATGTGTTCTAGGAAAAATAATGGGAATTACTAGATACTTATATGGCTCCTGTCATAGGAGGGAAACATAGAGGTAGCATTTATCAGTGATTGAAAATAATAAATGATATTGTACAGCACTTCCTTTTCCAAGACATTGCTCTAATTGATATAGATAAATATATACTTACATTCTTACCCATATCTCCATCTATGCATCTAGTCATTTAAACCTCATGATTATTCTAAAAATCTACTAAAATTGTTGCTATTTAATAGTTGATGATAATGAAGCCCAGAAAAAGGTAAGTAACACATCTAAGTTTCTCTCCTGATAAATGGAACAGATAGGATTTGATTCATAATTCTTGGTCAGAATCTTGATTAATGACAATGATGATTTAGAGGGATATTAAGCTTCTTGAAAACACAAGCACATACACACAAACACAGTTTATTTGTATTTATTTATTATTTTTTTGCATCTATATTTACTTGAAAGTGTAACTCTTTCTGATTTCCTACCTTCCATGTGGGGCTTCTATTGGACCAGCAGATTGATGATCTCTTAAATGAAATAGATGTCACTCAGTTGGGCTCAAACTAGTGAACTAGACAGTGTACTTATTTCTCCTTAGGTATGACCGTGGTTAGCTTTATGAGTAAAAAGTAAAGTATTAGTCGCTTGGTCATGTCCGACTCTGCAAACTCATGGAGTGTAGCCCACCAGTCTCCTCTGTCCATGGGGATTCTCCAGGCAAGAACACTGGGGTGGGTGGCCGTGCCCTTCTCCAGGGATCTTCCCGACCCAGGGATCAAACCCCGGTCCCCTGCGTTGCAGGCGGATACTTTACTGGCTGAGCCACCAGCGCTTCCCAGGTGGATTTAGGAAATATCCATAATTAGGTGTTTGCAATTTCTGCTGCATAAGGGTTAAGCGTATCAGTCAGAAGAGTGTTGATGGCAAGTAACAGAAACTGAACTCAACCTTGCGTAGGGAATGAAGAGAAGTTGTTGCATTACAGAGATTATGGAAGGAAAGAACAAGGAAACTGTAAGAGCGGCAGAAGGCTGGGAACAGCGAGAGCCCGCCACTGGAGCCTTCATAGGACAAACTCTCTCACCAACATTCTCTGCATCTCTCTCTCCTTCCTTCCCTTTCTCTTTAAAGGGTATCAGTCTTGTTTCTCCTCATAGTGGGAAAGCAGGTCCAAAGAGGTTGAGACACTCACATCTGGAGGTTTGTATCATCAGGAAGCTGATTCCTTTTTCAAGCTCCCAGTTTCACAACCCCAGAGAAAAGTTATAATAGGATTTTGATAACTATACACATCAACCCCAGTCAAATGTGGCCAGAGAGTAGATTTTGTGAGCGTTTGATGATTTCCCCTGGAGCAGCTGAGGGGAAACAGGAGCAGCCACCAAATGAAGACAGAGGGGAAGAGGGAAGACGAGAGAAGGAAAGTAATGCTGGCCAGACAGAGACTAAACGAATGCAATAAGAGTAATTCGCAGGCTCAGTTCAGTTCAGTTCAGCTCAGTCGCCCAGTCATGTCCAACTCTGCAACCCCATCGACTGCAGCATGCCAGGCCTCCCTGTCCATCACCAACTCCCAGATCTACCCAAACCCATGTCCGTTGAGTTGGTGTTACCATCCCACCATCTCATCCTCTGTCGTCCCCTTCTCCTCCTGCCCCCAATCCCTCCCAGCATCAGGGTCTTAATTTTCAAATGACTCAGCTCTTCACATCAGGTGGCCAAAGTATTGGAGTCTCAGCTTCAGCATCAGTCCTTCCAATGAACACCCAGGACTGATCTCCTTTAGGATGGACTGGTTGGATCTCCTTGCAGTCCAAGGGACTCTCAAGAGTCTTCTCCAACACCACAGTTCAAAAGCATCAATTCTTTTGCACTCAGCTTTCTTCACAGTCCAACTCTCACATCCATACATGACCACTGGAAAAACCGTAGCCTTGACTAGACGGACCTTTGTTGGCAAAGTAATGTCTCTGATTTTTAATATGCTATCTAGGTTGGTCATAACTTTCCTTCCAAGGAGTAAGCATGTTTTAATTTCATGGCTGAAATCACCATCTGCAGTGATCTTGGAGCCCCCAAAAAATAAAGTCTGACACTGTTTCCACTGTCTCCCCATCTATTTCCCATGAAGTGATGGGACTGGATGCCATGATCTTAGTTTTCTGAATGTTGAGCTTTAAGACAACTTTTTCACTTTCCTCTTTCACTTTCATCAAGAGACTTTTTAGTTCCTCTTCACTTTCTGACATAAGGATGGTGTCATCTGCATATCTGAGGTTATTGATATTTCTCCCTTAACGTTGTCCTAGTTTAGGGGGACAAAAATAAAATGAGAAAGAAATATCATATTCAGGAGAGAATATTTTTAAATGGCTTTATGTAACCAAGGGAGGAAGTGAACACCCATAAGTGTTTACCAACCCTATGAATGATGTTTCAGGGATGGCAAATATAGATTCATCAACACCATACACTGACAGCAGTTCTGTACGTGGTATCAAGTATCATCTCTGAGCACCCAAGTAAATGCCAAAATGCAACAATGGTTAGTGTAGCTTTGTGAATTTTACATCTATCTCACTCTGAAATGTTTTAGTTTTATCAGTTTTGGTTATGAAACCATTATAAAATAACATAAATAATTTATTGGTCCTCACTATTTTGAGGAACTAGTTCAAAGAAAAGCATCTACATTTATTTGACTGCTTGCAGCAGGAACAGTGACTATTGCTGACTTAGAGCGTGAAATGTCTCAATTTTTCTGCATGTAGATTTTCAAGTTTCAGTCAAATGTGGTTTCTTCCTTCCTCATTCTCCACTCTTGTTACATAAGCACACATGGCTAGGAATCTGGCCTTACAACTAACCTTCAAATTTATGCATATTTATTGATAAACATGAGGGAAATATTCTTAATGAAACTACATACAATAAACCAGGAAATACAGACATTCTTCCATTATTTTCTACTTGTTTATAAGGATTGGACAAAGCCCTACAGTCATTTAAATAATTAACTTTTCATTGGACTTAATTCAAGAAGTTCCATATTTATTTCAAAATAGATCAGTGAAAAGCAGTGGTGAATGGTGTTTCATCTTAGCAAAACTGTCCATACTCACATTCTTGCCAAATCATAGCAATTAACTATTGAAAATGATGCAATATAAGTAATTATTCACTCTAAATGATATGTTGTGATGACTTCATAAACGAAGCTACTTTAATCCTTTTTGCCTTCAAGTTGATTGTTATAAGGTTCATTATTATTTCTAAATCATTCATACTTACCTTTTTAATAAAACATAGGGTGGGAGAAGTAATAACATTGAACTCTATAATGTAATCAAACTTAAGTTGTTATCAACTTAAAATATCTGTTGTAAATCATTATGGGTTATTCTTGTGTGTGTGTGCTCAATCGCTTCAGTTATTCTGACTTTTTGCAGCTCTAAGAACTATAGCCTGCCAGGCACCTCTGTCCATGGGATCCTCCAGGCAAGAGCACTGAAGTGGGTTGCCATGCCCTCCTCCAGAGGATCTTCTTAACCCAAGGGTCAGCCCACATCTCCTGCATTGCAGATGGATTCTTTACCGCTGAGCCACAGCCACCAGGGAAGTCCCAAGGGTAATCCTAAAGGTAACCCAAATCAAAACCATATGGTAATGACACAAAAGATAAAGAAAATACAAGCATTCCACAGAAGAGTCATCAAACCACAAAGGAAGAGAGAGAAGAAAAAAGAAACACAAACTATAAAAACAGCCAGAAAACAATGAACAGAATAGCAATAAGCACCTACTTGTCAATATTCACTTTAAATGTAAATAAACTAGATTCTCCAATCAAAAGACATAGATTAAAAAGACTGATTGCCAGAGGCAGGCAGTGGTAGATGGGAGAAACCAGTGAATTAGAGGGTTTTTGATAGTTTAAATAAATTATAATTTTGAAAATAAAGCAAATATGTTTTATAATAACCTTAAATGGAGTATAACCTTTAACATTGAGAATTACTATATTGTACATGTGTAACATATTTTATATAAACTATGCTTCAATAAAAAATACGAAAGCAAACAAAAAGTTTTATAAGTAGTTGACAATGTCAGAAATGTACATTAATCAAAATGTATAACATGTATGTTCATAACACTACCTTGAATTTTAAATATCTTTCAGTGAAAACATGCCAAACTTATAACCTCTTAGAAAATGTACTTACTCGTCCAGTCCGTATCCAACATATATCCCAGTGGCCACAGTTTGTAAACCTAATCATAAAAATATATGGAGTCAACTGACATCCAACATTCAATAAACGTTGATTGAGCACTGAGTCGCTGTTGTGTGTATCAGAAATACAACAGGGAACAAAGTTTACTAAATCCTTGCCCTCAGATAGTCTACATTCCATTGGCTTTATAATATTTTAGGCTCACAGAATTCTCAGTGAACTATGAAAATAGTGAAGAGTATAAAAAGGCAGGTAAAGAAAAGCACTTGAAAGCATCCAGTCTCTGTCCATGTCAACACAACAGTTCACTTTATACTGTTTTGACATCTGAATGGTGGGAGAACTCCCAACATTGGAGAGAAAATATCCAAAGTTTAGTTTTGAACTAGTAAGTAAGATACCTGTCAGACATGCCAGAGGTATAGAGTGTCACCCATACACAGACACGTTCGTCTAGAATTCATGAGACGCACTCCAGCTGGAGATAAACGCGGAAGTCAGTGGCCTATAGGTGATAAGACACATAGCAAGTCTGATATGGACCAGGGTGAGATGTAAAGGTTGACGCATCACTAACTTTTCAATCCCTGTCCTCACCTCCTCCCCTTTCCCTGTTACCTCCCACCTCTTTCCCCTCATCCCTTTCCGTCTTTGTGACTTTTTGTGTGTGGACTTCCCAGGTGGCTCCGTGGTCAAGAACCTGCCTGCCAGTGACGAGTCACAGCCTACATCCCTGGTTCAGGAGGATCCCTTGCAGGAGGAAACGCCAACCTACTCCAGTGGTTTCGCCTGGAAAATTCCATGGACAGAGGAGCCTCGCAGGCTGCCGTCCATGAGGTCATGAAAGAGCCGGACACAGCTGAGCAATGGAGCAAACTCATCATTTGGGACAGAGTCACATTGTCCATAAACTCTTGTTTATTTCTCTGTACCTTTCTTTATAGCAGGTTAGTGAATAAGGCCTTCCTTAGTTCTTCCCATAGTTCGGCTGTATCCTGTTTTCACCCATCTACTACAACTGAAGCAGGCATCCGTGTTTCTTTTTCCCCAGAGAATGTCAAATTCAAGCGTGAAATAGGCCAGGCCACAAAGGCTGGTTCAGGTTTGACGCGCTCGAGGGGGATGACTTAGATTTGACTCGCGGCTTTCACTTTGGGAAAAGCAATTCACAGCGCCTACAGTTAGGAATGAAAAGAGTGCACGCGGCCCCTCGATGCCTCTTAATGCTCATCAGGGAGGAACATCAGTAATTGGATGGGCTCAGCAGGTGGCACAGAAGGGGAATCAGCCAGATCAGAAACAAACAAGGCTTTTACATCACTTTAGGGCTTCCCTGGCGGCTTAGAGGGTAAAGTGTCCGCCTGCAATGCGGAAGACCCGGTTCGATCCCTGAGTCGGGAAGATCCCCTGGAGAAGGAAATGGCAACCCACTCCAGTATTGTTGCCTGGAAAATCCCATGGACGGAAGAACCTGGTAGGCTACAGTCCATAGGTTTGCAAAGAGTCGGACACGACTGAGCGACTTCACTTTCACTTTCACTTTATATCACTTTAAACTAGGGTGCTGGAGAATGTCCACTTTCAAAGGGTCAGGCTGTTTCCAGGAAAGAAACTTCTTACCCAACCAGCCTTACACATTTCTTTGGTTTAATTCTATTTATAACGAGTTATAAATAGAATTAAAGGTGAAGGACAGGAAAGCCTGGGGTGCTACAGTCCATGGGGTTGCAGAGTCGGACATGCCTGAGTGACTGAACAACAACGAATTTATAATCCGACTATTTGTAATTTGTCTATTTGAAATTTCAGTGTAATAGTTCTGGTCATGACCTATCTATATGACAGAGAACAATTATATTATACTGAAGATTTTCTAAGGGAGACCTGGAAGAATATTACCATACACACATATAATCTCAATTGATGTTTCCTTTCTCAAGCCCTGCTCTTCTTTATTTCATAACTTTCCCCACAAAACCACTGGTAATTTTTCTCATTTGTTATACAGAGTAATTTCGTTTGTGCCCCACCCCACCCCCTCCGAACACACACACACACACACATCACACTACTCAGCAAAGAATGCTTTGGAGTACACTACCATGAGAAAGGCATCTTTGCTTATAAATAACATGTAGTATTTCCTATCATTCAGTTGTTCAGGCAAAACACTGAGAACCAATAGTGTGGTTTCTTGGAAAAGTCTCCCCCAGATTTAAAGATTATACTTGCAATACTCTAAGAACTTTGTGTCTTAAAAACCTTTAAACAACCCCGTTAGTGAGTTGGACCACTTACTGGAAAACTATTTAGAGAGATTGTGGCGGTACAACACCTACACCATGTGGAAAAGTCAGCTCACAATGAGAATTTTGCTTTTATATCGTACTTCCAATTATCACCCCTTCTTTACTAATACTCTGAACATTTTATGAACATAATTTATCTCCATCACCCTTCACATTGTCTGTTTCTGTTGATGTATGACACACTTCAGATTGCTATAAATAAGTTATAGTGAGCAATTCCTAATTACTTGCTCTGATTAAAGTTCAGATATGTCAAGCAACCTGATTCCACATGTTGCTGTTTGATGGGAGAAACTACTTTAAAATTTATCTGGGCCATTTTAAAAATATATGAATAAGAGCTTGCATTAATGTCTGTGAAATGATTTAGTATTTTTTATTTCTCATTTTCTTCTGATTTATGGGGGATAAACTACCAAAGCTGTCATATCTTAAAAAAAAATAAAGTACTAGTATGATGGATAGGAGTATCATATGCTCTTTTTAGCATAAGGGTGAACACAGTTAAGCATCTGTCAGAAAAGTTTATAATTAGATGCAAATCTACACATTGGGCTTTTCACTCATACTTCTAGTTAGGCCTTCCTGCAGAGAAAATCATTAATGCCCTGCCTGCTCAAACGCATGCTCAGTTGTGTCCGACTCTTTGTGATCCCACAAACTGTAACCCACCAGACTCCTCTGTCCAGGAAGAATACTGGAGTGGGTTGCCATTTCCTACTCCGGGGGAATCTTCCTGACCCAGAGATCGAACCCGTCTCTCTTGCATCTCCTGCTTTGGTGAGCAGATTTTTTTTTCCAATTATATTCTCCCATGGGCAAGGGTTTGATGGAGAGCTTAATTTTAATCACACTGAGAATTTTTTAAGTTAATTTAAAAGATTGATAACCCGTTAAAGTCTAACTAGAGCAGAAAGAAAATCAGGAGGGAAAAACGGAAATAGCAGTTAATATAGTGTCTCCTAAAATATTACAAAAGGCAGTTTGGGATTTGAAATGAGTTGAAAAGTGAAAGTTGCACAGTCGTGTCCAACTCTTTGTGATCCCGTGGGCTGTAGCCTGCCCGACTCCCCTGTTCATAGAATTCTTCAGGCAAGGGAGTACCGGTCTGGGTGGCCATTTCCTTCTCCAGGGGATCTTCCCGACCCAGGGATGGAAACAGAGTCTCCTGCATTGCAAGACAGATTCTTTACCAACTGAATCACCAGGAAAGCGCAAAATGAGTTGAACTGAACCTAAACTTTTGATTCTGCCTCTTTTAGTTGGATAATCTTGGGGTGTGGTGTAGAATATTACTTGGCCTTAAAAAAGAATGAAATCTTGACATTTGTGACAACATGAATAGACCTGGGGCATAAAAGCAAAATGAGTCAGGCAGAGAAAGACAAACATTGCAGGATTCCACCTGTATATGGTACTTTAATAAACAAAACAAATGAACGAACGTAACAAAACAGAAGCAGAGTTATAGATACAGAGAATAGACTGCCTGTTGCCAGAGTTGAAGGTGGCAGGGAGGGAGTAAAAAACGAGGACAGGGATATTATAGTGGAACAAACTTCCAGTTGCAAAATAAATGAATGAAGTGAACAGGGAGGAGAATATATAGTCAACAAGTAATAATTTTGTATTTTAACATATCATAACTAGACTTAATATGGAGATCAGTTTGAAATGCATAAAAGTAATGAATCACTATATTGTGTATGTGGAACTAAAAATGTATAGATCAATAACACTTTGAAAACAAACTCAAAGAAAAAGAAATCAGATTTGTCATCACTAGAGGGAGGGCAGAGAGGATTGGATGAAGGCAATCAAAAGGTACAAATTTCCAGTTATAAGTACTAGGGATATAATGTACAAGTGAAAGTGAGCGTTAGTCACTCATGCATGTCAGACTCTTTGCGACCACATGGACTATAGCCTTCCAGGCTCTTCTGTCCATGAGATTTCCCAGACAAGACTACTGGAGCAGGTTGCCATGCCCTTCTCCAGGAGATCTTCCCAACACAGGGTTCAAACCCAGGTCTCCTACATTGCAGGCAACATGCACATATTAATGTACAACATAAATAAATGTAAGTAACATTGCTATATGAGATATACGAAAGCTTTTAAAAGAGTAAACGCTAAGAGTTCTCATCAGAAGAAAAAATTTATTTCTGTTTCTTTAATTTTGTTTCTATAGGAAATGATGGATGTTCACTATATATTGTGATAATCACTTCATGACATATTTAAATTAAATCATGCTATATACCTTAAACTTATATAGCACTGTGTGCCAATTATATCTCAACAAAACTGGAAGAAAAAATTGAGTACAAATACACTGACCTCAGCTCTGAGGACTATAAACATGAACAAAATACATCATCTTCATTTTGCTACTTGTGCAAATTCCAAACATTTAAAGACAATGGATGCAAAAAAAGTAAAAACATAGATCAGTCTTAAAATATTGATAACAGATTTCCATTTTTTATTGCACTCTATAACTGTAATGAAAACAAACATAAGCTTATGTTCAGCATAAAAGGGAAAATAAAGGACAGTCATTTTGAACCAAAATTATTATGACTAAAGCTGTGTTTTTGTTTCAGAAACTTTTGCTCTTATTAAAATTATTTTATTTTTTTCGCTTCCTGGCATCAATATACTATTTGATAAGAATCTATTGTCTCAAAATAAAAATAAAAGAATGAGCTGTAATTGTTCTTTAATGTTAAGTATATGTCAGTCAAAAGGAGAGTGAAGTTCAGGTGATATATCTGTGGGGGCTTAGGACTGATAGTGCCTCGGAGTAAACAAGTAAAGATTAATGGTCCTTTTTTAAGGAGGGGATTAAATTGTGTGCTAATGTTGTATATTCAGGATGAGGCTGGCTTAAAGAAGAGGGGAAAAGGAAATTGTACTTATTTATTTAGTAAATAATGTTTGAGCAGCTACTATTTGCCAGGCTGTGATTGAGGCATAAAGAAAGTAGCAAGGAAAAATAATAAGTACTTACAGAACTTACATTCTGTTGAAGGAGAATGACAAGTAATGACATTCACAAACAAAAACGAAAATGTAAAATGTAAAATTCCTCCTAAAGAGAAATTTGTTAGAGCTATGAAGACAAAGAAAGCAGAATAAGAGACAAGAGTATGTATGCTTCTTATACTATTTAGATCATCAGGCCTAGTGTCTTAGAAAAGATGACTCCAGGGAAGAAAAGCAAATGGAAAGACTCCAAAGCCGGTTTAGTGCTCAAGAAGCAGCCAAACAGTCAATGAGTCTGGGAGAGAGTGAACCAACCGAGAGAACTCAGAGACCAGGTCACTCAAATAGTAATGGTGCAGATGGTAGAGGATGTTTTAGGCTGTGAAAGAGGCTTTCAATTAGCCTAAATGCTATAGAAATCATTGGAAGTATTAGTTGTTGTTTTTTTTCATTTATTTTTATTAGATGGAGGCTAATTACAAGATTGTAGTGGTTTTTGCCATACATTGACATGAATCAGCCATGGATTTACATGTATTCCCCATCCCGATCCCCCCTCCCGCCTCCCTCCCCATCCCATCCCTCTGGGCCTTCCCAGTGCACCAGCCCACAGCACTTGTCTCATGCATCCAACCTGGGCTGGTGATCTGTTTCACCCTTGTTAACATACATGTTTTGATGCTGTTCTTTCAGATCATCCCACCCTCGCCTTCTCCCACAGAGTTCAGAAGTCTGTTCTGTACATCTGTGTCTCTTTGTCTGTTTTGCATGGAAGTATTAGTTTTGTGTGTTGTGATAAACATTTTAAAACTATGCGTACAGTGGACTTGACAGTGAATGTGGTCAAGAGCATGGGTTTGGGAGGGAGAAGGAAGGGAAGGGCTGAGACCAGTCAGAAGACTCCGCAGAGCTCTCTGCAGACATGCTGGTGACTTGAGCCAAGTAGCAGTGAAGGAAGCAGAGAGAGGTGATTAGACTCTGGATACATACTGAGGTATCTTTGCAGGACTTGGTGGTGGACTGGACTTGGGTTGAGAAAAGGGAAGAGAAACTAACTTGAGCCTTGAGTGTTGACTGAGCTCCTAGAGAAAAGCAACAGTGAAGACTCAGGGGGAGGGAGTGAGTTTGGGAATACAGATCAGTTCTATATTGAACATGTTAAGATAGATATGCCTTGATAAGTAGGCAGTGAAATAGAGAAGTCTAGAACCAAGGGAGAGACTAGATCGGTGATATTTATTTGGTGCTATAGGATAAAGAGGGAATTTATGGCCACGTGCGTGGGTGTGTGTTAAATGACTTCCGTCGTCTCTGACTCTTTGCCGCCATGGACTGCGACCTGCCAGGCTCTCGTGTCTATGGAATTCTCCAGGCAAGAACACTGAAGTGGGTTGCCACGTCCTCCTCCAGGGGATCTTCCTGACCCAGGGATCGAACCCGTGTCTCTGATGTCTCCTGCACTGGCGGGCGGATTCTTTACCACCAGCACCGCCTGGGAAGCCCCATTTATGGCCACAGGTCATAATAAAATTATCTAAAGTACAATTTTAAATGAAGAAAAGAAGCACAAGGAGTGAGCTCCGGAAAATGCTGGTAACTCAGTGTCAGAAAGGAAAGGAATGACCAGTGGGAGACAGAAAGAGCAGCGTGCAGAACAGGAGGAAAAACAGATCTGCTCGGAAATAACACACGAGCCTCCGGACACGACTCCAGCCTTCACGTTCTTGCCAGAGGACGGCAAGACTAGCAAAACGGGGCTGCCGCGCGCAAGGCTGGGTGAGAGACGAGGTGACGTGGGAGCCGACTTGAGGCTATCAGGGGTTGGATGTGGTCTATTAACGCTGGAGGAAAATGTGGCTGTAGTCTGCATTTTAGCTAAAGATAAAATAAATATGGTGACATCAGAGACTAGGTACAAAAGACTGACAGAGATATTGACGGTGTGGAGATTCAACTAAACCCACCCACCTGCCTCAGACTTTGTGCAGTTCTGTGTATGGTTTCTGATTTTCTGAGACTCTAACCAGTAACTATTAGGGCCTTAGTGGTTCCATTCAAAATACAGAGATGGGTTTTCTCTTTTCTATGATGGAAACTTCAGTTTTGATTTTGAAGAGTCTATTTTTCAGAAGCTAATCAGGGTGAGTTAATCCTGATAACATTTGTCTTTCTTGTGAATTATTCTACATAAAAATTACATTTTCCCTTCTCCCAGCAGACAGTTGCAATCATCGTCAGAGGGAGTCAAGACAAACAAAACGAGGCTCCCGTGCACAAGGCTGCGTGAAAGAATTCCCACAATGGCTGTTTGCTAAAGGCGACATTTTATAGTTTTAATTATAACACTGCTGGAAAATCATGAAATGTATACACAAATTCATTTACCTCATTTGTTTTTCACCCTTAGGTGCAATATTGTGAACAACTGCATTTGAAATCTGAAACAGAGATTTATTTCCCACCAGTGTTTGTTTATTCCTAGTAAAATGGACTTCCTTTAAGCAACATGTCATTTTGTGTAATGCTCTGGCAAGCCAGAGTTTTCATTTCACTAAATACACATTTTTTATGGCTCCAAATGCTTTTTTGCCACCGTTTATTTTGAAGAACCTAGTGATAACTGTAAAATATGAACTCCTGATTACTAAGAAGATATTTTGGTTAAGTAAGTAGTTCACTAATTACCACGACCATAAAACTGAACACAAATGAAGAGAAAACAAGTGTTTAGGAATGCAGTCACAATGCTTTTTCTTTTTTTTATCACTAAGTGAAATTTAGTCATCTTTGAGAAGTAGATCTTTCATTATTTGGAATAGAATAAAAGAAAGCAAATAAAGCATTTCATGATGGATGTAATGATGTCTAATTGGAAAATTGTGCTTAGTCGCTCAGTTGTGTCCAACTCTTTGCAAACCCAGACTGTAGCCCCCAGACAGCTGCGTCCATGGGGATTCTCCGGGAAGAATATACCGGATGCGTTGCCATCCCCTTCTCCAGGGGATCTGCATGACCCAGGTCTCCCACACTGCACGCAGGTTCTTTACCATCTGAACCACCAGGGAAGCCCAAGAGTACTGGGGTGGGTAGCCTATCCCTTCTCCAGGCCATCTTCCTGATCCAGGAATCCAGCCTGGGTCTCCTGCATTGCAGGCGGATTCTTTACCAGCTGAGCTACCAGGGAAACCCAACAGGAAAACTAGGCTGATGAATATATTTTTCCTTCTCTGATTCTTCTATTCCTGGAAATTCTAAACAATTCTGTCATTACATATGAAATATCTTGTTGCCCATGTTTCAAATGAAGGTGTAATAGCAGCGGGAATGTGAATGTGTTGGTGAAAGATAGCTTTGGGGGATCCAGGTTCAAGTTCACAGAGAGGATGATGATAACTCCAACTAACTACACGAATGGGACTGGCAGATTATGTTCTTTTCTTTGTCTCACATCTGTAAAGAAGTTATGGTTCAACTAAAGTCAACCTCTTCTGGGAGAGTTCTGACTGACTACTTCTCCAAGATCGGTCCATATTCAAACAGAGTTGCTATAATTTTTTTTGTTGGATTCCATAATTCATTTTTAGGAGACAGACGACATTTTCTGGGGAGATTATTGTTAGATGTTTTATCAGTTAATGCTCTAAACAGGAAATAGGAAACACTAAAGCATCTTGCATGTATTTAGAAAGGGATTCCATGTAAGGGAGTAAGTGCCCTTAATAATCATTGGAAGGGTTGAAAGAGTGCAGTTTATTCTAGGAATTCAGGAATTTCCAAACCATGAGAACCTGCGAGCCAGCAGGAGCTCCTACCATTAAAACTGAAGTTCCACCGCTGAAACTACTGAGATGGAAATGATCCACGGTTGTATTCCAGAAGTCAGGAAGTCAACACTACCACAAATGTCTCGCAACGCACAAAACTGGTGCCTGGATCCTAGAAAATGATAACAATCTCTAAAACCAGGAAACAGAAGAGGAGCTACGATACCGCTGCAGAAAAACACATCTGCAAGGCCTCGCCTACTAATAAAAACCGTTCCGAAGGGCAGGAGAATGTCTTCATTCTCACTGGGATTTTCCAGTGCTCCTGTGGAGGGATCGTTTTGGTGGGAATCAATTAGCATTCAGATCCTTAGCAATAAAGGAGTTCTGGGAATGTAATTTCTAGTTTTCCAACATCTGCCTTAGAAAGATATCCTAGAAGACTGATGGGAAAATGAGGAGCTACGCAAACTGCAATGCCTGCCACAAATGTGATTTTAGAACAAATACACATTCCAAATAAAGGCAGTGTAAGAAAGGGCTTTTGATTGGAGGTTGTGTGCATTCATACGCTGAAAACGTTTGCCGCCGTCTCTCCGATCCCGATCCGTCTCTGAAATTGACCAGAAATGTGCGCTGTAGCAGAGGCCTGGACTAAGCCAACGTGACATCGCGGCGCGCTTCTTTCAATTCCCGAATCTTTGGTAAATAGTATACGTGCTACGCTGGTGTCTTAGTTTCACACCCTACATGACAAGAACACAGACACGCCCTTCAGTCACGTGTATTTAAACTTCAGCAGTGGTGACAGCATAAGCTATGAAAACTGATTTTTTTCAATTGGTTAATATGTTTCTTTCGGGCACTTCCAGTGACAGCGATGACCCTGACTTTCCCGGACAGTAAGAAATTGCCATAGTCTGTCGATACTGCTTCATCTCATGTGATCTATTAAACACATTAAATGTGACCGAAACAGTTTCTTTTCTGGCCTATCAATGTGAAATAAATTTCCTTTGAAATAATATAATGAATTAACATTTAAAGTGGCTTTCCTTATATAACAATATCAAGACCTTGAGTTTTATTAATGTTGTACCTAATATTTTTGCATGTAGGTGAATAAAAATTTCATTTTCATTTAAACTATCACTTAGTTACCTGAATTTAATTCTGAATGTGGCATCGACAAGACATTATGATGCTTAATTATGAGCAAAGATCTCTTGGGGATAAACACAAAAGGCACATATACTATTGTTCTAAGTAGTTTTAAAATTGTTGTTAGTGAGATCCAGGGAACAACTACAGACGAACTTTTCATCCTTTTTCTACTAGAACGGAGAAGGCAATGGCACCCCACTCCAGTGCCCTTGCCTGGAAAATCCCATGGACAGAGGAGCCTGGTGGGCTGCAGTCCATGGGGTCTCTAAGAGTCAGACACGGCTGAGCGACTTTACTTTCACTTTTCACTTTCATGCATTGGAGAAGGAAATGGCAACCCCCTCCAGTGTTCTTGCCTGGAGAATCCCAGGGACGGAGGAGCCTGGTGGGCTGCCGTCTATGGGGTCGCACAGAGTCGGACACGACTGAAGCGACTTAGCAGCAGCAGCAGCAGCTACTAGAAAAATATCTATTTGAGTAAAGAACTTAGTGCAACTTCTCCCAACTTCTAACTATGACTACTATGTCAAATTTTGACAGCGTCTAGGAGGAATTTTTTCTACAGTTATTGGAACTGGCCTTACCTGAACATGCACAATGCACATTTGTGAGAAATTTTGCCTGATTTTTGTTTTGTTTTGTTTTTATTTTGCCTCCCCACTTACGACCTCCTTTCTGTGATTGCGAAAACCCACCCCATGCCCCAGATGTATGTAATCTTTGGGGGAGGCAGAGTCCTTGTCCATCACTTAGGACAGATGCCTGCAAGTTCAGCATCTCATTTGCCTTTCTGCACACTAGGTCATAGAAAAGTGACCCAGGCTAGGATAATCTACTATGACCCCTTGACACTGGATTTACATCTCACAATGCCAAGAAACAGGGAGAGAGGCTTCACCATGGCTGTGGGGGAAGCGTCCAGTGTCCAGGGGCCTGGAAGCAGGGGCAGCCGGGCAGTGGCGCTGTGTGGAGTCCAGAGCCGCCGAAGAGGGACAGTTCCTCAGCCTGGGCCAACGCCTGTGACACGCAGGGCCCGGTTGGGCCTGCTTTTGACTGACTAGACTGCCGCTCATTTCCATCCATTTTCTGAGATTCATTCCTAACCTTCACAGGGATCTTGTGAGTGGTCCACATTTCAATAAATTGATTGCTGTTTTTAAAAAAAAATTCAGAAAGAAGCAATTTCATATTTTTTCTTTCGGCTAAAAAGCCTGACTTGTACAGAAATAGATAAAATCAGAATATTGAACATGACTCTGGCAAATAAAGAAAACTAATTTGTAACCGTATTAGTTTCCTAGGGCTGCTATAATAAATTGTCACAGAGTTGTTGGCTTAAAACAACAAAACTTTATTCTCTCACAGTTCTAGAGGCCAGAAGGCTGAAATCAAGGTGTTTGCAGAATCACACTCTCTATCCCCCCTTCCCCCACCCCCACCCCGCAAAGGCTGTAGGGGAGAAACTTTCCCTGCCTCTTCCAGTTTTACTGGCTCCTGGGATTTCTTGGCTTGTGGTAACGTAGCTCCAACCCTCATCTCTATCTTCATGTGGCCCCTATGTCCGTGTGTGCCTTTTCTCTTGTAAGTACACGCTCCTTGGATTTAGACTTCTTCTAGTTTAGACTTTTTCTAATTTAGATTTCTTCCACTTTAGATAGAGATTCTTCTAATCTCTATCATTCTTTAATTACATCTGCATAGGCTGTGTTTCCAATAAGATCACATTCTGAGGTTCCAGGTGGATGTGAATTCCTGGGGGATATTATTCAACCAATGACAGTGATTGTATTCAATTCGCTGAAGTTGATCTTGATTTGAATGAGGATATTTGAATGTGATTCTAATGGCTTTCTCAGTTAAGTTACCGAAATCTTTACTCGAAGAGTTGAGGTGCCCTTGCTAAACTGAGTTGAGATGCCAAAGGAACAACTCAATATGATTTAAAGAAGGAAACCAAATGCTCTGTGGAAGAGGAATGTTAGAGTGGGTTTGTCAGTTATTGACCACTCAGCTATCTTCTATTTCCCGGAAAGCAAGCCATGCCTTAATTATATTGAGTAATGCATTGTTGTCAGAAATGCCTAGAAGCTTTAAAAGTCTTTGAGAGAACGTGTAATTTTTGTTGGACTAAGATGCTGATTATGGACTTCCCAGGTGGCACAGTTGATAAAGAATCTGTCTGCAAATGCAGGAGATGCAAGAGCCATAGGTTCAATCCTGGGGCCAGGAAGATCCCTTGGAGAAGAAAATGGCAACCCACTCTGGTGCTCTTGCCTGGAAAATTCTGTAGACAGAGGAGCCTGGTGGGCTACAGTCCATGGGGTCGCAAAGTGTCAGACAAAACTAAGCACTCACTTAGGTAAGTAGGTAGGTAGTTGATTAGAGATGCTTCGATGTTATTGCTAAAATGAACTCCTTGATTCCTATGGGCAGACAATTGCTAGGTAGGGCAGTCAAAGGGAGTGATGTAAACACCCCAGGAAGATTTTCGGTGACAACCTTTTCAGGCAGCTGAGCACTGTTATCAGCATCACTTAGTCCCCGGTGACCTCAGTGGAGAGGTCTTTGACTACAACATTAATACAGAATCTGCCCTAGGGCCATACACTTGACTTACACAAATGGAAAAAAAAATCTCCAGATGAGATGGACAGAAGTCTGGAGCGAGTTATTACAGCGGAAAGTCACAGCTTATTGAATTTTCAGAACTACATCCCTTAACATGCCTGTTACCTTGAATTAAGAAGATGTTAGGTATTCATGAGGAAATATAATGAAAATAATAAACAAATATTAATATAAAGCTCTTGACTTTCTCCAAAAGATTCTGTCAGACTTAATATCGAGCACTGACTCTGAACTGTTGCTACTTCTTGGGCAAATACACAAAGGTGTGGTTGCAGATCAAATGAAAAAGATGTAATTTTTGCCTATATACACCTCACTATAGACACAGTAGGATACCTGCGTTGGTCCTCCCAGTTCTAGGGTGTGTGGTTTCTGGAAATAATGAAAGCCATCGGCTGGATCCTGCATAAGAGCTGTTAACGGAAGGAGAAGCCAAGGTTCTATAGTTCGTCCCATCTAAGAAAACAGTAAATAAAAAACAATAGTGTATCACCAGAAAAGTCAAAGACATAAGTACCTCCATCAAAGACTCTAAAGATGCAAGAGTAATGATTTATATTACAGTTCATTTAATGCTCAGACTTGACCACTTTTAAAGACAGATGGGTTTTTGAGAATGACTGAATTATTGTAAGCTTAATTAGGTGGGGTATCTGACTGCAGCTGTTATTCCATATGTGGAACTGTAGCAAATCAGTAAACTCAAAAGGGTAGATGAAAGTTGATATTTACCCACTTGGATGAAGTTCTTGTAGCATATCCTGCTGTCTCTTTTACAAGATGCCGAGACACGCTGAAGTAAAAATATACTCTAATGTCTGGTTAATTGCTAGCAGATTATCTGGGTTTCTGGGACTTGGGAGAAGCAAGATTGGAGTTCTGAGGGCAAGAAACTTTGACAGAGTTATAAAAATATACATAGTTTAAGAATGAATCCAAACTGTGGGAATAAATTTGTCCCACATGACATTTACTAAGGATCCCACTGCAGAGAAAGTTATGAATGTTCAGGGGTTCAAAAAGATGCAGCCAGAAAGTTAGTGTGGCAGCCCTTTTCCACCCCAGAGCTGATTTGCTGCCTTGTCAAGTCCTGTGGAGAGAGTAGGTAGACCTGAATGACAGATTTTAATTCATTTAAAATCTAGCATTCCCTGCCCTGGTCCTGAACATTTTATTTTCTAAGGTTCCCTGACAAGTGGCTTCCAGTTAGAGCTTGTCAGTGGGAAGCGTTGGTAGAATATTAGATGGCAGGAGGAAAAGAAAAGCTGGAGTATTTCTTTCCTTCTCCACTTCCAGGGGCATCAACAGGAGCAGATTCTTCTTTACAGTAGTTTCAGCTCCTGCCAGGCAGCCTCATTTCCTACAGCCCCATAGTCACCTTTTCTCTATATTACCCCATTCCCTGTGGATGGTAGCAATTAACCACTGGTTGCCTCACTGATAGCCCTGTCTGGTTCTCAGGCTCTCCCAATTCTTAATACAGACTCTCTTTTGCTACATGTTTCCAAATGGATGTGCCTGTTTTCCAGGAACCATAACAGAGCTAGCTACTGATAGAAGCAAGGTCCACTGCTGTAAAGAGCAATATTGCATAGGAACCTGGAATGTTAGGTCCATGAATCAAGGCAAATTGGAAGTGGTCAAACAGGAGGTGGCAAGAGTGAACGTCAACATTCTGGGAATCAGCGAACTAAAATGGACTGGAATGGGTGAATTTAACTCAGATGACTATTATATCTACTATTGTGGGCAGGAATCCCTTAGAAGAAATGGAGTAGCCATCATGGTCAAAAAAAGAGTCCAAAATGCAGTGAAGTGAAGTGAAAGTGAAAAGTTGCTCAGTCGTGTCCGACTCTTTGCTACCCCATGGACTGTAGCCCACCCGTGTCCTCCATCCATGGAATTTTCTAGGTAAGAGTACTGGAGTGGGTTGCCATTTCCTTCTCCAGGGGATCTTCCCAACCCGGGGATCAAACCCGGGGCTCCCACACTGCAGGCAAATGCTTTACCATCTAAGCCACCAGGGAATCCGAAATGCAGGACCTGGATACAATCTCAAAAAGGACAGAATGATCTCTGTTCGTTTCCAAGGCAAATGGTCCAATATCACAGTCATCCAAGCCTGTGTCCCAACCAGTAACACTGAAGAAGCTGAAGTTGAATGGTTCTATGAAGACCTACAAGACCTTCTAGAACTAATACCAAAAAAAAAACATGTCCTTTTCATTATAGGGGACTGAATGCAAAAGTAGGAAGTCAAGAAACACCTGGAGTAACAGGCAAATTTGGCCTTGGAGTACAGAAGGAAGCAGGGCAAAGGCTAATAGAGTTTTGCCAAGAGAACGCACTGGTCATAGCAAACACCCTCTTCCAACAACACAAGAGAAGACTCTACACATGGACATCACCAGATGGTCAACACCAAAATCAGATTGATTATATTCTTTGCAGGCAAACATGGAGAAGCTCTACACAGTCAGGAAAAACGAGACTGGGAGCTGACTGTGGCTCAGATCATGAACTCCTTATTGCCAAATTCAGACTGAAATTGAAGAACGTAGGAAAAACCACTAGACTATTCAGATATGACCTAAATCAAACCCCTTATGATTATAGAGTGGAAATGAGAAATAGATTTAAGGGACTAGATCTGATAGAGTGCCTGATGAACAATGGATGGAGGTTCATGATGCTGTAAAGGAGATAGGGATCAAGACCATCCCCATGGAAAAGAAATGCAAGATAGCAAAATACTTGTCTGAGGAGGCCTTACAAATAGCTGTGAAAAGAAGAGAAGCAAAAAGCAAAGAAGAAAAGGAAAGATATTCCCATTTGAATGCAGAGTTCCAAAGAATAGCCAGGAGAAATAAGAAAGCCTTCCTCAGCAATCAATGCAAAGAAATAGAGGAAAACAACAGAATGGGAAAGACTAGAGATCTCTACAAGAAAATTAGAGACACCAAGGGAATATTTCATGCAATGATGGGCTCAATAAAGGACAGAAATGGTATGGACCTAAAAGAAGCAGAAGATATTAAGAAGAGGTGGCAAGAATACACAGAAGAACTGTACAAAAAAAATCTTCATGACCCAGATAATCACGATGGTGTGATCACTCACCTAGAGCCAGACATCCTGGAATGTGAAGTCAAGTGGGCCTTAGAAAGCATCACTATGAGCAAAGCTAGTGAAGGTGATGGAATTCCAGTTGAGCTATTTCAAATCCTGAAAGACGATGCTGTGAAAGTGCTGCACTCAATATGCCAGCAAATTTGGAAAACTCAGCAGTGGCCACAGGACTGGAAAAGGTCAGTTTTCATTCCAATCCCTAAGAAAGGCAATGCCAAAGAATGCTCAAACTACCCCACAGTTGCACTTATCTCACACGCTAGTAAAGTAATGCTCCAAATTCTCCAAGCCTGGCTTCAGCAGTATGTGAATCATGAACTTCCAGATGTTCAAGCTGGTTTTATCAAAGGTAGAGGAGCCAGAGGTCAAATTGCCAACATCCAGTGGATCATTGAAAGAGCAAGAGAGTTCCAGAAAAACATCTATTTCTGCTTTATTGACTATGCCAAAGCCTTTGACTGTGTGGCTCACCACAAACTATGGAAAATTCTGAAAGAGATGGAAATACCAGACCACCTGACCTGTCTCTTGAGAAACCTGTATGCAGGTCAGGAAGCAACAGTTAGAACTGGACACAGAACAACAGACTGGTTCCAAATAGGAAAAGGAGTACGTCAAGGCTGTATATTGTCACCCTGCTTATTTAATTTCTATGCAGAGTACATCATGAGAAACGTTGGGCTGGAAGAAGCACAAGCTGGAATCAAGATTGCCGGGAGAAATATCAATAACCTAGATATGCAGATGACACCACCCTTATGGCAGAAAGTGAAGAAGAACTAAAAAGCCTCTTGATGAAAGTGAAAGAGGAGAGTGAAAAAGCTGGCTTAAAGCTTAACATTCAGAAAACTAAGATCATGGCATCTGGTCCCATCAGTTCATGGGAAATAGTTGGGGAAACAGTGTCAGACTTTATTTTTTGGGGGCTCCAAAATCACTGCAGAGGGTGACTGCAGCCATGAAATTAAAAGACACTTACTCCTTGGAAGGAAAGTTATGACCAACCTAGACAGCGTATTAAAGAGCAGAGACATTACTTCGCCAACAAAGGTTCGTCTTGTGAAGGCTATGGTTTTTCCAGTAATCATGTATGGATGTGAGAGTTGGACTGTGAAGAAAGCTGAGCGCTGAAGAATTGATGTTTTTGAACTGTGGTGTTGGAGAAGACTCTTGAGAGTCCCTTGGACTGCAAGGAGATCCAACCAGTCCATCCTGAAGGAGACCAGTCCTGGGTGTTCATTGGAAGGACTGATGTTGAAGCTGAAACTCCAATACTTTGGCCACTTCATGCAAAGAGGTGACTCATTGGAAAAGACCCTGATGCTGCAAGGGATTGGGGGCAGGAGGAGAAGGGGACGACAGAGGATGAGATGTCTGGATGGCATCACTGACTCGATGGACATGAGTTTGAGTAAAGTCTGGGAGTTGGTGATGGACAGGGGCGGCCTGACGCGCTGTGGTTCATGGGGTCGCAAAGGCGGACACAACTGAGTGACTGAACTGAACTGAACTGATTCAACCACCATTGTTTCCATTTCAGTGTCTTCTCTGCACATATTGGATCATCTCTAAGTTTGAAATATTAGCTTTCCATCTTCAGTTTTTAAAGTTATTTTTTGAACCTTATTCTCTAACTCAGTATCACACTCATCTTGCTAAAATTGTGTAGGCTCAAAGTCAATCTTTAAACATTGCATATTCAAAACCTAATTTGTCAGCATACCAAAATGTCTCTGCTTAAGTGTAGGCTTTAAAAGAAAGCTCACAGAAATGATATACAAATGGAGAAATTTAATTAACTATGATGCAGTGATGTTAACTTCTGAATCTACCATACTTGTGTCCTTTTTTCTGCCTTAAGAAAGATCCTCATGGAAACTTAAACCAAAGAACCCTTTTTACATAGAGGGTAGTCAGAGAAAATCATTATAATTTATGAACTTTAACCAGCTTTTTTAAACATTGATTTCCATAAGATAACTGCATTAGGTAGCATATGATTCCATCCAAATCCTGCTTTATACCGTTATAAGGGCAACCATAGCCAATGTCTTAGAGAAGAAAATTGCAACCCACTGCAGGGTTCTCGCCTGGAGAATTCCGTGGACAGAGGAGCCTAGCGGGCCGCAGCCTGTGGGGCCACACAGAGTTGGTTCACTCATAGTCAGTGTCATTGACCATTGCTTTGCAATATGAGACATTGCAAAAATTCCTATTTTTTCCGGAAAAATCATATATCTTGGGAGGAGGTGGAATTAATTTTGTTACTCTTGAAATAAAATTATTTAGAATGTCTTCTGTTACATGATTTTGAAGCTTGATTTACATCTTCTCCATCCCCAAATCCTACTAAACTGGAAGGATCAAACCCACAAAGACAAGGAGAAAAAAGTGAGAACAGTAAAACAGATGGATAAATGATAACTAATGCACCAGCTCTGATAAAACTGAAATTCAGTTATATAATGTGCTAAACTAAAGCAAGCTGATCTCCTTTAGAAATTCAGAAGGATTAAAGAATTGGAAGAACCTCATGGCAACCCACTCCAGTGTTCTTGCCTGGAGAATCCCATGGACAGAGGAACCTGGCAGGCTATAGTCCACGGGGTCACAAAGAGTCAGACACGACTGAGTGACTAGCAACAACATAACTCTAAAAGTAGGGGTAGCAGTAAGGATGAAAATCAAAGGAGTGGTTGAAAGTCTATATAAATAGGAATTGGATTCCAGGATTCCTTTTCTGGAGATGCTAATCTAGAAGAACTAGACTTTGGAACAACCCAGGCACAGCTGAGAGCAAAAGGTAACCACGTTGAAAATCAGACACATTTAGCTCCCTTCTGTATGTCAGCTTCAAAAATGTCGGCAGCCAGATGTATATTTCCCAGTTAGCAGTCAAGATGATTCCATTCTCAAGAAAAACGGTCCCAAGAGAACCAACATGAGCCGTTGTATCTCCAGTAGGTTGAGATCACTTTACTGTGAGTCCTATCTGGTGACAAGCCTCCTTTCCCCAAAACACATACAAAGATGCTGAAGATTTAGTGTATCAGTCCAAATGGAAAAACTTAACCAAGGATCAATAGACACTTAAGAAAATCCTTTGAAATGAAAGAGGCTAAAACGAAGAGCAAAAGGAAAGTTAGAGGAACCAGGGAGAGCAGAGAAAATAAGACTCCAAAAGGCTTTATTTGATATCCTATGTGACAAAAGGAAGACATTGCCAATCTGAAGCAAGCACAGACAACTAACAACAGAGGAACCTACAAAGAAAGAAAGATTTAAGAAATATAACATTAAAATGAAAACTCTTTGCAAGAATAAAAAGATGAATTTGAAGACTTTTAGAAAATATGGGAAAAGACAAAGTAGGAAAGAACAAATCAGAAGATCACCACAAAATCTATCCTAAAATGATACCAAGTGTAAAATAAAAGAAACAAAGAGAAACTATCAAAGAAGTAACACATCAAATCACTACAGAACCAAAGGAACCGGTTTTCAGTAGAGATGGGTTTGGTGCCCAGCACAAGGGATGGAGAAAGATCCACATTAAAGCAATTACTAGAATTTAAGAATACAGGGTTCAAAAGGAGATAGCAGAAATAAATAAATGAAAAGACCTCGGTGTTTGGAGATCAGTCTGGCCTTAGCTTTCTCAGTGGCAGCCCTGAGAGAAGACAACAGAGCATCACCTTCAAATGTGACGGGAAATAATTCCACTTTAGAACTCTAAGCATCATCACGTGCTGCAGTGTGATAATAACAATGTATTTTCAGACAGTGTATCAGAAACCGTTTCTTAGATTATTTCTCAGATACTGACTTGATCATGTGCACCAGCTAAGTGAGGAATTAAGAAAAATGGAAATATGGAACTTCCAACATAAGAGGGATGACACCAAGAAAATAAGTAAGGAATAAACAAGCTAATGGTGTATGTAGCTGCTGATTCAGAACAGAATTGCCCAGCAGGCCCGGACTATAGCCATTGGAACTAACTAATAAAGGGAAGATTTCAGGAATGAGGTTAAAGAAAAAGATAAAATTAGCATTATGCTTGATTTTTTTTTAATGCACTAAGAGGAGATGTATGTGAGAGGCCACTTGAGGCAGATGCATTAAATGTCTGAATAATTAAAAAAGAGAAAGAGTGAGAAATAAATCAGTTAATGAAACAACCTCCCAAAATAAGACTGTAGAAGAAAGGAAGTGACATCACTGTCCTGCCCTAAGTGAATGCTGAGGAAGAGCTTCTTATTGCTGTTGCTCTTGTAATTATATTACTTTGCTCACCCATTGATACTTTTATGTCACAATAACAACTGAATACCTTATACAAACTGAATATATTATACAAACAAAATCATAATATAACTGCATTGGAGATTAAGTGAGGCAAATGCAAGTGGTAAGGTGAGGGATGGAGAGTTAAATCAACATCATCAGTAGAAAGTTAACATATAACATACACATATAACACATATACATTTAACATGCATGTGTAACATGTATGTGTGAACATATGATGTTCATGGACAACATATATATAACATGCTGCTGCTGCTGCTAAGTTGCTTCAGTCGTGTCCAACCCTGTGCGGCCCCATAGACGGCAGCCCACCAGGCTCCCCCGTCCCTGGGATTCTCCAGGCGAGAACACTGGAATGGGTTGCCATTTCCTTCGCCAATGCATGAAAGTGAAGTTGCTCAGTCGTGTCCGACTCTTAGCGACCCCATGGACTGCAGCCCACCAGGCTCCTCCATCCATGGGATTTTCCAGGCAAGTGTACTGGAGTGGGGTGCCATTGCCTTCTCCGTATATATAACATGCAAAGATATAAATAAGAAATGGCAGTGTATACTATGCCATCCTATGCTATGCTATGCTATGCTAAGTCGCTTCAGTCATGTCCAACTCTTTGTGACCCTATGGACTGTAGCCCGCTAGGCTCCCCTGTCCATGAGATTCTCCAGGCAAGAATACTGGAGAAGGTTGCCATTTCCTTCTCCAGAGGATCTTCCCAACCCAGGGATTGAACCTCCATCTCTTATGTTTCCTGGATTGGCAGGAGGCTTCTTTACCACTAGTGCCACCTGGCAAGCCCAATGTAAACTAATGTGAATGTAAATTCTGAAAGAATCAATAAGAAAATCAGATGAAGAAAGGTGCAGGGGAAGGACTGGATGAAATATGGCTGGAAGATGGGAAAAGACTACTGCCTTTTGTAAAATGCTTTATAGTTATACAGGGTTTGTATACATACAATTTGATTAAAAATTTTAAAATCATTAATCATATGATGAAAAGTATTAATATAAGCCAAGACAATCTAACATGCAGTCTCCAGGCCTGAGATAAAAACATGCCCGACCCAGACTGGAGCAGTCCCACCCCTTCAATCCATGGACACAATTGGTATACACATCAGCAATATTTGCCCTGAGACCTTTTTTTTTATGTTTCCATGGACAGCTAGCAATTTTCTGCTAAATAATATAATCTCCCTTTACATTAACTCTGTCATAGAAAAGTTTCTAGGTGAGGAAGTCACTCTGTCTCTAGAGGGGTAATTTTTTTGCAAATGTGTGCTCTAATTCCTATGTGACGATTATCATAATTTAACTTTCTTATTCTATTTTCTTAACTTCAACTTCCTGAAATATCTTTAACTCTACTGCCTCAAAACAGAGAAGTTGTCAACACTGATTTAAAAGCTATATCCTTACTTATCATTTTAACTTACTTCTTAACACATAGTTTTAAACACGTTGCTCTATGTGTTCAATTGTGTCCAACTCTTTGCGACCCCATGGACCGTAACCTGCCAGGCACCTCTGTCCATGGGATTTTACAGGCAAGCATACTGGAGTGGGGTGCCATTCCCTTCTACAGAGGATCTTCCAGAACCAAGGATCAGTGTCTCCTGCATTGGCAGGAGGATTCTTTACTACTTAGTGGTACCTAGGAAGCCCTTTAAATACACTAATTCATACTCAAATGTCTACACTCTTAGGAGGCACATGTCACAATGTACATGCTCTGTTCAGAGTAGCAGTTAATTAACTGAAAATTTTTAAAGTATATTTCTATGGGCATCTGATCAATGACTAAGGCATTAAATTGGCAGCAAACAGTATTAAATAGCTTTGGGATTTATTATCTGCAAATATCATTTCTCTTACACCATTAAGAGTGTAAAACATTATTAGGTAGGAATTCTGTGGAAATGTAACTCTTTAAGAATAATGGATTTTTAAAATAATGTTGATAAAAATTTGACCTTAGAGCTCAATAAATTTTTAATCTTATTCCAAGGACAATAAACACAATCATATGAAGATATAGTAAGATAAATTTTGTATTTCTTGCTAGCTCAGTCAATTTTGAAGGTACCAACAGGAAAAAACTTACACCAATCAATGATTTCACCCTTTGTGGAATCGAATACTCCATATCTCTTTTCAGCACTAATGCTCACACTGTAGAATTCCTTGACAAATGCTGACCAAATCTATCAGCAGTAGGCTTATCTATGAGCAAGCTTAAGATCAACAATAATCTAACATCCCCCCTGCCTCCAAATCAAGATATATGTGTTTTTACCAAGATTTTAGGACCACATATGTTTATTGAACAGTACATATTTTTAATAATATACAGCTACTCCACATGAAAACAGGGCATGTTTCAGAACTTTTTCATCAATAAATTAAAATGTCTAGTGCTTTTAATTAATTAAGAAAAATCACAATGTATATAGTTTTTGTTTGTAGAGATGACTTTACATCTTCCAGAGTGAATTGGGAAGGTCATAGTTCGGTTCTTTAGGTGCAAAAATTCTAAATTATAAAGTGAAAGTGTTAATCACTCATTTGTGTCTGACTCTTTGTGACCCCATGGACTGTAGCCCACCGGTCTCCTTGGTCCATGGAATTCTGCAGACAAGAATACTGGAGTGGGTAGCCATTGCCTTAAATATGGTTGTTCCGTTGTTAGGTATTAACATAGGAATCCTTGGTTATTTGCCAATGAAAGTGATTGTGAGATACTTTGGGACCAGGATCCTTTGCCATAGTGCTCCAAAGCTTGCACTTGACAAGCATCTCCTTGAACTACTATACACAAAGAAACCATAAAGGACTGAAAATAACCATGTGCATGAGCATTTCCAGCAAATTCTGGACAAAAGATGCAAAAAGACCAAGAAAGTCCAACTACTGCTACTAAAGAGCTGGGAGCAAACTCAGGGGATTGAGAGCAAAAGCAGGTGCTCAGCGTCACTGAGGGGCAGGTAGATCGCTGCAGCCCCCTCTCTGGCCCACCCCTCCCCTCACGCCCATATGAGGACCCAGCTCGGCCCCTCAGACAGGCAGCAAGCAACGGAGCTCATTGTTCTTCCACCCCCTGTTTCAGCGGGGGCTCCGATAAAGCCTTGCCTGAATTTCTTGTCTGGCCTCTGATCAATCTGTATTGATTAAGGTGGCCAAGAACTCTGGACAGTAACAATTGAAAGAAATGAAAAGCTAAAAGAAAAAATACCAAACATACTCAAAAAGGGAGAAACACCAGATATCTTCTAATGAAACAGAAATGGAAGTGTTAGTTGCTCAGTCCTGTCTGACTCTTTGTGACCCCATGGAAAAACAGGAGTCCCCCTGCCAAAATGAGAGGTCCTCTTGAAGGACATTCTAAGGTCTTTGCCTGAATAATTTCAGGGAAATGACAACCACACATATGCACGTGTTTGATCGGACTGAATCCAGGCTTTTTCTTAGGTAACACTGTAGTGTCGGCCCCAGCTATTGTTTCCACCTTCTGCTTCTAAAGGAAAACAATTAGATTATCAGAAAATTGTTACTATGATCCTTTCTGGGCTAGTCTTCCACAGGATAAAAATTCCCAATTTCTCATTTGCTTTCTTTTGCAGCATGACCTCTTTATCCTTTGCCAAAGGGAGGTCTAATTCTAGATGGACACAGGGTTAATAGTGAGTCTTCTAATATAAAGTTTCAAGAAGAAAATCAAATGTTCTGAAGAGGGGATTCTACTTATCCAAACCAATGATTTTCAAAATCCAAAGCCTCTCTCTCCCATGAAATGTTTGGGGTTTATTTGTTTATTTATATTGAGCTATAACTAACATACAATACTATATTTCAGGTATATGACATAGTGATTCTGCATTTTGATATTATGAAATGATCACTACTGAAAGACGAGTTACCAGCAGTCACCATAAAAATGCTGATTAAAATTTATTGACTCTGTTCTCCATGCTCTACATTACATCCTCATGATTTACTTATTTTAGAGTTGGAAGTTTGCACCTCTTAATCCCCTTCATGTTTCAACCCCTACCCCTGGCCCTTTGCCCTCTGGCAACACAAGTTTGTTCTCTGCATCTGATTTCATTCCTATTTTGCCCTAACCCCAACCCTAATTTGTTTGCTTTGTTTTTAAGATTGCACATGAAAGTGGAAGAAATCACGCTGTACTGTCTTTCTGTCTGACTGATTTCACTTAGTATTGAAACACATATACATTTCCTCAGAAATTGGGAGATTTGGATTGAAAATTATTTTTTTTTAATCGCAAAAAATTATGAGCTGAGTTGTCTACAAACCTTACTTGGATAAGCCCTTATCTAGATTTTTGAGCAAAAAACAATATCATAGCAATCCCTAATTACTACTGGTACCCATTAAGCTTAAAGTAAATGTAATCTGAGTTTCTGTTAAGCCAGGTGTTCCTGTCCTGTAATTATGCAATTGATATTTTCATTGTGTATTTGGAAGTTCTGTTTTTGTTTTGTTTTTATGTTCAGATTCTTGTTCATTTAGGTCTATAAGTTAAGTCTGTTGGGTAAAATAGTTGAACCTTGATTCTATCACCTGAAATAATTGCTTCCCTTGCCAACAATGTATCACTTACAAATCTGATAAATGTTTCTTCATCCAAGTCATTGATGAAAATTTATAAGACTAAATAAAGAATCTTATGACATGCCACAAGATACCTCCTTCCAAGGTGACAATCATTTATTAAACAACACACTTGGGGGTAAGCTAAGAATTTATTAAACTGCTCTATCACTTAACATATTTCTCTATTTGATCTACAAGCATGCTGTACTCAAGAGAATTTACAAAGTGCTTTACTGAAATTCTGATAAACTGTCAATAATACTTCTCTGCTCTCAAAGATCTGGCAGAGTCAGTTCTGGTGGTGAAAGAAGTGGACATTTATTGAGCATTTAAACCTTCAAAATGCATCCTCTCATTTATGACCACCATCTGAAATGACCTTTTTAATTTCCCACATATAAGGACACAAAGGGCTAAGGAAAAGTACACGATGCCCCAAAACTAGAAGGAAAGAAGCCCAAGGACTTTTTGTATCTCATCAGTTATTAGCCCCTTAGCATTAAGCAAGTTTCTTAATATCTCTGCAGTACATGTATTTCAAAATAAGTGTATACTCAGCTCTGAATAGTTGGTTATACCCTAAATTCCACCAACTAATTCACAGTATGTGTAACAGAGAATCAAAATAAAATATATAAAATGTAGTAGAAGTTTATCTGTCACTTAAGTTTGAGAAGGGCAGTCAGCATGGTTGCTCTTTTTCCTACAGTTCTCAAAACACAAGGTTCTTTCTATCTTGTTTCTTCATCATGCGCAGCCTCCGATCTCAAGATTAACTCATTATTCATGATGACTGCTCCAAGCTCCAATTATTACACTCACATTTCAGACAGGAGTAAAGAGAAAGAATAAGGAAAAATGGATAATACAAATTCACCTTAGGAAAGGATTCTGGCAGCTGCTACAAGACATTCTATGAGACATGTATATCTCATTGTCCAAAAGATAGTCAGGTAGTTGTATCTCACTGCCAAGAAAGTTGAAAAGTGCATTTTAAAAAATTCTGTATGTTTGTGTGCCCAGTAAAAATTAACTAATCTATTACTATGGAATAAGGAAAATGGATTTGAGGAAACAGCTATATCTTGTGAGAAACATGCTATAAATATAAAGGAAATGAGTTTAATTGCATATACTTGTTTTTAGAGAACCCTACTGATTCTCCTTAGTCAGAGGAGCCTGGCAGGTTACAGTCCATGGGGTCACAAAGAGTCGGACACAGCTGAGCATCTAGCACTTTCACACTGATTCTCAAATATGAACTTTTTGTATTGCCTTTACTTTGTTCCAGAAATATCCTAACACATTCATTTATTAATTTATTCATTCAGTCAACAGATATTACTGAAGAGGCCCAGACACCACACTAGATATTGGTCCTCAAGAATCAATACAAGACACAGTTCCTGTCCTAGAGGAATAAAAATTCTGTTTTTGTGTGAAAAAATATTGTGAAGGAGATAGACTTTTGAACAAATGTAACAACTTTCATAACAGAATTATATAAAAGAGACCCAGGAGAAGAGTAAGATTAAATTAACCAAACCTTGAAGAGTTGAGGAAGGCTTCAAAAAGGTAATATTAAACTGAATTTTGAAGGACAAATGAATTTTTTATCAGAAAAAAAAAAGAGTGGGAAAAGTACTCTGGTCAAAATAATAATATATGCTAAGGCATAAAGAAGCAAAAAAAGAACCATGCTGTTATAGCAACATGCATAATTTCATACTATTATTAAGAGAGATTAAATAAATTTTCCAAGAAAACCCAATTGGTAAGGAGCAGAGGTTAGATATAAAACCAACTCTACCCATCGACAACTGATAACCAACAACTAATAACAAGATAATATATCAACAAGCAGACAGTTTGCTTATTTATTAATGGGTAACAGACATCAGCTCATCCTATCAATATTTATGAGCTCTTCGGATAAGCCTACCATTCACCTGTGACCCCTTAACATGTGTATTTGTGTATTTCTGTGTGTATGTACATCTGGTGTTTCTATTAGCCTGTGTGTCCCATCTTCCACTTCTATTGTACATCAAGAGGATTCACCACGAAGCAATTTCTTGTCTTTTCTTAGAGAATGGAAGCTTGCATTCACTCACACTGTTTGTTTCTTCTTAAATAAGATGTTAACATAACATGTAAAGAAAACTAATGTCTTGTACACAGACATCCAGCCAACCTAAATCAGAGCATCTTTAATAAAAATCATTTTTTGAATGTTGCTAAATTTATGAAATTTACTACCTTTCTAATTGAAATATATTTGAAACATAACATTGTATAAGTTAAGATATATAACATGCTGATTTGATGCATTAATTAATGAATATGGTTGTCATCGTAGTGATAATCAGCATTTCTATAACCTCTCACAATTGCAATTTTTTTTAGTGGTTAGAATAATTTAGATCTAGGGGCTTCCCAGGTGATACATTGGTAAATAATCCACCTGCCAATGCAGGAGACACAGGAGATGTGGGTTCAATCCTGGGTCAGGAAGGTCCTCTGGAGGAGAAAATGGTAACCCACTCCAGTATTCTTGCCTGGAAAATCCCATGAACAGAGGAGCCTGGAGGGATACAGCCCCTGGGGTCACAAACAGTCAGACACAACTGGATGACTTAGCACACACACACATAATTAAGATCTAGTCTCTGAGCAACTTTGATGCATATAACACAGTACAGTTTGTGTTATTGTACTGTACATGAGAACTGTAGGGCTGACTTGCTACCCATTGCACATTTGTACCCTTTAACAACTTTCCTATCCACCACCACCTCCATTCTCTGCTAACCACTATTTTATTCACTGTTTTTATGAGTTTGACTATTTAGATTCCATATAAATGATATCCTATAGTATTTGACTTGGTCTGACTTATCTCACTTAGCATAACATCTTCAAGATCATCCACGCTGTCATTAATTGCAGGATGTCCTTTGTCATGGCTGAATAACATTCAGATATATCTAATATCTGTATCTATATCTATGTCTATGTTCTATATCTATATCTATAAATATATGCCCATCTTTATCTCTTCTTCTTTTTACAAGCACTTAGTTTATTTCCATATCTTGAGTATTATGAATAATGATGCAAAAAATATTGAGTGTGTAAATATATCTTCAGTATTCTGTTTTTATTTCCTTTGAATATATACTCAAAGAAGTGGAATTGCTGGGTCTGGACCATCTTTTCTTCTGCTACCTTAACCTTCTCTGCACTGGCTTCCAACTTCACCCCAACACACGAAGTTTAGTATTAACTAATGAGAGCAATTTGTTAACAGTAAATAAAACTGGGTTTTCTAAGCACAGATGTGTTGTTTTTCAGTAGCTAAGTTGTGTCCAACTCTCAGCAACCCCATGGACTGTAGCACTCCAGGCTTCCCTGTCTTTCATTATCTCCCAGAGTTTGTTCAAACTCATGTCCATTGAGTCAGTGACGCCATTCATCCTCTGTGGCCCCTTCTCCTCCTGCCTTCAATATTTCCCAGCATCAGAGTCTTTCCCAGGGAGTCAGCTCTTTGCATGAGGTGGCCAAAGTATAGAAGGTTCAGCTTCAGCATCAATCCTTCCAATGAAAATTCAGGGTTGATTTCCTTTAGGATTGACTGGCTTGATCTCCTTGCTGTCAAAGGGAATCTCAAGAGTCTTCTCCAGCACCACAATTTGAAAGCATCATTTCTTCAGTGCTCAGCTTTCTTTATGGTCCAACTCTCACATCCATACACGACTACTGGAAAAATCATAGTTTGACTATAGGAATCTTTGTCAGCAAAGTGATGTCTCTGCTTTTTAATACGCTGTCTAGATTTGTCATAGCTTTTCCTCCACAGAGCAAGTGTCTTTTAACTTCATGGCTGTAATCACCTTGTGCAGTGATTTTGGTTCCCAAGAAAATAAAATTTGCCACTGTTTCCACTTTCCCTGTCTCCCTCTATTTGCCATGAAGTGATGGGACTGGATGCCATGCTCTTAGTTTTTTGGAAATTGAATTTTAAACCAGCTTTTTACTTTCTTTCTCCCTCATCAAGAAGCTGTTTAGTTCCTCTTCACTTTCTGCCGTTAGGGTATGTCTATATGTCTGAGGGTTGTTGATACTTCTCCTAGCAATCTTGATTCCAGCCTGGCATTTTGCCTGAGATACTCTGCATATTAATTAAATAAGCAGGGTAACAATATATAGGCTTGTCATAGTCCTTTCCCAATTTTGAACCAGTCCATGTTTCATGTCCAGTTCTAACTGTTGCTGCTTGACCTGCATACAAGTTTCTCAGGCTGCAGGTAATATGGACTGGTATTCCCATCTTTTCAAGAATTTTCCAGTTTGTTGTGACCCACACAGTCAAAGGCTTTAGTGTGGTTATGAAGCAGAAGTAGATGCTTTTCTGGAATTCTCTTGCTTTTCCTACAATCCAATAGATGTTGGCAATTTTATCTCTAGTTCCTCTGCCTTTTCTAAATCCAGCTTATATATCTGGAAGTTCTTGATTCACATACTGTTGAAATCTAGCTTGAAGAATTTTGAGCATTACCTTGCTAGCATGTGAAATGAGCACAATTGTATGGTTGTTTGAACATTCTTTGTCACTGTCCTTCTTTGGACAGATTACTATTGAACATAATTTTTTAATTTTGTCAAAATTATACCACTGATATTTATTTATAGCATAAGAAAAAGATTTTAAAAATCAATTATTTAGCTATGACCAAGTACAATTTCCTTTTCAAAATATTATTTCTCCAATTGTTGTAACTGAATCAGACAATTCAGTTGGTATTTTGACATCTATTTCTCTCTTTTAGGGGCAATATGGCAATAGTGTGCATGCATGCATGTTCAGTCGTGTCCAACTCTATGCAACCTTGTGGACTGTAGCCTGCCAAGCTACTCTGTCCATGAGATTGTCCCAGCAAGAATGCTGGCGTGGGTGGCCATTTCCTTCTCCAGGGGATCTTCTCAATCCAGGGACCTAACTTGTGTGTCCTGTGTCTCCTGCATCGCAGGTAGATTCTTTACCGCTGAGTACTGGGCAGTCCAATGGCAACATTAGATAGAAACAAAAATGTCTGGAGTCAGGAAGACCTAGTTTCAAGTTGAAAGTCCCACTGCTTATTGATGCATGCTAGTTGTATGACCCTGTGCAAGTCACTTAACTTCATTGATCTTTAACCTCCTACTATATAAAATACAGATGAGGGCTTCCCAGGTGGCACAGTGGAAAAGAATCTGCCTGCCAACGCAGAGACACGAGAGAAGGAGGTTTGATCCCTGGGTGGGGAAGATCCCCTGGAAAAGGAAATGGAAACCCACTCCACTATTCTTGCCTGGCAAAATCCCATGCACAGAGGAGTCTGGCGGGTTACTGTCCATGGGGTCAGAGAGTTGGACACCACTGAGCATGTGTGCAAAATACAGATAATGCCACGTATAGAGAGAGTAAATATCAAATAAGGTCTATATACAAAATGCTAATAAGATGCTAAAACAAAGGCAATTAAGACTGTTAGATTCAAGTGGAACCAAATATGGATCTGCTAGAAAACTCTTTGGAGATAATCAAATTCAACTTAATTATTTAACAGATAATGTCATCAAATCTCAAGAAAGTGACATGATTTGCTCAGAACTGCATAGCAAATTGAGACAGAGCAGAGATCAAATCTTGTATCACTTTATTTCAGTTAAGCCTTTACCCACTACTTCATATCATTGCATCCAAAGGAAAAACTGTCTTCAAATTCTATGCAAAAGCATTTGTGTATTTTTCATCAACAGAAAAAGAAAGAATTAAAACAAAATATTATGTGAAAGACTATGATTGTAGAATTCAGTGGAACTACTGTATTAATAAAAAGAAAACTGGCATTTGAAACCTACTTAACTGTCCTAGACCATAACAGCATGATTTTCAGAAAGTGAAATGAGAGTAAGAGAAAGAACTTACTGGAAAATAAATTGACTTCAAGGAAATTTACTTAACTCTGTCTGATTCATGATAATAGAAAAATATATACTTTAAAACAGTAAAATAAGGACATTAGAAATAGCACTTTATTTTTTTTTTTTCCATTTATTTTTATTAGTTGGAGGCTAATTACTTTACAGCATTGCAGTGGTTTTTGTCATACATTGAATTAGCCATGGATTTACATGTATTCCCCATCCCGGTCCCCCCTCCCACCTCCCTCTCCACCCCATCCCTCTGGGTCCTCCCAGTGCACCAGGCCTGAGCACTTGTCTCATGCATCCAACCTGGGCTGGTGATCTGTTTCACCCTAGATATACATGTTTCGATGCTGTTCTCTTGAAACATCCCACCCCCGGGTTCTCCCATAGAGTCCACAAGTCTGTTCTATACATCTGAGTCTCTTTTTCTTTTTTTGCATATAGGGTTATCGTTACCATCTTTCTAAATTCCATATATATGTGTTAGTATACTGTAATGGTCTTTATCTTTCTGGCTTACTTCGCTCTGTATAATGGGCTCCAGTTTCACCCATCTCATTAGAACTGATTCAAATGAATTCTTTATAACGGCTGAGTAATATTCCATGGTGTATATGTACCACAGCTTCCTCATCCATTCATCTGCTGATGGGCATCTAGGTTGCTTCCATGTCCTGGCAATTATAAACAGTGCTGCGATGAACATTGGGGTGCACGTGTCTCTTTCAGATCTGGTTTCCTTGGTGTATATGCCTAGAAGTGGTATTGCTGGGTCATATGGCATCCAGATAGGAAAAGAAGAAGTGAAACTCTCTCTGTTTGCAGATGACATGATCCTCTACATAGAAAACCCTAAAGACTCTACCAGAAAATTACTAGAGCTAATCAATGAATACAGTAAAGTTGCAGGATATAAAATTAACACACAGAAATCTCTTGCATTCCTATACACTAACAATGAGAAAACAGAAAGAGAAATTAAGGAAACGATACCATTCACCATTGCAACAAAAAGAATAAAATACTTAGGAGTATATCTACCTAAAGAAACAAAAGACCTATACATAGAAAACTATAAAACACTGATGAAAGAAATCAAAGAGGACACAAACAGATGGAGAAATATACCGTGTTCATGGATTGGAAGAATCAATATTGTCAAAATGGCTATACTACCCAAAGCAATCTATAGATTCAATGCAATCCCTATCAAGCTACCAACGGTATTTTTCACAGAACTAGAACAAATAATCTCACAATTTGTATGGAAATACAAGAAATAGCACTTTAAAATTATAGAAACTAAAGTGGATTTAAGAAGAAAAAAATAGTAAAAGCTATTTTGTGTAACAAATAGTTCTGAGGTAGCAAAATAGTAGCAATCATTTTAACACAAAGATTGTATGTTAACCTAATCCTAAAGGTAAATATTGTTTGAAATCTTTCAGTAGGTTCACATGTGACAAAGACTTTTAAAAGTGGCAAACTCAGATGCAAGCATCTAACTGTGAAACCCATCATACTTCTATCATAGAGTCCTTGCTGCCAAATACAAAACCAATACTTCCTTCCCAATTCCTAACTTGTGAATGAGTAGGGAGTGATATTACAGCATTGATTTGACATTTCAATCCTATTAATAATAACGTTTTTTGTTCTCAGAGGGGTTTGTCCTACTTCACGTTCATTCAGAAATAGTCACTTTCCCAAAGAAGGGGCACTAAAGCATAACTGGAAAGCAATGACATCACATTTTTACACTTGTGTTTAAGAACTTCAATCTATTTTAAGAGAAAAATAAGAGATGCACTGGTAGATTTGTCTACCCAACCCCACTCAAGATTAAATAAGATTCTTTGAGGAAAGGAAGAAAGGGGTTATGAAGCCAGTGACAAGAAATGTGAAATGTAGTTGCGGGCCATACGTTCTGACCCCAAATCAAGGTTTCATCTAGAATCCCTTTAAGATATGGGCGCATTCAGGAGAGTAGAGAACTTTCGTCTGGCTTCCTCTGATAAGGCCGAGGAAATAACACCCAGTGCTGTGGAAAACTCATGCAGCATACATTGTTGGAACTCTGGGGAGGTAGTCTTGTGCTAACCCTAGCGGTGACCTCTGTCCTCTGACAGGAAGGCTCTGTGAGGCGTAAGTTGGGGAAGAAGGCCTGATGAAAGCTTCAAGGCCCCGAAGGCTCCAGCTGAGTGGCACAGGGCAAGAGAACCTTCCTCCTGCCTCCTGGGGATTCCAGGTCTGACTTAGTTTAAACCTGAAATGATTTACAAAACCCAAGCTGACTTATAAAATTTGACATTTGCTAGATTACTTTTTCTGCCAGCATGCAGAATGTGATCTTGAGTTAGAAATTACATTCAGTTTTATAGAAATAAAACAAGTTTCCTTTCTTGGGATACCTTTGCAATCTTGAAAATACATTTCAGTAAATGATCAAGTTGAAGGACTAATATTACAAATAAAATAAGTTAATAGAAGTCTTGACCACAGGGCTGACTTAATTGGCCATTCTTTTCTATTTTTAAAGAACTGAGTCATCTGCACACTAAAGCCCATTAGTATTGAAGAGGGCGTAATAATTAAATCATATGGAAATTAGTACTTAAGGAAACCAAGGCTTTTTGTTCAACATATGAAATAATGAATGTGTCTTGTTTGCAGCCTTTGCCATTATAATGTTATTACACAATCATTTAATTGAAGTTCTTGTTCCACTGTTAAAATAACTGATCAATATCCATTTCCATCCTCTGATGTTTGGAGCCAAAATGTTTTTGTAAATGAACCACAGATAGGTAAAGGTCCTTTTGCATTGATATATTTTGTAAAATGTCCTGAAGATTATAATTTCTTTAAGGGAAGGAACAAGTCATCAAAATATTCTCTGTGTAGGTGAGAAAATGTGCTTTAACATTCTCTGTCTTCTGTAGCAATATATTAGTATTTGAGACAGAACTCTGAGAACAAATTCTCCTATTGAATTTCTCCCTTCTAGTCTCTCTGGCACAAACCCCATTGAGGAAGTTTCATTTCATTTCTAAAGTTGAGCAAACACACATTCTAATGAGCCAAATGATACATGAGCCTGTAAGAGTGATTTACTGATGGTTTCTGTGTTTGGGGCTCATTCTGAAATAGGTGTATTTCTTGTTATCAATGACATGTGATTTATACAAAAGCCTTAAGTTCCATTATTTAAAAGAAGTTATAATAGGAGGACAGAAACTTAGCACTGGAGCAAAAGAAAAGGTTACATTACACAACTTTTATTTCAAAGAGGGGAATGTTATTTTGCTTAAAACTTTATGTATTTTGATTAAAGTAGATGGTGTAAAATACACTGTCACTGTTTAGTCACTAAATCATGTCCAAGTCTTTGCAACGCTATGGACTGCAGCCTGCCAGGCGTCCCGGTCCTTCACTACCTACCTGAGTTTACTCAAACTCTTGCCTATTAATGTAAATTATATTATGTATAAAAATTATACTTATATGTGAAATTACACATATATTTTCAGAAACAAAGATGTCTAGTATATGAATAATGTGTTAATAGATTTTTTGGTATTAAGTACAAAGTACATCCAGACACTTTAAAATAGAGCAGTGAGAAAATGTTTGTTGTGGTCAGTGATGCTGCTCACCGCCTTTCTCCTGTCATTTGATGATACCTTGTTGCAGGCTGACTCATGGCCCTTGAAATTTAGATGTTAAAGTCCTATTGCCCAACATCTCAGAATGTGATTGTATTTGGAGATAGGGTATTGAAAGATATGATTATCTTAAAATGAGGTCATTTGAGGAGACCCCAGTTCAATATGACTGGTGTTCTTGAAAGAAGATGGAGTTGGGAGACAGACACATTCCTAGGGAAGTCCGCGGGAAACACAGGAAGATGACGACCATCTCCAAGACGAGGAAAGGGAGCTTTGAAGAAATCAACCCTGTTGACACTTAGGTCTCAGACTTGCAGCTTGAAGAGCCATGAGAAAATAAGTTTATTCTGTTTAAGCCACCCAGTACGTGGCAGTTTGTGATGGCAGCTTTAGCAAACTATTTCAGGCCCAGCGAGCTGTGACCGTCAAAGTGCTGGTCTGTCCGCCGTGTCCCCCTCGCCATGACGGCAGCGGTCCAGGTCCCCAGCTGTGCTGGCCGCACCCCGGGAGCACTGCTCATCGGCCGCGGCCTAGAGCCAGTTTGACGCAGAATACAGTCCTAGTGACTTCCAGTGGCACGAGGAACAAATAAGCTCTTTTTGTTCAAGCTATGGTGACTGCTACACAGCTCTGTTGTGGTAATTAAATGTGGCAGGTTTTTTTTTTAGCATTTTTAATTGAAAAATATGGTAATTTCAGGGGCACTGGTAAGTATTTAAAATTTACATGTGTTACGAAATGATCACCACAATAAAGTCTTGCAACCATCTGTCCCCACAAAAGTTACATAATATTATTGATCATATTCCTTCTGTTGCAAATTGACTTATCTATTCTATAACTAGAGTCTTATACCTCTTAAATACCTTATATTTGTTTCCCCCTCACTCCGTCTTCCTCTTTTACGGCAGCTGTTTGCTCCCATTTGTTTTCTGTATCTAGGAGCCTGGTTTTGGTTTTTTGTTGTTTTGTTTTTTGATTCCACCTATAACTGAGATCATGCAGTACTTGTCTTTCTCTGTCTGACTTAATTCACTTAGAATATGCCCTCTAGATGCATCCATGTTGTTGCAAATGGCAAGATTTTCTTTTTTATGGATGGGTACTATTTTCCTTATCCATTTGCCTATTGATGGCTACTTAGGTTGCTTCTATATTTTGTCTATTGTAAATAATACAAAAATAAACATTGTTGCACATAAATCTTTTAAAAGTATTGGTTTTGTTTTCTTCAGGTAAATACCCAAAAAAGAAAATTTCTGGATTACATGAAGCTGTATTTCCATTTTTTGAGGAACTTTCATACTGTTAACCACAGTGGTTACACCAATTACAGTCAGACCAACAGCTGACAAGGGTTTTCCTTTCTCCAAATCTTGCCTGCATTTGTTATGTCTTGTCTTTTTGATGATCGACCTTCTGATGGGTGTGAGGTGATATCTCATTGTGGTTTTGATTTGCATTTCCCTGATCATTAGTGATGCTGAGAATCTTTTCATGTGTCTGTTGGCCATCTTCATATCTTCTTTGGAAAGAAAAATCTAATCAGCTTCTCTGCTTTTTGACTGGGTTGTTTTTAAGTAATATGAGTAACATGTATGAAGTGAAGTGAAGTAAAAGTCGCTCAGTCATGTCCGACTCTTTGGGGCCCCATGGACTATAGAGTCCATAGAATTCTCCAGGCCAGAATACTGGAGTGGGCAGCCTCTCCCTTCTCCAGGGGATCTTCCCAACCCAGGGATCGAATCAAGGTCTCCTGCATTGCAAGCAGGTTCTTTAAAAGCTGAGCCACAAGGGAAGCACAGTTCACTTCACTTCATATGAGTAATACGAGTTCTTTGTATATTTGGATATTAACCCTTTATCATATATGTTATTTGCAAACATCTCCTCCTGTTCAGTAATGGTGCCTTTTTAAATAGTTTCCCTAGCTGTGCAAAAGCTTTTTATTTGAGGCAGTCTTATCTATTTATTTTTACTTTTGATTCCCTTGTCTAAGGAGACACATTCAAAAAATATTACTAAGACTGAAGTCAAAGTAATGACTGATGTTTTCTTCTAGGAGTTTTATGGTTTTGGGTCTTAATGTAAGTCTTTCATCTATTTTGAGTTTGTTTTTTTATATGGTTGTGAGAAAGTAGCCCAGTTTGATTCTTTTGCCTGTAGCTGTTCAATTTGCCCAAACCATTTATTGAAGAGACTGCCTCTCCTCCACTATATACTATTGCCCTCTTTGTGATAGATTAATTGACTTATAAAGGGGGCGGGCTTGTCCCCTGGGTAGCTGGTTGGGAGGGCCAAGTGGTCCTACGGCTGGTGCCAACCACACTGGCAGGTAAGCCCCTGCCCTAATAAGCTGGAGGGAGGACTCTGAAACGGCGCTTGCCAGCACCAGTGTCCTTGTGGCAGAAGGATCTCCCAAGAATGGCTGTCTCTGGGGTCTGTGCTCCCAGGGGGAAGTTCAGGTTGCCTCCTGCATCTTGGAAAGATGCAGTAAATGGATCTGACTCAGACTCCTTTCAAATGGCTGCTCCTTTGTTAGAACTCAGAGTGTGTGAGAATTTGGACTCAGCCTCTAAGGACAGAGTCTGTGTTTTCTACCACTCCATAGCTCTCCTGTGTGCAGACCCAGCTGGCCTTCAAAGCCAGATGTTCCGGGGGCTCCTCTTGCCAGTGCAGGATCCCTGGGCTGGGGAGACTGATCCAGGGTTCAGAACCCTTCCTCCTTGGGGGGAACTTGTGCAATTGTGATTATCCACACTTCTGTGGATCTCCCACCCCAGGGGTGGGTTTTGATTATACATCTCCACCCCACCTACCCATCTCCTTGTGGTTCCTACTTTGTATCTTTAGTAGTGGAAATTCTGTTCTGCTAGTATTCAGGTCATTCTCATGGACAGTTGCTCGATAAGTAGTTGTAATTTTGGAGTGACCTGGGAGAAAGAGGGCTCAGGGTCTTACTACTCTGCCATCTTGACCTAAAATTAGCAAATATTTTTTTAATGACTCAAATATTTTCTTTAATGACTTAGGTTTGTGATAAACCTGTGGAGGAAAAGTGCAACCTTATATTTACACAGCAAAACAACTTTTGTATAAATCCCAACCATTTTGGACACAGAAGTGGCAAATATTTTTCTAGGCTGCTGGGAGATTAATTATCAGAAAGATGTCTGACATAGTCAGGCGATATCTTTATAACATGATAAAACAAGCATCAGAATCCACATTTTCAGCTACTTTTTAAAAAACACTTTTTAACTATATCCTTATGTCTCTTTAAGAAGTCAAGTTTACAATGGAAAAATCATTCAAAGTAAACAACAACAAAATATGTAGCACTTCATAAACATGTATGTGTTCCTCGCTCTAAAACTACAAAATGAAGCATATTTTTAAATATTTTATTGTATAGTATGCATCTGTGCTAAGATGCTTCATTAATGTCTGATTTTTTGTGACCCTATGGATTGTAGCCCACCAGGTCTCTCTGTATAAGCAGTTAAAATAGAAGCTTTAAAATTTCAAATTCTAAAGAGAAATTAAATATGTTTGCTATTATTTAATTTCTATAAATAACATTTATCTAATAGTAAGGAGAAATATATTTCTATTTCATCTCTAATTGGCCCTTAGACATACATGGCTCCTAGTGGCATCTGACGGCATCACAAGTTGAGTTCTAATTAATTCAATTTGATAAAGATTTACTAAGTCCCTAGATATTTAAGTTCTGTGCTAGATGGGAAGATTTAAAAAAAAAATGATGAAAACTAGGCCTGTGAAGAGCAAACTTATTAAGTTAAACTATAAAACTCCTTACACTTGCAGACATGAAGCAGTTATACAATGACTGAGAATACGATTATTTTCCATAATCTGAGGTTAATCAAAGGAGAATGGCGTCCAAGGGCATGGATAACAATGGACCGAACTTTATGCTCCCACTTAGAATAACCGATTGGTTAAACATATAGTTTAAAATAATCTGAACTACAATGAAGATTTTTAATAATGAATTTCACCCTGTCTTGAGAATACCTAAATTAAAGATGAAAACTAACTATTGCTTTATATAGGCCATATCCTGGGGCACCAGCCAGATTGTTCTTTACAATTTAATGTCTTTGATTTCGTACAGTCTAACTCCATATGTTTCTGACAGTGGGGTTTCCACAATGTCCTTTTCAAAAGGCAATCTTGGCACAATTGACCTTACCGTCAGGAAATCTTTGAAGATATTCTGAATAATTTCCTCATTCTTTTAACCATATATCTGTGATAAATTCCAATTTAGAGCCACACAGTAAATTAAATAATGGTAATAGAAAAAGACCACCATGCTCTTTTTGTTAGTAGTCAGTGAACTAAAACATTATTAAACAGGATGGCTCAGCAGATAAAGAATCTGCCTGCAATGCAGGAGACAAAGAGATGCGGGTTTGATCCCTCGGTTGGGAAGATACCCTGGAGTAGGAAATGGCAACCTACTCCGGTATTCTTGCCTGGAAAATCCCATGGACAGGAGAGTTTGGTGGGCTACAGTCCAAAGGGTGTCAAAGAGTCAGATACAACTAAGCAACTGAACACCCCCCATAAGTACTATTACCTCTACCTGTCATCAGAGAATAAAGAGAGAAATTTACTGCTGTAAACCACCTTCATTCCATTTAAATACGATTTGCTTGTTGGAACAAGAAACTCACTTAGCAGTGTTCTGGATTGTCCTCAATTCAGAACTAATTACATAGTTTAAACTATCGCAGCTAAATTATTTAGATCAGGGTTAGAAAATGGCAGCCTATGAACAATATCCACCTCCACACACATGTTTTTGTATGGCCTCCCAGTGTTTCTTTCCTTATAGTTAATTGACAGAATTGAGAATTGGGACACTTTGCATAAAAGCAGGCTTTCTGACTACTGTTGAGAAATGGAGCCACAGAAGAAAAGAAGAGGAAAATGGGAGAGGGGGAGTGGAGGGAAGAGAAAAGGACAGAGAGCAAAGGAGCAGAGAGGAGAAGAAAGAAGGGGAGATGAGAAGAAAGAAGGGGAGATGAGAGCGCCGCACGGAAGACAACCGTGGAGAAATACACCACCTCTGGTTCAGCCTCTTGGTAAACCTAGGCTCCTTCCAAGTAGCAGGTGTTCTCTTAAAAGGCTTAAGTTTGCTATTAATATAATTTCTTTTTTTCTGTTCTTTAACATTTTCCTTTAAAAAAAAAGCTCCACCCTTAAGTTTGCTATAATCTTCTCCTTTTTCCGTTCTTCAGCATTTTGCGTGCGTGCGCGTGCTAAGTTGCTTCAGTCGTGTCTGACTCTTTGCAACCCCATGGACTGTAGCCGGCCAGGCTCCTCTGTCCGTGAGATTCTCCAGGAAGTAATACTGGAGTGGGTTGTCATCTCCTCCTCCAGGGGATCTTCCTAACCCAGGGATCGAACCAGTGTCTTCTGTGTCTCCTGAATTGCAGGGAGATTCTTTACCACTCACTGGGGAATACCTCTTTACCATTTTACTTTTTAAAAAACAACTCTAACCTCTGTGGTAATTTACTTTGTGGCCCTTAATTTAGACTTCAAACTCTTTAAGGCAAATCCAGTGCTGAGAATGGTGTTAAATCTACAAGCTATTTGGGCTGAAATGAATTGGGTTCTGTGTTGAAGTCTCATCATATCACATTTACTTGTTTCAATTTTCATCTCATATACTATTTATTGTATTTTATGCTTTCTTCTTTCATTTCCCATTATCAAGATCAAATAGCAACTTTATTTTGCACCCATGCTCCTAACTTCATCTCCACCTACCAATGATTGTAGTTGTCTCATTTCAAAGATTCCATTACCTCTGAAGTCACCTCTTGAGGCCAATAGCATGTGGTCTCCCAAACTAAAATACGATTCATCTTAATATGAGAAATGGAAAAGAAATAATGTCATCATAAACTAACTCTGGCTGAAAATCTGCTGTTCTTCCTCATTTAGGGCAGACGAGTTTTACCCCTTAATGCTGAATTATCACATATTTATTCAAGAATTGTGGACCAAATCTTATCTATCACTCTGCTAAGTAAGACTTTTTAGTTCCATGTAAATTAATCAGTTCTAAGTAATTTGAAGTCTTAAAATATAATTAGACTCTTTTCTCATTACTCATTTTATTTTAAACTTATAACCTTCAACTTCGTTTATAGCCTATGTTATAATCCTCATTAAATTTAAAATAAAGATAAAATATCCTGGCTTCTCATATCCAAATGGTTTTAAAAATCCAAATAGTTTTAAAAATCCAAATATTGTGTAATTTTACTCTATTAATTATATAATGCCTAGTAAGTTTGGATTTTGGGGGTTTTTTGTTTCTTTGTTTTTACCATTTTGAGTATTAAGTGATCATACTTCTATTGGTCTTCAGAAATTAGAAGTTATTTTTTTTCACCATCACAATATACTTATCTCACTATCTTCTTGAGGTTTTATTTTTCTTCCTACTACCATAATTCTTCAATTCATGACTCTAAAATATCATAAAACATTCTGTTGTTTTAAGTGCATTGATCCTTTCACTGCTAAGCTTTTATCTTAGTTGAATATGCATCAAGATTTATGTGAATTTTCTTTTAAAGCATCTTATTTTTATACATCTTTATTATTTTAACATGTTATTTTTTGCTATGAGCTCTTCTTAAAATACTTTTTAAAGATAAGTATAAAAGAGTTAAAGTTGGAGCTCTTAGAAATTTTAGAGCCAATATTATTTTCATGTCTCATTTGTATCTTTTGTCTACTGTTTCTCTTTCCTTAGTATCACTGTAAAAGCCCCATTTATTCTGTGTAATTCCCATAGCTACAATTGCTGCTTTTAGTTTTACTTTTAAAAGTAATTTCTTTTCCTTAGAAGTTTTAACTCATAAAATATCAGGTAGCCTCTAACCTCTAGTTTCCTTTCGAAGCACTGGCTTGGTTGATTTGGAAGCATAAATGAATCCTGTTCGTTTGAAAAATAAGAAACATGAATCCTGGCACACCTCAGAGATATTTCAAGTTCCAGACTACTGCAAACCAATCAAATTTCACAATGCAAAGTGAGTCACACAAATTTTTTTACTTCATAGTGCATATAAAATTTATGTTTACATTATAATTTATTAAGCATGCAATCTCATTATGGTTAAAAAATGATGTACATACCTTAATTAAAAATACTTTATTGCTAAAAAACTTTGGTTGCCTGATGCAAAGAACTGACTTATTGGAAAAGACCCTGCTTCTGGGAAAGATTGAAGACAGGAGAAGAGGACAACAGAGTGTAAGATGGCTGGATGGCATCACCAACTCAATGGACATGAGTTTGAGCAAGCTCCGGGAGTTGGTGAAGGACAGAGAAGCCTGGCATGCTGTAGTCCATGGGTTCGCAAAGAGTCGGACATGACTGAGCAACTGAACTGAACTGAAAAAGTGCTCCTCAGAGCTTTCAAAGATGACTGATCACAAATTTCCATTACAAAAATAATAACAATGAAAAAGTTTGAGATATGGTGAGAATTACCAAAAATGTGACACAGAGACATGAAGTGAGTAAATGCTGCTGGAAAACTGGCCCCAATAGATTCGTTAGATGCAAGATTGTTGCAAATCTTCGGTGTGTGGAAAACACAGCATCTGTGAAGCACAATAAAGCAACATATCTCTGTATTCTCTTTCCAAACTCCCTAACCAGTTGTTTGCATAAATTTATTTTTTAAGCTATCCACTGTTGTGGAATGGAACCAATGATGAGACAAATATTTAAAAGTTTCAGATGCCTCATCATATTTTGAGGATTTTTTTTTTTGGAAACAAGTTTATATAATAATATATAAATATTATTGTACTTACTACATGAAATAGGCAAATACTAATGATTTCTTATATTTGTTTTATTTCTTTAAATAAATAAAATAAGGTATTACTGATAAAGTTGAAGTCCATTTATACTTTATTACTTGGTCTCACCTCCACCCCAGAGACATTTACTATCAGAAGTTTATGTCTATCCTTTAGTCCATATTTTAATAAAAAGAAGAGGTGTAGGAGGAAGAGCAGAAGGAATATTTTTCAAGTATTGACATTTTACTTTTGTTGAACATTCACTATGAATCAGGGGCTCTTCTAAGTGTTTCTAAATGCTTTTCACATAGAAACTCATTCAATTTTCAAAACAAATCATTTTATAGATGAGAAAATTGAGGTACAGAGAGTTTAAATTGCACAAGGCCACACAGATCATAAATTCTGGAAACAGAATATAAACTCAGCAATTGTACTACATATCGAGGCATATGAATCTTTTAATTATGTTTAGTATTATTATAGGACTTTCCTGGTAGCTCAGCAATAAAAGAATCTGCCTGCAATGCAGGAGACATGGGTTCAATTCCTGGGTGAGGAAGATACCCTGGCAAGGGAACTGACAACCTACTCTGGTATTCTCGCCTGGAAAATATGGACAGAGGAGACTGGCAGGCTACAGTCCACGGGGTCACAAAGAGTCAGACATGATTTAGTGACTAAAGAAAAACAAGAGTATCATTATATCATGTTTAATATCATTTGCACTGTTTGAATACTTGTTTTTAGTTCTGTATTTTATTTTTGAGGTGCATTTTTGTTTTAGTTTTTTTTGTCAAAACAAGCGTCTTGTTGTAAATATTTATAAAAATTTCTTCTTACATACATCTAATAACAAGATTTCAGGATCTAGTGAATACACATTTCAATTTTTGGTAAAGATTATTAAATTATTCTACATGGTAGTTATATTTACATGTCCATCAAATTTCAGAATTTTCTGTTTATTTCATATATTTCCTAAAACTTTATAGTGTCAGGCATACTTCCTTTCCATTCAGATATGTGTGAATGGTAACTTAAAATTTATTTTCTTTGAGAGAGATGGGATGTTGTTTTTATTTTCTGAAATCTTTTTTTCTCAATTATATTTAGAATTATTTGTCTCTTCATTAATATGTAAAAATTTAAAATACGCATTCAAACCTTGTGTTGTAAATATATTTTCCCAATTTGTCACATATTTTTAAATCACCTTTTTGCATTCCACATACATTTATTATTTGCTAATTTTAATATTAATCTAATACCCTTACTTTTATAATTTGTGCCCTTTAAAAACCCTTCCCTTCCCACAGATGACAGAGCTATTTTTTAATATTTTAATGATTCCATTGTTCTGTAAACTTTGCATGTGTAGTATAAAATAATTATATCTCCTTTTATTAGGTTTCGTACTAAAAGAAGCAGTGGTTTCATTGCCATTTAGTGAATTATTATCCTTTTTTTTGCTGTGCTATGCTTAGTCGCTCAGTCATGTCCAATTCTTTGTGACCCAAAGGATTGCAGTCTACCAGGCTCCTCTGTCCATGGGGATTTTCCATGCAAAACTACTGGAGTGGGTTGTCATGCCCTCCTCCAGGGGATCTTCCTAACCTAGGGGTAGAACCAAGGTCTTCCCCATTGCAGGATTCTTTACTGCTTGAGCCACGGGAGCCAATCCTGAAGGAGATCAGTCCTGAACATTCACTGGAAGGACTGATGCTGAAGCTGAAGCTCCAGGACTTTGGCCACCTGATGCAAAGAACTGACTCACCGGAAAAGACCCTGATGCTGAGAGGGATTGGGGGCAGGAGGAGAAGGGGACGACAGAGCATGAGACGATTGGATGGCATCACAGATGCGACAGACATGAGTTTGAGCAAGCTCTAGGAATCGGTGATGGACAGGGAGGCCTGGGTGCTGCAGTCCATGGGGTCACAAAAAGCCAGACACACCTGGGCTGAGCTGAACTGAACTGAGCCCCTGGGAAAGCCCAAGAATACTCGAGTGGGTAGCCTATCCCTTCTCCAGGGCATCTTTTAGACCCAGGAATTGAACTGGGGTCTCCTGCATTGCAGTCGGATTCTTTACCAGCTGAGCTACCAGGGAAGCCCAAAATACTCGAGTGGGTAGCCTATCCCTTCTCCAGGGCATCTTTTAGACCCAGGAATTGAACTGGGGTCTCCTGCGTTGCAGTCGGATTCTTTACCAGCTGAACTACCAGGGAAGACCAAAATACTCGAGTGGGTTGCTGTTTCCTTCTCCAGGGTGTCTTCCTGACCAAGGGACGCAGCAGGGCTCTCCTGTCTGCTGTATTGGCAGGCAGATTCTTTAACACCGTGCCACCTGGGAAGCCCTTTCTTCCTGACTTATAAATGCTAACTCAGAATCAGTGGCTCATGGGGAAGACACAGAAAAGCCATTTTGTGATCATCTGAATTGATTTTTATAACTCTGTATAACTTGTTATGGGTTTCTCAGGTGGCTCTGTGGTAGAGAACCCCCCTGCTAATGCAGAAGAGAAGGAGAAGTGGGTTCAATCCCTGGGTCGGGAAGCTACCCTGGAGTAGGAAATGACAACCCACTCCAGTATTCTTGCCTGGAGAATTCCATGGACAGGGGAGTTTGGTGGATCCATGGGTCACAGAGCTGGACACAGCTGAGCCACACACCACCATAGCATGTTATGAGAGAGTCATTGTAAACACAGAAATGAAAGAAAATAAGTCCAAAAATCTGAGAACTTGTAAGTGTGGAAAAGTGGATGTGAAAGATTGCATTTTTCACACATGTCACCAACAATATCTCCCACTTTCACATGCTCTCCAGCAGGGTGACTTGGCCACTTCCCATAAAGATGTGGAGACAGCTTCTCCCCACTCTTGAATCGAGGTGGGTCTGGAGAGTGTTTTAACCAACAAATAAGGCAGAATGACTCTGCCATTTTCTGGCTCAGGTTTTAAATGACTTGTCAGCTTTCTCTGTCTGCTAAGAACAAGGGTACAAAGGGTAATTGCCCTGGGATCAGCAAGTCATCAGAAGCCCAGTTCAGTTAAGGGGACCTGGAGGATCAGGTGCCCCGTGGGAGGCAGTGAGAGGACGGGGCGCCGGGGCATCGGTTTCGCAGGTAAAGAAATGCCTTGAAAGCAGATTTCCTGGCTCTGGGTACTACTGCTGACATGTGTGTAGAGACAGAATCGCCAGCTCAGTCCTTCAGAGACTACTGACCCACAGCATCCTGAGCAAAATAAAATCAGTCTTAAGGCATTAGGCTTTGGTGTTTTGGCATGCAGTAATACATAACCTGAGCGGTGTAGACCTCAAGCAAGAAGAAAGAAAATGAAAAAAAAAAAAAAACCCACCTTAGAGCCATCAAGTCACTTACGAGATATTAGCTCTACAGCGGAGATCAGCGGGGCTTCCCTGTGGCTCAGAGGTTAAAGCGTCTGCCTGCAACCTGGGAGACCCAGGTTTGATCCCTGCATCAGGAAGATCCCCTGGAGAAGGAAATGGCAACCCACTCCAGCATTCTTGCTGGAGAATCCCATGGATGGAGGAGCCTGGTAGGCTACAGTCCACGGGGTCACAAAGAGTCAGATAGGACTGAGCAACTTCACTCACTTCACTCAAAGATGAGCTAAGAATAATTCCTTCTAATCAGACCCACCCAGATTATTTAGGTTCATTTACTTAAAGGAAACTTACTATCCATGTGAATCACACCTGCATAATTCCTTCATAGCAACATCTAGATTAATATTTGATTGGACAATTGGGCAAATTGACACATAACAGTATCATATCATATAAATCTCTCATTTCAGATGATCTGAAGATAAATACCCATTAAAATGTGTTGTAGGAGGGGAAATATGGATCAGTTAGCAAAGAAATGACAGACAGAGGGTTATGTCTGGTAAAGAATTCTGAGTATAGCTACTGACACACCAAATAGATCGAGGACCTACAAAGTTTTTATTGATGGAGAAATCATGGGTTTAGACCAATAACTCTTTGTCCATAACATGTGCTTCGGAAACTGAGTACAAGCTAGTATCTTGACATATTTTCCTTCATATTCTCTGCTCCAGTGACAATGGACTACTTTCTCAGACAGCAATGTTCTTCTTAATCCTACAGCAAGAATATAGTCTGAACACTCTAAGCTACTAAAGCAAAGAGATTTAAAAAAGATGATGTAGTGACCAAACACAATAAAAATGTTTCTTTTTCATGCAGTAATCCAGGATAGTGATATAGTGAGTTTCTTGATGGAAAAAACCTATTATTAATTTTAATATTTTCAACACATAGCATGTTGCTAACCACATAATAATGTCATTCTCCAGAAAATAAATTAGATTGAATTAAATTAAAATGAAATTATAGGGAATGTGCCAAGATTGACAAAGAAAGAAAAGGAAAAGACTGAAAACAGTGAGAGGCCAGTGTTAGGGAAGTCAGGTGAAGGAACATCTCTATCAAATACTTCAGAGAAACTAATTATGTCTGAAAAACAGTTTGCTAGTTTCAGCTAATGGACAGAGGTAAACAAGACAGTAAAGAGGAGGGGAAATAAAAGGTGAGACTAGGTGACGAAAAAAATCTAAGGAAGATTTTGTTTTGTTTTAACAATAGGAAGTCATGGCTTCCCCAAAAGGTATCATAGGATATGGAAAGTAAACAGCTTGTTCTATAATTGTTCCCAAGTGTCTAGACTTGGATTCAATTATTTTATACTAAGTACAAATAGCATAGGCATAAAAGGTTAATGATGTCCAATTTTTGTTTTTCTCTATTGACAAAGAATTATACTTTCTAAAATAGCTGGGCAGGAATGCAATTAAACAAGTATATACATTATTATAGAATCAGGATATTCTGAGTGACTTGAGTTTTCAAATATGTTCCAATTCTCAAAAGCTGATTTCCCCAAAAGTTGTATTTATGCTTGCATTCTTAAGCCAATTTTTGAATATATTTCAGAATGAAATTTTATTTTTTATCCCTTTGTTAGAAACTCAATCTATATATCTTTGTTAGCTTCAGGACACTGTTAATCGTATGATTACTATTTACCTCTGTTCTGACAAAGCTTTATTCTCATGTGCCCAAAATAAACACATTACACATTTTTTAACCTTGTTGTATCTCAAGAATGAAAATACTCTTCATGTATTTTCTTCTTTCATTCTCATTCTGGCCTCCCTAGATTTCAAGAGAATCCTCCTGATCAAGATAAAGTCATCAGAACATTGTACAGTCTTGCAGTAGAATGCCCTGCTCTGGAGCGTCTCCCTTCTTATTACTCTCTAGATATCACTCACAGAAACGCCCAGAAAGAGTGAAGAGAGTCTGTGAATATCAGCTAATCTAGAGGGAAAAAAGACCTTGGAATAGTCCAACACTACCAATTTTTCCTTCCTGCTGTGTTCTTTGAACCTGGTGACACAGTCCCTCAGCCCAGATTAAGGTCCTAGACTGTGTGTCTCCATAGAACCTTGCACAAATCATGAACTATCCCATAACACACTTTACCGGAATTCTCCATGTGACCCAATTGGCCCAATTTATGTCAAGTGTCTACCTCATGACGCTAAATAAATATGGCTGCCTGGCTGGGATTAAAATTCTCAGAAAAGTTTTATCATGGACTAGAGAGGAGTTTGCTGTAACGGTAAAGTTCTAGTCAGGATTGAAGAACACATGTTAGGATCGTGCCTCTGAGTCTGCAGCTAAGAGAATATATTAATAGTCTTCACAGGTATTCCTTTCATTAAGATATGACATCTCAGATACATATGAGCTGAAGATGGTAAAAAAACAAGGCTTGAGGAGTGAAATAGGAACATCCTAGGAAAACAGACTCCAATGGGAAAAAAATTTGCTTTTTGTCTACTTAAAAAATAGCTCTCTTCAGTAAGAAAATCTTACTGAAATGAACATGTGTCACTTCAGTAAAGCCCAAAGCCCAGTTTCTAATTAGCTGTCTAGGTTTCAGAGAGATGAGAAAAAGAATTTCATGAATAATAATTAGCAAGAGATAAATTAAGCTATGATTTTTTAATTATGAAAAAAAGATTTTTCTCATTATTTGTTTACAAAGATGTAGATTTATAATTGCAATTCGACTTTTTTACAATCTTTCTTCAAAGTAAATGGCCTCAAACATGCCAACTAAAATAGTTCTCATTTCTAACTGCTTTATTGAGATATAAATCATATACCATAAAATTTACCCCTACAGGGGTACAATTTAGCAGGTTTTAGTATATTCATGAAGTTATGCAAACCTCACCACTATGTATTTTTATAACATTTTCATGTTTTTCCCCAAAAGAACCTTTGTGACTATTAGCAACAGTTTCCTTCTTATCATCTTCACATTCCTAGGCTCAGTTGTGGACAATAATGTACTTTACATTTCTATAGATTTGCCCATTCTGGAAATTTCATATAAATGGAGTCATACCATACATGGTCTTTTCTGACTGGTTTCTTTCACTTACTGTAATGCTATCAAGGTTCATTCATGTTCTCGCATAGGCTAATACTTTATTTCTGTTGTGAGAAAATTCCCGGTATATGTATACCACATTCTGTTTACACACTTTTTGATTGATGGATATTCGGATGTCTCCACTTTTTGGCTATTATGAATAATATTGATATGGACATTTGTACACAAGATTTTGTGTGGAAATAACTTTTTTAATTCTCTTGGATGTATATATCAAAGAATAGAATCACAGGGCTGTATGATAATTCTATTATAACTTTTTTAGGAATTGCCAAACTCTTTTCTTAAATAGCTGTATAATGCTGCATTCCTACCAGAGACATATGAGCATCCAATTTATCCACATCTTCACAAATACATTTATTGTATATCTTTTTATTATTTAATTGCAATCATCCTGGTGAGTATGAAATAAATGGTTTTGATATTTATTTCTTTGATGATTAATTATTTTGAGAAACATTTTTGTGTTTATAATTTGTCTATTCAGATCACTTGCCCATTTTTAAATAGGGTTATTTGTCTTTTTCTTGTTGATTTGTATGAATTCTTTATGTATTTTAGACACAATTTCTTTAAGACATATGTGTTTTGAAGACATTTCCTCCTACTTTGTGGGCTTTTCTCTCTTAATGCTGCCCTGTCCTTCGAAGCACAAAGAATTTAATTTTGCATAAATCCAATTTATCTGATTTTATTTTGGCAACTCATACTTTGGATGACATGTCTAACAAATCTTTGCCTAAACTAAGGTCACACTGATTTTTGCCCCCTTTTCTTCTGAGAGTTTCACTGTTTTCACTTTTACATTTCAGTTTATGAACAAATTTGAGTTAATTTTGTGTATGGTGTGAGACAGGGATTCAATTTTAATTCTTTGTGTGTGAGTAATAAGCTGTCCTGAGATCATTCATTGAAAGAATATATATCCTTTAGCTGAGACATTTGTGGAAAAGAATTACAAAATGACAAGAATTGATAATTAGAAAACCTATCATTAGCATTCATAGGGAGAAAAAGAAATATCTGGATAAAGGTCATTAGACTCTTGTCTGGTAGTCCTCTGGATGCATAGGTTACTATTTTCCTAAAATAAATAAATAAATAAATAACAATTCCACTATTTTTCCTCTGAAATTATTTATGCATTTCATCATAATGCATAAAATGGCTCACTAAAATAGTTTACTTTCCAGTTCAAGTTTTAAATTGTTTTTTAATAGGTCCTAGCAAAAAGGAGATATCAGAGTTCCAAGAAATCTATACTTTTTTCTAAGAAAACTTCTCATAATTTTTTGCTACAGGAAGATACAGAACTTTATAAATTAATGTAACATTTATATTTAAGTCAGTTTCAAATGCTAAGGGAAAACTTATTACAGCAAACAAGGGTGAATTCTTTTGCAAAAAACATAACAGAAATGATTTAAGTCATTCAAATGATCATTGGAAAAGCTACCACGTGGTCCAGCCTCCACTTTTTGGTGGTACATATATATTACAATCCTGGGGTAGCTTAAAGGAACAAATATCAAGTGTTTGAAGAATCTGAGTGATTTGTTGTTGTTCTTCTTGCTTTGTTTATTACTGTTGTTGTTGTGTGTTTTTCTGAATCAGTTGTCAGTCCAATATAGATTCCAGAAATCTGTGTTCACAAGGCTTGTATAAACCAAAATATTATAATGTTTAAATAACTCTATGTTTTCTAAATCAGAGAGACATTTCTAACAGACCAATGACTGAAATAATAGGACTATTCTAAATCCATTTGCTAGAGAAAAAGGAAAATAGAGGAGCCATTATGCAAATAATCACCATGTAAAGGCTGGTCAATCTGCCTGGAGGAGATAATGTATAATACAGCGGAAAGGGAAAAGCCAAAATGTATTTGATTCATTTGATTTCAAGCCCAATGTTTTGTTAATGTTTGTTTTCTGAAAAGATATTAATTAATCACTTTTTAGTCACCTGTTTGGTATATTTGTATTTCTGGTCATTATTCCCATATTTTTTAGGCAAATCATTTTCACTTATTAAAAGAATGTAAGTTTCAGGAATGCTGAGATGCTTTAAGTTTTGTTTGCAATTATATTCTACTGTTCATATTCTAGATGCTCAATAAGAATATTTTATTGAACTTTGAATGAGCCTATTCTATTCAAAAATAAACAATTTCCGCATTACACACTGGGAAATGAGAGAGAAGAAAAGAGTTTCCAACAAGTTTATAAATGTTTTCAGTATGGAAATCTATGTGATAGACCTTTGTACATTCACAATCTAAAAGTTTCCAGGAAAAAGCACAAAAACTAGTAAACATAAAAAATAATAATTGTTGATAGAATTACTTCCAGCAGTCTATTCCCAAAGATGACATATTAGAGGATTTTGAGTGCCTTCACTTATTTACACTGAAAAAATCCAATTCAGTTGATAATTCCTTCATTCCATTTCTTCTTCAAAAGTCTCCAAAGAGAATAAAACTATTCAAGCAATAGTAGTTGTTTTTTGTTTGTTTTTTTTTTTAACAAGTTTTGCTCACTATTTCATAGCCTGGAAAACCAATGAACCCTTCTTCAGAAAAACAATCTACTGTAAGGGCCCTATTGCATGTAGGAGATAGATGTTAGTTTGATTATGATTATTCCCCATTAGGAAATAAAGCTTGACTTTTTTTTTACATCAATGACAAAATAGTTCTTGCAAAACAAAATGATTTAAAAGCTTTATTTACTGAATGAAAGGTAATGTTAGTAGAATAAACCTCATCATAGGGGAATTGAGGCATGAACTCCTCAATATTCATAAAGTAAGTATCACCTTTATTTGACTTGAAAATATCTATTCTGCATCCATATTTAATTATAGATCTGCCTAAATTTTGTGGCAGTTCGGTACAGGTAAAAGATTTCTAATGCTAAAATGTCAATATATGGGCCCCAAACCTAGGTTCTCTCAATGATTTGCTGGGTGAATTTGGATATTTAGTGTGCTTATTTGTAAAAATTTTTAAAAAACAAACAACAAAAACCTCCCTCCATCTACTTTGCAGGCTTAATTTAAAACTTTAATGAGATGAGATCTCTTGTTATAAAAGAGACATTTAGGCTTAGCAGCTTACATGGTGCTGGAATATAAGTCTGAACAAGGTGTGGTCCTGCCTTCACATTATTTAGCCAATAAAGGAAAGAGCCACATAGATAGGAAAGTTCTGTAAAAATGATAGTCCTCAGGAAAACAATGTAGAAACATAATTCCATAAGAGTATAGAACTGCTCTAAATTTCTTCTTCGCCTCCCTTAAGGTTTCTGAGGTCAGTTTTCTAAAGTTCATTTTAACTCTGAGAATGGAAAAGTCTATTTTTGAAAGATATTTTCTTTTAAATCCTGTCTAGATTGTGTAGCTTCAGTTTCAAAGGCATGGCATATCTCTTGAATCTAAGAAAAAATTGAAGACAGGAATATCTATATATATATGTATATATATAGTTGCTATTCTCATTATAAATTGAAAGAGGTTTCACCTGAATTATTTGAATTTCAGAAGTCATGGAAAAGCTAGAGCTTATTACTATTCCAAAAGCAAGTGAGAGCTTTTATTAAACCTAAATCACTAATTTCTATGATGCCATCTTTATTTCTTATCACTAACTATGTGATGTTAGGCAACTTATTTAGATTTTCAAAATCTCAGTTCTTCCAAATATGAATTGGAAATAATAATAATACCTAACTCAGAAAGCATTTGAAATGGAGCCATTTGAACACAGGAGCATATTAAAAGAATCAATACATTTTAGCCATTTGTATCCTTATCACAGAGGTTATAAGGTTAACTTCATAAATGACCTTGCCAGTCATTTATGCTGTGTTCTGAAATTCCAAACCAGTTCCACAAATAGTCAGCTTCCTCTGGCTTTCTTCCAATGGACCAGCAAAGGTGCTGCCATAGAATTACCTTGGGCAGGCAAAGGACCTGAAGGGAAAAGACTTCTTTATTGTGAAAAAGAGGAAGCTGTTGAGTTTCCAAGGAAAGTGTATTGAACTAAATAGAAGATAACACACTTACTTCAGTGAAGTTTGATGAGAGATATGAAGTGGGGAATAAGTGACAGCTGAAGGAAGATGCAAAGAGCTGTAAAGAGCTAGAGAAAACTCGGGTTTTTTAAAAGTATTATTATTATTTTAACAAGAAGAGTAATCAGTTTCTCAGCAATTCTCCTAGCTTACTTATTTATTTTATGTTGGCTTCTTCTTGAGATTTGCTTCATTAATTGCAAAAGATTTTCCAACAGGTATAACAGATTACAGCTAAGATTTTCTCATTTATAATAGTGTGGCAAGAATGTAGCTTTCGACAGCCATCAAATAAAAATTCTGATAGACCAACATGAGCCAATCACTGTGACCAAAGTAAATATACATGGTCATTGATTTAGCCTTAGGTTGTTGTTCACTCTTCAACTCATGACTGCGCCAACAGGGACTGTGATTATGTTGATTTTCCCACATCAAGGAGTGGGCAGCTATGGAGCCAAAGGAGGGGTTAGCACCCACCCATATTATATGACTGCCACACAGAAAAAGAGAAATACCGCAAGAGGTGTGAATTTCCCAAAAACAAATCTGCAGTTTGCTTAAAAAAAAAAAAAAAAAATGGCAGTGGGAGGGGTTGGTAGGAAGCAAAGTGACTGCTAAGAGTATAACTGACTAATGATATTCCAGACCAAGGAGCTTCCCTCACAGTTCAGCTGGTAAAGAATCCACCTGCAATGCAGGAGATGCAGGAATTGCAGGTTTGATCCTGGAGGAGGAAAGTGACAACCATTCCAGTATTCTTGCCTGAAAAATCCCGTGGACAAAGGAGCCCAGAGGGTCACAGTTCAAAATGTCCCGAGAGAGCGGGCCACAACTAAGTATGCACGCATCCAAAACAAAGAGTCACTTCTAGTTCAATTGGTAAGTGTCATCATTTTTATTGGAAAATGGGCAAACACAGAGATAATACCTACCATTTCTTGATTTTGCCATGTATTCTCTACCTGCAATGTTCAAAACATTGCTGTAAGCCTTGAAATACATTTGGTATGAAAGTCAAGTTTTAATTTCCTCATTTTTCAGATCACATAATGATTCCGGAAATTTGAGAGACTGGCTCCATGGGCACAAATCCAGCAAGTCACAGAACTAGAATTCAAAGCCAGTTGTGCTCGACTCCAGAGCTTTTGCTCTCTTTCTGCCCCTCTGTACTACCTTCTCCTGATCTTGCAAACCCAGCAGTAACAAAGATTTCCAGAGCAGTAAATAATATATTTAACACTCTTTGCTGGAAGCAAGGATGGAAATCAAATTGTCACTGAAGATGTACTAGACAACCATAAAATAAGTAGAAGTATAAATTAACAAACTTTTTGGAAGGGATCATTATAACATACATTGAAACAAATTTTATGTAGTTTTTTATCTGTTTTACTGCTAGAGGATACAATTTTAAGTTTAAAAAGATATGGGTACAAAAATATTAATTGCAGTAATTGGTGGAATAAGATAGGAAATAACCCAAACCATAAGTGTTCAAGGATGGTGGAAGGGACGTGCTACACTTATGAAAGGAGTAGTGAAGAAAAAGACTGAAATGTACGGACATAAGGAAGAGTGTTCCAGAATGTAGACTAATTTAGAGCAAAATACGAGGGTGGGAACATGCTTAGCCAGTTTATGAAAAAAGCAGGGAGGCTAACATGGCTAGAACAGCATGAGGGAGTGTGAAAGTATGAGATAAAGGCAGAGCTAAGCTCCATGAAAAGCATGTGAGGCACTCATGCCTCATAAACACTCATAAACACTAGTGTACACTGGCCTATGTGTTGCACACTAGATTGTGTGTATATGTATATATCCGAGGGTGAAAACAACTGATCTAAGAACTGGGCCACTAAAATAGAGGGGAGTAAGATCAGGAGGCTGAAGAAGTGACAATTTTGAGAAGATAATGAATTACCTTTATTTACATCCTTCATTGATGAAGGGCAGATTATGACATAGTTTGAGAGACAGCAAGAATGCTGATTCTCTTTCTTGGCTGTAGGAGCAAAAGGCTATGTTGACTAGAAGGGAGTTCGGGGGAAAATGGTGTCTACTAGCTCAGTTCATGTAATGAATGTGAAGAGATTGAGCTAATTTTTGAGAAAAATTCTGAAGAAACATACCTACTTGTTGCAAAAAAGCAAGGATAGTATCAATAATTTAAAAAGGAACACAAGAAATGTGATTTTCCAATTTGGAGACAATCCAACTGATCTTTCTCTTTTTGAGATTTTCTTTTTTAACATGGATTAATTACTCCCCTAAATTATCCAAATAAAAATTAAGTATTATACTTAATTAGGCTGTTTTTCTCCATAAAATCAATGCACTTATGTTAACATCACTGTAAATTACAGAAACTTCAGTGAAATGCACAATAATGTCACCAACAGCGCATATGAATTCTATTTTCTATTTTTATTGCAACCTATTTAGTAACTTGAGAAAAGTAGGTTCTTAATCACGTTAGGTAGTTGAGTCTATCTTGATTGCATTACCAAGTAATTTATTGTAGAGAAAATTAAGTGGCTATTGATTAAAGCTCTATGAATTTCCTAATTAATTTTAAGATTTTAAAATGTAAGTCTTAGTTACGTTTTGGATTTGAGGCCTATTCTTTTTGCCTGCTACTTCTGTGATATCAGTCCAGTTGCAACCGAGCCAGTCCTGGAGAACGGCCCAGGGATAAAACGTAGAGACCAGAACTGAATCAGGCGCAGGACAACACACAACCAAAGAGGACCTGAGAGAAGGCGAGGGCGACAGAGGGAAGGAAATCCAGGAGACACGCACAAGTGGGATGGAAAGGGAGAACTTCAAGGCTGCCAGAGACTCACCCACATCAGAGCCAGATGAACGAGCAAGGTGAGACAAGGCCCACCTAGTATGATAATCACACTGAATAAGGAAAGTCACAAAGAGGAAACCAAATCTCAGGGAATATCACTTATATGTGGGATCTAACACATGGCACAAATGACCTCGTCTCGGAAACAGAAACAGACCCACAGATACAGAGAATAGACTTATGGCTGCCAAGGAGGGGGATGAGGGGTGTGGGTGATGGATGGGCTGGGAGTTTGAGGTTAACAGATGCAAACATTATCTACAAGACAGATAAACAATAAGGCTCTACTGTACAGCACAGGGAGCTACATTCAGTTTCTGCAAAAAAAAAAATAATGAAAATGAATGTATAGTATGTATAACTGAATCACTTTGCTGCACGATTGACATTAATACAACTTTGTAAGTCAACTACACTCCAATAAAATTAACTTTTAAAAAAGAATACATAGTTCAGAATCTACCTGTCAAAAGTTTTGTTTATATAGATACAACTACCCATCGGTTGAAAAATAAATTTAAACGTGCTTTTTCCCGTATGTATTAATTTGATACAATTTCTAGTTAATCACTAGAGTGAATAATGAAGAAAATCTGTAGACTAGCATAATGCTGTAAAGCAACTATCTTCCAATTTAAAAAAAGTTTTTTAATTAAAAAAAATAAAATACACCCCCAAGACCTACAACAAACTGAAAGACTATTGTCTTTAACTTCTTAAAAAGGATTTGATATATTCACTACAATAGCTATTTCCCCAATAGAATTATTTTGTTGACAAATATGATCAAGAATGAAACACAGTTCCTCACATCAGGAGAAACAACACTTAAAATATGATAATCTTGTGGATAGATGATGTAATTCTTTTATTATAATTATTGTTGATTGGCTGTGTGACGTTCTGCTCCCTACCAGATGGAGCCTAGTTCCTGGCATCTAGTTTTTCCCTTTAGCTCACTCTCCATTTCTCCTCCATCTCCTTTGCTTATTTCAACTCTTCAGTTTGACTTAAAAAATTCTTGTGTCCCAGAACTTATCCTTGGAACCCCTCTCTTTTCTAACTTCATGGACTTTCTAGGTAAATTATCAGTTTCAAGACCTTAAATACTGTATGTATGTTGTGTGCATGCATGCTAAGTCGCTTCAGCCATGTCCAACTCTCTGTAACCTTGTGGACTGTAGCCGTCCAGACTCCTCTGTCCACGGGATTCTCCAGGCAAGAATCCTGGGGTAGGTTACGATGCCCTCCTTCAAGGGATCTTCCCGGCGCAGGGATTGGCCCAGCGTCTCTTACATCTGTGGCATCTGTAGGCGGGTTTTTTTTTCTTTTTTTTTAACTACTTGGATTCTCTTGTTTAAACTTCGGGTTCATGTTTATATTTACTTGTATTATATTTATATTTATTTATATCAGACTCATCAAAACTGAACTTTTGAGTTTCTTCCTGAGTCTTCTCTATCCCCAATATTGATCATTCTTAGTCATAACAGCTTCATCATTTCATTTTCTTACATCAAAAACATGAATCATTCTTGACTTCTCTCACATAAAACAATGTTGAGTTTTCAGAAGACATTCAGAATTGTAAATAAGTTCATTTGTAACATATTTTCTTAGATTCTACCTATAAGCCTTATAATATTTGCACCACATCATGTTATATTTATCACACATAAACATTGTCATATGGTATTTGTCTTTCTCTGTCTGACTTTGTCTGATTTGCTTTACTTAATTGCCAGGTCCATCTATGATGCTGCAAACGGCCTTATTTCATTCTTTTTATGGCTGAGTAGTACTCCATTGTATATGTGTGCTGTATCTTTTTTACCCATTCCTCTGTCAATGGACATTTAGGTTGCTTCCATGTGTTGGCTAGTGCAAACAGTGCTGCAATGAATACTGGGGGGCCCACATCCTTTCAATCTGTATTTTACTCTGGATATAAGCCCAAGACTGAGGTTGCTGTCTATATCAAACATCCTCATATTGTAAGGATAACAATCATTTTAGATTAGGGTCCATACTACTTACCTCATTTTAACTTAATAATCTCTGTTAAGATCCTATCTCAAATACTGTCACATTCTGAGTTACTGGAAATTAGAATATCAACATACAAATTTGGGCAGTTTTGGGAGTGGGGAATACAATTCAGCCCATAACAACCACAAATTCATATTCAATGTCATGAATCTGAAATTTAACTGACTCTAAATTAAATGACAGATACTGTGAATGAGTTTCTGCTGGTTGGAAGCTAAGGAGACAAATGAAACAGGGGATTAATAAACAAAATGAATTAGATTTGGACATTCATTCACCATTCAGGTCCTGGGAAATTTTTCACATCAACTGCTCCCCTGATCCACTGAGGAGAATACTATTAAAACAAAATCTTTTGCATAAATCTCCAAAAGAGGTCTAACTTGTGGCTTAGACTCAGACCTTAGACCTAGAATGATAAAATTTATTGTTATGCATTGAAAATTAGAGCCATCCAAGTTGTACCTTATTGTATTTAAGCTCTCACCCTTGCTATTTTGCAAAATAAATTAGCTTCAAGAATGCAGAATTGAAAATGTTTTCTTGATTATTCATCTCTTGGGCCTTAGACTTTTTGATTTTCCCAGACTACTGAAGACTGAATAAATGCCTGAAAGCATTCATACCCACAAAAAGCCTGCTGTGGTATTTATCCACTGATTTTTTTAAAGGCCACTTAGGAGATTTCAACCTGCTGCATACAGAAAATAGATTATTGTTGGGGTTTGTGTTGTTTGGAATCCTTAAATCTCAGCCCCGTGTTTAACTTGGAAATGGGTTTAGTTCAAATGATTAATTTTTATAAAAATTCAAGATGAGAAAATGGGAGTTTTAAATATTCTGTGTTTGCCAACCCTTGGTTCAGTAGGCTTATCTGGAAATTTAACAACTACACTGCAGATAAATTATAAGCATTTCTAAGGCTGGCTGCTGGGGAATCAGGGTAGAATTGAGGTTGTGACAGGCTTCAAATGTCAAGTTCATGGTGAATGATCCTGAGCTAATTCGCCCCACCCTCTTGCTTCTAACATTTCTCTAAGTCTTCTGGCTGAGAGTTAAGAGAATTCAGGAACAGAATTTTAGGGATTCTTCATTATGACTCCTGAAAAGTTTGATAGGAATGACTGACCCCCTCCAGATCTTAGAACTTTCAGGAATCTCCTTTTAGAAGTTTATGAAAAACGGGTTAGATGATTGGTGAAAACCCTCTCAGGGATCAACACTAGGCATTGCAAAGTAGTTTAGCCGCATTGTCCACTGACCAAGAGCAGGATGAATAGAGAAACAATTAATAATAGGTACAATTTGAACACTGGCCAGTGAAGCCTGGGTATTTAGCAGTCACAAATGGCTCTAGTTTTGCAAAGGGAAAGAACAAAAAACAAAACACCCTTCTGGTGCATAATAACTATAGGGTTTGTTTACAATTCTAGCAGCATAAATGGCTTCAAATTTCCATCCTGTTGTGTGACTTTAAGAAAGTCCTTAAACTCTTTGAACCTTTGTTTTGTTTTGTTTTGTTTCTGTGTCCTGTATCCCAAGAAAAAATACTGCCTACTTTCTGGAATTGAAAGATTACAATGTAAATGGATAATTAAACAACATAATAACTGACTCATTGGAAAAGACCCTGATGCTGGGAAAAATTGAAGGCAGGAGGAGAAGGGGACGACAGAGGATGAGATGGTTGAATGGCATCACTGACTTGATGGACATGAGTTTGAGCAAGCTCCAGGAGTTGGTGATGGACAGAGAAGACTGGAGTGCTGCAATCCATGGGGTTGCAAAGAGTCGGACACTACTGAGCAACTGAACTGAATTGAACTGAGTATCTCTTAAGCTTTCAACACTTAAGCATGCCTAAGTATACATATATGTTTGCAAGTATGTACAATAGAAGTTTCCCAAATGCCTTCTCACTTGATTTGGAGTTTATTATTTCAAAAGAATATTTGGGATAACTAAGAATAAAAGAGAATAGACAATTCTAAATGACGTGAAGATATTTATTGTTTTCTTTGAATTATTTTTTCAGATGGTATTTAACTGGTTGAGAAGAGCCAGGCCTTATGAGATATCACAAGAAATAAAAATAAAAACTAATGTGCATGTTTGGTATGCACAAATTTGGTATGTGATGATGAGAAAAAAGACAACATTAATACTATTAGTAGTAAGTTCTTATGTAGCTATTACAATGTTCCAGACATTAAGTGGTTTCCATATATTAACTGAATCGGTCCTGACTATAGGGACCAATCATTGTTCCCATTTTATAGATATCATTGTTCCCATTCATTGTTCCCATTTTATAGGTAGGAAACTAGGGAACAAAAATCAAAGGTTTATGACCAAGATCATATCCCTAGTAATTGGTAGAGATGGGTTTTGATATGAGTCATCTGATTACAGAGTCTATGTACTTAACAACTTCACCACTTTTCCCTTATGTGTTCCCATGTGCCAGAAACTTTGGCAAATTCTTTCATTTATCTTATAACATTAATATTTAGATGGGATTTCTATTTCAATTATACGGGATAAGGCTCAAAGATGCTCAATAATTTAAAAGTCAAGCTCTAAGAAGTGACAGATACAGCGTCTTCACTTAAGAACTCCAAATCCGGTGTTCTGGGCAGCAGTTGTCAGTACTATATTGGATGGACATCTTATAAAAATTTTTAGCTATCATTGTTTAATTTTAAATTAGTAAAGATATTCCATTCTCTTTACTGAAGTTAACTTGTCTGGCTGAGGCCATAAATGTAATTGGAAAGGGAGTCTGCTAGCTATAACCCCTGAAGCAAACAAGAGAATAAACTGTGATTGTAACTGTAGGTTCTGATTCACAGTCACTGAAATTGAATCACAGTGTTTGAGAGACTGCTGGTTTTCATTTGTTAGGCATCTGGATATTCCTGTAAAATATCTCAAATGATGGCTAATAAAAGATATTGATAATTGAGAACTCCAAATGGAAGGTATAAATTGTCAAGAATGGTAGGGGGAAAAAAAATCCACCAAGTCCACAATTTTTTACTTTCAAGGTAAAATGTGTTTCCCCGTAAAGAGGAATGAACATGAGGATGTCACTATAAAGGGCTGTGATTGATTTCCTGGGTGACTAATAGCAATCAGGCTCTTCCTTTTGAATCACACCTCATATGTCACAACTCAAGGAGCCTTAATGCCAACTAATGTCTGCACCCAGAAAGAACAAGTAATGAATTCACAGATTGCCTTTCTTTCTATACTTCATTTAAGAAAGCTAATTGTTTAGGGAATAGATTCTCCCTGGCTCATTGGTTTAATAATACAGGAAACTTGAAATTTCACAAATCTTGCATTTCACAGTAGGAAGCCAAACTCAGCCTAAATGAACAATCCTCTCTTAACCCATAATTGTTATAAAAGCGGAGAGCCTTATTCATTATTAAAATGTAAACAGATAATGAATGAATTTACTAACTATTCTTCCCTGCTGAGGCATTTAGCCTTTGGGTAGCTTTTAGCTCTAAAATATAAATAAAGCACATCCTCATTAATCTGAAACAAAAGATCACAAATTAAAATATTTTGTTTACCAAAACTGATCTTTTAGCTCAACAGACCTCCACGGCAAGAATGTCTCCAGATCACTTATGGGAAATGTCACTAGTACTTTTATTATTTTGCTATTTTGTGCATTAATTATCATGGATTTCAGATAGCCCTACCATAATATCATATGCATGCATTTGCTTTTTGTAATGCAAATTCTGAATAGGAAAGGAAGTTTTGAAGCTACAGGTACTATATACTTAGAATTTTTTACAATCCTAGGTACATCCAGGGAAATAAATTTCATTTGTGAATGTCATCAGTTATGGGATTTCAGAAATAAAATAGGTTGAGAACCACCGACTCAGTTTGTTAATATTTTAAGTTGAAGTTAAATCAATTCTCATAGTCAAAATTATACATAAGCAATACAAACCCAAGAGATGCCCAGTCTTGTCTTCTAAGATCTATATTAAAAGGTAAGACTCCTCCTATCACAGAGTAATAAGTAATATATGAATACATGACAAAGTAAAAACACCATGATAATATCACTGCTAAAGATAGCCATAACTCCTGGAGTTTTGATCTACAATAGATACTGTCTGTATATACACTCACATGTATACACAGACATATGTGCATGGGTGTGCGCTGTCACTGTAGTCCTGTCCGACTCTTTGCAACCCCATGGACTGTAACCCACCCAGCTCCTTGGTTCATGGACTTCTCCAGGCAAGAAGACTGCAGTAGGTTGCCATGGCCTCTTCCAGGGGATCCTCCTGACACAGAGATTGAACCCACGTCTCCTCTGGCTTCTGCATTGCAGGCAGATTCTTTACCACTGAGCCACCTGGGAAATATATATATGTATATATGTATTATATAATAGACATACTTATGTTCTTCCCAACAGTACATGAACAGTATGTTATTTCTCCATTTTTAGAGGAGAAATACGAGGCTAAGAGAGGTTAAATATCTTACCCCTGTAGCCAATAAATGGTGAAAGCAAAATTTAAGCCTAGGGATCACTCAGAATTGCATGTGTATGATTTTCCCATATGCCATTAAACAATGTGAACACCAACTATGAATTAGACTTATGTCTGATATTAGCCAAGGTCAAAAATGAGTGAGATGGATCCCACTGACTCTTGCCCTTGTATAATCCCTTCCCCTTGAGTGTGGATGGACTAGATGACTATGATAGGATATCTTAATTCACATGGAAAAACTGCAGGGACTCTTTAGATGTAATTAAGGGCTCTAATCAATTGACTTCAAGTTAATCAAAGAGAGATTCTTGAGCTTTGAAGGTAAGCACTGCAGTAGACTTACGTGCGCTCCTGGCTTACCTTGAAAATGTAAGCTGCCAGATTGTGAAAGGGAGAATGGAAGGCGCTACTTGGAAAGGACCTAAAGGTCACTTCTATCAGCTAAAAATGGCCCCTGAGCTAGAACCATTGAATAACAAAACATGGTGTGTTTCTAATTATTCTGGGTGGAGGAATTCAGACATCAACACTGCATGTTCTGAAATATAGTAAATAGGAGGCAGTTTATAAATGGGCATTTGGAGAAAGCTAATCTATAAGTGATACTCAACACAACAGCTAAATGCTAAAATTTCCAAACAGCATTGAGAAAAGAAAGGAAAAAATAAGAAAATTGTGACTAGTATATAGAAAATAACACATTATTTTGACAAAATATTTACATCTTAAGAAGGTCATTTCACCTCTAGGCTGAAATGCAAAATACCACCTTTTGCTTGTTTCATGTGTATTTCTGGCTTCATCATCTTTCCTTTTCTGATTTCTGAAAGCTTAATCAAGATGTCCTGAGCAGTATCAAAACTTGAGATTTATTAGAGATTGTGACATCTGCACTGGCTTTAAGTGGTAGAGGGAAAAAAAGTATCACACCCAATCTGGGATCATGGAAAATATATGGCAAGCTGAATCATTAAATGAAGACAGTGCATAATGATGTTATATCTGTAAAGTGAAATATTATGTAACTATTACAGATTTTGTCTTCAAAGTATTTAATGATTTCAGAAAACACTAGCAAGTGTTAAATAGAAGAGTGGGATCTTAATTTGAGTGTTATTTTGTTAAATGAAATTTCAGATGGAAGACATGAAAAAAATAGACCAATGTGTTAGCAGCTATTAGCTCTACACAGTGGGATTATGTGAAATCTTATTTTTAATGTAATTTTTGCATTCTTGTACTTTGGATTTTATTTATGTTGTTCAGTAGTATGCAAATCATAGATGAATTTCATTATTTTTTGGAAAAAAAATCAAAAAATAGAAACTGAACTTCTTAGCAAGGCATTAGAATTTGAAGTGAATTAAGTAGTCTATAGAAAGGGAACGAAACGCAGCCGTTAAACCCCTTCCACCCTCCAGATGCCTTGATTCTAAGCTCACATGGGCACATGTGCAAAGAGAGGAACACTGTTTGGCATTCAGCCAACATCTATAGTTCACAGTACATCATAAATAAAATATCACTCATTTCCTTAGCTACATAAAGGGTAACCAAATTAGATGATGAATATCATGATCTCTTCAAGCTATTCTACTCCATGGTTCCATACTCTATGATTTACTGGTATAGAGTTGTTAAAGATTTTTGGATTTGTGTGTTAAGTTTCATTTTATTTTAAAAAAGTGTATAAACAGAAAATCTTAAAATCTGTTACATCATGAAGGAGCTGGTTGCAAGCAGAGAGACAGTGCACTACATCATTGATAAGGCCAAGGGCGCTGATGTCAGATTGTCCATGGTTGAATCACGTCACTGACACTTATTAAGTGTGTGATTTGAGTCAAGCTCTCTGTGCTTCAATTTGCTCATCTGTGGTTAAGTGCTGAACTCATAGGGTTGAATATTAATGAATGAATGTAGCCTACTTGGAACAGTATCTGGCATATGTTAAATACATATTAGTTATTATTATTTTTCTTACCTGCTAAGGTAGGAAGAGAAAAAAAAAATGAGTCAAATGAAAAATAGCCCAAGGGAATTGGAGCAATTTATTCTGTATTAGAAGAGGGCTAGGAGGGACATCTAAAATTTCTCAGGCAAAGCAACCTTATTAACTTGCATGATTGCTTCTCCTCTTAAACCTGCTATTTTACCTTTAGAGGAAGAATTACGTGGGCATATTGCTAAAGATAGTTAAATAACTGAGATTCTAGCTCAGAAGAGGAAGGATTCTGCATATAATCCAAGTTGCCAATTTAATTTTTACCTTTCCTCCAAGGCCACTCTCAAATGCCATTTTCTCTGTTAAGTTCTGTTAACAGAAATGTTCCCTATCTCATCTTTTAAAGTCCTTGTGTCAGCTCACACATGACACTTTTTGACAGAACCTTATTTCATATAAAAGTGTAAATGCTGTATATTCTCCAACAAAATATATTAATAATTTATTCAATAAACATTTATATAGCGCTAACCATGTTCCAACCTCTGCTTTAAGCACTTTGCAAATATTTTCTCATCTAGTCCTTGTGGGTGATTGCAAAATGTAGCCCTGATTCCTCCCATCTGTGTTTGCACACCTGTTTGCAGTGTGACTTTGCCACACTCCCCAAGTGCATTTCTCCATCTCCTCAAATCTCTGTTGCCCTTGTGATTTGTTTTGACCATAGAATGCATCAGAAGTGATATTTGGTGAGTTGAGAGTCTATACTGAAACAAGTCTCACAGCTTTTGCTTTGGTTTTCTTGCTTCCCTGAGATTGCCACATATAGGAACATTAGTCTTTTCAAGGATAAGTGATGCAATGGACAGACAAGCCAGCCAATGACTAGCCCCACCTACTAAATAACGAATAAAAGTCTTAGATCAAGTTTGCTTGTGTGCATGCTCAGTCATGTCTGACTCTTTGAGACCCCGTGGACTGAAGCCCTCCAGGCTCCTCTGTCCGTGGGATTTCCCAGTCAAGGATACTGGAGGGAGTTGTCATTTCCTCCTCCAGGGAGTCTTCCCAGCCAGCTTATCAAACCTGCGTCTCCTGCATCTCCTGCAATGGCAGGTGGATTCTCTACCACTGAGCCCCCTGGCAACCCTCCTTAGATTAAATATCCCCAGAGAAACCATCAGATGCCTACAGCTGCATGAGCGACCCAAGTGAGAACAGCAGGAAAATTACCAGCTGATTTTGGCCCCCAGGTTTGGGGAGACATTTGTTTTATAGCCAAGGGTAACCGATACACATCCCAGAATGGAAATGCAAACCTGATATAATTCCATTTCCATTTTACAAATGAGGAAGCAGAGATACCTAAACTAATTGTTCCAGTTTCCACAGAGAGCACATGGCAAATGCAAGATTCAGACCTAAGACACGGCCCTCACCATCGCACTAGGCTGACTTCCTTCAGTCAGCATTCCCGTGTATAGTTTCTTCAATTGCACCGACATTTGTGAGGCATCCTTGCCCTCAACTAAGGACCACAGTGCCTACTGATATTCTTATTTGCATCATTTTTGTTTGCGTCTCCCAACCATCCTCTGGGGTAGGCAGGCCAAATGTCAACACTTTGATCCCATAGACTTGAGACAGAGACTCCTAGAGGTAAGCATAATGACCAAAGTTACACAGGAAAAGGGTAGAATCTTAAATACATTCTCTTTGTTTTCACATATTACCTAATGCACAGGTACCAAGTTTTCCCTAAGTTGTATATGTTAGAGTATCTCTCATGGGGTAAGTTTTCAATGAACATTTGCAGTAATTAAATGCAGTGGAGATATATCATTTAGCCTGTGCTTAATTTATTTCCCCTTCTTTTGCAAATGAGGTCATTCATGCTTCTTATTTATATTTCTTCATTGCAGATTCCATATGCCACACAATATGACAAAGAACAGCCCTCCCAGCCATCAAGAGTGATGACAATAAAGTAGTGATACCAAGAGAGAAATGAATCTCTCTTCTTGCTATTTTTTACATGTTTCAAGTCAGTACCTGGGGACTCCAAGTGACAATCACCTTCAATTGTGACAGCTTGAGAGAGGAGCAGATAGACTGGTAAAAAGCATATAGACAGAATGATAAGACATAGATTCAGGGGCAACAGTTTCTTGGCATAAATATATGGCAGGAAAATGAAGGTGATATAGTGGCAACCACTCTGTAAAATCATGGATTTGACCTCTACAGAGCAAAGTTATAAGTTCTTCATCATGTTCTTATAAAAAGATATATAGACATATGTTATACCTCTGACATCTTATGCCTGTCTTTTATGCCTATCTTTTAAGCCTATTATATAAAGATACGTAAATAAACCTTTACTTCTCGAATAGCACATATGGTGGCTATTTTGTTTAATTAAAGAAAGGAAACTTTGGATTACATGTAAACTGCAAGTGCTGATAACAGTCCAGCCACTTTTGATTTATAATTAATCAATATGACAAATCCTTTGCTCACTAAATATCAAGACTCCTGACCTACTCAGATGCTAATGTCTCACTGAAGTCCTCTGTCCTTTGCCTTAGGAAAATAGAGCTCATGAGAGAGTCATTAATGCCAGCCCCAGGAGGTTGAACTTTAAGAACTAATGCAAACACCCACCAGGAAAGCAAGATCTCTTTAAGCAGAGAGGATATACTGAATGGATAATATAAATATAATTCTGCTATTCCTCTTTCCTCTTCTCTTTCCTCCCACAGCTGTATCCTTTGGGAAATTGAAGACAAGAGGAAATTTGTCAATTTAGTAAAGTGAATTCACTGTCAATTTGAGAAAAAGTAGGATGCAAATTAACAGATAGGTCTGCATCTCCTCTCTACAAAGACCTAGAGAAGCGGGATGGGCGATGGGAGAGAGGCTCAACAGGGAGGGGGTATATGTTTAAATTCGGCTGATGTGCATTGTTGCATGGCAAAAACCAACGCAACGTGGGAAAGCAATGTTCATCGTTAAAAAATAAATTTTTAAAAAATCAGTAGCGTAACAACAGTCATGTAAAATTTGTCAAATGTAAGAAGACTTCACACGCCAGGCAGAATCTGTGCTATTCTAAGTTGGACTCAACTTTAGATGTACATCTAAACAGCGCTAATTTTCACTAAAGTCTCTTTTATGCTGAGAAATTCAGAAGCCTACGGGTAGAAGCAGGAAGGGGAAAATAGGAGAGAAGCAGATACCATATTATTATAGAAGCAACATATCTAAGAAAATAGTGGAGATAATTTGCACTTTTTTATTATTTCTTTCTTGTCTTTTATTTTCCTCTTGTTCAGAGGGATCATAATAATAAAACATTTAAATTCTAAGATGTGGACTTGGAATTGAGATATATTTATTGAACACTGATACCGTGAGTAAAAGGAACACACATATCAAGATACATGTATCTTCCAACCCAGGGAACGAACCCAGGTCTCCTGCGTTGCAGACAGACGCTTTACCATCGGAGCCAGGAGGGAAGCCCATATCCAACTCTAGGTACGACATAATCCGGATCTAGAATAATACTAGTAATTCTGCCAAAGATGGCTTATCTCCTAACTTCATGAATTGAAAATAGTTTTATTTCTCAAAAAATGGAAGAATTTGTTTCAAATTTCAGAAACTTCACGTGTTTATGCCTTCTCCTCTATGATATTCAGCTAATTTAAGCAACAGCACAAAATGATCTATATTTATTAAAGAATAAACTAAGCTTTGTTACCTTAAAATATCAGACACTGTTTGCCTAGATATTGCTAGTTCCCCTCTAAGTCTAGAGGGGAACTGTTTCTACCTTTCCTTTCCCATCTTCCCCACCCCCCCCCAAAAAAAAGCCCCTAACATAGATTCTTGAGAAAGTTTTAGGAGGAATGTGCCTGAGAAAAGGCTAAGTTTGCAAAGCAAATTCTGTACCTATATGTAGCCAGTGAAATGCAAGGATGAGCCTATTTCACATTCCAAGTGCAAGACATGAAACACAAGAAGAGGAAAGAAAAATCAATGCTGCTTCTTCAAGCGATTTTTCACCCTAATGTGCCCCTTAGCACCAGTCTGGCGAGATTCCTCTTCCGGCCATGAGGAATGAGTGTGCGGAGTTCAAAAAGGGTTTGCAAATTCTTTAATACTGCGTCCTCTGGGTAGAAAGACGGAAGCCCTATAGCAAATTATGAGGATGAGGCAGGAAAAGCCCCCTTTCTTCTAATAAAGAGAAATAGGAGTTGCTCCTTTCAATTCAAAATGAACTGATAAGGCAAATGACTAGATTCATAGAAAGCAAGAACTTTACACCTAGCTCATTATTGCTTTAGTAGCACAATTTTGGACAGAGAATAGTATAGGACTAAATATCCTTTGGCCACTGGAAGGAGAGACAAAGAAAGGAAGGAAAGATGAAAGTGTTAGGGGAAGCACACTGACTGAAACCGCCCACCCTGGCCAGGCCCTTTAGTAACCATTCGCATGAGTTGTTTTATGACAGGAGGTCCTGGTAAGGAATATGGAACTAATAAGCCACCACCAACCGGAAGAGTTCGGGAAAGGTCGAGAGGAGACACCGCGTGTCCGTCCACTTCCCAGAATCCCTCCCGCTGGCGTCCATCTTGGCTGAGCCATGCGTGCGCCACCAGGAAAGACTCTGAATTAGAATGATCGGCCAAAGACCACCCGGAAACTAATCCCGTCCCCATAAAGCCGGAGGCTGTGAGCCAGGAGCCACACAGGAGCGTTCCCTCCCGCTCCTGCTCACCACCCGGTGGCCCTTCCCCAATAAAATCTCTTACTTTGTCAGCACGTGTGTCTCCTCGGACAATTCATTTCCAAGTGTTAGACAAGAGCCCAGTTTCAGGCCCTGGAATGGGTCCCCCTTCCTGCAACGAAAGGAAGGAAAGGAAAAAGACAGAGGAATAAATCTTGAAAAAAAACTTCATGATGAGAAAACAAGGTACTCAGAGAATAGTCAGAGATTTAGCCCATCCAGTTAATAATTTAAAAAGACAATTTACTGACTTTTTAAAAAATCAGTAAGATACTTTCAAGGCAAAATTGCACTGGACAAAGATAAACAAGGAAGGAAGATTTTTATTCAATAAAGAGGAGAAGGGGATGACAAAGGATGAGACGGTTGGATGGCATCACCAACTCAATGGACATGAGTTTGAGCAAATTCTGGGAGCTGGTGGAGAACAGAGGAGCCTGGCATATATGATACAGTCCATGGAGGTGGCAAAGAGCTGGACATGACTTAGCCACTGAACAACAAAAATTGCCCTAGGGAAGAGTGACCAGAATTCATGAACTCTTCTGATATAAAGGAGTATGGGGTTTGAAGAGCTGGGGTGGGAGCTATAGCAGATTGTGTTTAAGCGCTTCTACTCAAATGAAAAGTAACTTAGACTGGAGGTAATTTTACAACTTAGAGTAAGTCTCCCCCTTAAATTGATGTTACTTCAGTTGTGTCCGAATCTTTGAGACTCCATGGACTGTGGCCGACCAGGAACCTCTGCCCATGGATTGTTCATGCAAGAATATTGGAGTAAGTTGCCAGGCCCTCCTCCAGGGGATCTTCCTGATCCAGGGATCTGGAGGCTCCTGCATTGGCAGCCAGTTTCTTTACCACTAGCACCACCTGGGAAGACACCCCCACCCCTGCTTAAATTAGTCTCCTAATTTCCCCCCAAAACCTGGAAAAATAAGGGTGAAAATTCTTTAATGGTTACATTTTGAAGAGATTATTTTCTTGCCCTTGAGAAAGAAAGTTTGGGGCTGTAACCTGGCAAGAGCTTTTTAAAAGATTTACATCTCAAAAAGGTGAAGAAAATTTACAATTACAAGTGTTCTAAAGCAAATGCTCTGGGAGAAGGAGGTCAGAACCCTACTAAGGAAGAAATGTGCCTAAAGTTTACTCAAGCTGAGGGGAATATTAAGGCCTGTCTTGATCAATATCATAAACAAGAATCCTAAAAAGGGATAGAGGACATTTAAAATATCTGATTAAACAAATGGACAGGGAAGCCTAGCATGCTGCAGTCCATGGGGTCGCAAAGAGTCGGACACCACTGAGCAACTGAACTTAACTGATTCAAACAAAGCATAAAAAGGGAGTTGGCCGGCAGATAAATGTGGCTGTTTAGCCAGCTTTTCTGAAGAGCACAGTTTATAGAAAACATATGAATGAAGAAATTATGAGATATATAGCTAAAACTGAGCATTTAAAGGATAATATCATAAAATAACATCTAAAATCCCTGATAGCCCAGACAGTAAAGAATCTGCCTACAATGTGAGAGACCCAGGTTCGATCCCTGTGTCAGGAAGATCCCCTGGAGAAGGGAATGGCTACCCCCTCTTTATTCCTGCCTGGAGATGGAGGAGTTTGGCCGGCTACATAGTCCATGGGATCACAAAGAGTTGGACATGACTGAGTGACTAACACTTTCACTTCTCACAAGATATAAAACAGCAGTGTGCCAGTGATTAATAGAGACTTAAATGGTCACTAATATTTTTCACTATCTACAATTTTAGAATAATAATAATAAAACCTTAAGATATATTTTAAAAAAAAATAAGACAGTAAAATAAAGCAAGAGGGTATCTAAATGAGTATTGTACTATCAATACAAAAAGGCAGGGCCATCCAACCTTGGAATTCTTAACCAAGGAGATTGATTTTTAAATGGAAAGTGCCAAAGCAAACATCATTAAAAAGAAATTAAACCTCAATAAGAAAAATTACAGCAAGAGTTCCCAGACATTTGAAAATAAATTTTAAGTATCTAGGCTCCAACCCCAGAGGAGAGTGTAAAACTCAACTCTTCAACATATCAAAGAGGCCTGAATACTCATGGGTGGGCTTGCAAAACTATTCTTAAAATTTTTGAGAAATGATGGAAAACAAGGAATATATTTAAAGTTTTTTTTTTTTTTAAGGACACAAAAGGGAAGTTTTTCTTTAAAACTTTATGCCAAACACTTCTTCACTGTATGGCTCATCTGCGGTCCTAACATTTATTTTAGTCATTAGCTGGAAGTGACTGCTGATTACACATGTAGAAAAAGAAATGACTCGTTAGTATTTTTCTTCAATTTAAGATTTACAACAGTCCCAAGTATAAGACAATTTTGAAAGAGGAAAAATGACTATTGTCTGACTTCTCACAGAAAATACACTACCCTTGTGGAAAATCTTTTCCTGTAAATATGAAATGTGCATAAAATACATAATGTATATTACATAATATATGACTAACCAAGACTTAGATTAAAAAATCATTGTGTATGAAATGTATTAAATGTTTTAATAAAATATTATTAAATGTCTGTTTTGATTTAAAAACTCTGATTCTAAATATAATTAAAAAGTAAGAGAAGCCCCTCACAAGAATTTTCTATCATTTTTGCTACTACTATTAAGACATTTTACATCATAAGCAAATCTGAGATAGGATTTTCTAACAAAGTTGTATATAATAATTTAGGATTTCTTTCATAAGCAATATTTAAGAATATTACATAGGTGAGCAGTGAATTCTGAATCCCATTGTTTCTTTTATCTTTTTTTCCCCCCCATCTTGGTCATTTCTCACTTTCATTATTAAAATACGTCTCAAGGAAGATTCTGATATTAGTAATTTATATCTGATTATAAATTTAACTTCTCACCTTCTCCAAAGGCAATTGCATTTAAACATTTAACTCACCCACACTGCATCCTTTAGGTTTTCCTGTCATTCTCTAACAATGTGGAACAAATTAGATATCACAACATGGATCCTTAAGACATTCATTTATTTATTATAATGGTTGTCAATCTAGTAAGCAGCTCAGTAGGTCTGCATATGTCAAGACGTTTCATACAATTTCAGGGATCCTGGCCAAGGCCATCCCCAAATGATCTTATTCACTAAAAAAAAAAAAAAAAGCAGATTTTCCTGTGTTTTCTGTTATATTTTCATGTCTATATATTTCTTTTCACCATGGTATTCTTACCTGCAGGCTTCCCAGGTGGCACTGGGGGTAAGAACCGCACGCTAATGCAGGAGATGGAAGAGACGAGGATTCAGTCCCTGGGTCAGGAAGATCCCCTGGAGGGGGGCATGGCAACCCACTCCAGTACTCTTGCCTGGAGAATCCATGGACAGAGGAGCCTGGCAGGGTACAGTCCCTGGGGTCTCAAAGAGGCAGACAAGGCTGAAGCAGTTTAGCACAGCATTCTTAACCTCGGTTTGGGCTCAGTCAGACCTGCTTTTTCATTTGTTCAATTCATCACTTACTTCTGGTGCATCTCACTCTCTTATCACCAACATGTAAACATTCTGTAGTCTGCTTCCTCATGTCCTCCCTTGAGATCTCATAACATATGCTGATCTGTGCAAGTTCCCCTAAATTCACTGACTTAATGCTTTCCTATTTCTACAAGCTTCATCTTACTACTGTCTTCATCCAAGTCGATAGATTTCTATTCCAACTAGACTTTCTGAATGGATGCTAAAAGAGTTTCAGACAAAAAGAAACAGCAAGGTGCACATGTTCTTGAAATACGTCCTCTGAAATGTCCTTGAAAAGGTTTTGCTCTGGCGTGTTTGGTTGTTAGTTGCTGCTGTTGTTCAGTTGCTCAGGCTTCCATGTCTTCACCCTCTCCTGGAGTTTGCTCAAATTCATGTCCAGTGAGTCAATGACGCCATCCAGCCATCTCATCCTGTGTCTCCCTCTTCTCCTGCCCTCAATCTTTCCCAGTAAAAGATCTTCTCCAGTGTGTCGGTTCTTCGCATCAGGTGGCCCAAGTATTCGAGCTTTAGCATCAGTCTTTCCATTGAATATTCAGGGTTGATTTCCTTTAGGATTTACTGGTTTGATCTCCTTGCAGTCCACCACTTCCCCATCTATTTGCCATGAAGTGATGGGACCAGATGCCATGATCTAAGGTTTCAGATGTTGACTTTTAAACCAGCTTTTTCACTCTTCTCTTTCACCTTCATCAAGAGGCTCTTCAGTTCCTCTTCATTTTCTGCCATGAGGGTGGTGTAATCTGCATATCTGAGGTCATTAATATTTCTCCTGGCACTCTTGATTCCAGCTTGTGCTTCATCCAGCCTGACATTTCACATGATGTACTCTGCATATAAGTTAAATAAGCACACTTGATTCATTGGGTAGAAGAAACTGTGATAAATGGGCTTTTAGTAGTGTGGGGCAGTGTTGGAGTAGGGGAGGCATCCTAGAATCCTATGATGAAGTCTCAGTCTTTCAGTGAAACTGTGCTTATGGACTGTGAAGTTACAAGTGCTTCTCAGATTCCCATTCCTGCTTAGGTGGGATAGAATGGCTAGGAGGGGCTGATAAAACGTCATTAGGTTAAGCTCTGGTAAAATAGTTTCTCTTGAAGGCAGGCCTGCTGAAAAACAGAATGCTCTGGACACTTTTCTTCTTCCTTTGCCAGAAGTGTGAGAGGGTTTTTCTCTAATCTTCACTAAGAACCTGGTAAATCTCCTGGAGCTGAAACAAACAAGTGTGATCACACTACCCTAAGACTGGGCCTTCTGGAGTTTTTTATCTCCTAGATTTACCCATATTGAGTTCCAAACTATTCAATTAGAGTTCAGATTTTTCTGCCCCCACACTGGATCCTACGGAGATTTCTGCTAATGGGTCTCTGGTCTGTTAAGTTGTAATTCTCCACATCTTCCCATCTGTCTCTCCAGTTCTGAGGGCAGCTGTTTGCTCTGTGACTTCAATTCACTGAAACATTAAAGAAGAGTTGTTAGTTTTCAGTTTGTTCAGCTGTTTACTTGTTGTGAGGAAGGAGTGACAACTTCTAAGCACTTTCCATGTCAGACCAAATAACTCCCATCAGTGCCTTGGCCGCTTCTATGACCTGCCCTCCATCTCATCTGAGCCAGATGCTACGTGGTTTATCTGTGACTTTGTCACTATCAAAACAAAAAGTCGTCTAAAAATCTCAATTTATAGTATTTCACTTCGGATTATCACTTTTTTATTTCCAGTGTTTTCTAATATATCAACTCGAAAATATTCTAACTTCACCAGAATCTAAAATTAATTGGCTCTACCACTTTTCTCTGTCCCTCATCACTGATGTGTCCAATTTCTGGTTTACTGTTTAATACATGGTCCATTGCCCAAAAGCAAATCCACATAATATTTGTATTTCTCATTTCTCCAAGTTATCTGAAATCAGCTCCAACTCTACTTAACTCTGGCTTCCCGGGAAGCTCAGCTGATAAAGAATCTGCCTTCAATGCAGAAGACCCCAGTTCAAGTCCTGGGTCGGGAAGTTCCCCTGGAGAAGGGACAAGCTCCCCACTCCAGTATTCTTGGGCTTCCCTGGCGGCTCAGGCAGTGAAGAATCCTCCTGCAGTGCGGGAAACTTGGGTTCGATCCCTGGGTTGGGAAGTTCCCCTGGAGGAGGGCAGGGCAATCCACTCCATATTTCTTGCTTAATATCCCCATGGACAGAGGAGCCTGGCGGGCTACAGTCCATGGGGTCACAAAGAGTCGGACACGACTGAACAACTAAGCATGCATGCGTGCACACACACATACACACACGTTAAATCTAATTCTTTGGGTTCTCTACTTCTCTACCTAAGCAGCTGAATGCTGTTGAAGAAAGTATTCATCCATGATGACTGGTCTCATTGTTCTTATGACCACAGATCTAAAGTAGATCCTTAGTGCTCCCCTGTATTACTCAATTTTTACTCACTCATGTTCCCACTCGCCTAAATGAGAATTTTCATATTTTCTCCCTGCTCTTCAAACTTCCAAGAACTTCTACTTTATCCTTAATGGCTTTGCTTTCTGTTTCACTGAAAAATAAGAACAATCAGAAGATAGCTTTCATAAATTTCTATTATAATATTGCTGCATCCATCATTTTATATTCTGTATTCTTTCCTGTTACTACTGATAACTGATCATAGCAAAGACCAACTCTCCCACTAGCATACTAATAAATCCGAACCTATTCAATGATATCATTTTAGTTACTTTTTCCTCTTTAAGCTAAAAAATAAAAACCTTTCTCAACTTCACATCACTCTACAGCTACTATATCAATTTTACCTTATAACAGAACTCTTTTGAAATGTTGTATATTCACAATATCCTTATTTGTTTTAAGGCTCATTCTTTCTTGAACTCAATACAATCAGGATTTCTTCCCAAAACAATTGTAAAACTATCTATGTTCAAGGTCATTTATGGCTTTCATGTAACTAAAACCAATAACCAACACCCCATTCTCTCCTTGACCCATAAGCAGCTTTTCACATAAATATTCATTCTTTCTTTTGGGAATAATTTATTTATTTAATTTCCAGAGCACTTCTGATTTTTCTCCTGTCTCATTAACTCTCTCCAAACACCTTTTTCTGCTTTTTTTTCTCTTCTAACTAACCTCTAAATGTTGCTATGCCTTATTTAGTGCTTAAATCTCTTTCATATCTAACTCTTTCAGACTCAGAACTTTAAGTACTGGCTACACTAGATAACTTTCAAATTTTCATTTCTTCCCATAATTTTACCTGGAATTGAACATACAAGTGCTACTCAGTATCTTCATTATCATTTCTATTAAGTGTCTCAAATTAATCACAATCAAAAGAAAATTCTTTTTCTTGCCATCCACTGAGCTGTCCTCATATTTTCCCAATCTATGTACAGTCTCACTCTATCCTTTCAAATATACCAGTATAAATGTTCAAATAGCCGACATTTTTCTCCAGGACTATTTCAACAATAGACTTGTAACTAGCTTACTTGCTTCTACCCTTGTCCTTGAACAGTATATTCAGCACTGAATCCAACCTGATCCATTTAAAACTTTCCAACTTTATTTTAGTCTTCTGCTTTAACATTTAATATTTTCCTGTCTCATCGAGAAAAGCCAGTGTCTTCATACCCACCTACATGAGGCCATTACTGTTCCAACCTCATTTGCTACCAGTCTTTCACTCTCAACTTTGCTGTAGTCACATTGGCCTCCTTACTCTTTCTTAACATGTTGGCGTGTTCCTGCTTCAGGGTCTTTGCATTTACTTTTCCCTTTGACTAGCACTCTCTTGTCCTGTCTGTCCAAATCGCTTTTTCCGTAACTTAAAATAATTTTAATAGACACTATCCCTGATGGCTCAGATGGTAAAAAGTCTACCTGCAATGCAGGAGGCGTGGGTTCGAGCCCTGGGTCAGAAAGATTCCTTGGAAGAGGGCATGGCAACCCACTCCAGTGTTCTTGCCTGAAGAACACCAAGGAGCCTAGAGGCCAACAGTCCATGGGATCTCAAAGAGTCGGACATGACTGAGCAACTCAGCATAGCACATTTTTAAAGCAGCTTTAGGTTTACAGAAAAATGGAGTGGAATGTGCATAGAGTTCTCATATACCTCTTCAAACCTACTTTACCCACCCAGATTCCCCTATTATTAGCATCTTGCATTAAAGTGGTATACTTGCCATACAGTGATGAATAATATTGATTAAAGCATTATTAAAAAAAATCCACACTTGACATGCTTACATTAGGGTTTACTCTTATTATTGATTCTATGTGCTTTGAAAAATGTATGATGAAATGAGTCTGCCATTAGAGTATCCTACAGAATAGTGTCACTGCCCTAAATATCTCCTATGCTCCACATATCCATTCCTCCATCTCCCTCAACTCTTGGAAACCACTTATCTTTTTACTATCTCCATGACTTTTTACTGTTTCCATGATTTTACCTTTTCTAGATGTCACAGACTTGGAATCATGAATATGTGTGTATATTTTGCATATTAACTTCTTTCACATGCCAATATGCATTTAAGATTCCTTTGTGCCTTTTGATGGCTTAATAGCTCATTTCCTTTTATCAATAATCTTCAGTTGCATGGACATATCACAGGCAACCTTTTGCTTCTTGAGAGACATCTTTGTTGCTTACAAAATTTGGCAATTATGAATAAAGCTACAATAAACATTTGCTTGCAAGCTTTTGTGGAGATATAAGTTCTCAACTCGATTTTATATATCACGAGGAGTACGCTTTCTAGATTGTATGGTAAGAGTGTGTTTAGTTTTCTAAGAAACTGTCAAATGGCCTTCTAGAGTTCCTTGACTTTTCAAGATCTTTATTCAAATATCACCTTCTCAGTGATGTCGTTGCTAAGGCTACAACTTCAAATCGCAAGCTACTGCCCCTCAACGATGACCGTGAAACTCTCTTTCTTCAAAGCAATAATCACTGTGCTCACATGTCATAGATCTTACTAGTTGAGGTATCCTCTCTGACCTCCCCCATCTAATGCCACTAGAGTGTAAGATACATGCGAGTGGGACATTTTTCACTTTTTCCCATTAAAAAAAAAAAGCAACAACCTAGAACACAAATGGAAACATAAGGGTCATTTAAAGATATATATTGAGGAATCAATTCAAGGTCATATGATTGTTAAGAACTGTGAAAAGTCTGAAATTTTACCCTATTTACAAGCTAACAAGTTGGTCTACCATAGTTTAACGGAACATGGCTGAAGACATGGATTTCCCTGGTGGCTCAGACCTAAAGAGTCTGCCTACAATGCGGGAGACCCAGGTTTGGGCCCTGGGTCAGGAAGATCTTCTGGAGAAGGAAATGATAACCCACTCCAGTACTCTTGCCTGGAAAATGGCCACGGACAGAGGAGCATGGTAGGCTACAGTCCATGGGGTTGCAAAGAGTCAGACACGACTGAGCGACTTCACTTTCACTTTTTCTGAAGACATGAGACTTCAGTCAGACACAATACCTTTTATTACTTGTGGCATAGTAAGTAGCATCAGCCTCAAGTGCATAATGGTACCCACTGCTTCCTAGGTCCCACGGAACCAATGCTGAGGTGGGTCCAAGTGGTTGTCGTACCTGCAGCATGCTTGTGTAACAACTGAGGAGCTCCGAGACTAGAGAAATCCAATCTCTTATCAGGGGCTACAAGCAAAACCGCTAAACCTTTGCCTGTAGAAAGATATTAGTTTTATTATACTGGGCACTTCTCAGATGGCGCTAATGGTAAAGAACCCGCCTGCCAATGCTTGAGACAAAAGAGATGTGGGTTAGATCCCTGGGTCTGGAAGACCCCCTGGAGGAGGGCATGGCACCCCATTCCGGTATTCTTGCCTGGAGAATCCCATGCACAGAGGAACCTAGCAGACTACAGTCCATAGGATGACAAAGATCTGGGCACGACTGAAGTGACTTAGCAAGCATGCAACACATACTGGGCACTAACAAAACCTCATCTCTGCTCTAAGTCTATTCAATAACATCCTTTAAAAACAGCTTGTAAAAAAATATGTTAATGACTTTGTCTGCAAGATATACAGAACACAAGAGACCTATGAAAAATCATTTCTCAACGATAATGATCCAGCTCAATTTTAATCTTTCACAGTTCTTTCCTACACAAACCTGAAGGGTTATAGAAGACTCTAAACTAGTTGGAGATGCTCAAGTGTATCATGCTACTTTATGTCTCTCAATGTCTTTGCTTATTTTCCTGGGAAGGTCTTTTGATATCCCATTCCACCTAGTTTACTTTTTATGAAGTTTTTCCTTTTTTAAGACTGAAAGAAAATGTTATTCAATAAACCCTCCCTTGTGTATCTTTGGGAGTAATGATCACCCCGACACTGGGGCCTAATCTGTGCCCTATACAAACAGAGCACCCAGGGGTTTATATCCATATGCATAAGTACTTCTTATAGCCCAGTGGTTCTCTCCCACTGGCGCTTGGTATACTGGTAAAACACAATTAGGTAGAGGTTAATTATTACTAGTAGTAAAGTATTTGAATTTCCCTTGGACTTGTTCTTCAAATAAATTTTAACAAGATCCTTTGCAGGAATATTTTCATTTAAAAATGTCACTTTATCTCACTGCACTTCTTTAAATGAGAAAGATAATGATAGAATAGTCCTCAAAGAAACACCAAATGTCTAGATTACGTAGACCAAATATTTCCCCCATTTTCCCCAATATCTTTAAGACAATTGTAAGAACAGCTCTGTTTCTTTCTTTTATTTGTTAAGTTATCTTTTAAAAAATCTATTTAGTCCTGAGTTTACAATTTTGTATGTGGTCCCAAATTTGCTACTAAACAAAGACTCTTATCCTGTAATATCCTGTAATATCAAGTTGGCACCAGATATATCATTCCACTCAAATAATTCTTTTTCTGTATCAGCAAATAGAATACAATTCAGCATAAAGTTACACTGTTTTCTATTCTTTGTTAAAGAAGGAAAGAGTAAAACAGTGAAACATCTTTATTTATAACTTTGGTGCAGAGCTTCTGTTGACTGAGTGTGCCTGGAGAGGGAAGCAGTTGCGTTGTTTCATTGTTCAATGTGCCAGGGCCCCTGCAATTTCTCTTGGGGTGAGTTAGGGGCAGGCTTGCGATTTTAAGTTTCAGTGGCCTTCCTTTAATTTGTTACACTATTGCTATAGGATTTTTATGTTTTTAATATTTAATAATCAAAAAGCTTTTTCTGTTTTTGTGTGTTTGTTTTGTTTTTCGCTCACTCTCTTCCGATAGCTGTCTGCTTTTTCTAAGTAAGAGTACATAATCATTGTGCGTACTATTGATTCATACCACCAAATGCATCCTTGAAGATATCAAGGAAATAAGCCATACTGTGAAAAACAAAAGGAATAAAGCTATGGAACGCTAAAAGCTTAAAAGGAGATCCAGTATTATTAAAGTGCTTTGTCTAGAATCAATTCACGTGATACCTTAGGGCATACCCTCTCATGAAAGCACAAATAAATAAATAATGTAAAATAAAACTATGATTGTATAGCTTTCTTTAAAATGATTGTGCCCATTTACAACAAGAAAGAAAGTGTAATTAACATACATCTCAATTTCAAAGGCCAAAGTATTTAAGGGAATGAAGTCGAAAATATAAATTCCTTTAGTTTTGAGGTTCGTATCACTATTTATTTTGTAATTTCAGAGCTAGCATCATCACTACTATACGTTGGCGGTCCAATAACCACAAGGTAAGAGGCGATGTAACAAAGCAGTGAACCTTGCAGACTTAAGTTAAAATTACACTAATGGAATGTACCTGTTGTGTGACCTCGGACAAATTATGTCACTTCTAGCTTTAGTATTTATACCTATAAAATGGGTGCTAACTAACTAATACATTCATATTATCTTTGTCATATTCATCATCACAATGAATATCTTACGAGTTTTGGCCATCTTACAATGGGCAAAGACTGTTCTAAGCATTTTCTGTAAATCATCTCATAACCTGCAGAGAAATACCATAAAATGTGTCTACAAATGAGAACTGAGACCAAGAAAGCTTCTATCATGTGCTTAAAGATCACACAGCTATAAAGAAGCCAAACCTAGTTTGGAACCGAAGTGTGTCTGAATTCCAAACCTGTCTATTTATACATCTAGGCTAGGGATTAAATTTTAAAAATGCATGTTAAACTTTTGACCCTGAACAAAGGTCATAGAGTAAATGCTATGCTAAATAATACCAGGCTAGTCCCTAAACTCAGAGTTTTATGGGGTGTCAGAATAAAGGAGGGGGCAGGAGGAAGTGCTCACAACTGGTTTTTCCTTCCTTTTCTTTAGTGATTCACTCCATGAGTCATTCCCACTAGTTTTAGAACTGAGAGTCCCCCAAAACCACTAACAGGCATGTATTGAGGAGAGAAAAAAAAAACTACCTGAGATAAATGTTAGGTAAGTGAATCAGTGTCGTGGAGGAGCCAAGTAATAGTAAAGTAACAACCAAGTAACCAAACAAACTAAAAAAAGGACACTGACCTTCATAACCTTAGGCTAATCTCACTGGTCTTTGGAATAGAATGTAAGTGTCAGGAAGGGTGAATTCATTCTGAACTGGTTGCAAACAATGTACAGCTTTCCACTTGTTTATCTTTTATTTTCCTTCTTCCAATTTATCCTTGCTCCCTTTGGCACTGTATAAACTTCACCCACTTTCCTCCTTTTATGGACCCAAACCAGAGACAGCAAAGTTTCGAGTCCTATCTAAACCCTAAATTAACCTCTTTCTGGATCCGCAAATCAAACTGTTGCATTTCTGCCATGTTGATTTTTCTTAATTCACTCTCTGGCGCATGTAGCCCTTTTACAGATATTTCCCCACCCACAGTTTCAACGAATGAAAATTGATACTGATGGTGAAAGAGCTGACTGACTGTTAAGCACAGTGTCTGGTTAATACTTCTAAGAAAGATATTAAACAAGAACTTTGGATGGTAGTTCCACATGGAGTTAGGCATTACAAGGTATGCAAGTCTGTTAGGGCTGCCATAACAGACTACCAACAGTTGGGTGGCTTAAACAACAAATTTAATTTTTCTCACAGTTTGGGAGACTGGAAGTCCAAGATCAAGGTGACGGCAGATGTGGTATCTTCTGGAATATTTCTCTTGGATTGGAGATGATCAGGATTCCCACTGAATCCTCACATGGCCTTCCCTCTGTCACCACTGTGTCCTCATCTCCTCTTCCTATAAGGACAACAGTCACACTAGATTAGGGCTTTCTGAAGATGCTCTTCATTGGGGTTCCATGTTTGTCCCTCAGTTCAGTTCAGTTCAGTGGCTCAGTTGTGGCCGACTTGTTGAGGCCTCATGGATTGCAGCATGCCAGGCTTCCCTGTCCATCATCAACTCCCAGAGCTTACTCAAACTCATGCCCCTTGAGTCAGTGATGCCCTCCAACCATCTTATCCTCTGTCATCCCCTTCTCCTCCTGCCCTCAATCTTTCCCAGCATCAGGGTCTTTTCAAATGAGTCACCTCTTCGCATCAGGAGGCCAAAGTATTGGAGTTTCAGCTTCAATATCAGTCCTTCCAATGAAAACTCAGGACTGATTTCCTTTAGGATGGACTGGTTGGATCTCCCTGCAGTCCAAGGGACTCTCAAGAGTCTTCTCCAACACCACAGTTCAAAAGCATCAATTCTTCCGTGCTCAGCTTTCTTTATAGTCCAACTCTCACATCCACACATGACTACTGGAAAAACTATAGCCTTGACTAGACAGATCACTGCTGGCAAAGTAATGTCTCTGCTTTTTAATATGCTGTCTAGGTTGGTCATAGCTTTTCTTCCAAAGAGCAAGCATCTTTTAATTTCATGGCTGCAATCACCATCTGCAGTGATTTTGGAGCCCAGAAAAATAAAGTCTGTCACTGTTTCTCCATCTATTTGCCATGAACTGATGGGACCGGATGTCATGCTCTTTGTTTTCTGAATGTTGATGTTTAAGCCAACTTTTTCACTCTCCTCTTTCACTTTCATCAAGAGGCTCTTTAGTTCTTCTTCACTTTCTGCCATAAGGGTGGTGTCATCTGCATATCTGAGGTTATAGTTATTTCTCCCAGCAATCTTAATTCCAGTTTGTGCTTCATCCAGTCCAGTGTTTTTCATGATGTGCTCTACACATAAGTTAAATAAACAGGGTGATGATATACACAGCCTTGACTTACTCCTTTTCCTGATTTGGAACCGGTCTGTTTTTCCATGTCCAGTTCTAACTCTTGCTTCCTGACCTGCATACAGATTTCTTAGGAGGCAGGTCAGGTGGTCTGGTATTCCCATCTCTTTCAGAATTTTCCACAATTTATTGTGATCCACACAGTTAAAGGCTTTGGCATAGTTAATAAAGCAGAAATAGATGTTTTTCTGAAACTCTCTTGCTTTTTCAATGATCCAGTGAATGTTGGCAATCTGATCTCTGGTTCCTCTGCCTTTTCTAAATCCAGCTTGAATATCTGGAAATCCAAGGTTCACGTATTGTTGAAGCCTGGCTTGGAGAATTTTGAGCATTACTTTACTAGCGTGTGAGATGAGTGCAATTGTGCTGTGCGGCGCCAGAGAGGTGGGCAGCAGCTGCGTGGCACTTAAACCGCAAGCGGCAGAGGAGATACCCCACGTCCAAGGTCAGGAGCTGTGGCTGCTCTTTGTTGGACCAGCCGTGTGGAGATCCCCCACGTCCAAGGGCAAAGGAGAAGCCCCAGCAAGTCGGTAGGAGGGGCGAATTCACATTTAGGATCAAACCCCACTCCCACCAGAGATGCTCAGAGGGCTCAAGCCAACCTTGTGCGCACCAGGACCCAGGAGCCCCACAGAGACTGAGACATAACTGTGTTTGAGCATCTCCTGGAGGTTCGGGTCAGCAGTGGCCTGCCATAGGGACAGGGGCTCTGGGTGCAGCAGACTTGGGTATGGAATAAGCCCTCTTGGAGGAGGTCACCATTAACCCCACCATAGAGCTGCCAGAACTTACACAGGGCTGGGAAATAGACTCTTGGAGGGCATGACAGCACCTTGTGCACCAGGACCCAGGAGAAAGGAGCAGTGACCCCACAGAGACTGACCCAGACTTGCCTGTGAGTGTCCAGGGGTCTCCGGTGGAGGTGTGGGTTGCCGGTGGCCTGCTGCAAGGTCGGGGGCATGGACAATAGCAGTATATGCCTGGGATCTTTTGAAGAAGGTCACCATTATCTTCATTACCTCCACCATAGTTTGGCCCCAGGTAAATAACAGGGAGGGAACACAGCCCCACCCATCAACAGAAAATTGGACTAAAGATTTACTGAGCATGGCCCTGCCCATCAGAACAAAACCCAGTTTCCCCCTCAGTCAGTCTCTCCCATCAGGAAGTTTCCATAAGCCTCTTATCCTTCTCCATCAGAGGGCAGACAGACTGAAAACCACAATCACAGAAAACTAACCAATCTGATCACATGGACCACAGCCTTGTCTAACTCAATGAAACTATGAGCCATGCCATGTAGGGCCACCCAAGATGGACAGGTCATGGTGGAGAGTTCTGACAAAATGTGGTCCACTGGAGAAGGGAATGGCAAACCGCTTCAGTATTCCTTGCCTTGAGAACCCCATGAACAGTATGAAAAGGCAAAAAGATAGGACACCGAAAGATGACTTCCCCAGGTCAGTAGGTTCCCAACATGCTACTGGGGATCAGTGGAGAAATAACTCCAGAAAGAATGAAGGGATGGAGCCAAAGCCAAAACAATACCCAGTTGTGGATGTGACTGGTGATAGAAGCAAGGTCTGATGCTGTTTGTCCCTAAATTATCCAGTTTTAGTGAAAATCCTGCATCCTGCTAAGTCAGTTTAGCTAGAATCCCCCAACCTTGACAGTCGATCACCCTGGATATCTGATGGAGTTTCTCTTCCTCTATCATTTGGAGAGTGGAAACAGTGGCAGACTTTATTTTTTTGGACTACAAAATCACTGCAGATGGTGACTGCAGCCATGAAATTAAAAGACGCTTACTCCTTGGAAGAAAAGTTATGACCAACTTAGACACCATATTAAAAAGCAGAGATATTACTTTGCCAGGAGTGATCTGTCTAGTCAAGGCTATAGTTTTTCCAGTAGTCATGTGTGGACTATAAAGAAAGCTGAGCATGGAAGAATTGATGCTTTTGAACTGTGGTGCTGGAGAAGACTCTTAAGAGTCCCTTGGACTGCAGGGAGATCCAACCAGTCCATCCTAAAGGAAATCAGTCCTGAATGTTCATTGGAAGGACTGATGTTTAAGCTGAAACTCCAATACTTTGGCCACCTGATGTGAAGAGCTGACTCATTAGAAAAGACCCTGATGCTGGGAAAGATTGAAGGCAGGAGGAGAAGGGGATGACAGAGATGGTTGGATGGCATCACCAACTCAGTGGACATGAGTTTGAGTAAGCTCCAGGAGTTGGTGATGGACAGGGAGGCCTGGCGTGCTGCAGTCCATGGGGTCGCAAAGAGTTGGACACAACTGAGCGACTGAACTGAACTGATCATTTCCCCCAGACAGTGTCTAATCATCCTAGCCTGCCTTCAGCAAGAATTCTACTTGGTCACGTTAGCTAGAATCCATACTTTTTCCTTAATGTTTCCTGTTAGTAATTTTTCATCCACTACCATCTGTACCACTCAACCCTAGTGACATCATTTTAACTTAATTTTATCTTCAAAGACCGTATCAGGTACATTCTGAAATACCAGAACTTCAACATATGAATTGGTGGGTGGTGTAGATACAATCTAATTTATGATATAAGGCCTTGGTGTGTTGCCTCTGTGGCTCAATTTCAGAACTGGTGCCACAGGCTTAAAATTACAGATTCTTCCTCTTCTCTTCTTCCGGACTCTTTTGATCTAGGCTTTAGGTCAGTTATCAAGAGTCCCGCCAGGGAGACAGCTAGCTAGTAGGCAAGCTGAGTGAGCTGCATTTATGAGCTGCTCTCCTTGGCCTGAGAGCATCTCATTTTTCAAGTGTTCATGAAAGAGTAATATGAATTACCAAACCAATAATTTGCCTTATATTATTCATTTCCTTTTCACTGGTAAGATTTTAGAAGTCTGCTGAACCAATGATACATTCAGACACTTAGCAAAGTTAGCGTGAGGCTCAGTGAAGTGAGCGAGCTATGTTGAACCAACAGGCATGAACTCACTCCCTGCAAATATCTGAGGGACTAAGCTCCGAAGAGGAAAGCAGAACCGATGTCTGTTCTCACGGCTCTTTGTCCTCCCAGAAGCCATTCACTGCAGCCCAGTGGGAACCGGCAGCTGTGTGGGGCCTGTGGCAAGCAGAGGAACAGGATTTGAGCTCTCACCCTATCTCATGCCGACCCACACTGCACCACCCAGAGAGGACCCAGGTGTCTGAGAGGCAGAATTCAAATTTACATTCCGTGCTCCCCAGCGCTGATGTCAGGCACAAAGCCATTCTACAGGCAACACCTCTGGCATCTGCACCGAGGGGCTGGTCTGGTTTTACCAGCACTTCTTTCCTGGAGGATATAAGCTTTTGGGTTTGTGTGTGTATGTGTTTTCCTTACCATTTCCAGTGCTAAGACACAGTAGCTGGGATTCTTTCTAATGGCTTTCAAACAACAACAACAACAACAACAAAAACCTGTCCTGAGGCCAGGGGGATGAGCACATTGTGCAAATTCAATAATAAATACACAGATTTGGCAAAGAGGAAAGTGATACGTTGTTCTTTGGAAGTGATCCTAAGGGCTCAGCTGTGGGCACATTTTACAAATCAGTGATCTTGGAAGTGCTTCTGTTGAAATAAATTAAAATCTCCGGTGAGTGTCAGCAAAGCTTTTCTCCCTTGTTTCTTGTCAGAGGCAACATCCAGAAAGAGAGCTGGGCTCCTTCTGGACTTGCTTTAGAGCTATTTTGACAGATTTTGCTTTTATTCTTTGTATAGTCATTGTTTTCACCTTAATTATTTTTTTTCAACAGTGAGGCTTAGTATTTCTTCTTCTAGCACAGAAAACAAATTTGCAGAGAGAATGGCCCATTAATCACAGTGATCCTAAGTCATTAGCAAGTGTTAATTACATAACAACAGAAAAACCCTTAAATGCATTTTTTAACTAATCATAAGACCTCTACAATACTTTCTCTGGCCATTTGAAACTTCCTTTGTTTTAGTCATTATGAAGATGTCTTATACTGTATTTGTGAAATAATTTAAGCTCTAGATCTCAGCCTCTACTGAAATAAATGGTTTCTATTTCTACTGTGGGCTATGTTCTTTCATGAATCTTTTTTCATTTGACTATTAATATTATAGAGGTTACAGACAGATATTCCCTGATAAAACAAATTTTAATTTTAATAGCAGGGGTTTCACTCTGCTGGGAAAACTTAATTAATCATTTAATTGTTTCAAATCAGGCAGGTCTCTCTTTTCAAAACCTCAAATTGTGGAATTGAAATTAATCTCTACCTTCTTCTGTGTTAACTCCTTGAGAATGCTTCAATTATGTAATCATTTTGTCACTTACAAAAATATAACTGAAAATTACCAGAGAAGGCATCCTTGAATCTATATACATGCACATATATACACATACACGTATATGTACTATATACATATACACTATGAAGTGTGGAAGTGTTAGTTGCTCAGGTGTGTCCAACTCTTTGCAACCCATGGACTGTAGTCTGCTAGGCTCCTCTGTCCATGGGATTTTCCAGACATGAATACTGGAGTGGGTTGCCATTTCCTTCTCCAGGAAATCTTCTCAACCCAGGGATCGAACCCAGGTCTCCTGCATTGCAGGCAGACTCTACCATCTGAGCTACCAGGGAAGCCCCATACACTAAGCAAAGTAACTTAGAAAGAGAAAGATAAATACCATATAATATCACCCATTTGTGGATTCTAAATATGAAACAAATGAACTTATACGGGATCTTTCCAGTATAATTGTTTTTATATAAAATAAAAAAGATTGGATATTATATCATTCTTTCCATTTGTATCCAGTTAAAGCTCATTTGATCTGATACATTCAGTATTTCATCTGTTCTTTCCTTCTTTTCTCCTTCTTATTTTTCCTCTCTACTTTTCTTCCACCTTTTGTTCTTTTCTTCCACCTTTTGTTCTTTTCTTTTTTTTTGACTCTTCTCATTCTCCTTCTTAAACTATTCCCTTTTGCCTTAACATTTTCTTTTTTCCTTTTGCATTTCTTCTGTTGTATTGTTTTTTCTCAGCAATTTCTTTTTTTTCTAGAACTTTCTATATTTTACCGATTTCCCCCTCACTCTTCTGTTTCTGACTTTGTGACTATCATCCTACAATATAAAATGATACTTTGATTTTCTTTGTTCTAGCCTCACTATAATGCTGTATTATTGTCCTTTCTCTCTCAGCACTTAAATAATTATTTAATTTTTTTAACCAACTGTTACAATTCATTGCCTAGGAACATAGAATTTTAATAGGCAGTGATAACATAATTAGCAGTCTGTGTAATGTTCAAAATGTCATGAGTGGAGAATAAACTGTGAACACCTTAGCAAAGGATCTCCCTGAAACCACCACCACCAATCAAAGCAAAAGATGAATTTACCAGAAATATTTTTTCTAGGCTTCATTTTATAACTGATGTTCAAATAATCAAACTGAATATCAATTCAATAAATTGAATTAAATTTCACCTTAGGACAGGAGCTTCTAAAACTCTTTTATTTCCCAACTTCTCTTTTTTCTGTTCCATGAGCCATGTAATAAGAAAATGAAAAACACAAGAGAGTTACTTACAACTCAGGCACCAGCTTTTTGCAAAACAAGGAAGCCAGCTTTATAAACGAATGGAGTGAAAGAAGACAGAGAGAAAGGGGAAGGACGAGAAATCAGTGTCTATGGAGTAATGAAGAATTAAATCCTTTGCTAAGACTGAGATATCTGTACCTAGAAACTTCTGAATTAGGGGAATAAACCCTCTTCTTATGACCATGCACAGGTACTGAACATTACTGCTAAATAGATTGTGGCCAATAGGACCCAGATGGGGTCAAAATAATGGAATCAGAGGAGGGCTCAGCCCATGTTTTCTGCATCTCTCTGAACAGCATGTTGGTCTTCTTGGAGGACTTGTGGTTCCTGCAGGTTCACTGAAGAGGATGAAAGGTTTACTGGGAAGTGGAAGCATGGCTCAGCATCTGCCAGAACAAGCCCTGAAAGCGTACGGGCGAGATCACGTGTGAGGGATAGAACCGGGGAGTCGGGGAGACTCAGATATATCTGTCAGCTAAGAGGGGTATGGAAAAAGGGGAGGCCAAGAGAAGTGGTCTGTGTGGTAAAGAGAAAGTACACACTAAATCAATGTTTGCAAGTCACTTAATTATTACAATTTATTTTGATCACATGTTCTACCGTAATGTAGCTTTGGGTTATATTCAGTTCTCTCTTGTTAACATTCCACCTCTGGGCACAAGGGCAATGTTAGCAATTATTAAAATGGAAGAATTTTCAACTTTCTTAAAGACAAGACAGACAATCAAAGAAACTAAAGCATCCCCTGAAATATCCAAACAGGTCATTTAAATAGCATACAAAATTATATTAACAGTATCAAGAAATAATTCAAATAAATATCAGAAGTTTCAAGAATGTAAGATAGAAACTATAAAAATTTCTAATGGTTAGGAGAGCAAAATTAAAATTCTACCTGACTGAAGAATGATTCTTATTTCTACCTCATGTGAGGTATAAAGATAAATAATTAGCATATTTTCATAGATCATAAAATTCCTTTAAGAAAAACAAAATGAAATTCGTTTAAACAGAAAGATCTAAGTAAGAGAAAGGGTAGTTGGAAGTAATTGAATGTTTTTGGCTCTAGGTAATTGAAGATTTTCTTCTCAAAGATGAATTAGTTACCTGCTGTTGTCTTCTTAAATTCATATGTGCTGGACAGAAGCATTTAGAAATATCTTGATGTTTTATTACACAATCCTGATTTTCTAGAAAGATCGTGAGTATAAGAGATCTCACCAGAAGCCCCTTTTTCTACTTTTCCCTATTATCTAAATGTAATTTCAGGTATTAATTACTCACGTATAAGCATTTTAGATGAAAATGATCATTTAACTTGCCTTGATAAATTTTTTTTTTTTTTTGTAGCTTAGTATGTGTAAATGACCCCAAAGAGAGAACATAGAAAGAAGAGAAAACATGTTGCTAAGGAGATGATCTAACAGCGTATTTATAAAACCACTCATTGTTTGACCGGATTTTTCACTCACTAACCGTGACTGCAATTTTTAAATTGCATAGATGCAGCCAGGCATTCTACGCCTTCAGCCAGCATGAGTACCAGCATCTCTTCCAACTGCTGAAGGCTCATGACAATACTTTGTTATCATCCTGCCTTCTTTTTGTTAGACAATTTTTAAACAATATAAGATAATGGAGGTAAAATGCTGCCTTTAATAGGCAGTGTTCAAAGGAGTTTTTTCATTTTATACATACAAAATAAAAGACTAATAATCTTAGTGTCAACAAGGGTAAATGAAATCAAGCATGCAATGATAAATAGGATTTCGTTTAAAATTACTCAAACACAAAAGTTGACAGGGCATGTAATGTGAGAGAAAAGAGTTATTGACTCTGAGATGCAAAGCACAAAAAAGACAGATTAAAATAAAATTAAATGGAGAGTATTAGTGATCTATAATGTGGTTGTCTGCATATAATGTGTTTTTGCGTAAATACTGCAGATAAAGTAAAATTACTGTCTAAAACATGTAATGCTTTAAAACAACACTGGAGGTTTATATTACCAGATAAATAAATAAATAAAATTTAAAAATTTCAACACAACTGAAAAAAGAACATAAAGTCTTTTAAAACCTGGGTCATGTGAATGTGCACATTATAAATACAATGTGTCTTAAATGTGCAAATTTTACAATCTTGGAAATGACACTTTGTCGACGATTTTTCTCCTTGTGTTATTCAGTCACTAAGTCATGTCTGAGTCCTCACTGCCCCATAAATGGCAGCACATCAGAGTTCCCTGTCCTCCACTATCCTGACAAATTAGGCAGAATAGTTGGAGTAGAAAAAATGATATTCCAAAATGATTTTCTAAGTTGGTCGGGTAAACAAATCTCTAATTTCTTAGAAAAATACAAAGTAAGCACCTCTCCCACCTCACCATCTCTTTAAAGATAAGATGGACAAAATGAAATTATAATGTCACTGATTATGTAATTTAATTCTTTTTTCATTTAAATATCAGGCAAGAGTTCATAAAGACAAGCAAAACATTGATGAAGTAACTGTTGAGATAGAATACTACTAATGGCCTGAGGAAAAAAAGAGTGGGGAGACTGAAATAGGTGCTGAGTCACTATGTAAAAAACAAAATTTAATTAACATAGTAATGGACATGCAAATTAAAAAGCTATGGACTATATTTACTACCATATTAAAAATAATTGTTAAATACTAGCAATATCACATGTTGATAATCACTGGAGAAAAGATATAATTAGGCAACAAGTATAACCTCATGAAAATTAATTTAGCAACATAAAGTAAAATGTCTAATGCATCTAACCCAGTGATCAGAAAGCTCACATCTAAGAAACTATTCCAAGAATTAAAATTTAAGAATATTGTTATATACACACAAGAATATTCATATTAGTATTTTTTGTAATGATAAATCTGGAGGTAGATTAGATGTTCACCAATAACCTACCTTAAACTACAAATTATGAAATATGATATGACACATTCAGAACAGTTGGCTCTTTACTTACTGCTGTGGAGAGCTATCCATTAAACTGCTAAAAAAAAAAAATGGAAGTTGCAAGTTACAGGAAGATCCTGCTCACAGCATTACTCAATGTCTTCCTGTTGAACTTCCAGATGTTCAAGCTGGATTTAGAAAAGACAGAGGAACCAGAGATCAAATTGCCAATATCCGTTGGATCATTGAAAAAGCAAGAGAGTTCCAGAAAAACATTTACTTCTGCTTTATTGACTATGCCAAAGCCTTTGACTGTGTGGATCACAACAAACTGTGGACAATTCTGAAAGAGATGGGACTACCAGACCACCTGACCTGCCTCCTGAGAAATCTGTATGCAGGTCAGGAAGCAACAGTTAGAACTGGACAGGAACAACAGACTGGTTCCAAATAGGGAAAGGCGTACATCAAGGCTGTATATTGTCACCCTGCTTATTTAACTTATATGCAGAGTACATCGTGTGAAATGCTGGGTGGAGGAAGCACAAGCTGGAATCAAGATTGCTGGGAGAAATATCAATAACCTCAGATATGCAGATGACACCACCCTTATGGCAGAAAGTGAAGAAGGACTGAAGAGCCTCTTGTTGAAAGTGAAAGAGGAGAGTGAAAAAGTTGGCTTAAAGCCCAACATTCAGAAAACTAAGATCATGGCATCTGGTCCCATCACTTCGTGGCAGATAGATGGGGAAACAATGGAAACAGTGACAGACTATTTTGGGAGGTTCCAAAATCACTGCAGATGGTGACAGCAGCTGTGAAATTAAAAGACACTTGCTCCTTGGAAGAAAAGCTATGACCAACCTAGACAGCATATTAAAAAGCAGAGACATTACTTGGCCAACAAAGGTCCGTCTAGTCAAAGCTATGGTTTTTCCAATAGTCATTTATGGATGTGAGAGTTGGACTATAAAGAAAGCTGAGCACGAAAGAACTGATGCCTCTGAACTGTGGTGTTGGAGAAGACTCTTGAGAGTCCCTTGGACTGCAAGGAGACCAAACCAGTCAATCCTAAAGGAAATCAGTCCTGAATATTCATTGGAAGGACTGATGCTGAAGCTGAAGCTCCAGTACTTTGGCCACCTGATGAGAAGAGCTGACTCATTTGAAAAGACCCTGATGCTGGGAAAGATTGAGGGCAGGAGGAGAAGGGGATGACAGAGAATGAGATGGTTGGATGGCATCATTGACTCAGTGGACATGAATTTGAATAAACTCCAGGAGTTGGTGATAGAAAGAAAGCGATGCCTGGCCTGCTGCAGTCCATGGGTCACAAAGAGTCAGACATGACTGAGTGACTGAACTGAACTAAATTTGCAAACTAATGTATACATGTGATTTCAGTTTAATAAAAATAAAATACATAAGCATGCATATGTATGCATTCATAGATATTTATACAAACATAAAAAGTGTTGGAAGATGTGCATTTGGTAGGGATTCAATAAATGTGTATTGAACTTATTTAAATTTATATAATATTAGTTTTCTTCCAGATACAAATTAAGTTCTAATACTGTGAACTAAGTCTGTTAGTGGTAGTGTTGTATAACTGCTTATTTTGATTTTAGTTTTCAACCTCTTAAATATATTCATTTCCTGAGTTACTTCTTATTCATTATTCACTTCAATGTACTAATTATTAACTGTTTTATTATATCAAGTGTAAATGTATATAAGTATGTTTACAGCCATGCATAGTAGGTGCAACATGGCCACAGAGTCAATAAAGAACCATTACTAGCCTTTTAGAAACATTACATATCAGGAGAGCAATAAGAACATAAATGACTATTAATATAAAGCTCTACTAATCTGTTCTGTGAGTATTCACATAAAGGATAGATTAAGTCTTGCTTTGTCAATCAAGAGGTAAAATTGAGACAAATTTCAAAGAACAGCTAACCCTTCATGCGTGCAGAAGGAAATTCTAGGTAGTAAGTGTCAGCAATGATACAGTTGGAAAACCTGGGGTTATTTATAAAATAATGATCAGTCTTTGGCAATAGTGTAGGGTACATAAAAATGGTAAATGTGGGAGCTGAACAAGGACACAGGTCGTATGGGATAAGAGCTGTTCTGTCTTGCCAGACAACAAGCTCAATCAGGGTAAAAGAAGGTTAAAGGAAGAATATGTGGTTTCTTTATACTGAGGCCAACCAAAGTGATCATTACATACTGATCATCCGTCAATCTCAGAACCACTAAAATGTCAAGTCTGTGATTCTTCTGGAAACATGGCAATATTATATGCACATAGGGGAAAATTAACATAAAACTAATAATGTAGAGATTAATATCATGTCTGGGGCTGTTTAGATTTTAATTTATCCAAAGCATGCAAAACTGGAAGGAGAATATTTCAAAGTTTTCCTGAGAAAAGAGTAAGTGGTTTTATCTTCTGAGTGATAATGAATGACCTCAGAAATACTCTGTGGCAAAATTATTAACTCTCCAGAGATGAAACTATGACAAACCTAGACAGCATTTCAAAATGCAGAGACAAACACTTTGTCCATCTAGTCAAAGCTATGGTTTTCCCAGGGGTCATGTATGGATTTGAGAGTCGGACCATGAAGAAGGCTGAGCACCGAAGAATTGATGCTTTTGAACTGTGGTGTTGGAGAAGACTCTTGAGAGTCCCTTGGACTGCAAGGAGATCCAACCAGTCCATCCTAGAGGAGATCAGTCCTGGGTGTTCATTGGAAGAACTGATGCTGAAGCTGAAGCTCCAATACTTTTGCCAATTATGTGAGCATCCGACTCATTGGAAAAGACCCTAATGCTGAGAGAGATTGAAGGCAAGAGGAGAAAAGGGTGACAGAGGATCAGGTGGTTATAGCATTACCAACTCAAGGGACATGAATTTGAGCAAACTCTGGGAGACAGAGGACAGAGGAGCCAAGCTTGCTACAGTCCATGGGGTGCAAAGAATCAGACACGACTTGGCAACTGAATAACAACAAGAAGTCAGAATAAATAAAAGAGAGGAGATTTAATCAGGGTGTCTAGAGACAAGGAAGTAAGATTCTACCAAATAGGTTTCAACAGTTGTTTTTAGCGAATATTTGTTAAACATAATCAGGCTTGGCAAGGATATCATGGATGCAAAGCTAGTAATAAAAGAGAAGCATTGCCAGATGGACTAAAGGTGATGATGAATAATGTAGCAAACTCAAGCAGGGAAGGAAAAGTGAACACATGCAAAAACTCCTTTACTATACTACCTCCAGTGACATTAACTGATACATTTTTAGGATCAGACACATGTCTGCCTTTAGCCAGTGACTTAAAAAATTGCTGGCTGAAGCAAATGCCTAAGGCTCCATCAAGAAAGATATAAAGATTTTGGCAATAGAATATAAAGTAGCTTCTATGCATAACCTGGCATTCCATATCTAATACTGCTTATGTTTGAAATTTATCCACTGGATAGATTTAATTTACATAAATCCAGAGAAACACTCCAATGGTCTCATCTTCTCAAATAATCAGAAGGTATTTGTATGTAGCCATTTAGAATTACTCTTCTAGCAAAGAGCAATTTAAATGAGAAAATTCAAAGCCAATCCATAATTATTTAGTTTATTTCCTAACTGAGAACTCAGAAAACATGGATTCATGCCAGGAAATTATAGAGTTATTTAATTTAGAGGTAATTATTTTTTACCATTATCAAAGATATATGAGCATTGCCAGTAAACAAAAATGTAAAGTATGCTTACTAACTAGGAACACTTGGAGCACTGAATGTGCGTTTTTACGGCCCTGGAGATACATGATATAAATGACATATGTGTTATAGACGGAGCAACTGGGCAGTGTTGGGTCAGCTTTCTGATGGTCTTCACAAGAGGAAGGAAATGTTGTAATAGTCACACTAAATGCAGTTTAAAAAAATAGAGCTATTGGCATTATAGTTGCAAAACTATCCTCTAAGCTGTTTTATTCAGGCTAATGGGATTCCTGCAGATGTTTGATGTGACAAATAGATGAAACAGCCAACAGACTGTGACTTAGAATGTGTAATTGAGTATTAAATTTTTCCTTTCCAAATGTCTCTTTAAGAATAGTTTATTCCCCATCTCTACACACCTATTTTGCTCCAGGTACATAAGTATTGCTGCTAACCTACTTTAAAGTATGTTAATAATAGCAGTATTTCTATCTGTAGTTTATGGGTACTTTGTATATGTATTTTCTAGATATTGTGGGCTTCCACTGTGTACCAAGAAGAGTTAATTCCAAATCGTTTAGTGACTTGCCAGTTGGTAGTGAATAACTGCACTGGAATTTCATTTGCATCTGCTGCTATTTTACTTGAAGTTTTAGTTGAAAGTTGTTATCATAGATATAAAAGCTTTCTGAAAGGGTGAAGCCCACTAGACACATTTGTATCAGATGTGCTGAGATGTTCTCAGAAAAGAACATATTCTTTACAGCCCTGGGTCTTTCCACTACTTCACTTCTATCTATATCCAATATTTAGCACTCTGTTTAAATAGATAATTAATCTGACTTCAGTATTGCCCAGCTGGTGACAGCCATGTGTACATTCATCTCTGTGTGCTAAGACCAACGTGTTCTCTTGACAAAACTGTTAACCTTTGCTTTGCTTCATTCTGTATACCAAATTTGTCTGTTATTCTAGGTATCTCTTGACTTCCTACTTCTGTATTCCAGTCCCCTATGATGAAAAGGACATCTTTTTTTGGTGTTAATGCTAGAAGGTCTGTAGGTCTTCATAGTACCCATCAACTTCAGCTTCTCTGGCATCAGTGTTTGGGGTGTAGGTTTGGATTACTGTCATATAGAATGGTTTGCCTTGGAAGCAAAGCAAGATCACTCTGTTGTTTTTGAGATTGCATCCAAGTACTGCATTTCAGACTCTTTTGCTGACTATGAAGGCTACTCCATTTCTTTTAAGGGATTTTTTTCCTTAATAATATAATATGTTATCTGAATTAAATTCACCCATTCCTGTCCATTTCAGTTCACTGATTCTAAGATGTTGATGTTCACTCTTGCCATCTCCTGATTGGCCAGATTCAACTTACCCTGATTCACGGGCCTAACATTCCAGGTTGCTATGCAATATTGCTCTTTACAGCATGACTCCACTTTCACCAGAAGACACATCCACAGCTGAGTGTCATTTCCGCTTTGGCCCAGCCTCTTCATTCTTTCCTGAGATATTAGTAATTGCCCTCTGTCCTTCCCTCGTGGCTCAGAAGGCAAAGAATTCGTTTGCAATGCTGGAGACCTGGGTTTGATCCCGGGATCAGGAAGATCCCCTGGAGGAGGAAGTGGCAGCCCACTTCAGTAATCTTGCCTGGAGAATTCCATGGACAGGGGAGTTTGGTGGGCTACAGTCCATGGGGTCACAAACAGTCAGACACGACTGAGCAACAGACACTTCCCCAGGAGCATGTTGGACGTCTTCTGACCTTGGGGGCTCATTTTCTGGTGTAATATGTTTGCTCTTTCTTACTGTTCAAGGGGCTGTCCAGGCAAGAATACAGGAGTGGTTTGCCATAGCCTCCTCCAGTGGCCCACATTTTGTGAGAACTCTCCACTGTGTGTCCATCCTGGGAGGCCCTACATGGCGTAGCTCATAGTTCAGTGAGTTATGCAAGGCCTTTTGCATAATAAGGCTGTGATTCATGAAGGGGATTAAATAGATAGATAGATAATCTCTGCCCTGTATTATTGCAAAACAATTCCAACTGATCATACATCAGCTCCTACTTTCCTTCTTCTGCAGCCACAGTTAAAGTCTAAAAGCATTTTGTTCATGAACGCTTAAGTTTCCAAACTTTCATTAGATAGATAGATAGATAATTTCTTCCCTGTATTATTGCAATGCAATTCCAGCTGATCATACATAAACTCCTCCTTTCCTTCTTCTGCAACCACAGCGAAAGTCTAAAAGCATTTTATTCATGAAACCTTAAGTTTCCAAACTTTCATTGGTTTTCCATTGCCCCTAGGAAAAATCTAGTCTTTTATGTGGCTTAAAAGGCCCAGGTCTCTACTGACGTCTGCAGCTTCATCTCCCTACCTTGTGCCTTCTGCATTGCTCTTCTTTCTCGTTCTTCTAAGGCTCTCTCTTGAATTTGAAAATACTATTTCTGCTGCAAAACCACTGTGTCATTCCCTTCAATTTCTGTCTAAAAAATTCCAACTAATTCTTTAACTGTAGGCCAAATGTCTTCTGGTAGACCTCTCTTTTACTCTCAGATCACTTGAGGTCCACATGTACTCCTAGGGCATCTGTGTTTCTCTTTTATTAGCTTTCTTTATACTCAGAACTATTTATTGATTAAAAAAAACTTTGTGAGTCTACCACATTTTGGTTACTTGTCACTGTGGCATCAATGTTTTATTTGGTTGTGAAATTAAAAAATAAGAACAAGGAAAAATTAAAAAGACAATATTTGAATGAATGGATGGATGGATATAGAAATAAAATAATGGGTATAGATTTGGGTTAAAAAAAAAAAAAAACTAGTGGTTCTCCAGCTAGGTTTCTATCTACTATCTAGCTTTTTAAAAAATTACACTATTAAAAAAAACAAAGAAATTCAAAAACAAATTTAACAAGTCAACTTATGGGATATTTTTACATTAATAGAGGTTAAGGGAATGACAATTTAACATACAAGATATGACATTTTGCAAATAGAGGACAAAGACAGTGATGGATATGATGAAAAAGCACACTCGAGCAGATTAGGAAACTAGTTTGGAATCAAACTTTCAATGATGTTCCTAACTATGGTATAAACGCATCTGTTTCAGTATTTAAACACTGATGAGAGCACAAATGAAATGGAAATTTCACCCTAATTTGAAGGTAAATTTTGTCTACTGTCCATCTACAGGTTATTTTCACTATCAAATGGAAGACTCTAGGAAGAAAAAGAAAGTTTAAGGTTTTTCAATTAAACATTTAGAGCTTTAAAGATTTAGCAATATTTTGTTCTTTTCAACTCCAGAAATAATGACCTACATATTTCCCTGAGACAATAAATATTTTTTATATAAAACTGCAGGATAATTATTAAAAGCAAGATGTCCCCAGGTGGCAAGAAATGGCATTTTCAGTGACACTTTATTTACAATTAGGGAAATTCTAGTTTGAGATGGGATTGATTTAACCAATGTGCATTGTGTATGGGTAGATTCAGAATTTTATGCTGAAATATCACTAACACTGCTTATGAGCAGTTCTATGTGATTATGAAATGACTGCTTTATCTCCACACTTGTGCTCTTTCCATTTCAAATGAAAGTAAAAGCCCAAGGTTGTTCAAGTAATGAGGGGGTTATGAGAAAGCAGCCTATCAAATATGCTAATGAGTTAACTGGATTGAAAGTTTATTACTGTGATATCAGAAATACTCTGTTTGGGCTTCAAATGGAAAAGGACTATTTAAAATTTTTCTTTTAAGTTTCTAAAATGACATTATAATATCTTTTTACAAGGCAACCCACACACAGGCATACACTCCCTGTTCAAAATGAATTAGGTCTTCATCCATAAACCAACGCTTTGAACCTGCATCTCCACTGGCACAATTGGTGGTTTTGTTCCTTTAATAGAACTTTCCAAGCTATAGACTTCCTCCACTGACAAGTGTTTTGAGAAAGGTGACTATTCTAAACAGCAAAGTTTTTACTATAACCAATTTAATCAAGATGGAGACGTGAGCTCTTTTGAAGTGATTGGATTTGCTACTAAGTGTTGCAGCTTCCGGCTCAGCCTCTATCAGCAGGTACATGACTTCTAGGTATGGAGGGAAGCAATTATTATGCTGTTTAGAATGCAGAGAACTCTAGAACAATAGAGGTACTTATTAAAAATTGATTTTTTTATTGATAGCTATCATTTATTGTCCAGGAAAGGAAATCTAAAATATTAAAATTTAATAAAAATATTTTAAAAGTAGAGTCATTACTTTGCCAACAAAGGTCCATCTAGTCAAGGCTATGGTTTTTCCAGTAGTCATGTATGGATGTGAGAGTTGGACAATAAAGAAAGCTAAGCACCGAGAAACTGATGCTTTTGAACTGTGGTGTTGGAGAAGACTCTTGAGAGTCCCTTGGACTGCAAGGAGATCCAATCAGTCCATCCTAAAGGAGATCAGTCCTGAATATTCACTGGAAGGACTGATGCTGAAGCTGAAGCTCCAGTAATTTTGGCCACCTGATGCAAAGAGCTAACTCATCAGTAAAGTCCCTCATACTGGGAAAGATTGAAGGCAGGAGGAAAAGGAGATGACAGAGGAGGAGATGGTTGGATGGCATCACTGACTCAATGGACATAAGTTTGAGCAAGCTCTGGGATTTGATGATGGACAGGGAGGCCTGGCGTGCTGCAGTCCATGGGGTCACAAAGAGTTGGACACGACTGAGCAACTGAACTGAACTGAATCATTTATTGTCCACGAAAGAAAATCTAGATACAACAGTCCGTGTTTTTATTACCATTATATCAGACTGCCAGGATTTTTTGCTATGAGAAATCCAACTTTGACATATCACAACTTCTTTGACTGATGCTCTTGCACCACACAGTTTTAGTTTGCACGGTGCATAATTCATCATGCAATTATAACAAAATCTCAGAGTGGCAAAATCAAGAAGCAAGAATAAAGAGGAAAATGATTATTCCTGTTGTCTCTGTTCCATAGAAGTTGAATTATGTTGAATTTGAACTGAGGCTTCTGAGAAAACAATGAAGGGAATGACTTGACCCTGTAATACCATTGGATGAACACAGATTCTCTACTCAAGGAAAATGTTTACTTTCTTATTTGTGAATAAATTTTCCCAGAAGAAGACAGACATTATAATTGTATTAATTTCAAAACACTTATAGGGCAGGAATGCATTAAAACACCTCCAAAAGTTCTCCTCCTCCATAAAAGCAATGAGATTGGCAACAGTGATCAAGGGTCAATTTTTCTAAAATTTGGAAACTAGGGCTTCCTGACTGGCTCAGTGGTTCAAGAATCCTCCTGTAATGCAGGAGACACAGGACAAGTGGGTTTGATCCCTGGGTCGGGAAGATCCCCTGCAGGAGGAAAATGGCAACCCACTCCAGTATTCTTGCCTGAAAAATTCCACGGACAGAGGAGCCCGGTGGCCTACAGTCCAAAGGGTCATAAAGAGTCAGACACTTGCAACAATTTGTGTATTCTTTATTCAAGATTTTATGAAATCTCATTTTTAAAAACAGTGAGGTTTATGGCATTTCAAATTTCATTAGTACCAGGTCCCTCTCTACTAGTTCTGTGGTAGCCTTGAGAACCAACAGCACATAATAAAAGGGAAAACTAACAGCCTAGAATCTTCTAGAGGGAATGAAATGGGGCTGGATTGCCTCCAAAATGCAATTCCCTTGACTTCCTGGAAACCCCACTGGCAGGACTTACTTTATTTAACCTGGTTGAGACCTGTCACAAGGTAAACAGTCTTCTCCTGAGGGTGTTGTTGAAAATATAAGTGGCCATTATTTATCATCACAGCTACCTGAAGCAATGAGTTGGGGCAAATGACAAGCTGATCAAAACAAAAGGAAAAGCTGGAGAAGGAGATGCCCTTATGAGACTTGGAAAGCATCAGTGTTTTTCTGGGGAACTACAAGGTAACATGCATGTGTAGTATTGTGTGAAATCCTAGAAATGGTATGTACAGGGCTGCGTACATGCTTAGGAGAAACCTAAGACCCACTCCAGTACCCTTGCCTAGAAAACTCCACGGATGGAGGAGCCTGGTGGGCTGCAGTCCATGGGGTCGAAAAGAGTCAGACATGACTGAGCGACTTCACTTTCACTTCTTTCAAGACTGTCCTAATCTCTCTATATTGGTTGACTTTCAGGCCCTGTGAAGGCAGAAAATGAAGGCCAAAATGGAGTAAGAATCTGTCTCTGTGTTGAAGACATGCCCTAACATGACCAAAATTCCCTTAACAATGACTAGGAGACATATTGGTACAAACACATATTGGTTACAAGTCCTTTATCTGATAAGGATTTAGTATCCAGAACATATTTTAAAAACTTACAAGCTAACAATAAAAAGACAAATAAATCCAATTTAAAATTAAGAACATGAGTATTTTCCCTAAAGAAGACACACAAATGGCCAACAAGCTCAAAAAAGAAAAAGGTATTCAACATCATTAGTTATTAGGGAAATGATAAGTGCAGCCACAATAGAATACCACTTTATGGCTACTAGGATGGCTATAATAAAAAACACAGACAATAACAAGTGCTGTCAAGGATGTGGAGATGAGAGCCTTCACAGACTGCTAGTAGGAATGTAGACTGGTGTCACCATTTTGAGTGAGAGTTGGGGAGCTCCTCAAAAAGTTAAACATAGAGCTATCTTTATGATCCAGTAATTCTATCCCTTAGTATATACCCAAGAGAACTGAAAATATATATTTACTCAAAAACTGGTATGCAAATATTCATAGCAGCATTATTTACAAGAACCAAAGATTAAAAACAACCCAATGTCTGTTAACTGATGAATGGATAAACAAATATTCTATATTCATTTCAGCCTTGAAAAGAAAAATGAAATACTGTTCCTGATGCAATATCCATAAACTTTGAAAATAAAAATGAATGATAAATGAAAACCTATGCTAAATGAAAAGATCTCCATATAAAAGGCAATATACTATATAATTCCATACATATGAAATGTCTAGAATGGGCAAATCCATGGAAACTAAAAGTAGCTTAGTAAAAAGTAGCTTAGCCATGTGGCTGGTAGGGCGAGGAGAGGGGAAGGGTCCTAGGAAATGATTACTAATGGGTATGGACTCTCTTTATGGGATGAGAAAAGTGTTCTTGAATTAGATACTGATGAGGGTTCTGTCACTTGTGAATATACTTATGATTACTGAAATGTATACTGTAAAAGGAGAAATTTTATCGTGTCTCAGTTAAAAAACTGGTAACTCATTCACTAAAGAAAAGAGAGAAAAAATTCACTTTGATGTCAATATTTGTACACATTCAAAATAATCAGATATTACAATATTAAATAAAAGTTTAGGGGAAAATATTGCCTTTGGAACAATAGCAACCCCCCAAAAAATATTCCTTAGTAGGATCTCAAAGTATATTTGCATTCAGATTACTACATTAATATGATGGATTTGAGTCTTAGATAATTAAGGCAAATATTTACATGATAAGTTCCTAAAATATCAACACTGATTGATGTCTGAGTTTAAAAATTTTCCTGTTTATAGATGAGATCTATGAAGTTTAACTACTTATTTTTTAGTTTTCTGAACAGATATTTTAATATAAGTATAGTTGATTGAAATCTTTGTAAAATAGCATATCTCCTCAAAAGTTTGTAGAACAAACTAACTTTAGTAACAAACAAAAAGCTGACATAATGACATATATTGATGAAAAATAGATATGCTTTGGTTTTCTGAATCAGAAAGGTGATAAATAATTAACGGTGGGGCATAACTCAAGAGTCTTAAGGTTGAAGCCTGAGTGAAAAATTAGCATCCTGTAGAACGGTCTGGGAATTTGAGAGCATTCATTTCTCCTGAAGTTTCACCTTACAAATCCATGCTTCTTTGTTTAATCTCTTTCATCCATTCCTCTATTCATTACTATACTCATTCACTTATTTTATTTAACTGAGATATTTGATATTCAATTAATCATAAGCATTTATGAAGTAGCTAATGGTGCAAAACAGGGGCTTCCGAGCAAAATATAGTTTAAATGTAATGAATATAAGACTAGTAGAGATTATAAATCTTCTTTCATGTAATTGCAGAATGAACTTAAGGCCACATGTGGAAATATTTTGAAGTATAACAATTATACATCTCTACTAAAGGAATTCAAATGAAGGAATATCATGGCAAGAAGGTCTTTTTTATAAATAGTTTAAAAAGTTTTTGAGCAATGCAAACATTGTTTAAAATGCCTTACAGTAAGTCCTGACTACAATCCTTAAAGTAGGCACTATTATGATCATTGTTATAGATGGTTACTATGCAGTGGACTTTTCAAGATTTTTTACAACATTTTGCTGTTGCTGGGTTGGGAAGGTCTCCCGGAGTAGCAAACGGCAACCTGCTCCAGTAATCTTGCTGGAAAATTCCATGGATGAAGGAGCCTGGCAGGCTCCAGTCCATGGAGTCACAAAGAGCTGGACGTGACTGAGTGACTGAGCGCACACAGACAATATTTGCTGTGATATGATTATCTGGACTTTGATGGGATGATTAACTTGGTATGAAAAGCCTTAGGGAAAAAGAGAATTTCAAGTTTGAAAAATAAAGAGAATGGAAAAGAAAAATACAGGAAGACAATATGCCTGATGGAAACTGAGGCTGATGGGAGTTAGTGTTTGGGAAGGTGAAATGGACAAAGTGTGGCCAGTTAGAGCTGGGAATGACAGACTAAGAGTTTTGGAAATAATCTGGAGAAAGACACTGGAAGTTTTGAGTGAAGGAATAGAATTATGACAGCAGTGTTTTCTGAAGAGTATTCTTGTCAGGTACCACACTTTTGATTGTGGTGCTGGACAAGACTCTTGAGAGTCCCTTCGACAGGCAGGAGATCAAATTAGTCAATCCTAAAGGAAATCAATCCTGAATATTCATTGGAAGGATGGATGCTGAAGCCCCAATACTTTGGCCACCTGATGTGAAGAGCCAACTCACGGGAAAAGACCCTGAAGCTGGGAAAGATTGAGGGCAGGAGGAGAAGAGGGTGATGACAGACGATGAGATGGTTGGATAGCATTATCAACTCAATGGACGTGAGTATGAGCAAATTCTGGGAGACAGTGAAGGACAGGATGAACTAGCGTGCTGTAGTCCATTGGGTCACAAAGAGTCAGACACGACTCGTGACTGGACAGCAATAACATGGGTTATTTGCATGAGACATCACTGACGGAGTGATAAATCAATCATGAAGTAAGGTCTGCACCATGGACGTCAAATCCTTAGTCAAGAATGTGGGAATAAGTAGATTCAAGTAAGTATGGCCCTTCTAAAATCAAAAGAATAGCTTTCTATGGCAACGCTATCTATTCCTTCTACATTGCATATACAACCACTTTTTCTGAGATCATGCTTTGATTAATGAGATTTCTAGACTACAGATCACTCAGTTATCCACTCCCCAATCTATTGCTTTATTTTTTATTCACTTAAGTTTTTAAAATCCAGTTGAGTTTGTAAGGTCCATCTTTTAACTAACATCCCCACCAATACTTTAATCTCCCTTGCTTATCTGTATTTCATCAAAAATTCTAATGGGTTAGAAAAACACATAGATAATTATTTTTATACAAAAATTCTCTGTACTTCAACCCTAACCTCCCACCCAAGAAGTCAAATACTGTTTCAGAGTCACACAATGGGATAAAATGACATCACTAAAAATTCTTGTTCACCAACCTCAGAAGTGCTTTCAGCTTTGCCACACCTTCTGTTATTCACTGAGTCAACATTCTCCCACTTCTCAAAATGTATTAATGCTTTTAAAAATATTGTTTTATTTTAAATCTTACACAAAACTGAAGAGAGGCCATGAGTTCTGTCATTTGCTTCAACGATTATCAGCATAGCCAAATTTGCTTCATCTAATGCAACACACAGCTCCTTCATGATGTGTTATTTTAAAGGTAGACTTGGGCTTCTTCTTGTTTTATCCTTTAATAGTTCAGAGAGTATCTCTAAAAGACATGAACACTATTTTCAACGTAGCCACAACATTACTGTTACAAATTATGATAATTTCTTATCACTAAACATCTCTTAAAGCTCTTTGATGGTGATGATGATGAAGATGATGATGATTTTTACAGTTGGTTTGACTGCAGTCAGGATAAAAATAGTATACCTACATAGATATATAGGTTGTATCTTTTGATTGCAGTTTCTTCACTCTTCATCTTTGTTTCCCTTGCCATTTTGTTATTGAAAATCAAATTATTTGTATTATAAAGTCTCCATTGTTTTAAAAATTACTAACTACCTAATTTTATTATCTTTTTTGAGGGGGTGGTCAAGCCATGGGGAGCAGAAGATGAGATGGTTAGATAGCATCACCAACTCAATACATGAATTTGAGCAAACTCTGGGAGATAGAGGAGTACAGAGGAGCCCGGCATGCTGCGGTCCACTGGGATCACAAAGAGTCAGATACTACACAGTGACTGGACAACAACAAGCCATCTTTATTGAAGGGCTTTGGGGGAGGGTGGAAGGGTTAAGAAAACAGTAAGATCCAACCTCCTTTCCATGACTAGGATTCTCCAACTTCAGAGTGCTGAGAACTATTGTCTGTTTTTGTTTTTTTTTAATTTGGGTTCCAGTTGATTTACAATGTTGTGTTAGTATCACTGAAGAAGGAAACGGCAACCCACTCCAGTCGTACGGCCTAGAAAATTCCGTGGATGGAGGAGCTGGTAAGCCACAGCCCATGTTAGTATCAGGCATACAGCAAAGTGATTTAGTTATCCATACACATATAGTCACTCTCTTTCAGATCTTTTCTTGTATAGAGCATCACAAAATGCTGAGTCGAGGTCTCTGCGCTGTGCAACAGGTCTTTGTTGGTTATGTATCCTATAATATAAAATAGATAATCTGGTTGCTTAAATGGTAAAGAAACTGCCTCCATTGCAGGAGACCCTGACTCAATCCCCAGGTCAGGAAGATCCCCTGGAGAAGGGAATGACAACCCACTCCAGAGTCCTCGGCTGGGAAATCCCAAGGTCAGAGGAACCTGGGAGGCTACTGTCCATGGGGTCTCAAAGAGTCAGAGCTCACTGAGTGACTAACACTCTCACTTTCACCTGTTTAACGCTAATCTCAAACTCCTGATTTATCCCCCCACCCCATATTTCCCCTTTGGCTATATAAGTTTGTTTTCAGTATCTGTTTCTGTTTTGTAAATAAGCTTATGTGTATCATCTTTTAAAACATATTCCACATATGAGTGCTATCATACAGTGCTTGTCTTTGTCTGGCCTATTTCACTTGTGTGATAATCTCTAGGTCCATACATGTTGCTGCAATCGGTCTTACTTCCTTCTTTCTTGTGACTGAGTAATATTCCATTGTATATGAGTGCCACATTTTCTTAAAAGGTTTCTTTATCCCCCATTTCCCCAGAAAACTGGCAGTTAGATCTAGAGACCTGTCAGGTTCACTTCTAATGGTTTTCGTAAGAATTCATCATAGATGGTGCTGTGGTGCCTCAGCATGATGTTATGATTTGACAGTGGGATCAGATATTATTAGCCTGACTCGCCTGTTATCCCGGAGAAGGCAATGACACCCCACTCCATTCCTCTTGCCTGGAAAATCCCATGGACTGAGGAGCCTGGTAGGCTGCAGTCCATGGGTCGCGCAGAGTCGGACACGACTGAAATGATTTAGCAGCAGCAGCAGCCCGTTATCCTTTCATGAATAATTTAAGTAGTCATGGATGACTATTGTTTAGATCTATTAAGGTTTGCAAAATGGTAGCATTTTATTTTTTAATTCCTTACTCTACCATGCAAACAAAGCTAAGAGGAAAAAGGAAAAATGTGGTAGAAATGTGTTGTGGCAGTCACAGTACGGGTTGGAAAAGAATTTCCAGACACAGAGTAGGAGAAAGGAATGAGTTTATTAAGAATGAACAGCGGAGATAATGTGGGCACCTCTGGCAGGTCAGGGAGAGTCAATGCTTTCTGTGGTTTAGTAGAAAATTTTTACAGCCTCGAGACAAAACAAATTCCTGCTGGAAGGGTAGCTTTATGTGATTGGTGAATTACACAGGGCTTCCCTGGTGAATTATATAGGGTGAATATATACAGGGTGAATTATACAAGGTGAATATACAGGGTAAATAATACAGGGTGAATATACAGGGTGAATTATACAGGGTGAATATACAGGGTGAATAATACAGGGTGAATATACAGGGTGAATTATACAGGGTGAATATACAGGGTGAATTATACAGGGTGAATATACAGGGTGAATATACAGGGTGAATTATGCAGGGTGAATATACAGGGTGAATATACAGGGTGAATATACAGGGTGAATTATACAGGGCTTCCTGGTGGCTCAAGCAGTGAAAAATCCACTTCTAATACAGGAGACATGGGTTTGATCCCTGGATTGGGAAGATCCTTTGGAGAAAGGAATGGCTACCTACTCCAGTATTCTTGCCTGGAAATTCTATGGGCTGAGAACCCTGGTGGGCTCACAAAGAGTTGACTGACACTAACAGGGTGACTACTGGGGTGGACCCCTAATTTGGGGTCAGAAAGCTTGCTGGCAATGATCAGGGAGGCTTTGGGCAATGGTTACAAAGGGGCTCAGTCAGTTTCAGAGGTGACCTTGGTTCTGGGCTCTGCTTCTGTAACCTTGGTGCAAGACCTCTCATCAGCAGGGCAGAACTCCACAGAAGGGATTGTGTACTGTATTTCTTGTATTCTCAACTTCCTTTTATTTTATATCACCAAATAGGCGAGGACTGGGCTGGCAAAACTTCATCTTTAGTTTGGAAGAGGTAGAGGAAGGAACATTAACACGCATCAACAAATTTTGTCCCTGACTTAAATAAATATTACAGAGATGAGCACAAAGAAAGAAGCTGCAAATTCTTCTTGGGACTTAGAATTATGAATAGGTGGAAAAGTAGGGTCTGTGTGTGTGTGTGCATTGATACCTGCCTGGAAAGATAAAACTGGAGAAGATGCAGAAAATGGTGGACTTATTAATCACGCAATTTTTTTTCTTCACAGAGAGATGAACAGACTTAAGCAACAGAATGTGAAAACTTTGTGTTGTAGTAAGATTTCTAACGGTGTGAAGTGTGGGCTGACTAGGGAAAGGACTGAAGGCAGAGCAGTGAACTCCTTGTTCCTGCAGCTGAAGTGGAAAATGATGAAAGTGGGAGCCTGTAGCCGCAGTCGAGATGGTCCTTTGTACCATTAGCGCGGTGCATGTTAAACTACACCATAATTCTAGTCTGTCTTCTACATTGAGCTGCAATGAATATAAAATAAAGGTAATGGGAGCAGTTTGCCTCAGGTGTAGGCAATAAAAGTAGATAATTTTTAAATGCCAATAAAAACGACTATACATTGATCTACTTTTTATTATTACCATGCAACTGCAATTCTAAACAGCATTCGTATTAAAGTACTCCTCCCAGACGAAAAATATTTTGTTGGTCTAAGTTCTCATTCATTTGTTTCTTTTCCTGAGTTTTAACTAATCAGTTCCCATTTGGTGTCTCAGCAGCATTTTAGAGAAAACATAATTTCCCTCTAGCTTAGTGTCTATGGCTGCACATAGAGACCGAGGACCAGAGGAAAAAGAGACTGGGCGGGTCTAGGAAGAATTTATTCCTGAGAATATAATCTGGAAGGGCTCCCCAGGTGGTTCAGCAGGTAAGAGTCTGCCTGCAATGCAGGAGACTCAGAAGTGGATTCGATCCCTGGGTCGGGAAGATCCCCTGGAGGAGGGCATGGCAAGCCACTCCAGGATTCTTGCCTGGATAATCCTATGGGCAGAGGGGCCTGGCAGGCTGCAGCTCGTAAGGTCACAAAGAGTTGAACACAACTGAAGTGACTGAACACGCATGCATGAAGGTTACTATTAAAGCATTCTTCATGAATATATTCTTCAACATAAGAACGATATATTCATTTTAAAACTGTATTCAGAAGTACTGACAATAATATTTTTTTCTAATACCATGTTTTAAATTGGGCTTTCCTGGTGGCTCACATGGTAAAGCATCTGCCCGCAATGCAGGAGACCCAGGTTTGCTCCCTGGGTTGGGGAGATCCCCTGGAGAAGGCAGTGGCTACCCACTCCAGTCTCTTGCCTGGAGAATTCCATGGACAGAGGAGTCTGGCAGGCTATAGTCCATGGGGTCACAAAGAGTCAGACACGACTGAGTGACTGACACTTTCACTCCTTTTCAATTGGAGGATACTTGTTTTACAACGTTGTATTGGTTTCTGCCATGCGTGACTGTGAATGAGCCGTGAGTACCTTATGCACGTGTCCCCTCCCTCCTGATGCCCCTCCCGCCCCACCCCGCATCCCTCCCCTCCAGGTCGGCTAGGGCGCCGAGCCGGCCCCTCTGGCTTATATAGCCGCTTCCCGCCAGCTGTCTGTTTCACACGTTGATGTCGCTGTTCGGTCCCTAAGCCATGCTTGCCTCCTTGTGACCCCGTGGATGAGCACGCCCGGCTTCCCTGTCCTTCACCATTTCCCGCAGTTTGCTCAAACTCATGTCCACTGGGTCAGTGATGCCACCCAACCATCTCTCCTCTCTTGCCCTCTTCTGCCCTCAATCGTTCCCAGCACCAGGGTCTTTTCCAATGAGTTGGAAACCGCAGCTAGGAATTTTACACATGATAGTGTACATACGTCAATGCTACTCTTCATTTACCACAGTCTGCTTACATATTTAAGTATTAGCTTTTCTCATTCCTTCTAGAGTCCTCTTTTCAATTCTCATACATACAAATCCAAATTCCCTTGCAAGTCCCCGTTCAAATTCCGCTTCTACCATAAAACTGTCTCTTCTATGATATGTTTGAAATTAAATCCATTATTATTTCTTATTCACTGCTGTGTCTTTAATACACTTGGTAAAATGCTTTGCCCATAGTAGACACCCTTGAAGTAGGCATGAATCACTTTGAATCCATTTACATAGAAATTTTACCTGACTTACAAGATTCTTTCACCCCTGTAGTGTGTGATTCCTTTAGCCTCTGTATGTCACACTTCAAAGAGAATGCTTTGGGGACTAAAGAATAGAAAGAGAGAAAAAAAGTTGCAAAAAAATAGATTTATTTTTAAAGGTTTATAAGCATATCTTCGAAATTGCATCCTTTTTCAATGAACATAACTATTTCTGGTAATCTTGCTTAACTAACCTATACTAAAATCATTAGTATACAAGGCCACAGGTTATGTTTACTTTATGCCAAAGGTGACTAGATCTCTAGCTGGAGATGCTTAAAACATACTTATCAAAATTGTAATAAGCTATGAAATATTTTTAAATTAATCTTTGAGTAACCTCTCATGAGGGATCAGTAATATAGGACTAATGAGTGAGATTTGGCCTGAAAACATAAAGGAGCTTTCAGCTAGCCTAGTTAGGCAGGAAGAGTATCTATCAAAGATTGTTTAGGAGATTATTACATTAAAAAGAATGTTTACTCTTTTGCCAAAGTCATTCATACCTACTGTGTGCCAGAAGTTGTCTAGGTATTGTTTCTCCTCATAGAAAAAAAAATAAGATCTTAACCTATGTTAAAAAAAATCTTTCAAATCAATGTAAAACACAAATGTCTATCATTACTCTTATATATCATAAAACACAAATAATATGTAAAAAAAGACAAATGGTTTTAGAGTGATCTGATATTTCTGAGAATGGCATGATTAATAATTCTCTATCAATGGATTAAAAAAAGCTTTGGAGATTAGGTGCTATTTAAATTGAAATGCGCAGTATGGGAAAGATTTAAAATGTGAATGAAAAACTTTTGTGTATTTTGTGGGGGAAGTGACTTCAGGGTGCAGATAGAGCCTTTTAATTAATTTTATTTAAAAGATTCTAATTAAATTTTAATAAAATATTTAAATAATTTTATTATGTAAATATAAGTAAAAGATTTATTTAAAGTCTTTTACTTTTAAATAACTAGTAAATGGGGTTCGGTTTGCTTCTAGCTGTGAATCTGAAAAAAATGGATTTGTTCTATAGTAGATTACAAATGGTCACGGATTCCTTGTTTCTTCCATGAAGAGGAGTACTCTCCCAAGAGGAGTGTATCTCCATATCACTTGCATTTAAAATAACTTGCTTTGACCGAAAGAAGGCAGGTAAGTGATGTTGTATGCGTCTGCAGCCAGGGCTCCAGATCCCTGCAACTTCTTGTCTGAAATGTTTGGAATCACCATGTGAACAAATCTGGGCTAGATTTCTGGAGAGGAGGGGTAGAAGACTAAGACAACTTGCTGAAACCTGTCAATGTCAAATATGGAAAGAGACTATTACAGATTACTTGATTCCTGACAAATTATCAGTCTGTTGTCCAGGTGAGTAAGCCCAGGTGAGATCAGTGAGAGAACAGCCCAGCTGATTTCAGTCCAAGTTGCCAGTTCTTGGAATCATAAGCTGATAAATTGTTGCTATTTATAAGCCACTAAATTTTGGAAGTGGTCTTTTGCCAGACAAAGGTAAATTGATATGGATCCACTTTATTGAGGACCTATAATGTGACACTAATGTTTTTAGACTTTATTCTTCAAAAAGTAGGGGCTGTATTACATCATCAACAAATAGTGGAATTTGAATTTTTTTTTTTTTTTTGGAATTTGAAATTAAAAACACACTATCATTAACATTCAGTTCAGTTCAGTTCAGTTCAGTCGCTCAGTCCTGTCAGACTCTTTGTGACCCCATGAACCGCAGCACGCCAGGCCTCCCTGTCCACCGCCAACTGCTGAAGTTTACCCAAACTCATGTCCATTGAGTCGGTGATGTCATCCAACCATCTCATTCTCTATCCTCCCCTTCTCCTCCTGCCCCCAATCCGTCCCAGAATCAGGGTCTTTTCCAATGAGTCAACTCTTCGCATGAAGTGGCCAAAGTACTGGAGTTTCAGTTTCAGCATCATTTCTTCCAATGAACACCCAGGACTGATCTCCTCTAGGATAGACTGGTTGGATCTCCTTGCAGTCCAAGGGACTCTCAAGAGTCTTCTCCAGCACCACAATTCAGAAGCACCAATTCTTCGGCGCTTAGCTTTCTTCACAGTCCAACTTTCACATCCATACATGACCAATGGAAAAACCATAGCCTTGACCAGACAGACCTTTGTGGGCAAAGTAATGTCTCTGCTTTTTAATATACTATCTAGGTTGGTCATAACTTTCCTTCCAAGGAGTAAGCATCTTTTAATTTCATGGCTACAGTCACCATCTGCAGTGATTTTGGAGCCCAGAAAAATAAAGTCTGTCACTGTTTCCACTGTTTCCCCATCTATTTGCCATGAAGTGATGGGACCAGATGCCATGATCTTAGTTTTGTGAATGTTGAGCTTTAAGCCAACTTTTTCACTCTCCTCTTTCACTTTCATCAAGAGGCTTTTTAGTTCCTCTTCACTTTTTGCCATAAGGGTGGTGTCATCTGCATATCTGAGGTTATTGATATTTCTCCCGGCAATCTTGATTCCAGCTTGTGCTTCCTCCAGCCCAGCATTTCTCATGATGTACTCTGTATAGAAGTTAAATAAGCAGGGTGACAATATACAGCCTTGATGTACTCCTTTTCCTATTTGGAACCAGTCTGTTGTTCCATGTCCAGTTCTAACTGTCGCTTCCTGACCTGCATACAGGTTTCTCAAGAGGCAGGTCAGGTGGTCTGGTATTCCCATCTCTTTCAGAATTTTCCACAGTTTGTTGTGATCCACACAGTCAAAGGCTTTGGCATAGTCAATAAAGCAGAAATAGGTGTTTTTCTGGAACTCTCTTGCATTTTCGATGATTCAGCGGATGTTGGCAATTTGATCTCTGGTTCCTCTGCCTTTTCTAAAACCAGCTTGAACATCTGAAAGTTCACAGTTCACTGAACTGAAACCTGGCTTGGAGAATTTTGAGCATTACTTCATTAGCATGTGAGATGTGTGCAATTGTGTGGTAGTTTGAACATTCTTTGGCATTGCCTTTCTTTGGGATTGGAATGAAAACTGACCTTTTCCAGTCCTGTGGCCACTGCTAAGTTTTCCAAATTTGCTGGCATATTGAGTGCAGCACTTTCACAGCATCATCTTTCAGGATTTGAAATAGCTCAACTAGAATTCTATTAACATTAGCACTCCCTAAAATGAAACGTTTAGGAATAAATCTAACAAATATTTACAAGCTCCATATAAAGAAAACTACAAAACTCTGATGAATTGAATCAACTAATAACAAAATAAATGGAGATATATTCCATGTCCATGAATAGTAAGACTCAATATTCTCAAGATGTCAGTTCTCAACTTGATCTATATACTCAATGCAATTTCAATAAAAATCTCAGTAACTATTTTTGTGGATATAAGCAAACTGGTTATAAAGTTTATAGGAAGAGGAAAAAGACTGAAAATAGCCAATACAATACTAACAGAGAATAACAACGTTAGAGGACTGATGCTGTCCACCTTCAAGATTTAGCACAGAGGCTACAGTAATTAAGAAAATGTGATCTTCATTAAAAAAAAAAAAAGAAAAATATCAGTTAAATAAAATATAGATGCCCCTAAATAGACCCATATAAATATAGTCAACTGATCTCTGACAAAAAAGAAAAGGCAACACAGTGGAGCAAATGGTCCTAAAACAACTAGATGTCCACATGCAAAAAATGAAACTGAACACAGACCTTACACCCATAATGAATATTAATTCAAAATTGGTCACAGACCTGAATGCAGAATGCAAAACTATAAATCTCCTAGAAGATAACATATGAACTTTATTCATAGTTACCATAACTTCAAAGGAAACAAGTTGCCCTTTAGTAGATGAATGATTAATAAACTGTGGTAAATCCAGACAAGGAGATATTATTCAGCACTAAAAGAGAGAGAGAGAGAGACGTCAAGCAATGACAAGACATGGAAGAACCTTAAATGCATACTAATCAAAAGAAGCCAATCTGGGAAGACTATGGATAGCATGATTCCAACTATATAATCTTCTGAAAAAGATAATAGCATGCACATGTAAAAAGAACAATAGTTTCCAGTGGTTGAGTGAGGGGTGAAAAATGAACAAGCAGAACATGAAGGATTAGGGTAAAGAGAAAATACTCTCTATGGTACTGTAATGATGGATGTGTGTCATTATGCATTTATCCGAACTCATAGAATGTAAAATATCAAGAGTGAATAATAATATAAACTATGGACTTTGGGTGAGAATGATGCAACAATGTATGTTCATCAATTATAACAATGTACCCTCTGGTGAGGCATGTTGATATTGGAGGAAGCTATTCATTTTGGAGGGTAAGGAATACATGGGAAGTTTCAGTACCTTCCTCTCAATTTTGCTGTGAACCAAGCCTTAAAATGATTATGCAATAAAATGGTGTCCACCAACCTAACACAGGACAGCCATTATTACCTAACTGCTGGGTTGCACCTTCTCTGGCCTTTTGGTTAGAGAAAGCAGGCTTTTGCTGATGCTTTTTTCCCCCCGCACCTGTTAGTTTTTCTGTGTTCCAGCTTCTTCAGCTATAAACAGGCAAAAAGAAAACCCAAGAAACTCCAACAATATGCTGTTCTTTGGGTCCTAACGCCTCTAGTCAGCTTTCCCTCTTTTAACAGCCTTTCAGAGTCTCTTAAGAGTGTCCACATATAATGTCTAGGGTTTTGGGGTATACTGAGTGAAAAAAATAGGGAAAGTATATCTATTCAAAATTGAAAATCTCACAATTTCACTTGTATTTTCTTCTCTCATCTCAGTTAATACTCAATATGTTTCCAGTTTAATAATGAAACATCAGGTCACAAGTTAAGTAAATCCTGTACATCAAACAGTATTTTTTGATACCATTTGAGTGTCAAAGGAACATCATATGAGCATCAAAATGCATTTATTCTCTAAAAATATTCAAATTCAGTGCCTGCTTCCAGGTTTTCTGACTTTTGGCAACCTTCTAGATTTTATCTACTGGTATTTTGGTAAAGTTTTAAGTAGTAGCTTTAGTCTAAGCCATCTTTAAATTTTGAAGTCTCCTTTTTCTCGAAGAAGAGTTTTCATTCTAGCTTCCTCCCTTGATCCTCCTGTAGCCCCAGTTGGGACAAGACAGGAACTAGTCTCTGGTGAAAGCATAATAGTATGGGAGAATCAGACCACGAGCTTCTTCCCAAGGGAAATGGCTAGTAATTTGTATTTCTTGAGTATGTTATTAAACTTTGAGCCAAATTCTTGGTGCTCAATAGACTATTAAGGAAGTAGGATCTAATTTTCTAAGAAGGACTTTAAGGGTAGGCAATCTTATGGGAATCACACCTCTTGTGGTAGAGATATGAAGATCTGAAATAGTTCTCATTTACCAGATTCTTACCACTGCAATTCTATTTGAAATTTTGTGTTGGAAATAATAGAGGAGGGTGTGAGGTATTCTTCATATCTACTCTCTGCCCTTCAGTGCTGGGCTTTCTGTCACAGTGGGATCACCTCTACTGAAACGCATTTCAAAGCTCATTTACCAACTGCTTGTACTCATGTTCGGAAAATGGAAAGTGTTGGTAGGAATTGAAATGTGGGAAGCTAGGATAACCTATCCCCTTTGTCTTGCTTTGGGAGGCATCTTTGGAAGTGACCATGACTCATTAGAGACTATAGTTCTTATTGAACAGCTTATTCCTCTCTATTAGAAATTTTCCATCTGACGGTACTGGTTCCAAAGATTCTGGTAAGCCCACTACCTGTTTTTCTCCTTCATCTCCAGGAGTGGTGCGATGCTTTACTTCAGTTACCTCATTTAAATCTTCTCTGTCATGTTATGCATATCCCTGCTATCCCTAAGGTCACATTAGTGGTAGTGGTAGAGATGGCATTTGAATAGTAACAACCTAACCATAAGCTCTGTCCATTTAACCAGTGTGTTGCGGCTACACTTAGCCAACTTAGTGGGTGGGACTGCCAACCTTCCCAAAATGAAATGCAGAATTTAAGAGTAGCTCTTTCACTAAAACCTGATAGGTTATTCAAGGCAAATCATGCATTTGGGTTTTCTTTAAGAGTTCACTGTGAATGGTATTTTTATATAATAGAGGAGTGAGAAATCTAAAACTACATCCAAAAATGAACATCAGTTTTAAATTTTCAGTTAATAATGCTTATCTTCCAATACTGCCCTTGAAGAAATGATACTACGAGTGCTGCTCAATTTTTATTTCAACTAACCACAGAGGAGATTGAGCTCTGATTATGAGAGATAATTTTGTCCTCCTGGTGCCTATTCTTTAGCGAAATTTTGGGATATCATATATTTTTTTCTGTGGACATGATGAGGCAAAAACTGTGTGGCGTATGATAAGAAAGATTATTTTCAAATAGGCAATCAGGAAGAAAGCTCTTATTCAGGCTGAACTTCTAGCTTCCTGTTGACATTTTTGTCCCATAATTTGCAAGCAGCAACTTCCCAATTGTATTTAGGGAGGCTTTCAATCCAGTTGTCAGCTAAAATAAAATTTTAGTGCACCCTCAGATGAAATCTTTTTCTCTTGCAGGCTAAGGGTTTATTAATCAGTACCAAAGCTATCTGAATTTGACTCTACCTCCATTTTGAATTATAAGTCTCTAAGTTGTCCACATTAAGTTTGAACATATCATTCTCCAGTTTGAAATTTTAAAGGAAAACTGAAGACAATGTAACAACTGAATATTTTAAAAGAAGAGTCAATAGAGATCAAGACATTCTAATATATATTTCCTTTTTTAATAAATACATAAAGCTCTTCACCATTTCCCTCAATTATTGTGATTAACATGAGAGTAAGATCTTTCAGAGAATCACTATGCCAATTTTCACAGCCTGATGTAAGGACTCATTTCACAGAAATAATCATAACTAGCATTAATAGATGAATGTCAGTGCCATAACACAAGATCATAAGGCATATTTACACCATCTTAACATACAGAACACCATACACATACACAAAAAAATCACAGATCCAGAACAAATAAAATTCAATCTCTTAGCTTACATTTATAAGCTTTGTCTGAACCATATTTTTTTTTTTTGCTATTTTTTCATAATTATTTCTTTCCAAGCAACAAACAGATCTTCCTATGTCTTGTGATTTATTTGTAATATTGTGCTCATGCAAAAATAATACTTGTTTTATTGCATTAACATTTAAACAGTTTTGGATTTGGGTCCCAAAACCATCATCTAACATTTTACTTGATGTTGCTTCATCCATATTGTCACTTTATTTGGAGTGATATGATGATTTGTTTTTGGTGAGTTACAAAATGACAAACATAGCCAGTTGACCACAGTTCAAGAATCAAGATTCTAAGCTTCTTGATCATGCATATTTTACTTTCATTCTTGCAAAATTTTTTGAGTCAGGAACACCATTTGATTCAATATTTATTAGTTTTGTTTTTTTAAATATTTCTAAAAACAACAACAACAGAAAGAATGAAAAAAAAAAATACTGTCCCACATCCACTGTTCACAAAAAGAAAGAGCAGCGAGAACCACGCGGACCGCTGTTGGCATCCGGTCAGGCGGCAACGCCGGTGAACACGGAAGGTCACTGAAACACTGCGGGACTCTGATCGTCACTATAACCCGTACTTCTGTAACAGTTCAGACTGCCACTGGCGCTTGCGCTCGGGAAAGTAATCTGGAATGTGGATTTTTTTAAAATCCTGAATACACTTTTTCATTTCTTCTTCCACACTTAGCTTCTCGCAGACTTTCTTTTTGGAAAGGTTGGTCTCCCGGGACTTGCTGATGAGCGTCTGAAAGAGTTCGCTGTTTCTGCGTTTGTCCGGTGGGGGCATCCACGGCACAGGCGCTTTTTTGGAAGGACGGTCCAAAGTCAAGGTGCTGGGCTGGTGAGCGGCCGCCTGCTGGGCGCTGGGTGGGTGGCCCTGGGGCGAGCTCGCCTCCGAGTGGCTGTCGCAGCTGGAAGTGGAGAGCTCATTACAGGAAGTCCCACTCTCGCTTCCTTTGTCCGCGACCTTGTCCTGCTTCCTGTCTTCGTGTTCTTGTTTGGGTGACACTATTTTCTGAGGAGGTCCTAAAAAGGAAAAAAGAAGTAGGAAAACTGAGTAAGAAGTGGGAAGGTCAAATTAAATAACTTTATATATATGTTTTTTATTTTCAACCACAAACATTTAAGAAAAATGTGGGCTGCTTCCCTAATTTATATTTGAGGAATTAAATCCAACACCTGCTATAGTTAATGTACACTGAAGCATGCAATTTGCTGATTAATTATTGATAACAATTAAATTTGAGAGGTTTGCTTGATGAGCATTTATTCCATAGCAGATCATCTATAACTTCATGCTAAAAAAAAAAATGATTTTTTGTTATTTTTAGTTACTAGTTCCTGCAATCTGAAAAAGATATCACATATAAATATTTTGCTAGTGCCATAACTGTTTTATTGAACAGTTAGTTCATTTCTGTTTTAGCTCACGGCATTAGTTGTCCTTTGCGTATGTAAATAATCCACCATCGTAACGCACAAACTCTATTGTACAAACCAGCATTCTCCAGGCCCAGAAGTGGAATAGCATCATTTATGCTTCTAAGAGGGAAACTGGTTTAAATCTTATCCTCCATCTCTTAATCTTCTTTCCTGTCTACTTTCTTGGGGAGAATCATGAAAGTACTATAAGATATATAGGTACCTAATATTATGCTGAAAAATATAGTTGAAATATAGTATTCTCTTAAAGTACAAGGCTTACCATTTGAGGTAAATTACCTAGGAGGACAACTTTCAGAAAATGGTAGTTTGCCAAGATAATTATTTCAAATACACAAACAGTTTATTTCCAAGAGGGAGCATGTTTTATTCTCCTTGACTCTGCTGTGGGATTAGGATCTCCATCTAACATTTATTGAACATCACCACAAACCCAGAACTATAATAAAACTTTGATTTAACTGGAGCCCAATCATTCAGAAATATAAGTTACCCAAACATTTTTGTCTTGTATTCAACATTTATGCACAAGTTATCTGCACCATAATTGAAATGAAAGGCATCAGTATTTTAAACAGTTGCATAGCGGATTCTACTGTGCAGCCAGAGTTGAGAATAACTGGTCGGACTCACAGGGTCTCAACCTTAGCCACATACGGAATTACCTGGAAAGCATGGATTATTGATGCCTTGATCTTAACCCAGATGTCCTGCTCGATGCCACCTGATCACTGGGTTATTTATAGATTCAGGTGATTTCGACATGCAGTTAAGATTCTGAGGGCTTCCTCAGTCTAATATATATGAATTAATAACCAATATGAATAGTCTATATTACTTAGAAGGGTGAGGAAACAAACCAATAAAAATACTTTTCATAAAGCACCCACTATGTGCTGCTGCTGCTACGTTGCTTCAGTCGTGTCCGACTCTGTGTGACCCCACAGACCAGCCCACCAGCTATCACCAATTTCCCTATTTAAAATTAGAAGAAAACACATTGATACGGGACATTTAGTTGAGAGGGAGTAAAGATTCTAAAAAGCTTTAGAACCTTTTGGAAGGCTGCCCTGGTGGCTCAGTGGTAAAGAATCCACCCACCAAGACAGGAGACTCGGGTGCGATCCCCGGATCGGGATGATCCCCGGATCGGGATGATCCCCCAGCAAAGGGAGTGGCAACCCACTCCAATATTCTTGCTGGGAGAATTCCATGGACAGAAGAGCCTGGCAGGTTACAGTCCACGGGGTCGCAAAGAGTCGGACCTGACTAATGAACACACACACACCCACATATACACACACACACAAAAGTCTAGGACAGCAGTTCTCAACAATGAGAGTACATCATTGCAATTCTCTTAATGCACAGATGTGCAGGTCCATCTCTGGAGATTTTGTGTGCTGACCGAATGGTTTGTATGTATGTATGTATGTATGTATTTTTCAGTTATTTTTATTCATTGGAGGCTAATTACCTTACAATATTGTAGTGGTTTTTGCCATACCTTGACATGAATCAGCCATGGATTTACATGTGCTCCCCATCCTGAAGCCCCCTCCCACCTCCCTAAGGCAAGGGTGGAATGATCTGAGAGAATAGCATCGAAACATGTATATTACCAAGTGTGAAACAGATCGCCAGTCCAGGTTGGATGCATGAGGCAAGGGCTCGGAGCTGGTGCACTGGGAAGACCCAGAGGGATGGGATGTATGTATGTATTTAAATGGCAGTCAGAGTGGTAAAGAACATACAGCATCTGTTTACCTAATTCTCTTAATGGCGGAATGTAATCCCAAGCTAGCATAATGCCCAGGAGCCTAGTAAACTGTAGAATATAAACAAAGGGTTTTTACGTGTTTACCAAACTTGTGTGTTATTTTAACCAGAAAACGCCACAGAGGAATCTAAGATTTTCATTCCCAATGATGACTAAAGGGTTAAACTGCAAAGAGCTGGGAAAGCCAATTTATGTTTAAGAATTAATGAGTAGTGAGAAGTCATTTCCTGTTAATAGGCAGGGGATAGAGCATTAAATAGAGATAGCTAGGCAGAAAGGTAGTAACATCAGAGAGGAAGACAGTACAGAGATACCACGTACCACTAAAGCAAATGGTTCGTTCTGTTTTGATTCACTGGGGAACAACGTTCAATGAGATAGGCCAGGAGGAACACAGAGGCACAGGAAGTCCATGCGTTCAGACACCAAGTCACGTCCCGCTCCTTGCAACCCTATGGACTGCAGCACTTCAGGCCTCCCTGTCCCTCGCCATCTCCCAGAGTTTGCCCAGGTTCATGTCCATTGAATCGGTGATGCCATATGAAGTCCATTGTTAACTAAATAAATTATGTACAGCTATTGTTCTTAATGGTATTAATAATTATCCATGGAAAAATACTCCCCCAAATACACACACACAAATGCAGGCTTCACAGTACAGTAGGATGCAATATATGTATGCTGGAAATGGATTACTCTTGTTTGTAGTGTAAGATGGAAGCTCAAGGAAGACTTCTTTGAAGAAGGCATTGATCAGTTTAGCCAACAGAATTTACTGAGCACCATGACGTGCCAGGCTGGGATCTAGAGGAGGCACACGATGGGTGCTCTAGTGAAGCCCACAGGCTATTTTATGGTATTCCATAACATTAAGTATTTAAAATTCATGAGGCACTTTAGAATATCTTCCACTGTAGACTTTGAACTCCATGAAAAAAAAATGGAGGTGGAAACCTGAATTTTCTATGGTCTCAAAAGCACCTTTTTCTCAAAAAAGAACTTTGAATAGGTACAGATATTAACAGGAATTAATAAATACACACTTTTATTTCTCATCCCTCCTAATTCATAAGCTATCTTTGGCAAGGTATACTCCTAATCAAGACAGAAACTAGGTTCAGATGTTCACTTAACAGAAAATGCATAACTTTATTTTGTCCACAATTATTAGTTTGTTTTTTAAGTGTAACTATCTATAGCACTGTTAGTTCCTGTTACACAACATAGTGAATCAATATTCCATTACATTTCAAAATGATCATCACAGTAAGTCTATATATCATGTGTCACCATATAAAGATATTACAAAATTACTGACTATATTCCCCACACTGTACATTACATACCTTTGACATACATTTTGCAACTGGCAATGTGTACCTCTTAATCTCCCTCATCTGTATCTTTTCTTTCCCCATCTCTGACTCCTCTGGAAAACACCAGTTTGTTCCCCTCATCTATGACTATATTTTTGTTTTGTTGTTCATTCATTTCTTTTTTTTAAGATTCCAAATGTAAATTAAATCATACAATATTTATACTTCTCTCTCAGATTTATTTCTGTTAGCAGAATACCCTCTCAGTTCAATTCAGTCACTCAGTTGGGTCCGACTCTTTGTGACCCCATGGACTGCAGCACGCCAGGCCTCCCTGTCCATCACCAACTCCCGCAGTTTACTCAAACCCATGTCCATCGAGTCGGTGATACCATCCAACCATCTCATCCTCTGTCGTCCCCTTCTCCTCCTGCCCCCAATCCCTCCCGGCATCAGGGTCTTCTCCAATGAGTCAACTCTTCGCATGAGGTGGCCAAAGTATTGGAGTTTCAGTTTCAGCATCAGTCCCTCCAATGAACACTCAGGACTGATCTCCTCTAGGATGGACTGGTTGGATCTGCTTGCAGTCCAAGGGACTCTCAAGAGTCTTTTCCAACACCACAGTTCAAAAGCATCAATTCTTTGGCACTCAGCTTTCTGTATACTCCAACTCAAACATCCATACATGACTACTGGAAAAACCATAGCCTTGACTAGACAGACCTTTGTTGACAAAGTAATGTCTCTGCTTTTTAATATGCTGTCTAGGTTGGTCATAACTTTTCTTCCAAAGAGTAAGCGGCTTTTAATGTCATGGCTGCAATCACAGTCTGCAGTGATTTTGGAGCCCCCCAAAATAAAGTCAGCCACTGTTTCCACTGTTTGCCTGTCTATTTACCATGAAGTGATGGGACCGGATGCCATGATCTTAGTTTTCTGAATGTTGAGTTTTAAGCCAACTTTTTCACTCTCGTCTTTCACTTTCAACAAGAGGCTCTTTAGTTCTTCTTCACTTTCTGCCATAAGGGTGCTGTCATCTGCATATCTGAGGTTATTGATATTTCTCCTGGCAATCTTGATTCCAGCTTGTGCTTCCTCCAGCCCAGCATTTCTCATGATGTACTCTGCATGTAAGTTAAATAAGCAGGGTGACAATATACAGCCTTAACGTACTCCTTTTCCTATTTGGAACCAGTCTGTTGTTCCATGTCCAGTTCTAATTGTTGCTTCCTGATCTGCATACAGGTTTCTCAAGAGGCAGGTCAGGGGGTCTGGTATTCCCATCTCTTTTAGAATTTTCCACAGTCTATTGTGATCCACACAGTCAAAGGCTTTGACATAGTCAGTAAAGCAGAAAGATGTTTTTCTGTAACTCTTTTGCTTTTTTGATGATCCAACAGATGTTGGCAATTTGATCTCTGGTTCCTCTGCCTTTTGTAAAACCAACTTGAACATCTGGAAGCTCACTGCTCACGTACTGCTGAAGCCTGGCTTGGAGAATTTTAAGCATTACTTTGTTAGTGTGTGAGATGAGGGCAATTGTGCAGTAGTTTGAGCATTCTTTGGCATTGCCTTTCTTTGGGATTGGAATGAAAACTGACCTTTTCCAGTCCTGTGGCCACTGCTGAGTTTTCCAAATTTGCTGGCATATTGAGTGCAGCACTTTCACAGCATCATCTTTCAGGATTTGAAATAGTTCAACTGGAATTCCATCACCTCCACTAGCTTTGTTCTTAGTGATGCTTCCTAAGCCCCACTTGACTTCACATTCCAGGATGTCTGGCTCTAGGTGAGTGATCACACCATCATGATTATCTGGGTCGTGAAGATCTTTTGTACAACTCTTCTGTTTATTCTTGCCACTTCTTATTAACATCTTCTGCTTCTGTTAGGTCCATACAATTTCTGTCCTTTATCGAACCCATCTTTGCATGAAATGTTCCCCCGGTATCTCTAATTTTCTTGAAGAGATCTCTAGTCTTTCCCACTCTGTTGTTTGCCTCTATTTCTTTGCACTGATCACTGAGGAAGGCTTTCTTATCTCTCCTTGCTCTTCTTTGGAACTCTGCATTCAAATGGGAATATCTTTCCTTTAATCCTTTGCTTTTTGCTTCTCTTCTTTTCACAGCTACTTGTAAGGCCTCCTCAGACAGCCATTTTGCCTTTTTGCATCTGTTTTCCATGGGGATCGTCTTGATCCCTGTCTCCTGTACAATGTCACGAACCTCCGTCCATATTTCATCAGGCACTCTGTTTATCAGATCTAGTCCCTTAAATCTATTTCTCACTTCCACTGTATAGCCATAAGGGATTTGATTTAGGTCATAGCTGAGTGGTCTAAAGGTTTTCCCCACTTTCTTCAATTTCAGTCTGAGTTTGGCAATAAGGAGTTATGATCCGAGCCACAGTCAGCTCCTGGTCTAGTGTTTGCTGGCTGTTTAGAGCTTCTCCATCTTTGGCTGCAAAGAATATAATCAATCTGACTTCAGTGTCGACCATCTGGTGATGTCCATGTGCAGAGTCTTCTCTTGTGTTGTTGGAAGAGGGTGTTTGCTATGACCAGTGCATTCTCTTGGCAGAACTCTATCAGCCTTTGACCTGCTTCATTCTGTATGTCTATCCATATCATCACAAATGGCACAATTTTATTATTTTTATGGCTTAGTAATAATCCATTATGTGTGTTTATCTATCTATATACATATATGTATATAGATAGATATATCTATATATATATTTTTTGTATGTATATAGATAGATAAACCATACACACCAAATCTTTTTTAGCCATTTGTCTACTGATTGGCATTTAGGTTCCTTCTATATCCTGGCTCTTGCAAATGATGATTCAGTGAATATAGGGGTGCATTTATCTTTTTCTAATTAGTACTTTCATTTTGGGGGGATAAATATCTAGGAGTGAAATTACTGCATCATATGGTAGCTTTGTTTTTAATTTTTTGAATAACACACTTTTGAATGCATAGAATACTTCATAGTTCTTTGCATAAATTATTAAGGGTAATAGTGTCCTTTTGATTTATGTTAGATTATTTGATGATGCATAACATAGTATATATTTTAATTTCTATTTAATTAAGCACACTTTAAGTCATTACCAATAACTTAGTTGATTTAAATTGAGACTAAGATATTATAACAAAATGATTTTTGCATTTTTATGACACGAAATTTAATAAAAATCAATGAATTAAAAGGGAATAACGATTTATTCTAGTTGCTTAGTTTTCTGTGAATGCCTGCTAATTGTATGCTTCCAGGGATAATTTAAAACTTTATATCATTCCATTCAATGATCCAAAGCCACTTGAAATGCCTTAATAAGCACATGAATAATAATTTAATAATAAGTCCTGCATATAGAGGAACAGCATGGTTGTCAGAAACCTCTCTGTGTCTCTTCTGCTAATAATAGAATCAAATATACCTGTGATCTTCTTAAAAGCATTCTGCCCTCTAAATTACAGCACCAGTCAGACTTAGTATAAGAAAAGAAGAATAAAAAAAGGAAAATTAAATATGATTTGATGACTTAATGAGCTGGACTTTCTTCCTTCACTTAATTATTAGAATAGGCGACAAATCAGTGAACAATAAAATTAACTTTAAAAAGGAATTAGCTATTTAAAAGTCCAATATATATGTGCAGTTAGAAACTTTTCAAAAAGTATTTGGAAAAGTAAATCTTCCACTTTTCATTTGGCTATTTGCCGTTAAATACAGTAGGATTTTCATCCAGGAGTTGACTGTCTTTCAAGGCGAGTTGAGCTCTTCCTAAGAGACCTGCAAGCCAGCTACCTAGTTCATACCACTCCACAATTAATTTTTAAAACAGCAGTGAAGACACATATGCACAGACACACACAATACACATACTCCTGTTAGATTCACACCTTTCTTCACTGGGGAAGATCTGAGGCTAAGCTTGTCTCAGTCTCTCTAGGCAAGTACTTGGTGCTGTTCATATCATCTAATACTTGTTAGCCCCTGTTCATTTATGTGATAAAGGCCTGTGATTCTAATTTATATAATAAATAGTAAGAACTTTTCCATGTAGTAAAATTCTATTGAATGTTAACTATAAAATATTAAAGAGTAATATTACCATTAATAGAAATTACCTTTTAGAATGGGGAAACAAATTCAACTTCTATTTAAGTACTTCACAGAATTATAGGATTCTAGGGTAATTTTCTCTAAATTTATTGATAGGAAGTGTAGTTCTAGAAGATATCCACTTACATTTGTTTCATTAAATCTATTCTTGTCACTGAAATGCTGGCGATAAGAATGACACTTAAGGCAACATAGTGCAGACTGGCTGGACTCATGTTCTAGTTCAAGGACTTAACTAAGTGTGTTTTCTTGGTCAAGTTATTTACTTTCTTTGGGCCTCTGCTCCTGTTTAAACTTCATGGAGTTGCAGCAAGTATTAAATGAGCTAGCACACATAGAGTACTTAGGATGTGCCTGGCATGTGCAAATGCTTGCAATGTTTATTATTAATATACACAATAAATATTCATTGTTATTTGGCTACAGTATGGCATATTTGCTTATCTGAATATTGAGAGTACTGATTGAGGAATCCAAATAATTCTATTCTAGTTTTAGCTTCACAGGTAGTAACTATGAACATATGAATTGCAAGCAAGTCACTTATTTCTCTAAGCCTCAGTTTTTTATCTATTAAAAATGAAATAAGAACAGTAATTCCTAGTCATATGGCTATAATAAGAAAGGAGATAACAAATGTTGGAGCAATTTTGCTGTAAAGTTCTCTATAATAAATCTGAGAGACTATTAAGTATTAAATTGTTTTGTCCAAAAAGGAACTTATTTGAGAAAATAAAACACAAAAGCTCTCTTTGAGTTATTAAAATGTATGAATTAAAAGTAATAGTAAAAACATTACATTAAACAAAATAAAATACACTGAATGTATCACAGTGGGCCAAAACTTGTAAAATTGGACAAAATGGCATTTTCAATTAATTCCATTGGCTTTTATTACATTGATATAAAAAGGAAAAAGCAGTAGCTTTTCTAAGTTATTTGGATGAATAGAGTTGTACAGAAATCAAACGTTAATATTTTCTTCTTTAAAAAAGGCACATGACTAATAGTGTTGGGTGTAGGTGCATTCAATAGGACTTCCATATTTTTTTTTCAGAATACACAGGAATTTCAAAATGAAGTCTATGTGGAAAACTGTGCACTTGAAAAAAAATCTTTCATTTTAATCTCTTTACCTGCCTACTGATGATAAAAAAGACTGAATATGTAAAATGTGTCTACAACAGGCATAATTCCCAGAAGGGAAATTACCTTTTAATAGTACTAAACTCAATGGTGTGTGAATGGTTATGTGGTACTTGAACAGAATGAACCAATCCATCTTAAATATTAGCACCACAGGCCTCTAAGTATTAAGCAGTTGAGTCCAAAGAGGAAAAAATTTTCATTTCAATTTGATAAACATTTGTTGAGCACCTATTATGTGCCAGGCATCACAGTGTTAGTTTTAAGGACACACACATACAGAATTCCTAGTCATTCAACCATTCAGGCTTAGTGTGAGAAGCACAGTATTGCAGCTGTACCTAAAAGGCTGTTTGAATAAATAAAAACTAATTTTATATGAAAATAATTTACACATTTCTTATGTTTTAATCATCTCTTCTATCATTACTTGATCACTTCTATGAAGGAAAGTGAATAAAAGAGAAAAGTAAAGAAGGGTAATTGAAAAGAGAAATATATTGTGGATTCTTTTTTTCATACTGACATGATCGACCACTAACCCAATCTTGTGTTAATCCTTGTACTTGTTAACTGTTTATTATGCTTTTTTATCTACAATCTGTCTTCCAGTGGTTAAATTGTAAATGCCTTGAAGGCACAAACTGTGCCTTTCTAGACTGTTGTGAAGCCTTGATCAGAGTAACTGTTTAACCAAAATAATAAAAAGAAAATTATATTCATTTCTCTGAATTTCTAAAGTAACTAGTACTGACTATGTCATTTGTTTGGTACTTAGCATTCCCTACATTTTATGTTACTACATGTGCTTGGGCTGAGTCGCTCAGTCATGTCCGACTCTTTGCAACCCCGTGGACTGTAGCCCACCAGGCTCCTCTGTCCATGGGATTCTCCAGGCAAGAATACTGGAGTGGGCTGCCATGCCCTCCTCCAGGGGATCTTCCCAACCCAGGGGTCGAACCCAGGTCTCCCGCATTGCAGGCAGATTCTCTACCGTCTGAGCCCCCAGGGAAGCCCTTTATGTTACTAAATATTCCCCTAAATGACCAGGGAGCAGGAGTGGCAGCATTTAGTATGGGCTTCCCAGGCGGCTCAGTGGTGAAGAATCTGCCTGCCAAGCAGGAGCCATGGGTCAGGTCCCCGGGTTGCGGAGATCTCCTGGAGAAGGAAATGGAAACCCACTCCAGGATTCTTGCCTGGGAAATCTCATAGACAAAGGAGCCTGGTGGGCTACAGTCCATGGGATGGCAAAGAGCTGAACACGGCTAAGAGACTAAACAGAAGTAGGAGCAGTCTTTACCGTTGATAAAAATTTTGCATTTAAGTGGACCCGCCCAGTTCAAACCTATATTGTTCAAGGGTCAACTGTTTTTTCCATGAGAGCAGAGACTATGTCTTAAGTTTCCTTGTATCGCTCCATTCAGGAGGGTGATTCATCACTGAATCAAAGATACTAATACAGTGAATAAGCAAAAGTAATGTAGTACTAGGAAAACATAAGAGAACATACACATGTAGTAAGACTTATATCGGAGGAGGTTTCAAAAGTAATCTTGTCGCCTTCCTCCATTTCTATAAATCTGTTTCTCTCTGTTAGTTATTTCTGTAGATGATATCCCAGTAATCTTTGGCTACTCGATGGATTCATCATTTATTTCCAATTGTTTTCCGGGTTTTGTTAATTCTACTATTAAAACTGGCCTTTGAATCTAGTGTTAGTGTGAGTTGCTCAGCTGTGTCCAACTCTTTGTGACTGTTGCCCACTAGGTTCCTCTGTCCATGGGATTCTCCAGGCAAGAATCCTGGAGTGGGTAGCCACTCGCTTCTCCAGGGGATCTTCCCAACCCAAGGATCAAACCCGGGTTTCCTACAATGCAGGCGGATTCTTTACCACCTGAGCCACCAAGGAAGCCCCTTGAATCTAACCCTTCATTTCTATTCCCATTTTTCACCTCTTATAACAAGCTCTCATTACTTCTTAGGCAGTTCTCTGACTCCATTTTTAGCTCCACTTCAAACTATTCTCCACAGCATTGCTAAATAAATATTCCCAAAGTCTAATTCTGTGTACAAAAACCTTCTAAATATTTCCTATGTACACAGAATCAAATCTCAGTGCCACATGTGTGACTCAAATGATTATCACAATCCATCTTGTAATGTCCCACATATACTGGCCAAAATACATGTATTCCTAGTAAATGTCTTGCTTTATCCATGCCTATTCGACCCCTCTGGATTGCATTCCTTCCTTGCTTCAAAGGAAAAGTACCATTTCAAAGCCTATTCCCAACAGTGCTTTCAGCATCAAACATTCCATTCTTTCATTTGGAAGTGACTTCTTGTTATCCTTGTTCTCTTAATGACCCTTTGCAGTTTGCTTGAATCTACTAATTATTGGGTTTATCTTGTCTCAAATAATAGTTATTTCCATACTAATTTTAAATTGCCTCTCTGGATTCTGCCCCCAACACACACACACACACACACACACACACACACACAACACCTATGTTAAGCGCTATGGAACAGATTCTTTTCTATCTTTGTATTTCCTGGAGCACCACCATCATGACAAGACTCATAATTATTCAGTAACAGTTAAACTGAATTAAGTGAAATTCATATAATTTAACTAAGAATGTCTAAGCTCATAGGGAATTTTTTATCCCTAAAGAAGTTTTGCTTTGTTTTAACTAATAAAAAGACAAACCCAAGTATAACTAAGCCCGTTGGTTATAACAAAAACAAACAAGAGACATGGGCAAAGATATGAACTTTTAGAGTGATCTATAAGAAGGACCTAATAGTCTTTGTAGTAAGTGAAAATTTTCCTTTGAGAAGGTACCTATGTTAATCCCTTGAGGTTATTAAAGAGAAATAAAAAGCATTGGGAACTGCATATAATAAAGAAAACCAACTGTCTTTGTTGTGCATTGAATTCTAACAATACTAATGTGATTGTATCTGATGCTTGCAGTCAGATGTCTAGGAAAGAAGATACTAAGTGTTCACTTGTCCATTCAGAATCCCTATCACATGCAGAATGGTTACCAACACCTTGCAAGCTGTCTGCATTTGAAACTATCTTCCCATTTCACTTATGGGAGCTAGTATTCCGTGGCACATGTACCAAATTTTGTGATAAAAAATAAAAAACAAGAGCTCAGGAAATATGCCCAGGCTCCTTCTGGATCCTGAAATTAAGACTCGTTCGTTCTTAGGTTCCCACCACATCCGAATCTACCACACCTTACTAATGAATGTCTGACTTTTTTCTGTACAGGCTGAGATAGCCACCTGCTCATTGCCTCCTTTCTCGCAGGCGCGTACTGTCTAAGAGGGATAATTTATCAGGTTTAAAAATTTGTGAACACAAGCCTACTCATGCTGCCCTGCATCTGTAAACTGTGGGTCATACCGCCCACATAGGATTGAGAGGATGTATTCAGTAACACACCTGATGGCCGTGGGAGGAAAAAAAGGAGCTCTGGGAATGTAGGCTGCGGTGCACGTGTGGTGTGCTGCGTGCAACAAACTGAAAGAAACAAAAGACCATGATGGCTGCAAATTATCCTTGCCTGATGTAAGGTACTAGAAAAGCGGGCTAATACCCTTGGGCTGCAGCAGCAGCAGTGATTGTAGGCAGAAAGTCATATTTAAGAGGATTTGTATTTGTTACATCTCTTCAGAATCTGAGTGCCTTCCTACCAATGAATGGTTTCAAGTACTTCCAACAATGTCCAGCGAGATGCCACTTCTTATAGCTGCCATGCTATTTAATGTGAGTCCCCCCTCTTTTCCCTTTGAGATGTGTGAAAGTGTACCTGTTATAGAAGCAGTGCGGTGCAGAATCACGACAGTGAATGGAAAAGGGAAACATAAATGCTCACAGCAGGGTTTAATTTCATGTTGTGTGACAATGAAAAATTGCTCAGCCTTTAAACAGCAAAACTGTGCTTGAAGTAAAGTTCTGACAACTACTAGCTATGTGCCAAAATGTGTCTTTGAGATTCATTTTCCCATGCTGCTCAAGAAGGATTAAAAATATGGTACACCACTCCTAGAATTGCTTTAAGGAAAGATATGTATGAGAAAGTCTTACAGTAGGCTGAAACGTGGCCCCGGGTCCTAATTCCTGGAAACTGTAAATGTTACTTCATATGACAAAGTATTAGCAGTTGTTCTGGATTATTTGGATGGAGTCTAAATCAATCACAGGAACTCTTGCAAGAGGGAGACAGAGGGAGACGTGATACCCACACAGGAAGAGGAGGAAAGGTGATGACTGAGTCAGAGATTGGAGGGAGGTGGCTACAAACCAAGGAATGCTGGCAACCACCAGAAGCTGGAAGAAGCAAGCATAAGATTTTCCCCTTGAACCTGTGGAGGCAGTTTAGCACAGCTATCACCTTGATTTCAGCCTGCTGAAGCGATTTTGGATTTCAGGTTCCTGCAACTACGAGAGAATAAAATTTCTGTTGTTTTAAGCCACCACATTTTTGGAAATTTGTAACAACAGCCACTGGAAACTAATACAAGTCTATTTAGTCTAATGTCTGGCCCTTGTCAATGTTGAGTTATGGCATTTATACAAGTGAGCACGGTATTATCTTAATAACTTGAAGATACTGGATCTGAATTACAGGATCTTAATTTCTTTACTAAAATTCAATCTCTGCCATTAATTTCTTTACTAAAATGCAATCTCTGCCAAACTCTCACCGTATTTCTTTTCCAACTCTTAGCCCTTAAGATTTTGGAAAACAGTTATCATGTTGAGTCTAAGTTTTGCCCAGTTATATAAATCAACCATTATCTGCACAATGAGGTTTATAGTCCTCAAACAACATCATATCTGTTCCCACAATAAACTCTTCTGTTTCTACACACACACACTCACACACACACACACACACATCCACCCCTCCAACTATACATACATACATCATATATATAAGTGATATTTTTAATCACAAACTCTTATCTATAAGTGATTCCATACACATCTCTAGCACCTGACCATTCCTTAAAGTTTTAGCACTAAATTTAACTGCTTTCTGGACATCTCCTAAACTTCAAATACCACACACTCCCAAATGACAAATGACCTCACTATTCTTTCCCCTTTAAACCAGTTCCTCCCCTGATGTTTCTATTTGTCTTTTTTAATATAAGCACCACAATCTTCTGAATCACACAGATTTGAAGTCTTAGCATCATCTTCATTATTGCTATCCCTACTGCTCTATTGATTCCTTCCTTCTATGAACCGCTACATAATGTTACTGAGTGTACTTTGATAGCATCTCAATCATTTCCTTTGCTTTAGTCTTGACCATCACTGTTATGATCCTCCTTTTTTTTTTTGGCAGCAAGGAATTTTTTTTCCCCAATTATTTTTATTAGTTGGAGGCTAATTACTTTACAATATTGTAGTGGTTTGTGCCATACACTGACATGAATCAGCCATGGATTTACATGTGTTCCCCATCCTGAACCCCCCTCCCACCTCCCTCTCCACCCCATCCCTCTGGGTCTTCCCAGTGCAGCAGCCCCAAGCACTTGTCTCATGCATCCAACCTGGTCTGGTGATCTGTTTCACACTTGATAATATACATGTTAATTGATAATTAACAATGATAATATACATCCCACCCTCACCTTCTCCCATAGAGTCCAAAAGTCTGTTCTATACATTTGTGTCTCTTTTTCTGTCTTGCATATAGGGTTATCGTTACCATCTTTATAAACTCCATATATATGCGTTAGTATACTGTATTGGTGCTTTTCTTTCTGGCTTACTTCACTCTGTATAATGGGCTCCAGTTTCATCCAACTCATTAGAACTGATTCAAATGAATTCTTTTTAATGGCTGAGTAATATTCCATGGTGTATATGTACCACAGCTTCCTTATCCATTCGTCTGCTGACTGGGCATCTAGGTTGCTTCCATGTCCTGGCTATGATAAACAGTGCTGCGATGAACATTGGGGTGCACGTGTCTCTTTCAGATCTGGTTTCCTCAGTGTGTATGCCCAGGAGTGGGATTGCTGGGTTATATGGCAGTTCTATTTCCAGTTTTTCTTTCTATTGTAATGACCTTCTAACCTCTTACTGAATCTACTGAAAAGACATTTGAGATTTTTTTCATTTCTAATATCTACCACCTGCTATCGGCACTGAGAACCCAGCTGCATATCACCAAAACACAGCTCTTTTTATAGGACCTCTTCTCTGAAAATGGCTTTCAGAAACAAATTCAAATCTCTTAGCCACATAAACAGGACATCCCATGACATGGTCCCAGTTTCAACTCTAAAACTCATTTTCTATTATTCCCACTTTCTATTCAAGCCAAATTAGAGACAATCACTATTATCCTCAATACTGCATGTATTTTTGCTTCAGTTCTCTACCTATGTAAAGAAAGATTGATCTCTGTTTTGCATCATACTTATATATTTGGAGTAAATTCTTTATTGGCTGAGTGTGTATGTGTGTCTGAAAATAAATGTATGGCCCCTATCTATGTAATGGACCCCAAGTCCAAGGAGTAGGTTTATAACCCAGACTGGGATAACCACAGTACCTTACCAACTCCATCCCATAATTGAAGGCAAAGATGAAGGTTAGAAGGCATGTTACTTGGGTAGTTCAATAACAAGAAATCCTTGGAATACTTTAAACTGTTGATGAAGGAAGAAAGAGAGAGAAGCGCTTTACATACTTGGCCAAACGCTCTCGGGTGTGACTGCAGGTGGCTGAGTGCCCAGCCCCAGCCAGAATAGGAGAGAATGAGGGTTGGAAGGAAGCCCTACCAGGGTTGCCTGTCTGACTCGGTGGTCCTTTTGGTCAATTCCACCTGTTAGGCAAGTGTTTTAGACAGAATAGGATATAATATCATCAGAAAAGTCCTTTTTATAATCCAGTTAAGATATTTTATTAGATTCAAATAAGCTTGAAATATAAGTGAAATCTTTCCTCTTGAAGCAAGCTGACATTTGATTGTATTTGTTATTGCAGAACTCTGACACCTAATGCACAAACTTAAATATTTTAAGCTACTGATCAGAAAAGCTGGGGAAATTTAGAATGAGTTACACAGAAATATATATATATATATATATACACAATCAGTGTGTATGTGTGTGTTAAGTCCCTTCAGTCATGTCCAAGTCTGTGCAACCCTATGGACTGTAGCCTGCCAGGCTCATCTGTCGATGGGATTCTCCAGGCAAGAATACTGAAGTGGATTGACATGCTCTCATCCAGGGGATCTTCCCAACCTGGGGATTGAACCCATGTCTCTTATGTCTCCCAAACTGGCAGGCAGGTTCTTTACCACTAGCACCACCTGAGAAGCCCTTTAACCAGGCAATCTTTATCAACTCTCAGATTTTCCCATTTTAGAACAAATGCTTATGTTGCAATATTTTCTGAAGCACACATTATTATAAATGTAGACCTATAAAAAGGTTCTTTTACATTAACTGGATAGGCACAGATCAAGAAAACAAAGACAGTTTAAACAAAAATTATTTATTTAAATGTGAATTCCACTTTAAAATTTACATTATGAAAATAAATAGAAAATTGATAAGAGGATGTAGAATTACAGCAGAGAAGAAAAAGAGAGGATGAGGGAATCATCTCAGGACTCATGACTTGCCACGTACTATAATACAGTCCAAAATATCAGAATTAGATTTGTATAATAAGGCACCTTTAAGACTGAACATTTCTCAATGATGTGCCTCTTGATCGGAAAGATTCTGCCATAAGGTCAGAAATGTCTGCTAAGAGCTTTCGGAGCCTAATTAAATAATGAGTAGATTCTGTCAGGGTTGAGATGCCTTGAACTTTTCACGTCACTTCATACTGCACTTTAGTCTAAACCTAATATTTCAATAGCAGCAGTAACATCAATCTTCCTTTCTGACTTTAAAGCTTTACAGATTAAACGATTGTGAGGTATTGCTAATGAAACTATTACAAGATAAAAAGATGTACTGGTAACACCTTCTATGTAGATCAATCAAAATGGTTATGTAAAGTAAGAATTTGCACTGGGAATACATTAGGAAAACCATGTTTAATTACCAGATATATTAATGGTTATTCAGTAAAAGCTTGAAGATAGCACTATTTAAATATAGGCTGCATTAGTAAAAGAGCATGTTCCCAGTATGATGCATATTGAATAGCTCTTCATGAAGTGCTGAGAACACAGGATTCACAGAAATGAATAGTCTTGACTTTATGTAGCTCACTGAAAGTGATCTAAGATAGTCACTCTTTGTTCGACTCATAAAACGTATTTAAACAAAGCACATACAACTGGAATAGAAAATTCAACTCTGTTCATTCCTTTTAGGGCAAAAATTTCTATAACAAGGAAGTAAACCAGAGCTACAATTACTCAATAATAAGAACTATGTATAAAAATCACTAATTAGAAATTATGGCTTACATTATAATTGATTTTAATACAATTGTCATTGTATATAAGCATTTTGTGTGTGTGTGTGTGTGTGTGTGTGAGAACTACAAAAATATGTTTAACCAATGATTAAAGACTCACACTCTTTCGCTTGAATGGCTGGTTGCTCCATTTGCTTTAATAAATGGTGAGATACTTTGCAAGCAATACTGCAAAGGACAAAAGTCACACAGAACATGAAGGTGGTTCTGATTTCGGGATCAGAGAGCAGATGAGAATGATTAATATTCATATTAATGAGAATGGCTATTGGTTTTACTTTATCAATGTCTACCATTTTTGTTTACAATAGCAAAATCATACGTATAATTAGAAAAAAATTTCATAATCAAAATCCTCAGTATTATGTATTCAAACTGCTCTATCCTTTAACTACTTTATTAATAACAAAATATTGTTTTATAATTCAATTTTTGACCAAGGAATCCTAGCCCATCCTTTCTTACTCATCATTATACTAAAAACAATAGCGTAGAAAGGAAAGATAGGGAAATCTGTAACTCATCTTTCCTTCGGTCCTTTAGTTACGAGTAAGGCAAAGACAGTGTATTGGCCGGATGTGTACACATGAAGACGTGGGATAGGAGCTCTGTCAGTTTTGCAGCTTTTTGCCTCTTCCAGTGAGAAAGGGCAGCGCACACATGTACTGGCAACAAAATGTCAGTGGTGTGATCTTGGTGATTCTGTGTATCAGTTTAATGCTTTAATATTTGCATTTAAAATATTCACTATATAAACAGTAAAATTCATGCTAGTAATTTAAAACTTAACATTTCTTTACTTAGAACACTATTTAATAGAAAATAAAAAACAATGAGTTGTGAGAGCGACCACAGAAAAAAGGAAAAAGCTTTACATTTTAGAATTTCAGTGGCTCGTTCTTTCTGCTTTTTGAACAGGAAACAATCTTTTCAGTTGGCACTGGGCTGTGCATGTTACATCAATAAAAGACTTTATTTGTTTTGTTTTGTTTTTTTATTTTATTTTAAAACGTAGAATAGTGAGGTTACTATGTATCAAAAATCTATAGAATTTACACAGTGAAACTCAGAGTAAAAAATAAGTGTATCCTAAAATATATTTAGTACAAAATTAGAAAGAATAAAAATAAATGAATTGAGCATTCAACTCAGGGTACTGAAATACAGCAAAATAACTCAAAAGGAATAGGAGCTTAATATGAAAGACAGACAACAAAGAAGGAAACAAAAATCTTCAGCAAATAAAATGAAAAGATGGCTGTTAAAAAAAAATCTTGTGGTATACCTAATAAAGACAAAACAGAATTCTCTTTAACTCTGAGAAAGTGAGAATAATTAAAAAGAGAATTAGAGAGACTGTAAAGTGAGTAAGTATACTATTAGTAAATTTATATCAATAAATTTAAAATTAATATTTTAATATATGTATAAATTATCAATTTTGACTTACTAAAATAGAAAATATGAACAGCTATATATATATAAATATATGTTTTAAAAGAAAATAAGTTTAAGATCTAGTCCTAAAAAGGAAGAAACTAAATAACTGACTAAATCTCTAAGTGCAATGCAAATGGTAAAGTATGATATGAAGAGTATATCATGTTAGACAATCTCTTTCCTGTATTTGATCAATATCATACTTCTCATGAGTCTGAGTCTGACTATTCCCTATTTTAAATGGTAACCCACCTTCTCTTCTGTCTCCTATCAATAATTAAAAACTCCTTACACAATCCTTCTCCTCTGTTCTACATTCCTGGAATACAAAATTGTTTTCTCACTAAATGTGTGTGTCAACATGTAAAGTTAATGTTTTTAAACAAACGCGCGTTCCCTTAATTCTGTGGAGACAGGGAAAGCCTGCCAGCAGAAGGCACCTTGTCAACTGCTGCGTCAGCACTGAACATAACACATTAACAACTCCTTTGTAGCGGAGACACAGAAACCACTGTTCTCTGCAGGAAGCTTAGGGTAAGGCTGAAGGAGGAAACTGCTCTGCCTGAGTTTTATTAGGTGCTCCAAGGATGGGGAAAGGCTTGCTGCTGAGTTGCTAGCAGTGTAAACAGACAGAGTAGCAGGGATGACAATCAGAGGTAGAAAGATCAGTCTGATCGCACTTGACCTATTTGGTGACGTTGGACATTCAGGTGGAATTCAAGAAACCATATTGGAGAAGCCCCAGGAAATGACGGCAGGCTAAGAAATCCTGTGTCCACTCGAGTTTTACTCTTTTGAGTATAAAAGGCAAACACAGCCTTTAAGAAGAGGTTCCACTCAGCTTTCTTAGCAGGAACATTTCTCAATTACCCCAGCAATCATCCCTATGCTGCTCACTTATTTTCTCTGTGAAAAGCAGTTTCTAATCACTGCCATAATTGTGATACAGTGATTGCACTCAGCAGTTAACTAAAGTCCCTACTGCTAATTATTTTGACAAGAGTGTCACTGAGTAAACACCAGTCAGGCTCATCTCTCACACTTGCCGTGCTTCCTGGCACCAGCTGGCAGGGGGAACCATCACCTGGGAGCAGAGCCCCGGAGGACGTCCGAGCCCTGCTCCATCACCAGAGTGAGTCTTCATGAGCGGCCTGTTGAATCTGTACCTCCACCTCTTATCACTGCTTCCATAAAACAACACATTCCCTAAATAAGATCATCGTATCAGGCCACAAGATAGAATTACAAAGCATGTCCAAAACTGAAAAATAACCTGAGATGAGAAATTTGGTGTGCTCCAAAAGTACAATGTATGCAAATTTTCATTCAAAAAGAAAAAGACCTTGTCTCGCACTGGAATAACTGGTCTGCCGTTATTGCAGCCTTGTGTTACTCAGCCCTCACAACACTGTCCTGGCCCTTTTACTCATCTATCCTCATAAAACTCAGCTGAAGCCCCCCTTGTTTACAAATCCTGCAAATACTGAAGAAATCAAAGCCTACATCATTATATTAGGAGTTAAAAATAAACCTTGGGAGGATATGTTTATGTCTACAGCGTTTGTCAGCTTTTACTTGATATCTGATGTCAAGACAGGAAATTTCAAATCAGTTGAAGGTCTGTCTCTAATCCACAGTTTAAATCTCTAGGCAATATGGGGAGGATTTTGTTTGTTTGCACTTGTTTATTAAGAGGTATTCAGTTTCCTTGTATGTGGATTTTCTTTGGGGATTTGTTATATTTCAAATGACATGCGGGTTCTGTTTAAGTATCCTAATAGAAAAATTAAAACAAAAGAATAAAAATGTGTTTGTTCTGGAATCTTGGATTTTTAGCCTCTCACAAGCAATAATATTTAATGATCTGTTAAAATGGGGTTTTACTAAAGGGTTTTTATTATGCATACACAGCAGGGCTTGCTTTAAAATGGCTTGCTTCTATTGCAATGAGCAACAGAGAAAAGAGATGTGATGGGCCAAAGAACTTAATAAAAGAATATGAGATTCAGAATTCCTGTGCACACTCAAGATACTCACTAGGGAATAAAAGTTCAAATAAGATTCTCATCTTTTTTGAATTTATTCTTCAAGCTAGTAAACATTTTACTTAACAAACTTTAGGAAAACAAGGTTGCCCTTTCTCCTTCCACCTTATGTAAAATGAGAACATATGATTATGTATGAAAAGCAAAAAATAAACGTATGAACAGAGGCACATTAAAGAGCCTGGACAGGCCTGGCAGTGAAAATGCAAGGTTGGATGGTGATAGAAGACAACTTACACTACAGAAATCAAAGGAAGTTATGCAATTCTAGCTGAATCAGTAACTCCAAAGTGTTGAAAGCACCAGTGGGTTCTGCAGTGGAAGGAACTGTGTAATTTAAAGAAACAAAAACCAGTGAAAACAGAAAGTAGAGAAGGCACATGAACCTCTCTGAATGCCCAAGATGTATTGTTTTTCTCAGCATTGTGTCAATATTGCAAAAATCATTACTTGGCATGTGTGCTCAAGTTGCTCAATTGTGTCCACCTCTTTGTGACCTTACGGACTGTAGCCCACTAGGCTCCTCTGTCCATGGGATGCTCTGGGCAGCCACGCTAGTATACTGTAGTGGGTTGCCGTTTCCTCCTCCAGGAAATCGTCCCGATCCAGGGATTGAACCCTTGTCTACTGCATCGCCTGCACTGGTAGGCAGATTCTTCACCGCTGCATTACCCGGGAAGCCTGTCAGATAGCGTGCATGCATGCTAAGTCACTTCAGTCGTGTCTGACTCTTCGTCACCCTACGGACCATAGCCCGCCAGGCTCCTCTGTCCATGGGATTCTCCAGGCAAGATATTGGAGTGGATTGCCGTGGCCTCCTCCAAGAGGGCTTTCTGACCCATGGCAGGGGATTCTTTACCACTGTGTCCCTTAGGAAGCCCCACTCAGATAGCAGTCACTGCTTATCTTTTCCTCACAGTTCTTTCCATAAAACTGATCTCCTCCCTCTATAAAATGTTCAAGCATTTTATGTTTTTTACGCTTTCATTCTTCAGTGACTCTGAACCCTTTAAGAGTTTTGGGAATGGGGAGTTGCTTTTCAATGGGTATAAAGTTTCAGTTATATAAGATGACTAAGGCCTGGAGATCTGCTCTGCGCGCTGTAAACCTTCTATACTGTACACTTAACTATTTGTGACAGGGTAGATGTTATGTTATCTCTCCACACCACAATTTGTTAAAAAGGAGTTTTAAACCCTCCTAGACAGCTGATGGAAACGTAAATTGGTGTAGTACAATGGAGAACAAGTATGCAGTTTCCTTTAAAAAGCTAAAAATAGAGCTACCATATGACCCAGCAATCCCAATCCTGGGCAAATATCCAAACAAAATTCTAATTCAAAAAGATGCAGCACTCCAATGTTCATCGCAGCACTATTCACAACAGCCAGACCGGGAAACAAGTTAACTGTCCATCTACAGACGAATGGATAGAAAAGATGTGATGCATATTAACAACAGAATATCACCGAGCCATAAAAAGAATGAAATAGTGCCATTTGCAACAACATGGATGGACCTAGACATCGTCATGCTAAGCACGTGTTAGTGTTAGCCACTCAGCTGTGTCCGATTCTTCGCAGCCCCATGGCCTGTAGCCTGCCAGGCTCCTCTGTCCGCGGGATTTCCCAGGCAGGAATATTGGAGTGGGTTTCCATTCCATTCTTCAGAGGGTCCTTGCAACCCAGGGACCAAACCTGGGCCTCCTGCATTCCAGGCAGACTCTTTACCACCTGAGCTACCAGGGAAGCCCCATACTAAGCAAAGTAACCCAGAAGGAGAAAGGTAAATACCGTATAATCTCAGCCATGTGTGGATTCCAAACACGACACAAATGAACTTATCTACGAAACAGAAACAGACTCACATTGAGAACAGATCTGTGGTTGCCAAAAGGAGACGGGGCAGAGGGCTGGATGGAAAGTTTGGGATTACCAGATGCCGACTATTAAATATAGGATGCATAAACAACAAGGTCCTCTACCCCATACAGCACAGTCACGTCCAACCCTTTGTGAACCCATGGACTATACAGTCCTTGGAATTCTCCAGGCCAGAACACCAGAGTGAGTGGCCCTTCCCTTCTCCAGGGGATCTTCCCAACCCAGGGATCGAACCCAGGTCTTCCGCAGTCGGATTCTTACCTGCTGAGCCACAAGGGAAGCCCACGAATACTGGAGTGTGCAGCCTACGCACTCTCCAGCGGATCTTCCCGACCCAGGAATCAAACCAGGGTTTCCTGGATTGCAGGCAGATTCTTTACCAACTGGGCTACCAGGGAAGGCCCTGGATATCACAGGAAACTATATTTAATATCCTGTAATAACTCATAATGGAAAAGAAAAAAAAAGTTTTAGGAAGTCAGATGACCACCGTACCGAGTCTTTCCGGTTCTCTAACTCTAGGTGTACTTGTGACAATGAATAAACTGCTGAAGCATTTTTCTTTATCGTATATACTGATGCTGCTGCAACCGCTAAGTCAGTGTCTGACTCTGTGACCCCGTGGACTGTAGTCCACCAAGGCCTCTGCTTATGGGATTCTCCAGGCAAGAATACTGGAGTGGGTTGCCTTGCCCTCCTCCAGGGGATCTTCCCAACCCAAGGACTGAGCCCACGTCTCTTAAGTCTCCTGCATCGGCAGATGGGTTCTTTACCACTAGCGCCAGCTGAGAAGCCCCTTATACATCAGTATTTACCCTTTATTAGTCATAGTAATTTTGCTTTGAAAGCAAGAAGGTGATATGGACGTTTTAATAAAATAATCAAGAAAAAAGTCTTATCAAATAAAGACATATATGCAGGATAAATGATTAGGAAATTTTAAATGAGTTTGCTCTAAAAACAAGTACTTCTTTTACTGTTATTTCATTATTATTTTTCTTAAAGGGCATCTACCCATCATTTATTTTGATAATCACATAAGGAATAATTTTTTACTAAAACAGCACCACAGGGTTTCGATTAAATCTGAGAAATGGATGCTGAAAGGAGGGGATATAGTCAGTTAGGGGACAAAATAAATTTTTTGTAGGTACATGGAAATGGGGCACAAGACATCTCTGATAGGAAGACAGAAAGAAGGAGGACCACTTTTCCTCTTTGAAGATGTGCTTGGACCCTGGGATCTGCAGCCAGACATTAAGTGGTTCCACCTCTAGGAGAGTTTCCATCTCCAATTAAGAGAGAGAAGTAGGCAAGGTGGCTCTCTGGAGGTGGGCAGAGAGTGAGTGTCACCAGCAATGGAATACCAGCAGGACGAAGCAAGCAGCAAGTCGGGACTGTGGCAGAGACACAGCTCACCAGGCATCTAGTGGCGCAAGGGCACTTATTACGGCTTCGCTCAATGTTTGTGAATAATGTTGCATTTGACCAGATTGCCCCTTTCACTAGCTTCATCCTTAACATATCTTTAAAATATACTATAATAAGGAAAACAATATTAGGCTCATTTTATATTTTCATTGGCTTTCTCACATATTATTGCTTATTTTGTGCTCATTTTTCCTTTGCATCTATAATCCTTTTTTAGTGACTGAAAATTTGTTTATAAAATTATATTATTTAATTTATATTATACTTATAAAGTTATAATTTAATTTATACAATTATAAAAACAGAATAAAATTTATAAAATTAAAATTTTATTCTGATTTTGTATTTTTCCATAATCAATTTGGGATTTATAAACTTTTATTCTTTTAGTAGATATGAAAAATTACTATGAAATTAAATACTTTTAGGCCTGAAACCTAGGTTAATCAGCCATCTTCTTGAAAAAAAAAATAAAGCAACAAATTAGAATATTTGAATAGTAACCTCTCTTTACTTACATGCTATTTGTTGGCCAATATTGACTTCTGTTTTAAATGTTTTGTAATTCTATAATTTAGACACTATCATTATTATTATATTTGAAAAATACACAAGTTTTTGTATAAGTAAACTAATTTTTATGTTTTTTGAATTTTTCTGCTGGAGTTTAGAATTTTTCTTCTTGAAATATTTCTTTTCAAATGTTTTTGAGGATCTGTTGATCAATTTTCTGCTTTTGTTTATCTATTTTTAAAACTTTGTTTTTATTTCAAAAATACAATATTCTTGGCGGCATACTTCTGAGTAGACTGTCACTTTTTCTTAGCAATTTAAAGATATTTCTCTAATGTTTGTTGACTTAGCATTATAGCTATAAAGAAGCCTGTTGTCATGTAAGTGATCTTTCTTTTGTCTCGCAGGGTTGAGAGGGAACACTTAGTGCGTGTCCATCTGGAATGAGGTGGGGAGCATTTGAGGTGTATTATGGTGACGGTTGTTGGGTAGTTTCTTTTCATATTGTCGTGAGAGGACGGGGATTTATTGGGAGGTCAGGGGCACGGGGGAGGTGTGTTTGTTTGGGAGGGGGAGGAGGAGAAGAAGGAGGAGAGAAAGGACAAGGGGAGGAGACGAAGATGGAAGGAGAGAAAGAGATGGAAGGGAAGGAAGGGAAAGAAGAACAGGAGGAGAGAAAGAAGAAGGAAGGGAGAATGAGAAAGGAAGGGAGCAAAGAAGAAAGGAAGGAGAGAAAGAAAGGAAAGGACGAGAAGGCAAGGAGGAGAGACAAGGAAGGGAGGAGGAGTATCGAGAACGGAAGGGGGAGAGAAAGACGAAAGGAAGGAGAGCAAGAGAAAGGAAGGAGAGACAGAAGAAAGGAAGGAGAGAAAGAAGAAAGGAAGGGAGAAAGAAGACAGGAGGAGAGCAAGAAGAAAGGAAGGAGAGAAAGAAGAAAGGAAGGAGAGAAAGAAGAAGGAAGGAGAGAAAGCGAAAGGAAGGAGAGAAAGAGGAAAGGAAGGAGAGCAAGAGAAAGGAGGAGGCAAGAAGAAAGGAAGGGAACGAGAAAGGAAGGAAGGAGAGAGCAGACAGGAAGGAAAGCGAAATGAGAACGAAGAAGGCACGAAGCAGAGAAAAAGAAGGAGGAGAGAAAGAAGAACGGAAGGAGAGACAGAGAAAGGACGGGAAAGAACGGAAGGCGAGAAGAAGAAAGGAAGGACGACAAGAAGAAGGAGGAGAAACGGCGAAAGGACGGCGGAAGACAGCAGGAAGGGAGCAAGAGAAAGGACGGAGAGCAGACAGCCGACAGCGATGCAGGCATGCCAGCCGGACCTTCTTCCCTATCCCATTCCGTTCCTCCCTCCTCCCCATGTCCCTTCTCTCCCTCCTCCCTTCCTTCTCTCCTCTCCCTTCCTTCTCTCCTCCTCCCTTCCTTCTCTCCTCCTCCTTCTTCTCTCCCTCTCCCCTTCCTTCTCTCCCTCCTCCTTCCTTCTCTCCCTCTCCCTTCCTTCTCTCCCTCTCCCTCTTCTCTTCTCCCCTTTCCCTCTCTCCTCTTTCCTTCTCTCCATCTCCCTTCCTTCTCTCCCTCCTCCCTTCCTTCTCTCCCTCCTCCCTTCCTTCTCTCCCTCCTCCCTTCCTTCTCTCCCTCTCCCTTCCTTCTCGCCCATCTCCCTTCCTTCTCTCCATCTCCCTTCCTTCTCTCCCTCTCCCTTCCTTCTCTCCCTCTCCCTTCCTTCTCTCCATCTCCCTTCCTTCTCTCCCTCCTCCCTTCCTTCTCTCCCTCCTCCCTTCCTTCTCTCCATCTCCCTTCCTTCTCTCCCTCCTCCCTTCCTTCTCTCCCTCCTCCCTTCCTTCTCTCCCTCCTCCCTTCCTTCTCTCCATCTCCCTTCCTTCTCGCCCATCTCCCTTCCTTCTCTCCCTCCTCCCTTCCTTCTCTCCCTCCTCCCTTCCTTCTCTCCCTCTCCCTTCCTTCTCTCCCTCTCCCTTCCTTCTCTCCCTCTCCCTTCCTTCTCTCCCTCCTCCCTTCCTTCTCTCCCTCTCCCTGCCTTCTCTCCATCACCCTTCCTTCTCGCCCCTCTCCCATCCATCTCTCCCTCCACCCTTCCTTCTCTCCTCCTCCCTTCCTCTCCTCTCCCTTCCTTCTCTCCCTCTCCCTTCCTTCTCGCCCTCTCCCTTCCTTCTCTCCCTCCTCCCTTCCTTCTCTCCATCTCCCTTCCTTCTCTCCCTCCTCCCTTCCTTCTCTCCCTCCTCCCTTCCTTCTCTCCATCTCCCTTCCTTCTCTCCATCTCCCTTCCTTCTCTCCCTCCTCCCTTCCTTCTCCCCTCTCCCTTCCTTCTCTCCATCTCCCTTCCTTCTCGCCCATCTCCCTTCCTTCTCTCCCTCCTCCCTTCCTTCTCTCCCTCCTCCCTTCCTTCTCTCCCCTCTCCCTTCCTTCTCTCCCCTCTCCCTTCCTTCTCTCCCTCCTCCCTTCCTTCTCTCCATCTCCCTTCCTTCTCTCCCTCCTCCCTTCCTTCTCCCCTCTCCCTTCCTTCTCTCCATCTCCCTTCCTTCTCTCCCATCTCCCTTCCTTCTCTCTCTCCTCCCTTCCTTCTCTCTCTCCTCCCTTCCTTCTCTCCATCTCCCTTCCTTCTCTCCATCTCCCTTCCTTCTCGCCCTCCTCCCTTCCTACCATTTCCTCTCCCCCCTCCTCCTTTCCAGGACTCCCTCTCTCCTTTCTTCCCTTTCCTTCTGTTTCTTTTGCAGTTTCTCTGCCATATAATACGTCCAAATTTATTTTTGTTTGTTCTATATAAGCTGTAAATTTTGTGCTGGTGAGCTCAAAGGTTTGTTTTACTTAAAAATAAATTGCAACATGGTCTTTCAAATATTACCTTTCTCATACTTTCTCTATTGATGAAACTTCTCACTCCATCATCCAAGTCTGTTAAACTCTTTCATAATTTCCATCTTATTTTTAAAAACCATATCATGAGTCATTTTTCCAGCTCTACTTTCACTTTCATGGGTTCTCTTTTCATTTCTGTCTAAACTGCTATATATAACTCATATCTTGAATCTGTCTTGTCAGTGATTATGTTTTTAATTTTTAAAAGTTTTACTTTGATCTTTAAAAGTTATACATTGTTCTATTCTTATTTCTAAGCATTATATTGTGTTCTTTGTTACATTTTGCTATCTGCTGACTGATTTTTGGTAATTTATTGTCTTTCCTGATTTTTAAAATTTCATCTTTTACTTATGCATATTTACTTTAGTTTCTGAATTTGATAATTAGCAAATCTCATTTATGCATTAAACATACTTTCATATTAATCATCACTCATGGTGTTTCATATACTTAAATGTTAGCTTTTCCATGGTGGCCACATATTTGATGTAGGCTAAAATATGGGAATCCTTAGGACTTCACTTTCTTGTAAAGAGGATTTGGATTCCCTTCTACTTGAGTCAAGACTGCAACTAAATTGAAACTCCTCACTTTAATTGTCCTGGACTGATGCAGAATATCAGACTGGCTTCTCCACCCTCTGACAATGAGGGCTCAGCGTTCCCATCTGATCTCCTTTTATCTTTTGAAAATCTAAGCGAATATCTAAATTCTAAGGACCCACAATGATTCACTGATTGCTTATGAATTAATACAATCCACATAACATTTTAGCTCCTATTTTCTTTACCCTTTCTCTCCTTGTCTCTTTCTGTTAGTCAGTATCTCAAGTATACAAAAATGTAATTTCTTCATATCAAAGTTTTTGTCAATTCTTCTTAAAAGGAAAATCAGACATATTAATAACTTGTACGTATAGTAACATGAACAATGCAATATAGTTTAGTATTTTATGAGTCTAAAATTAAATCTGTAACTACTTATCAAATAAAATAGTAAAACATCATAACGCAGAAAGAAAATTACTCTATTCTAATAATTTTAAGTTAAAAATACAGATAAGTGGTAGTTCAAATAAAATTTATGTAAAATAATAGAATTCTTCACTTAAGTTTAAATAACACTCTTTTTAATTGTTTATGATTTTTTTTATATGGAAACACTTTTAAATTTCTATATTCTGATTATGCTATTTAATTAGGAGGTCAATAAATTAAATCTTTAATTCAGAATTATTCAGAGAAGTAACAGAAAATGTTGCATGGAATTGATGATAAATTTTAGCTAAGATCTGTTTTAGAATCTGGTAACCTTCTCAATTTGCAATGCTTCCCTGACCTTACACAGAGATTTAATGAAACCAGAATCATATAATACAAAACGGGTTTTTGGAGATTAGTGGGCCAATATTAATGTCTAGTTCTCTTGAAAGGAAAGAACTTTGTGAAAAGATCGGGGTATCTGCCCAAACTGATACACCTTCTTAGTCTGTAAAAGGAGAAACAGGTCCCCTGCACAGTGTCATGTGCTATTAGCAGCTTAAAAAAAGAAAAAACACTCAAAGGCTTATAATACGGGAAAGTGCAGAAACAGGCAACTGCTAACATTCACCATAGCCAAAAGGCACATTCAATTTTTATACAGTGAGACTCTGAATGAAAGAAAATGCAAGAGCAGGGAATTAGTATTTTTGAGAACTGTCTCTGCTATTAAATATTTTATGAATGGCCATTCTAAACTAGAGTTTCTGGCAAAATAGAGAATTCATTATGTTATAAAGATTATCAGGGGATATGTCTTATAATTTCACGATTTAGTCTTCTTATTTGTCTTAGTAAAGTGCCTTTTTAATTCATAAATATCAGGTCTAATCACCCAAAGCATCATTACCCCAAGAATCTCTAGGACACCTGGATTAAAATGAAGCAATCTCTTGGAGCAACAGGCCACAGGATTATGAAGCTTAACTCAGAATTAAGGGTGGGATGAACTGGTAGAGCATAAGTGTTGTTAAATTGGTCTGCAGGAAAACTTCATTGGTTAAGAGAGGAAGACTTGAAGCAACAGTGAAACATTAGCATTGACATGGAAGTTGGTAAGAGACATTCAAGCTAGTTTCAAAAGGTAAGCAATATGGAATACCAATATCTGTAACTGGTAATTGTTACTAAGTCAAGGGTCTTCTTAGCATTCTTTCCTCAAGTCCATCTTCCATTTCTCCTGGGTCAGTGTAGTTTCGAGAAATAAGATGTAGAAATACACAATATAAAGAGAGATTCTAAGCTAAATAATGACTATAAAATTCTTTTCTGTTTCATAAAACCACAGCCCCACTGTCACTGATTTCATAACATTAGAACATCAGTGTAAGAGTCAATCCTAGGCAGGTTGATAAGAAGTCTGGGGCCCCCGAGGAGGAGAAAGGGGTCTGGGGCTCTCAAGGAGGAGACAGGGGTCTGGAATCCTCATGGAGGAGGAAAGGACAAACTTTCTTTTATTTTTTTTTAACATTCCTTAGTCTTACAACAGACTGGTTCCAAATAGGAAAAGGAGTACGTCAAGGCTGTATATTGTCACCCTGCTTATTTAACTTATATGCAGAGTACATCATGAGAAACGCTGGGCTGGAAGAAGCACAAGCTGGAATCAAGACTGCCGGGAGAAATATCAATAACATCAGATATGCAGATGACACCACCCTTATGGCAGAAAGTGAATAGGAACTAAAAAGCCTCTTGATGAAAGTGAAAGAGGAGAGTGAAAAAGTTGGCTTAAAGCTTAACATTCAGAAAACTAAGATCATGGCATCTGGTCCCATCACCTCATGGCAAATAGATGGGGAAGCAGTGGAAACAGTGTCTGACTTTGTTTTTCTGGGCTCCAAAATCACTGCAGATGGTGATTGCAGTCATGAAATTAAAAGATGCTTACTCCTTGGAAGGAAAGGAAAGTTATGACCAACCTAGACAGCATATTAAAAAGCAGAGACATTACTTTGCCCACAAAGGTCTGTCTAGTCAAGGCTATGGTTTTTCCAGTGGTCATGTATGGATGTTTGAGTTGGAGTATACAGAAAGCTGAGTGCCAAAGAATTGATGCTTTTGAACTGTGGTGTTGGAGAAGACTCTTGAGAGTCCCTTGGACTGCAAGGAGATCCAACCAGTCCATCTTAGAGGAGATCAGTGCTGGGTGTTTATTGGAAGGACTGATGCTGAAGCTGAAACTCCAATACTTTGGCCACCACGCGAAGAGCTGACTCACTGGAAAAGACCCTGATGCTGGGAGGGATTGGGGGCAGGAGGAGAAGTGGACAACAGAGGATGAGATGGCTGGATGGCATCACTGACTCGATGGGCATGAGTTTGAGTAAACTTCAGGAGTTGGTGATGGACAGGGAGGCCTGGCATGCTGCGGTTCATGGGGTCACAGAGAGTCGGCCACAACTGAGAGACTGAACTGAATTGAAGGATTATATAACAAGATGTATCCTGCTTGAGGACATGTTTCTCCTTCTTGAAAACCTTCTGATTAATCCTGTTATCTTAAATTGTATATTATGGGAGTGGGTCTGGTAAGATCTTTCTATTGTTAGTTTTAATCCTGTCATCTTAAAATGAAAATTGTGGGAGTGGGTCTAGTAAGATCTTTACAACCTTAAGACATTCTTTTGATTCATGTAACAACTAATTTAAAAAGTTATAGCTCCCTTGCTAAGACTAGTGATGTGGGCACTCTCTGGCCCCCTTCTGATGTCTGTGTCAGAAGCTTTCTCTCTCATTTTTTCACATTAATAAAACTCTGCTACAGAAAAGCTCTTGAGTGGTCAAGTCTGGTCCCTGGTCCCCAGTCTAAATGTTCTTATTCGGGGATCACGAATCCGACACTGTTCACCTTAAGCTATCATACATAAACAAGCAATTTCATACTCTTCTGTTCACAGGACTCTAGTTCAATGTTTCCTATTGAAGGACTGCTGCTGCTGCTAAGTCGCGTCAGTCATGTCCGACTCTGAGACCCCATAGACGGCAGCCCACCAGGCTCCGCCGTCCCTGGGATTCTCCAGGCAAGAACACTGGAGTGGGTTGCCATTTCCTTCTCCAATGCAGGAAAGTGAAGAGTGAAAGTGAAGTCGCTCAGTCGTGTCTGACTCTTAGCGACCCCAGGGACTGCAGCCTACCAGGCTCCTCCGTCCATGGGATTTTCCAGGCAAGGGCACTGGAGTGGGGTGCCATTGCCTTCTCCAAGGACCCATATTTTCTTGACTCATCATCCATCACCTTTCCATAAGCCTAACACAAATTCTTTTCAGCCACTACAAAAAGTATTATAAAGAAACCAAGTTTTAAAATCTCCTTGATGAATAACAATATAAATGAATTTCAATTTTATTTCTGATTTTATGTTCAGTCCATAATGTTAGTAATGTATACAAACAAAATTATTCAATGTTGCAAGTGAAATAAATCATTTCAACAAAGAGAAATGACAACATGAAACAAAGAACCAGCTAACAAAAACTGGTTTTTGCTTGCTTTATGATGTGGGTTGTTTTGTGTACCCAGCAGGATATGTTTAAGTCCTAATATCCTGTACCTTGACTGCGACCTTATTTGGAAATAGGGTCTCTGCCCATGTAATTGGGTTAAGATGTGGCCATATTAGATTAGGGTGAGTCTCAATCCAATGGCCGGCGTCCTTGTGGGTGAAATTTGGACACAGAGGCACATGCAGAAGAATGATACAAGCAGATGGAGGCAGAGACTGGAGCTCTAACAGCTAAAGCCAGGGAACGCCAAAGATTAAAAGCCACCAGCAGAAGCTAGGAAGAGTCAAGGGATCATTCTACCCAGGGTCTCAGAGGGAGCATGGCTTCTTGATTCATGCTTCCAGAGTCCAGACCTGTGAAAGAATACATTTCTGTTACTTTAAGTCACCCAGCTGTGGTTACGGAAACCATGGAAACATTAAATATTTGTCAGAGAAGTCACTATTAGAGGCAATTTTTGGTTACTATATCTGTATATAAGTAAAATTTATAATCATCGTTCCAGAGAGTGACCTGTATCTGTGAGGAGAGTTGTGTGCCGAGTAAGTCACTCAGCCGTGTCTGACTCTTTGTGACCCTATGGACTGTGGCCCACCAGGCTCCTCTGTCCCTGGAATTCTCCAAGCAAGAATCCTGGAGTGGGTTGCAGGCCTCCTCCAGGGGATCCTCCCCACCCAAGCATCAAATCTATGTCTCTTATGTCCCCTGTATTGGCAAGCAGGTTCTTTACCACTAGTGCCACCTAGGAGGCCCAGAATTTAAACATTTTACCAAAGGCAAATTATCTATAGTATCCAGAGTACAACAATGTATAATTTATGAGTATAAAAATGTTAAGTCCTTTATTTTCTGTAGCAGTAGTGTTAGTTGCTTTTAGTTTTATCTGACTCCTTGTGACCCCATGGACAGTAGCCCACCAGGTTCCTCTGTCATGAAATTCTCTAGACAAGAATACTGGAGTGGGTAGCCATTCCCTTCTGCAGGGGATCTTTGCAACCCAAGGGTCAAATCTGAATCTGCTGCCTTGCAGGTGGTTTCCTGTATTGCAGGAGGATTCTTCACCACCTGAGCCACCAGGGAAGGAAAACTACTATTGGAATGCTTAGTAGCCAAAAGTAATCAGTATAAAATGATATGAGAGGTACAAAATCTGTAAGACCTGTTTTCCACATTCACGCTGAAGGAAGGTGCAGTTTTTACATATATGGATTAAGGCAGCACATCCGAGCACAAAACGTAACCATGAATGACTCCACGGACTTTACTGCCCATTTTTTGATGCTGGGCCTACAACGTTACTTTTGGATTGAAGATGAGTTAAGAATTTTATCCAGTGTTCATCTAAGCTAGAAGATAAATTCTAAATAGCTTATAATATGTCTATTGTAGCAGTTTCAAAGAATGCAGAAAGCCAGAAACAAAACGCCACTGGTCTGTTACCTAAATCTTCAAGCTGTACAGTGGGTTTTCTTGTGAGATTGGGCACCCTTAGTGAAGCCTGGAAAGCATAATGGAGCCTATGCCTAGTACTACACTAATTAGAGGAATGCTCACATTTGAGGTGCTGGTAGAGAATGGCGTATAGTGATGAATCTAAATGATCTATACCTTCTTAGGGAAACTGGTGTTAAGAGATTGCATGCTGTCATAATTCAGCCAATAGTAACCATGACAAAAGCTAGAAAAGAACACCACTTTACAAAGTAATGGCAGAGATGGTAAGGCAGAAGTTAAAAAGGAAATTTAAAGGGGAGATAGGTTCCTTCCCTTATACAGATTAATCCCAAAGTGGTGTCTTGTAAAAGAGCTGACCACCATGTAGGAACCTATTGAAAAAAGGAATAGCTTTGTTTGATTTTGGAGACAGGGGTATGGAGGTATTCCTAGATAGGCTGCAGCTAATCAGAGTGATGGTGAAAGATTCATGTGTTTTTTCTATTCCAGAGCAACTAGTTCTGAGACACACACCCCTAATATTGTCCAAGCTGTCTAGGATAAAATAGGCACTGATGAGAAGACACGTAAGAGGTATCTTTGAGGCGCCCACCAAGGTTTGTCTAGGGGAAGGGTGTGGTGGAAGGAACATCACACTCTACCCCTGTTCGTGCGCAAAGTGCAATTCACTGGCCTCATCATCTTTCTTTAATAAAGAGCTGACCTGTAGCACCTGGTACCCAGTAAGGAGAAGCTGGCTTTTGACTCCCCGGTTACTCTTGCCCCCACAGAGGGCCACACCTTCTAACACCGAGTTCTCTGGAGCTTCTCAGGCTTCCCTGGTTAGCTCAGCTGGTAAAGAATCCGCCTGCAATTTGGCAGGTTCAAACCCATGGTTGGGAAGATCCCCTGGAGAAGGGAAAGGCTACCCACTCCAGTCTTCTGGCCTGGAGAGCTCCACGGACTGTCTATAGTCCATGGGGCCACAAAGAGTAGGACACAACTGAGCGACTTTCACTTTTATACTTTTTTTTTATAGAGATAAATGCTGTCAAAGGAGAAGAATCACAGTTACTTGGAGCTGGAATCAAAGATGGAAAATTTTGGGAGTATTTGGGGTACCGGAATCACTCCTGTATGTTAGGAAAATGAACCGAATATGAAGAAATAAAATTTAAGACGAATTCTGTATCTCCCTCCACAGTGTTTGGGAATTACTTTTAGATTGAAGGATTTGCTTTCTTTTGATCATGGTACCATCTGAGCCATGGGTTACCATGAGGGTCCTGGCTTCCAATTTGCTGTATATTGGGAGACATGTAATGAATTTTAGACCTAAGGTACAACACCCCCCCACACACACACACAACATACTTGAATAAACAGAATAGATCCATCGTCTTGGTATGAGCTGCGTTGAGCTGTGCTTAGCTGTTCAGTCGTGTCCAACTCTTTGAGACCCCATGGACCCCATAGCCCACCAGGCTTCTCTGTCCATGGGAGTGCTCCAGGCAAGAATACTGGAGTGGGCTGCCATGCCCTCCTCCAGGGAATCTTCCCAACCCAGGGGTCGAACCCAGGTCTCCTGCACTGTGGGCAGATTCTTTACCATCGGAGCCCCCAGGGCTAGCAGTGTATATATAATTATCACTGCTCAACTGCTTGACTTAGAAGGATACAAGTGGGCTTCCCAGGTGGCTGAGTGGTAAAGAATCCGCCTCCGAATGCAGGAGCTGCAGGTTCAATCCCTAGGCTGGGAAGGTCCCCTGGAGAAGGCAATCGCAACCCACTCCAGTATTCTTAACTGGGAGATCCCATGAGCGGAGGAGACTGGTGGGCCACAGCCCACGAGGCCCCAACAGTCAGACACGCTGAGCGCCTGGGCACACAGAAGGGTGTAGCTGGGCAAGTGTCACCAGCAGGGAGCCCAGGACTGTCCTTGGAATGCTCCCAAGGCACCAAAAGAACTCTGAGACGCAGTTACCAGTTTTCGGGCTCGCAGGCCCACATGCTTCAGCACCTTCTCTGTTTAAGTGGAATGGGCTCCTTGAGTGTTTCAAGTATTTCCCCTTCACAGTGAGTATGATAAGCACCGCCAGCAGACGGCAGTGGTGTAACACTGCAGGAGAAAGGAGGTGGTTGCTGAATTCATTGGAAGGACTGATGCTAAAGAGGAAGTGCCAATAGTCTGGCCACCTGATGCAAAGAGCCAACTCATTAGAAAAGACCCTGATGCTGGGAAAGACTGAAGGCAGGAGGAGAAGTGGGTGACAGAGGATGAGATGGTTGGATGGCGTCACCGACTTAATAAACATGAGTTTGAGCAAGCTCTGGGAGAGGGTGGACAGGGAAGCCAAATGCAAAGAGCTGGACGTGACTGAGTAACTGAACAACCACTTGTTCCACTGTGCGGTGTCTAGCTTTTTCTTTGTCCCTGTTGCATGGTCCACCGGGGTGTGTGTGTGTGTGTGTGTGTGTGTGTGTGTGTGCACGCACGCACATTGTTGCTCTGTCTTAGTTAGCCATATGACAGAGGGACAGTCTCTTGGGGATCTCATAGACCTAGCGTGGTCTAATGATGACACTGCTATTGCTCTCTTAACACGAATAATGTCTGGTTTGGGACTCATGTTCAGATCAGTGTTCCAGTTTCATCTCTATGCTCCCCAACCAGCTTCTATTCACCTGTGCCAGAGAGGGCTGCTTCCTAGGCAACTGCTCCATCCCATGGCTGCGACTTCTTCTCCACTGGGGTCTGAGTCCAGACTTTGAGAGTGCATTAGCGTCCTAAGGCTACTCTAGCAAAGTACAACAAATCAAGAGCTTAAGACAACAGCAATACACTGTCTCAGAATTCTGGATGCTGAAAATTTGAAAACAGCATGTTGGCAGGCCAATGCTCCCGGTGAAGCCTGTGAAACCTTCCCAACTTCTGGGGGTGCGCCTGTAGTCCTGGCTTGCAGCCGCTTCGCTCCAATCTCTGCTTCATTGTCACATGGCATTCTTCTTGTGTCTCTCTCCATATGGTGATCTTCTTATAGGGACACTGGTCACGCGGAATTAAGGGTCCACTCCACTTCAGTACGACTTCACTTAACTAATTACATCTGCAGCAACTCTCTTCCAAACAAGGCCATCCATTCTGAGGTATTGGGGATTAGAACCTCAACGTGTTGGTGGACCAAGTTTGCCCCATAACGGGGAGGAAAGTCCTCCTCCAAGCTCGTCCCTCCTCACGCACTCTCCTTCTGGCTCAGGGTATCTCTAGAACTGGTGGGCTGAGAAATCTTGATTTACAATAAGTTACATTACCTAGAATTCCTTTCTTTCTGAATCTGAGAAGAGGGGCAGTTGAGGCAAACCTTTCCAACAAGTGATACCGCAGGACAAACCTAGGCAAGCATGTTCCATTAGGCAGACCACACTCTACTGCCAGCCCTACTATCTCCCAGGACACGTGGCTTTCCCAGGAAAGGACCACACTGACTTATATAGCAGTCTTAGGCTTCCTAAAGACATATAAGGCATCACACAGGGCAAGGAACCTAACAAATGGTGGGCTGCCAGTCCCAAGGGCTCAAGTAGAGGTTACTGCCATTTTCACCATAGCAGGAAAACAGAAATGCTCTCATGAGAGGTTTTGCTTTATCTCAGAAAAAAAGAAGCCTCACTGTCAAGTCCAGAGTATCTGACTTTGTGCTTAATATCGTCATTTTGACCAAAGCAGAAGTGACAGGCTGTAAATGAATGTGAGTAGGAATTAATACCTAGCCTCTCTCCTTCCTGGGTTGGTCACAAGCATGTGATCAGCCCGACAGACATTTAACACACACCCTGTGATGCAGCTGTCCTCATTCCACTTACTTACCTCAAGTCAAGTGAAAACTGCACAAAGGGGTTACAATCTGTTCATCTTTACTGCCAAGAGTAAAATATATCTGATAGAATGAAGACCACGATTTGAGTTCCTAAATTGCATTAGCTAATTTCTTAAAAATTCAAATGACTACTAATGATACAGTTTCTCATTATTATGAATGAAAGTTATAGATGCATAAGTAGGTAGATGATGAATAAATAGATCAATAGATACATAGATGCATAGATAGATATGCTATCTGCCCTTAGCAGGGTTTTCACTGATCCTTGGCAACCATTTTTATTTATATCTTCACCGAATCACAATGTTTTTGCAAACATTTTTGTCAATAACTCAGATCCTTATTTAACTTCTCACCATTATCCCTACACTCAAAAGATGCCACATTAATTCAACAAATATTTTCTCAGCATACCAGCCAGTGTGATACATCCTGAAGATACATTGTTCAACAAGACAACCAAATGACTGCCCTCATAGAGTTTGAGTTCTAGTGGATCAAAGAGATCAACAATAAAATAAACAACTACAGTTCTGATATTAATCAGTCCTGAATATTCATGGGAAGGAGTGATGCTGAAGCTGAAACTCCAATACTTTGGCCACCTGATGCAAAGAACTGACTCACTAGCAAAGACCCTGATGCTGGGAAAGATTAAAGGTGGGAGGAGAAGGGGACGACCGGGAATGAGATGGTTGGATGGCATCTCCAACTTGATGGACATGAGTTCGAGTAAGCTCTGGGAGTTGGTGATGGACAGGGAAGCCTGGATTGCTGCAGTCCATGGGGTCACAAAGAGTCGGACACGACTGAGCAACTGAACTGAATTGATGGTATTAATAGATACTACTAGAAAAATAAATATAATAGATGATCTATTTAAGATCCTCTTAAACATAGTAGAGGATCTATTTAAGATGACAGTTCAGGAGAAACCGCCTTAAAACCCCATTAAGGTTTTAGGCTTTTTCTAAAATTGAAGTTAATATTCACTCAGATTGGTAGAATTGCGATGAGAGTATAGAATAAGGAATTTACTGTAGGGGCTAGTCCTCATTTGAGGGGGGCAGCTGATGAGAAAGTCAGGGAAGCCAGTGCGAAAGCCTGGGCAGCCTCCTGCCTCTGCAGAGTTGAGCCTGATGTTGCCACAGAATCATGAAGACCAGAAATCAAGAAGAAACGGAAAGCTGAAAGTGAAAGAGAGCAAGGGCAAAGTGAAACCTGCAGGAAAAAAACTGGGAATCACAAGGGTTGACTACTGAGGCTGTCCTTCAACAGCTCTAACCTCGATCTTACGGGTGGCCTGCAGGAACAGCTAGCCCCTTCTCCACAGTTACACACATGCCTCCATCCCAGAGAAGCCGAAGTTGGGTCTGATCAAAGATCTGAAGGAGCTATGGCTAGGAGGCTGCCACACCCCAAAAGGTAAGGTCATAACACTGAGATGCTGAAGTTCCTGGTGCTCTGCATTACCACTCAGAGAGTTTAAAATGTGACTGCTTCACTTCCACTTTTCAAATCTCACGCAAAATATATCTTGTGTTCAAGGCTAACCCAGAACCACACACTAAAAGGAATTCTAGGAACTCTAGGTCAGGACATCTAGCATACAGTCACCATATGTGCCTAATATACAAAGAGAAGGGGAAAGAACCAGACAGAAGAAAGGGAAAGCAAAAATACTTGGAAAAAAACAAACAAAAAAAAAGTTTCAGAATTTTTATGAGATGACAGCAACAATGACTGGGTGATATCAGATAAGATAAAGACTGGCCATGACCGTAGATGGGAGATGTGTGGAAGAGACTAATAAATGTCCTTGTAGGTCATGATGTGGAGTATGGATTTACTCCAAATTTCATGGGAAATCATGGAACAGTTTTAACCAGAAAACTAACTGACTTCACAATTATGTAGGGAATGCAAGTGAAAGTGAAAGTCGCTCAGTCCTGTCCGACTCTTTGCGACCCCAATGACATGGTTTCATATACCACCTGCTCAGATTGTGAAATCTGTGTACCTCTGTCTTGATTTCTGTCTTATGTACTTATCTAAATGACTTTTCACTTAATAATTTCATTTACAAAATATTTTACTTAATATTTTTCTTTGTGACCCCATGGAATTCTCCAGGCCAGAAAACTGGAGTGGGTAGTCTTTCCCTTCTCCAGGGGATCTTCCCAACCCAGGGATCGAACCCGGGTCTCCCACACTGCAGGTGGACTCTTTACCAGCTGAGCCACAAGGGAAGCTCAGAGAATGCAAGGAGCGTATCAGTACTGGGAACAGGGATATTCTGTGGGAACCATTTGAGAAATGATAATGGAGAGGAAGGGTTTTTTAAAAATTCGATTCAAGAGTTAAGATCCACAAAAGTGTCTGAAAACTTAAGATTTCCCCCCGCACCCTCCCCCCCAGACTTTATTCCTCTTAAGAAAGAGAAAAAGAATGGCGTATAGGGCTTCTGTTTTTAGTGACTGGGTAAATGGCAACATCACTGATGAAGATGGAAAATACTGGAAGATTAGATTTTGAAGTGGAGGAAGAAAGCAAATCAAACATGGCATTTTGTACCTGCTAATTTTGAGGTGCTTTGGGGACATCCAGATGTGGAAGAGTAAAATAACTTGTTCAAAGTCAAGAATATTTCTAATAATGGCATGACTATTTTCCATTAACTCAAGCTTAACAGAGACTCTGTAACACTTTGGGACTTTGTTAATTCTTTCTCATTCTTCATATTCCACAATGTAAAATTTTTTCCCATTACTTAAATATTCACTGAGCACGTACCATGCCATTGATATGAAGATGACTACAATGTAGCCTTTCTTTCCTGGGGCTCCTAGTCTACTGCTCTAGCGGAGGAAGAAGGACACTGAGTCTGCCGTCAACACGGAAAGTGACACACTGTCTCTGCGAGTTCTGCCTGATTGCTGTCTATGTGTTACATTCCTTGCCTCCTTTGTCCTTCCACCTTCTATCCGCTGGTCTCATAGTTGAAATCTTGCTACTTTGCATCTGGACCAGGGGTGGGCAAACTAAATCCCACAGGCTGTTCAACTGATTTAGTAAATAAAGTTTCACTGGAACATAGCCATGCCTATTCATTTAAGTATAATCTATGACTGCTTTCATATTATAAAGGCAGAGTCGAGCAGTTGTGGCCTGCTAAACCTGAAATATTATCTGACCCTGAGAAATACTTGTAGAACGTTTAGACCAAGGTGTCTTTTATGTGAGCTCCTTATTTACTCTTTCCTTCAATCCAATGCTTCTTATATATCACTGTTATATTAATATCTCAAAAGTTGTTATAATCCTTTCTTCAAAGAGACATGGTATACTTAAATAAATATAAAAAACATTCTAAAAATGCCTTTGAATACATTATAACCTGCTCATAATCCTTCAACAGCTCTCTACTGCTTATGAATTAAATATGAACACCCATTCTGACATTCAAAAGCTTCTATTATATGTTCAAGACCTAATTTTTAGGCTTATCTCCAATTACACCCCCGAAGATGTGCTTCAGTCAAATTGGTCTCCTTCCTATTTCGGTGATTTCTCCTCCTCCTGAGAAACCCCTTTCTACCATCCTCTTTACAGGTTCAGAGATATCCATGTGTTAGGATAATGTTAGCATCTAAAACAGACAAACCCTTGAATTCCTGACAATACACACCAGTGAAGTTTTACCAACAGACTAGTTCCACGCTTGTGCTCTCAGTCACTAGTGGGCTGAGGGCGACATGTGATGAGGGCTTCCCGGGCAGCGCCGGTGGTAAAGAACCCGCCTGCCAGTGCAGGAAACTCTCAGAGACACAGGTTCGATCCCTGGGTCAGAAAGATCCCCTGGCGGAGGGCATGGCAACCCACTGCAGGATTCTTGCCTGGAGAATCCCCATGACAGAGGAGCCTGGTGGGCTACAGTCCACAGGGTCGCACAGAATCAGACACGAATGAAACAACTTAGCATGCAGAGACACACCCGTGCTGAGGTGAGTGTGACAGTCCACTCTACAAAGTCATTCATGACGGCCACCTTTAACACAGTCTTTCAAGGTCAGCTTTGACCTCAGTGTCCAGTCAGAAGGCAGAGAAAGTAGAGAAAGCATATCTCTTCTTAATCCCAAAGACGCCACACACGTTGCTTCTGCCTACATTTCACTGATGGGAACTCGTCATATGGTCCCACATAATTTCAGGGAGTTTGAGAAGTGTGGTCCCTCGTCAAGCATCTATTCCTCAGCAGCAGGTCGGTGCGATCAGCGGGGAGTACGAATCTTTGATAGACAGTTAGCACTCTCTGCAGATCTTTCAGCGCACATCTCCAGGCTACCTTCCTAGTCAGAAAAATTCTCTTCCCAATTCAACTTTGTAGCACTTCATTTTTATCTATTATTACATTCTAACATGGTCGGTCTATCAAGTATTTATTATATGTCTACTTGTATATTATTTTTCACTTGATTTATCTTTTAACTTTTATGACATTATCCTTTACTAACCTTACTTTCCTGACAATATTCTTCATATCTGAAGAATACAAAGTGAATGAATGATGAGTGAAACATTCTTGTGTTGAATTTCATCTTGAATTTGTTGTTCAGGAAGTAATTTTTATGCACAAGGCGTTCAAAATTTTCCCTACCAAGGGAAACTTTTGTAATACCAAGACTGATATTTGAATGCTGCAAGAGGAAATAGACTCAGTGAATGTCTCCCAAGAGACAGTACCCCTGACGTGACAAGGAGATTCACAGATAATCCTTGCTACAAATACGTGACATACTTAGAATGTGGCTGGCTATTCAGTTCTAGAAACTGTAATGGGTTGCACTGTGCTCCTCCTTTCCAGCCAACAAGAAGAGAGATGTTGACGTCCTAGCCCCCAGAACGTCAGAATGTGATCTTGTTTGGAAAGAGGTCTTGACAGAGCTAATCAAATTAAAATGGGGTCATTGTAATGGGTTCTATTCCAGTAAGGCGGGTGTCATTATCAATAAAAATGAAAAATTCAAACACAGAGATAGACTCGCACAGAGGAAAGATGATTCGAAGAGGCAGAGGGAGAAGGAAGAGAAAATGGATCAGAGACTGGAGCTACCGTGCCATTAGCCAAACAGCTGGGACAGCAGAATCTGGAAGGCGGTGGGAAGAGTTATTCCTCCTGGGTTTCAGAGGGAAACCCCAGGGAGGCCCTGCTGGCCTATTGGTTTTGGACATCTCATCTCCAGAACTGGGAGATAACAACTTTTTCTCCTCTTAGAAAGTCTGGCTTTTTCTCTCTCTTCTGCTGTCATCGCCAGCTCCTCAGAGGGCTTCCCTGGCTAACAAATTGAAAGCATGACCACTGCCCACCATTCCCACATCATAATCTAGCTTAGCATATTAATTGCCTACGTCTCTCCTTAAAATGTAAACTATAGGGCAATGTACTTGTCCCATCCTGTTGTGACTTTAATTCCTCTGTGCATAGCCACAGGGACTCATATATCATAGAGCCTCAGTAAACAATCAATGAGTAAATTACTGATAGTTTCTTTTTCTTTATATAAAGTAGGAAAGTTAGTCAAATAAATCATCACATTTTTAATTTAAATACACAGATTCTGAAACCAAACTTACTGGGTTTAAAACCCAGCCTTGCCATTTCACAGCCACTACTTAGGGCAAGTTGCATAACTTCTGTTATTAATTTTCACATTGGTAAAATGGAGGTAATAGCTATACCTAAGGCACTGGATTGTTACTGTGATTGAATGAATAGTACATAAACTATTTAGAGCTACATCAGCACATAGTAAAATATTAACATTTGGATGGCTCAGTGGTAAAGAATCTGCCTGCAAAGCAGGAGACACAGGAGATGCAAGTTCAATCCCTCTTTCAGGAATATTCCCCAGAAGAGGAAATGGCAACCCACAATAGTATTCTAGTCTGGAAAATCCCATGGACAGGGGAGCCGGGTTGGCTACAGTTCATAGGGTCGCAAAGAGTTGGACACAACAGCATGCACGCAGATGCAGATTTGCTGTTATTATCATTATCATCACTAAAGATACGCAAAGTATATTTATTTTAGTTGATTAAAAAGTGGTTAAGGCCATTTTTTTTCTGCCTACAAAGACTAATCTATATAGTTAGGGAAACTATGTTATTCAAATAAAATTTGAACAACTTATCAATTTAAAGCAAATGATATAACACAAACACAAGATTTATAACATTTGAGGAAATAATTATGGTGAAATGCATATAATTAACATGCTGTTTAGTCGCTCAGTCACGTCTGACTTTTTGCAACCCCATGGACTGCAGGCAGCAAGCCAGGTTTCCCTGTCCTTCACCATTTCCCGGAGCTCGCTTAAACTCACGTCCGTTGAGTCTGTGATGCCATCCAACCATCTCATCTTCTGTCGTCCCCTCCTCCTCCTGCCCTCAATCTTTCCCAGCATCAGGGTATTTTCTAATGAGTTGGCTCTTTGCATCAGGTGGCCAAAGTACTGGAGCTTCAGTTTCAGCATCTGTCTTTCCAATGAATATTCAGGATTGATTTCCTTTAGGATTGACTGGTTTGATTATACATCATATAGTTATTACCAAATGAATGGTACTGCTTAGGACTGATTTCACCATCTCACATCATCTGGACCACAAAATTGTGTTCCAAGAAGCATTGTTTACAAGGGACTTGAGTAGAGGTTACAAATTAACTTCTCCTTAAGCATTTCTAAAAGAAGTTCTTTAGTGATGTGAAGAGACCCAGTGTCTGGCAGAAATCTACAGAAAAATATAGGATGTCTCAGGACTCTGTCAGCAGAGACCCCAAAATTTGGGATCAGTATGCTGCTTATTAATGGCATTCTTTCTCATGGAGGAATTCCTGAGGCACTTTCACTTTAACTTTGCCATTAAAATCTCTTAATATTCAAAGCTCATCTTCAGGATCTAGAGATCTTATTAGTACACACCATTTTCAGCACCTACCAATTGGGAATATTCAGACTCTCAAGCATGATGGACAGAAAAGAGTGTGGTTTCCAAGTCCAATCGAGCCATCTGTGCTAGGTGGTTCCATGCAAACACCCTGAAAAAATTGATTTTGCTTGCAAATTTATAAATTTGGTCATAAATTCTCTGTGTCTGTCCAGTGTTCCTCCACTGGGCAGCAGAGATGCCAGTCGTAATGACAAACTCAGACATGCACATTTAAGTGATTATTCTGGATTCCAAACACCTGCTCCAAGAGCTGGTCAGTGCTCACTAACCCCAGCTATCCTCCAGCCGCTATGCGGCCTGTCTCATACACAGGCTAGGGAAAGATCGTCTATCCTACCCTGTTTCCCCTACACCAGCCCTATCTCTGATTCTCAAGGCTTTCTATAATTGCTTCAATCAATGTTATAACATATTAAGTGGATATTTATGGAAAATCAATTCAGAACGCTATAATTAGCAAGTACCTTAAGCCTGGAAATGTCGATGCAAAGCATTCAACTCCAGGAAGGGATTTATCTGTAATAAAATTTGTATAAAATTACCTATGACATTTACCACTACTGACTTGGTCAAGGCTTAAATTTTGGTTTTTATTTTATTTATTTGAGATACTGTATATATCACAGGCTTTATCTTATTTTCTCAAACAGTGATGACAGAGCTATATTTGAACAAAATGGAATTTTACCTATAAGTATGCAGCTTAAATATTTTCAGTATTATGTTAGGAGGAGTAAAAAATTCAGTTTTGTACTCCACTGGTAAAATTATTTTAATGTTCTTAATACATGAAAAAGGTATACTAAAATTAACTACATATATTTTTAATTTTAATTTTTTATTAACATTTTTTTCTTGGAATGAACCAATCTCTTCTCTTCTTTTCCCTCCTCTTCTCTTTCTGTGATTCTCTGTTTCTCTCTGTCTGTTGATGGAATAACATATTGATTCTAGCCAGTAACTCCAGAAATGAAATTAGAATGACTGCTCTGAAAGCTAGGGTCCAAGATGGAAACCTCTTCAGTATCTCTGGGTGTGTGCATAATGAATAAATAGTTCAATATTAGATAGCATTGTAGTCTAACCACCTTTCAGGCTTTTATTTTACCAGAAAGATATGAGGAGGTGTGCTAGACAAAAATGCAAATTTCTAGGTTGCAACCATAGTAATCCTGATTCAGTAGATCACTAGTGACACCTATTTAAAAAAAAAAAAAACACGGTGAGTCTTAAGTGATCACTTAAGTGTTAAATGATTTAGAAATAGCACTTTCGGTAACAACAATTTCTAGACTAAAAGGCTCTTTCATATTGCTCAAACATTCCTTCCTATTCTTGATGACTAATTTCTCAAGATCTTGTCTTTATTTTTTGCAGGGCCAAAACTGTCAAAAAATTCCGTGGTGGAGCAGAGACTCAAACCCACTTTTCTGCCTCCCTCTTTTCACCGTGTTGCCTGTTCCACTATAGACCCAGCCTGCCCAGCAGGGTGCCTGCCTGGCTGATCGGAGGAGTCACGAGGAATCTCAGGTTTCCAAGGTAGCTGCATAGCTAGAGAACGAAAAGGCCATAACATGCCACTCAATTTACAGAACAAAAGAATTCAACAATGTTTACCCTTCTATAGCAGAAGAAACGACTTTCTTTCTATTAACTTTACTGTCTAAAACATGACAAAATAAACAGATGGAGCTATTACAATGATAGCTTAATAAAAATAATAAATGACAAATTCAGGGTCGTGGTTTCCTCTGGGGAAGGGTAGTTCAACTGTGGTTGGTGTGTTTCACTTCTAACTTGGGACATACATTATTATTTATACCTATTAAATTTAATTTGATATTTAAATAAAATAGTATTATATGTTTATCTAGAAACAAGAACTCCATGGACTGGAATTCACTTTCACATTCACTTTTCATGGAGTTAAATGATGAAATAAACAAGGAAATAAATAGAAAGTGGTTGTCTCTGAGGGGCTAAAGGGATTTCTCTGGTGGCTCAGCAGTAGAGAACCTACCTGCCAATGCAGGATATCTGGCTCTGATCCCTGGGTTGGGAAGATTCCCTCGAGAAGGAAATGGCAACCCACTCTAGTATTCCTGCCCCTGAAATCCCATGGACAGAGGAGCATGGTGGGCTAGAGTCCATCAGATCACAGTGGAGGAGGGCACAGGGAACTCGAATTTTATTATGAATCTCATATTACTAGGTGACAGCTTAGACTATACTGTCACTCTTCAAAAGATCTAAAACTTAAAAAGACACAGGCTTAGTTACTGTTTTATTTGTTTTGGTTTTTGTTTTCTCGTGTTTTAGAAGCAAGTTAATTTAGGTACTTACCTTATATAATTCTTTCTAAAGGGAAAGTAAAAAAGAAATGTGTGTTTTCCTTATCATTCATTTAAGTTGTTGTCTTTACACTATTCTGATCTGGATTCTTTATGAGTTTTTTGGCCTGCTTGAATACTTTCTGCCTTTTCAGTATCTTTCAAAGCGTCAAATATTTGATTAAAGATCAATTCTTTTACCATTTTTATCTTTCATTTCAATACAGAGTGTTTCTAGTTCTGTAAATCTAATAGTCACAAAAGTAATTTGTTCTTTTTTGAGGAGCTTCCTAATTCATCTCAACGCTATGTGGCATTGCAGTTTCACCAGGTGTGTTTACCACTTCCGCAATCTGTACAACATTTGAATCTGTCAATCCCTGATTTCATTACGGTTAAACTTGCTTTAATGGATAAAAAATACACTCGCCCCAGGTTTAGGTACAATGAACAAAGAATAGGAAACAGGTTGCTGTTATATGGAACTGTCAGAAGGCTTATGTTGCTTTATTCTTGTTCTATTTTTGTATATAGATTCTATATCTCAAGGGAATTTCGAAGGTTGTCAACGTTTAGATTAAGGATACAATTTACCAAGAGAAGTCTATTCTCTATAAAAAAGAAAAGTATACTTTAGGTAGTCCCTAAGAACTTCAAGTATTTTCTCTAAACATCAGGGTTTCCTTTAAAAATTGTGTATTATTGACACAAACACAGTGTAGACCATTCCAATAAAAATAATAGTCTGTTTGTAAACATGATGGTTTCAGATATTCCCAATCATTTACACATTATTTCCTACTAGCTTCATAACCTTTGGGAAAATTGCCTAACTTCTCCATGCCTCAATTCTCTTTTCTATAAACTGAGGTTTGAAATACTATCAACATTATAAGATTGAATAATTTAATAATAAGTTGAACACTCATGCATACTTACCACGTGTCAGGCACTGTTTTAAGCCTCTCGTGTATAATTATTATTTAATCCTCAGAACAACCCATGGGAGATTTACTCTTACTAACATCTGAGTTTTACAGATTAGCAAAGTGATCTGGGCAGGTGAGCTATGCCGGTGGTGTCTATGATCTATGACAAACACGGTTTCTATTCTCCAGGAGCTCATATAATATATGGAAGACAGTTCAAACCAAGTGTGATCAGCGCATGGGCGTGGCTACACAGGAGGCGGCAGGAGAAGACAGGAGGCTCTCATGTACTCGAGAGGGTGATGGAAAGCCCTTCAGGCAGAGATGGCCCCGTGTGACGAAGTAGCAAACGCCAAACTCCACACGAGTTCTGCAGATGACACGGATGATTCAGTTGGTGTCCTTCAGTAGATGGGTATCAAAGGAAAGGACTGAAGACAAGTCTTTCTAGGATGAAGGAGGAAAGTTGTGGCTATTTTTTTTTCCTCTAGTGTCATTCATAAATGTCAGCTGGATGGGGAAAGTTAGCGGAGAGGAGGCCAGCTCTGGTCAAGGGCAGTCAGGGGAGTGTGACCCGGCTTTGCCTGTCTCTGCTTTGACCCTCAGAGGGAGAAAGCAGCGCAGAAAGCCAGTCCCCTTGACCACCTGCCCCACCTGCTTTTGGTCCGTGAACATAGGAGATCACTACACGCTGAGAAGTAGCAGGGAATGTTGCAGATACAATGTGTGCCCTGGGGGCCTTTACACTGCCAACTGAGCCAGACAAAGTAAAGACTTCACTGTAGAAATCGTCACTCTCCTACAAGGAAAAATTTAAAAAACAATATTCTAGAACAGGCAGGCTCAGGCTCAATTCCAATTGATGTTTCCTTTAATAACAGAATTGGCAGATGAACTTAGCCCTCAGCAACAGTGTAAAGAATTAACAGAATATACGAAGCATTGTTAGGCAGAAGGTGAAATGTGCTTCCTGTCCAACTCCAATAACAAATCAGGATCATAAAATCATTAAATCAAAGCATGAATCAATATGGGCTGCTGTTGAGCAGTAATAATGATGATAAAAGTACATTAGTAAAAATAACATAAAAGTGAGCACTTAAAACTTGTCAGACAGTGTGATACATTTTCTATACACATCTCATTCAACTCTTGAAACCTTTTGTACATGGGAAACCTGACACTTGGATGAGTTGAATGGCAATTCCAAAGTCACCCAGCGAGTAAGAGGCAAAACTGAGACTTAAATTCTTACGTGTCATGAGTCTTTTTCTGGATGTCATTGAAACGAGGAAAAACTGGGGATAGCTTGGGTGAAATCTAGCTGCTCAGCGGTGAATGAAGCAAATAGCTTTCAGCCTACGAAGACGGCTCAGACAGTTAAGAATCTGCCTGCAGTGTGGGAGCCTTGGGTCTGCTTCCTGGATCCAGAAGACCCGCTGAAGAAGGGCATGGCAACCACTCCAGAATTCTCGCCTGGAGAATTCCATGGACAGAGGAGCCTGGCAGGCTACAGTCCACGGCATCACAAAGAGTTGGACACAACTGAGTGATTTCCATTTTACTTTATACCAGTGAAATTGTTTTATTTTTAGTATTCTAGTTATGATTGTTATTTTAAGCAGTATACAATTCAACAGAGAAATAATATCACCTATCTCTCAACTGGGTGGCACCTTCTGTATTTATCCAGAGATTCTGACTCATCAGTTCTCCCCCGAACATACCATAATGCCGTAAGTATTCTGGGCTTTGATTTTACACGGAATTCATCACCTTTATGACCACGACTTCCTGTAACAATCAAGGTCATGGCAGGAAACAGAACTCGAGGATGCTGTCAGAGTTGAAGTTAAGGAAGGACAAGGGTGAGTGGAGACGAGGGGAATTCAACACGAGGCACAGCACCGCAGGACTGGCGATCCGAGCGAACCCTTGTTGTATCCCTAGAACTGCAGGGCCAGAGGCTACCACAGTCTGGAAAAGTGCCGACATTCGCAGCTCTGGCCCGGGGAGCCAGGAACCCAGCCACTGCCCCCTGCACCCACGGAAGAGGAGGGCGTCCCGGGAATCAGCCCCCACCTCATCACACACCTCCGCTCCCGACGTCCTGCAGGGCCGCCCAGCGCCCGGACCTCCGCCTGAGGTTAGAGCGCAAGTGAGCGCCCGCCGCAGCGCAGAAAGTCAGCCCCTGGAGCCTGCGGGCTGGGCGACACTGCGGCCGGGAGGGGCCAGGCTTCTGCTCACCGGGGGCAGTGCTCGCGCGCTCGCTCAGAAAGGAACGGAGAAGAGAAAGATGCACTCGTTTTCAAACCAAGTGTCTTACTTTAAAATGAGTTCCATTCGGGAAGAAGCGTTTATTGGCCCCTATCCCCTGTAGAGTTTTAATCATTGTGAGTTGCTTGTATTTAATTCTTACATATGTAAGAATATGTGATTTTGAAGCTACATTAACAAAAAGAAAAAAGCAATCATTCTTTACCACCTGGAATACTGTGTATAAATTTTGCCTGAAATGTACGCACTGATACATATGTACATCTACATGGAAAATGAGTAGAAATGACCAGATCCTTTGGAAGATAATGAAGAAACAAAATAAGTAAAAATAAAAATATAGCTAAATATCTATGTAAAAAAAAGAGTTAATAGAAAAAAGCAGTAATAAAAGAAAAAGCAAATAAATAAATAGCTATGGAGGAACGTGGACATATATTTACCATCTCTTGCCAGGTGGTGCTAATGGTAAAGACCCGGCTGCCAATACAGGAGACATAATAAGACATTCAGGTTGAATCCCTGGGTCAGGAAGATCCCCTGGAGAAGAGTGTGGCAACCCACTCCATTATTCTTGCCTGGAGAATCCTATGGACAGAGGAACCTGGCAGGCTGCAGTCCACTGGGTCACAAAGTCAGACACGACTGAAGCGACTTAACACACTTCTGTGATAGGGAAGGAATGCCTACTACACTCCTAAGCACAATGTGGGGGGAACCCTTGATGCCTGCTTCTCCATACCTTCCAGCTCCTCGTTTGGGAGGGAAGAGTGATATCTGACAGAAGAGTGATTCTACATTCTCCGTTCCTCATCCCCTTTTACTTTCTTTCTATTTCCCTGTGCAAGATCCACGAGAGTTCCTGTTCCTCCGTGGGGTGAGTTTATCAGAACAGAATCTGACACTACAGGCTGCTGGTGGGGAGGCTGCAGTGGATTTAGGAGGATGGAATGGTCTATGGGTATGACTGAGTAAAATAAATTCCTGGAGCGCTGTGGGGGAGACCGGTTGTGATCTGGATGCAAGTTGTATTCTCCAATTCAGATTTACCAATAGGGCCAGCATTTGATCTCCATCTGACTCACATATGACTTCAACTGGTTTGCAGTTTAGGAGGAAGAGAAAGGAATGGTCTTCATTAGTCTACCCTGTAAAGAAGTCTAGCAGCTACTATCTTAAAGAATACATGAGATCTCCCTTTCCTAATTTTCTATTTAACCCTAAGCATTTGCACATTTTGCAAGAGCTTTAATCTGCCTACATGGTTTGAATATGCACATCACAGGAGTGAGATGACTCATTAAATAAATCTCAGGTGTTGGAGGGCAGAAACACTGCTGAGAGATTATGCAGACACCAATGAAACAGCTGAGGTCCACATGTTGCCATTTTTGGAGGTTGTATGTAACATTCAGATCTGCTTTTGCCACTCAAAACACTAAAAACAAAAAAACCACAGGAACCCTCCAATATCTTCCATCGTTCTCAGGATGAAGTCTGAAATCTGGCAGGATCAGAGTTCTGGCCTCTTCTCCCACTCAAGATTCATCTTGTGCCACAATCTCTCTAAGGTCTCTCCTCAAACCAGCAATCTCCCTTCTGCCGCAGAACCTTGTGAACGCTGTTAGCTCTACTTGGAATGTCTTCTGCACCCTACCCAAGTTACCTGTTATTCACGATTCTTATGCCAGCTTTCAGCTTCTCTTCTTCAGGAAAGCCTTGATTCTTTAGCTTAGGTTACTGATACTGCTATATGTTCTCATAGTTTCAGCTACTCTCTGTCACTCTCTCGACTTATCCTTTGTTGTAATGTTTTATTTTCTGATGAGATTATTTGACTAATGAACTACTGCAGTCCAGGCTGTAGCTTCATGAAGGTAGAAACCACGCGTAGTCTCGTTACCCTACCATTTAAAATAAGAGTGTAGCAGAGTCAATAACTATGTGTTGAATTAATGAATAAAAGAATAAATGCAAATTAACAAAAAATAAAGTCACCCATGTGTTATTATATCCTATGTATATATGCAGAAGTACTCAATTAAATAGATTTTATGGATCTTAAGATACAAGACCCTGGTGTATTTGAAGAAGGCATTCCATGCTGAAAAATAAATTGACTTCTACATTAGATTTTAGTAGTTTGCTTTTTGTTTCTCAAAAATATGTTCATTTCACCTTAGTGGCACAAAGTTTTGAATAAATAATCTCTATTGTGATATAGTGAAGTTACTTATTATTCACACAGTTACACCATTTAAAAAATTTATATAATTCATATAACTGGTAGCACTATTATATATTATCTTAACTATCTAGGCATTCTATTGAATTTTCTAAAATTATAAATTGGTCCCCAAATAAATGTTGCACATTTAAGTCTTATGTTATCTTTGATTTATAAAAGAAAATCATATGATAGGAAGCAGAATAGGAGAAGCTGATCACTTTGGAGGAAAAAAAAACAAGGCCTTGGGTTCTAGTTCATTCCACAAATTGTGAGTCATGTGCAGGAGTAAATTTAAATAACCTGAACATGTCTGTGACTGAGGAAAATAGTGCCTGTTCTGTCTTCACCAGGGGAGGATTACACAAGATAATGTGGTCTCATCTCTTGGTAAAATCTAAACTACAATTCAAATCAAAGATAATCATAGGCAATCCCTACACTGGGAAATTCCAGAGAGGATTTTGATGTTGTTATAGACTCTGAAGCTACATCACACTTGTCTAAAGCCTAGAAGTATTAGGATTAAGAACAAAGCCTCAGGATTCATAGGCAATAACTACTTCATACCAGCCTTGGCACTGATCTTTTAATCTGACACCAAAAGCAAAGTAACAGATACAAAAATAAACAAATGGGACTACATCAAAATAAAAAGCTTCTGCAGAGCGAAGGAAACCAGCAACAAAGTGAAAAAGCAAACGGGAGAAATCATTTGCAAATTGTCTATCTGATAAGGGGCTGGAGATGGAAACGGCAACCCACTCCAGTATTCTCGCCTGGAAAATCCCAAGGACGAAGGAGCCCGGGGGGGCTACACGTCATAGGGTTGCACAAGAGTGACTGAGCACACAGTACTCAAAACACAGAGAGAACTCATACAACCAGAAAGCACAACAGCAACCTCACACGAAGTGGGCAGGAGATCTGAAGAGACAGTCCTCTAAAGAACACATAGAGACGGCCAACAGGGACACGAAACATGCTCTGCATCATGAATCATTAGGGAAATAAAAATCAAAACCACAAAGAGATATTTTCTCACAAATGTTAGAAGAGTGATTACCTAAAAGATGACAATAAAAAGTGTTGGTGAGGATGTGGAGAAAGGGGGGCCTTTGTGTACTGGTGGCAGGAATGTAAATTATTGCAGCCACTATAGAAAACAGGAGAGTTTTCTGAAAAAAAATTAAAAATAGAACTACCATATGATCCAGCAATTCTAATTCTGGGTGTTTATACAAAGAAAATAAAAACACTAACTGGAAAAAAATATGTGCACACCCATGTTCATTGCAGTATTATTTACAGTAACCAAGAGAGTGAAATAATCTAAGTGTCCATCAATGGATAAAGAGGACATGGTATATAAATATATATTTGTTTTCCAATTGTGGTGTTGGAAAAGATTCTTGAGAGTCCCTTGGACTGCAAGGAGATCAAACCAGTCAATCCTAAAGGAAATCAACCCTGAATATTCATTGGAAGGACTGATGCTGAAGCTGAAGCTCCAATACTTTGGCCACCTGTGCAAAGAGACGATTCACTGGAAAAGCCCGTGATGCTGGGAAACTTTGAACCAAGAGGAGAAGGGGGTGACAGAGGATGAGATGGTTAGATGGCATCATCGACTCAATGGACGTGAATTTGAGCAGACTCTGGAAGATAGTGGAGGACAGAGGAGTCTGGCATGCTGTAGTTCACGGGGTCGCAAAGAGTTGGACATGACTTAGTGAATGAACAATATCAACACTGGAATATTGACCAATTTATCCAAAAGAATCAAGTCTTGTCATCTGCAACAACATGGATGGAGTTGACGGCATTATGTTTTAGTGAAATAAGTCAGACAGAGAAAGATGGATGCATATAATCTCTCTTACACGTGGATTATAAAAGCAAAAAAACAAAGGAGCAAACAACACCTCCCCCCCTCCAAGAAAAGAAGGCTCACAGATACAGATTGGCACCAACAGATTGGTGGCTGCCAGACGTATGGGACAGAGGGTGCAAGAAATGGGTAAACTGGTTTTTTTTTTTTAATTTAAATAAATTGAACTTTTAAAAATATGGTTGGAATTTTTAAGTCTCAGGCTACTTATACACCACTTTCTGGAGCAGTCCCTTGGTACTCAAATCTTTCAGCTAACATGTCTTTATTGAACAGTTACTATATCATCAGCAATATGTTAAGTTGATTCGACTTATGTGAACAGCAATAAATATGGAAAAAACAAACAACAACAAAAAAACAGAACACAGCATCCAAAGCCAGAAGTCTGGGCTCAAATTCCAGCTTCCTCATTTCATGGCTGTTACTTGACCTCTGTGCCCATTTGCTCAGTAATGTGAAGGCAACACTAGCATTATTTCATATAGTGTCATCATGCAGATGCAACAAGCCTGCATGTCCAAAGTGCGAAGACCAGTGCTCCACAATTATCCACAGGACTGATGCTCTCTAAGAGCGCACTGTCTCATCTACGGCTTCCTTGTATCGGACGGTGTGGGTGGCAGCAGCTTATTGCTCTCTTCACGTGTGTCTGCAGCCTTTGGGGTGAGAAAAACACTTCATTTAATACTTTGGGGATATTTCATCAATGGGAATATAACTTTGCCAACTGAAATTTAATTGAAAAACATTTATCATTTTTAACAATTCACTGCTTATCTCTACTGCCTTTGGATTCACTTACACTCAGCATTTTCTTCTGCCACAATAGGAGGTGTATTCTCTTTTGATTGGCTTGCACTTTCATCTCTCAGACAGTAAAGAATCTGCCTGCAATAAGGAAAAACCCAAGTTCAGTCCCTGGGTCGAGAAGATTCCCGGGAGGAGGGAATGGCTACTCAGTCCAGTATTCTTGCCTGGAGAGTTCCATGGACAGAGGAGCCTGGTGGGCTACAGTCCCTGGGGTTGCAAAGAGTCAGACACGAGTGAGCGACTTAAACTTTCTTTTCACCTTTTCATCTCTCGGTCTGGGCCTCCAAATTTTCTAAAGTAATTTGGCCTCTAACCTTGTCACCTGGTTTCCTGGTTTCTCTCAGTCTTGAGGGCACTTCACTCTTTTCCATTTCATGCCAATTACCTCCCCAGGTAGATTTACTAATAAAGAAACTGGAGATGCAACCAAATACTAACTCCAGCACAAACCGCCAGGGCTTCCCACAGTGCCTTTTATCATGACCCCACTGCCAGCCTGGATTGTGTGGAGCGGATTCACTTTGAAGCCCATTTAAATCAATTTGTAAAACTGCCTGAGGCACTAACAGATGACTTACTGAAATCGAGGTATGACTACTGCCTTCTCGGCAGCCACAAATGGTGTCCCTTCTATGAAAATAGCAATCAAGTGAGTTCTGCCTGATTTGATCTTAAGAAACCCGTGGTCTTCGCTGTTCTCGTTCATTTGATTCTCTTGATGCTGGAACTCCTTTCCCTCTTCCCTTACACGGGAGAGATTAAAGAGAGATTTGAGAGCCGACGGCTGCCGGCAGCGGGTTGTGTGGCTCACCCCACACTTTCATCGCCGTCTTGTATTGCTCCCGGCACATCTTTAATGTGTGTCTTTAACCCCACCCATGAAGCAGAATTATTATCAGCCACAGGATTCTACTCTAGTTTGTGCTCATGAATGATTTTGTTGTCTTTTCAAGGACTGTGACAAGAATCCAGTATCTCTAGGAGCCCTGAGCCAGACACATCTCCTAAAGCAGCTTTTCAAACATGTCTAAGACTGACATTACTACAGTTCTAAAGACCAGCTGGGCATGGTCAAAACAATATATTTAGGGATGTGCAGTGTCTACAAGGCCCCTGAGGCTATTGTGTGACTGTGTTGAAATAAACAGGAATTTCTATTATTTGATACAATTCACCTGTCAGAAGGTATTCAGAGGAAGACATGCAGCAAGGCCTTCATCCGTTACTCCTTTCTCCATGATTTAGGCATCACAATGTCTCTTAAGACCAAAACTCACACCTCATTTTCCTATAATTTCTTTCAACCCAACTCTTGTCCTTCTTGGTTTTAAAGCTCAATGTTACCCCATTCTCATTTTGCCAATTCGAATCCCTAACCTATATCACAGCTATTTTCTGCTAGATGAAGTGCCAAGCACTGGTTATGAGATTTGCATGCATTTTCTCTTTTTATCCAGGAAAATGAAAACTATTCAGGTTTATAACATTAGTGCACCTCACAAAAGGTCAAAAATGCATAGAGTTACAGGTGACTGAAACAAAGATTTATCTTGTGAATTTATATAATAATTCTGAAAGAATTAAATCTTTATTTATGAATATGAATATATGTATGCATAATTTATATACACACATTCACTTTGTCCTCCTCAAAATCTCTAGGATTATCCCCATTTCACAAAATGAAACTGTTGCATCAAACAAGTAATTTCCAAATATGAAACAGCTGAATAAATGATAAATCAGGTTTTGGAGCTAGGTGGTCTGGTTCCAAAACTAATTCAAGACATACTTAAGGAGTGTACATTATATATAATGTGCAGGATACAAAGTAAATATTATTTATGTCATCTTTTTTGTTTAAAAAATACCACATATATAAAAGCAAATAAATACCTTGTATCATTTTGAATTCTCAATTCAGTAAAGTAGACAGGAATTACAGGTCAAAGCCACCAAGTAACATATGCCTTGAATGGCAGGTAAGTTAACCAGATCTCCAGTGAAATGTCATTAAACCTCTGAATGTATAAGCCTAGAGTCCAGCCCACGTAAAGGAACCTGGTTATGAACACTGTTTCTGAGTTATACAGATGAGATGAGTACAAGATAACTTGACTGTTCTTTGTGCCTCTGCTGAAAGCTGCCCCTGGTCCAGCTTCTATGATCCTGGAGGTAGGCGTCCACCCGAGACCTCACTGACATTCTCTTCATTGGGTGCCCTGACTGAGCCCCACGCTGCCTCTCAGGCTCACCTTAGCTGCCAGCCTCCAAGCCACTGATTACTCAGCGTGCGGGGAATGGGTAGTACAGGCTTATCTCCTTATGAAGCGAAACCTGCATTTAATACAACGACAGGCTTACTATGTGCAAGACAGCATTTTAAATAAAATTTAGGTTCTCATGTCAACATTATGTGATAGGTAGAATCCAGCACCATCCCCCACCCCCACTTTATTCATATGAGGATACCTAAAATGCAGAGAAGTTCAATAACATCCAAAGTTACCTGACCAGAAGATAAGTGAAATAAGAGCTGTTTTAGAGAGAGGATGATTATGTGGACTTAACTGATGACTTAATCGTGGATTATACGGATGTAACTGAAATAGATATCTATAGGCTTCCCAGGTTGCTGCTGTTTGGTCCCTAAGTTATGTCCAGCTCTGTGATACCATGGAATAGAGTAGAGCCCACCAGGCTCCTCTGCCATGGGATTCTCCAGGCAAGAACACGGAGTGGGCTGCCATTCCCTTCTCCAGGGGATCATCCCAACCTGGGGTCAAACCTGGGTCTCCCATATTGCAGGCAGATTCGTTACTGCTAAGCCACCTGCCAATTCAGGAGACGAGGGTTCATGATTCTGACATTTGATTATAGAAAACTCATTTTTAGCACGCACTTTTTCTTACAATAAAATAAATATACCCAACCTGTTCCTCTTACCTCTAGCAATTCCATAAAGTAGCAAAAAAAAAAAAAAAAAAGACTGCAAACTTTTGAATTTATGATATCAAAATTCTAAAAGACATGTCCAAAAAGGAGGATAATGGGAATAGGGAATATTGGAACCAGATGGTTTTCTGGGGAAGGCAAGGGAATAGGGAGACTGGAAATAAGTCTAATAGCCCTCAGAATGTTTTATAATATATAAAGACATTAATATCACTGTACTAAGATTGAAAATATAGGATATATCATACTCAAAATAATACTCAAAAGAAGCTAAAATCGGCAGCCAACTATCAAATCTATGTATCTGCTCATGTTTGGAAACCTCAGAAAATAATACTGAAGCTGAAGCTCCAATACTTTGGCCACCTGGTGTGAAGAAGAGTCGACTCACTGGAAAAAGTCCTGGTGCTGGGAAAGATTGAGGGCAAGAGGAGAAGGGGGCAACAGAGGATGAGATGGTTGTGTGACATCATTGACTCAATGGACATGAGTTTGAGCAGACTCTGGGAGATAGTGAAGGACAGGGAGCCTGGTGTGCCATAGTTCATTGGGTCACAAAGAGTTGGGCACAACTTAGCAATTGAATGACAACAATTAAAAAAATAATATGACTGAAAAAAAAATTTTTACACTTAGTTAACAAAATACCTACGGTCTGGGTTAATGTTCATGCAGGTTTTGTAAGTCTCATGGCTTTAATAGCAGGTATGTGAATTTCTTCTTTAATTTTCTTCGGAAGGAAAAAAAAAACTATTTTTAAGATAGCAGTAGAAAAAAAATAAGATTATTCTCAAAATTCAATAAAGTGATGTAGACTATCAGGAAAATGAGATTAAGAGTGTAGTCTAACTGGTGTTAAAATGTCAATATTCCAATAACCGTATGCCAGCACAAAAGTCAATTTAATTAGTATTTTTTTCTTATCAAGCAATAAATCAAGTAGAAGAATGACCACAAAGAAATCAGCTGACTTATGAAACATTCTGTAATTAGTTTTTAAATTGCCTTCACATAGATCAGAAAATGTTTGAAATAATTTAAGAATTCAGAAAATGATATACAGCATGTATAAACCTCCCAACACGTCTTACGTGTCTTCTAATATTTTAGTTTTCATAATTTTTTTTAATAATGAGAAGACAGTAAACACTAGAATGAGAAAATACCGTATTTTCTTGCTGGGGCCAGTACTAGGTAGACAAATATGATTATTTCCCAAAACTGATGAGGAGGAGTTATAACAGATTCCAATATATAAACACACTTAGACAATGTACTGATTTCTGTCACATGGGAAACCCTTCTAATCTATCCTATCATTCTTCTAGTCCAAACTACACAGAAATCAATCCAAACCTTTGTAATGATCCCCAAATAAGACAACTTCAAAGATGTTCATTTCTGGCAAATGACTGTGTCTCTACTTAAAATAGAATTTGAAGTCACTGAGTATGAACTACAAGTCTCCAAACAAACTCATCTAGTTTTTATCCTAATCTTCCCTCATCTTTCAGTATGTAGTCACTACATCGTGTCCAACGCTTGTGACCCTATGGACTGTAGTCTGCCAGGCTCCTTTGATCATGGGATTTTCCAGGCAAGAATACTGGACTGGGTTGCCATTTCCTTTTCCAGGGAATCTTCCCAGCCCAGGAACTGAGCCTGGGTCTCCTGCATTGCAGGCAGATTCTTTACAGTCTGTGTCACCAGGCAAGTTCTGCTTCAAGTTAGTCAACCCACCTGTAGTTTTTAACCCGTTGTTTTCCATTTCTTCAAGGAACACGCTCTACTGATCATACCTAATTTCCCTGAGATCTTTAATCTAGAAACACCCTTCTTTCAAAAGAAGCAGGCTTAAGTTTCTCCTACTAGAAAATCAAAACCTCTCCTCTGGTTTGGGTCCACTTTCTAACCTTCTTTCCTGTTCCTCACTTTCCCCATTTTATCTTCTTTAAGGAGCCTTTCCATCTTCCAAACTTAATTCCTCACATCTCAGTCGGTCTCAGTCATCTATCTGTCACCCTCTGAGGCTCACCCCACGCCATCCCCTGTAAATACCCTTGCTGAAATCAACACGAAGACTGCTGCCACATCCGGTGGCAGTTCCATAGCCCTGATCAGCCTCTCCTGGGCCTCTGAGCACATATTTGACCTCCTTGCTCGCTACTGCTCCTGGTTTTCCTGCTCTTTGTGATTCCACTTTCATCGTAGCTACATCTTCTTGCTCTGATGTCCTTAAATTAAAAAAAAAAAAAGCCCCACCATCTTTATTCTTTATCTCTGTTTATGGTATCAATGGTTATAAATGGGGAAAAATCATCTTAGATACATTTTTAGTGATCCATGCTCCCATCATCCAACTATTCATTCATCATCCAATCATTCATTAACTAAGTGAATTAGTTAAAATTTCTAATTATTTCCTATTTTCCGCTTTACTATCAATAATGTTTCAGTCACTACTATTCTCTTTTAATTCCCTAAAATCTCTTTACTGGGCCATTACAATTTTTTTTTCATTTTACTTTACTGTAGTAAGAAGACTTAATAAGAGATCTACCCTTCTAACAAAATTGTCCGTGTGCAGAATATTGGTAACTATATGCATAACGTTGTACAGAAAACCGCTGGAAATTACTTATCTTGCATAACCAAAACTTTATACCAGCTCCACAGCAACCCCCCACTGCACTCTGCCTCCAACACCAGGCAGCCGTCACTTTACCCTCTGTTTCCGTGAGTCTGACTACTGTCGATATCTCACGTAAGTGGATACATAGACTTGCGTGCCTGGCTTACTTCACATACCACACTGTCCTCCAGGTTCACCCACCTTGTCACATATTACAGAATTTATTTTATAAGGGGGATACTCTTCTACTGCATGTATACACCACATTTCCTTTATCATTCCCCCATCCGTGGATGTTTAGGCTGTTTCCATGTATTGGCTACTGCGAATAAAACTGCAATGGATGTGTGTGTGTGCGCGCGCGTGCATGTGTGCGTGGGCGTGCATGTGTACGCGCGTGCGCGCGTGCATGTGTGCGCATGTGTGCGTGCGTGCACGTGCGTGTGTGTGCGTGCGCACGCGTGCACATGTATGTGCTCAGTTGCGTCTAGCTCTGTGACCCCACGGACTGCAGCCCACCAGGCGCCTCCGTCAATGGGATTTTTCAAGCAAGGAGACGAGTGGGTTGCCATTTCCTCCTCCAAGGGGTCTTCCCCAAACGTGGATTGAAGCTGTGTCTCTGAGTCTCCTGCGTTGGCAAGCAGGTTCTTCACCACTAGCGCCACCTAAGGGTTCCTCAAAAAACTAAAAATAGAACTATTAATATGATCTGACAATCCCCTATATCCAAAAGAATTGAAATCAGGATCTTGAAGAGACACATAGTTCTTCACTGTTTTTTCACCCTCTGCCTCTGGAGTTATCCTCTTCAAATCTATATTCCTTTATGCTGTCATTGTGTCTTTAATTAATGTTCAAATGACCATAACTTTAATATTCTCTACTCAGAACCTTTAAAGACGCATGATTACCCATCAGAATGAATGTAGACTTTTTAGCATGGCATGAAAGAATTTCATGTTATGTAATATTACTGGATTTATCAAAATAAATTATTGCATAGGACATACCTTCAGTCATTACTTGTACAAATTCAGTTTGAATCAGGCATCCTGTGTTTTTCTAGCAACTCCCATGATAGAGAATTTGACTCCTTCTCTAGGTCATGCCTCCTACGCCCCGCCCACATTACTACTCTCCACCTTGTATAATATTATTCACCTCTCCCTTCCTGAGATAAAGGAAAACCTACTGGCTTACTACACTCTTCTTTCCAGCCTTTTAACCCACTACACTTTCTTGCCTATGTAATGTCTTCTCTTTATCTGGGGTGTGTTACCTTTCTCTTTAATAGCTGTGCATATGTATTCCCAGCAGAACGCAATTCTAAAATGGACTTGAAGTTAGATGTGGCCATATGATCAAGTTATCTCCAGTGAAATGGGACCAGATTTAATCCATGCCTTAATCTAGCCCTGTTTTCCAGAACCTCAAAGAATGCCCTTCAATGCACTTTGTGAAAATGACACAGAGAGTGGCATTAAGTCCCTGTATAGATGATAACCAAGCTGCCATCAGCCTGGACCTCTGAAAAATGAGGTCCTCGAGAGCCTCTCCAAGTTTCTGGAGCACCTGCCCCCGAAGTTTTGTAAACAAACAAAACATTCTGCTGTGTTTGGGCCATCACACTTAGGGTCCCTTTGCTTAACATTCAGGTCTCAGCTAAATAAATATTATCTTTATGGAAACGTTTTTCTGCCTCCCAAATACTGGGCTACAGAAGGATGGGAAGACTAGGTGAAGGAGATTTGACAATTCTGGGGATTAAGAGCTTCAAAGAGAAAAGCAGGACTTTCATTACACTTAACTTGAGACATGAATTATAATGCAAAAAGTCTGTATCCTCCTTGATTCTTATGAACAAAAAACTTAGGTTCAAGACATTTTTTTATGACTAAACTTAGGCTTTTTTGACTTTCACCTTTGAAAATGATTAAAAGTTAAGAAGCCACATGCAACAGGACTTTGCATAAAACCACTCGAAAAATCAATTCCCTTTACAAGTCACCATTTACATTCTAATGCATGCTTTTTAAAGTATAAAATACTTTATATGAGAAAACTACAAATTGTGCTCTATACCAAGTGTCAGGTTTTTTTTCTGTAAAGGGTCTTATGAGAAATATTTTTGGATTTGTAGGCTATACAATCTCTGTCACAATGAATAAAATGCAAAAGCAGCTATAGTTGACATATCAAGCAAGCACAGTTGTATTCCAATAAAATTTTATTTACATCCACAGGTGACAGGATTTGACCCACAGGTTACAGTTGTGCCAAATCTCTGATCTATACACAAAGTACCTGTATAAACAGCAGAGAAATGACAAAAATATTAATATTTTGTCTTATTCTGTCTTTCCAAATTCTCCTCTACCCTTCTCCTCCTATTCCCTTTCTTCTTCCTTCTTTCTCTCTCAATGCATATTACAGAAAAATGATGTAAACTAACCTGTTTTCTTAAGTTACAAAAAGGGTATCATTTAAGCACATAATCCTTTGTGGTCAGTTGGGTTTTTTTTTTTGTTTTTTTTGTTTTTTTTTTTACTAAGAGTTTTCTTTAGAAATTTAACTAGGCAGATTTGAGTTAGTTCATTTTCATTGCTCTATAATATTTTGGTGTGGCTACAGATTATTCATCATTCTCCACTGGTTGACAATTGGTACTTTTTTTTAAAACTCTAGGAGACAATGTGGAGTTTTTCTTAGACTCTTTGAAGTGGAGATGAGAAGTACTAAGAATATGCATATCTTCAAAAACTGCTTTTCAAATCAGATGTTATGCTCTCACCAGAAATAGCTTCTGTTTCCCTATATCTTGTCAAATAGGTTGTCTGCTGTAATAATTTTTGCCTATTTAATGAGTGTTAAAAGAAATTCTCTTACTTTAATAGAAATTGCTTAGACTTATGAAATGCTCATGCTTAGGCTAAACTAAATGTTTAAAGTGTCCTAACATAATCACATGAGCAAAGCGTACTTTCATTCCCATTACAGAACTGAGGCACCAGAGGCTCAGAAGCTAAAGTAACCTTCCCAGTAACTCGGCTCATGTGCTGCGCTCCGTCGTGTCCAGCGCTTTCGGATCCCACGAACTGCAGTCCTCCCGGCTCCTCCGCCCATGGAATTTTCCAGGCAAGAATACCGGAGTGGGTTGTCATTTCCTACTCCAAAGGATCTTCCCACTGCAGGGATCAAATCCGCATTTCCTGCATTTCCTGCACTTCCTGCACTGGCAGGCGGATTCTTTACCACTGCGCCTGGTACACCGTTCAGTCCAGTTCAGCTCAGTCGCTCAGTCGTGTCCGACTCTCTGCGACCCCATGAAACGCAGCACGCCAGGCCTCCTTGTCCATCACCAACTCCCGGAGTTTACTCAAACTCATGCCCATCGAGTCGGTGATGCCATCCAGCCATCTCATCCTCTGTCGTCCCCTTCTCCTCCTGCCCGCAAGCCCTCCCAGCATCAGGGTCTTTTCCAATGAGTCAACTCTTCGCATGAGGTGGCCAAAGTACTGGAGTTTCAGCTTCAGCATCAGTCCTTCTAATGAACACCCAAGACTGATCTCCTTTGGGATGGACTGGTTGGATCTCCATGCAGTCCAAGGGACTCTCAAGAGTCTTCTCCAACACCACAGGTCAAAAGCATCCATTTTTCGGCTCTTAGCTTTCTTCACAGTCCAACTCTCACATCTACACATGACCACTGGAAAAACCATAGCCTTGACTAGATGGACCTTTGTGGGCAAAGCAATGTCTCTGCTTTTTAATATGCTGTCTAAGTTGGTCATAACTTTCCTTCCAAGGAGTAAGCGTCTTTTAATTTCATGCTACTCAGTGATAAAATCAGAATTTGAACTCAGGTAATTTGATTCCAAAATCTATGTTATTTACCCATAAAACTAGTAAGTAAAATTGATGATCATATTATATATTTATTCCTACTCAGATTTCCTCTTTTATGAACTGCCTGGATATACCCTTGGTTTATTGCCTCATTATTATTTAGTTGTGCTTTCTAAAATTGATTTTTAGAGGTTCGTCAAGTATTCTGAAAAGTTTCAAATTAAATAATCTACAAACATTTTCTGAAATTCAAAAGCTTGGCTTTTCATTTTCTTACGTTATTTTGAGTTAAAAAAATTTTGTATGTGAATTTATCCCACGTCATTATCTTCACTGTTGTCTTCTTAAATGTTCACTCAAGAAATTATTTCTTATTTCAATATTATACAGATGTTTCTTCATGGTTTCTTCTTTATAGATCTTTTTTCCCAGATGAATAACCAAATTTACTGGCATCATTTATAGAATAATCCACCCTCTGCCCTGCTGACTTGTGGTGTCACCTGCAACAACTACTATTTCTCCTATGTGTAAAGTGATTTGGAAGCTCTTTATTCATTCACACTGAGAAATTTATGTCTTAACAAATATAAAAATATTTTAACTGCCATATCTTTTTAGTAATCTTACCATCTAGTAGGGTCAGTTTTCTCTCACATTCATCAAAATACTAACCATGATTTGGGTACTTTCATTCCTTCAGCTTTTCATAAAAATTCTAGGATCAGTTCAACAAATGCAAATTAAAAAATGAAGAAAGACCAACAAGATAGATTGGGAATAATATGAATATATGGATTAATTCTTAAGGAAGAATTGACATCTTAATTTTATTGCATCTTTGCAAACATGAGCATGGCAAATTTCTCAATCTATTTGTGTCTTCTTTATATCTTTCTTTGAGATTTCCATAAAAGTTCCATATAACTTTCGTTAGGTTTATTCTTGAGCACCTTATTTTGGTTGTTACTGTAATAATATATTTTAAAGTTAAAATTTCTAATTATTTACTGCTGGTTTATGAAAAATAGAGATTTTTGTGATAACAGCGTCTTTTATTTCGTTCCTCTTTTACAATATAATCTAACATTTCTCCATTCAAAATAATATATACTATAGATTTTGGATGACAACATGTGTGGAGTTAAAAACATTCTTTTCTATTCGAAACTTACCAAGATTTTTTTCTTTTAAAATCAAGATGAACTGTCAAACTTTTCAAATGCTTTTTTTTTTGTATGTGCTGAGAGGTTATTTCCCCTCTGGTGTGTATTGTGGAAAATTTCAGTAATAGATTTTTCTAATATTAACCACTCTTGCTTTACTGAAATAAAAAATTCTATCTTGTCCCAATGTATTTTTTTAAAGTATACTCCTGGATTGATGCTTTCAATATTTTATTTAATATTTTTACACCTACAGCCACACACATGACATGACTTATGGCTTTCTTTTCATAGAAAGATACTTACAAAGTTTTTTGAGCTATGTAGCAGTCTCACAAATTAAAAGAGGTAATTTCCCTGGCTTTGGAATAGCTTGCATATTACAGGGAGTAACAGCTGAAAGCTTGCTATAAGCTAATCTTTAAAACCTCCTCAGCCTAATGTCTATTTCTCTATTTGATGGTAGCCTATAATGTACTGACACTGTTCATTTAGTGAATAAAAATTGTTTCAGACATTTTCTTGAATCAGATTCAAAGTTCCATAAACAGTAGAATAAAGTTCTGCGTAATAAAGTGGGTTCCTTTGCTTTAGTTATTTTTAATATTCTCATATTTGAAAATGAATGACTTTCATTCTAGTTCAATCTCACTAGAAGTTTTATAGTTCTTTATGGTTTTTTCAAACAATAAGTTTTGGTTTTGCTGATCTTTTTATTTCCTGTTTCATAAAATTCACCAATGGAATCATCCAGGTCGGGGTTTCACTTATGGAAAAGTTTTTTTGTTGCTGTTATAAATTCACTTTAATAGTAGACATGAGGTATTCCTATTTTTAATTCACTCATTCTTCAGTTTTAATAAATTGCGATTTGGAAGAGTCTCGCATGGATTAAAAGCGACCATAAATCACGGACACTACCCTATTTACGTGACATTTGTGTCCTCCTCCTGAAATGCAGGCTGGTTCTGCCAAACGGAGCCCAGTAGAACACGCTGAGAGTGATGTCATGCCAGTTCTAGACCCAGCATTTAAAAGGGCTCACAGCTTCTATTATACCTTTCTTACTCTTGAACTCTAGATGTTATGTAAAACAGAAGCTACCCTCGCAGTGAGCCCGGAGACAGCACCATTTCTTTGCTAGTTTTCTAGTTCTGCAAACATGTGAGTGAGGTCATCTTGGCTCCTTTGGGTCCACAGCCCTCTGATTTCAGCCACATTTCTGACACCAGATGAGACCAGTGAAATAACTACTTGGTCAAACCAGAAGTTCATGAGATTAAAACAATGAATTATTTTTGTTTTCAGAGCTTTTGTTAGATAGCAAAAATTAGTCAAAACAGAATTCTGCACGTGGGGTGAGGCTATAGTAAAACCCTAAAATATGAGCTACTGGCAATGAGCAGAAGCTAGAAGGGATTTGAAGAAACAGGGAATAGTGGAAGGACAGTGAAAAAATTTTATTGCATGGAGTAAAGAAGATAGACTGTTATGCAGTACTGGGAAATGTGGCAACATTATCACATACATTAACATAAAAACATATCTAATGAATTTGTGGATGGCTAAGAAGATTTCCATGCAGAATCGTGAAGATACTGTTTCTTTTAGCTGTATATGCTAAGGCTTAGAGAGAGATAGATGAACTAAATAATAAGTTGTCCCATTATTAATCAGAATCTAGAGGAAATATTTCCAGCCCAAGGCTTGCAAATATAAAACAGCTTCTAATTCCAGTCTTATCCAGCAATTTTCAAAAGAAGTAATGGTCTTAAGAGAAAAATCAAATTCAAGGTCCTGATAGGAAAACATGGTCTTAGAATCCAGATGCCAATGACTCCTTGTTCTGTTTGAGCTCTGAGGCCTGCATCCAGTCCCAGACTGTAGCATCTAGTCCTTGCTAGATGTAATAGAGACTTACCCAGCAGCTGCACAGCCCAGCCTGAGGCCAAGGGTCCATGGTGAACACCAACACAGATGCCTTTTCTTCCCTAATATATTTATTTATTTTTAATTGGAAGATGATTGCATTACAATATTCTGTTCGTTTCTGTCACGTATCAACATGAATCAGTCACAGGTTTAGGTATGTCTCCCCTCTCTTGAACCTCCTCCCACCTCCAATCCCATCCCATCCCCTACGTTATCACAGAGCAGTTCCTCCCAAGACAAAGCTTCTCTTCTCCAATTCTCTTCTGAAAATTTCAAACAATTTAGCAGCCCTAAATTCTGGCCCATCACCTCTCAGTTCCACAAGTTACCTCTCAACTTGCGTGCTTCGTCTCTTCACTGTGGTGAAGAAAGTACTCCCATACAGAGATCCTGAGTAAATATGAAGTTCAGTTCACATCTATCTCAAGAGTCTCAGCCTCCCTGCCTAGAGTCCAATGTCTGGAGACAGTTTTGTTAAAATTATCTTGTCCACTTTTGTAGTTGTTATGGTGGGAGGGGAAATCTGGTTCCACTTAGACAAAATTATTTTGAGCTCTTATTTATGTGTGCTTATTACCTCTATGTAGGAATATTTTATAATTTGGGGGGGAGTCCCTCCTAAGCAGTTTTGTACTAATTTTTGCCAGTGTCCTAGAGGTTTCACCATGCCAGAAATAATTTTCATGTTGAGGAGATGAAACTTCAAACCTCTGTAAGTGCAGTGAATACATATATATATTGCTGTTCAGTTGCAAAGTGGTATCTTACTCGTGGCGACCCCATGGGCTGCAGCACGCCAGGCTTCCCTGCCCTTCACTGTGTCCATTGAGTGTATATATCATAGCTCAGTTGGTAAATCATCTGCCTGCAATGCAGAAGACCCGGGTTCGATTCCCAGGTTGGGAAGATCCCCTGGAGAAGGAAATGGCAACCCACTCCAGTATTCTTGCCTGAAGAATCCCATGGACAGAGGAGCTTGGCAGGCTACAGTCCATGGGATTGCAAGAGTCAGACACGACTTAGCGACTAAACCACCACCATATATATGTCCTACAGCCCAGACACAGAAACACAACACCATCTTAACTGTCATGGTAAGCAGTTTGTATTCCTAATCATCCTTGTACTATTTGTAATATATTCACACAGTGGGATACTATGTAGTGATGAGAATAAACCACTTACAAATACATGAAATAATATGGAAAATGTCACAAACAATATTGATAAAGAGGCTCAATACATAAAAGTAAATGCTGTCTAATCCAATTTACATACAATTTAAAAATTAATAGAAATGTAAATAGTGGCTACTATGCCTGGAGGCAGCACAGAGCCTATGTGGGATACAAAGAGGTGTGTCTGGGTGTGTTAATGTTTCTTACTTAGTCTGGGTGATGGCTATACCATGGTGCAGTTTGTGAAAATCCATCACTTTTTCTACATAAACTTTTCTGTACTTGATATCAATAGAAAGTTAAAATGTAAATTTAAAATGTGACCCAGAAATTTCTTTTGATCAACAATAGGGAAGATTAAAACCTATGGAAATTTTAAAAGATTTAAAAATTTTTAAATGATTTAAAAAGCTACTTTGGATAAATACATCAAAAATATTAACGAAGGTCTTTTTGGGGTCTTATTTAAACACTGAAACGTTCTCTCAAGGCCTGGAGGCCTAGCCTGGGGCTGGGACTGTCCCCAGAGCACTGCCACAAGGCCATGCATATTTAATTGGATAGCTAATTGAAATACACAGAGGAAAAATATTTCCCCAATGCTGACACAATCGCAATATTTTCCTTTCTAATTACTTGTTCCAATGTCCCTACTGAGACTAAAATATTAATATAGGCCACACTTTTAGCTGCAGCCACTTCTACTTAGACGTCTTCAATTCCCTGTGACCCTTTTGTACACTTCTCCCTGCTAGCCACACTGACGTCACCAGCAGCAGCAGTTTTGTGCTTAGAGAGTAGACACATGAGGATGCAAGGCGACCATAACCCAGGTTCTAAAAGACAGTTGTACTGGACAAGGCCTATACTTTTCCTCTTTACCTTTACATAAAGGAAAAGAATTCCACTATCAAGGTATAAAAGTTTTGATCCATTGACCTGAATACCTAGTTTTTAAAGATCCAAGTAACTAAATTGGCTATTGATAGCCATGGGTAAACTCACCTTCAATAGGAAGAAAGATACCTTCCTAAATTGTGCCTTCCTAAATTCCTTGTAGTTCACTACTTCTTTTAGTTAAATGTAATAACCTTTGAGTTGCCTATTGGATACAAAATGCTGTTTTAAGAAGGGGAAGGGGATTATCTTATTAACAAAAATGAGTTAAAAATCTTTGCCCTCAACTAAATTGAATTTTTAAAAGAAAGGTAATTTATGATTCAGGGATACAAATATATTAATGCTATGATATCTCTGATTCATTTAAAGATTTTAAGTTTAAGGGAATATCTGGACTATTTTATATAAAAAGATTTGAACTGGAACTTAAAACAATGAAGATTTACTAAATTCAGATATATATATGTATATAAATATATTTCATATGTGTATATATGTATGAAATCTGCTTACTTATAGACATATTATCATTGTACATCATCTGTATCACAGTATACATTATCTATACTAAAGCAAGTTAGAAGGACTGATACTGAAGCTTCAATACATTGGCCACGTGATGCAAAGAGCTGACTCATTGGAAAAGACCATGATGCTGGGAAAGACTGAAGGCAGGAATTGAGGGCCACAGAAGATGAGATGGCTGGATGGCATCACTGATGCAGTGGACATGAACTTGGGTAAACTCCGGGAGACCGTGAGGGACAGGGAAGCCTGGCGTGCTGCAGTCCATGGGGTCGTGAAGAGTCGGACTGGGTGACTGAACAACACTACATGCTAACTATTAATGCAAACAAGCCTGGGGTTATTAACACAACCTGACAGAATCAAGCAAAGACCACTACCTTAGGTGATTTAGACGTAAATTTCTCAGTTTGAGTTCTGACACTAGAAGCAGACAAGGCATAAGCTTGGTAATTCTCTGTCCACTTGATGAAATGAAGGAGTGAAGTCCGGCATCTGCCTCTGTCACCCATCACTGTAGTGCATTCGGGGGCGCATTAGGAGTCTACATGGCGCAGGACCGTTCCTCAAGAAAACCACCTACCCCAGCTTTTGCTCAAGGAACCCTGCCAGGCCAGTTCATTCACATAAGCCAACAGTCACCTCAGGGACAGGGGACTGAACCAGAACAGGCCCCTAGATCACAGACAGCCAATCTAGAAACTCTCTCAAGGGATTTGTAAATTTGAGACCAAGAGATAAAATCAGAAATTGAGAGCACGTAGAAAAAGACAAGCAAGCAGTGACTATGAGACAGAGGGAGCCAAGAGACATGAACAAAAAACAGGTTATTAATCTGGAGTAAGCAGAAATTAACAGATACAAGGAGGAGAGTCTTAGGAGGGGGCAGCTAGAGCAGTAGATGAAAAAGATGGATATGCTGTCACATTGGGAGCAGAGCGCACTTGCAGAATGGGAAACAAATATTTGCAAATCTTGTGTCTGAAAGGCACTTGTATCCAGTATACAATGATTTCTATAGTAAAAAGGCAAGGAACCCAATTAAAAATGAGTGAAGGATCTGAATAGACAATTTCTGCAAAACAAATGATCAATAAGCACATGGAAAAGATGCTCAACATCATTAGTCATTATTGTTTAGTCACTAAGTCATGTTCAATTCTTTTGCAACCCCAAGTACTGCAGCCCAGCAGGCTCCTCTGTCCAGGGGACCCTCCAGGCAAGAATACTGGAGTGGGTTGCCATTTTCTTTTCCAGGGGATCTTCCTGACCTGGGAGTCAAATCCACGTCTCCTGCATTGGCAGGTGGATTCTTTACTAGTGAGCCAACAAGGAAATGTAAAATACAAATTAAAATGACAATGAAATACCACTTCACATCCACTAAGATAGCTTTAGTCAAAAGTCAGACTATAATATGTGTTAACAAGGTTGCGCAAGAAGTCGAACAGTCATTCATCCCTAGTGAGAATTCATTCCTAGTCACTTTGAAAAACAGCTTGGCGTTTACTAAATTGCTAAGCACAGATTTACCATATGATCCACAATTCCATTCCTAGGTAAATATGCAAGTGAGGGGAAAACACGTTGACCAAAAACATGTACATAAACGTTCATAGCAGCATTACTCATAGTTGCCAAGTGTAAACAGCCTAAATGTCCATAAAATCAATGTATAAACAAAATGTGTACATTTATACACTGAAATGTTACTCTGCTATAAAAAGCAATGAAGTACTGATGCATGCTACAACATGGATGGAACTTGAAAACATTATGCTAAGTAGAAAAACCTTCATAAAAGACCATTTATTGTATAAATGCACTGATATGAAATGTCCAGAACAGGCAAATCTATAGAGATATAAAATAGACTAGTAGTTAGCCAGTGCTGAGAGAGAGGAGGGTAAGAAGTGAGTGCTAATAGGTATAGGGGTTATTTCAGGAGTGATAAAAATGTTCTAAATGTAGATTATGCTGATGGTTGGTTAGTTCTTTCCATATACCTAAAAATATATTAAATTTTATTCCTTAAATGGGTGTATTTTATGATATGTAAATTATATCTCAATAAAGACTTTTTTAAAGCAAAGTACTAGGGAAGGGGTTCATAAATTCATGAATTTGGGTAGAGAAGAGGTAAAATCCAAAACCGAACCGTGTTTCCTCTTTCCAAAGCCCAACTGGAGTATTTGTGAGTGTCCATAATTTCTGGTTGTGTGGTTATCCATATATTTGCAAACTAAGCTGATTTCACTCCCTTAATGTCACATATGCCTTTATTGCAAAATATCCTAAACTTCAAGTAACCTGAATAAGACTGCTCTCCTAGAAACTCAAAGAGGATACTTAAAACATTCCCCTGGATTACACCTCACTCAGTTTTCATACTGGCTCCTCTGCCGTAAACCTAAAATGCTCATGGATGGTCTTTGGTAATTAACACACGAGTCACGTGTTCTAAACTGTGGCTCTCTAGCTACAGTGCGTGGATACAACCTACAAACTGTGTAAGCTTGGAGACGTTCTTCACCTCCTTGCATCTCAGTTTCTTCATATGTAACATGGTAAAAATAATGATACTTGCAATGGAAAACTGGTGTGAGCGACCTGACACATAGCACTCACCAGTATTAACTATAATTGTACCATTTGGAGCCAATATATTTCTAATATTTCTAAATATGTGGTTTTCATAATTAATAAACTGAGTTAGAAAACTTCTGGGGGAAGATAAAGCAGCCCTCTCAAAACTCCCGAATATCAATAGCATTTAAATTTTTAGCTAAAGACTCTACTGTATTTAGAATAGTGCCTCCAGGACCTTTGGTGTTTGTTTTTGAAAAAGAATAGTACTGGGGCTTTCCTGTTGGCTCAGGGGTAAAGAATCTGCTTGCCAATGTATTAGACACAGGTCCGGTCCCCGATCCAGGAAGGTCCCACATGCCACAGAGCAGCTAAGCCTGTGGGCCACACAACTCCAGAGCCCAGGAAATGCAGCCTCTGAGCCCGTGCGCTCCAAGGACTGAAGCCCATACCCCAGAGGCCACGCTCCGCAGGGCAGCCGCCCAGCAGGCGCATGCACTGCAGCGAGAGGAAGCCCTGCAGCGATGAAGACCCGGCACAGTCAAAAATACAGGGAAGTGACAGTTTTAAAGGATGGTATTTGATTCAGTATTATCTGTCCTGTTTTTGTTTTATTTGCAGAGTAGCAGTACATGATTTTCTATACGTAGCGGTTTGAGGAGAGAGATGGTAATTACATGCTTCTTTTCTGCACCTCGAAATTATGTATCTCTCAAATATCACCAGCAGGTCCCTATTATGAATCAAGTGTAAACATGTCACACTGTATATAAATATCATTATGTTGAACACCTGAAATTAATATAATACTGTATGTCAATTATACATCAATTAAAAATAAATTAAAATTTAAAAAGTCCTGTCACACTAACACTTTGCCAAATAAAGCCTCTAGTTCCTTTTCAAGTAGAAAAGGCCATATCATTATAGAAACAGAGACTCAATAGAGCAGGAAGTAATTGTTAAGATTTATTTAATTCACCCTCCTACATTCAAGCACCTAAGCCATCCCCAAAAGTAACAGTCTACTTTATTCCCCAAAATCTCTTGAGATGGAAATGTATTTTTCTTGGTAACCTCTTCCAGTTTCTTATAATTCCTTGGTCAAATAGTTCTTTCTAAAACAAGTTCAGAGTAAAGAAAAAAACTGAACACACTTCTATATTCACTTCTCTCTCTAAACATTTTTTTTTCCATAAGAGCTGCCTGAATTTTATCATCACTTTTGTGAAATGTTTGAAGGCATTAATGCTAGAATATTTTAATAGGAACAAAAAAATCTAAAGGCAAATTGTTCCTTATGTCTGTTCTTTGAGGTATATTTTTTCATGATTTCTCTCACCGCCCTACCCCACCTAAAGTTCTTAAATATTTATTCCAAATGTTGTAAATCAAATATTCTTAACATTTGATCATATGCTCAATTCCATATTTTAGGTATAAATTTGACAGGAAGGCTCAATATCGCATCTTAGGCATAAATTTAACAGAAAGATTCAATTTCTATATATACTTCAGCTTTCCACAAGTTATTCAGTTGTTAGGAAGTCAGCCCAAAAAGAAACAGAATGCATTACTAGTGTCTGAAACTCTGAAAAAGCTAACCTGGTTGCATAAAAATGGAGATATCATCAAAAGAAAAATAAATATTTTATATTAAAATATAAAAGCAATTATTAAACAATTTAAATTAGTAGAAAAGTAAGTAGAATAAAATTAGAAAATATCTTGAGATTGTAGAGTAGGGGAACATGCAAGTGATAACAATAATTTATTCAGCACAGGTGATCTGAGCACCTACTATGTTCCAGGCACTAGAGGTTCAGGTTTGAGCAAAACAGAAAACATGTTCACCTTCATGCAACTTACCTTCCAAGCAGGAAGACAACAACAAACTCCTAAACAAAGTCATAAAACCATAATGTCAGGGGTTCACAAACACTCGCAAAAAAATTAAGCAAGTTACGGGGAAAGAGTAAGGAAAGGCGATGCTCAAGATAGGGCGGCCAGGGAATGCCTCGGAGGTGCTGTCATTTTAGCAAAGGTCAAAATGAGAGTTGGACCATGAACACATCTGCAAGGAAGGTACTCCAGCTCAGGATCCCCCAAGAGCAAAACGTCTTGGGGTTCCTGTCTTCATGTTTAGAATTTTCAAACAGAAAGACCAGTGTAGCAGTAGCTAAGTGAGTAAGGAGAAGAGTGAGGCAAATGAGTTTGAGAGAGACTCAGAAGAGGCTGGAAGACATAGGGCATGACCTACACGCCAAGGACGTAGAAGGTCAAGAGCAGGTGAGGAACTCGATATGTATTTTGTCTTCCAAAGGATCATTTTGTTGCATTGTGATGAATAGACTTCAGTGAAGTAAGCCTGGAAGCAGAGAGACCAGTTAGAGCTTACTGAATTAAACCATGAAAGAGTTAACACGTTTAGACCAGGTTCTTGGTGCTGAGGATTAGAAGTGGTAAGATTTGGTTCTCATTTGAAGGTACAACTAGTAGAATTCCTACTGGTTTGTATAGGAGTGGAAGAGGAAGAAGGCAGAGGACTCAAGGAAGGTGCTAGGATTTGTGACCTGAGTAACTGGTGAACTGGTGGTCTTCATGGAACTGGGGAATACTGGAGAAGAAGGAGGGTTGAAAAGCAGCATCAAATGTTACATTTGAAATGTATATGAGATATCCAGAAAAATGCCAGTAAGTAAGCTGAACATATAAGTCTAGATTTCAGTAGCAAATTTGGTTCTGTAATTCAAAATTAAGTCATCGTGAGAGAGGTTTTAAACAGATGTTGTTTAAAACCATGAGAATGGATGAGGTCACCAAAGAAACTGGTATAAATAGAAAAGAGCAGAGGTCTCAGAACTGAATTCTAGAGCCCTAGAGCACTTGAAAAAATCTTGACATTGGAAAATAAACCAGTAACAGAGACCGGCTTATACTGAGACGGAAAGGCTGGGAGCGTACAGTGTCCTAGAAACCAAGGGAAGAAAGTACTTAAAGAAAAAACAAAAGTGAACAGTCCTTTCAAATGCTTCTGAAAGAATATGTTGTGCACCAGTGTCCACTGGGTTTGACTTTGACAAGTTCTTGACGAGACTTTCAGTGTAGTGATGCGGAAGAAGAAAGAACGGAAGACAAGCAAGTACAGATTTCAAAGTATTTTTCTCTTCAGTAGAACAAATGGAGCATTGCTCCAAGAGGGATAAAAGAAAAGGGTTTCCCTGGTGGCTCAGTCAGTCAAGAACCTGCCTGCAATGCAGGAGACCACCAGTGATGCAGGAGACCCAGGTTCGATCCCTGGGTCAGGAAGATCCCTGGAGAAGGAAATGGTAACCCACTCCAGTATTATTCCCTGAGAAATCCCATGGACAGAGATTTTACAGGATTGCAAGAGTCAGATATGATAGCAACTAAACCACCATCACCACCATAAGGTCAAAACATCTACCTATTCAATCATCTATCAATGATCTAGAAGAGAAGAGAAGGGATAACTGATGGTAAAGAAGAGAGAGGGAATAACTGCAAGAATAGTATCTCTGAAAAATCTAAGAGACAGAATTTACACTTATCATATGAAGACACTGCTTACTTAAGGGCAAACGCATCTCACAGGAAGTCACTTGCGTGCTGCGCTTAGTCGCTCGGTTGTGTCCGACTCTTTGCAACCTCATGGACTGTAGCCCTCCAGGCTCTTCTGTCCATGGGGATTCTCCAGGGAGAAATATCGGAGTGGGTTGCCATGCCTTCCTCCAGGGGATCTTCCCAACCCAGGGATCGAACCCAAGTCTCCTGCACTGCAGGCAGATTCTTTACCGTCTGACCCACCAGGAAGCCCAAGAATACTGGAGTGGGTAGCCTGTCCCTTCTCCAAGGGCTCATCCCAACCCAGGAATCGAACTGGGGTCTCCTGCATTGCAGGTGGATTCTTTACCAGCTGAGCTACCAGGGAAGCCCAAGTCACTTGTGCCTTAGGGTAAAAAAGGCATTCATTCTTTACATTAATGTTACTGAGTGATTTTATTTTGCTTTTAATGATAAAACATCTAGAAAGTGTGAATTAAATTTTATTTGAGTCATCATTTTTGTCAATGTCTTATGGTAGATAAAAACAACTGATAAAGCCCTACAAGAAAATGATTTCTATAATCATTACAGTTTCCCCTTTTGGGCTTTTAAAACATTTTAAGAAAGTGAGATAAGGGTTGTACACAAGTAGAATGATGAACCATGGTCTGGTACTTTATTCTCAATTTAAAATGTAACAGCTTGTTCAAAAATTAATATTCAATATTCTCAAGGGTGTATTTCAAACTTCAAAGCAAGACTTCCTTATAGTTTAGTTTGTAAGAAAACTTGAGCAAAGTAGAATAGCTGTTAAAATGAAATTCATCCAATTACCATAACAAAAGATGGGTTTTGGGCAGGAGGCTGCTGGCTGTAGGATTATGTATAATTGTTTTCACTCTGTCCGTAACAATTCTAAATTTCACCCTGGCATGCTCTTTCTTCTGCCACTGCAGCAATAGAAAGAGCCTGGTACTTTTTCTTTAGGTCCATATTTTGATAATCTCTTTTTTGTCACATTTTAGGCATAACAAATAACATGAGAACCTGCTTCTTTCCCTATATCAAACATGAGCTTATACATTGAAAATCTAAGTAGATGAGAAGTTGAAGTTGTTTTATTTTTCAAAGAATACAGATTCATGAACCACGCTTGTATCTCTAGATTCTTTCAAAGAGCGTAATGGAATGCCAGTGTTGTCATGGCCTCAAATCAGCATCAGTGGAGTTGCCTCTGTGTGAACACACTGACGTTTGGACCCTAAACGTGGCTACTTCTTGTTTGCTGTAGCTCCAAGCCTTTCGGGCCCAGGTACACACACTGTGTATCCTTACTGTCTGCTTCCCTCGCGGCTCAGGAGGAAAGAATCGACCTGCCAACGCAGGAGACGTGGGTTCTACCCCTGGGTCGGGAAGGTCCCCTGGAGAAGGAAATGGCAACCCACTCCAGTGTTCTTGCCTGGAGAATCCCACGGACGGAGGAGCCCAGTGGGTTACAGTCCATGGGGTCGCAAAACAGTTGGACGCAGCTTAGCAAATAAACAACAATCCTTACTGACTACAGATGGATTAACATACAATTAAATATCTTATTTTACTCTGATATTAGAAAGAAAAGAGTAGTAAAACTAGAAGGAAAGAAAAAGGAAAGGGATGAGAAAGAAAGGTAAGAGAAAGAAAGGCAATGCTCAGTTCGGGGAAAATGGCTTACAAATACTGAAAAGTCCCATTAAGACTACTGGGCTTCCCTGACAGCTTTGATGATAAAGAATCTGCCTGCAACGCAGGAGACCCGAGTTTAATCCCTGGGTCAGGAAGATCCCCTAGAGAAGGAAATGGCTATCCATTCCAGTATTCTTGCCTGGAGAATTCCATGGACAGAGGAGCCTGGTGGGCTACAATCAACGGGGTCACCATGAGTCAGATACAACTGAACAACTAAGACACACAGACATTAAGATTACCAGTGCCTTAAAATGCATTCCTGATCAATGGCCTTCAAATGTCATAAGAAATTGAATCTGCTACCAAGACAGGAAGTAAAGTCATTTATCCATCAGCACACTTGCTTATAATATTCAAATGCAGTCTCACTCATTTCCTTAGCAGAAACTGAAGCCATCCCAGGAAAAGCTCCCTGTGTCTCTGATAGTGTGATATCAATTGACAATTTTTTCTTTCAAGAAACAGTCTCCAATCTCTCCCACTGTTTCCAAATAATTGTGCCACAATTGACCGTGTCCCCAAAACAACAATTCAGAGCAGTCACTTACCTGCTTTTGCCTGTATTTTCTCATCTATAAAACTGGGATAAGATCAAATCAAAACTACAATGAGGTATGACCTCACTCTGGTCAGAATGCCATCATAAAATGTAAACAAGTAATGAATTCTGGAGAGAGTGGAGAACAGGGAACCCTCCTACACCGTTGGTGGGACTGTGAATTGGGACAGCCTGTATGGAGAATAGTACAGAGTTTCTTTTAAACACTAAAAATAGAGTTACCATATGATCCTGCAATCCTACACCTGGGCATAAAAGAAGGAAATTATGCCATTTGCTGGAATATGAATCAGCCTAGAGATTATTATACTCTAAATGAGGTAAACCAGACAGAAAGTCAAGTATCATATGATACTCCTTAGATGTGGAATCTGAAAGAAAAGTACAAATGAATTTATTTACCAAACAGAACTAGACCCACAGACACAGAAAACAAACTAATTGTTGCAAATAGCTTAGATGGATGGGATTAATATATTCACATCACTACATAAAAGAGAAAACCCACAAAGACCTACTGTACAGCCCAGGGAATCATACTCAATATTTTCTAACAACTTATAAGGGAAAATAATCTGAAAAAGAATATATATAAATAAATCACTGTGCGGTACACACCTGAAATTAACACAATACTGTAAATTAGTTACGTTGTCAATTTAAAAATAAAAAATATAAACCCCTAAGAAACAAAACTGGGATAATACCAGTTTCTATCTCAAAGGGTTATCATGGAGCTTAAGTGACTGAAAAAGCATCTATATTTTAAGCACTAAGTAAATATTATTATTATTATTATCTCCATTAGAAAATAATAACAAGGTGCAACTCCTTTTTACTGTTTAAGTTCAGAATTGAAACTTACTCAAAGCTTACCCCTGGATGTGAGTCAAGCTTCAGTATTTGGTCCCCTTATTATTTAACCAATCTAAAATCTTAACCAATTATTAGGACTTCCAAAAGTCAGTGTCAAATTTTCTTAATTACTTCATATTAGGATGTCTGTCAGGCCTCATAACAGTACCTATATTAAATTAAAAAGTCTGGAGACTTTATATTTTATAAGGCACAAACTTTGGAGCTAAATTGAGGTTAAAATCCATTAAGAATAACAGCAAGTTATACAAGTATATGCACTTATACTATTGATTAAATTTTTAATTTATTATAACCATTATTGCTTGTTAGAAGAAGTAAAGGCACTTCAAAGCCCTTCATTTGGATTTCATCCTCAATCAATATTTACACAGAATTCTAGTCCTCTAGAAAGAATATTCAACTTAATGAATAGTAATCAATCATGAAAGGAATATACTGAGTATATCAGATAATTAATTTGTGAATATTAGTTTTGTTGCGGGAGACAGAACAAAATAATATGAGTGTACATGTTCAGATTACAACTTCTAATGTTCAACTCCCAATGCCACAGTTCACTGAGTATGTTAATCCCTCTATCAAATAAAGGTAATATAATTAGCTATACCTCATGGGGGTTGTTGTCAGTATGCAGTCAAAAGACCCACACTGACTGCCCAAATGTAATAGTGATGTCCACTGATAAACACCCATTGTGTTACTTACATGGACGTATGTTAGGCTGAGCCATAAGTAACTGGTGCTTTTGGTAAATATCTGTCAAATATTGGAAGGACAACATAGTTGAATATAATAAATATACATAGAGAGTGACTCTCCATAAGCTTCAAAAGAAACCTCACAAAAAGTAACAAAACATTATTCCCCACAAAGTCTTCCAGAAAGACAAATGAACAAATAAGTCAAACTAAAAAGAAATTTTAGCTCCTTCTAGAATATATTATAGGATCAGCATGAATTTTCCCATCTCATATTCATGTCTAAAGTAAGGTACAACGGCAACTCTTTATGAACTTGAGGAAGCTTGAATCATCAGATTCTTAAAATGTGTCTAGAATAAAGAGAATTCCCATCTACCTTCATTCTTTAAAAAATGATACTCTACATAGGATACTGTTTTAGATAATTAGTATACGAAATTAACACTTTATAAATTCTTGAAGACTTTGTGTTACCATAAGCTCACATACATATGTGGAGTGTGTGCATATAAATCGCATTCATGGTAACATAGGTTACATACCATTGTGTATTTACATACCTTAATTCAACAGATGCATTTTCATGTCAAGCGTGCATCAAGCACAGGGGACATAATGGTGAGTGAGACACGCATGGTCTCTGCTCTCAATTAGGCACAGATTATTGGAACTACAGAAATCTAGTTTTTACTGCAGTACCACCAAAACAGAAAATCAAAAATTCTTCAAATATAAAAACTCAAATTCCTTTACTCACTGTAACCATTTAGTAGGGCCAGCACTTTTGATATCTCTGAAATGGGAGAGTAAATTGTTCTTACAGAGAAGATTATCCCTCTTATTTATGAGTCACATAATATATGAAGAACCACAAATCTCTTATTCTACTTGGAGAGTTAGAAACACAACAACGAAATTGGGAAATGGAAGCCTGATAGACAAAACACAAATCTGCCTGAAGAATTCTGAATGTTATATGACAGTTCATTTCTTCAATGGCTTCTGTCCTAAAAAGAAATACTTCCCAATTTTTAAAACATCAAATATTCACAAATATTCAGAAGGTGACATTCTTTCCATATGGCATATATAATTCATCATTTTCTCCACTAAGCCACTATACAGGTAAAAAATAAGTATGTTGAAAGGGTGCTAGCTATCCATTTGGATTTAAAAACTTACTCTTATAGTAGAAATTTATAGAAAAAAAATGCATGTGTATTTATTTGTCATATATATATTAACAGACTGCTACATAAATATTTTCTATGAGAAAACAACTAAGACTTTTTCAATGTTAGCACTGTAAAACTTCAATGAATTTTTCATGACTGAAAGAGTGCAGAGGTTTGGAATATGAATTAGAAATCTCATAAAAGGTTGAAAATGGGTCTCTCAGTCCAATCACTGAATCACGTGGGATAAAGATGAAGACTTTAAGGAAAAAGAGTCAAAATTGTTCTGAACTCAAAAAAAAAAAAACTTACAAACTGAAATGCCAGGATATTTCACACATGATCATTTCTTAATTTTTTCCACTGATTATTGAAAAATTCTCTTGGGACATAAGTATTTTAAGAAATAACAGTGCTAAAAGCAAAATATAAGCATGACAGGACAAACCCAACATTAGAAGTTATGTCAAATAATTCATGTTTGTAAAATGATAAACATGATCAATAATATTCAAAAATGCTATTATGATAATATATAATTATCTTGTTACAATGAACAGATGTTAATTTGGATCCTCAGTGTTAAGTTTATTAAAAGCCATATTAAAGTCTGGAGAGAAAAATATAGTTTGTTGCCAACTACAAACTTTGTTTCTTTGTGAAAGTCTTTCTGTTCTTTTAAATCATGTAAATAGGCAACGAGAGAAAGTCTTATTCAGCTTACTCTTTAAGCTGAAAAAGATTAGGAAACTTTACCTGATCTAGCTACCAGTGTTAAAACTCCCTGTAATCCTCCTGTTTAACTGCAGAGATGACTTTAATAAAATTTAACAAGTGCCCCAAATATTGAGACAGCAACAGAGAGTTTATAGTACTAGCTTTAGCGAGACATAGGCTTAGAAGGTTCCCTGGCAGCTAAGCTGGTAAAGAACGCGCTTGCGATATAGAAGACCCTGGGTCGAGAAGATCCCCTGGAGAGGTTAGGCTCCCCACTCCAGGGTTCTTGGGCTGCTCTGATGGTTCAGATGGTGAGGAATCCACCTGCAACACGGGAGACGTGGGTTCAATCCCTGGGCTGGGAAGATCCCCACTCCACAGGGTTGCAGAGTCGGACATGACTGGTGACTTAGCACAGCACAGCACATATAGGTTTAGTAAGTCATTTCAAATACACACATCCCTCTGTGGAGTAATGAAAGTGTTGCAGAAACCAGTAATCAAGAAACCAAGCACCAGACTCAGAAACCACACTCGGAGAGTTGGAGAACTCAGGTTTATTACACCTGCCTGCCCAGAGGAGTTAGCACGCCAAGCTCTGAGCCCCGAACAAAGGGGTTACAGAGTTTTTATAGACCTGCTATTGTGGGCAATGCTAGCTGCTAACAGGCTGGTTTACACTAAGAGGCTTTGCGCACGCAGAAACAGCAGGCAAGATGGGGAGGGGGACGCCTGACCTTTACAAGGACAGGCAGGTTAAGCAGGTTTTCCGGGGCTGGGCAACTGCAAAGAGCAGGACAAGGGTGAGTGAGATAAGCTCCAGTTCCTAGTATTGTTAAGTCCCCACTTTCCAAGACGTGACCTACGCGACAGACTTTGCAAGGAGCAAGCTGAGTCACAGAGGCAGAATGAGCAGGTGGTGTAAACTTTTAACTTTTCCTCTTCACAAGGAGACCTCACCTTCTAGCCTCCTAGTGAATGCACGCTCAGTCGTGTCCAACTGTTTGCGACACCCTGGACTGCAGCCCACCAGGCCCCTCTGTCCATGGGATTTTCCAGGCAAGATACTGGAGCGGGTTGCCATTTCCTTCTCCAGGGGATCTTCCCCACCCAGGGACTGAACCCACGTCTCCTGCGTCTCCTGCATTGGCAGGCGGGTTCTCGACCACTGAGCCAGCTGGGAAGCCTCTAGCCTCAGGAAAGTCTAACAATCTAACGTCATTCCTTGACTGATTCAGGGGCTTTTTTTAGAGACAGCTCATTCTTTTTTCCCCCCAGAGTTATTCAAATTAATATAATATGTTTATCTTTTTATTATCCATAATCACTATCTAAAGGCTTCCAGATTTTTCCTAAACCAATAAATTGTGAAGCTCCATGTTAGATAAGATGCTAATCATAAGATTATACTGAGATCACATCTTGGCTCTTGTGATCTTGTTTTCTGCTATATTACTGTATCAAATTGGATTGTCTCTGAGTATCTGAACTTGATTATATTAATATTTATATAATAATTTCTTAGCCCATGCCAAAAATTTGGTTGAAAATTGCTTATTCATTCATGATAAGAGTTTAAAGTCTGGACTGGGAAGTTTATTCCTAAGAATTTTTATTCTACTTTCTAAAATAGTCTCAAATAACATTGACCAGGCTTGCTATACTTGCTATATTGCTATAAAGCAAAACTATTTACTGTTTTTGGAATGGAGCTTAACCAATTTAGAGATTGGAATATGGTACACTGCAGTCCATTAACGTTTCTTTTTCATTTGTCCTGATTAAGGTTCTACACATACACTAAGTTATAATGTCTTTTTTTTTTTTTTACTCAGAATGGCTTTTAGGAGGTGAAGTGATTTACTAAAAAGATATGTCTTGATGACAGCTTGGAATAAAAGTTAATACTTAAAGATCATGTTCAAACAATAAACTTCTATGTGTGGGACAGGATAAAGACTTGTTACTTCTTAATTAAAGTGTATGAAATGATGGGGAGTGATCCTAAAAAAATCAACATTGCAATGAGACAGGGACACAAGGAAGATGTAAGACTAGGTGACCTCTAACTCCATGTGTTGGAACTAGGGACAACAGGAACACAGAAGATGGGTTCTCACCATTACAGGTGGTGAGGGGTGACCAACAGGTAAATCATCTCCATGCGTAGTGTTACCTCCTCTCTCTTGCCTCTATCTATCCTTCCCCTTTCCTTCTTCTCTCTTTCTTAGTTCTTTCCTATCCTATGTGAGAATAAACAGACATGGTCTAAAGTACCCACAGCAGGCACAAAAGCATGACAGCAGAAAAGATCAAGCGTCTTTGGGAATTTCTACAGTTTCAGGAGGTGGAGACTTCAGTCATCCATAAACTTAACAAATGAGGACACAAACTTAGGTTTACATGTATAAACTGAATTACGTGTATAAACTAAACTGAACTACTGAAGAAGCTGAACTACAGTTGAACCAAAGCCAAGAACCTGGTAAAACACAAAGTGTGGTCTTCAAATATACAGCCTGTTTCTGATGCCCTTTACTCGCTTTTTATTTCTTGTGATCAGAGTGGAACAAGCTGGTTTTAAATGGCAGCCAACACGGCGCTCTTTATGCCCACGTAAAGAGCTGCACTCAGGCAGTCTGAATGCCTGACTGAGGACGGATGCTCCAGGAAAAGGTGTGGCAGAGTGTGTGTGTGTGAGTGTGTGTGTGAGTGTGTGTGTGAGTGTGGTGGGTGTTGTGTGTGTGGAGGTGTGTGTGTGAGAGTGTGTGTCTGTGAGTGTGTGTGTGCTTTGTGTGTGGTGTGTGTGTGTGTGGTGTGTGGTGTGTGTGTGTGTGTGTGTGGTGTGTGTGTGTGAGTGTATGTGTGTGTGTGTGTGTGGTGTGTGGGTGTGTGTGGTGTGTGGTGTGTGTGTGTGGTGGGTGTGAGTGTGTGTGGTGTGTGGGTGTGTGTGGTGTGTGTGTGTGTGTGTGTGGTGTGTGTGTGTGTGGTGTGTGTGTGTGGTGTGTGTGGTATGTGTGTGTGTGTGTGGTGTGTGCGGTGTGTGTGTGTGAGTGTATGTGTGTAAGTGTGTGTGTGGTGTGTGTGTGTGTGGTGTGTGTGTGTGTGTGGTGTGTGTGTCTCTGTGTGGTGTGTGTGTGTGTGGTGTGTGTGGTATGTGTGTGTATGTGTGTAAGTGTGTGTGGTGTGTGTGTGTGTGGTGTGTGCGGTGTGTGTGTGTGAGTGTATGTGTGTAAGTGTGTGTGTGGTGTGTGTGTGTGTGGTGTGTGTGTGTGTGTGGTGTGTGTGTCTCTGTGTGGTGTGTGTGTGTGTGGTGTGTGGTGTGTGTGTGTGTGGGGTGTGTGTGTGTGGGTGTGTGTGTGTGGTGTGTGTGAGTATGTGTGAGTGTGTGTGAGTGTGTGTGTGAGTGTGTGTGGTGTGTGGTGTGTGTGTGTGGTGTGTGGTGTGTGTGTGTGTGTGTGTGGTGCGTGTCTGGTGTGTGTGTGGTGTGTGTGTGTCTGTGGTGTGTGTGGTGTGAGTGTGTGTGGTGCGTGTCTGGTGTGTGGTGTGTGGTGTGTCTGTGTGTGTGAGTGTGTTTGGTGTGTGTGTGTGTGTGGTGTGTGGTGTGTATGTGTGTGTGTGTGGTGCGTGTCTGGTGTGTGGTGTGTCTGTGTGTGTGAGTGTGTGTGGTGTGTGGTGTGTGTGTGTGTGGGTGTGTGGTGTGTGTGTATGTGTGTAAGTGTGTGTGTGGTGTGTGTGGTGTGGTGTGTGTGTGTGTGTGTGTGTGGTGTGTGTGTGTGTGTTTGAGTGTGTGAGTGTGTGTGTGTGTGCGGGGTGGTGACAGAGGATAAGAGTAATGCTCTCAGTATAGCCCCAACAGCAAAGCAAAGCAACTTTTACAACTATTAATTAACCAACTGGCATCAGTTAAGGAAACATTTCTTACAGGTCTGAATTAAAATTCAGTCGAACTTGCCTTGTATATGCTTTCTTCTTCCATGAGCACCAGTATATTACTGTGGCAACTCCTATGGCCCCAGAACACAGCCTACAAAGCGGGGCCCAGTGAGAGCTCTCTGCCCCCCTGTAGATGAAAAGGCAGGTGCACTGCAGAGAAATTGAAAACAACAATAAAACGTAAAGTCTTTTGTTATTATTATTATCATGCAAGGGTAATTCTCAACAATCTCCATACAAAATACTCCTCCCTGCAAGCATCTTTTGTTTGACTAGGTTGTACATAATTGCTAAACCAGTCAATTCTAAAGGTATTCCACCCTGAATATTCATTGGAAGGACTGATGATGAAGCTGAAGCTCCAATACATTGGCCACCTGACGCAAAGAGCCTACTTGTAAGAAAAGACCCTGATGCTGGTAAAGACTGAAGGCAGGAGGAGAAGGGGATGCAGAGGATGAGATCGTTGGATGCCATCACCGACTTGATGGAATGACTTTGAGCAAGCTCTGGGAGATGGTGAAGGACAAGGAAGCCTGGCGCGCTGCAGTCCATGGGGTCGCAGAGCCAGACAACAGCTAGCAACGGAACAACAGCATCAAAACCAATACTGAATCATTCATAAATGATGTCATAGCCTGTAACCAACCCTATATTCTGTAATTATTCTCTATTCTCCCCTCAATATGCCCCCAGTAAACGTCAAGGTTTCTTCCTTTCTCCTATTGGTGCTTTACTAGCCCCATTTCCTTTTCATTCATATTGTAGAGAAAAAAATGATAGGCATATGTGCTTTTAATAGAAGAGAAATACATATTAAAAAGGCAGACTATTGATAGGGTAGAATAGCAAGTACTTTCACATGGATTGCAAGGGCAATGGTGAAAAATGAAGGGAGCAGCATATTTATAGAGGTGATGAGAAAATAGTCTAGAAACTAGAAGAAACAGTCAATTCTCATTGGCTGGCTGGCCTCATCCTGGGAAGTCATCCAAATGTACTTTAAAACTCTGTTGGAATTGGAAAACCTATCACACCCACACTGATCAGTAGTATTCAGGTTGAAATGAAGAGGGTATGAAGTCAGGAATGGTGAGAGTAACAGTGACCTGTTTCAGAGTCAATCCAAGGCCTCATCTCTGTTCTCATCTTTTCTGACCGCTCAGCCAAGACTCACAGAGTTGACCACTCTGTCTCGTTATTCCTCAGCTACGCAGAGGACAGATTCTACTGGCTATCAAAACCTTCTGCTCAGTTTCCCCAACATTTTCTTTATTGATACATTGTGGTTCACTTCCAGACAGACGATCTGATCTCCAAGGTATCTGCACCAAAATTAAACAATGCTGGTCACATCCCATTCGTGGTTGCTGAAGATTTATTCATTGCAAGAGAATTAAAGTTGTGGGCTGATCTTTTCTGTAGAATACATCTCAACAGTTTCTGTTTCATAAAGTGTATACATTTTCCCATGGGCTTCCCAGGTGGCTCAGTGGTAAAGAATCTGCCTGCCAATGCAGAAGATGTAGGTGCATTCTTGGGTTGGGAAGATCCCCCAGAGGAGGAAATGGCAACCCATTCCAGTATTCTTGCCTGGAAAATCCAATGGACAGAGAAGCGTGGTGGGCTACAGTCCATGGGGTCGCAAAGAGTCGGACATTACTGAGACATGAACATGCACACATACATTTTCCTACTGAGATTTAGGAGGAAGATGTCTCCTGCTCTCTCTCTCTCTTCTATATATTAAACTATAAATGATTCAAGTTGCAGAGATGCAACTCCTGGGCACTACTCTGAAAAAACTGATGTATACACTCATTAAATCCTGGGCTTTGACTGATAAGGATTTTCTACGTGCCTTCTTCAGTCCAATGATATTAAGACAGAGTTCTTAATTTGTACCTGTGGTGATTTACTGTTCCTGCTCCAACAGTAATGATGGAAAATGCTTTCCCACTATCATTTAATTAGCCTGGAATCCTAGTAGAAATTAGTCTTCAGAATGTACCAGCAGAGAAAAGATTGAGAGCAGCTATAAAGAACCTTGTACCAACACTGGACAACTTTAATAGCACAGCACTGGTATTAAACTCTATCCATAACAGGAGTAATCCTTTACTATAAATGGGTTAGAAAGAGACATCATCAGCTTCTGGGGACTGCATTCCCTATCGGCATAATGAAGAGGCTGGGCCGGATCATTTGAAATATCCATCCCCAAAAAGATGTCCTAAAATAAAGTGGCCCTGAGGATGAATATCATGCTAATAAACATCTGAAATGAATGAAAAGTAATTCCAAGGCAACGAAGAAAATCTGGCTTTCTTAATCACCTATATCTTGTCATAATATAGCTTCATTTTTAGAAGTTCTCATATATCCAATAAAGTATCTACGTGTAACAAATATCAAGTATATTTGGGGCTGTTCTGCTGCATTTCAGGTAGCAAATATAAACTCATTTTGATTGTTAAGAAACTGTCAACAGCTCAGGACTGGTATGTTCTCACAACTAAAAAAGAGTTAACAATATTTAAAGAATCAAAGTACAATAAAATATCAAATATTGAAGCCATCGTGAATGAAACAGAAACTATGATATGCTTTAGAACTGTAGCGATTTTGAGTCATGTTTTACCAAAAAAAAAAAAAACACCCAAAGATAAGTGATAGTTCTTTCAGCTTTCCAACTGACTATATAAGTGAGGATAACTATAAGGAAATGTCAAGAAAATAAAACAGATTTGCCTCTTTTTTAACCTGGCAGTCAAAATATGTTGAATTTTTTATAAGAAAAAACTGCCTTTTACCTTTATGTTCTTTTGTTTTCTCTTCAATAAAGTCAAAAATCAGAGTCACACTGGATATCACACAAATCAAAAAGATGTATCAGTTATATCTCTGCTTATCAGGCATGTAAAAATTACAAAAACATTTCAATATCAGATTCATCATAATGCCTTCAGTTTTTTTTAACAAACCTGAAAGCCAATCATGCTAGATTCAACTAAAAGAATGCACAAGCCACATATCTTAAATGAGGTGAAAATCACTTTAACACAACATACTGAAGTAGAGGGTTTTATATTTTTAGCTACATGAATACCTGATTCACAGAGAACCGAAGAAACGGAACTGGTTCATGATGATTCTTTTTCTTTAAAACAATTGCACAAACAAAAAACAAAAAATCTACGGAAACGAAGGAAAAAGTAAAATATGTTTCTAACTAAACTAAACTTCAGGTATATATCAAGAGACAAATCAATTTCAAAATCTTTATTACAGAAAGGAGTTACTACCCTCTATATCTAGCAAAGCAATAATGCCAGATGTCTACAAATAGGAGTTCCACTGTACCTGGTAGATTTCTTAATTTCAAGAATAAAAGATATTTTTAGTCTGAAAGTATTTTACTGAAACTGTTATGGAGAGCAATTTTTACCAGCCAATTATTTTAACATCTAAATTTTATAGTTTAAGATATTTTGGCGTTTGTTCCTTTTACAGTAATGGATGAATATCACAGTATTTTAAAATTTTCATTTGAAAACATAAGAGTAGATAAAGAATCATTAAGATATATTACATATAAATACATACTAAACTTGAGTTGGCAAAACATTTTCTTATTTTTTCATTTAATCCTTTTTGAAAACCTCCCTTTTTGCAGAAGAGAAAATTGAGTCAACAAATGGCTTTGCTTTCTATTTCTCTGAAAGAACTGAAAAAGAAATATATGGAAGAATTCACATAGAATTTCACATCATTCCATGCCTACCCACCTGTGAGTAACTATACCCACTTTCTCCACATTCTTATGAATGAACAACTTTCGACTTGGGTAAGAAGCTCTGTTGTCTCACAAACCCACAAAGCTTCCTCAAGCACATGTCAGTTCTGTTGCATATGCGACTCTGTGCTTTCTACAAGTACACTTCCATCAACACAATAATAATACAAATGTGATGTAACTTCTTCCGTTTAAAACAAAATAACAACACTTGACTTTACTCCACTTCCTGCTGCTGACAACCTCTGTCATTTCTTTACCTGTGCAGCAAAACTCCCTGAAAGAGACACTTGCATTGGCTGTCTCCATCCCTCTCCTCCTGTTCTCTCCTGACCTGCTCAGACTTCCACCTCTACCACTCCACTAGAGCTGCTTTTGTCGAGGTCACCAAGGACCCACCTGCTGCCAAATCCAATGGTCGATTCTCAGCCTTCATCTGACTGGACCAGTTAGCACCGTGTGGCGCGGGTAATCTTTCCCGTTTCTTGTTACATGTTCTTCACCAGACTTTTTGAACATCACACTCAGTGGTTGCTCCTCTTTTTCACTCTTCGGCAGAGTTCCTCCCTATTTCTAAAATCTCTTAATGTTTTGTGCTTAATCGTCAATCGTGTCTGACTCTCTGCAACCCTTTGGATTACAGCCTTCTAAGCTCCCCGGTCCATGGGTTTCTCCAGGCGAGGATACTGGGGGAGGTGGCCACACCCTTCTGCAGGGCATCTTCCTGACCCCGGGACCGAATCTGCACCTCTTATGTCTCCTGCACCGACAGCTGGGTCCGTCACCACCAGCGCCACCCGGGAAGACCTGCTAATGTTCTAGGGCTCTCGAGCTCAGGTTCACCCCTTCTCGGTTTTGTCTACCTCAGGCCCTCTGTACACACAGAAAGTCTCATGATTTTAAATCATAGCAAGTCTCATGATTTTAACTACCAAGTACATTCCAATAATTCACAGAATTTCAATTTAGCACAGACCTCTCTTCTTAACTCAAGGTTCAGATATTCGATTCTCAGACATCTCAAATTGAACATCTTCAAAACGGAATTCCTAATTTTTTCTTCCAAATACACCCCTACACTTAGTCTCCCCCATTTTAATTGGAAACTCTATCCTTCCAGTTGGTTAGGCCCCAAATCTTGGAGTCACACTTCATCATCTTTCTTTCATAACATACTTGTCAGGAATGCTGTCGGTGTTACCTTCAAAATGCATTCATAGTTGACTACTTAACATCTCCAACACTACCATCCTTGTTTCTCCCTTATAATAATGTAATGGTCTCCCAAGAGTTAAAAAGTCCAACGTGGCTGGATGTGTGGATAAAGGAAAGAGGGGATGGGAAATCAGAGAGAAAGACCAGAGGTAGATTCCGGTAGAGCTACTTGGGTAAATTTGAGAAGCTTAGAATTTATGCTACTACTGTTGGAGGAGTTTCAGTTGGAAGGTGGCATGATCTGATCTACGTGTTAAGAAAGATAACTCTGCTCCTGGAGGGAGAATGAATGTTATATATGAGTGGTAGTTAGACTATATGAGAATGGACAGTAATATATATATATTTTTATTGATCCATTATCAGATTTAGGTTAAATTGGAGGAAAAAAATCAAAGAAACAGGATTTAGTCTTCATTAATAGTTCAGCATAGAAGGGTCTACATTTTCCTAATCATTACATAGATTTCTTCAGCATGAAATTTTATCTCGGAAATACCAGTTATTCACAAATAATCTTTTAATTATAAATTTTAATTCTAAACCACTTGAACTGATTTCAGCTTTGGGTTTACATAGAAACTATGGGAAATAATTATTCTGCAACTCCTATGGTTAAAATCATTTTTAAGCCCCCTTGAAAACAAATTTCTAATCTTAAGTGATTGTAGATAATCATTATAGCTCATTAAGAAATGCTGACAAAATACTGCAAAGAAAATATAAATAAATTTCAGCTAGTTAAAAAAAAATAACCAGAATCTAAACACATGGAAACTTTACCTGAGCACAGGATTATTATGAATATCAACATCACTTGTTTTTCTAATTTGATTATTTTTCTATATACTATAACTTATATATATATATATATATATATATATATAACTTTCTTTCAAAAACTATTTTAAGAGGTTTTTTCCTTCTTCATCGATGACCTTTTCCTGTTCAGCAAGAGTTATCAAATATAATCTCCCAAATTACTGACCTCAAATTATTTCCAAAAGAAATGTTCAGCTTGCCCAAATTTGAAACCAGATTAATTTATCCCCCATACTTCCTGGAGAAAATTAACTTTAGGTTGTACCAAGATTCTGAACTCAGTTCTGCATCCTGGCTTACATTTGATGTGGCAAACAATCATTAGTTGCTATAGAATGAAGCAAGGAAACCATGAAAGTATAATTGCTAGAAGCAGCGCATAGAGGACATAAAGAAATCTAATTTCTGTAAGAAAATGCCAGGGAAACTCAAATGATATTTATTGCTTAATGAGCGAGATTGTCAGGCTTTGATTTTTTTCCCCCCTAGGAATCTGATATGGTAGGTCTATTGATAATATTTTAATCAATTGTTTGATGACTCAAGATAAAGCAAAAGATCCAATAACCTTTTTAACACTGGCCAACAATTAAGCAAACTGTTGAAAATACTGGAGCATAGCTACTTGAAAATTCTTTCAGCATTCTGAAGGATATAGCATCATACATTTTCAAACAGCCTATGGAAAGTCAACCACAAAAGAGAATTCCTTATCTGAAATCTACTGCATTAAAAATTAGGTAAGCCTGTTTATTCATTTAACAATCTTTCTGAACATATACTTTTATTAACTTAATCATCAATGTAAAATTTTAACATGACTAATAACTAAAATTTAAATTAATGCAACACTATGCATTTTTACCTAAAAACTGACCAAAGTTAATGCTTATGGTTGGCAAGGGATTGGTGAAATTAACATTCAAAATAGTAAGATGTAAGTGATAGCATGGTATTGTGGATCTAAATCACAGAAATGACTTGATACATGTAAGTTCCATATAACTATACAGAAGGAAAAATTAACAACTACATTACGATTTCCTGGACCTCCCTCCTCTTAGTATATTTGGATCCCTGGACTTCTGTGGTGATGTAGCAAAAAATGAAAGTCAATCTACACTTAGTAGATTTTATAAGTTTCATTTGCCCACTGCTACCTAGGAGCCATCAAAGTGCCCTCAAGATCACAACATAGGAACACATTCTGACTAAAGCTTTTATAAATCACAACCAGATTTTCTAATTGTAATGAGAGAAAAATTTTCTTTGAAAAGTGTACTCTTTTCTCATGTCATCCAGTTCAAATTCATTTGCTTATCACCCTGTAGCACCATAGCAACTGGTAAGATTATCTGCTTTAGATTTATAATAGGATTGGTTCACTGTGAAATAGACCACATATTTATGAATACTGAAAAAAAAAATTTTCCTGATGGAACCTGATTTTCTTGACAACTTACCCCCTAAGGTTTCACTTGGGTTTCACCAAATATCATAAAATGCTGATTCTGCACAATATCCTTTATATCAATGTTTGCACGAATTTTCTAACAAGTTTTAAAGTTGAGCCTGTTTTTCTAAGTAAATCTCATACAGAGTCCAATATACAGAGCAGACAAAAATAGAGCTGACTTGTTAAAACAAAAAGGAGAAAGTATCACCTTCATATTTAAGGTCCCACTTTTCTATAGTAAAATCTGGAGGCACGTCTATTGAATCTTAAGACCAAGGAGAACTCAGTGAATACACCACAGAACTACAGGAAATGGTAAGACAAAGCGTTCCAGGATGAGGGGAAAGAAGAGGCTATCAGAGACAGAGAAGCTAGATGGTGATACAGATGTCCTCTAATGGGTCCTTCTAGAACTAAGATGCTAGGCATCTTAGATTTGGCCACGGGCTCAATAGATTTTAAATGTAAGATCCAGGAAAGCCATCCTCTCAGGTCCTTTGATGACATCCTTAATTAACCGACAGCTTCTGGGACAGGGAAGGAAAGCAAAGCAAAAAATTTACATGTTAAATGTGTAGGTAAGTGTATATTTTTATATGTAACTGAATATATTCACATTCTTTGTTTTCCTAAGTATTACCTTCTCTTATATCCCTTTATTTTGATACACAATTATTAATAGTAGTGGTTCATTAGATATTAATTCAATAGTCTTTCCTTTCGTAAATTACTTAGCCTGGTCATTTGGTATAAGTCCAAGTTTGATGCATGAAGCAGGGAACCCAGAAGCTGGTGCTCTGGGACAACCCAGAAGACAGGGCTGGGAGAGTGTGAGGGGGTTCAGGATGGGAGGACACATGTATACCCGTGGCTGATTCATACTGACGTATGGCAAAAACCATCACAATATTGTAAAGTAATTATCCTCCAATCAAGATAAATCAACAAAACAAAATTTTAAGTTCCTAGATAATTAAAACTACTCTACCCATTCCTCCTTTAATAGCCTGCCATCAATAATTATTTTCCTTGATTTAAATATTTCCAATTCTTATCTGATCATGTTTGTTATTAAAAGCAATTTTGCAGCAGAATAAGGAATGCTACTTAAATGGCATGAGTGATTGTCCAGTCATGTCTGGCTCTTAGCTTGCCAGGCTCCATGGTCCGCGGGATTCATCAGGCAAGAATTCCAGCGTAGGTTGCCACTTTCCTCCCTCAGAGGATATTCCCAACCCAGGCGCAAACCAGAGTCTCCTGTGACTCCCGCATTGCAGGCAGATTCTTTACCTGCTGAGGCATCAGCAAGTACAAATAGACATTATGGATGCATTAGTAAAATACCTAGATGCACATTACAAGAAAGGATTTAAATTTTTCTTTGCTGGGCAAGAGATAAGTTTTCCCGCATTTTTCTGACCTTATGACTAAGTCAATCTCAATGTCTTTCTTCCCATTGTAACCAAAACAAATTCCCTCCTAGTCATAATAGTCAAAACAAAAAAAAAGACGTGGGAAATCCTAGTTCCCCTCTAGTAGAAACTTTGTGTTTGATTTTGGAAATGGCTTTCCCATAGAATTAGTTATGTAAATGGTGTTCGTTTCAGCGGTCCCATGACAGTGTCACATAGGTTAGTTAGACATGTGTGAGCAGGATGAGTTACCTAAGAACCATTCATAATGTTTCTACAATATGGCTCAAATTGATACATTAGTGGCTTATGAATCACTACAACATAAAAATCCGTTTTAACTGTTTGTTTAAAAAAAAGAATTTCTCAGATAGCAACATAACCTGTAGATTATTTTCTTGATCTTTAACAAGTTCACAAGATTATCTGACTCCTCTGATAACACAGTGATGAAGGAAGGGTATCACTTAGGTTCCACTAATATCTTTCTCCTGAATTCTCATAAAGATACCAGAGAGCTTTGAGATTTTTCTCAGTTAGCTTTTGTGAATTTTCTGAAAAAAATTTTTTCTCAATATTTCCCACAATGATAACCTAAAATCAAAGGATACACACCGCCTCTAAAAAAATTCAAGAAGAATAAGAACCCTGAGTTTATTCCATCTTCAGTGTCACATAGTCCAGGTTACACGAGGCATAATCTGAAATATTCCAGTAGATACTGGAAAATGGCCACTTTCTATTTTTTTTAACATCAGTAAAAGACATATTGTATTAGGCTCACAAAATTAACATTCTGTATTTTAAACAGTATATTCGGTGCTACAGAAGCAGTGTACTTTCATAAATACTCTTGGCATATCTATGTGCCAAGCACTGGGTTGACAGCATAAAAACCCAAATAACATATTCAATAATTCAATTCAGACACTACCACATAGAAAGCATGCTATCAGTGCAAAGTACTAGTTTAAAAAGCAGTTGAAAATAACATCAGAAAAACTATTTTGCAAATAGGTGCACATACTAAATGGAACAAATTAAAATAAAATGGCCCAAATAGTACTACTCCTTACAAACTTGTAAAAACAGAATTGCCATCTAAAGCTTCAACTTACTTTGCAAATTAAATTAACTTTTGATTGCTTCCAACTCAAAAAAAACCCCTTTTGTTTACATAGTATGGTTTCCTATTTCTAAGATGCATACTTTTCTATTTAAATAGCTATTATATTTATTATGGTATTATATATTTTTTACTCTGATAAACTATTAATTAAACAGCACCCTAGGATCAGTGAAATACAGTATATGTTTTCTATTTTTTAGGGAAAGCACTAATTTACCATTTCCTTGTACTTGAAAATATTTGTAAAATAATGTCCTCTATTAGTGGGAATGCAAAATGGTACAGCTACTTGAGAAGGCAGTCTGGCAATTTCTTACAAAATTACACATACTCTTACTCTTTGTTGTTCAGTCACTAAGTCATGTCCGACTCCTCACGACCCCACGGACTGTAGCAAGCCAGGCCCTCTGTCTTCCACTATCTCCCAGAGTTTGCTCAAGTTCATGTCCATTGAGTCAGTGATGCGATCTAACCATTTCATCCTCTGTCTCCTCCTTCTCCTTTTGCTTTCAATCTTCTCCCAGCATCAGGGTCTTTTCCCTTTTACTGCATGAGCTAGCGGTTACATTCCTTGGTATTTACCCAAAGAAACTGAAAATTTATGTGCACACAAAAACCTGCATACAAGTGTTCACAGCTGCTTTAAATAAATAGAACACTATACCTGCTTTTTCCTAGACAAAGCTTTCCAGATCCTGAGTAATATGTTAGACTCTTTACAGTCCAAGGGAATATATTTATCACATCTATACAAACATAAGCAAAGTCCAATTCTCCATGACGCGTCTGAGACTTCCATGGAGCCCAGCACTTGTGCAATGTCGTAACATATCTGAGTAATTTCATAGGAAATATCTATGACTCTTCAAGGAATTTTTTACCTCTGGGGGATTCAATGTCCCTCATCCCTTTATAATGTAACTGGTGTATCCACATATGAGCCTACCATAAGATTGGACCAGTTGCAGTCAAGAGCCAGCTTAAGTTATCTCTTCCTGTCACAAAGAGTACTGTGTGTGGTACAGAGAACATCAGTGTCAAGAAGACAAGGGTGGAATGAAAGTTATACTGGAAAATACACATAAGATGATGCGTATACAAGAAAGAAATATGCATGGAGATGTTGCAGGAAAAATAAAAGGATGCCAGGTCCAACATTTCTCATTCTCTGTGCTCAGATGGAGACTTACGTCCTTCCGCATCCACTGAGGCTAAGATCCCTTTGTTTCCCACAAATAGTATGTCAGAGCTTCTTCTATTTTGCAATTAGAAGGTGATCTGTTCAGTTATACCTGTCACCCAGAATGAATCAGGACCCCTGCCAGGGAAAGAGCAAAGTCTAACTTCTTTCCATAGAACTCTTTGATGACTTGCCCTCTCCTTTACTTTTTTATAAAATGAAATTAACTAAAATAAATTAGGGTGAAGAGCATCACCACCACCATGGACTGTGCCTACATTTACGTTTTGTTTCAGCATCAATAATGTATAAATATATATTAAAATCTCTTTAGGGAAAGAGCTGAGACTCCCGCAGAAACAATAGTCAATAGCTTCCTGGAGAATTTGCCTAGAACTTGCTTCTTGACGCTCTTTCTGACAGCCCCAGGGTGAAACAAACTCCCTCAACTGACTGCACTCTCTAAGGTACTGACAATGGTTATCAGTTTGGAGTTCATACCCACGGGGTCTGTATCCAAGTGACCAAAGGCTACCTTCTTAAAGACAGGTGAAATTTCTGGATCCAAAAAAGTACAATACAGTAGTTAGAGATGGAATAAATATTTATAAAATGACAGCAAATAAAGTAACAAGTGAATGGACCTTTTAAAAAAGTAATTTATCTCATGTAGATGGATGTGCTACAAAGATGAAAACATGATAAAACACATAATTGTAAAACACATATAATTGTAAAAAAAATTAATTCCAAATTTTGAATGGCAATAAAATCTAACCAATTTACTTATTATTCTAAGCCTCTTTGAAAACTTCCATGCAATGAGGTTAAAAATATAAACATCACTAAAACTTATTTTAACATTTCTTAATTAGGTGTCATTTTCCCCATTACAGATGTGAATGAACACCTGGTTGTGTGAATTTATGAAAGCCAGAAAAGTATGAAAGGATAACAAATGCATCACTTAAAGATAAGTATTCATACCTAACACTGGAAGAGATGTTTAAAGAGTTCTCTCTGTGTCATTTTCTAAGAGAAATACTTCCTCATTTCTCTGTAAAAACTAAGCATGTCACCATGTATTGCTGCCCACCTAGTCTCCCACATAGCGACACTCTCACGTAATGAATGTGATGTGCGCCTAGTCACTCAGTCACGTCCAGCTCTTTGTGACCCCATGGACTGTAGCCCACCAGGCTCCTCTGTCCATGGGGATTCTCCAGGCAAGAATACTGGATTGGGTTGCCATGCCCTCCTCCAGGGGATCTTCCCAACCCAGGGACCGAACCCAGGTCTCCCACATTGCAGGTGGATTCTTCACCATTTGAGCAAACAGGGAAGGCAATGGATGTGATATTTCCTCTAAAGTTTAAAGTTAGCAAACTGGAGTGTGTTCCTTTCTTCTTGAACAAAAATGTAGTGGGTATTAAAAAAGAAAAACTTGACTCATCTATTTTTAATATGTAAAAGGAATTTAGAGATTTCTACAATGACCTATAGAGGTGCAGAGTAACACTGTCTTGCATTATAATTAGTCTTCCCATTTATGCATAAATTAGACAGGATTATAGTGCTCCAAAGGTCGGATATTTATTAGAGACATAGTTTCTGTTTCAGTTTCCTAATCATGACTTTTATTGCTAGTAATATAAGATAATAATAAATGTAAAGCACCTTCCAAAATGGATCTAATTCCAATCATACTATCAGAAAAAATATTATATTCACATATTTTATGAGGAAATTACTCTGCATTACCATCTCTTTTTAAATGAAAACGTATTTGAAACAGTCTACTAGAAGATTGTGGGGAAACAGTGGAAACAGTGTCAGACTTTATTTTTTTGGGTTCCAAAATCACTGCAGATGGTGATTGCAGCCATGACATTAAAAGATGCTTACACCTTGGAAGGAAAGTTATGAGCAACTTAGATAGCATATTAAAAAGCAGAGACATTACTTTGCCAACAAAGGTCCATCTAGTCAAGGTTATGGTTTTTCCATTGGCCATGTATGGATGTGAGAGTTGGACTATAAAGAAAGCTGAGTGCTGAAAAATAGATGCTTTTGAACTGTGGTGCTGGAGAAGACTCTTGAGAGTCCCTTGGACTGCAAGGAGATCCAACCAGTCCATGCTAAAGGAGATCAGTCCTGGGTGTTCATTGTAAGGACTGATGCTGAAGCTGAAACTCCAATACTTTGGCCACCTGATGGGAAGAGTTGACTCATTGGAAAAGACCCTGATGCTGGGAGGGATTGGGGGCAGGAGGAGAAGAGGACGACAGAGGATGAGATGGCTGTAGGCATCACCAACTGGATGGACATGAGTTTGAGTAAGCTCCAGGAGTTGGTGATGGACAGAGAGGCCTGGTGTGCTGCGATTCATGGGGTCGCAAAGAGTCAGACACAACTGAGCGACTGAACTGAACTGAACTGAACTGAACTGAACTAAACTGAACTAAAAGATTGAAGAAAAGAATAATCATCTTTGCAATCTGATGGCAACAAGTGAAAATACTATCATACTTGATAACTGGCAAGTGAATTAAATACTTTTATGGTGTACTTTTTAAATGTTCAGTTCAAACTAATTCCATGCTAGTGAAATTAACAATATCTACTAGGCCCTAATAAAGCAAAAGTTGTTTAACAATTGTCAGCAGACAGAGTATGGTGCTTCAAAATCTTAACTGCAAAAAAATTAAATTCAGGATACAAGTCAGTAATATAACATGTATGAAATCACACTGATAAGATGTCACATAACACTGAGCTATATGGTAGGTCAGAAGTCCAGCCTTCAATGCTATTACTGAACTTGTGACACCTGAATTTTGATTCTATCTACAAATATCACAAATGATCGTCTATATTCCTAGTTCTACAAGAATCCATTTTTCTCTGTTTTCACTAAGCCTGAAAAGTATAAAACACACAAAAAAAGGAATAATTCTAGGTGTCAAAGGTTGAAATGTTTGATACATGGAATGTGTCCAATTAACACCTGCTGATTAAATAAAAAGCATGCTGATAAAGACAAGAGTCACAGTTTATAATGAGGAGTAGAAGGCCTGCATTTTAACAGTATCTCCCCCCAGTCTTTCTACCACTTGAAGCATCATTTGCCTCAAAAAATTCCTTTGTTGCAATGACATCACTCATTCCCAGCTTGGTCTTAAGGTAACAAATAGTGATAACAAATTTAATGATATCAAGAACCAAATGAAATTAGCCTTGATAAAGAAGAGATTTGTCTGGAAGGACAGAAAAATCCATGTGTTGGGGATTAGGTAGACCCAAACTCATAAAGTGACTTCTCTTTATTTTGGTTCCTCTTTAAAATGACTACTAAAGGTCCGTCTGGTCAAGGCTATGGTTTTTCCAGTGGTCATGTATGGATGTGAGAGTTGGAGTATACAGAAAGCTGAGTGCTGAAAAATAGATGCTTTTGAAGTGTGGTGTTGGAGAAGACTCTTGAGAGTCCCTTGGACTGTAAGGAGATCCAACCCGTCCATCCTAAAGGAGATCAGTTCTGGGTGTTCATTGGAAGGACTGATGCTGGAGCTGAAACTCCAATACTTTGGCCACCTAATGGGAAGAGTTGACTCATTGGAAAAGACCCTGATGCTGGGAGGGATTGGGGGCAGGAGGAGAAGGGGACGACAGAGGATGAGATGGTTGGATGGCATCACCAATTCGATGGGCATGAGTTCGAGGAGTTTGTGATGGACAGGGAGGCCTGGTGTGCTGCAATTCATGGGGTCACAAAGAGTCGGACATGACTGAGTGACTGAACTGACTGAACTGAATGGTTAATAATAGGGCTTCCCATGTGGCACTAGTGGTAAAGAACCCACCTGCCAATGTAGAAGATGCCAGAGAAAAGGGCTCAATCATTGGGTTGGGAAGATCCCTTGAAGGAGAGCATGGCAGCCCACTCCAGTATTCTTGCCTGGAGAATCCCATGGACAGAAGATCCCGGTGGTCTATGGTTCAGAGGGTTGCAAAGAGTTGACACAACTGAAGCAACTTATCACACTCACAATGGTTCATGATAGTTAATAAAATCAAATATGGTTAACAAGGACTCCCACACTTGCAAGAATTTCTAGTCTCCACTCTTCTGTATGTTTGCCATCTCCTGCTGAGATAAGGCTTCCCTGGTGTCTCAGTGGTAGAATCTGCCTGCCAGTGCAGAAGACGTGGGTTCGATCGCTGATCCAGGAAGATCCGCATGCGCTGGGACTGCTAAGCCTGGGCACTGCACGGTGCTCTATTGAGCCTGGGCTCCAGAGCTCGGAGGCTGTGACTGCTAAGCCCCCACGCCGCAACCCCTGAAGCCCGCTTGCCCTAGAGCCCGGGCTCGACAGCCCCAGAAGTCGCCAGAGAAACCTGTGCCCTGCGACCAGAGAGACACCTCCATCCTCCACAACCAGAGAAAAGCCTGAACAGCAATGAAGACCCAGAACAGCCCCAAATAAATAAAAATAAAATTATACAAAACAAGAAGCATCATAGAAAATCTACTCATTTTGAGAAAATAATGAACTATGTTTAAAAGTAACACTGCTTTTGTTATCTTATACCAAATGACCCTAGATTAAACTCATAATTTTGCTTCCCTCCATTAAGTTGATAGCTAGAGCAATAAAAGTATAGAATTTAATATAGTTAGGAAAGATAAAACATCTCTTTCTTTACTGAATCACAGTCAGAAAGAGGACAAAAGGAAAAGGTCTATCGATGTGAATCTATGCCTCCCCCTGTAAAGGTATTTTCAGGGAGAATAAATCTAACATTTTCTACTTAAATGTGATTTACCAGAAAATAAGTGGATAGCCATTTTGGGGAGCTAGGAAATGTGAATTTTTATTGAATTTTTCATAAATAAAACTGGCTTTCTGCTAGTAAAGAAGAAAAATGAATTTTAATAGGCAACTGGCACTCTCTGTCACAGATCATAAAAAAGGAGAAAGAGAAAGAAAAGGAAAATATAAGTCTCTAATCAACAAATCAGATTACCTTCAATAGAAGGCAAGCACCAAAATGGCCACGTAGTCTGAAAAACTAAAAGATATAAACAATGGTTAAAGACACCAGGCACATTTCAACTGAAGAGAGTAACTTGACAGCTGTCTTCAAATATATGATGAATTAATTAACCAAAGCAGCCAAAAACAAGAACAGTAATTAAGATTTATAAAGGGACAAAATTGGGTTTAATATAAGAAAGGATATTTCTATTCAGTTACCCAATCAGAGCTAATGGAAAAGTTCCTTATCCCTAAAGAATTCTGCCACAATCTGGTAATGTTTGTTGTAGAAGGACTATTTGTCTAAATTCAGGTCAGATTAAAAGAAACTAAAGACTTCCAAGCCCATGCTCAGATTCTAGTAATGATGATCACATTCCTTTTTTGCATACCATGCCCAGAAAGAACCAAACTTAAGAATTAGAATTAAGCCAGCTCATCTACATCCGTTGTCTACAACTGATCTAATATGGGAAATGCCCACTCTGACACTGTGAAGTCATCCTATACTTGTTTACGCATCATTATTTTCAAGAGGAATATCATGTTTAGAAAACAGTGCAATACTAGATGCATATGTTTTCAGTGTTTTGTCAAATAAGACATATTGAAGTTCAATATACCATCATCGTGATATCAGATCACAAACACAGTTTATAAAAAGCTATAGACCATTGGGTATAACACAAGAGTACTTCCATTGTCATTTATTTTCCAATCAGTTGCATAATTAAATTTCTACCCTCAAGAGAAATTTAAATTTAAGGTACATATCACCTATGCTTTTCATTATATCAACTGATGTGATGAACAAAGTAGAAATTATTATGAAATAGGCCTCAGAGTGTACCTAAATTTTTCACAATGCACAGGCTTATCACTCATATATCTATGTATCTAAATAAAAATCTCTGGTCAAAAATCATAATATTTAAATAGTGTAGAGGTTTAGCGTATAATAGTTTAAAGAGATCCAGACAAAAGACAGATCTATTAATTAGAAAAAGGTTAATGTCACTTTCTTAAGCAACTTAAAATATTAAATTTTAAAATATAAAATATTAAAATAGCCACCTGTTACAGTCACTATTGCTTATTTCCATATACTGAAATAAAACCCTGTCTATTGTTCACTTTATTTAATTGCTATTATATGTAGATATAAAATTTCCCAAGATGTGCAGATGCTCCCTTACATGATCTACATTTATAAGTTAAACAAAACATTACACAAGATAAAAAAAGAGAACATTTAAGTATATATGGTCTCATATTTGGATATGGCAAGAGAGTTTTCAAACTGATACTAGAGTAGTACAATCATTTAATCAATTAAGCAATCAACAAGTGCCAGTTAGCTCCAAACTGACATGCAGAGTAGATATTAAGTTACAAAAACCCTCTTCTTTTTCTGTAAGACAAAGTAGAACCTGCTGGGTTCCATATTTATACAATTGGTTAAGAAGATTATCTAAAGCTCACGTTTCAGGTTTAATAGATTGTATTGAATATACTAATCATAACCTAGAAGAAAAAGTAAATATATAAACAGGGAAAGAGTGAGGAAGAACAATATCGAATTTGATCAATTCTTGTTCAATATCTGTAGGATTTGATATTATAATATTTCATTCTGTATGTATTTTCTTTCGAAATTATAAGTGCACATTTTGAAAAGGTTGTACTGTTTACAAGGATAAACATTAAAAGGAGAATAAAAATATTGACTTTTATATATACCTCTTACATAATGTTTATGGCCTCTTCCTTACAAAGTTGAAAATAAAAATAATCAAAAAGAGATTGCAATTTGAAAATAATCTGTTTAGCCATTAAAAAAAGAATGACATGTCATTTGCAGCAACATGGATACCTAGAGGTTATCCTACTAAGCGAAGTAAGTCAGAAAGAGGAAGACACATACTGTAGGGCATCATTTCTATGTGGATGTCAACATACGGCACAAGGGAACCTATCCACAAAACAGACAGACTCCCAGACAGAGAGAGCAGACCTGTGGCTGCCAAGGGCGAGGGATGTGGGGGAGGCAACGACTGGCAGTCTGGGCTCAGCAGACGTAAACTACTGTATACAGGATGGATAAACTGCAACATCCTACTGCATAGCACAGGGAACCATGTTCAACATCATGTGATAACCATAATGGGAAAGAAAATGAAGAAACAATGTCTATATGTAGATAAGGGAGTCACTTTTCCATACAGCAAAGACTGACACAACATTGTAAACTGACCATACTTCAATAAAAAATAAAATTAAATTAAAAAATAATCAAGTAATATACCAGTTAATAACGAAAATGCAGACTATCCAATAACATTCACTACAACACTACACTGGAAAAAGTGGAAGCAGTGAATGATTTTATTCTCCTGTGCTCCAAAATCACTGCAGACAGTGACTGCAACCATGAAATTTTTAAAAATGTCTGCTACTTGGACAGAAAGTGAAAGTCAATCAGTCATGTCCAACTCTTTGTGACCCAGATGGACTATGCAGTCCATGGAATTCTCCAGGCCAGAATACTGGAAGTGGGTCATCTTTCCCTTCTCCAGGGGACCTTCCCAACCAAGAGATCAAACTCAGGTCTCCCGCACGGTGGGCAGATTCTTTACCAGCTGAGCCAGAAGGAAGGCCCAAGAACACTGGAGTGGTAAGAGTACCCCTCCTCCAGTGGATCTTCCCAACCCAGGAATCGAACCGGGGTCTCCTGCGTCACATGCAGATTCTCTACCAGTGAGCTATCAGGGAAGTCCTACTTGGAAAGAAAGCTGACAAACCTAGATAGCATATTATAAAGCAAATACATCACTTTGCCAACAAAGGTCCATCTAGTCAAAGCTATGGTTTTCCCAGTAGTCATGTACTGATGTGAGAGTTGGATCATAAAGAAGGCTGAGCACTGAAAAGTTGATGCATTTGAATTGTGGTGCTGGAGAAGACCCTTGAGAGTCCCCTGAACTACAAGGAGACCAAACCAGTCAATCCTAAAGGAAATCAACCCAGAATATTCATTGGAAGGCCTGATGCTGAAGCTGAAGCTCTAATACTTTGCCACTTGATGCAAAGAGCTGACCTGTTGGAAAAGACCCTGATGCTGGGAAAGATTGAAGGCAAAAGGAGAAGAGGGCAGAAGAGGATGAGATGGTTGGATGGCATCACCGACTCAATGGACATGAGTTTGAGCAAACTCTGGGAGTTGGTGAAGGACAGGTAAGCCTGGTGTGCTGCAGTCTATGGGGTCGCAAAGAGTCAGACAAAACTTAGCGATTGAACAACAGCAACACTAGAAGTTTATTTAAATAAAACATGAGGAGATAAATGTTGAAATATTTAAAATGTCATGTTAATCCTAGTCTGAGCAGGAGCAGCAATAATTACTATACTCTATACTGAATACCTAAAGGACATAACTACGGAATAATGATCTTAATCAAATACCAGACAAATAACATACATTACCTTGACTCAACTTTGTTAAACAAAACTAAAGAATTTTAAATTTATAAAGTGTTTGAATTCCTAAATTAATTTTAATTTCAACACTATATCAGTTACAATAATCTAAGGGCATTATGTCACATAATTCGAATTCTCTCAGAAAAATATATATCTTACAAATTGTATTATCCTGAGCAGTGACAATATTCTTGAAACCCAGTAAAGTCTTTCAGCTATATTTAATTATCTTACTCATTAAATATTTAGCAAATCATACTGTAAAAATTGTTTAGCTGAGATAAAATGGAGCTAATTTTAATGGACTTTCATACACTTAGATAATTCATTTCACGACTATTCCCAAAATCTCCTTTTCCCAATTCTTAACCTTGGATTTTAAAAATACAGCTATCCAATAGTTGCATCTATTAAAATAATAGCAATATAAAGAACAGTTATTTAAAAGAGTATTGAATCATTGAAAGCAATCAGATCATAAGATTTATATCATTTTGAGACTTCTAGTAATAAGTCCTTAGATCCTTCAAAAAGAAAAAAAAAAAAAGACTGCATATTCTTTAAAAGCATGGGACCTAGTATTACTAAATTAGATCTAACTGAGGAGAAATACAATCTTCTTTGTTTATATGTATCCCTTATAAACGCTTGACACTTTAGAGATAACTTTGAAACTCTTATTACATGAAACCCAATGAAATAGATAAATAGACTGATAGTATAATTGTTACTTGCATAATGAAGATTTTGTGAATAACCTGGCTTTGCATATAGAAACAGCCTTAGTACATAATTTCTAGACCGGGAAACACTAAGTGTAATGAAGTGTTGTTGAATCGAGCAATTTTTAGTGTTACAGTAAAAAGGCACCAGGGTGTTTTATGGAATATGTTAAAATATTAACAGTGAGAATAAAAATATAAATTTTTAACACATATTCACAAAGCTAAGGTCTAATATCTCCTGATATAGTCTAAACCATTGCTAATGCTGGTTAGTCACTTTCAGGGAAAAGAAATGAACTATTTCACTATCACAAGCTTTCTATGTGACCATAAAAATTTAAACTCTAAAGTCTTTGAGTCACTAATATTGCATTAATTCTACTGAGGCAGGAGACAGCCTGACCCCAGGCTGGACAGCTGGAGTTGGGCCCTGTGCACACAGTTATTGCAACATGAAGAGGAGGAGGAGCTGAGCCCTGCCCAGATAAGGGACAGAGACCACGTAGTTCTAGAGGTCAAAGAGACGTCCCCAACTATACCTACATGTGCAGAGAGGCTCCTTGGAGGTCAAACAAGGAGAGATGTCAACCCACCCATAGGCCTCTTCACCGGAATGCATCTTGGCTAAGAGATGTGTGCACAGGGGACGACGCTGAGTACACCAAGTAACGGACTCAGAACCTGTCAAAGCAAGATGACTGGCCACAGAAAATCTGGAAGGAAGGCCCCACTTAAGTGATTTCAATTACCACGGGGGTAAGCCTCTTCTCTGAGTCTGCCCATGTGTCTATCCACATGTAGTTTTTCCCTCCTAATAAACACTTCACTTGTTTCATTGCTTTCTGTCTTTGTAGGAATTCATTTTGCAAAGCCAAAGGGCCAGGGCCTTGTCACTGGCCACCGGTCTAGTGGCTAGAGCTCTTACCACTGTGGCCCAACCTCAATCTCTGGCCAGGAAATGAACCCTGCTTCCAGTCACTGCGGGTTGAGGCCCTTACTCTAAGGAACAATGATCAGATTCATGGGGAACCCAACATAATGAGACACTGCCAGTGTGCAGAAAAACTGCAAATGTGATTAATACATGCCCCAATTATAAATCTTATTTTAATTTCTGAAAATTGTTTGATTTTATCTGTCTCGATGTTGCAGATAATTTGCTTTATTTTTGCCTGCATGTGCCTATGTATCTAACTATATATAAGCCAATAATTTCCTGGATTCAGTAGAAAAGATTAGCTCTGAGAAACCCATTTCCTCCCCACTGAATGAAATGTTAAGTATAGATCACATCATCAGTTTTCCAAAACAGGCCTATTCTACACTCATCTTTCACATACGTCTGCATTCCCAATGTTCCCTCTTGTGTATTATTTTCATATATGTCTCAGATTCAGGCTTGGCAATTTCTCTTAGGGTGAGTAATTTTCTAAGATCCAGTTAGGCTCTCAAATTCTTCCATAAATAATGTTCCAACAAATCTTCTATATTACAGACATGAATAGTCGTTAGTTGTAATATCCTTTCTCCATTGTTTTCCACCTCCAAAATTTTCAAAAGTATTTTATGCTCAGAGCTTAAATGACAATAAAAACAATGCCTACAATAAGCTCTCTCTCCGTTACTTTCCTGTTGTACAGTGTTACGCAAGACTACAAGTCATTTTCCACGTTAACAGGAGGAGCATCTTTCACCACAAAGGTAGATAATCTCCCTAAGTATACATTACAATAAATCAGTAGAATAAAAATGAGAATTGCTCATTTTATTTCAAAACATATTTACATACAGCAAAAACCTATCTATTTTAGCTTTATTTTAAGGAAGTTAGATTTTTAAATTCAAGGGTCCCCAACAGAAACAACAGTATGTTCATTTCAAGGGACACTAGGAACACCAACCCCGTTGCCAGTGAGGTGGAAAGCCTGTCATTACAACGCTGGCCTTGCAAAAACATGCAGTGTTTAACGTTCAAGAAAACATGGCATTGCCAAGCAAATCCAGAAGGAGGGGCTAAAAAACAAGTGTGCTTTATATTATACTGTAAACTAATTCAGGATCTATAAAACAAAAGGCCGAAAATAATTTATTTGCATCTCTTAAACCCTTAACTTGAATTTTAAAAGTCGAATGCTCTGTTTTCATTCTTCCTCTTTTCCTCATTGTTGTTATATATCTCATGTCATCATCCCAGAGGATACTTAACTAGGCTGATCTAAGTGTGGAAATTGAAGGAAACCCTTCCTCAAAATCAGAGTGCCCTCTCCTTTTTTTTTTTGTAGATACGTATCAGGAATCAAGGGTCATAATTATTCTCTTCCCACCTTTCCCTGCCAGTTCCAAAACCAATTTCTCTTGAATTTCAGGTGTCTTGATTTGTCATTTTTTTAAGTTAGAAAAATTTGACTGTGAGGAGAGGTATATTTTCAGATTTTCATGCGATTCAATTTTGGAAAATGTTCTCTAAAGATTTTGAAATGGCATGTTTTGCTCTTTGGGAATGCTTTCAGAGTGGAGGGGGTATTTTACTTATCTTTGTTTCTTAAGACATATTTAGGTGCTCAACAAATGTGGGGGGGGATAACTCATTTGATTGGACTACTAAACTGAACTAACTAGATTTTCTAATTGCATTTGAAAATAGAAAGGCCATTCAAGTCAGGACATGAACCACTGGATATCAATGTCCAGGTATCTTTCTCAATTTAGTTCAGTTGCTCAGTCATGTCCGACTCTTTGCGACCCCATGGACTGCAGCAAGCCAGGCTTCCCTGTTCATCACCAATACCTGGAGCCTAGTCAAACTCATGTCCATTGCGTCAGTGATGCCATCCAACCATCTCATCCTCTGTCGTCCCCTTCTCTGCCTGCCTTCAATCTTTCCCAGTATCAGGGTCTTTCCCAAGGAGTCAGTTCTTTGCATCAGGTGGCCAAAATATTGAAGTTTTAGCTTCTGCATCAGTCCTTCCAATGAACACCCAGGACTGATTTCTTTTAGGATGGACTAGTTGGATCTCCTTGCTGTCCAAGGGACTCTCAAGAGTCTTCTCCAACACCACAGTTCAAAAGCATCAATTTGTCAGTGCTCAGCTTTTTTATAGTTCAACTCTCACATCCATACATGACTACTGGAAAAACCATAGCTTTGACTAGACGAACCTTTTCTGGCAAAGTAATGTCTCTGCTTTTTAATATGCTGTCTAGGTAGGTTGTACCTTTTCTTTCAAGGAGCAAACATCTTTTAATTTTATGGCTGTAGTCACCATCTGCAGTGATTTTGGGGCCCCAAAAAATGAAATCTCTCACTGTTTTCGTTGTTTCCCCATCTATTTGCCATGATGTGATGGGACTGGATGCCATGATCTTAATTTTCTGAATGCTGAGTTTTAAGCCAACTTTTGCACTCTTCTCTTTCACTTTCCTCAAGAGGCTCTTTAGTTCTTCTTTGCTGTTCTTTTTTTTTTTAATTGAGTGCAAAAGCAGGAAGCCAAAAAGCTCCTGGGGTAACAGGGACTGGTCTTGGATTGCACAATGAAGCTGGGCAAAGGCTAACAGAGTTTTGCCAGAGAAAAACTGGCCACAGCGAACACCCTCTGCCAACCACATAAGAGAAGACACTACCCATAGACGTCACCAGATGGTCACCACCAAAATCAGATTAATTCTATTCTTCACAGTCAAAGGTGGAGAAGTAACATAAAGACAGCGAAAACAAGACCGGAAGCTGACTGTGGCTCAAATCATGAACTGCTTGTTGCCAAATTCATAATTAAATTGAAGAAAGTAGGGAAAACCACTAGACCATTCAAGTATGACCTAAATCAAATCCCTTATGATTATACAGTAGAAGTGACAAAAAGATTCAAGGGATTAGATCTGATAGAGTGCCATAAGAACTACGGATGGAGGTTTGTTACATTGTACAAGAGGCAGTGATCAAGATCATCCCCAAGAAAAGGAAATGCAAAAAGGCAAAATGGTTGTCTGATAAGGCCTTACAAATAGTTATGAAAAGAAGAGAAACAAAAGGCAAAGGAGAAAAGGAAAGATATACCCATCTGAATGCAGAGTTCCAGAGAATAGCAAGGAGAGATAAGAAAGGCTTCCTCAGCGATCAGTGCAAAGAAATAGAGGAAAATAATAGAATGGGAAAGACTAGAGATCTCTTCAAGGAAATTAGAGATACCAAGGGAATATTTCATGCAAAGATGAGCACAGTAAAGGAAAGAAATTGTATAGACCTAACAGAGGCAGAAGATATTAAGAAGAGGTAGCAAAAGTACACAAAAGAACTGTACAAAAAAAACCCCATGACCCAGATAACCACGATGGTGGAATCACTGACCTAGAGACAGGCATCCTGGAATGTGAAGAAAGGTGAGCCTTAGGAAGCATCACTATGAACAAAGCAGGTGGAGGTGATGGAATTCCAGTTGAGCTATTTCAAATCCTGAAAGATGATGCTGTGAAAGTGCTGCACTCAATATGCCAGCAAGTTTGGAAAATGCAGCAGTGGCCACAGGTCTGGGAAAGGTCAGTTTTCATTCCAATCCCAAAGAAAGGCAATGCCAAAGAAAGCTCAAATCACCACACAATTCCATTCATCTCACATGCTAGCAAAGTAATGATCAAAATTCTCTAAGCCAGGGTTCACAGTACATGAACCGTGAACTTCCAGATTTTTCAGTTGATTTAGAAAAGGCAGAGGAACCAGAGATCAAATCGGCAACATATGATGGATCATCGAAAAAGCAAGAGAGTTCCAGAAAAACATCTATTTCTGCTTTATTGACTATGCCAAAGCCTTTGACTGTGTGGATCTCAATAAACTGTGGAAAATTCTTAAAGAGATCAGGAATACCAGACCACCTGACCTGCCTCCTGAGAAATCTGTATGCAGGTCAAGAAGCAACAGTTAGAACTCGACAAGGAACAACAATAGGCTGGTTCCAAACTGGGAAAGGAGTATGTCAAGGCTGTATCTTTTCACCCTGCTTATTTAATTTATATGCACAGTACATCATGCAAAATGTCAGGCTGGTTGAAGCACAAGCTGGAATCATGATTGCCGGAAGAAATATCAATAACCTCAGATATGCTGAGGACACCACCCTTATGGCAGAAAGCGAAGAAGAACTGAAGAGCCTTTTGACGAAAGTGAAAGCAAAGAGTGAAAAAGTTGGGTTAATACTCAACATTCAAAAAACTAAGATCATGGCATCTGGTCTCATCACATTATGGCAAATAGATGGGGAAACAGTGAACAGTGATAGACTTTATTTTTTTGGGCTCCAAAACCACTACAGATGGTGATTGCAGCCATGAAATTAAAAGACGCTTGCTCCTTGAAAGAAAAGTTATGACCAACCTAGATAGCACAGTAAAAAGCAGAGACATTACTTTGCCAACAAAGGTTTGTCTAGTCAAAGCTGTGGTTTTTCCAGTAGTCATGTATGGATGTGAGAGTTGGACTATAAAGAAATCTGAGCACAGAATTGATGCTTTTGAACTATGGTGTTGGAGAAGACTCTTGAGAGTCCCTTGGACAGCAAGGAGATCCAAACAGTCCATCCGAAAAGAAATAAGTCCTGAATATTCACTGGAAGGACTGATGCTGAAGCTAAAACGCCAATGTTTGGTCACCTGATGTGAAGAAATGACTCATTGGAAAAGACCCTGATGCTGGGAAAGATTGAAGGCAGGTAGAGAAGGAGATGACAGAGAATGAGATGGTTGGAGGGCATCACTGATTCAATGGACATGAGTTAGAGTAAACTCCAGTAGTTGGTGACAGACAGGAAGGGCTAGCATGCTGCAGTGCATGGAATCACAAAAAGTCAGACAGTACTGGGTGTCTAACTGAACTGAGTGAGGCGCTTTCACAGCATCATCTTTTAGGTTTGAAACAGCTCAGCTGGAATTCCATCACCTCCACTAGCTCTGTATGTAGTTATGCTTCCTAAGGCTCACCTTTCTTCACATTCCAGGATGTCTGTCTCTAGGTCAGTGATCCCACCATCGTGGTTATCTGGGTCGTGGAGTTCTTTTTTTGTACAGTTCTTTTGTGTATTCTTGCCGCCTCTTCTTAATATCTTCTGCCTCTGTTAGATCCATACAATTTCTTTCCTTTACTGTGCTCATCTTTGCATGAAATGTTCTCTTGGTATCTCTAATTTCCTTGAAGAGATCTATAGTCTTTCCCATTCTATTATTTTCCTCTATTTCTTTGCACTGATTGCTGAGGAAGCCTTTCTTATCTCTCCTTGCTATTCTTTGGAACTCTGCATTCAGATGGGTATATCTTTCCTTTTCCCCTTTGCCTTCAGCTTCTCTTCATTTCTCAGCTATTTGTAAGTCTTCATCAGACAATAACTTGGCCTTTTTGCATTTCTTTTTCTTGGGGATGGTCTTGATGCCTGTCTCCTGTACAGTGTCATGAACCTCCATCCATAGTTCTTCATGCACTCTGTCTATCAGATCTAATCCCTTGAATCTTTTTGTCACTTCTACTGCATCATTATAAAGGATATGATTTAGGTCATACCTGAATGGTCTAGTGGTTTTCCCTATTTTCTTCAATTAAATACATATGATTAATATCAGTCATATCTTTTTCTCCTTTCAATGGCTTACTTATTTTTTAATGTAATAGAAAATGAAAATTAACCAAGGTATGAAATCTTAAAAAAAATACCAATAGAGAATCACAACTATTTATGAATACAGAACTAACTCCTAAATGCATTTGGATGCACCTAGAAAGTTTAATATTTGCATAGTTGTATTAAGAAAGCATTTTTATACCCTCTGTTCTGCCGCCTTTAAGACTGAAGCTTGCTAAGCATTCCTTCACAACTATCTTTATACATAAACATGTGTTTTTTATACAAATGTACAGTAGAACTGGTTATTTGATTCTTTTGTTTGTTGTTGGTATTCTATATGTGCAACAACGTTTGTGGGAAGACAAACAGGTTTGTTCAGTGTATGGTCCAGATACTGTCCTAAAATTGCCTGGTAATGAACCAGCTGGGACGAGGGCTTTTCTTGCCTCCCAACAAGAGATGCTGTGCAGAATCTTCATTTTACCCAAAGGCTCCATTTGGCAGGCAGCTGGCATTCTAACACACCATTACTAGTTGATATTCTATTTCAGACTGTATATCCAAACTCAGACTGTTTTCTCCCAATCCTGAGGTCGCATTCAGACTCATCTCACACAGAATGAGAGCACCAGAATGGTGGGTCACTTTCTTATAACACAGTCCTGTGATATACCCAGCTGTGCCCGGCCCAAGTAATAATTTCTGCAGAATTCCAAGAAAACTAGAGACTTATGTGTACCTGTGACCTGCCCACGAGTTCCAGCCAGAGAAAGGGAACACTTTCTCCGAAAGAGAAAGAGAAAGGGAGCACAAACGGGGCTTGTGCTCCCCAAATCTCTGTGCATCAGCGGCTTCAAATGCGAGGTGAGCGCCAACTGGTGCACGTTAGCGAAAAAGCCTTTAAATGCGCACACCAGCAGACGGAGATAGAGCTGGAGGGCTACAGGAGGTTACGCTCAATATGATGGCCATGTGGTCCACTGGCCTCTGTGCTACAGGGGTCCCGAGGCAGGTCAGTCAATTGCCCTTGGGAGGATACCTATACTCGTAAATGAAATTGGTCTCTAATTTGCTACTTTGTTTAATTTGAAGAAACAGTATTTTCTGGCTCAGAATCAACTCCTCAATGGAAATCTTCACCTTCCCATTAATTAACAGTGAGTTGGCTTGTAATTTATTTGGCTTATCTATAATTCAGATTCTGTCTACAAGGATGATGTATACCATTGAATAACACATATAGTACAAAGCTATTGTTGTCTATAGTTTACAAGGTACTAGTTTAGGTAATGAAGATACAATGATATCATACTAGGAGATATAGATAAACAAGTATCTGAGACAAAGAGACAGGAATAGGCATAGGGTCCTTTGGAACAGATACCTAATTTCTGACCTGAAAAGTATATTAAATTTTGGCCTGGTAGAGATGTGAGGAAAGAAAATTCAAATACAGAAACAACATCTGCAAAAACCTGCAAGGAAACTTGCCAAAATTAGGTAAATGAAGGTAGCTCCTCCTCCATGAAACCAACTGAGCAAGGAAGGAGTGATGAGAGATAGGGCTGAAAAAATAAACCAGTGGTGAGGTGCGAATGGTCATGTAAAATATGGCAAGCATTTTGGCCTGAATTAAACTAGGTTTGAGAAGAAAGAAACTTTTATCAGTTCAAGAGAGACAAGAAGATTAAATGGATAGAATCCAGTGACTAGTTGGCGAAGAGGAAGTATTAATGATAGTATCCCAAAGTCTAGTTTGAGCACCCTTCTTCAATCATAAAGAAAGACAAACTAGGCAACACTACAGGTTTCTGCAGGTTGGTGAGGCAAAACACAAAGAGATCGTGCATCCTGTTTTGGAAATGAGGGTCTGCGGCGATGTGAGATATACAAGTTCAGGCAGCTGGTAGGAGGTGATATATATCAGGCTGAGTTCCCAGGAGATACGTAATTTAGATTTGTAACCATCAGAAAACGGCCGTTGTTTCTGTGGTTGTTGCAGTTCAGTCGTCCAGTCATGTCTGACTCTTTGCAGCCCCATGGACTGCAGCACGCCAGGCTTCCCTGTCCTTCACCATCTCCCAGAGCTTGGTCAAACTATGTCCATTGAGTTGGTGATGCCATTCAATCAGCTTATCCTCTGTCATCCCCTTCTTCTAGTGCCGTTAATTTTTCCCAGCATCAGGGTCTTTTCTAGTGAGTTGGCTCTTTGCATCAGATGGCCAATGTATTGGAGCTTTAGCTTCAGCATCAGTCCTTCCAATGAATATTCAGGATTGATTTCCCCCAGGATTGACTATTTGATCTCCTTGTAGTCCAAGGAACTCTCAAGAGTCTTCTCCAACATCACAATTCAAAAGCATCAATTCTTCAGTGCTCATCCTTCTTTATGGTCCAATTCTCACATCCATACACGACTACCAGAAAAACCACAGCTTTGACTAGATGGACCTTCGTTGGCAAACTAATGTATCTACTTTTTAATATGCTATCTAGGTTGGTCATAGCTTTTCTTCCAAGGAGCAAGCATCTTTTAATTTCATGGCTACAATCACTATCTGCAGTGATTTTGGAACCCAAGTAAATAAACAACATAGCTGACATATGACAAATCAACAGAAAAGAATAAAAAAAGAATAATAAATAAATTAATTAAATAAAATAAAGAAAAGAAAAAAACAGTGTCATGAAAGTCAAATGATAGATTTGATTTTTTAAATTATGTAAGCTACAGTTCCTTATAATCTGATCCAAGCAGTGAACTGTGCATTAAGTAAGAAATGAACTTTGTTTTCTTCACCAATGCAATCTCAATTCTCAGAAGTCATTGGTAACACCTTGCTGTGTATGACACCAGACATTATCTAAATATATATAAATACAAAACATTTATACTCATATTTATACAAAGGGATCATATTCTATATTCTGCAACTTGTTTTATTTATTAGACTCTGGATATATTTTACTATCTGAATGACATCGTACTCTATTGCATGAATATACCATGAGTAAATCATTTAAATTTTATATTTAAATTCTTATTCTAGGAGTAATTCAAGGACAATACAAAAATAATAAAAAATAAAGTTAAAAACTTAAAATTTCCGTCCTCGACTAGAATCAACTCCTGTTAGTCCTTTAGCATATCTGAAGATTGTTTCCAAGTATTACACGTAAAATTCTGCTATATAATTCACCAACTTTATATTTCTATTATAGCTCACCTATAAAAGATGAAAAATAGGAAATTTATGCAGCCTCTCATTTCTCTTGCCTTCTACATCCAAATCTTTGTTACTTAATAATTTTAATTTCTTCTAGGGTTTGCATTTTTCATTCACTTATGCAAGAGATTGTAATCGACTTTTCTTGAGTTGTTTATCACTTTTAATTTTATTATTTACCCTCCAATCAAAACAAGAGAAAATTAGCTACTTAGCTTCTGCCCATCTTTCTTTCATTTCTCAAAGATTTTGGCATAAATTATTTTAGGATCAAAATTTTGCATTCTCTTCTGTAAATATAAATTCTAAAAGTAATTTTCTTTATTTCTATAGCTTAGTACTAAAATTGTTTAACCACTGTACAGAACTTAATGTGCAATTATGTAAACATTATATATTATAGAATCAAAAAGCATATTGAACTCATAGAAAGGAAAGAGTACATTATTTAAACTCTTGTTTCCAGCTCCTTTTCCAACTTTCATTTAATAATTTTGTAGTCCACGGCGCCCTTCCTCCTCCCATTTTGAGGGGAGGTTTTTCTTTTTATTTCCCAGAATACTTGCTCAAGTGACTTTTTTTCATAAAATAAATACGTACACTAAAATTTCTGAGTCATTCTATTCCTGCAAAAATGCGTATTTTAACTGCACATTTGATTGACAGTATATCCAAATATCTAGGTTCAAAACATTTTCCCTCAGACTTAGGAAGCTATTGTTCCAGGGTCTGATGCTGCTGATGAGAAGTCTGATGTCTCTCTGAATGCCAATTCTTTGAAATCAACATATATTAGCATAATTTTGCTTTTGTCTCATTTATTTCTGGATGATTTCTAGGATTTTTCTCTTTAACCTTGATATTCTAAAATTTTATCCTTTTGATTCTTTTCATCTTGCTCAGCAATGAAAAACCAGTTTTTACCAATGTATTCAAAACATCAGCTAAGGCAAATCAGTGTCTTTCTATTCTCCCTCTAAAACTCATTTTGGACATGTGCTGGGCTTTTTTCATTTACTTTTCTTTTTTTTTTTTTTTTTTTTTTGATTTTTTTTTTTTTTTTTAATTTTTATTAGTTGGAGGCTAATTACTTTACATCATTACAGTAGTTTTTGTTATACATTGATATGAATTAGCCATGGATTTACATGTATTCCCCATCCCGGTCCCCCCTCCCACCTCCCTCTCCACCCGATCCCTCTGGGTCTTCCCAGTGCACCAGGCCCGAGCACTTGTCTCATGTACCCAACCTGAGCTGGTTATCCGTTTCACCCTAGATAATACACATGTTTCAATGCTGTTCTCCTGAAACATCCCACCCTCGCCTTCTCCCAGAGTCCACAAGTCTGTTCCATACATCTGAGTCTCTTTTTCTGTTTTGCATATAGGGTTATCGTTACCATCTTTCTAAAGTCCATATATATGTGTTAGTATACTGTAATGGTCTTTATCTTTCTGGCTTACTTCGCTCTGTATAATGGGCTCCAGTTTCATCCATCTCATTAGAAGTGATTCAAATGAATTCTTTTTAATGGCTGAGTAATATTCCATGGTGTATATGTACCACAGCTTCCTCATCCATTCGTCTGCTGATGGGCATCTGGGTTGCTTCCATGTCCTGGCTATTATAAACAGTGCTGCGATGAACATTGGGGTGCATGTGGCTCTTTCAGATCTGGTTTCCTTGGTGTGTATGCCCAGAAGTGGGATTGCTGGGTCATATGGCAGTTCTATTTCATTTACTTTTCTTTAATTTTCCTCCTAATCTTCACCTGTTTCTTTTTTGTCTTAGTTCTGTCAGATTTCTTGATTTTTTTTCCCCAGATGATTTGTTCCTCTTTTTTAAGATAACTTCTTCCATCAACACCCCTTAACTATGCCTGTTTTTACCACTCATACTTTGTTGTTTTCATTTCCATACTCATTTTTTAAATTTATGAGTAATCATTCCAATAGGTTAATTTACACTTAAATCTTAATAAAGACAACTAAACTTATCTTTAAGTTTTCCTTCATTCTCTGAATTATCTCTAATCCTCCAGACTGATTTTTCTTTTGGCTTATCTTGGTTTTTTTTCTTCTCTTTGGTGATGTTGATTTTTTCCAGAATTCACATGTTCACTATAAATATAAGTGAAATACTAAGTGCCTATGGATAAAACTTGTTTGCTCATCAATTATGTATGCTTCTTCCAGGTGATAGGCCTCTTCTACTAGAAGATCAGCTGCAATTGTTAATATAAATAACTGTGCATGCCAACAGGTAATATTCCGATAGGCTTCACAGATAAGAAAAAGGAAGTCAGACATCTACACTACCAGAAGAAGGAGTAAGCAGCTTGGTAGTGGAGACAATCCTTTTACTACGGAATCAAAGTACATTTCTTTCCATTTCTCTCATTCTTTGTGTGAGTCTAGAGCAGGGGTTGACATGAGTAACTTTGATGGAACACAGCCATGCTCGTTTAGGTACTGTTGATGGTTGCTTCATGCTACAAGAGAACTGAGTGCTGCATCAGAAGATCATACGGTCTGAAAAGCCTCAAGTGCTCACTATGAAGATGTTTGCTTGGCAAAAGTTTGGCAACTCCTCATCTAGGGTATCCTTAAGGCAGTGATACTTCTTTTTCACCCTCGGTGCTCACTAGTAGCTGTGTTCAGGTAGATCATTTTCTGTGTTTAAGAAAGAAATTTTCAGTACTTATCTTTATGTTAAAAACACCAACCATTAGATACTTAATGTACAACAGGAAGAGGGAAGAAAGGCAGCTGTATCAGGGAATCTAAAGGTGTTTACTTAATAAATTACCTGGTTTGTTCCCAGCTGTCTTTGAATTTGTTAACTCTCAACCTGGAGCATCTCTGGACTTGGGAAGGGAAGTCCTTGCTTATTCCTGTTATCTATAGGATATTCTACATTAACCTTATGCTATATGTGTTCTATATCCCAAGCTTATGGGATTTCTGATTCATTGTTGAATCAAATTATTTCTTATTTATTATCATTATAATTGCATTTCTCTTCTGTTTCCATGAAATTTCTGAATGACCTATGAAAACTTTTGAAGTAAATGAGCTGGATTCTTGTGCTCAAGCTGTCATCTGGTATATGAAACTCCAAGAGAAAGAAGTTTTACAAGAAGTAACAATCAATATTGCTAAATATTGCTGAGAATTAAAATGAGATGTGGGTGGAAAAGTGACTCTAGATAGAGAAACAAGGATGTCACTGGTTACCTTGGATACAGTAGGTTAAGTAGAATAGTAGAGGGAGAGAGCAGAGAGTGGTAGCTTCGGGAATGATTGAGATTTGAAGAAATAAACATAGTGCATGTATACAGCTTTCTGGTGTTTGATCATGAAAGAGAGTAGAGATACAGGTCAGTGTGCGAGAAAAGGAGAGTATGACTAGATTATGGATTTAGAAATCTGTGGTCAGGTTAAGAAGCAACAGTTAGAACTGGACATGGAACAACAGACTGGTTCCAAATAGGAAAAGGAGTACGTCAAGGCTGTCTATTGTCACCCTGCTTATTTAACTTATATGCAGAGTACATCATGAGAAACGCTGGGCTGGAGGAAGCACAAGCTGGAATCAAGATTGCCGGGAGAAATATCAATAACCTCAGATATGCAGATGACACCACCCTTACGGCAGAAAGTGAAGAGGAACTAAAAAGCCTCTCGATGAAAGTGAAAGAGGACAGTGAAAAAGTTATTGGCTTAAAGCTCAACATTCAGACAACTAAGATCATGGCATCCGATCCCATCACTTCATGATAAATAGATGGGAAAACAATGGAAACAGTGGCAGACTTGATTTTATTGGGCTCCAAATCACTGCAGTTGATGACAGCAGCCATGAAATTAAACAACACTTATTCCTGGAAGGAAAGCTATGGCCAACATATATGAAGACAGCATATTAAGAAGCAGAAACCTTTGACCTTTGCTGACAAAGGTCCGTCTAGTCAAAGCTATGGTTTTTCCAGTAGTCATGTATGGATGTGAGAGTTGGACTATAAAGAAAGCTGAATGCTGAAGAATTGATGATTTTGAACTATGGTGTTGGAGAAGACTCTTGAGAGTCCCTTGGACTGCAAGGAGATCCAACCAGTCCATCCTAAAGGAGATCAGTCCTGGGTGTTCATTGGAAGGACTAATGTTGAAGCTGAAACTCCAATACTATGGTCACCTAATGCAAAGAATGGACTCACTGGAAAAGACCCTGATGCTGGGAAAGATTGAAGGCGGGCAGAGAAGGGGACAACAGAGGATGAGCTGGTTGGATGGCATCACCGACGCGATGGACATGAGTTTGAGTAGGTTCCGGAAGTTGGTGATGGACAGGGAAGCCTGGCGTGCTGCAGTCCATGGGGTGGCAAAGAGTTGAACACAACTGAGTGACTAAACTGATTGCTTATTTATTGTTGCCACATTTCTAAGATAGAAGTTACTATGTCACACTTAAAATCCAGTGAAAGAAACTTTTACATAGAAACATTTTATTGGAAGAAAGAAAGGAAAAGAGAGGTATAATTTATGAAATGTTTCCTTGAATAGGCAGACCAGAGTAGAATCCTGGGTAGAGGTGGAAGAGTTCGCTTTAGATAAGACTGCCGACAGACAGCAGGGAAGGACAGGTGTGGATGTAGACTAGAAATCGGCAGCAGTAAAATCACAAAGGTTTTCTTCCTTATCACTTTTTTTTCTATGTGAGATACCAGCTAAGAATATATGCTATGTGTTGGCTAGCCTAGGGAATTCAGAGAGGGTTGAAATAGCTGCCATAGATAACAGAAGAGAGAAAATCTGGATACCGCTGAAGTACAGAGGAAGTATCAAGGATCCACCTGAGGGTGCGCGCCATTCCTCCATAGTAACACAAGCTTCAGTCTGTAATTTTCTATAATAGTTTTCAGCAATCTAAATAGGGGTGCGGCTAGGTTTATCCAGAGTTAAGGTTTTACCCAGTAAGGAACTGGAAGATTTGGTAAAGACTATCTGAAATTTGACTATAATGCTTAAGATGAGTAAGAAGGGAGTAAAAATAGCAGATTTACTGATAGGGAGAAATGGTAGAGAATTTAGAGACTATGTACTTTCGTGGTTAAAAATTCAAAATAGTGTATAAACATAGAATGAGAATTGCAGGAAAAGATGCTTTGACTACAGAATCTTTTTTTTTTAATTTAAAATAATAAAGAAATGCATTCCTATGCCATGACCCTCTTGTAGATATGGAAATAAATTTCTAATTAAATCCAAAGTGATTAATTATTATGTAATTCCTTTCGGAGATAAGAAAATCACACATATGAACGGTAACTTGCACAGGGTTACACAAAATACCAAAAGGTGGTAAATCTAAAATTTGGTGTTTGTAAAATCAATCCTATATTCTTCATGCTTTTCCTGTGTCTCAGTGATATTTCCAGTGAGAGTGGGGCCAGCAAGGGAATGACAGTCCTATGTCCTTTCCTATGAAGCATCGCATCCCACAACAGCTACTCTTATCCACTCCTGTACTTCCTGTCCATCCTTGCATATGTAATTTCCTATAAGAAAATGGTCCCTTTGTGGAAAAGTTTGGGCACTTCAGATTTGGGGGGATTTTTTTATCTGCAACTAGGCTTTTCTAACAGGCACTTAGAAAAGCATAGTTCAAAATTTTCTTCAATAGAAATCTCACTCTAGATTCTGGTACTGCACTAAATTATTATATTGCCCTAAGAATACAGGTTATGATTCAGATATATAGCTAACGCCTAGTCACAGGTAACTTTTCCCCATAAATATTGTGAAATAAAGCCTTATGCATTTTGCTGGTGTAGGGAGAATCACTGAAAAATAGACTTCTCCCAATAAAGCATTTTTATTTTGGAAGCATAATTACAGTCTCAGAGGACTCTGCTAGAACTCACTTCAGGAAAGGAAAGTTTCAGGAAAATTTTGAACCTGAAAGACTGGGATGCACAACAGTCAAGCAGCAGTTGTGTGCAAGAAACTGGAGACGAGCTTACCGAATCTATAATCAATCCCTGCGCAGCGGTGACTGGGAAATGGAAGAGAGGAAAACGAAACAAAATCCATGGTTTATTCCTGATTCTTAGAAAAGCCCATAGGTACTTCTGCTTTGCTAATGTATTTTAAGACATTTTAAGAAAGCACGCAAAAGGACAAGCTTAGAGTGACAAGAGAAAACTGCCAGCAGAACCAGGGGCTTCATAAAATGGCATTCCCAGCTGGGTTTGCACATTCTGTTCCTCATTCCTAAAAACTGTTCCCTGCAGTGTTAAGGCTCCTTTTGTTCCATGTTTGTTCCAAAAGTGCCATTTGCTCACAGCAGCTTTCATCAATCATCCTGGGTAAATACTTGCCAACCTGTTTTGCTTATCATTCGGTACATTTCCTTCAAAATATTTATCATAATACCTGTTTTACTTGTACTTTTTATTCTAACTTTCTCTGTTTTCCCTTTAACCCCCATTTTTACTATATGAGCAATTCAATCAGCATCAGCGCTGTTTTATGTAAAAATGTCCACCATGAACCTTATACACAGTATGCACTTGATTATCTTTTGCTGATTTAATCTACCATCCTCAATTTTATAAGAACAATCTTCCAAAGGTTCACTTAAGTAATTAGCCTCCAACTAATAAGAATAAATGAAAAAAAAAAAAAAAAAAGATTTACTGTGCCACTCAGGTTTGTATGAGTGCAGGCAAGAGACCCCACAGGGCCTATCCAAAGGATATAGTTGTTTTACTTTATTTTCTTATATAACAAAGAGCTCAGTGGTAAGTAATAGCTCAGGAAATGTGTGACAACTCCACATTACCATTATCCTAAAATCCTTGGATTTTTCTGTTTTCCCAGACTTAGTTTAGCATCCTGCATCAGAGGTTGTAAAATGTGTTTTTTATTTGTTGGGACTATCATAAAAAGTATCAGTGGTTCTGACAGTAAGAAGTCTGAGAAGAGAACTAAGTCTTTATACACACTAGAATGTCTCCTGATTGATACATAACAACAGCAAAGAGTCATCATCACAGTGTTTACACCATCCCACAGGCATGATCAGCTACAGACACTGTCCTACGTGGGAAACAAAATCTTCATCAGAGAAGGCCGAGAGAGCGCTGAGTTAAAATGAAGAGAGATAGACAAATGAAGTAACAATGTAATGGCAGAATATGACAGCTTAATGTACATATCTTCACTTTAGGGATGACTTGTCCAGTGACATATGAATATTCAAAGTTTGTTGAAAAAGGCATCTTTTTCTCTAGACCATATTTAAACTGACACAGTCAACTCAATTATGGGACCCTGTCTTTTCTATATTTCCTTTTCTGACTAAATCCTTTCTGGAGGGATACTCTTGATATTTTACTATGTTAAATTTAATCTTGTAATTCAAGAAACTGATATTTTTCTTTAAGACAACTTTGCATATCTCTGATCTGATCTGTTATGTGTTCACTTCACAGTTGAACACTCAGAAAACAATTTCATTCCCATTTTTTTCCAAGTGTTCCCGGGACAGTAGTATAGTCAGTAAATACTGACAAAGAGTACATGTAATAGACAATATGTAGTATGCAATAGGAATAAAGATTTTTCTGCTAATGTCCAATACTGATATTGGCTTCCCCTTGGAGACATTAGAAAATGTATTATTTTCTAAATCTAAGAATTGTTCAGATTTCTGAATGTTTGGTTGCTTAACATAAATCAACACTTTACTAATTTATTCTCTTTTTAAGTGCAAGGACTTGGAATCAAAATGGTCCAATTTGAGGCTGGCTTTACAATGCTAACTGTGCTTTTAGGCAACTCACATGGCATCCCTGAACTCATTTCTCCATCCAGAGAAATGGCATATCTGCCAAACTATCACACAGGGTTGTTTTAAAAACCAGATTACAGAGGTATGACGAAAAGTAAGGTGAAAGGAACAATCTTGGTTACGGCAGGATTTCTAAGTGTTGCTCACCTCTAAATCTCTAAAATTCTGGAAAAAAGAACTATAAATACAATTGTCTGTTTGATACATCCAATGCAGATATCTAGCCACCATTACCTCTTTGGAGGGTGGCAGATAGTTTGGACAGATAAGCTGAGATGCCTCACATGTGTGTAAGTAAGTTTCCTGAAAAGATAGGAGGAACCCAAGGTGAAGAGAATGGTTCAAAAACTGTAATGAGAGGATGAGGTTGAGGGCAAGCTTTCTTAGCACTGCCATCTTCTAGAATAGAATTCTTAGGCATCTAATAATTATAAATTTAAATCTGCCATTCTAGGTTTCTGTGAAAATATATTAGTCAAAGTATGAAGGTAAAATATGTCTTATTTAATAATTTGCTAATTAGATTAAAAACTCTAAATATTCATACATATAATTCTTCTCTGCACCTGCAAATGTTAGCAGCTGGCATAAATCTGAGTCTCTCCCCATGCTTAGGAAATATTTATAAGCAGCCCTACAGAAGGAGGTGTACCCTTAACACCTTAATTCATGGGGTATACAGTCAGCCTAGTGCTTTAAGGCACATCCAAAACAGGGCAGGAAGAAACATGCACAGATACACAGATAAAACCAGCATCTGCTTCAGAGAGGGGTGAGGCAGGAGAACTCTAGAGTCAGTGCGGAACTTCCCAGAATAGAATCTCTGAATATAAAGGGAAACAAATATGTGAACAAGGCAGACATTGTGCTAACGGCCAGACAGGAGCTGTGGTCTAAAACACTCAGTCTGAAATGCGTGATCCATTGCGGCTTCTGGTCCACTCACAACTTTGTACCGTCCGGGCTTTTGTTCGTTCCACTCTTTAACATTGGGCATCTATGCGTGCTGAGCCTTTTGTATATTTTCAACCTCTAACACTTCATATTTTGGGTAATTTTTACCTTCAGGAATAACAGCATAGCACCAACCACACTAGAATTAAACATGATAATGTGTGTGTGTGTGTGTGTGTGTGTGTGTGTGTGTGTGTTGGCAGCTGTTTACACCCCATGGATTAATTTTTTTCTAAAAAAAAATAAAAAACAGGATTCTACTTTGTGCAATTTGCCTTTAACCTCCATGGGTTTAGAATTAGGATTAAAGCAATTTGATCTGGTGAAAGTGACTACTTAAATCCCTCAGTATGTAAAAAACACAGGTCTATTCCCATATATTTTATTTACTTACAGGGTTTGGGACCTGAATGACCAAGATAATTTCCTTCAATCTTCACTGCATTTGTCTCAACAATTTAAAACTTATAGCAGCATTTTATTTTTCACATTTTAGCTTATGATTTTTTTTATAAACAGGTTGTGTCTTTCCTCCTCGGCTTTAAGTCCTATTTGTTTGTCTAGTTAGCTTTCTCTGAATTTGTTATTTACTATGGGTGGCCATGGCTGATACTCCTGTCTTTATAATATCTGAAAATTTGAAAGCAAGCTGTTTTCCAGAAAGATTCCCATGCATTAGTAAGAGTATTCTGACAGTGAAATTAACCACCTCAGAGTCTTCATCCCTTTATTCTTCCAAACGAGAAAACTAATCTTGTTATGTAAGAAGTCATTACTTCATCTAGTCATCAGCTGTTTCTGACATGCTCCAGTTGGCTCTCAGTTTGGAAATAAAATTACACAAGGATGAAAATGAAGCCTGTTTCAGAACATTTTCAAGGAAGATTTGTTCCTTTAATGGGCTCTTTGCTGAAAGATATGGTTTTTAATTTGTGAGAAAATAAAAATGCAGTTCAAATAAGTGAAGCATAAAAAGTCATGGGTCAAAAGACTGTCTTATTTTCATAGCAAGAAGTTCAAACTCCATATGAAGTGAAGCCACAAGCACAGTTTTCGCTGTGATTTACTTCCAACAGTTTGGGTAATTCATTAGAAAATAATTCAAAATTTAGTCTGGTTTTGATGCCAGTGTTTCATACATACTAGTTTCAGAATCCAATATTTTTTCTAAGTAAAGTATTAAGCACATTAACTTCAACCTCACCATGTCTATTTTATTATAATGATAGGTCTCTGCTTTACTTGTTTTTTTTTGGGGGGAGGGGGTTATTTTATTTATTTATTTGTTTCTCCATTTATTTTTATTCGTTGGAGGCTAACTACTTTACAATATTGTAGTGGTTTTTGCCATATATTGACATTAATCAGCCATGGATTTACATGTGTTCCCCATCCCGAGTCCCCCTCCCGCCTCCCTCTCCATCCCATCCCTCTGGGTCTTCCCAGTGCACCAATATAGTTTACTAACACATATATATGGAGTTTAAAAAGATGGTAATGATAACCCTATATGCAAAATAGAAAAAGAGACACAGATGTACAGAACAGACGTTTAGACTCTGTGGGAGAAGGCGAGGGTGGGATGTTCAGAAAGAACAGCATTGACACAAGTATACTATCAAGGGTGAAACAGATCTGCTTTACTCGTTGAGGCAAATAAATTATTTTCCAATTAATACACGAGGTTGATAAAGAGTGTCTGCATAATGTTCTCCATAGTATTTCTGGTTGCAAGAGATTTTATAAATACTGGAGCTGAGAGCAAACCCTGAGGATATAATGAAATAATCAAGGCTCAGAAAGAACACAAAAGTCTGAGATAAAGTTTGTTATTATTGACATTAATAATTATAATTATCATTATTTTATTTAAATGCTTACAGAAGATAGCAATTAAGAAAATACAGGGACTTCCTTACTGGTCCAGGGATTAAGAATCCTCCTTGCAATGCAAGGGATGCCGGTTCAATCCCCGGTTGGGGAACTCAGATGCCCCAGACCACAGCACAGTTAAGCCTGAAGTCACAACGACTGAGCCCACACTAGAGTCCATGCACCAGAAAGATCTCGCTGATTCCACGAAGATCCCATGTGCCGCAACTAAGACCCATGCAGCCAAGTAAATAAATAAGTGTTTAAGAAAAATAAAGAAAATACAGTCTCCAGAGATAAACTTTCTGCACTCTCACACCAGTTTCACCACTTCCTAGCTGTTTTAGCCATGGTATCTTGGGCAAGTTACTCAGCATGTCTATGCCCTGATAGGCTCATGTGTTAAATAAGGCCAGGGTTGGGGCAGTAAATAGACTAGGTCCTGCCTCATACAGACACTGTGGAGGTTTAGCGCATCCATACAAACAGTAGTCATTTCCTGAACGCTTGCTTTGCCTCAGACACTATGCAGAACAATTTATAATCCCCAAAGTATGTAACTTTAAGTTTTAAAATATTCATTTAGGAAGCACATTGGGAATTTATACACTCTTTCAGGGATCTTTTCTCATAGGAAAATAAAGGAATGCCACTGCCCCTCTGTTCAGTCGCTTATTTATGTCTAACTCCCTGGACTGTAGCCCACCAGGCTCCTCAGTCCATGGAATTTCCCAGGCAAGAATACTGGAGTGGGCTGCCATCTCCTACCTCCAGGGGATCTTCCCAACCCAGGGATTGAACCCAGGTCTCCTGTGTCTCCTGCACTGGCAGGCGGGTTCTTTATCACTGCGCCACCTGGGAGCCCAATGCCACTACCTGTGATCAAGTAATAATTGAATATTTTTACTAATATTTAACTGCCCTATGTATTATCTTCATTCTCAAATACTTAATAATTAGATTTATTGGTTTTAGAAGGCACATCACAACTGATAAAAGATTAACATAAAAATAAATATTGCAATTGACTTCTCTTAAAAGGATTTTTCCTAACACCTACTAAATGTCTTATTCTGACTCCAACACATATATTTGAATTAGAGGGAGATCTGAGAATTGCATAACCAGTTTGTTAATATACACTCTGGCAACTCAATTATTTGGCTCTACTGCATGTATTTTCTCTTAGCTTGTGGCATTTTCACATGGAAGGCATCCATACAATATACAGATATTATTGTGCATAGTAAGGACTCAATAAAAATAATTTTAGATGACTTTCCATTAGGAATGCAAGAAAATTAACTATTTTATGCTAGCAAAAACCATAAGAATCACGCTGCTAAATAATCAGTGCCACCCAGAGAGCTGGTTTTAAGCTTCAGCAGCTAATAGATGTGGCTGAACTCAGCGAGGGGAAATGGTTCCAGCTTTTATGGAGTCGAATCTTAACTACCCACAAGTTACTTTGGGAAATCCATTAATCCTCAGAGAGCTCTGAGATTTACTTCATTATTGACTGTCAGTAGAAACTGAGTTTGCCCATCATTCCCTGGCAGCGAAGGAGAAGAACGCAGAGAAAAAGAGAGTTGCCTTTTAGTTCCCATTCTGTTGTCACTTATTTGATAGACTGTGCAAGTCACTTATCATCCCAGGGCTTTTGTTTTTCCATCTGCATACTGACACTAAAATATCTCTTTTAAGATCTTGCTAAATGTTGGATACAGGGTGAGGTACCATAAGAACCAGAATGTTCCCTTTGGAACATTATATCGGAGAAGTAAATATTCCTGAAAGGTCTTACACTAATTAATGGGTTTCAACAGTTTTAAGGATAAATTCTCTATTTCTGTTTTTTAAGACAGAAAACAATTTCACTATTTTTCTTCTAAAATGTTTTATTTAAAATGTGAAGCTATCAAAAATGATCATTCACAAATTAATTGCATTTTTGACAACAATGAAGTTTTGTAGACAGTATCCTGAAGACTTTAAGAAAAAGCTCTCCCATTTTACATGTTTCTTAATAAGTTTGTATTACATTCTCTCCTAATTCCTTTTTAGAGGGTCTTTCTGTAAAAATTATTTCAGTGTCATTACGTGAGGTGGAACTGGTACTGGCCTGAATCAAGTCTCTCATGAACTACTCTTGGCTTGACCAAGCATCACGTGACTGTGAGTCAGTCATGCAACTGGCCGGCCTCAGTCACCTCACCAGCAAAGAAGGAAAATATGGTAAAACTGCCTCACTACTGGAAGTGAACCACAACACTGGCATCTCCGAGGACCTTGTAAGAAGTCTGGAAACTCAAGCTCAGACCTGCTGAATCAGAACTGACATTTTAACAAAATCCCTAAGCAATTTCTATACACATTAAACTTTGAGAAGTGTTGAAAGAGTGAAATTTAAGAGTTTGTGAAAGCAGCTGGTAAATTCCAAAGTGCAACAGAGATGTAACAGAGGCATTATTCTCCTGTTCTTCATTCCAGTCAGAGACACAGTCAACCTGAAGCTTTTTCTTTACAATTAGATTAAAAACATGAGTGCCTCAACATGAATCAGCCACAGGTGGCAGAGGCCAACACAACATTATAAAGCAACTGTCCTCCAATAAAAAGGAAGAAAAACCAAGAGTATCCAATATAAACTTTTGTACTAGATTATAGACAACTAATGCATACTCACTGAATGAAAAACAAAAGCAATATTTACTCAAATATGCGAACACTAATTCAAAAGAGACACGCACTCCAGTGTTCCCTGCAGCATGGAAGCAACTTAAGTGTCCATCACAGGTGAATGGATAAAGAAGGTGTGGTATATTTGGATGATGAAATATTACTCAGCCATAAAAATAACGAGATTTTGTCCTTTGGGACAACATGATTGAATCTAGAGGGTATTATGCTAAGTGAAATAGATCAGACAGAGAAAGACAAGTGCTGCATGATCTCATGTATATGTGAAATCTAAAAAACAAAGTAAAATGGAGTCTCAGAGATACAGAGAAACAAGTATTTGCCAGAAGGGACGGGGTGAGATGAGGCAAAACAGCTGAAGAGGATTAAGAGGTCAACCCTCCAGCAATATAGTAAGCAAACCACAGAATGTCACATATAGCATCGGAAATACGGTTAATAACATTGTGACAACTTTGTACGGGAGAGATGGTTACTGGACATCATGGTGATCATGCCCTTAGTCTGTGAAATCATTATGTAGCACCCCTGAAACTAATATATTCAGTCAATAAAAGTCAACAATATTTCAATAAAGAAGCAAGAAAAAAGCGAGTTGAGATTATAAAGCACCTGTTCTAAGCATAATATTAATAATGAAAGTGAAAGTCGCTCAGTCGTGTCCGACTCTTTGAGAACCCATGGACTATACAGTCCATGGAATTCTCCAGGCCACGATACTGGAGTGGGTAGCCTTTCCCTTCTCCAGAGGATCTTCCCAACCCAGGGATCGAACCCAGGTCTCCCGCCTTGCAGGCAGATTCTTCACCAGCCACCAGAGAAGTCCAAGAATACTGGAGTGGGTAGCTTATCCCTTCTCCAGCCGATCTTCCCAACCCAGGAATCAAAGCGGGGTTTCCTGCATTGCAGGCAGATTCTTTACCAGCTGAGCTACCAGGGAGGCCAATATTAATAATAGTCTAATACATAATTTTCTTAAGATACAAAGGACTCAAATCATTACTTTTTGTTCTTCAGTGTTACAATGCCAATGCAGATGGATAGTGACAGCCAGCAAAAGAGGAAGGTAGATTTTAAAATGTAATTAAATCCAATAATGTGGTTGTACAGGTCATACAGGGAAACATTCATGGAGCAGCATGCACTAAATTTGGAAATCATTCTTAGTAATCCAAACAAATAACTTTCTAAATATCTTGGAATTAGCTGTACCACATAAAATTTAAATGTCCATTCTAAATTTGACCTCATAGATTTTAGCGTAGAGGAGACTAGGGTGAACATAACTTCAATTATTCATTTAAGGCCATGGCAGCTTCCACATACTGGCATTTCCCAGCAATACCATGAGAAACATACTATGACACCCCATGGCTCAATACCTACTTCACAATCTGGCCACTGCATGTACTTCATGTCCTATATAGGAAAGTCCCAATAACTCAGAAAAAAATGCACCTGAGCCTGCCAGTTTTTTCTATCGTCTTTGTATTTTTCAGTGTAACTAAAAGCCTCACACTTCAGATTAGCTATGCCAGGGTCCCCTGGTGGTTCAAACAGAAAAGAATCCACCTACAATGTAGAAGACCCAGCTTCAATCCCAGGGTCAGGAAGATCCCCTGGAGAAGGGAATGGCAACCCACTCCAGTATTCTTGCCTGCAGAATTCCATGGAAAGAGAAGCCTGGCAGGCTACAGTCCATAGGGTCACAAAGAGCTGGACACGACTGAGCAACTAATACACATAGATACAGACATGCCAGAATCACAGCAGTTCAGTGACCTTGGTCTTTCAGCCATCAGTGATACACTGTTACAACTTCTTGCAAGATTTACAAATGTGGGTCAAACCTCAGGAACATATTTCACTTATAAAATTTATGCCCACTCAGCTATTTGCTTGAAACCTCAGGTCAGTGCTGTCTTTACTTTTGTATGATGCCGTCACTAGTTCATTCCTATGTTTTATTTAGTTCTGCCTTTCTCTATACATCAATATATCTTCTTACCTTATGAATTTCTAGAAATCTTATGTCTCTGAATTTATGTCTCTGAAAATTTGTCTCTGAATTTCCTACTCTAGTTTCCATAAGTGTTTGTTATTCACGGATGTTATCGATATCATTATCTATATCAATATCAGAACATTATCTGTTTTTCAGGGTCGCAGCCCATCTTTGTAGTAGTTTTCAGTTAATTGTGGGATGCATTTTTAGAAAACAAATTAGAATTGAAAATCAAAGTGACCTGGGTACAGATCACAGTCTGACAGTTACCAGAAGTGAACACTTGAGCTGAATTACCTAACTACTGCGAGCCTCAGTGAATCTGTCTATGTAGCAGGTACGAAAAAATGGCCAGCAGGGAGTCAAACCAGATATGTGAAAGTCAATAAGGCAATATATGCAGGGCACTGGTACACAGTAAACGCAGGTGCTCAGTCTCACGTTATGATGATGATGACAAAGACAATGTGTTGAAGTTGCTGATTCAGAGTTTCAATCACTTTCCTGTTTGAGCAAGAGAAAGGAGGACTTTCTCCTTCTCCTAGAGCAGAGACGACACTGTGCCGCTGACCCTCCAACACCATCCTCACCCCCTGTCATTAAAGTATCACAGATGCCACAGAAAGACAGGAAGACTTTTTGTGGATCATCCATGTTAAACATTTTTCATCAACGGATAAACTGTTCTATAATCCCACATTCATTACAAATTGAGAAGACATAGCAGTTTTACATGACTTCTAAAGAAAGTCCATGAAAAACATTACATTTCTGGAGTTATCTGCTTGACTTATCTCAGTTTGGCAATAGATTTTTGATGGAAAGAATGGTTCTAATTGTAAGAACTCTTAATACATTAATATATTAATCTGTAGTATTTAATTTTACTATTAGTATATTACTACATACAAATTAAATACATGTTCTTAATTTTACATCCTTTCATGATGTCAAGAAAAACAAAGAACCAGAATATTAATAACATACAGACACATCCCTAGTTGGGGATATTTTAAATCAATGATGATAGGAATAAAATTAGCTCCTATACAATTAACAATCATAGTATTTTACAATTATCTTCTTTTATAAAAACATATGCACTCAATATAATATTCTCTATTAAATTATACAGCATTGAGAAAATGATTTGGATTCAATGAGAGAAAACAGATCTCAGAGTCTTAGTGATGGGTTAATCATGTTGTTCTTAATATAGTAAATGTGACACCATGTGAATTTAAATTAATCTGCCATTGCCATTTTTGAATAGAAAAATTCATTGTTCATCTTTCTTGTTGATTTGGAGATAGCAACTTACAGGGGGAAAAGGCACAAATAAGTTTCCATACAGTTACTCCACAGAAACTAATGAACCCTCAAGTAAAACACAGACCAAATTTCTCATAGATCATCACACTTTAAGAGACATAAAGATAAATGCAATAAATATGCTAAAATAAAAAACACTCGTCAGAAGACCTAAATTTCACTCACCATTCAATTATTTTATAGCTACACAATCTTGAGTAAGTCACATGAAAATTTCAATAGTCATAGTTTTCATAGCAGGACTTGGACTAGATCAACAAATGTTTTTTCCAACTAGTCTCCTTAAGAGTTAAATCCTCTTTTTTAAGCACAGTCTACACAGAATTTCAATAAGTTTCTACAGATGAGAATGGATTTGCTCTATCGGGAAGATGATGAGAGAAACACGGTCCAGTACCTACAGTCTTGTCATATACACCTATTACACAAATACCTTAAATGTTGTTTCAAATCAAGTATCTCCACTTCTAAAAGCTGTTCATCACAAGTTTATGAGTTTCAGTCCTTCAACACAGAAGAGAATGCAATGTTATTCAAATGTTATTCTCAATGGTATGACAGAGTCTAAGCGCTTAATAAATGGTCTTTATCTGCAATTCTCTTACATTTATGTACTATTTTACTTCTTACAAAGTACTTCCAGTTTCCCATTCTCTCACTTGCCTTTCCGCTTATGAAGTAGGCAAAACAAGTATAAATAAAAGAGGAGTAGGTTCCTTCTCACTGTATTCATCTTTCTTTTTAAAAATTTTTCAATAGTTAGGAAAAGACAAATTCATCATAATAATTCCATTATGAATGATTATATTTTTATTACACCACACTACACACATGTTCCATACTCATTCTACTCTTTCAAAAATGCCTTTTGTTTTATATGAGAGACCAGGGGTTCTCTTCCTTGGCACTACTGACATTTGGGGTTGGATAACTCTTTGCTGTCCTATGAATTAGAAGATGTTTACCATGGGAGGGGGGATCGGGATGGGGAATACATGTAGATCCATGGCTGATTCATGTCAATGTACGGCAAAAACCACTATAATATTGTAAAGTAATTAGCCTCCAACTAATAAAAATAAATGGAAAAAATTAAAGAAAAAATAAACATTGCTTAAGGGGATGATGATGAAGATGATGATTTTAATGAGAATAGATACCTCTCCACCAGGCACACACACACACACACACACACACACACACACACACACAAAAGATGTTCACCAGCACCCTGGCCTTTACCCTCAGCATACTCTTTAAACTACCCCTATTGCTATAACCTAAACTGGTAAAATGTCTTCAGATGCTGTCAAATATTTCCTGGGGAGAAAAACAATCCCTAGTTGAGAGCCACTTGATAGACAAACACTGAGACCAAATGTAATGACTAAGTCATTTTAACATGCCTACCGTATTCTCAACTATTTGCACACACGAATGGAAAACAATGCCATTCTTTGCTGTTGTTGCTGCTGCTGTTAAATGGCCCAAGTAATGAGCTGCAGGCACTGAAGCCTTTTCATTTTATCCATATGGAGACAAAGGAATGAGTACATCATAGAATACACGGGTACTTTATTAGACCTTGTAAAACACTGTATCTTTTCATTGACAACTGGAGATAAGGATAGGAAATCTAATACAAAGACTAGTAAAGATGTGAGTCCTATAATGGATATTAATTATACAGGACAGCAGGCTGTATAGAAAGCATCAGGCGCTTAAATTAAGTCACCAGTAAATTAAGGAAGCCTTTTGTTGGAGATATACTCGATAAAAACATATGCTGCTATCTTAAAGACATAACTCAGTACTTCTCAAATTCTGTGCTTTACCACATCCTCCAAGGGATGCAGAGCAGTAGTGCGCCTGTCAAGGGCAGAGCTGAGCACAGTTGGGTAGAACTCAAGTCAAGTCTTCAATGAAAACCTAAGGACATGCATAACTGACCGTCCTTCAAGGAAGGTCCTGGCGAACACTCGAAGCTGACGCCGTCACTCATCTATTTCTCCACACATCTATGAGATGATCACTTCATCTGATAATATGTAAGAGATGAGAAAGTGAAGATAATATAGCAGCTGAGTTAGAGATGTGGTGTATGAAGGTGGATGAGATTGATGATATAAACATGGACAAAGGCAAAAGCTTAAGGCAAATCCAAATGTAAAAAGGAGTAGTGGCTATATTATTAGTTGCCAGATAAATTTTCTACAAAGTTCAATCACTTTCTATGTTTAAAAATTAATATGCATAGAAAAATGAAATATTCATAATCCTTAACACACTAAAAGAGATATCATCAAAATATATGGTGCAAAGAATATCAGAAGTATGAGAAAAACTGAACAGAATGCAACTCTAGATAGCACTACCGATTTTACTGTCAATTGAAAAATGCAGAAATTAGGACAGAATTTGAAGAATAGAATTAATAAAGTTGAGTTAATAGCTACAGTATATTGAACTTAGCATTCTACAGAGAGATATTACATTAATACTTTCATTCCAATAAGCCACTGAAGATTTTTTAAAAAGTCACTGAATACATTAGGTGTCTACTACATGCCAGGCATTCCTCCAGTAACTGGAATACAGCAAAGAACAAAAAAAAAATTCTCTTCACTATGTAGCATACATTATGTAGAATTAAGCAACCAAGAAACCTTCAAAAAATTCCAAGTACATACATTTTTAACTACAAAATTATATCGGAATAAATTAAATAAGACATATTCAGGCAAAAACCTCATCAGTCTTTTTTCTTTTTTTTTAATTAAATGTTAAAGCCAATTTTATCCAGGATTATTAGTTCTGGAAGTTTATATTAAGAAAATAAACAGAGATAGGCATGTAGATTTAGCTGCAAGAGTAAATTTACCAAGGCATTAACTATGTTAATAAAAGCCTCATAGGATTTGAATTGTAAATTTATGGAAAAAATTTCAAACAATCGTATGATGCAATAATATACAACCTTTTAAAACATAGGCTTGAGGAGTATATGTAATAATATGAGAAACTCTTTAAATATAAGAATAAAAAATCCAAGATACACTCTAATGTATACATTCTGATCACAAAGGAGTAAAACATCAAAATGAAACCATAAATATTTGGAACTGAAGACATTAAATAAACAAATACACATCGGAAATTTTAAAGTACTTGGTTCAATTGTTTTATAATCGAAGTGAAATCCAAACATACAACCACAGATTACCTAGAATACATCCAAAATGAGAATAACATATATGAAAAATGTTTAAAGACTTTTCATCAGACAAGGGATAATACCAGGAAAAAAGGTTTTAGATAACAATAGAAGTATTCAAATAGACAATTAAATACAATAATTATTCTGGAAAACATTCTTTTATCTAACATTTTTATAAAGTTAGGAATAAAAAATGTACATATAAAAATATCTTGGAAATATGATACTATGTACAAGTCTGTGTCAACAAAGTAAATTATCTCAATGAAATGGAAAATTATTTTCAAGTGAAATACTTAACAAAAACAAATAAGCAAAGAAAAATTTGAAAATCCTGAAAAGACCATTAGTCAAAGAAAAGAATCTCCTGCAGGAATGAGTTTTATTAGTGAACTGAAAATTATTAGTGAATTTCTTATGCTTTCCAGACTAGATAATACTTGTTAACGGGCAATATAGATACAAGAAAAATGATAGTCTTTTAGAGAATAGAAAAGATGATAATATTCCTAAGTCAACGAGAAGACTGTAATTTCAAAGGATCTCTGATCACAACAAAAGAAATTATTGAAGGATTAGAAAACAAAATTTTAAAATTTTGAATAAAATATTAGCAAATTGAATTGAAGTGAATATTGAAACAATAAGTCAAAAACACCAACAAAGATTCACCTTGTAAGTATGAAATAGCTTAATATTAGACTCTAAAATAACATATCATCAATAAAACTAGCCAGGAAAAGGGTCATCTTCATAGAACTGAAAATTTATAAGGTAAGTTTCATAAAGAACACTTCCTTACAGTCAAGAATCATGTCATACTCACATAGATAGCATTTATTTATTTTTATTTATGGTGAGTCACTGAGGGCAGCCATCCAAAAGAAAAACCCCCAAACTGCTGTTATTTCTGGTCTATAAAACAACAACAGAACATGACACGTACAGAAAAACTACAATTTTAAGAAAAAGTATGACTGCTTACAAAATATTAACTGAAAAATTAGAGATAAAAAACACTGAAATGGCTGAGAAGATAAAGGTGCAAACTTTGTTATGGCAGTAACAGAAAATATATATATAAAGTCAAAATATCATAAAATTAAGATATTCCAAGCATTGAATGTGTGATATATACTTGGAGAAAACTACATATCTTAATTAGGAGATATAAAAATAATTGATGAGCACTTATTTAAAAAAATGAATAAAATTATATGTCGGCTCTGATATCAAAAGAAACTTAGATTAAAATAAAACAGTACATAATAAATCCCTGAATGGGATAAGTCTTTTATTTTTAAACAAGATTGAAGAAGTGATAAAGGAAAACCATTTAATAAAATTAAAATGACAAAAGCAGAAATATTTAATTATGTATGTAAAAAAATGAATTAATTCAGGTAAGGATCTGAACCGATATGTCACAAAAGAAAAAATACTCACAAGTAATAAACATCCCTAAAATGTTCAATCTAATAATAAATTAAAATGTAAAGCAAATTACAATTACAAATTAATTAATCTAACTATGATAGAGTTAATCAGAGGAATTTTTCAAAAGTATATATTTTGAATTGAACTATTTAGAGCAAGGAAAGAAGAGAAGATGGTGAAGCAAACAAATTTTACTTATAATAGAAAAGTTTCTCTTCATAAGACCTTATATATATACTCACAATAAAACAAAGTAGATAAACAGACCACTGAGGCCTTTTTTGAATAGAGAGGTACATTTGAAATTTAAAGGAGGAAAAAAACAGGATTTCTTCCTATTTTCCGGTACCATTGAATTTTAGAGGCAAGGAAACAAACAGGTTTAAATCCTGAATCTATAGTTTAATGCTGGGCAGCACTGAACCTCACTGACTTTATATCCAAAATGAAGATATTACCCACCCAATTTATCACCTAATGGGATTAAGACCAAAGATAATGCATAATTATATGTATATTATCTAGGGTGAAACAGATCACCAGCCCAGGTTGGATGCATGAGACAAGTGCTCGGGCCTGGTGCACTGGGTAAGACCCAGAGGGATCGGGTAGAGAGGGAGGTGGGAGGGGGGACCGGGATGGGGAATACATGTAAATCCATGGCTAATTGATTTCAGTGTATGACAAAAACCACTGCAATAATGTAAAGTAATTAGCCTCCAACTAATAAAAATAAATGGAAAAAAAAATTAAAGAAAAAAAATACTTGTAATATAGTCTGCTTTAAAATTTTCAAAAGCGTTTTTTAAAATTCAAAGTAATTTTACTACAGTTCATGCTTTATTTATTGAGGAAAGGAGAAACACACTACACCCAGCAAGAATTTGGAAATTGGTTTTGGGTGTGTAGTGGAAGTCAAGAGAGTGAAAGTCGCTCAGTCGTGTCCGACTCTGCCACCCCACGGACGACGCAGTCCATGGGATTCTCTAGGCCAGAATACTGGAGTGGGCAGCCGTTTCTTTCTCCAGGGGATCTTCCCAACCCAGGGATTGAATCTAGGTTTCCTGCATTGCAGGCGGACTCTTTACCAGCTGAACTACAAGAGAAGTTAAATGTGAAAAAGGGATTAACTCAAAGAGTGAGTGTGTGTGTGTGTGTGTGTGTGTGTATCATTTTATCCATATGTATAGAAAGAGAAAGAAAGATTCAGTTCAGTTCAGTCACTCAGTCGTATCTGACTCTTTGAGACCCAATGGACTGCAGAACCCCAGGCCTCCCTGTCCATCATCAGCTCCTGGAGTTTACTTAAACATATGCCCATTGAGAAAGTGATGCCATCCAACCATCTCCATCCTCTGTTGTCCCCTTCTTCTCCCACCTTCAATCTTCCCCAGCATCAGGGTCTTTCCCAATGAGTCAGATCTTCCCATCAGGTGGCCAAAATATTGGAGTTTCAGCTTCAACATCAGTCCTTCCAATGAACACCCAGGACTTATCTCCTTTAGGATGGACTGGTTGGATCTCCTTGCAGTCCAAGGGACTCTCAAGAGTCTTCTTCAACACCACAGTTCAAAATTGATATGGAATTGATATTCCACGGTGCTCAACTTTCTTTATAGTCCAACTCTGACATCCATACATGACCACTGGAAAAACCATAGCCTTGACTAGATGGACTTTTGTCAGCAAAGCAATGTCTCTGCTTTTTAATATGATGTCTAGGTTGGTCATAACTTTCCTTCCAAGGAGTAAGCATCTTTTAATTTCATGGCTGCTGTCACCATCTGCAGTGATTTTGGAGCCCCCCAAAATAAAATCTGTCACTGTTTCCCCATCTATTTGCCATTAAGTGATGGGACTAGATGCCATGATATTAGTTTTCTGAATGTTGAGCTTTAAGCCAATTTTTTCACTCCTCTCTTTCACTTTCATCAAGAGGCTCTTTAGTCCTTCTTCACTTTCTGCCATAAGGCTGGTGTCATCTGCATATCTGAGGTTATTTATATTTCTCCCAGCAATCTTGATTCCAGCTTGTGCTCCTTCCAGCCCAGCATTTCTCATGATGTACTCTGCATATAAGTTAAATAAGCAGGGTGACAATATACAGCCTTGAGGTACTCCTTTTCCTATTTGGAACCAGTCTGTTGTTCCATGTCTAGTTCTAACTGTTGATACTGACCTGCATATAGATTTCTCAAAAGGCAAGTAAGGTGGTCTGGTATTCCCATGTCTTTCAGAATTTTCCACAGCTTATTTTGATCCACACAGTCAAAGGCTTTGGAGTATTCAATAAAGCAGAAATAGATGTCTTTCTAGAACTCTCTTGTTTTTTCCATGGTCCAGTGAATGTTGGCAATTTGATCGCTGGTTCCTCTGCCTTTTCTAAAACCAGCTTGAACATCTGGAAGTTCATGGTTCACATTCTGCTGAAGCCTGGCTTGGAGAATTTTGAGCGTTACTTTACTAACGTGTGAGACGAGTGCAATTGTGTGGTAGTTTGAACATTCCTTGGCATTGCCTTTCTTTGGGACTGGGATGAAAACTGACCTTTTCCAGTCCTGTGGCCACTGCCAAATTTTCCAAATTTGCTGGCATATTGAGTGCAGCACTTTCACAGCATCATCTTTTAGGATTTGAAATAGCTCAACTAGTCTCTATCACCTCCACTGGCTTTGTTCATAGTGATGCTTCCTAAGACCCACTTGACTTCACATTCCAGGATGTCTGGCTCTAGGTGAGTGATCATACCATCATGATTATCTGGGTCATGAAGATCTTTTTTGTATAGTTCTTCTGTGTATTCTTGCCACCTCTTCCTAATATCTTCTGCTTCTGTTAGGTCCATACCAACTCTGTCCTTTATTGAGCCCATCATTGCATGAAATGCCCCCTTGATATATCTAATTTTCTTGAAGAGATCTCTAGTTTTTCCCATTCTATAGTTTTCCTCTATTTCTTCACACTAATCACTGAGGAATGCTTTCTTATCTCTCCTTGCTATTCTCTGGAACTCTGCCTTCAAATGGGTATATCTTTCCTTTTCTCCTTTGATTTTTGCTTCTCTTCTTTTCACAGCTATTTGTAAGGTCGCCTCAGACAGCCATTTTGCTTTTTTATATTTCTATTTCTTGGGGATGGTCTTGACCCCTGTCTCCTATACAATGTCACGAACCTCCGTCCATTGTTCATCAGGCACTCTGTCTATCAGATCTAGTCCCTTAAATCTATTTCTCACTTCCACTCTATAATCGTAAGGGATTTGATTTAGTCATACCTGAATGGTCTAGTGGTTTCCTTCAAGTTAAGTCTGAATTTGGCAGTAAGGAGTTCATGATCTGAGCCACAGTGAGCTCCAGGTCTTGTTTTTGCTGACTGTATAGAGATTCTCTATCTTTGGCTGCAAAGAATATAATCTATCTGATTTCGGTGTTGACCATCTGGTGATGTCCATGTGCAGAGTTTTCTCTTGTGTTGCTGGAAGAGGGTGTTTGCTGTGACCAGTGTGTTCTCTTTGCAGAACTCTATTAGCCTGTACCCTGCTTCATTCATTCAAGGCCAAGATCACACACACACACACACACACACACACACACACACACACAGACCCCCCAGATACTTTCGCATTCTTCACATATATTGTTCCTTTTTATCTCGTTAGTTCAATCCCATATCTGTTCTGTTTTCTTCCCCATTTCTTACCACACAGTGGCATTGGCTCAGCCAACCTTTGATCCAACAAAGATCAGAAAACCATTAGTTCCTCCAACAGGACATAGGGCATCAATTAGCACTTTCAGTGGAAATGGATATTAGAACACAAAACTCCATGGCTGATTCACGTCAGTGTATGAAAAAACCCACTGCAATGTTGTGAAGTAATTAGCCTCCAACTAATAAAAATAAATGAAAGAAAAAAAAAAAGAAAGCAAAGTCTATCATCTTTGAGGTGCCATGTCTTATATGTCAGTCCTGAACTAACAGAGATTTCCTAAATTTTTTAGAATCTGTGGTAGGCAAGAATAATACCTCTCTTCCTGCAAAAGATTTTTTTTAAAGCCTAGACCTACCTAATCCTCAGATCTGTGGTTATGTTATCTTCAATGAGAACAAGAGACTATTGATGTAAGTTTAAGGACCTAGAGTTGTGGAGATGACACTGGATTATCTGGGTGAGCTCAATCAAATCAAATGCATTCTTAAAATTCAAGACAGTAGAAGAGTGAGTCAGAGATGTAATATGAGGATTCAGTCCACCGTTGCAAGCTTTGAAGTGAAGTGAAGTTCTAGTCGCTCAGTCGTGCCTGACTCTTGGCGACCCCATGTACTGCGGCCCACCAGGCTCCTCTATCCACGGGTACTGGAGTGGGTTGCCATTTCCTTCTCCAGAGGATCGTCCCAACCCAGGGGTGGAACCTGGGTCTCCTGCACTGCAGGCGGATTCTTTATTGACTGAGCTATGAGGGAAGCCCTTGTTGCAGGCCTTAAAACAAGGAGAAAATGGGGCTGCAAGCCAAGGAATGCCAGCGGCCTCTAGAAGCTAGAAATGACCTCTGTGTACAGCCAACAAGAAAATGAGGTCCTTTGTTCTACAACCATAAGAAACTTAATTCTGCCAAAAGCCCAAGTGAGCAGGGAAATAGATTCTCCTTTAGTGCCATCAGAACGGACTGTCGGCCTGCCAACACCTTGATTTTAGCTCCATGAAATCCTTACTGAGCTTCTGATCTATGGACTTATAATACATTTATGTTGCCAAAGACAGTAAATTTCTGTTAATTTGTTATGGCAACAATAGAAAACTAATATAAAATTGCACACTTAGAGAAAATGTTAAAATTCATTTGAGAGAACATAGGACAATCATAAAATTCTCACGTTCTATCAAATACTTCAAAGCACTAACTGATTATAAAGCACTTATACTAATCATTTATTAAATATCATCAAATAATATAATCTAAAAAGTATAATTACTACTAATACTAGCCAACATACATAGAATGCCAAGTGCTACCCAACATATGTGTCTAGTATTATCTTACTTAACCTTCCAGAAGTCCTTATGGTAGACTTGTTTTTTTATCCATATCTTACAAATAAACAAACTGAGGCTTAGTGAGATAAGATAAATTCCCTAAATTCACTCAACTAGTAAAATGTAGAGATGAAACTCAAACCCTAATCTCTGGCAATAAATCTTGTGGTTTTAATACTATGATAAATGTTATATATTGTATGTTAATATAGACAGCAAATTTCCCTTTGTGTCATCTGCATGTTTTGGAGGCTCTGTGGTCCAAATATTTTACTGGAGTTCTCAAAGGCCAGAATCAGAACTTCAATAGAATAGTTAATACCCTCTAAAGTTTGCAGAGGGCTTCCCTGGGGGCTCAGAGGTTAAAGCGTCTGCCTGCAATGCGGGAGACCTGGGTTCGATCCCTGGGTCAGGAAGATCCCCTGGAGAAGGAACTGGCAACCCACTCCAGTATTCTTGCCTGGAGAATCCCATGGACGAACAAGCCTGGTGGGCTACAGTCCACAGGGTCGCAAAGAGTCGGACACAACTGAGCGACTTCACTCACTCACTCACTCACTCGAAGTTTGCAGAACATAACAGCATATGAATTTTTAAATAAATAAAATATCATAAAACACTTCAAACACTGACATTTATAAATATGAATAAAATAATAAGAAGCTGAATTAAAAATAAACATTCTGCAACTTCTTATAAAAATACTTCTGAGAGCAAGATATCTGTCACTCACTCTCATGGGTACTGTCAATATTGCACACTTCTTTATTGAATAGAAGTGAAAATTTATATTAGCACAGAAATATGTACAGGAATATAGACAGTCTACTTATTCATAATCCCCAAAAATTGTTAATAGCCCTACTATATTTTACCCAAAAAATGGCTAAAACCCTGGTACATTCATATAGTACCAATAAAAAAGAATGTCCTATCAATACATACAACATTATGACTCATAGATGCATTTTGCAAAGTGAAAGAATCAGACTCAAAGGCTATATATTATATATTTTTATTTGTATCATATTATGCAAAATACAAACTTCAGGGATGGAGAACACATCTGTGCTTACCTGGGGACAGATGTGAGAAGAAAGGCTGTCTATAAAGAGAGTTAATATTCTATGCTATATATGTTCTATATACTGATTGTGGTGACAGACATAATTCCAATCATTTTTAAAACCTACATAACTGTAAACCAAAAAGAGTAAATTTTATTATATAAATATAAAATATATAAAAAGCTACTAGAGTAGATATAATGGAATATTGAAAAGGACTCAGGAGACAGAATATAAAAAGATGAAAAATATAGAAATCAAAAGACACAAATATAAGGACAAAACAGCAAAACAGGCTTACAAACAACTATATCAATCATTACATTAATCATAAACTTACTAATATTTTTATTAAAAAGAAACAATTATAAGAACAATTATAAATTATAATGATAAAAACAAGAATTAAGTATATGCAATCTTTTTCACATATTAAATATAAACATTTAGATGACTTAAAAGTAGATAGATAACAAAAGGTACAACTTCATAACATTAATCCTTAGAAAATTGTAGTGGTTTTTTAGAAAAAGTAATCTCCAGGTAAGGAGTACTATAAAAATGAAAATATAATTCAAATGAAAAAAGGATCAATTCATCAATTCACCATTTATCATAATTCCAAATACATATGCATCTAATAATGGAGCTTCAAAATACATAAAATAAAATGACACAACTAAAGTGAGAATAGTTACACAATTATTGTTGAAGGATTTAAACCTCCTCTCTCAGTAATTGATAAAACAAGGAGACAAAAAAATCCACAGGGACATTTATAAGATTTTAACAACACTATCAACCAACTTAGAATATTTGACAAATTTAAAACATTACACCAAAATATTGAGAAGAAACATATTCCAAGACAGACCAGTACTTTGAAAGAATATGAATCATATAAACTATGTTCTCTGATCATAATATTAAAGGAGAATAACAAATATATCTCAGATCATTGCCAAGTATCTGGAAATTAAATATCCAATAATTGTTTCATAACTGCTCAATGAAATAGTTGTACAAAATATAAAAGCATTATTCAAATACATAAAGACAAAACCCAACAGAAAAACTACTTGAAAAGACATTTCAAAAATAAAACACAGAGATGTTCAATAAACACATAAAAGGCATTCGATTTCATTGGTCATCAGATAAAAAATAAACCACAAATACCACACAAACTCCCTGAACTAGCTAAATTTAAAGACTAAGAGTGACAAAACTTGGAAAGGACATCAAGAAACTGGAACTCTGGATTGTTGATGAAACCGAAAATGGAACAGTCACTTTGGGCAATGGTTTAGCAGGCTCTGATGAAATTAACACATCATTTGATATAATAATTCTACTCCTAGGTTTTCAAAAGAGAAACAAAACATGTCTGAATAAAGAAATATACAAGAATTCTAGAAAGTTTATTTACAGCAAACAAAAGTCGAGGGCATTCTAAATGTCCACATAAAAGGTCAATGGGTAAACAAACTGTGGCATATCCAAAAACGGAATACTATTCAGCAATAAAAGGAACTGAACTCTAGAAAGTTATTCTGTAGAACAAACAATGATTCTAAGGCATATAGGAAGAGGCAAAAAGACACAGAAGAGCCAATAAATTATTGAAGGAGAAGAAAATGTTGGAAGATTGAAACTACACAACTTTAATATTTCTGCAAAGCTACAATAATCAAGACAGTGAGGTACTGGCAAAAGAATAGACAAATAGATGAACAAAACAGAAGAGAAAGCCCACATAAACACATACAAATATTTGACAAAAGAGCAAAGGCAATACAATGAAGTAAAGACAGTCTTTTCAACAACTGATGCTAGAATAAATGAACATCCAGACAAAAAATGAATCCCGACACATACTTTACCTCCATTATAAAAGTTAACTCGAAACAGACTGCAGGCCTAAATATAAAACTCCTATAAGATAACATAGGAGAAAACCTGAAAGAACTTGGTTACTACTTCCGCATTTGTCCAAATGTCGACCATCTTTCTGGTGATAACTTTTTAGATACAACACCAAAGGTATGATACATGAAAGATATAACTGATAAGCTAAACTTCATTGAAATTTAAAACTTCTAATCTGCAAAAGACAATGTCAAAAAATGAGAACACAAGTCACAGATTGGGGGAAAATATTTGCAAAAGACACATTGTGTATAGAGCTGTTATCCAAAACAAAGAAACTGTTAAAACTTCAACAATAAAAAAAACAAAAAACCTAATTAGAAACGGTCCAAAGACTTTAACAGACAACTCACCAAAGAAGACACACAGATGGCAAATAAGCATATGAAAAGATGTTCCACTTCATATGTGACCAGGGAAATGCAAATTTAAACAGTAATGAGACCACCACACACTCATTAGAATGGCCACTAACTATCACATGTGACAACACCAAATGCTGGTGAGGATGGGGAGCAACAGAAAATCTCACCTATTTACAGTGGGGAAGCACTCTGCAAGACAGATGATCAGTTTCTTAGAAAACTAAACATACTTTCTTACCTTGTGACCCAGCAATCACTCGCTCTGGTGTTTACCATTAGAAGCTGAAAAGTCACGTCCACACAGAAACCCACACACAGATGTTCACCACAACTTCATTATAACTTCCCAAACTTGTAAACAACCAAGCTGTTCCTCAGGAGATGAATAAATAAGTAAACTGTATGTAGTACATCCAGATAATGGACTATTACTCAGTGCTAAGAAAAGGGGAGTTATCAAGTCATGAAAAGACATGGAGTAAACTTAAACATGTACCACTCAGGAGAGTGAAAGGAGCCAGTCTGAAAAGACTTCATATGGTATGATTCCAAGTAACATTCTGAAAAAGGCAGAACTCTGACAACAGTCAAAAGATCAGTGGTTTCCCGGAGTTGGAGGATGAGGGGAGAGGTGATGTGGCAGAGTACAGAGGATCTTCAGAGCAGTGAAAATAACCTAGTGATGGATACATGCCATTGTACATTTGTTCAAACCCATAAAACTTACAAAACCAAGACTGAATAGTAACTTAGACCCTGGGCTAATAATGATGTGTTATGTAGGTTCATTAATTGTAACAAATATATCACTCTGGTGGGAAATGTTGATAATGGAGAAGGCTGTGCATGTGTGGGGACAGGGGTTATATGAGAAATCTCTATTCCTTCCCCTCAATTTTGCTATAAAACAAAAATTATTTTTAAGCAAAAATAAAAGAACTGAACTGATAATGCAACAACATGGACAAATAAACTGAGCAAAAGAAGACGACGACGCAAAGGCACAAGCTATATAATCCCATCATAAGAAGCTCAAAACCAGTCAAAACTAATCTATGATGATAAAAGTCTGAAGAGCGCTTGCCGTGGAGAAGGAGTGATGGTCAGAATTGACAGAAGACGGAAGGGTATTTCCTGGTGTGATACTTCCATATTTTAATAGGGATGTATATTACGCAAATGTATATATTTGTCACAACTCACTGAATTGTACATAAAATAAGTTCTAGTTTACTGCATGTGAATATTATCTAAATAAAATAAAAATTTAAAGCTGAAATAAATAGTATAGACCTACCGAATTTTCAGGTCTTTAGCAACTATAAAACATACAAAACACAAATATAGTTTACATGATAAATATGTTAATATTAGCATCAACATAAACCAAAGATATTGTGGTTATGCTGAACTAAATCAGTTCACTCATCTGAAAATTAAACTGGCTATCATATTAAGAGGGGGATCTTTTGACTTCAATATATCTACACGCAGATTAATAATGAGTTCTGTTTTTCTCTATTCAAACTACTATGAACTTTCCAATTACACAGAATCGCATGACGCCATTAGGATTTATGTATCAGTTAGACATGCGTCTTTTACACCTTAAGTACGCCTCTCTCCTCTGTTACTGGCTACAAAATTAAAGCAGGTGTTTAACACAGACCTAAAAAACAATGCAGATACAGACACAAAACCGGTCATTCTAACACAAAGGCCAAGCATTGACTGAGAATATTCTTACAGTAACTTTCCAAAGGTTATCACTGAATTAAAAACACAGAATTTTAATACTAAGGAATTCCTATAAATATGTGAAACAATGGTGCTCTATATGTTAGTTTGAGAAACAATGCTATAAACCTTCCCTTTCTACTACCAATCAGGCTTCTCCAGGCAAGAAGAAAGAAAGTAGTGGAATGTGTCCCCGTCCCCTACCCTCACTGTTCACAAGCCTTAGCTTCGGTTCACATTATTCTGCTCTTGTTTCTGTGTTCTTTTATTGAGTCCCAAGAAAACACTTCACTGCCCCTCTTAAACCTTTTAGGACGCACTATAACTGAACTACTTTGGTATGTTTTTTAGGTCTGAGTGGTTTAGACAGTTACTACTTTATTTATTTGATATTTCTACAAGTTTTGTTCATTTTCAGTAAACCAGTTAAGTTTGAGAATATCTTATTAAGTACTAGGAACAATAAATTAACCTTTAATTTTTCATTTTATCATAGAAACTATTTTTAACATTCAAAATTATACTTTTAGTCGAACAATTTTCATGAATAATAAATACAAAAGAAAATGAATATCAGGTAGATTCAAACATACTAAAAGAAAATTAGAAATGTTCTCAAACAGGTTCTTGGCAGATTAGAATAAAATGCCCTAAGGAATTAGTTTCAAAAGTACTCTCTGGTTAGACTTATACAAAGTGAACAGGAGAACTAACAATTAAGTAATAAATTCTACAGGTATATTCAACCAAGATGGATGGCTTAAACAAAAATATGTCATTGGACCTGGCTATCTAAGTGACCATTTATATAGCCCTAATTTACTATATAGGCTTCCCAGACAGCTCAGCGGTAAAGAATTTGCCTGCCAATGAAGGAGTGTCGGGTCCAGTCTCTGGGGAGGGAAGATTCCTGTGGAAGAAGACGTGGGAACCCACTCCAGGATTCTTTCCAGGAAAATTCCATGGACAGAGCAACCTGGCAAGCCATAGTCCACGCGGTCGCAAGGAGTCAGGCATGCCCGAGCACACACACAGTTTATCACACAGTGTCATAAACATTAACTGAAGTTCTGCAGACACAGGGTATCATCAGGATCAGCTCAATTTACTATAAAGAATAGAAAGTTTTATATATTTACTGTATATGCTGGTCAAGTCTTCACCCTTTTACTATGTCTCAAACATTAGCATACTCTCCTCTGGCCAAAAGCATTTAGTATTTTTTGGCTTTGGTTTGTTTTTTTTTATTGTTTTTCTTTCTCGTCAATTCAACTAGACAAGACTGTATTCTCAAGTCCAAGATTCTCCGCAAAGCAGGGCACTGGGGAGAAGACATACTGTGTTACCAGAATTAAAACTGATTTATATGTTTCCTAGATAAAAAAAAAAAAATAGACCTTTTAGTAACTGTGTATCATGAGTGAGGTTTCAAAAAATGTGTTCAAAAGACTAAATTCTGGGAGCCACGGGAAAGACAAGGAAGAAAATAAAAGAATAATTTGAGGGGCTTATATCCTACTAGTGGAGCTGTCAATTTAGTTGAGTTCATAGACTACATGACTATGCTTTAATATTAACAATTTGCTACCATATTAAAGGAAAGGTATGAACATTAGATAGATCTGCATTTGAATAGCTGAGCAGACTCAGATCTCTACAGGACTCCACTTGAGAATTCTACAGTCATTTGCAAGCTCTCTTTCAAATGATTATATACACATTTATAGACCTTAAAGGCTTAGTTTTGCCAAAATGACTTTAGCATTGCAAGATCACTGAGTCCAGGGTCTTGGCTGACATTTGTAACCAGAGACCCCGGTCCTCACTCCAAAGATAATTACTGGGGAGATGTCATAGCAAACTATCAGAATTGACTGATTTTACTTCCCTACATCCAATACATTCTGCAACTGTTTTAAAATCCAACCCTACACCTCCTTACGGTGCTAATAAAAGTGACAAAATCAACCAGTCACGGGCTTCCTCCATATCTTAGGTGCAGCCACCAACTGATGTCATCAGTTTCCTCTGGTGCCTTGTTAATAGCCAAAGTAATGACATCAACATGACTGAACTAATTAACAGGTGATCAGAGGTCATTTTCAGTGACAGACCTCAAGCTCCAGAGAAAGAACGAAAATATGTCAAATCAAAAATGAACAGATTCAAACGTCACCTCACCTCTTGGTTGCATGAAAGAAACTGGATAGTTGTTCAGTTGCTCAGTCGTGTCCAGCTGTTTGTGACCCCATGGACTGCAGCACGCCAGGCTTCCCTGTCCTTCACCATCTCCTGGAGCTTGCTCAAGCTCATATCCATTGAGTCAGTGATACAATCGAACCATCTCGTCTTCTGCCATCCCCTTCTCCTGCCTTCAATCTTTCCCAGCATCAGGGTCTTTTCTAACGAGTCAGCTTTTCCCATCAGGTGGCCAAAGTACTGGCACTCCAGCCCCAGCATCAAATGCCTGGATAGCAGTGGCACAAAGAGAAACCTGTCAAGCTAGCCGGCCCTCCCTCGTTCTCCAAGTCATCATAAACTGGGACGCATTGAGCTTATGCCCTTTCTAACAAAATACACAACCTTTTATTTAAAAGAAATAGATCTCTTCATCTTTAGTAGGAGGAGATTAGGATTTTACTTAGCTTATATGCAGAGAACATCATGCAAACTGCCAGGCAGGATGAAGCACAAGTTGGAATCAAGACTGCTGGGAGAAATATCAATAACCTCAGATACACAGATGACACCACCCTTATGGCAGAAAGCAAACAGGAACTAAAGAGTCTCTTGATGAAAGTGAAAGAGAAGAGTGAAAAAGTTGGTTTAAAACTCAACATTTAAAAAAACAAAGATCATGGCATCTGGTCCCTTCACTTCATGACAAACAGATGGGGAAACAATGGAAATAGTGAAAGACTTTATTTTCTTGGGCTCCAAAATCACTGCAGATGGTGACTGCAACCATGAAATTAAAAGACACTTGCTCCTTGGAAGAAAAGCTATGACCAAACTAGACAGCATATTAAAAAGCAGAGACATTACTTTGCCAACAAAGGTCCATCTAGTCAAAGCTACAGTTTTTCGAGTGTCATGTATGGATGTGAGTTGGACCATAACGAAATATGAGCACCAAAGAATCAATGCTTTTGAACTGTGGTGTTGGAGAAGACTCTTGAGAGTCCCTTGAACTTCAAGGAGAGCCAACCAGTCAGGCCTAAAGGAAATCAGCCCTGAATATTCTCTGGAAGGACTGATGCTGAAGCTGAAGCTCCAGTACTTTTGGCCACCTGATGCAAAGAACTAACTCATCAGAAAAGTCCCTCATGCTGATAAAGACTGAAGGCAGGAGGGGAAGGGGACGACAGAGGATGAGATGGTTGGATGGCATCACTGACTCGACTGACATGAGTTTGAGCAAGCTCCAGGAGTTGGTGATGGACAGGGAGGCCAGAGGAGGGACAGTCCATGGGGTCGTAAAGAGTTGGACACAACTCAGCAGCTGAACTGAACTTAACTGATTGGGATTTTAACTTTGGCTTTATAAGCACATAAATATACAAAGCGAAGAACATATCTGAAGGGAAAGAAGAAGATTATTAAGACCTGGACTAAATCTCTCATGAGCTCAGCAGGAAATGTGGAAATGAAAGCACTGTACCAAATGGCTCTCTAGGGTTCTTCCACTTTATATCCTCCAGAACACATGATCTCAATGATGCTATAGCCCACAACATCACATACAGCAATGTCCTGAACGGGGATGTCTGTCCAAGTAGAGGCCGTTGCTCTGATGCTGTGAATAAAAATATAATCGCAGCCCTTGTTAAAGTGAATATCATGCCAACCAGTTGTTTCTTAGTTACTAAGTCATGTCCGACTCTTTTGCAACCCCATGGACTGTAGCCCACCAGGCTCCTCTGTTCATGGAATTTTCCAGACAAGAATATTGGAGTGAGTTGCCATTTCCTTCTCCAGGGGATCTCCCCACCCAGAGATCAATCCCAGGTCTCCTGCATTGCAGGCAGATTCTTTACTGTCTGAACTACCAGGGAAGCCCTAAATTTGCTTAGTTAATTAAACATGCTTAGTTAGCATTAAAAACCTTAGTCAATGATTAATAAGTAAGGTATTTTATGTTTCAATTTTGATATATGTCCTTAGTGGAATTAATAAGAAAATTATATTAGACAAAAAATGCATCAGCATTATCAACACTGTGACATTAATGATCAATAAAAGAACTTTATATAAAACTCTTCAGCTATATGATTTTAAAATTAGTTTAAATATAATAATATTATGTAAATAAGCTAGAATGATGCTAACAATAATGCAGGCAGTCACGTATTTCTTCTGGTGCCAGTAAGAAATAATTAGATCAATACTTTTATGCAAAAAAAAAAAAAATGCCATTATTATCCCTGTAGGACATACTTTTGGCCTTTCACTTAAGTCGGCAAGTTTCTTTCATGATAAATAATGTAATATTAATGTCACAGCTGGAGAACTGTTCTCTGAATACACACAGCAGGTACAGAAATTATAGCCCAATTTTACTTGGAAATACACCATTCCTTCCTAATGAGTATGTCTAGCTCCAAATAACATAGAAGGACAGAGTTAAGACTTTAATTAAAATGATTGTATTACATAAAAAAGCACATGACTTTGTATAGTAAAGACTATAGGTCAGCTTTAGTGAAAATCACTAAAGAAAATGACACAGTTAATTGGGCTAAATATTAGACAAGTAAAGTCATTACTCAAAGTCCTATCTTTTCTACTTCCCCTTTCTTAACATAGTTTTACATAACTGCCATAATGCAGACGACATGTGTAACAGCGATCTGAAAGACAGACTCTAGAAAATAAGGAGACATTATGTTCAGTTCCATTTGCTTCACCCAGGGTGGAAGATGAACGCAAACTGACCAGAAGCACAAAGACAGATGCAAACAAAGTGTGTGAGTGTGTATCTTCAACGTCTGCTCTTGTGATCAACAGTGTTCATTCTAAGAGTAAGCATCTGTGTGCCTTAATAAGAAGCGATCATTCTTATACCAATTATCAAAAATATGTATATACTTATTGCTTCATGGAGAAGTGGTATTTCTTTGGGGGTCAGGTCTAGACCCTTGGTCCTTATTGCTTACAGCCATTTATGTTCATATTAAGTTGAAGGAAATGGCAACCCACTCCAGTACTCTTTCCTGGAAAATCCCATGGATAGAGGAGCCTAGCAGTCCGCAGTCCACGGGGATGCAAAGGATCAGACACGACTAAAGTGCCCAGCGTGCGCGCATGCACACACACACCCTCATACTGAAGATCAGAGTCACATTTCAGAAACAAAAAAACAGGTAACACGACCTTTTCGCTGTGTTGACACTCCTGTGACAGCCTGGCAGTTTTTAGGGTATCGATTCCCTCCTCCTAACTAAAACTTGCTTCTGTCTCTTGGCACAATTCTCCTCTTACTACCCTTGACACTTTTTTTCTCACTTTTTCTGTCTTAGATTCCACCTCTTTGGATACCGTGTCAGTTATAGAAACTGCACACTTACAAACTATTTCTGGCTGAAACTCTAGAGGAACTTAAGTGATGCAAAAATCAGTCTTATCCTCATCATTATCACCATCATTCAGCAAAGGACTCTAAGATCTCTCATCTTTTGATTTCCACACTTTAATTATCTCCGCTTCTGAGACACAGTTAGGAGCACATGGGATTTGTTGGGGATAACATCTGTGAAATGTAAAGAAGGGGAAAAGGAAAGATTGGGTAGGGAAGGCCTTCAGACTGTGATACAGGTCTGAAAAATGTTTAAGACAAGGATTTGGGGGCGGAAAGAGGAAAAGGATTGGCAGGCAGCCTCAAACCACAGTAAAGGTCTAACAAAGTCTTGGACAACCCAGTAGGGAGCTCTGAAACAAGGACTTTTCATGACAGGAGACCTGCACTGGGCAGAGGTGACCAGGCTCTAGGGCCCCTGACACGCTCAGTCATCAATGATAGACAGCTGCCCAGGAAAAAGCATGACCTTTGTCCAACACCAGTGTGAATCCTGAAAGCACTACACAGAAGCAATCTGTCCACTAAATGTGCAACTTGCAGCAGCTGACCAGGAGGCTTTTTTCCGAAAGGGAGAGCCCAGCAGCATACCTCCATGGCTGCCATACCCTTCATAACTCTGCTTACATGACTTCATTTTACTGCGGCCTGCTGTGTTCTAACATTATTTCTTTCTACATACCAATCGGTTCTACACTCAGCCACCAGATTCATTTTCCAAAGCACAAGTCTGACTGTAACAGTGTCTATTCAGAAAGACTTGAATATTATTTGCTATAACTTTTTATGTATTTATTATTCAAATAAATGAAGTTGAAGATATTCAACTCTGTATCAAAGGCCAACCAATATCTGGGCCCAATGATTCTCTATGGACTTACTAAGAGACAGTGATATCCAGTAGAAAAGACATGTCAGAACAAGAGAGTATGCTTTGGAATGCTAATTATATTCACCACTCAGTAGATATATGACTTCTTTTCACTTTAATTTTCTCACTAGTAAAATAAGAATATGTGGGGTGAATTTTGAAAATTTATTGAGACAATCTTACGGGCACAAAAAACAACAGGTTTTAATCCACTTTTACTGTTTATTTCTCCTCTGTATCCAATTGTATTGTAAGTATCCAATCAGATCATTTACCACGCCTTTAATAAGTCTCATGCTTTCTTGCCTAGGCCTTAAACTCTTTCTCTGCAGCATACCATTTTCCCAATAGCTTCTCAGCTGTTAAAATCCTACCCATCATCTGAAGTCTTATGGTCCAAACCTTATGATCACCCCAGGCAGATGCAGCTCCATAGTTTAGACTAAAAATCAAAACAATCAAGTTTGGGGGAAACTGTATGATGGATGGCCTGAGAACAACATTATGGGGTTAGGTGATCTGATATTTTCACCACAGGACTGAAATTAGTTTGAATTTTAGTTATTAAAGGATTTTTTACATTAAAAGTGCCCAAATTTAGTATTAAAACTAAGTTAGATTTCTATATTTTTGGGGCTATATTTCCTCAGAAAAAATAATGTAGATTGCTGCAAAATTACCTTTGTGATTGATTTTCAAATTGTGTGATTCTGAACCATAAAGTCTGGACAGGTCTGGGGGTCTCAGCAAGAACCCTGGATCGCTGTGGAATCTTCCGAAGTGAGTGAGGCAGAGTCCCGGCTTCAAGTATTTCAGGCTCACATTCCCTCCCTCCGCACCTGCATCTTTTCTTTAATTTCTTGCATCGGAGGCTCACATATTTCCTTCAGATAGAGTAGTGTAAAAAATGAAGTTTTATGACTTTAAGAATGCCATGGCCAGGAAATATCATTAATATAAAGTATCAATATGCTATAATAGGACAAAGGGATCATAAGATCACTGCATGTGACCTTTCCATAACTTTATATTATCTCTTTACCTAGAAAACGACTGAGAACAAGGGCTGGCATTCCTGAGAGCTCTCTGAGCTGAATATTCAATTGTTCTTTAGTTTCAATTTAGTTTCAATTTATTCGGGTAAAGTCAAGCTCCGTTAAATGTCCATTCATCTTTGCCGATACAGGCATTAGTCTAAATAGAAGAAAAAATAAAATAAAATAGTTTATGTATTTTAAGGAAGAAAATGGGCCTATGGATCTGCAAAACTTCTTGCCTGGTCATTACCAGGAACATAAACATTCTTTAATTCCATGAATCCTAATTCCTCACATATCTTGGAATACCACCCTGGATATAGGCCAGGATCCATTAAGATGAAGCCAGCTTCCAAAAACTGAACCTTGTTAGCCTACTGAACATTTTTTTTTCAGCATACACCAACATCTCACATATTTATTAATGAATTGTTCATTTTCTGCATTCCGTTTAAAGCACTGAAATGCTGACCTGTGGTTAACTGCATGACATATATGATGATGGTTAGAAAAGGCATAGCTCCAGTGATTGACAGGGACAAGAAATTTAGTAAGAAAAAGATTAGAAAAGCATCAGAATAATAACTATTCATTAATCTATTAAATTTTATCTTAAATATTTTGTATTTCAGTTGTCAGTTCCATTTAATTCTCTTTCATATCTTCTATTTCTAATATTATTCTGTTCATGGTTGTCTTTAAATCCTAAGCATGTTTACAGCAAATTATTTAAACTGCTTTCTGCTATTTTCATCCTCTCTGTAATTTCCACATTCCTTTCTATTATCGTATTTTTTCCTAAGGAGATTAGGGGTGACAATGGTTGGTCTTTGTATATCTCATACTTGTTTTGGTTTTTGTTTTTAGACATTTTGAATGTTATGTTATTGAGTACTGAATTCTGCTTTTTCAAAAAAGTATTAGACTTTTCTTCTGACAAGCAGTTATGTGCAGACCAGCATGATCCTTTTTAGACTTGTTCTAGGTTTTGTGGGGGGGTTGATATCTTGTTGCAGGGAGGGCTTGTATAGCCTTTATTCTAAGCTAAATTGACATCTATTTCTAAGGGGTGAGCATTATGCAGTCTCTCAGTAATATCCCAGGTGTTCAAACAGTTACTTACTCAGGCCTGCTGGAACTAACACACCCCCTCGCCCCGTGTGATCTCTGAAGACTGATCATCTTAGGGCTCCCTACTCGTTCCCTAATCAGCTTCATGGAATTTTTCCTACACCTGGCTGGTTGGGGTTCACCAACAGCTGGTGGGCCCCAATGATGCACCTATTCCGAGTCTGGGAGCTCTTTTTCTCCTCAGCCCCCTCCTGCCTTGTAAACTCCAGCAATCTGGACCTCCCCAAACTCTCTCTCTCAGTTCAGCTCAGACGCACCCTCTGAACTCCGCCTGGGGCCTTCCACCCTGTGCCATGGTTAGGAATACGTTTCCAGGGAAAACGCCAAACTGATCATAAGGCTCTCGTTATCTTTCTCTTCTCTCTGTGACCGCAGTCCCGCAGTTCCCAGTGCTCAATGTTCCAAAACACTTATTCAACTTATTTTATTCAGTGTTCTATTGTCTACATGTATTGTCACACAAGTACTCTAGCCCCAGAAATGGTGCCAAGGTTGGAAATCTTGCTTTGGGTTATTCTAGCATTGTTACTGGTCACTCTACAACCAACATTAGAAACAAATAATTTTCTAACATCCATCCATGACTCCTCCTTTACCATTCTTATTATCACTAACCTACTTTATTTGATAGTTTTTTTTTCAATAACATACAACATGTCTCTTTTCCTCCAATCTCTTTATTTTTTTTTAATCAAGTCATTTTTACTTTATTTTTTTTATTTTATTTATTTATTTATTTTTTTTTTATTTTTTCCATTTATTTTTATTAGTTGGAGGCTAATTACTTTACATCATTGCAGTGGTTTTTGTCATACATTGAAATGAATTAGCCATGGATTTACATGTATTCCCCATCCCGGTCCCCCCTTCCACCTCTCCAATCTCTTTATAAAAAAAACTAAATTTACTAATTTTCTAAGATAGAATTTTAATCATAACAGCTTTCAGGCTTAATGCACGTTTTTTTTTGTGATTTCTAAATTAAGTAAAAAAATCTTCAAATTGGTCCAGTTGCCCTCCCTCTCTGACCTAAACATAATGTTTCTAGATACAGCAGTTTGATCCTATTCCTTCATGCTTATTTTCCATACCAGTGTAAGAGGATGACTATTCCCTAAATACAAACACAGTCCCATCTGTGAGCCACAGCTCTTTCCATCTGAAACAACTGCCTCTTCCAGAGCGTTGCCTTCTCTGCCTGTGAAAATCACATCTTTTACATCTATCTCAGATACTATATTTTTCATTGAGACTAAAGAAGATAGATGGAATCTCCTTTTTCTGAACCATTATAATATACTCTTATTTTATCAACTAATTGAGCCTTGAGAATGTGCCACTGACTTTTCTAAGTGTCTGTGCAAATTAGTTTCCTTCCAAGTTATACTACTTGTAAAAATCATGTTGTGTTATTTTCCTGAGCACATCCTTACTGCTGTACTATAAGCCCCATGAGGGGCAGTGGCTTTGCAAAGACCCTAAATAGTTTAGGCAAAGCACAGTATTTGTGACTCCTCTGGAAAAGAAAATGAGTGAAAAATAACAGTCGTAAAATGTAATTCTCTTTTCAAAGCTGGTATGATTTTGGGAAAATGAAAAACAACACAAGGAAGCAGGCAGTAAATAATAATTTTTAGCTGCCTGACAATTTTTTGCATAATTCTTTTATTAAAACAAAAAACCAGAGTGTAAAAGTTTATGAAAATTGAGTCAACTGAGAAGAATTCAGTAATTGCTAGTTATGATGGAAATTCTGTTTCCATATAAAGCTTACCCTTTATGTAAAATATATATATTATTAATTATTATTGAGAAAATTCTTGAAATATACATGCTTTCCTCTGTTCTTCAAAACCGGGAATACCAAAATACCACTTATTCTTTCTTTAATAATGAAGTCATCAAAAATATTGATTACTAAACTATGCAGTTATAAGGTCATGGCTTCAGTACTTAAGTGAGATCGATAAAGACATTTGCTTTATTGCTGGACAGGTTGCTCCTGTGTCTTCTTCCTCATTATGAACAATGATGAAGTGTTTCCACTTTAAGTAACTCTAATCCATGAAGCATTCTTCTTTTCTTGATTAAGATTAATTCAAGGCACAGATAATTCCATAAAATAACTACACTGACTCTCAGCACATAAAAACAAACAGCTGAAGTATAAGAACACCTCAGAGGAAGGGGTCTTTTAACATCACTATTTAAAGGCAGTCCTGTCTCCTAAAGTTAAGACCCCAGCAAAAAGAAACAACGAATATCAAGTACGAGTCTATGAGAAATTCTGCTCAAAGAAACCATCCAACTATGTGTATCATTTCAAGGATACAAGTGGGAGCGCTACGTATAATGGCCCTCATTATAAAATTACCTAAAACTGCAAGAGAAAAAAATCAACTTCTATATATACTTTCAAGTTGGTGTTGTTGAGTAGCTAAGTCGCGTCCAACTCTTTTGTGACCCCACGGACTGTAGCCTGCCAAGCTCCTCTGTCCACGGGATTTCCCAAGCAAGAACACAGGAGTGGGTTGCCACTTCCTTCCACAGGAGTCTTCCTGACCCAGGGATCGAACTCTTATCTCCTGCATTGTCAGGCGGGGTCTTTACCACTGGGCCACCAGGGAAGCCCTACACTTCTAAGTAGCTGCTTTATTTTATTTGATACATTTACTTTCTGTTTGAATAAATGCAATCCTCTGCCACCATCAAAATAAAAGAAAATATGAAAGTTAAGGACTAATTAAATCTGGTATAATAGTCAAAATATTCTCTAAATATATAAATATCCTTAAATTAGATGACCTAGATTTTACCTATTTGTTTCTATTTCATAGTATAGTAAAATAAAATAAGGTAAAAAGAATACTGCTGGAAATATTTTATGGTAACCTTGAATGCTATTAAAGTATCTAAATATAGAAGATGAAGCTTAGTTGGAAATGTCTACCAAATCCATAGAGGAAGGACTTCACAAGGTCAGAGCTGATTTTCTCCCCCCTCTCTTGACGGCATATACTTCTTGTAACCTAATATGAGCATAAACATGTTGCTTAAAATATCAAGGTGGGTCACTACTTAATGAGCAGTTTAAAACTTATTTTTTCAAGGCCATTATAATATAACAGAGATACAGAAGAGTAACTGGAGGCAGAGGGACATATGCTGATTCAGAAGCTAGCAAGCTGAGTTCTGGTCCCGGAATCACTACCAAATAACATCTTCACATCACTTTCCTCTATGAATCTCATTTTCTTCCTTGCTAAAACAAAGTGATTGTTTCAGACGATCTCTATGGTGTATTAGATTTAATCACTGTCTTTTTCTTATTTGATATGAACTTTTTGTTGTTTTGCTTTTCTATCATAAACAGAGTGACCTCTGTTTGTCCAAAGCTACCAGTTGATTCCACGTATTTCTGATGTTTCAGAGAAACGTAAGGAGGACTTCCAAAACCAAAATCGTCCAGCTTCAGAACCTGTGAATTTCATCACCAAGAGCTTCTAATTTCTGAAGTATACAATTTGTTTTCTACTTGCTTGGTACAGTGAGTGGTTTGTTTCCTTTTGCTTTCTCAAATTAAGATAATTTTCTTCATCCTGCAAATCATATTAAAGAAAGAAGTAAATTTCTACCTTATTTCCTACAGACTGCAATGCAGTGCTAGAAATAAACAGATATTAAAATATCACAAAGTAAACCTATTGGTATTTGTGAATAATTAGTTATGGTTTACTGAACAAGTTCAAGAGGAAGGCTGTTGAGGGTTAATTCCTACCTCACCACCTACCTGCTGAGTGGCCTCTGATAAGCTTCTAAAACTCTCTGTGCTTCAATGTCCTTACCTACCAAGCAAGGAAAACCTATTTTATAAGATAGCTTTGAAGATTAAACAAATCAGAAATGTGAAAATCTTAGAAAACTGCCCACGACACAGCAAGCACCAAATAATATATATTAGGAACTATTACACTGTATTTTTTTCTATTTTAGCGATTTGAAAAAGAAACATTATCACTGAGAGAAACTGTGAATGATGCTTTCTAATCATATTACGGCAGAAAAGCCTGGCATAAACATGACTGAAAACCATGAGCTATAATATACGAAAGATTAAAAATAGAAAAAATGCTATAAAAAATATCTCCACAAACAAAGTGAAAGACTAAGTCTATGCCCCCAACAGTAATGCTGAAAAAGCTGAAGTTGAATGGTTCTATGAAGACCTATAAGACCTTCTAGAACTAACACCCCCAAAAGATGTCCTTTTCATCATAGGGGACTGGAATGCAAAAGTAGGAAGTCAAGCGATACCTGGAGGAACAGGCAAATTGGCCTTGGAGTACAAAGTGAAGCAGGGCAAAGGCTAACAGAGTTTTTCCAAAAGAATGCACTGGTCAGAGCAAACAACTCTTCCAACAACACAAGAGAAGACTCTACACACGGACATCACCAGATGGTCAACATTGAAATCTTGATTGTATTCTTTGCAGCTGAAGATGGAGACGCTCTAAAGTGTCAGCAACAATAAGACCAGGAGCTGACTGTGGCTCAGACCACGAACTCCTTATTGCCAAATTCAGAATTAAATTGAAGAAAGTAGAGAAAAGCCACTAGACCATTCGGGTATGACCCAAATTGAATCCCTTATGAGTATACAGTGTAAGAGAGAAATAGATTCAAACGATTAGATCTGATAGACAGAGTGCTTGAAGAACTATGGACAGAGGTTCGTGACATTGTACAGGTGGCAGTGACCAATACCATCCCCAAGAAAAAGAAATGCAAAAAAGCAAAATGGCTGTCTGAGGAGGCCTTACAAATAACTGAGAAAAGAAGAGAAGCGAAAACCAAAGGAGAAAAGGAAAGATATACCCATCTGTATGCATGTTCCACAGAATAGCAGGGAGAGATAACAAAGCATTCCTCAGAGATCAGTGCAAAGAAAGAGAGGAAAACAACAGAATGGGAAAGGCTGGAGATCTCTTCAAGAAAATTAGAGATATCAAGGGAACATTTCATGCAAAGATAGGAACAATAAAGGACAAAAATGTCATGGACCTAACAGAAGCAAAAGGTATTAAGAAGAGGTGGCAACAATGCACAGGAGGACTATACAAAAAAGATCTTAATGACCCAGATGACCACGGCAGTGTGACCACACAACTAGAGCCAGACTTTCTGGAATGCAAAGTCAAGTGAGCCTTAGGAAGCATCACCACCAACAAAGTTGGTGGAGGTGATGGAATTCCAGCTGAGCTATTTCAAATCCTAAAAGATGATGCTGGGAAAGTGCTGCACTCAATATGCCAGCAAGTTTGGAAAACTCAGCAGTGGCCACAGGACTGGAAAAGGTCAATTTTCATCCTAATCCCAAAGAAAGGCAATGCAAAGAATGTTCGAACTACCACACAATTGCACTCCTTTCATATGCTAGCAAAGTAACGCTCAAAATTCTCCAAGCCAGGCTTCAACAGTACATGAATCATGAACTTCCAGATGTTCAAGCTGGATTTAGAAAAGGTAGAGGAACCAGTGATCAAATTGCCAACATCCACTGGATCACAGGAAAAGCTAGAGAGTACCAGAAAAACATCTATTTCTGCTTCATTCTGCCAAAGTCTTTGACTGTTTGGATCACAACAAACTGTGGAAAATTCTGAGAGATGGGAATACCAGACCACCTGACCTGCCTCCTGAGAAATCTGTATGCAGGTCAAGAAGCAACAGTTAGAACCAGACAGGGCACAACAGACTGGTTCCAAATTGGGAAAGGAATAAGTCAAGGCTGTATATTGTCACCCTGCTTATTTAACTTATATGCAGAGTAGATCATGTGAAATGCCAGGCTGGATGAAGCACAAGCTGGAATCAAGATTGCCGGGAGAAATGTCAATAACCTCAGATATGCAGATGACACCACCCTTATGGCAGAAAGTGAAGAACTAAAGAGCCTCTTGATGAAAGTGAAAGAGGAGAGTAAAAAAGTTGGCTTAAAGCTCAACATTCAGAAAACTAATATCATGGCATCTGGTCCCATCACTTCATGGCCAATAGATGGGGAAACAATGGAAACAGTGAGAGACTTGATTTTTTGGGGGCTCCAAAACCACTGGAGATGGTGACTGCAGGCATGAAATTAAAAGATGCTTGCTCCTTGGAAGAAAAGCTATGACCAACCTAGACAGTATATTAAAAAGCAGAGACACTACAACCCAAAGAAGTCCACACCAAGGCACATTATAATTAAAATGAAAGAAGTTAAAGACAAAGGCTGTATCACAAGGGCAGCAAGAGAAAAGCAACTAGTTACAAAAAGAAAACTGCCAGAGGAAAATCAGCTGACTTTTTAGGGAAACATTGCAAGCCAGAAGGGGTAGACTGCTATATTCTCTACAGAAAGAAAATATACAAACAGGAATAGCCTACCTGGCAAGGATATGATTCAGGCTTAAAAAACAGATAAAGAATTTCACAGACAAAAAAAGAAAAATGCTAAGAGTTCAGCATTACTAAAATGGCATTATAAAAAATGTTAAAAGTATTTCCTTAAGCAGAAAAGAAAAAGGGCACAACTAGAAACATAAAAATCATGAAAGTGAAAATTTCACCTGTAAAGGCAAACATACAGTAAAATGAGTAGGTCAATCAGTTATAAAGCTAGTAGAAAGGTTAAAAGAAAAAAGTAGTAAAATCATCTTTATGTGCAATAAATGGTTAAGGAATACACAAAACAAAAATATGTATGATTTCAAAAACATTAAACATGCGGATGAGGAATGAAAATGGAGCATTATAAGAATGCATTTGAAATTAGCAGATTAACTTAATCACATAAAGCTAAAGATGGTAATCAAATCTCAAGCAAAAATGAAAGGAATAAAAATGAACTGCAGAACAATCAGAAAATAATAAAATGGCATAAGCATATGATTATCAGTAATTACTTTAAATATAAATGGACTAAATCTCCAATTAAAGGACAGAGAGTAGCTAAATGGGTAAAAACCAAAATCCATTTACATATTGCCTGTAAGAGACACATTTCAGATATAGAGATACACACAGACTGAAAAATGATGTGTGATGAAGAAAGATATTCCATGGATTGGAAACACAAAAGAAAGGTAAAGTAGCAATACTTATGTCAGATAAAATTGATTTTAAAATGGAAAATTTTACGAGACAGAGAAAGACATTATATAATGATAGAAAGGTTTTTCAAAGAAGATATAGCAATTGTCAATGTGTATGTACCCAACATAGGAGCATTTAAATAAATAAAGCAAATATTTACAATATAATGGGAGAAACTGACCATAAAGCAATAACATTACCAGACTTTAACACCCTAATTACATATTTGGACAGATCAACCAAAGAGAAAATCAATAAGGCATGACAGGCTTTAAATGACATGCTATACCAGATGAACTTAATAGACATTTATATCATATTCCAGTAAAAGCAACAGAAAAGACTTTCCAAATGAACATGGAATATTCTCTAGGATAGATCACATGCTTGGCCACAAACAAAGATTCAATAAATTTTAAAAGACTGAAATAATATCAAATATCTTTTCATAATGGTAAGAGAGTAGAAATCAACTGCAAAGGAAAGGAAGGAAAAAAACTGTAAGGAAAAAAACTGCAAAAATCACAAATGTGGAGGCTAAACAATATGCTACTAAACAACCAATGGGTCACTGAAGAAAGCAAAAAGCACCTCAGACAAGTGAAAATGAAGACACATTCATCCAAAATCTGGACACAGCAAAAGTGTTTCTAAGAGTGATACAGGCCTATAATTTTCTTTTTTTCTGGTTTTGGTATCAAGGGCATGATGCTCTCATAGAATCAGTTCAGAGACATCCCCTCCTGTTCATTTCTTCAAAATAGTTTTGAGAAATATAGGCATTAACTCTACATTAAATGTTTGGTAAAATTCACCTATGAAGTCATCTGGTCCTGGACTTTTGATTTGTTTTTGTTTTTTAATTTCTGATTCAATTTCCTCAATAGTAATTGTTCTGCTCATATTTTCTATTTCTTCTTGATTCAGTCTTGGGAGATTGCTTATGCTTCTAGGAGCTTATCCCTTAATTCTAGGTCATCCATTTCTATTGGCATATAATTGCTAATATTAATCTCTTACCATTCTTTGCACTTCTGTGGTATGGGTTGCAATTTCTTTTCTTTCATTTCTGATTTTATTAATTTGAATCTTTTCTTTTTCTTGCTGAGTCTGATTAAAGTTTATCATAACTTTGTATACGGACAGATGGTTATTAGATTTGTGGTAATTACTTCATAATATATGTAAATGTCCAATCACTATGTAGTATACCAGAAATTAACATTTATTGTACATCAACCACATTTAAATTTCAATGGAATATTACTCGGCCATAAAAAAGAACAAAACGATGACATATATAGCAACATGGATGAAGCCTGAGATTGTTAGACTGAGTCAAGTCAGCCAGACAGAAAGACAAATGTCACATGACACCACTTACATGTGGAATCTAAAAAGTTACACAAATGAACTTATTTACAAAGCAGAAATGGAGTCATAGATGCAGAAAACAAACATGGTTACCAGGAGGGAAGGAGAGACTTGGAATGGCATATCCACATTACTATGCATAAAATAATTAACTAACAAACCTACTGTGTAGCACAGAGAACTCTGTTCAATACTCAGCAATGATCTATATGGGAAAGAATCTAAAAAAGAGTGGATATATGTATACATATAACTGGATCACTTTGCTGTACATCTGAAGTTAACACAACATTGTGAATCAACTATACTCCAGTAAAAATAAAATTCATTCATTCTTTGAATAAAAAGAGGAGAGAATATTCCCAGGAAAAGGCATTAAACTGGTCCCAAACCACAGTCTCCATAAAAAATGGAAATTAAAATGAGATGTCACTTTTGAATATCAATTTGCCCAAAAAACACTGTGATTGTTATTCAGTATTGGCGAGAATGTGAGGTTAGTGCTCCAAAACAACATGTTTGATGTGACTGGAAACCGTAATGTTATCAGAGAAGAATTTGACATTTTACATCAAAAACTGAAAGTACATATTCTGAACCCAAAAACTCCAGGTAAGGGTTCTGTTATAGAAATATTCAAATACATTTTTCAAAGAACTTTTTGCAACATTATTTTTTGTAAATAATTTTAAAACCTATAAACTTATTAAAAGGGGTAAGGATAAACTAATTTTTAGAACATCCAACCTATGAAACAGCTTTAAAAAATAGATTAATAAAATTATATATTTCTATTTAAAAACACATGGTTGAGTAATTATATATTATGATCATCTTCTTTTAAATTATACAAGTTAGGAGGAAAATATTACTAAATATATCTCAATGATACAACCATGGGCTTAATTTTTTCTCCATTCTGTTACTCCATAATAGAATTATGTCTTCTCAATAAGAACCTCTTTCTTAGAAAAGGTGATAATATTTACTATTAATTCTTTGAATGGGAATTAGAGTACATGTATGTGACCTTGAAATGATACTTTTATTAATAAGAGGATGCATGTACTGATATGGGTACTTCAAAAATCTTTCAATGCAATTGGGTATTTCAAAAATCTTTCAATGCAATGTTTTACAAAGTAGTGTTTCTTTGACTTATTTTATCCAAAGGAAGGTTATGATCACCCGTTCCATTATTTAGAAACTCTTTAACAATATAGACACATTTTAATGACAAAGTGATGTTTCTTTCTATCAAATCCCTATTCTCGAAACAAAAAATGCCATTTGTGTATAGTCTTCTGACAGGCATTTGTATTGAGGTTTTATGAAAATATTCAATAATAGCTGAAACATAATTCAGAATGTTGTCAGTTGATTCGGTGCTGTCCTGAATTTTAGAAATAAATTCATATTGCACAAACATCATACAAATATTACTAAGGAAGTATATAAGCAACTTCATTTTCTTTTTTTTTTTTTTTTGGTACCAAATTACTTTATTTGAAGGAATGGTACTAAAGAAAGAACTTAAGTGGATGTTTTGCTACAACTTAGAGAAAGGTGACGGTAACCGAAACATGCATGCACTGCCTGGGTGACCAGGAGTCACCCGTGGCAGTGGGAAGCCAGCCTGAGGCTCGGCGCTCACTGTGTCCCAGGGTGCGCTTGTCGACGAGGCCCTCTGCCATGCCAGATCCAGGGGCGCCCACCTTGTGCAGGTTGGTTAGTGGTCACCCAGTTCTTTGATGGCTTCCACCTGCTCATTCAGGTAATGAGTCTCAATGGAATCACACAGATGGGGATCGTGTTTTTCAGTGGCAAGTTTGTGCAGTTCCAGTAGTGAGCGATTCACACTTCCTTCCAAGCACAGCGTGCATCCCATTGCATTCAGCCCATTCTCCCAGTCATCACGGTCTGGTTTCCTGATATCCTGAAGCAAGATTCGGCCGCTTCGCTGGTTCTGCAGCTTCACTGGTCTCTCAGCATGTTCTCTCTCCTCATGAGATGGGTGAAGAAAGTACTCGGCAAAGTTCTTCAAAGCCACATCATCGCGGTCAAAATAGTAGGACGTGGACAGGTACACAGAGGAGGCGTAGAGCTCCGGGTCGATCTGGCGGTCGATGGCGGTCCTCCTGCTGGTAGTTCTGGCGCACCTGCCAGGGGGATGCGGTCGTCCTGGCGGGCGGATGAGACGGGGCGGTGGCGGCGACGGCTGCGCTGCGCTGCGCTGGAGCGGCGGCGGGGACCTTGGGCCGGTCGGGGGGTGCTGTCAAGTGGTGACGAGGCCTGGCTCTGAGTGGCCTGCCGGGGCTCGGGGGGGGGACGAGCAGCCGGGTTCCGATCAAGCACTGTTGAAGCAGGAAACCGCGGCGACTCTCCGCGAAGACTGTATTTTTTTTTTTAATGTCTTGTATGTACCTTGTTTTGTCAAAAGTTTTAACTTGGGTCTCAGGTTTGAAGGATTCGTTAATAAAAGAAACTACTTGTTATACACAAATAAACAATTTCAATATTCAGTGAAGAAGTATTTAACTTGTTTTCAATGTAGAAACATTAAAAGAAAACAGAAGTAGAAACAGTAAAGGGCAGTAACAGCACATATATCACCAAATCGGGCAGACCAACATCCAGACTCAGAGCTGGGGAGTCCCATGTGACAGCAACCTTGGGTCCCAGTTAGGAAAAGGTCCTGGGCACTGTGCTTACTCCATGGGTGAGACTGCAGCAAACTGCAGTTTTGTGCAGTTTGTGGGATTCTTGCTTACAATCCCAGGCCGCAGACAGACAGTACTACCAGTCTGCAAGCAAATCGCAGCTCTGGTTTTATGTTCATCTTTATTACAACGCTGCTTGCTTTGTCGTGGAATGTTGTAAGCCCTTAGCTTCCTTGGCCAGGCCCCCTCCAGGGGCTCAGCACTTTGAAGATCCAGCCCCTCTATCTTATCCACGGCGCCCCTGGCTTCCTGGAAACAATAGGCGCACTCAGGAGCAGGCAGGCAGGGCAGTATCCAGGCGGGTCAGAAACAAGGTCAGAGGCCTCACCTGTTCTTGGTTCTGAAGCTTGAACAAGACTATCTCCATTTAATTTCCCTAACATACCTAAAACATTTAACAACTGAAAATATACGGTACTGTAAGAGAAAAAAAATTTTTAAAAACCACTTAATGGGGTCAAGTTAACTGTGTTCAGACACCTGCAGAGATCTCAAGTGAAGAGTAGACAGACACACATTGTCTTGCTCCAGAGGCTAAACTAAGTCAGATTCAGGAAACAGCACACAGTGAGAAATAGTATAAAAACTTCTAAAGATTTCATTTTTTATTTCATACAATTCTCTACTACCTACATGATTTTTTAAAAGAAACATATTATTTTTAGAATACAAATAACATTTAGAAAAAAAGTACAGAAGAATAAGAGTCATGGATTCTTAAAGAATTGATACAGGAGAAGGCTGTCTTCAAAAGCATCATTCTTCATCCCAGGACGCTTTCCAGTGGACAATTAAATTCCAGACATATAAGCCAAGTTCCCTCTTTAGTTTGAACTAAAGTATTTCCAAAGTCTCTTTGAGGTACAACAGACTAACATGGCATTATAACATTTAGTCCTACATTTATATAAACAGTACTCTAAACCTAACAGAAGCAGAAGATATTAAGAAGAGGTGGCAAGAATACACAGAAGAACTGTACAAAAAAGATCTTCATGACCCAGATAATCACAATGCTGTGATCACTCTCCTAGAGCCAGACATCCTGGAATGTGAAGTCAAGTGGGCCTTAGAAAGCATCACTATGAACAAAGCTAGTGGAGGTGATGGAATTCCAGTTGAACTATTTCAAATCCTGAAAGATGATGCTGTGAAAGTGCTGCACTCAATATACCAGCAAATCTGGGACTCAGCAGTGGCCACAGAACTGGAAAAGGTCAGTTTTCATTCCAATCCCAAAGAAAGGCAATGCCAAAGAATGTTCAAACTACCACACGATTGCACTCATCTCACATGCTAGTAAAGTAATGCTCAAAATTCTCCAAGCCAAGCTTCAGCAATACATGAACCATGAACTTCCAGATGTTCAAGCTGGTTTTAGAAACGGCAGAGGAACCAGAGATCAAATTGCAAACATCTGCTGGATCATCAAAAAAGCAAGAGAGTTCCAGAAAAACATCTATTTCTGCTTTATTGACTATGCCAAAGCCTTTGACTGTGTGGATCACAATAAGCTGTGGAAAATTCTGAAAGAGTTGGGAATACCAGACCACCTGACCTGCCTCTTGAGAAACCTATATACAGGTTAGGAAGCACCAGTTAGAAATGGACATGGAACAACAGACTGGTTCCAAATAGGAAAAGGAGTACGTCAAGGCTGTATATTGTCACCCTGCTTATTTAACTTATATGCAGAGTACATCATGAGAAATGCTGGGCTGGAAGAAGCACAAGTTGGAATCAAGATTGCCAGGAGAAATATCAATAACCTCAGATATGCAGATGACACCACCCTTGTGGCAGAAAGTGAAGAAGAACTCAAGAGCCTCTTGATGAAAGTGAAAGAGGAGAGTGAAAAAGTTGGCTTAAAGCTCACCATTCAGAAAACTAAGATCATGGCATCTGGTGCGATCACTTCATGGCAAATAGATGGGGAGACAGTGGAAACAGTGTCAGATTTTTTTGGGCTGCAAAATCACTGCAGATGGTGACTGCAGCCATGAAATTAAAAGATGTTTACTCCTTGGAAGGAAAGTTATGACCAACCTAGATAGCATATTAAAAAGCAAAGACATTACTTTGCCAACAAAGGTCCATCTCGTCAAGGCTATGGTTTTTCCAGTAGTCATGTATGGATGTGAGAGTTGGACTGTGAAGAAAGCTGAGCATGGAAGAATTGATGCTTTTGAACTATGGTATTGGATAAGACTCTTGAGAGTCCCTTGGACTGCAAGGAGGTCCAACCAGTCCATCCTAAAGGAAATCGGTCCTGGGTGTTCATTGGAAGGACTGATGCTGAAGCTGAAACTCCAGTACCTTGGTCACCTCATGCGAAGAGTTGACTCAGTGGAAAAGACCCTGATGCTGGGAGGGATTGGGGGCCGGAGGAGAAGGGGACGACAGAGGAACAGATGGTTGGATGGCATCACCGACCTGATGGACATGAGTTTGAGTAAACTCCGGGAGTTGGTGATGACAGGGAGGCCTGGCATGCAGTGATTCATGGGGTCGCAAAGAGTCGGACAAGACTGAGCGACTGAACTGAACTGAACTGAAGTAAACCTAACTAATTCCCAGGAGCCTAACACATCTGGAAACACCTGCATAAGAAGTGACTCATTTTGTGAATAACAAACTTGGTTGAATTTGGAGGCCTCTCTGTGAATGGAAAAAGGTTAAATATCAACCCTAACTGAACTTCAGTTCTCTACCAAAAAAAAAAAAAAACACAATATTATGCATCTTATTTTAACCTCTGGAAAAATTAAGTTATAGGGTAGATTTCTCTTCATTCACATAATAATACAAATTTCTATGGAAAAATACTAAAAATAGTTATACCAATACTTGACTTCCTAATTTTCTAATCTTCTGTCTCTGTACATTTCTTTTAAACAAATTATAATGCTTTGATAGATTAAAATCAATAAAGGATAACAGTGGAACACATACATATATGTAAGACATACACATACAGTGGAATACATATATATACAGTGCACACACAACTGGGATATATTGATTTAGTTAAGTCGTGTCTAACTCTTTGTGACACCATGGACTATAGCCCATCAGGCTCTCTGTCCATGGGATTTTCCAGGCAAGAATACTGGAGTGGTTGCCATTTCCTTCTCCAGGGGATTTTCCCCAACAAGGAATTGAACCTGGGGCTCCTGCATTGCAGGTGGATTCTTTTCAACTGAGCCACCAGAGAAGCCCATATATATGTGTGTGTGTGTATATATATATATATATGTATATATATATATATATATATAGATAGATAGATAGATAGAGAGAGAGAGAGAGAGAATAATATGGTGGCTCCAGAAATCCTATTTTAGTGTAAATCCATAGTTAGCAAAGCATTTGCTACAAAACTGTACAAAGAGCTGCCTGATAGACACCAGACTGTCTTATATGACCTTCCTCTAAGAAGAATGACTATTTATTTGTGGGCTTTTCTTTCTAGCATTCATTACCTCTCTAAAAGCACTGTTTCCTTTGAGAGATTATACTTTACTCTCCTTTTCCCACTGGGCGTAGCACTGGTGCAAAGGTAATTTTCAGGAACCAACCTCTACTAAAAAACCCGAAGACCAAACTTTCCGTCTCTCCACAGAGGAGAGTCAGGACCCGATCTAACATTTTTGAATTAAATGCTCTGTGCTCTGAGTATTAGACTTACAGGACGGATGCCAGAAGAAGTAAGAAAAGGCATAGAGAAACTGCCAGAGAGGAAGCATGCTTTCAGACTTCACGTTCATGCTCAGAGAACTTTGGGGTTGCCTGGATTCCCACTTGTTTTCAAAACAGATCCCCAGAAACCCATAAATCTCTTCTTTCACCTCTGTTCTATGTTCTCCTTTCCATAAGTTAGCCAAAATCAGTCTCTGCTGCTGGCAGCCAACATCCAGAGATTATCAGAGGCCAATAACAAAGTTATCGCACTGAATTGAGATACACAGTGAATTACTAACCTTGATATAAAATAATGAGAAAGATTTATACATATGCCAGAGACCTAGTTTTACAATGGTGCTAGATACATAGTAGTCTGAAAAACATGCTACTCACAACAGTGCGAAAATCAATCAAACACTAGAATTAAATCACATGAAAGACAACATTATCTCTCACAGAAAAATACACTTTATTGAGAAAAAGCAAAAAAGACCTTAAAAACTTGAGAGATATATCATGTTTGCAGATTTGAAGTCTCAAAAATTTAAGGTGTTAATTCTTCCCAACTTTCTCTAAGGATTGAATGAAATCCAAATAAAAATCACAACTTGTATGATATGTGTATGTTATGTACATTTGTAACCAAGTTGCTACTAAATGTGGAAATGAAAAGAGCCAAGAATAGCCGACACTACTGAGGAAGAACAAGGCAAAAAGACTTGCTCAATGGGATATCGGGAGCTATTTTAAAAACACAATTATTAAAACAATATTGTACTGGTACAAGGACAGACAAGTGAACAAATGGAATGAAATAGAGAGTTCATTACCACATGTATGCATATACAGACAATTGATTTTTAACAAAGTTATTACTTTGTACAGTGGGGAAAGGACGGTCTTTTTCAACAAATGATTGTAAGGCAATTAAATATCCACATAGAATAAAATAAAGCTTGACACCCATTATACATAATACATACAGATCAATCCAAGTAAACTATTTAGAAAAATGTGGCACGTAAAACAATAAAGCTTCTAGGACATAACACAGGAAGTGTCTTTGTACAGGGAAGTGAAAGATTTCTTAAACAGTACACAGAAAAAACAAAACATGGAGAAAAAGACTGATTAACTGGACCACATAAAAATCGATTATTTTTGTTTTCAGCATTAAGAAAATAAAAAGGTAAATTATATGCTGGGATAAGATATTTATAATAAACATAGAAAACATAGTTTTTTTAATACAATGTGTGGGTGGTGTGTGTGTGTGTGTGTGTGTGTGTGTGTGTGTGAATCACACAAATCCATAGAGAGAAGAAAAAAGATAGTATCATAGAAAAATACGGCAAGAGATTTAAACAAAATTTCACAAGTGCCCAAATGGAACCCAACCTAATCAGTTAGCTATGAAAATTAAAAATATCCTGCATTCTTGGGCTCCAAAATTATTGATGATGGAGGTTGAAGTCACGAAATTAAAAGAGACTTGCTTCTTGGTAAAACAAAGCTATGACTAACCTATACAGCATATTAAAAAGCAGAGACATCGCTTTGCTGATAAAGGTCTGCATAGTCAAAGCTATGGTTTTATCAGTAGTCACGCCTGGATGTGAGAGCTGGACCATAAAGAAGACCGAGTATTGAAGGAGTGATGCTTCTGAATTGTGGTACTGGAGGACTCTTGAGAGTCCAGTGGACTAAAAGATCAAGCAGTCCATCCTAAAGGAAATCAACCCTGAATATTTATTGGAAGGACTGATACTGAAGCTGAAGCTCCAGTACTTTGGCCACCTGCTGCAAGAGCTGACTCACTGGCAAAGACCCTGATCCTGGGAAAGACAGAAGGCAAAAGGAGAAAGGGGCAGCATTAGATAAAACGGTTGGACAGCATCGCTGACTCGGTGGGCACGAATCTGCGGAAACTCCGCGAGATGTAAAGGACAGAGGAGGCTGGCGTGCTACAATCCACGCGGTCACAGAGCCAGACACGGCTGAGCAAGCCTACAGCAACGACGATGGGCCCGCTGGGCCTTCCAGTCGGCTCAGTGGTGCAGAGCCCACCCTCAGGGCAGGAGATGCAGGTTCACGCCCTAGCGTGGGGAGGTCCCGGGAGTGGGAAAGGGCAACCCACCCCAATGCTCCTGCCTGTGGAGAGCAGCCTGCTAGCCTACAGTCTACGGGGTCACAGAAGTGGGACACGACGTAGTGACCAAACTGCAGACGCACGCATCAGAGTAACTAGCGTTTCAAAACCTGACCTATCCCCAAATTGGTAAGGGTGTAAAGTAACGGCGAAATATCAGTGGGAGTGCACAGTTACATCACATCAGAAACAGCTCAGCAAGAGCCAGCAATGCTAGAGCTGAGGTACATGCTCCTAGCAGCCACACTGAAGTATCACCCGAGAGACATGGAGATAAAAACTAGAACCGATTCACATGCACGTGAAGAGAGAATGGATTTTAACAGTGTAAAGCCGCCACACACACACACAGACTGCATGGCAATAAAAACGAACAGAGTACACCTACACACAACACGGCTACACGTCACACACATCACACCGTCACACACATCACACCGGAAGGAAGAAGCTCACACATCACACCGGGAGGAGGACGCTCACACATCACACGGGAGGAGGACGAAGCTCACACATCACACCGGGAGGAGGAGGACGCTCACACATCACACCGGGAGGAGGAGAACGCTCACACATCACACCGGGAGGAGGACGCTCACACATCACACGGGAGGAGGACGCTCACACATCACACCGGGAGGAGGAAGAAGCTCACACATCACACGGGAGGAGGACGCTCACACATGACACCGGAAGGAGGAGAACGCTCACACATCACACCGGGAGGAGGACGCTCACACATCACACGGGAGGAGGACGCTCACACATCACACCGGGAGGAGGAAGAAGCTCACACATCACACGGGAGGAGGACGCTCACACATGACACCGGAAGGAGGAGAACGCTCACACATCACACCGGGAGGAGGACGCTCACACATCACACGGGAGGAGGACGCTCACACATCACACCGGGAGGAGGAAGAAGCTCACACATCACACGGGAGGAGGACGCTCACACATGACACCGGAAGGAGGAGAACGCTCACACATCACACCGGGAGGAGGACGCTCACACATCACACGGGAGGAGGACGCTCACACATCACACCAGGAGGAGGAAGCTCACACATCACACGGGAGGAGGACGCTCACACATCACACCAGGAGGAGGAAGCTCACACATCACACGGGAGGAGGACGCTCACACATCACACGGGAGGAGGACGCTCACACATCACACCGGGAGGAGGAAGAAGCTCACACATCACACCGGCAGGAGGAAGCTCACACATCACACCGGCAGGAGGAAGCTCACACATCACACCGGCAGGAGGAAGCTCACACATCACACGGGAGGAGGACGCTCACACATCACACTGGGAGGAGGAAGCTCACACATCACACCGGGAGGAAGAAGCTCACACATCACACGGGAGGAGGACACTCACACATCACACCGGGAGGAGGAAGCTCACACATCACACCGGGAGGAAGAAGCTAGGCATGGAAGGACACAGAGTTCACGACTCCATTTCTCAACAAATGGTGACGGTAACATGGTTAGGGATGCATAATAAAACTACAAAGAAAAGCAAGAAAACTACCGACATTAAACTAGTAAGCTTAAAGTCAGCATAAAAATTAACTTAGGAGGCTAAGGCACAGATAGTGATCAGGAAGGCAAAGGTCTATTTCCTGTCCTGCATGCGGTTGCACAGAAATTAATAGAAATATTTACATTTCTGCAATAGAAATATACTGCATACTCTTGCTGTAGAGATTTTTCAGAATATATGTCATGGCAATAAAAATTCAAGTGAAAAACTGAAAAAGAAATAAAAACAAAAGTTACTCTCCAAATGGCAATTTTTAAAAAGCAAAAGACCACACATATACTAATAAAAGAGCACTGGGAATTTTGTCTTATTATTTTATTATTTATTTCCTGCTTGGATTCATGTATTTAGCAAGATTTTAATACACTGTTCCTTCTCCAAGAAGTGGCTTTCCCTAACATATCAAATTATATTTTCTTACTCTACTGATATTTGATTGAAATTAAGGGCAGGATAAATTCTGTAATAGGAATAAAATTAATTAAAATATTGAATATATCATTTACAAAATGTATTGATCATCCAGGTAATCAATTATTTGCAGACTGGGCAGTTAGCAGAACTCAGAGACCGAGAAGGAAATAAAACATGTAGGAAACACTAGTGGGCCTGTTTCTTATGTGTTTCCTGATACACTGAGGTAAGATAATATTCAAAACCCTCAACACAGTTAACTCACTTTATGCAAATATCATTGTCTTCTTTAGTCATTTAACTCTGTTATTTGCCTCCTGTGCTTGTGAGGCTTAATTAAAAAGTTTAAACCCATGTAGAATATTTATCTTCTCTCTAGTTTTAAACAAAATTTCTAGCAATAAAAACCACTCTGAATAAATTCAAGTCTGAGATCAGATAAGACCAGAATGAAAATAGAGAAGAAATTTATTACTAAAAATTTGCATGCGGTTCTCCCCAAAATATTTTTGAGATAGGACAGTTTAACAAAATCATACATTTTTATTCTAACTTTGTGTTGCATAATGAATAGATGTACATATGGCATTTTAAAAAATAACCAATAATGTATTATTCTAGCAGGATTAAAAGCACAGTTGATTATTACATTGAGAGTGCATATACAAGAGCAAAAAACTATTTACCCTTAGCAATCCAACACCTAAATATGTCTTATTTTATAATTTAATAAAATATTTTATTCATAAAAAGAAATGTTTGGAACATATATATCATAAATATAATATAATGGAAAAGTAGATTATTCAGATTGCTTCATACACATCCTTCCAAATTCTCTAAGAAGCTACAAAATCTGTATTTGGTTTATATACTCCAGTACTCCTGCCTGGAGAATTCCACAGACAGAGGAGCCTGGCAGGCTATAGTCCATATGGGGATGTAAAGAGTCAGACATGACTGAGCATGCACACAAAATACATATCTCTTTCCATGGGTTTTTTTTTTTAATTTCCAATATTTCTCCTTCAGTTTTCTCAAAGGCTCTTCTCGTTCCCTCTCCCTTTCCATCAAGTCCATTATCATCTCTTCACTCTCTATAACAAAGCAGAATTTTCCTAAGAGACATCATTAAAAGCCTCCGTATATGCCTTATGCTTATCTGATCTCACATAAGGTGAGATTTTTCTTCCTTGTTTCTACTCATTTCAAGTTTTTTACTGACATAATTCATCTGTCACTGCAATAGCTCTAAGGTTCATTTACCACATTCATTTGCTAAGATCCTTATTCTATAAGGGAGGCTATGAAATCATATTCTCTTGGGATAATTAACACTAGAAGAGTTGTCTTCCTGCCAGAAATGCTTTAGGTAAAACTTGCCTGAAAAAATGAAAAATGTATTAGACAGTGTAAGAAGCCTTTTTTGGTCTTATGGTGTATAATGAGATATTATGTGATTATCTGGGGCATTTTTTAACATGCTTGCCTGAACAACAGGACACTAATTTAGTAATACAACAGAACCTTATGTATTCTGATGGTTTGGGGTCAGAAATGAATGAGACATTCTAAAAATACAAAGTATCAACTAAAAATGCCTTTGTTCTTTCCATAATGGGAATAAATTTGTCAAAGGTTGATACATGAGGGGACATTTCTGCTTTTATAGCTAACATGAGCTAATTTTTAAAATAATAATAGTCATAATAAATGTATTCAAAGTGATATGTACATTGCATTGCTGAAATCATCTAAGAATTCTCCTGAGCCAATACAGGAAAAACACAGTTATTCCAGATTCTGTATATTTTCTAATGGTTTAATGAGGAAATATATCTCTATGAGAGATAATCCTAAAATAATAAAATTATGAATATTAAACAGATAAATGATACCTTAACTCGCCAAATGGTTATTGAAAACTTATTTAATACAGTTCTAAGTGTATGAACTTGCATGACTATAACATGGCTTTGCTCCTGACCATCTTATGGTCTCTTAGAAAAAAGACCTTTACACAGGTTACTACTATTCAGACCAGTAAGTGTTAGGTGTCATAAGAAAGCAAAAATAAGGACCCTACAAACAACAGGAAGAAAAAGGTCATTTTTAGGCTGCGTACATTTGATCAAGAATTTAAAGATGCTGTATCAGCTTACATTAATGAACTGGCGGCATTTCAATACATGATGACAGAAGAAAGGAATTTCAGGTAACAGGAAGATAGAAGTGCAGATGCAGGAAGAGCGAGGCCGAGGATGGAAGAAGGGATTTCTGAATGGGCTTTGGCTAAAATGTTGACCACATATGGATGATTTAATGTGTTGAGAAGTTGTCTGAGCTCAAACTTTGGCTGATTTTGTATGCCAAGTTAAGAATTTTGGACTTTATTCATCAGACAGTTGAGAAGTGTTAATAAAACAAACATTAGTTTCATTTAATCATAACGCCAACTTTTATGAGCTTGTTGATAAAGCCCCATTTTACAGTTAAGGACACTAACACTTAGATTAATGAGTATGTCCAAAACTGAAGAAGAGTAAGTGGTCTTTATTCTATAATCCATATTCTTTTCTACATGACAATGCAGAAGTGACTACAATAATATGAGCAATGCAGTGTTTTGGACAATCAAATAACATGTAAAGTAGGTGGAAAAACAGTGAAGGCAAAGACTGAAGTCAGAAACACCATGAAGTTGGTATAAAAATGGTCCACATCAGATGAAATGTAAACCTGCAGTAACTGTAGTAGGAAAATAACAGAAATGAAATATTTCAAACAATACTGCAAAGAATCCACACAGCTTCTTAACTGAATTATAAAGGAATATCACAATAACTTCAAGTGACTATTTCTATATTAAAGGTGAATTTTTTTAATTCTTTGAAATTTTAATCCAGACAAGACTGGCCCTCCAAAATTAAGAAACAGAAGATATTTAAATACTAAGAAATAGCTCACCAATTCCAAACAAAACTCTCTAAATACCAAAAATGTTATAAGATGTACTTATAATATTTAAGCTATCTGCTTTACTTTTCTGTTCCTATAATTTGGTTTAAAATAACCTGGTTAAGTTAGACAAAAATAAGCATGGTGTTGTATGGATTAAAATAATTCTTGAAATCGATATTTTCAATTCATTTATGCCAGAAACGAGTTTGTATGCAAGATGGTAATTTAACCAAGAAGCTAGAGGAATTAAAAATACATTTTGAAATCAACTAAAAGCATCATTAATTCTAAGTATTTCCTTGATGCTTGTCACCATGGTATCAAATCATAGAACTATTAGAAGAGAAACATTAAAAGGAAGAGACACATTAAAAGGAATGGAAACTTTGACGTCTTTTTATCCCATTGTAAGTCATATCAAAGCTTAGGAACTAAGAAAGATATTTCCACGTTATTTATTCTTAGGTTAAAGGGGGATGTTGGGAAAAAAAGGTGTCTTTGATGTATTCCTGCACATTTTAATGCTGAGACTAGAGTTAGTCTCCAGGAGTATGGATCAGCAGCTAGGGCAGCTACCTGAAAACTGCCTGTGGCATCCATGAATGAAGCTGACCACAAGCCAACAAATTCACAGAGCACAGACTTAAGTAAAATGAGAAAGTGTAATAGGGACCAGGGCAGACAGGGGAGATGTTAGAAAACATAATTCTGCCTCTTCTAGGCAACATCTATATTTTTGCACCAACTTCTGAACAGTCCTTTGTGTGTTATTAAACAACATACAAGTTATATTACAGTTGGAGATTATGGAAGTGTTTCTGCCAGGGAATTCACCTTACAGTCAGAATAAACAGAAATTACTTTAATGGCTTTCAAGCAGACTATTCAGAAGTAGCAAAATATTCAGGTTTACATTTAAATCTTTAGCCACATTTATATCTTAGTATCAGTAACACAGGGATGTTTCAAGGTTCTAAGAGCAAAGTTCATGGACCAAGTTCAAAGACCAAGGTTCATGGACCAAAAAAAAAAAAAAAAATTGTGGTGCTTGAACAACTGGACATCCACAACAACAACAAAAAAATGGTGAGTTTAAACCTAGCCCTTATATCTTTCCCAAAAATCTGCTCAAAATGGATCACAAACCTAAAAGTAAAACACAACACTATGATGCTTAGAAAACAACATGGGGGAAAACTTAGACGACCTTGCTTTTGGAAATGACTTTTTAAGTACAACAAGAAAAACACTAATGATGAAAGAAAAACTGATAAATGACTTTATTAAAATTAAAATTTTCTGCTCTGTAAAAGACACGGAGAGACTGAAAAGACAAGTGATAGAAAATATTTGTAAAACACATATGGGATAAAAAATTGTACCCAAAATATATGAAGAATTCTGAAAACTCAACACAAAGAAACAAACAACCCAATTTTAGAAATGGTAAAATATATATATATATATGTTTGAACAGACATCACACTAAAAAGAAGTACAGATGGCAAATGAGCAGATGAAAATTTGCTCTACATGTGTCAAAGGAAATTACAAATTAAAAATGTGATACTACTACACATCTATTAAAATGGCAAAATCAGGAAATACTGACAACTACACATGCTGGAGAGGATGTGGAGTAACAGGAACTTTCATTCACTGGTTATGAGAAAACAAAATAGTACAACATTCTGGAAGACTCTAATAGCATCTAAATAAAACTAATAACAGCCTTACCAATCTGATCCTGTAATTATACTTTTCCCACATTTGTTGAAAACATAGACACACAAAAACCCATACATGAATATTTATAGAAACTTTGTTCATAAATTCCAAAAATTATGACACAGTTATAATAGGTAAACCAACTCTAATTTGAAATATTATTCAGCAATAAGAAAACGTAAGTTACCAAGCCACCAAAAGACACTGGGTAACCTTAAAGAAAGAACCCAATCTGCAAAGGCAGCATACTATATGCTTTCAACCATATGACATTCTAAGGCTCAGACGGTAAAGAATCTGCCTGCAATAAGGGAGACCTGGGTTTAATCCCTGGGTCAGGAAGATCCCCTGGAGAAGGGAATGGCACCACACTCCAGTATTCTTGCCTGGAAATGCCATGGATGGAGGAGCCTAGTGGGCTACAGTCCATAGGGTCACAGAGTCAGACACAACTGAGCAACTGACATTGAATCTATAGAGACAGCAAACATGTCGATAGTTCAGGCAAGTAAGTGAGGGAGAAGAACTGAACAAGTGGGCACAGGGACGTTTGGGGCGGTAAAACTATTCCATATGCAGCTGCCGTGTAGATCTATGACATTCTGTACTTTCCCAAACTGACAGCAAGTACAACACAGAGATGAACCCTAATACGAACAGTGGGCCATAGTTAATGATAAGGCATCAAGACTGGCTCATCAACTGTGACAAATGGACCACACTCATGCAAGACACTAGTAACAGGAGAAACTACAGGAAGGGAGTCAGGCATATGGGAACTCTATTCTCCACACAGTTTTTCTGTAAACCTATTAACTGTTCTAAAGAATAGAGTCTATTATTAACAATTTTTAAAAGATTAGGAAAAATATCTGTGAACCATTTGGTCTTGAGAAAAATAGGACTTTGCATAACTATATAAAGGAAAATGTATCTTTCTAATGTTCACTGTATCTGGTTCCACCAGAAACGGGCTTCCCAGGCGGGACTAGTGGTAAAGAACCCACCTGCCAATGCAGGAGACGCAGGAGATGTGGGTTTGATCCTTGGGTTGGGAAAATGCCCTGCAGGAGGGCATGGCAACCCACTCCAGTATTCTTGCCTGGAGAACCCCCATGGACAGAGGAACCTGGTGGGTGACAATCTATAAGGTCGCAAAGAGTTGGATACGACTGAAGTGACTTAGCATGCACACACACCACGAGAAACTGGTGGAGGGAAACTATTCCTAAACTAAAAGAGATGACTCGAAAGTCTAAAAAAAAGAATATCTGAAGAATATTTAATGATATAAAATGAATTTCTAAAAATGAAATTAATATACCAAAATATGATACAGAGCTGTTCAGGAAATTTTTTTACAATGAAATATCAGTTTTTTAAAAGTCAATAAAAACAGCAAAATGTATCATCTATAACTTATCAGAAAGGCAAAAAATAATAATCTGAATAAAAATGCATCTATCCAGACTTGATGAAGACATGGCCAAATGATGTTGTCTCCAAAACTGATAAAGATTCAACTGTCTCAAGCTTTTAGGAGCATAGAGAATTCATAAACATATCGGAATTGTAAATATGTATACGAACTGATCCAGTAATATCACCTAGAAATTTATTCTAAGATAATAAAAAATGAAAAACATTTATTTCCAAATATTTATTTTCTCATATAATAGGAAAAATTGGAGGTAGCACTTAAAGGGAAACCATAATAAAGGGAAATTCATTAAACAAATTCTGGTATAGATTACCATGCAATTATCAAAGTGGAGCTGCTATATGTCTCACTGACAAGGAAATATCTTGCTTAAAAATTGAGTTTGAAAAGCAGTTTGTAAAATTACACTTCTAACACAATTTATATGAAATTATATATAGTCTGCATATATACGTTTATTTGTGTTTCACTTTGTGTATGTGTGTGTGTGTGTGTGTGTGCAAAGACAGAGGGCTGAGAAGGAATCTTTGCTTTTATTTTTCACATCTTAACTTCTTAAGAATATAGTAGATCTAGGAAAAAATAATTAAAACAAGCAGGCAAACAAGCAAACAAACAAAAACAAAAACAAAATCAGAAAGCTTATTTAGAAGTACTTCCCTGAGAGGAGACTTGGCCATATGGAGTGGCCAACCTCGCTAATAGTTATCATCATAATAAACATCCTATCTGTAAGTCATTGTAACAGGATTTGGAATTACACTCATGATCAATTTCTGGAACCCAGAATAAGTAACCCAACCTTCCTCTAACTTCCCTTTTGTCATTTGTAAAGTCCAGATAACCACGATGGTGCAATCACTCACCTAGAGCCAGACATCATGGAAGGCAAAGTCAAGTGGGCCTTATGAAGCATCAACACAAACAAAGCTAGTGGAGGTGACGGAATTCCAGTTCAGCTATTCCAAATTCTAAAATATGATGCTTTAAAAGTGCTGCACTCAATATGCCAGCAACTTTGGAGAACTCAGCAGTGGCCCCAGAAATGGAAAAGGTCAGTTTTCATTCGAATCCCAAAGAAAGGCAATGCCAAAGAAGGTTCAAACTACCACACAATTGCATTCATCTCACATGCTAGCAAAGTAATGCTCAAAATTCTCCAAGCCAGGCTTCCTCAACAGTACATGAACCATGAACTTCCAGATGTTCAAGCTGGATTTAGAAATGGCAGAGGAACCAGAGATCAAATTGCCAACATCCGCTGGATCATCAAAAAACCAAGAGTTCCAGAAAAACGTCTACTTTTGTTATTGACTATGCCAAAGCCTTTGACTGTGTGGATCACAACAAACTGTGGAAAATTCTGAAAGAGAAGAGAATACCAGACCACCTGATCTGCCTCCTGAGAAATCTGTATGCAGGTCAAGAAGCAACAGTTAGAACTGGACATGTAACAACAGAATGGTTCCAAATTGGGAAAGGAGTACATCAAGACTGTATCTTGTCACCCTGCCTATTCAACTTATATGCAGAGTACATCATGAGAAATGCTGGGCTGGAAGAAGCACAAGCTGGAATCAAGATTGCCGGGAGAAATATCAATAACTTCAGATATGCAGATGACACCATCCTTATGGCAGAAAGTGAAGAGGAACTAAAAAGCCTCTTGATGAAAGTGAAAGAGGAGAGTAAAAAAGTTGGCATAAAGCTTAACATTCAGAAAACTAAGATCATGGCATCTGGTCCCATCACTTCACAGGAAATAGATGGGGAAACAGTGTCAGACTTTATTTTGGGGGGCTCCAAAATCACTGCAGATGGTGACAGCAGCCATGAAATTAAAAGATGCTTACTCCTTGGAAGGAAAGCTATGACCAACCTAGACAACATACTAAAAAGCAGAGATATTACTTTACTGAAAATGATCCATCTAGTCAAAGGTATGGTTTTTCCAGTAGTCAGGTATGGATTTGAGAGTTGGACTATAAAGAAAGCTGAGCACTGAAGAATTGATTCTTTGGAACTCTGGTGTTGGACAAAACTCTTGAGAGAGTCTGCAAGGAGATTCAACCAGTCCATCCTAAAGGAAATCATCCCTGAATATTCACTGGAAGGACTGATGCTGAAGCTTAAACTCTAATAGTCTGGCCACCTGATGTGAAGAATCAACTCATTGGAAAAGACCCTGATACTGGGAAAGATTGAAGGCAGGAGGAAAAGGAGTCAACAGAGGATGAGACGGTTGGATGGCATCACTGACACGACGGATATGAGTTTGAGCAGCCTCCAGGAGTTGGTGATGGGCAGGGAAGCCTGGCGGGCTGCAGTCCATGGGGTCGCTAAGAGTTGGGCATGACTGAGCGACTGAACTGAACTGAAAGCCCTAGAAACCCCAACCAGATGTTGGGTATACACCTCCCACCCTCTACTTCTTTCCACCCTTACAGCCTGAGTGCTCCTCTTAGATAAGGAATTTCTGTCATGCCATTATAATGTGTTCTGTCCTGCTCTCTGAATCGCAACTTAAAAATTCCTTAAGGAATTGCCATGGCTCTTAAGAAAAAAGGTGAAACAGTTCAGGACACTACCTGACGGCTCTTCCCTACCTGCTCCTACTCTACAACAGGCTGAGCTCCATCCCACGGTCCAGCCGGCCTCTCTCCCTCCAGCCCTCAGACTGGCTGGCTCCCTCCCCTCTCCTCTGCCTCTACTTAACTCTCGCTTCTCCACGTGTCGGTCCAACGTGGTTCTTACCCATGTCCTCCTTGACCTCCTGACTAGGTGAAATCTCCCAATAAGTTGACATATAACGTTGTCACGTCTATTCTCACCGCAGCTAAACTGTAAGATAAATCTGATTAATGCCCCTCCCCCCTACTTCACAGCACGCTCTAAGAAGTACAGGGAACATGTCTATTTTTGTTTTCTATTGCATTGCCAGCACACAGCTTGATACCCAGAAGGAACTCAATAAATCATTTACTGAATAGATAAATAAGTGAATCAATCAATCAATATCAAAGCTAACAGAATTCTTAAAGGTTCATCCCCCTTACAGGATCCAGTTCAGCATATTAGGGTGCAATGTTTACACTGTACATTACGTTTACAACAAAGAATCATATGAAGACTATCACTAAACTTATACATCACATTTTTAGAATATTAAGAAGAAAAAAATTAAGAAATGTTTTAAATACCAGTAAAATGAGAGTAAAACATATTTTCTCTCAACATTTAATTTTTTATGCAAGGGAGAAAGGGGCTCAACATATTTTAAATTAGAAATAATGCCACAATCTACTCAACTAACTAAATCAGCATTACTGATAATCTCTGACATGGCTACAGGAAAATAAAATAATGGTGGTATCTCTTTTTTACTGGCTATAAGTTTGATGATCTAAGGCAGATAATCTTTCAAATTTCTTTTCAGCTATTTGATGCATAAAATACAGGAAATGGGACAACAGAAACCATCTAAAGATATTCAAGATTTCATACTCCTTAAAGCCAACACCATAGGTTGCTATCTTAAATTACGTATAGAGACCCAAGGGGGAAAAATAAACTGACAAAGTACGAAAATTTTTTTTCTTCAAAAAATCTTTCAGTTGTTTTATCAAGATGGCCTTGAGCCGAAATCCTGATACAGGCAGTCAAGTCCAAACTTTGAGATTAAAGGTAAAACCAGGATTTCACAGACATCACCTAGAGTTTCTTGAACAGTTTATCAGTGTCTGGTTTGTATCTTTCTTAAAAGCAAATCAGATTCTGCATGAGCCTCACTCTGGAATTCAGCCAATGACTACTGAAATTCAGTGACACTAAACGAAGAGCAGAATGTTCAATCATAAAATTATTTTTTGGTGAGATTAAGTGAAGCACCACCTTCAGTGTATGAAAAAATCCTATAAATATGGATAGAACAAGCTAGGCTTTAGATCCCTTGACTGCTAGAATTAGCAGCAGAAAGATAAATATGGATTTTGGCACCCAGAACGGGAACAGGTTTTTTTTAGGGGAAAAGCTGTTACGTAAACTAAAAAGTAGAGGTAAACTCAGAGATAACAAACAGTAAACCATGTTAGATTCATCTTCACTTCACAGTATTTTCAGAATCATTGAAAGCAACATAAATCCAGAGTCATAGTTAACTATGGAGGGCAAATGATGATATTTGGAGAAAATATTAACGTTTCATAACCGTTGAGAAAACACACTTTCTAGAAATCTTTCCTCCTGGCACAATTCAGTATGTGGGCTGGGCTGTTTCTAAGTTGATTTTACACATGACTGGACTGCAGTGAGCCACCAGCATGGCCTCTGCTAGCTCCTCTGTCCTTTGCAGTTACGTGCAAGCTGGTCATCCAGGTTTTCTACACCAGGAAATGTACATCATTGAACGTACACCAGTGTAAGAAAGACATAACATGAAAATTTCCTTTCTGGTTAAGAGGGGGAAACTGGAGCATTTACTGGCATTAAAGGATGTAACAATGCATTGAAGAAGGAGAAGTATTCCCTTAGCACAGTCTTCTGTAATTGACTGGAGATTATTTAAGTTCCTTTAGTGTTACCTGTACTTCTAATTAGGTCCAGTTTAACATTCCAGAAAATGATTCCCGAAGGAAAACTTTTTTGCCTTCTACGTAGGAGAACAGAGCATAATGATTAGTTCAATAGATGTTCATGGTTCAAAACAAGACAACGGTATGTTTAAGAGAAGATAACCTTACCAACCCACTGGCAGGGTTTACACATTTTATATGAAGGAGTTTGCAAATTGCAGAGCATTCAACATGTGAAGCTTTTTGAGTTTCACTGCACTTGGTAGATAATCACTTTTTTAAATAAAAGGAGCAAGATGACAATAGATAAGCACAGTTGCTTTCATGGGCACTTATTTCCTGAGTATCTGCATGTTTCTGTTTGCTTGTTTGTTTTAATAAATAATGTCATATCTACAGACTTCAATTTCCCTGGAATTTACACAAATTCTCAACACACTTTCTGGATTAAAAATTACTCAGCTATTTCAGAATAATGAAGAAAATATGAGTTAGATGAGAACAGGTGTCTCCAAACACTGCGGTTCTGTTTCTGCATCTTAGAAATAAACATTGGGTTTGACTATTTCTCTCTTATTCCTGCTTTCTCATAGGTAGCAGATGGCATTATTTTCTGAACTCAAATCTACCTTCACTATCATTAAAAAGATACAGTTGAAATGTACAGTTAAGAAGTACCAGCCTATTTAATTAGATGTTATCATGTATTTGAGATTATAGAATGTTTCAGACCTTCAAGATGTAAATATGGTCAAAATGTATACAAAGTCATACCATTATACTTAGAAATTATACCTCTAGAATTAATCTTATCAGAATAATTAGAAATGGACTCAACATCTTGCATATCATATTATTTATTATAGCATTACTTGAAAACTGGAAAATGAGTGAAACAAGCTAAAGACACCAAAATAGGAGGTTGGCTCGATAACAGTAACATCTGCAATCATGGAGCTGCAAATCACAGGCAATCTGACTAATTCAAGCTTGGTAATATGAGTTCATTTTCCTCACATAATTAGTCTACTGGTAAGCAGTGGCTCCTACTGCTTTAGGTGCTCAACACTACCACCAGGATTTTTCATAGTTCTGACCCAACATCCTTAGACTGTCTCATTCTCATACTTAAAAGATGGCAGTTATAGCTCAGACCTCTTCCAAGGCAGAACGAAGGGGATAATGGTAAAAAAAAAATCTCAACATATCAGTCCTTTTTACATAAACCTTCCCGGAAATCCAGAAAGAAACTTCTACTGAAATCCTATAGGCCTTACATAGGTTATATTGCCAACCCTAGCTAGAAATCAAGTGCTAAAGACTAGTATTTCTTTTTCAGCCTCAATTCCTAGAAGTAGAAAGAGGTGGAAATGTAAGCTGAGTTAATAACCAACAGTAGTGGCCACATAAACTACATTTTTGAGATAAGTTAATGAGAACAGGAACTTTTATCTCTTGCCTTTTAACGCTTGGAACACAAAAATGTTCAATGAGTGGTGATGAATGAATGCATTGATAACTAAATGCAATATAGGCAGTCACAAACATATATTTTTCAATGATATTAAGAGCACTGGGGATTGTTCCCAAAAAATATATGAAGAAAGCAGAGTACAAACCAATATATTCTGTGACCCTAATTCTGAAACATATACATATAAACAAGATTGAATACAAATTCCATATAGTTTAAGTGATTCTCTCATTAGTATCACTGTGAGTAACCTTGTTGCACCTTAGCATCTTCATTGTAAATTTGGTACATTCGAACTGCTTTCTTTCTTTTAGTTTCCCAGCCAGTATTAAAATTTTGTTTTAGCTTTGTTTTCCTGCCTGATTCTCTAGAAATTATGCTCCAGATAACTTCTGTGGTGCTTATATTCTGCTGCACCTCTGTTTGAGGTCAATCTTGACTGTGAAATGGTTTATGAAAAAGGGAACAATTGGTGAACACTGGTGACAATTTTTGTAATTCTACAGAGCCACGCAGTTTCTTTTCCTATCAAAATAGCATGATTTCCCACTCGATAACATTTTAGTGGTGTTAGGTGAGTTCTAATAAGCACAGTATGTCATGCAGTCCATTAGAACAATATACTAAAGTCCCTGCTCCCAAGGGTTTCACAGTCCAGAAAAAGGCAAACAGAGGTAGTAAGACTGTAAGTACATGCAGATGCACCAGTGGTACTAAAGCTACAATGAGAGTGTGGGCACAAGCGTGGAGGAAGATCATAGGATCAACCAGGCCAGGAGGGATGAAGGCAGCTCTGTGGATAAGGCGCTACACACACGGGTGGACTCTGGGAGGGAGGGGAAGGAGGTAAAAGCATTCAGCAACAATAAAAAGAGAATCTATCATGAATGATTACACATTTCTATGGAAAGAAGCCTAGGGCATTTTTTTCCTTCAATCACTTTACTCACAAACCTGCCTCCATATCCAGTTAAGTTTCTGATTAATAAACATCCTTCACTGCGTCATAAAGGAAAGGTCTTAAAAGTCAATAATAAGATGACTTTCCAGGCACAGATTTGTATCTTAACTCATGCTTCTCAAAATCAGGCCACATTTCAGAGACATTGCTTCAAGCATTTTAAAAACCTGATATACTATCAGAAGGTGCATGCTTAGTGCAGAGAAACAGCCCCACATTATCTTTCATTACAGCCCTACTATAATTGAAATCCCAGCCTTATAAATGGTGTTGGAAGGTCGTCCATATGATAGGTTTCAGGAGCTCGTAAAGTATGGAGGGACACTTCTCTATTCAGTAACATAGAATGATGCATCTATTGCAAATGCTAATATTTTATATAAAATAAGTGCAAAGTCTTTACCATTACTAGCAGAGCCCACCCATCCTGAGCTTTGCTTCCTCCTCCCCTCACGTGGCTGATCTCTACTACTGGCGACACATACACCTCACTTCCTCTGGAATCCTTGGCTAACTCTGGAACCTGGGAGAGAAATCGTCCCTATTGGCCTCCTTATCCTCCCATGCTCCTCATCCTAAAACATACCTATTAGCTGTCCTTGTCCTTCACTGCACTTCCAGTGCTCATGGACCATGGACCCTCAGGAAGTCTCAGTACAAGATTACAGTCCAGAGACAGGGCTCCAGAGCAGGGCTGCCTGGGACCGGTCAGAGCCCAGCTCAACCACTCAGTGGCTTCATGACGGGATGGCTCCCAAATCACTGCAGATGGTGACTGCAGCCATGAAACTAAAAGATGCTTGCTCCTTGGAAGGAAAGCTAGATTTTCTTCTAGTTTTCTCCTTGGAAGAAAACCTAGACAGTGTATTAAAAAGCAGAGACACTACTTAGCCAACAAAGTCAAAGGGATGGTCTTTCCAGTAGTCATCATGTATGGAAGAAGGCTGAGTGTCAAAGAAACTGATGCTTTTGAACTGTGGTGTTGGAGAAGACTCTTGAGAGTCCCTTGGACTGCAAGATCAAACCAGCCCATCTTAAAGGAAATCAGTCCTGAATATTCATTGGAAAAACTGATGCTGAAGCTGAAGCTCCAATATTTTGGCCACCTGATGCGAAGAGCTGACTCATTGGAAAAGACTGTTATGCTGGGAAAAATTGAAGGCAAGAGAAGAAGGGGACGACAGAGGATGAGATGGTCAGATGGTATCACCGACTCAATGCACATGAGTTTGAGCAAGTTCCAGGAGATGGTGCAGGACAGGAAAGCCTGGTGTGCTGCAGTCCATGGGGTTGCAAAGAGTCGGACACAACTGAGCGACTGAAGAACTTAAGAACTAAAGAACAACTTAACCTGTTTATTCCCTAGCTTCCTCATTTGTAACATGGAAACCATAACAATATTTATTCCACAGTGTTGTAATTAAGATAAAATGATTTAATACTTTAAAGCGTTTATTCTGGGACTTGACCTATATTAAGTATTATACAAGTTTAGATATTTTAATAGTGCTTGCCCAAGACTGCAGCCATGAAATTAAAAGATTCTTACTCCTTGGAAGGAAAGTTATAACCAACCTAGACAGCATATTAAAAAGCAGAGACATTACTTTGCCAACAAAGGTCCATCTGGTCAAGGCTATGTTTTTTCCAGTGGTCATGTATGGATGTGAGAGTTGGACTGTGAAGAAAGCTGAAGAATTGATGTTTTTGAACTGTGGTGTTGGAGAAGACTCTTGAGAGTCCCTTGGACTGCAAGGAGATCCAACCAGTCCATCCTAAAGGAGACCAGTCCTGGGTGTTCACTGGAAGGACTGATGCTGAAGCTGAAACTCCAATACTCTGGCCACCTCATGTGAAGAGTTGACTCATTGGAAAAGACCCTGATGCTGGGAGGGATTGGGGGCAGGAGGAGAAGGAGACGACAGAGGATGAGATGGCTGGATGGCATCACTGACTCAGTGGGCATGAGTTTGGGTAAACTCCAGGAGTTGGTGATGGACAGGGAGGCCTGGCGTGTTGCGGTTCATGGGGTCGCAAAGAGTCGGACACGATTGAGTGACTAAACTGAACTGAACTGAACATTATTCCTGGCCCCAAACTTATAATAAATTGTGTTGTGTTGACTAAAGGAATGGAAGAAAATCACAGACCAGAATTTTTTTCTCCCATCCCTTTCTTTCCACTGTTCTGCCTATTTTCCCTCCTTATTTCCCAGACTGAAGCTCCTTTCACTTCTTTTTTATTCTTTCTTCCTCTCTCACTCACATTTCAAACATCCAATCAATACTGTAAGATATTATAAAGTCCTTGGATTAGAACCTATGCAATTCCACACACCTCATTTGCTGGGCTGAAAGGTAAGGCTTAGCTAAAGATAAGTTCATTTCTCCTTAAGTAACATTCTTTAGAAATAACACAAAATAGTTTAGACAACTATAAAGAAAGGTAAGTGAAGATTACAGTCTTCTCAGAAGAACTGGAGCAATCCTTGAAATCAGTATTTCAAGTATAAAAGGCTCAATACATGCTAGCCCAGAGTATCTATAATTTTCTAGGTGATCAGACAGGTTTTTACTATAAACTGATGAGAAGCCCCAAATTCAAAGTATAGACAAATGCAAAAAGTATACAAAGGTGCTCCTGGAGAAGAAAGAACAATCAATGAAGAGGAGTACGCTGGCACGTGTAAGAAGAATTTTTTCCTATATTTTAGCAGACCGAGAGGCTGTAGAAACAGGAGCAATGCCTTCACACCTGAGGTATGACTGAAGCTCTCTTCTCATATCCCACGGCCTTCTCTAGCTCATCTACCATGGGTACATGAGGATGTCCAATGTCCCATACGGTTAGATGGTAAATGTAACCAGAGGCTCTGCCTACAAAGAACCCCAAGGCAGAGATTAAGCAGAAAGTAACAGGACCCCCAGCCCCTCTTCAGCCTCAAGACACAGTCATGCTCTCAACCTAGTTTCACCAGAAAAGCATGCAGTTTGGACTGATGTGGGCTTCCTTTACAATGCTGACTTTTTTCAGTCTAATTACTAATGCATTTAATGTTAACATTTTCTATCATCAGCTAGGACCACCAGAAGAAAGAAAATTAAGTGATTTTAATCTCATCCCACAATGTATGTTAGAAACACAAAAATATGTTTTCCCTTGCTAATAATGGCTATGAGCAAGGCAATGGGAATACAGGTGTGAATAAAATGTAGCTGTTTCCACTGAGGAGCTCACATTCAAAGTCAAGGATGTGAGCCATAAACACCAATACAGTATATTAATGCATATATATGGAATTTAGAAAGATGGTAACGATGATCCTATATGCGAGACAGCAAAAGAGACACAGATGTAAAAACAGACTTTTGGACTCTGTGGGAGAGGGCGAGGGTGGGATGATTTGAGAGAATAGCAACGTGAGATAGATCGCCAGTCCAGGTTGGATGCATGAGGCAGGGCGCTCAGGGCTGGTGCACTGGGATGACCCTGAAGGATGGGATGGGGAGGGAGGTGGGAGGGGGCTTTAGGATGGGAAACACATGCACACCCATGGCTGATTCATGTCAATGTATGGCAAAAACCACCACAATATTGTAAAGTAATTAGCCTCCAATTAAAATAAATAAATTCATTTTTAAACAATAAAATAAAATTATATTTAAAAAAAAGACTAAAATGAACAAAGGGAGCACCAATCAGCAAATGGCTAACTGTGGTCAAGGGGGGCTGGAGTTAAAATAACGTTCATTCTGGGTCTTCAGGAATGTGTGTCAGCTTCTTAGATGAAAAAGCAGAAAAGAGCATTTGTGGCAGAGGATGTAATACACGCAAAAGCATCACATAGCAACAGAAAGCTGAGAAGTCTGTCATGGACTAGATATGTCTGCAGCACATGGAATGAGAGAGAAACATGGGTAAATAATCTCAGAGGAAAGGCGTGACACCAAGACTTGCAAGACCCACAGTATAAATATAAATGAAGCCTGCATGCCATATGCCTAAACACTTAAAGCGTATAAATCAGGATAACCTACTCCTATATAAAATGCAGGCTTCCCTGGTGGCTCAGTGGTAAAGAATCTGCCTGACAATGCAGGATATGCAGGTTTGATCTCCGGGTCAGGAAGGTCCCCTGGAGAAGGAAATGGCAACCCACTCCAGTATTTTCACCTGGAAAATCCCACTGACAGAGAAGTCTAGTGGGCTACAGTCCACAGAGTCACGAAAGAATCAGACACAACTTAGCTACTAAATAACAACAACAAATGACCCTATGGGCTTCCCAGGGAGCTCGGTGGTAAAAGAATCCACCTGCAATGCAATCTAACTGGAGACACCAGTGAGATCCCTAGGTCAGGAAGATCCCCTGGAGGAGGAAATGACATACCAGTATTCTTGCCAGGAGAATACCATGGACAGATGAGCCCGGTGGGCTAAAGTCCATATGTTTGCCAAGAGTCAAACATGACTGAGCATGCATGGACAAATAAAATACGCTCTAACCTCCTACATTTACAAATAGAAAATCTTAGCAACATGAAGGCCAGAATGGAATTTTAGAGTTTTTGTATTTCTTTTTTTTAATTAATTAATTTAAATTTGAGACTAATTAGTTTACAATATTGTGGTGGTTTTTGCCATACATCGACATAAATCAGCCATGGGTGTACATGTGAACCTCCCTCCCACCTCCCTCCCCATCCCATCCCTCTGGGTTGTCCCAGTGCACCAGCTTTGACTGCCCTATTTCATGCATCAAACTTGGACTGGTCATCTATTTCACATATGGTAATATATATATTTCAGTGCTATTCTCTCAAATCACCCCACCCTCACCTTCTCCCACAGAGTCCAAAAGTCTGTTCTTCATATCTGTGTCTCTTTTGCTGTCTCATATATAGGGTTGTCATTACCATCTTTCTAAATTCCATATATATGCGTTGATACACTGTATTGGTGTTTTTTCTTTCTGACTTACTTCACTCTGTATAACAGGCTCCAGTTTCATCCACCTCATTAGAACTGACTCAAATGCATTAATAGCTGAGTAATATTCCATTGTGTGTATGTACCACAGCTTTCTTATCCATTCATCTGCCGATGGACATCTAGGTTGCTTCCATGTCCTGGCTATTGTAAACAGTGCTGTGATGAACATTGGGGTACACGTGTCTCTTTCAATTCTGGTTTCCAAGGTGTGTACGCCCAGCAGTGGGATTGCTGGGTCATATGGCAGTGCTATTTCCAGTTTTTTAAGGAATATTCCCACTGTTCTCCACAGTAGCTGTACTAGTTTGCATTCCCACCAACAGTGTTAGAGGGTTCCCTTTTCCTCACATCTTCTCCAGCATTTGTTGTTTGTAGACCTTTTGATAGCAGTCATTCTGACCAGCAAGAGATGGTACCTCATTGTGGTTTTGATTTGCATTTCTCTGATAATGAGTGATGCTGAGCATCTTTTCATATGATGGTTAGCCATCTGTATGTCTTCTTTGGAGAAGTGTCTGCTTAGTTCTTTGGCCCATTTTTTTATTGGGTCATTTACTTTTCTGGTATTGAGCTGCATGAGCTGCTTGTATATTTTTGAGATTAATTCTTTGTCAATTGCTTCATTTGCTATTATTTCCTCCCATTCTGAAGGCTGTCTTTGCACCCTGCTTATAGTTTCCTTCATTGTGCAAAAGTTTTGAAGTTTAATTAGGTCCCATTTGTTTATTTTTGCTTTTGTTTCCTTTACCCTATGAGGTGAGTCATAGAGGATCTTGCTGTGGTTTATGTCAAAGGGTGTTCTGCCTATGTTTTCCTATAGGAGTTTTATAGTTTCTGGTCTTATGTTTAGATCTTTAAATCATTTTGAGTTTATTGTTGTGTATGGTGCTAGAAAGTGTTTTAGTTTCATTCTTTTACAGGTGGTTGCCCAGTTTTCCCTGCACCACTTGTTAAAGAGATTGTCTTTTCTCCATTGTATATTTTTGCTTCCTTTGTCAAAGATAAGGTGTCCACAGTTGCATGGATTTATCTCTGGGCTTTTATTTTGTTCCTTTGATCTATATTTTTATCTTTGTGCCAGTACCATACTGTCTTGATGACGGTAGCTTTGTAGCAAAGTCTGAAGTCAGGCAGGTTGATTCCTCCAGTTCCATTGTTCTTTCTCAAGATTGCTTTGGCTATTTAAGGTTTTTTGCATTTCCATACAAACTGTGAAATTATTTGTTCTAGTTCTGTGAATATACCATGTTCATGGATTGGAAGAATCAATACAGTGAAAATGAGTATATTACCCAAAGCAATCTAGAGATTCAATGCAACCCCTATCAAGCGACCAACATCATTTTTCACAGTTTTTTTTATTTCTTGATGTTTCTCACAAGAGCATGGTAGTATGCAGAGAGACAGCTGCCACACTCTATCCAGTCACACCTCTCTCTCCACCTCTGGTCCCTTCCCTTAATGTGAGAGGATCCTCACACACATGAATGGACAAATTTATGCATGATCAAATGTTATCCATGTTCACTGGAAACAGCTGGCCATCCATCACACCAACAGGGAAGTACATAAGAAAAACTGGAAGGGCAGACATATGGAGGAAGCCAGAAGATACCTTGGAAGAAGGCTCACGGTCTTTCTCAAGGGAAATTATGGGGTTCTGAGTACCTCACTCACGGTCCAAAATGAAGAGGCGCAACTCCAGAGTGGGCTCCAATCCTTGGTCCCATAGACAACATGTGTTATGGCATGAAAATGTTTGGGGAAAGACCAGAAGGGGTCCAGCATACACAGTGCTGACAAGAACTGCTCTTGGTCAAGTCTAACGGCAGTCTTGCTGTAAAAGGAGGGAAAGAGAAAGGCCACACAGGGCCTTACTCTTTATGTCCTCAGCTCATTATCCTACAGGTAATATGGTAACATGTAAGGAAGTGACACGGCCATAATGGGAGCAGTGTGGACTTGCTATCTCAAGGATTCCATAGCCTTGCCCATACTATGCTATGTCTTCTTTCTCCTTTCTTCCTGTAAAACTTTTCTTGAGCATCGTATCACAAAAATTAAATCACTTTTTACTCTACCTTCCCAGAGAACTCCTCATAATTCTATTTGACATATATAAGCAAGTTAGCTGCATTTCTTAACTTCCTCCCTAGTCTGTGAAATGATTTGTAATGGAGATCAACTCTGTGGAAAGTCAACTACTGTAAGATGGGATTCTCCTTGTGAACTGAACCTACTATATTATTAACATTAAGAAATGATAATATTAGTTAAATAAAGTGTATACTACTGCTCAAGAGCAATAACTGACAATAACAGACCTGGTCATATATATTTCTCCTTGCAATTAAAAATATACAATGAAATATACATGGGAACAGTCTATATTTTCACATCTGAGTTATATCACAGTATGAGAAGTTCCGGGTCATGGAAGGGCACCTATTATCATTGCTGTAAAAAAATTATCCCACAACACAGTAACTTTAAACAGCAAACATTTAGTATCTCTCATGGCAGGCTTCTCGATGTCTGTTGGGCCAATAACTTCAATTTATCACTAGCTATAGCTTTCCATTTCCATCAGTTCCTTGCCACGTCAGTCTCTCGATAGGGCAGCTCATATCATAGCAACTGGCTTCTCTCTGAGAAAATGAGTGAAAGTCCAAGAGCGAACACCCAAAATGAAAGTCACTGCCCTTTTATAACCTAATCCAAGAAGTGATACCCCATCACTTTTGCTGTGCTCTGTTCATTAGAAGGGAGTCACTAAGTCCAGGCCAAACTCAAGGAAAGGGCAGTGCTGACAATCTCAGAGGCTTTCTACTACAAACCACATGCATGTAACAATTATAATCAAATATCCTTCTTTATACATATATATGTAACATAGAACCCACATACACAGCATGTGTGTGCATATTAATCAATAAACAAGATATTAGGATAATAATGTTCACGTATCCTTGATTAAACATTATTTTAAATTAACTATTAGTGACTGCAAAGAACAATGTAATGATCTTTTTAACTAATAAAGCAATCACAAAAAATTCACATAAATATTCTGGGGTTGAATTAGTTTCCCACAGCTGCAGCAAACACACATTTCCTCCAGCTGTGAATCACCACAAACCTGGTGGCTTAAAACAATACAAATCTATTATCTTGATGATTCTAGAAGTCAGAAGTTCAAACTTACTCCCAGTGGGCTAAAATCAAGGTGTTAGCAGGGCTCCATTCCAGAAGCTCTCAGAGAGGCGGCTCTGGCCGCTTCTAAGGACCTCTGTGATTACACTGGGCCCACTCGGACAATCCAGCATAGCCACCCCATTTCCAAATCCTTAACTGGATCAGTGGAGCCTTCATGAAAGAATCTCTGCCCTTCTAAAAGAGGACCAAAAGGGCAATTCTGTTCCTTTCTCATGCGAGGACAGGGCACAAACAAGCGGTCAATGAACCAGGAAGTAGATTCTCACCAGACTTTCAATCTGTCTGTGGCTTGATCTTGCACCTCCCAGTCACCAGAATTGTGAGAAATACATTTCTGTTTATTTCATTTACATTTCTGTATATTTCTGTTTATATCATAGGCCACACAGTCTATGATATTTTGTTACAGCAGCCCAAATGGACTAAGACACTTGTACATCAATGTTAAGTGCACCTAACATTATTAACTTGTACATTTAATGGTTAAGGCAGTGAATTTTATGTTATGTGTATTTTACTACAATTAAAAACTTAAAAACAATAAACATATGTTCAGATCTTCAGAATCAAAACAAATGGCATAGTTTGTATTACTGTTAAACTGATTCAATGTACCATCATATGACAGCAGTCCACATGATTCCACACAAGTTCAAAGTTGCCAGAAATGACACAGTGGTGGCATTCAGCAAATAAATCTTCCTGAGCCTGATGCTAAAGCCAGGCAGCAGGTGTAGACTAAATTTCAAGGCCTATGCCAAATCTCAGTACAAGCTGAAATGAAGACTCTTACAGAGTCTTGCCAGCTATGAAAACCTCAGAAATTTTGGCAGACAGTGAGAACAAGCTTTTGGTCAAGCAACCCTAATTGCCTTTCTTCAACATACATAGATCTTACTATTTAGAACAGTACTCATTCCAATAATCACAGAATCAGACCCATAGGTTTATACTGTCCCTAAAACTAAAATAAGCCTCTTCTTTATTTGAAGTTGGTGTTGAGAAAGCACATTAAGGTTTACAGAAGGAGAGTTCCTCCTCTGAGTGGGTATATGGTATGGTCCTTTTCTATCACAGCAGTATTACAGAAGCCTTCTACACTGATGTATGTTCTTCTGGAAAATAAGGCTTTATATGTATACATACATACAGATATATATATATATATATATATATAGTGCCTTATTTTACATATATATATATATATATATACATTATATATATATACACACACACACATACACATATATATAAGATATTTATTGACCATATCTTTTGACTCCTAAAAAAGAAAAATCACAAGTTGAGCTGAGTCAGGTCAAATCTTAATTAAATATTTTGGGTGTACTTGGAAAGGACTCTGAATTGCTCCAATCCACCTTGGTTTTCCCTGCCAATATTCATGAGCATCCAAAGGTTAGAGGCTGATTCACTCATACAAAGTAACATTAAAAAAAAAAAAGATGCTTACTAAATACTTTTCATCAAGCTGCTGATGAGAAACTTCTGGAGCTAAGAATAGTCAGGTGAGATAATCCCAAATGGTAAATACAACTTCCTCTCCAGGCTAAATGAGGAAAAGTATAAAATGGTGAGATTTGCCTTTCAGGCAGAGAATGGTCTCAATTCATCATAATTTCTTCTTTGAACACTGCAATATAAAGTTTATTATAAATTATAGCTCCATACAGCTGAAAAACATCTATTTTTACTAAACACCAAAAATATCACCAAATGATATTCATGAGATAAACCTAAATATATCAAATTGTCAGAACAGATAAGGACAAAGAAGTACTTTTCCTCCCAGCCTACAAAGCAAGAATACTGATCACTGCTAAGTCATAGTTGGGAAAAGTGCTGACACTGAATTTCAATTCCTGCTGGAAATATTTATGCCACACAATGTGGGAAAGATGCAATATTGTGACAATACAAAGTTGTACTCCTTCCATATTTAAGCATTGATTGTAGTGAGCACAGTTCTGTGGCCTTAAGTGAGAATGGTATTTTTAGGAGCATATAATAGCAAACTATAGCTTTGCTGGTTTGTCAAAAGGAGGATCAGGTTTTAGTAAAGGAGGTAAGGTAGGGATGAAAATAAAGGTTGTACTATTTTCTTAAAGTTATAAAGAAAGTTCAAAGAAGAACACAGATTTGGTCTTGCAAATAACATATTCCTTATAAATTAGTGTCAAAAATTCTAAAATTACAAGTCATTCACATACCAGTGGGCTAAAAGTATGTAATTAAACAAAATTTAGGAAATTAAAATCATTCCAATAATTTTAGTAAATGTACTCTCTTTTTAAAACAGAGTAGCTACCTATGATCACTCTGAAAAAATAAATGTATAAAAGGCCAATTTAAAAATCAGTCATATGGGATTTCCCTGGTGGTCTGGGTGTTAAGTTTCCATGCTTCCACTTCAGGGGGCACAATTCAATCCCTGGTCTGGGAAATAAGATCCCACTTGCCACATGGTGCCCCCCCCAAAAAAAAAAATTCAGTGATAAAATTCAAATAAACATTCTTAGAAAAGTACTATGTATGAACAATGGAGTGTCTGGATGGTAACTGGCAGAATATTAAAGTATCTTATGAATCATTAATATAAAATTAAGTGGTATTTAGTATGCCAGTGTTAATTATATTTATAGTTCTCCACTTATTTTGAATTTGATAATCAATGTAAGATGGGTGTGGCCAATGAGAATTTAGAGTTCAAGAGAATACATTTCCTGACCATTGAGTATGTACCACTAGTTTACTTCCTCTTGTCATTAACAAGTATCAAAATTAGTATTTATTTCAAAATATGGAACATTTATTCTAAAATATAATTACAAGTAGAAAACACAAATTAATCAGAAGCAAAAGTAGCATCTACTGATTGGCCAATAGCATGGGAAGGACTAAGAATTTTCACAGGCATTGTCTCAGCTGAAAATACATGTTACTATGCTCTTCAATGCAGGCAAAGAGACAGAGGGTCAGCAAGATCACATAATGAGGCCAAGCTTTCAATTCACAGAAGTAGAATTTGAGTGCTCATCTTCTTCGAGCTTTCAAATTCTGTAAACCCAATGTAAAAATCATAATGTGTCCCAAAGAAAATGTAAACTTAGAAAGGAAAAGATAAATCTTGTCCTTTTTTAAGTACTCCAAGAGAAAGCCAATATTTGTGCATTATGCATTCCCATATTATGCTTTTAATGTCACAAAAAACACATCATGTAGTCATTATTATTCCTATTTTAAATTTAAATCCTCAAGATTAAATTCTGGCTTCAAACTCAACTCTGTCTGGCAACGTAAAATCACCCGGAGTTCAAATCAGGTAACTTGAGTACACACTTTTATGTGTCGTATGCATGGTATAGACAGATGAAGCATTCCCTCTAGGAGCTTTTGATTACAACTCCAAACCAAGCCAAAGTCTCAAAAACAAAAATCCTTAATTTGAGTCAGTGAAGGAATAGATATTGCATCAACTGAGTGTTTACCTGAAAACAGTGGAAAATCTAACAGTGACAAACATTTTCTCATATTAGCAAGGTACTTAGATTCTAACACAGGCCTTGATTCAACGGCTCAGCCACGCTGGGACTCAGCTCTGTGGCGACCTAGCCTTTTCCCTCTTTCACAGTCCTTGATGCTCTCACGTTGGCTGCTCAGGCTTCAGTCATCAGAACTGTGCTTGCGGCAAGAATGAGGAGAAAGGGGTAATGCCTTCTGGTTTTCCCTCTTGTGATGAGAAAACAAAACTTTCTTGGGCACATTCCTAGCAGAGTTCCTCCAACATCCAGTAGCTAGAAAGAACTGTGCAAGCTTTCCAACACTACCAGCAATGAATGTGGAGATAGAGAGTTCAGCTTTCCAGACTCTATAGAAGAGTAGGCAGAGGGAGGGGGGCTGAGCCAACTACAGTGTCTGCCTCAGGAACGACATGCACGCTCAGTCGCCAGTCATGTCAAGCTCTTCGCAACCCTTTGGGCTGCAGCCCGCCAGGCTCCTCTGCCCATGGGATGTTTTCAGGCAAGAATACTGGACTGGGCTGCGTTTCCTCCTCCAGGGGATCTTCCCAACCCAGGGATCAAACCCACGTCCCCAGTGTCTCCTGCACTGCAGACGGATTCTTTACCGCTGAGCCAAGGGGTAAGGAGGGGAGGGATAAATTGGAAGACTGGGACTGACATACTATTGTATAAAACAGATGACTAGTAAGGATCTACTGTATAACACAGGAGCGTCCCAGGTGGCGCTAGCGGTCAAGAACTCACCACCCGCCAATGCAGGAGACAAAAGAGATGTGGGTTTGATCCTTGGGTCAGGAAGATCCGCTGGAGGAGGGCCTGGCAAGCCACTCCAGCATTCCTGCCTGCAGAATCCCCATGGACAGAGGAGCCTGGTGGGCTCCAGTGCTTAGGCTTGCAAAGAGCCAGAGACGACAGAAGCCGCCTAGCATGCACACACATGACACAGGGGCCTCTACTCAACACTGTGCAATGGCCTACACAGGACAAGAACCCAACAGAGAGTGGATATACATATACGCACAACTGATCACTTTGCTGTGTGTCTGAAACTAACACAACACTGCGTGTTCAGAGGCTCAGTCATGTCCAGCTCTTTGTGATCCCTTTGACTATAGCCCACCAGGCTCCTCTGTCCATACAATCTTCCAGACAAAAATACCAGAGTGGTTTGCCACTTCCTCCTCTAAGGGATCGCCCCAGCCCAAGGATAGAACCCTTGTCTCCTGTGTCTCCTGCATTGCCAAGCAGATTCTTTACCACTGCTCCACCTGGGATTCTCCAATAAAAATTTAAAAAAGAAAAGAATGGAACCAATTCAGCTGATGTAACCCATTTCACCCTTTGTCTTCCTTTTACTTACAGACTGAAATGCAAACCTGGTGGCTGAATTCTAGCTAACTTAAGAAGTAACATATCCTGAGAAGAGAGTTTGAGAAAGCTTGGAGGGGTCTGAATTATGGGGACACAATAGGGCATCCATTACATTCCTATACTGCCTCCATCTAGATCCTTTCACATGAATGAAAAATAACCCTTTCATTTGTTCAAGCCATGGTTTTCAGGGTCTGTTAGCCAGATTGTGAACTGGTATTAATTGGAAATAAGATATAGTATAACATATCTAAATCAATCAGTTTATATAAAAATGAGGATCACAAAAATATTAAGAATTAATGGTCCCTTTCATAGATCACATGCCTGTTACTGAAACCATTTTTATCAATTTATGAATGTCTTGACCATAAGTAGAAAATCTAAGGATGTTTCTCTGATATTTATATATACATTTAACATATATACATATAATTATGCACATTGATATATATGTGCACATAAAGTGTTTGTGTGTATAGTGCTCACTCACACATACATAATTAAGCATAATAATACACAGAATATAACAATTAGTTGGTAAATAGGAGTATGTTCATTCAAGTCCTATATAAAGAGATGACCAGAATTTCATCTGCATAATATTGGTAATGTATTTTCTGGTCATGTATTTTAATAACTTTTCTATTATTATTCTTGAATGTTTCTTTATAGTTTATCTATTTTTAAATAACAAGCTTATGTCTTTTTCTGAAAAATAATGAAGTCATTCTTTAGAAACCATTTAGGATTTATTATTGATAATGTGGTAAAACTAAAAAGACACTGGTAAATATTTTTACTATGTGAGGAAGCACTATAAGAATTTTGGACTGTTGTTTCTAGCACAATTCTTTGAAATTTTGGTATCTAGCACATAGGACTAATTTATTTGTGATTAAAAAGCAGTTGTAGCATAATGAATTATAGTTACATCTATATTTAAAACAAGAAACTAAATTTCCTTTTGCTTAGGTGTACTTTTTTTTTATTATGAAGGGTTCATTTTACAGCCTGTTCCTATAGGAGTATCATTGATAGAAAATTGAAATATGTATTTTTGTGGTCAAACAACAAAATTTGGAAATGTATTTTATCTCATTTTATAAGACAGTCATAAGAAAATCTTTAAAATAATATATGTCAGGTAAAAAGCTAGAATATATATAGCTCTATGCCTTTAGAGGTCAAAGTCTTTTACCTGTTTTACTTATTGTCTAAAAGTTATTCCTTGGAAGTAAGTTTAAAAAGTCAACTATTACAGTCCCTTAAATCGATGTGCAAAAAAGCGGTGCCCAGTCGTTGGAGTTAATGTGTCTTCTTTAACACTTGCTACTTTCAGTGCTGAAAGGATAAGATTCTCTATGTCACTTCTCACCAGAAATAAAAGCAATATCGAAGCACAAATATAAAAGATGAAGTACAAAGAGAGGTGACTTATCCTAGGTCACACAATGATAACTGATTTATTCATTAAGCATCCACTGTGCATTGACTATATTCTAGCTCTTGAGGACACAAAGTTGATGAAGGGAATATTTGAAGGTATTTTGCTTGATGGCCAGTCTTTCAGCTCTATCATCTTAGACCATTTATGTGTATCACAGAATGAAGGATCCAGAACAACATCTAGAGGACATCAAGTACAAACTTATTTTACAGCTGATTTCACTGGGCAGCCAGAAAGCAGACCTATTCTGTACAAGGTAGTCATTTAAAATGACGTGTGGAAAAAGAGCCAAGCATGTGATGAGAAAGGTATAGCATTTAACAGACACACATGGAGGAAGGAGCATGTGTGGTTCCTGGAAGCAAAGAAGGCCAGAGTCACTGGAATAAGAGAAATATTAGTTGAGGCCAGGAAGGAAACCTAGGATCAGAACAGGCAGATTCCTGGGCTCTATGGTTGGGAGATTAGATTTAATTTTAACTCAACAAACAAATGAGAGAAGAGATTTGATAATAAAACCTTCAAGAATGACTCCACACATTTGGTACACTGGAGAAGGAAAAAGAACCAGCAAGTCTGGGCACAAGGAAGATAACCAAAATAGGACTTTGTCACAGAAGCCAAGAGAGCTCTGCCAATCATTACAGGCACAACATGGAGGGTATTCCATTTGTCCACTAGATGAGAAAGGCCACAACAAAATACTGAAAAGTCAGAAGTCAGACTGTGGGGGAGTGAAAAATAACAAATGATTAGTAAGAGAACTCAGACGACTGAATTTTGCAAGTGACGGGAAAAAGAGAAATGTCAGTGAAGACAGACCTGTGGAAAAGTGACTGAATTTTGCAAGTGACGGGAAAAAGAAATGTCAGTGAAGACAGACCCGTGGAAAATTTACTGGAATGAGGAGATTTTATTAATAGTTTCAATCCTAGGGGAGGTGAAAGAGCCAGTGAAACACGGAAAGACTGAGGATATGAGGAAGATCACAGAGGAAGCAGAAGGTGATGGGATCTGAATCAGAGTGAGAGAGTTAATCGGGGCAAAGGGTCACGGAAGGAAAAGTGAAGCCGCTCAGTCGCGTCTGACTCTTTGCAACCCCATGGACTGCAGCCTACCAGGTTCCTCCATCCGTGGGATTTTCCAGGCAAGTGTACTGGAGTGGGTTACCATTTCCTTCTCCAGGGGAATCTTCCCAACCCAGGGAACAAACCCGGGTCTCCCACATTGCAGGCAGACGCTTTACCATCTGAGCCGCCAGGGAGAAGGAAAGGAGAGACCAATGGCTATTCTTATTGGATTAGAAAAAGCTAGGCTAATCCACAAATGACGATCCTCCAGCAGGGTAAAAGGTGTCTAATAAAGCAGCAGTGAGTGTATGGCTTGAGGACTTGAGGAAAATGTAACATATTCTGTTATATATCAAAAGATTAAAAAAAAAGGCAAGGGTCTCATTAAAGTTGGATAGTATTAATCACACAACAGAAGAAAAAAGTCCAAATATAAGCAGAAGTATCTTTATCTCCCTCCAACTGAAATGGAAATAAATTTGTTACTGACCATCTACTCTAGATGGCACTGAAAGTAAATATATTGTTTAGATGAGCCAACTCATCACATTTTCAGTGGGCCTCTGAAACTACTTTGAATTTCCCACTAACATTCTGTAATTTAGCATTTTTTCTGTGATAAAAGATATTTCACAATACAGACTAATTTACTATAACACCAATTTTAATGCTCACAGTCCATTTTTTAACTGCTTACCTGACATTTTAATTGCCTTCTCTGTTCAAGTAAATCTGTATTATTTTATTACGAAAAGAAAACAGGCTCAATTTCCTTGGTCATATTTAGTTTCTGAAAATAAGTCTCTTTAAAACTCCTTCAAATACTAAAATAATGGCCTGTACTCCCTGCTGCTGCTACTAAGTTACTTCAGTCGTGTCCGACCCTGTGTGACCCCATAAACAGCAGCCCACCAGGCTCCCCGGTCCCTGGGATTCTCCAGGCAAGAACATGGGAGTGGGTTACCATTTCCTTCTCCAATGCATAAAAGTGAAAAGTGAAAGGGAAGTCGCTCAGTCGTGTCCGACTCTTAGCAACCTCATGGACTGCAGCCCACCAGGCTCCTCCATCCATGGAATTTTCCAGGCAAGAGTACTGGAGTGGGGTGCCATTGCCTTCTCCGGCCTGACTGCAGACTACACCACAAAGCTATGTTAATAAAACAGAAGAGTACTGGCACAAAATGATACACACAGGTGAAGGGAATAAAATGGAGGGCACAGAGACAAACCCATGTGCTTGTGGTCGGTTAAACAAAGGAGACAAGAATATACAATGGAGGAAAGGCAGTCTCTTTAATAAGTGGTGCTGAGAAAACTGGACAACTACATGTAAAAGAATGAGGTTAGGACATTTCCTTCACATCATGCACAAAAAATAAACTCAAAATTGTTTAAAGACCTAAAGTAAGACCTAAAACTGTAAAACTTCTAGATGAGAAATGAGGCAGAATATTCTTTGATATAAATCATAGAAATATTGTTGGCTCTGTCTCCTAGGACAAAAGAAATAAAAGCAAAGATAAATAAATGGGACCTAATTAAAAGCTTTTGCACAGCAAAGGAAACCATCAAAAATGAAAGGACAACCTATGGAATGGGAGAAATATTTGTAAATGATATATTTACTATTCATATATATAACAGTATAATATTTAATATCTAAAAGTTATAAACAGCTCATACAACTCAACATTAAAAAAACAAATAAACTGATTAAAAGTTGGACAGAGCCCTGAACAGACATTTTTCCAAAGAAGACATACAGATGGCCAATAGGCACATGAAGAGATAGTCAACATTGGTAATTATTAGAGAAAAACAAATCAATATCACAATGAAATACCATCTCACACTTGTTAAAAAATGGTTATCATCAAAAAGTCCACAGATAACAAACGTTGGTGAGGATATGGAGAAAAGAGAACCCTAGGGCCCTGTTGATGGGATTGCAAACAGAAATCTACAGAAAACAATATGGAGGGTCCTCAGAAAATTAAAAACAGAACTACCATATGACCCAGAAAATCTACTGCTGGGTATACTTCCAGAAAAAACAAAAATACTAATTCTAAAAGATACATGCACCCCGAAGTTCACAGCATCACTATTTACACATGGAAGGAACCCATCAGACAAGTGGATTTAAAAACATTCTGTATGGCTCATGGAATATTAAAAAAGAATGTAATTCTGCCATTTGTAACAATGTGAATGGGTCTTGAAAATACTATGTTTAGTGAAATAAGTCAGAGAAAGGAAATACTGCATGATATCACTTATATACAATCTGAAAAACAAAACAAAAAAATGTACATAGCAAAACAGAAACAGACTCAGATAGAGAAAACAAACTAGTGGATACAGGGGTAGGGGATCAGGAGATAGAAACCACCACGTATAAAATAGATAAGAAACAAGTATATATTGTACAGCACAGGGCATTATACCCATTGTTTTGTAACAACATTAAATGGAGTATAACCTATAAAAGTACTGAATCACTATGCTTTACACCTGAAACTAAAATAACGCTGTGCATCAACTATAATTCAAAATATAAGGAAGAAAAAGGCAGTTCTTTTCTAGCACCTTCAACTCTAAAAGCCAAGTCAGTCTCATGGGAATTCACTCCATGGCTATTCTATTTCAGTCTGATGTGAGTAAATTCCATGGTTGTGTCTTGGTCATGAGTTTTTTTTGGTATGATAAATAAATGTCGCACACAGTGCTTTTAAACAAGACTTTACAACCCACACTTCCAGTACTTTTCCTCTAATCATCATGTCAGAAGCATGAATCCTTCAGAACTCTCTGGAGTGACGGAAGTTTTCATCCTTGCATTTTTAAGTGTGTTTCTCTGCTGTGCATCTTAGAGCTGTCACTGACTCACTGCCAAAGAAAGAGGTAGCACTGGCTTCAAGACAGAAACTTTCAAGGCAGATACCTGCAGCTGTAAGTCACATTTATACAAGTTACTTTACCCTTCTGACCGTCAGTCTCCTCATCAAACGAGCAGGAAACACTTCTTATGTTGCAGCTATTTTAAGGAAGAAGTGACTTAATACAAGTAAAATGTTTAACACAAGACAGAGTACATACTAAATCTTAACTAATGGCAGCAATTGCTACCCTATTTAAGCATCTCCTTTCATTCCCATTTCCTTAATATTCTCTCCAAGCCTCAAAATGCCTACACTGCTCCCTCAAGAAACTGCAACATTATTATGGTATTGAACAAATGAATCTTGTTTCTCATACTGCCAAAAGCAGCATAGCTCTTTCAAAGTAATTTTATACAAAGGACCATGAATTTCCACAAACTGAAATATATGCTAAACCATAAGGTAACGCAACAGATTCCCTATTTCAGACTCTCAAATTGTTTTTAAAAATCGCAAATTTTAGAATTAAAATCTATTTTCTAAGGCAAAAATTGAATCCACAAAGGAAAAGTACACCTGGCATTTAAATGTAGAGGAAAAAAAAAAGATTTAACTGGGGAGTAACAACAAAGTAAAGGATAATTCAAGGAGTTACACTTTTAACTTCTTAGGTCTTAGTCACGCTGCTATTTGATTTTTCATTTTAGTATCTTTGAATTTAAGCCTGTCAAGCTCAAATATTTATTTTCTCTTTTAACCTTAAGATTTGCTGAGATCTTAGTTTAACAGAGTAATTAATATAAACAATAATCTACTAATGCAAATATTCCAAGACTCTACTGCCTGTTGGCATTAGAATCCTTAACAGAATATCAGTATTTAATTACTGTTTAATTGAAACTGTCATATGACATTTATATATATTAAAAAGGATAAAAATGCATAAATCCAAGCTTCAGAAAAGAGGAAGAAAACAACATGAAGAAACAGCGTCACCATTAAGCACCATGTGGATTTAAGCGAAACTCTCGAGTCCCAGAAGCCAAAGGCAGCGACTTGCTGCTAATCAGTCGCTCAGTCCAGTCCTGCTCTTACCAGGCTCCTCTGTCCATGAGAGTCTCGAGGCAAGAACACTGGAGTGGGTTGCCATTTCCTTCTCCAGAAGCCAACTCACCCAGATGCTCATAAAGCTTAAGGTTCCCTCCAAAGTCCTGGGAGGAACCCTAGCAATGGATTCCCACTTAGATTTTCATAAAATTTGCAAAAGATATTTTAACCACAATTGATTCTAATTGCCGTCTTTTCTCATGCTGATTTCTGTCACACTGAAGTGTTTGTGAGCACTTCAGAAATCTGGCTAAGGGGAAGCTGAATGAAGAATGCATGGTGTCCAATACACTGAAATGATTTTAAGTAGTCTCCATTATATTACCCATGCCAGTGTAAAAATGGCTTCCAAGAACCCTGCAAGACTTACTTCCCTTTGAAACACAAAGGCATAGACGGAAGACTTGATCATGATACGGTGTCCTCTGGCAGCCATTACTGAAGTACGTGGTCAGTGAAGGAGAAACAAGATTGGCAATGAACAGAGCCAGAAGCAGATCTGTGGGAAATACTTTCATTTATCAAACATTTTCATGTAAAAATGAAAATGGAAAATTTATCAACACATGGTTAAAACAAGATATTTTTTGTTAATTTTGTCACGATACTCTGCAATGAAGCATATCTGAGCATGAAGGCATATTTTGGGAGGGCTACAACTGAGCAAAATAGAACTTAGCAGAATTACTCTGTGAGACTTCCCCGGCGGCCCAGTGGTTAAGACTGCACTGACAACGCAGGGAGCACAGGTTCGGTCCCTGTTGGGGAACTAAGATCCCACATGACAGGTGGGCTGGCCAAGAAGAGTAATAAAAACATTACTCTGTTTACTAATCATAATGTGAGTACATCTATGTGTAAAATCACCTGGTTTATGCATTTCAATAATTTAAAATATATATATTTTAATCAGTCCTACAAGAGGAAAAGCTTTTTTCTATAGAATGTAGTAGAAAACAAGTTTAATGGGTAGAAGACAGAAGCACTATTAGTTTCATAGGGCTGCCATAATAAAATTCCATAGACTGGGTACTTAACAGAAATTTAGTTTCTCACAGTTCTGAAGGCTAGATGACCAAAGCCGAGGTGTCGGCAGGTTTGGTTTCACCTCAGGCCTCCCTCCGTGCCTAGCAGACGTCAGTTTTATCCCCACATCTTCAAATGCATACCCCCTTGGTGTCCCTGTGTGTGTCCTAATCCCCTCTTCTTAAAGGACACCAGTCAGATTGGATTAGGGCCCACACCAAAGGCCTAGTTTTAACTTAAAGGCCCATCTTTACTTTGAACTACCAGGGGTGAGAGTCTCAACATAGAAATTTTAGGTGGACACAATTCAACCTATTACAGACACTAAGAGTATGCAAACATAAAATGTCATGAAAAAAGTAACTTTTGTAGGCAACTAATAATTTTTAAGTATACTGTTTCAATGGATTTTGAGATGTTTCTAGCATTTGGGGTCTTTTTATTCATAATTTATTTTTCATTTCTTCAAGAGAGCTGTTTGCCCCATAGTTGCACTGGATTTGTTCCCTACAAAACCAAAATCCACTTCCAATCTTTAAGGATTCAATTAATTAATCTCAAAAAAGGAAATCATTTCATTGACACTGAAAAACATGTTGCTTCCATTACAATTCAATATATATGCATTTTGCAAAGGAACAGTCATCTCTGAAATGTCATATATTGAAACTTTTTCATAGAAGGCCATAAATAAAGTTTTCCCCTAATATTCAACTGTCCTTAAAATCCAGACATTCAATTCCTTGCTGTGTTCTTACTGTATTTCATGTCTTGTTCCACACCTCTCTATATAAAGATTGTAAGTAGAAAAAGTTTGAAATACCAATGAAGAAAACATTGCCTAGTGACACCAATATCTACGTGAATATGACCTTGCCAAAAGGACAAATAAGCCTGACATTTTCCGTTTCTATATTATAGTCTATATATCATTCTTAATAGGATACTAAACTGCGTAAACCTGTGTAGACTTTCTCCTGGATCAACAGCATGCCCTTGAGTAGGATCTAAGTTTTGCCTTAGGTCTAAGGAGATAAGAGCCCAGAAGAGGAATAAGATGAATGATCTCGAGAGCTGGCCTGTTTGACACACAGCCGGGGACTAAGGAGAGAGAAAAATAGGAAAGCTGATTTATAAAATCCTCCTATTTTACATTTCAAGAAATCTCATAACTCATTCAAGAGTCTAACATTTTATGTTTAATTTCATGTTTAAAGTCACATAAAAGTAATGAAGCTTGTCAAATAATCTCACTTTAAACACTCGAAATGTTGAGAAGAATTTAGGTCAGATTCCAGGTGCTAAATGCCTCTCTTGTTTAATAATAATCACAGTTCACCTTCACAAGGCATGGTCTGAAGTAAAATATTTTGAGTTTCTTAAGACATGGCTGCTTTGAAAAACCTAAAGAAAATACAGTCCTAAGTAGAAAACTGCAATTTTATTTTTCAATATAAATTTCATGAGCTTCTTGATTTAGGTATGGATTTTTACCATATAGCATCTACTATTAATAACCAAATATAACAGTTTTTGTTTCAATCAAAGCAATAGCAAAAAAAAAATTCTTTTTAAAGAATTTAAAACACTCACAGTTCAGTTCAGTCACTCAGTCGTGTCCGACTCTTTGCGACCCCATGAACTGCAGCACGCCAGGCCTCCCTGTCCATCACAAACTGCCAGAGTCTATCCAAACCCATGTCCATTGAGTCAGTGATGCCATCCAACCATCTCATCCTCTGTCGTCCCCTTCTTCTCCTGCCCTCAATCTTTCCCAGCATCAGGGTCTTTTCAAATGAGTCAGTTCTTCCCATCAGGTGGCCAAAGTATTGGAGTTTCAGCTTCAGCATCAGTCCTTCCAGTGAACACCCAGGACTGATCTCCTTTAGGATGGACTGGATGGATCTCCTTGCAGTCCAAGGGACTCTCAAGAGTCTTCTCCCAACACCACAGTTCAAAAGCATCAATTCCTCCATGCTCAGCTTTCTTTACAGCCCAACTCTCACATCCACACATGATTACTGGAAAAAACTTAGCCTTGACTAGACAGATCACTGTTGGCAAAGTAATGTCTCTGCTTTTTAATAAGCTGTCTAGGTTGGTCATAACTTTCCTTCCAAGGAGGAAGCGTCTTTAATTTCATGGCTGCAATCACCATCTGCAGTGATTTTGGAGCCCAAAAAAAATAAAGTCAGACACTGTTTCCACTGTCTGCCAATCTACTTGCCATGAAGTGATGAGACCAGATGCCATGATCTTAGTTTTCTGAATGGTGAGCTTTAAGCCAACTTTTTCACTCTCCTCTTTCACTTTCCTCAAGAGGCTCTTGAGTTCTTCACTTTCTGCCATAAGGGTGGTGTCATCTGCATATCTGAGGTTATTGATATTTCTCCTGGCAATCTTGATTCCATCTTGTGCTTCATCCAGCCCAGTGTTTCTCATGATGTACTCTGCACATAAGTTAAATAAGCAGGGTGACAATATACAGCCTTGACATACTCCTTTTCCTATTTGGAACCAGTCTGTTGTTCCATGTCCAGTTCTAACTATTGCTTCCTGACCTGTATACAGGTTTCTCAAGAGGCAGGTCAGGTGGTCTGGTATTCCCATCTCTTTCAGAATTTTCCACAGCTTATTGTGATCCACACAGTCAAAGGTTTTGGCATAGTCAATAAAGCAGAAATATATGTTTTTCTGAAACTCTTGCTTTTTCGATAATCCATTGGATTTTGGCTGTGGTCTTAAAAAAAAAAAAAAAAAAACGCAAAAGAATCTGCCTGCAATGGGGGAGAGGAGACCTGGGTTCTACCCCTGGGCTGGGAAGATCCCCTGGAGGAGGGCATGGCAACCCACTCCAGGATTCTAGCCTGGAGAATCCGCATGGACAGAGGAGCCTGCTGGGCTACAGTCCACAGGGTCGCAAAGAGTCAGACACAACTAAGCGACTAAGCACAGCACATTCAAGGTTAAAGATCTGGTGAGCTAGGCCTTTAAAATCAAGAAAAATAGAACAGGGCATGATCATAGTGTCATTCTTCTAATTTTCTTCATTGTTCTCCTCTGGAACTCTACTCAAATAGCCCCATACACCAAAGGTATCCATTTTTATCTTAACCCAAGATAAAAATCAGAAATGATGGTTCTTAATGGTGATTCTTTCTTATTGGTGGTCAGTGTTATTTGGATCAACTAGTCAATCATCTCTCTAGCTATGGGTATTCTGAAGAGCTTTCCCTGTATCCTCCAAATAAAGGCTAATAGTACAGTTTTTCTCATTTCAAAGTATGTCTTTATACACTGAGCCATTCTAACAAGTTTCAGTTGGAGGGAACTAAACAAGAATAGAAAAAATGGGAAGCTCTGCTAAAAGTTTGGCAAGATATTTTGGCAGCACTGCTTTCTTTGAGATCAGTTTACATTTTGCATTTCTTTGTAAAGTTATAGTCAACAGAAAAACGTAATATGTCTCTTCCAGATTGAGACATTTCTGCTTTCTTCATTATATTCTGGGTAGCTTCTCCCCATACTAGGATAACATCCAAAGATGAAGAGGTAAAAATAAGGTAGATATGAGTTCTGAGGTTAATATAGAAAATGGACAAATCTTTGGTAATCAGCAGAGCACGCAGAGGATATAATGGATGTCTTTCAAGAGCAAAATTTAGTCTGGACAGTTAATTTCAAAGCATAAGTTTATACACTGAAAGATATCACTCTTCTCTTTATTAACTCAAGCATGATCTATCAAAACCAAGAAAGAATTTAGGAGAATAATATCTATGAAAATGACAGATATGACCAAAAAAAAAAGCTGAAATAAAATTTATGAAAAGAATTCAAGTGATTCAAGTGCATCCCATCTGTGCATCTTGTCACATTATTTTTATCCTCAAATTTACATATTGTATTTACAAATGTTTCTGTTCTCGGGTTAATTTTAAAAGCTCAAATTGGGTATTTAAATGTTTAAATTAAGTGTAACAACTAAATAAATATGAGAACACAAATCTTGGATGTTAAATGTATATTGATGACAATCGAATTTATCTTCTTAATCCTCAGCCAACACTTGAGTTCAGTTCCATCTGTCTAATAGACCACTAGATATACCGACTGTATTATCCACACATCACCCCACAAATCTCTAAATGTATTTTCTTCCTCTAAAATACACTACTTTACATTGTTTATGTCAATCAATATTATCAAATTTTTTTCAATTATTTAAAACACAAATTTCAGCATCTTCATTCTATCATTCATCTCTTTCATCCCTAAGTAAGTCCTAAAGATACTGCCTTTCAAAATCTGCTCTTTTACTGACTTAGTCAAGGTTCTCATCATTTTCATCTCAGTTACTACAATAAACTCCTAATTCATTTTAATGCTCAAACACTTCCTCTTTGTAGTTACCCTGATAGCATCACATTAATTTTTTTAATTCACTATTTTCACTATGACATTCCATCTCCCTGGATCAAATTCTTCAATAATTATTTATCACCTACTGAAACAATTTTAGGTTTTCTAGGCAGTTACCTACTTTCTCACCACCTCCCAGATCCTCACACTTCAAGAGTTAATCTGGTCTCACCTCTTTGATTTCTTTCTTTACCCTTGTGTCACCGGAAGCAGAATAATAGTGTGGTAAATATGCTCTGAGGTTTCAGGGAACTTTGAGGTTATTTCCTCAGCCCCATGATCTATCCACTGTGAATAAGGTAAGTCCTTGAATTTTGACTTCCTTATATGCAATACAGGGGATAATAAAGCCAAACTCATACGGCCAATGAAAGATTACACGAAAAAGTGCACGTAAATTACTAGCAAGGACAAGTGATTTTAATTGGCAGACTATAAAACACTAATGCATATTTCAAATTTAATAATAAAGCACTGTTAAAATTACGATCTTGACTCACTAAATGGTCCTTGAATACTTATCCAACAAAAACGAAATCTCCATAGCAAACTTTTATTACTGCTGTACATGCTTGCTCTATGAGCTCTTTGGTCATACATATCCACTCTATCTCCTGCATTTAACCAGAATTATTCATCAACAACAAAAAAATAATAATGACCTCAAATTACATATCTACAAAGAGCCAGACAAAATTTAATATATTTAACAGTGAAGGAATGAGTGTGAAGAATTTCGAATTCAGAAAGTTAATTGAAGATTTCTAATCATCATTTTAGCATTATGAGCCTTCTGAGTAAAATGACCGACAAAGAAGAGAGTGACGTTTTTATATATCCAGAGAGACCCCAGGCGTCGTCTGCAGCTCTTCCAAGACAGAGCTGTCAGTCACTACAAAGATGTGCTGGCAGAACAGTCCACCTCCTCTAATGAGCAGGAAGACAAGCTGCTGACTCAAGTGGTCTGGCTGTAAGGCACACGGAGGTAGCCAGGTTGGCGCCCACTGGAGAGATTATAAGGAGCTGATGGGGCCAGAGGGGCATTCAGAAACGGAGAAAAACCAGTGACGCAGGAGCTGGGTGCTTCTTTAGCATACACAAAAATAATCGTTTTAAGGGACATAATACAGCAACATTTTATGAACTGGATAGAGATCTTGAAGCTAGCAATGTCAACCATCTAGAAAAATATACTCAAATATTTACAGAAAAAAAAAAGACTGTCAGCCATCTTCATTATTTTGGAAAGAACTGAATGATTCTCATTATCAGTTTTCCAGTTTACAGTGTATTTTGAAAGAGCCAGGGTTGGGACAGTGGTAGAATAGAACACCTAGGAAACAGAAATAAGAAACTGGCAACTAAATATCTGACATAGAGGAGAATGCACAAAGGAACCCAAAGCGCAGCGTCCCAGGGCTCTTATTCCAAGTTTTCTCAGTCATACTTCAATTGCTCCAGGAGCTTCACTTAATTTATTAACATGTGTGCGCGCTAAGTCACTCCAGTTGTGTCAGACAATGTGCCGCCCCATGAACTCCAGGCTCCTCTGTCCACGGGGTTCTCCAGGCAAGATTACGGCAGTGGGCTGCCATCTCCTCCTCCAGGAGATCTTCCCAGCCCAGGGGCCAAGCGAAGTCTCTTCTGTCTCCTGCACTGTCAGGGGGGTTCTTTACTTTTAGCATAACAGTACAAAAAAATGACTGGTATTCTTCATGAAGAACCTTCTTAATTTTACTCATCCTCTGAAAAACTCTTCCTAAAATATACCGCATAATTTTCTCCCTTACATATATATTACACAGATTCTGATAAAATCTTTTATCTTTAGTGCTAAAAAAGCTAAAATACTTAAATACTCCAAGAATAAAACATAGGATCTCTTTATTCTCTAAATGATATATAAACTGCGTTCAAGTTAGTAAGTATGGTCCTCTTGATTGATGGATCTCAACATCACTCTGGATTAATGCCCAGTGACAAATACTAAGTGTAAGACTAATCACAATAATGATAAACACGCACAGAGTACTTCTTATGGTCCAATACTGGGTCATGCTCTTTGCTTGTTTTATCTTATTTCATAGTCTTAATAATTTATGCTATAGCTGAAATTATTATTCTCATTTTACAGTTGAGAAAACTGAAGCATACAAACATAAATTAATCTCTCCATGTCCCTAGTGAAAAGGGACAAGAGTATACAGTTTATGATTTCCTAATTTGTCATTTTCCGAGATAGTTGTGCAAAGTAATGTGTTAAAATAATTACGAGTTTCTGACACTGAACATGTTTAGAGAACTTAAGGTTAAGTTCAACAGATTTCACGAGGGAATTTTGAATGAATTTAACATCTTAAGGGGCACTAGGTCTCCAAGGAGAGTGAATAAAATGTAGACTACCATTCCATATATCCCACCATTATTTGATCGTGCACTCCATTTTTATTAGAGCATCTTGAAAAACTAGTTTTTCTTGGAACAAACTTGGAGAAACATTTTCCTATAAAAGTACCAAAATTGTTTGCATGCAATCATCAGTCCTTTGATATAAAGCTGTGAACATAATGTCAAAAACAACAAATTATGAAAATAATTCTATTTTTCCAAATACAGTATAGTACAGTTCCAAATACATGGTGTTATGGGTTGAGGTGTGTCCTCCAAAGAAGGCATGTTGTGATTCTAAGCCCCAGGCCATCAGCTGGAACCCATGTGATTAGTTGAGATGAGGTCACCCTGGAGCAGGGTAGGCCCTTTTTCTGATTTGACTGGGGTCCTTAAAAGACAAGGAGAGACCCAGGAAGGAGAGCGCCTCGTGAAGACACAGACACGCCGGGAAATGCCATGCGACGGCAGAGGCTACAGCTGCAGCCCAAGCGATGCCGAAGGCCGACGGCCACCGGCAGGAGCGGCGAGCCGGCGAGGAGCGACTCTACTCCGTGCACCATGGCCCTGCGACTGCCTCGACTTAACTTCTCCAGAATGGTTAGGAGAAGTCTCTGTTCTGTTAAGCCACCCAAATATTGATACCGTGATCATGGGATAAAACCTAGGATACTCAGAGCAAAGAATTGTGTAATAACTGGGCAGAGTAAATAATTTGGTAAGAGGCTTGACTGACAGTAGATATTCATGTGGTTAACTGAGATCTACTTCTTTATAATATTTTTTTAAAAAACTAAAGTAAGTAATTGAACATCTGTCTAAAATTCAATTTCTTAAGTGGAAAGCAGGGTTTCTGGCTCTCACCTTACAAGATTATCATGATGATTAGGTGGGAAACATAGTATTAATATATAGGAAGCAATGAAGACATATGATTACATTAGCTACTTTATACTAGCAAATTCTCTCCAATCCAAGACTTGATCAATTTAAAATTAATGCTATCATTTTTCTAGACAGATTGTCAATTAGTTAAATTATTTAATATGATATAAAGCTATCTGCCTGAGAATTCATGTAGGTAAATTTTACTTATTTACAGGACTTGTCCAAAGCGGAAAAAAAAAAAATCCTTTCTTCTAAGTCCTTTCTTTCAGTTATGTTCACCTTGCCATGGTTATGAGTTCCTGCTACTGCAATGTATTCATTAGTTTTGAACCTATAATGAATAGACGATGCAATAAAACATTGCCTGTATTCCATCTCAAAGTCACTCTTAGATAAATGATGCTTATTCTCTCCTCATGTTTTGCTATTTAGTACAGTAAATCTTTTAATAACAGCACCTATTACATCTCGTCAAGTCATTGCAGTCCTATAACATCAATATATAGAAGGCCCTCAAAACGGAAAATTTATTGTATAATTTACCTAAACTGACAGTGAAAAGCATGAGCACATTTAAGCGTCAGATTAAAATAATTGCTAAAATTTAACAAACTCCTATTGTGATACATTAATACTTAACTGAATTAACATGCTTAGAAAGTGGACAATTTCATGGCAATAAATTTCCCTCGTAACTGAAACTTGTAACTTTATTTCTCTTTATTGAAGTATAGTTGATTTACAATATTACATTAATTTAAGGTATACAGCATAGCGATTCGGTATTTTTACAGATCACATACAGTTAAAAGTTATTAGCGGCTAGATCCTGCGCTATAAAGTACCCCTGCTGCTTGCCTATTTTACGCACGGTGTCCACTCCTAATCTCAGACCCCTGTGCTGCCCCTACCCTCTCCCTCCTCCTCAGGGTAACCGCTAGTGTTTCTGTATCTGTGACTGTGTTTCTGTTTTGCTATATACATTAATGTTTTATTTTCTAGATTCCACATGCAAGTGGTATCATACGGTATTTGTCTTTCTCTGTCTGATTTCTTTCAGTAAGCATAATATTCTCAAGGTCCATCCACATTACTGCAAATAGCAGAAATTCACTCTTTTTTATAGCTGAGTAATCTCCATTGTGTGTACATATACAGGTATATAATATATATGCAATTATATATTACATATATGTATATACATACTTATTCATTATCTATTCATCTATTGATGGATGTTTGGGTTGCTTCTGTATCTTGGATATTATAAACAGTGCTGCTATGAACACCTGGGTGCTTGTATGTTTTTTAATTAATGGTTGTTTTTCTGGATATATACTCAGCAGTGGAACTGCTGGATGATATGGTAGTTCCTTTTTTAGTTTTAGGAGGGATGAAACTTGCAACTTTAAAAGATAAACTTTGGGGAAGACAATCCTCACCTCCTACAAACAGAAATTTATAAATATATGACCTACATCTTTATGACTTCTTGGTAATTAAAAGAAGTTGTTTTAGTCAGAGTCTTCGTGACCCCATGGACTGCGGCTCTCCAGGGTCATGGAATCTCCCAGGCGAGAATTCTGGAGTGGGCTGCCATTTCCTTCTCCAGGGGATCTTCCTGACCCGGGGAATGAACCCGTATCTCCTGCACTGAAGGTTGATTCTTTACCACTGAGCAACCAGGGAAGCCTCAATTAAAAGAAGTACTTGTCTTCAATATAGTTTTAGCCTAAAAAGTTGAACTAGTAAATTTAACACATAAAGAATACCATGAGCTATTCTAGAAAGTGCCTAAAGGACCAGATTTCTCCTAAATCAGTGCTTAAAGAGCAGTCTGGAAATCTAATTGCAGCATTGTTAAATGTGAAAAATGTCATTATGTAATCAACAGGGGTAACACATCCACAGAAAGACTATCTAAGGGAGTGGCGGGGTTAGAATAATGCCAACAGGGGTAACACATCCACAGAAAGACTATCTAAGGTAGTGGCTGGGGTTAGAATAATGCCTCCCATAAAATGTGCCGCCCCTAATCCTCAGAACCTGTGAGTCTGTCACCCTACTTGGCAAGATGGAAGAGTCCAAGAAACAACCAACACGGGCTTCTAGAAGCTGGAAGAAGCAAGGAAACAGACTGTCCACTAGAGCCTCCTGAAGAAACACAGCCCTGCTGAAACCTGAATTTTAGCCCAATGAGACCCATGTCAGGCTTCTGACTGCCAGAACTGTAAAACGCAGGGTGTTTTAAGCCAATAAGTTTGTGGTAATATGGCAAAGCAGCAATAGGGAACGAGCACGATGGTCTTCATAGAGTACGGAAAAAACACTGAGGAGGAATAAAAGAGCAGAAGGCATTTTTGTTCAGCATGACCAAAGGAAAAAGATTCTGAAATGCACTAGTTACTGGAAAGGTACACTCTTTTTGGCCAGACTTTAACAGGGTTTTAAGCAACTTGAATAAAAAATTTCATAAAACAGTATAATTCCCTTGATCTACTTCACTGCTTCCCAAGAAAGCTTTTAGTGACCAAACTGGCATCTAGGATATAAAATAAAAGAAAGTGCTCAGAATAATAAATTTAATATAAAAACGGCAGTCTCTCCACTATTTGAGCCAAAAGTAGACGATGTCTCCCCATCCTTTTGAGTCCACTTAAAAAGATGCCTCTTGTTGACAAGCTGCCTGCCTCCTCCTACCCCAGCGGCGGAGGACCAGACTGATGGCCACCCACGGCAGGGAGCCCTGCCATGACTCCTTTCTAAACCTTCACCTCACTTTTTAACTTTGACACTTCCTTAAATACACTCTAAACTATTTGAAATATTTAAAGATTCTATATTTAATAATTAGATAGCTAAATAAATATTTAAGGAACTCAGCGGAATTTATCGCAATAACTACACATATGGTTGCAAATATATTTTGAGAGCTTACTATGTACCAGGCACTATACCATGAACTGTTAAAGTTGAAATCTCTTTTAATCCTCAAAACAGTCTCTGAGGCACCGCACAGTGCAAAAACGATACTTAGAGCAGCTAAGCAACTTGTCCAAGGTCACACAATTAATAAGGAATCAGAAGTTGAATCCTTTTGTGTCTGACTGGAAAGTCCCAAGCACTAAAATGTAATCATTATAATATAACTATGCTATAGGGGGCTCGTTATGGCTTTTTACTCCCACCACAAATTGCCCCCAAGAGATATTTTTTTTAATTCTTGAATGATATCTCTACGGATTTTCCTATCATATTATCAAAATCTAACTTATGTTTCTCACAGAAACTAGAAAACAAAGCTTATTTTAAAAAGTATGAGCAAATTACAGCTCATAAACTATTACTTTAGGATAGCACTTTATTTCAAGTCTCCTTCAGTGAAACTTTAGCCTTGAAAATTATTTTAAGATAATATGTCCTATTAGTGTTATAGTATCATTTAAGAGAATACTATCTATTCTAGCAAAGTACTTCCTTGAAAGAACTTGCCACACTGTTTTATAATCATTGGGAAAATGTTTTCCTGGTTAGATTACATCCTACCTGGGGTAAAGAATGAAGGATGACTTGGGTTTGTATCCCCATTTATAGTAGATCTTGAGAAAAATCTCCCCCACGAGACCTAAAAAACTCACCAACAATGGCCACTGGAAACAGGCTTTCCTTCCCGTGGGCAGCTGGAGGCATTAGTAGAATGTATGTGTGCATGCGTGCTGAGTTGCTTCAGTCGTGTCCAGCTCTTTGTGACCCTATGGACCATAGCCCACCAGGCTCCTCTGACCATGGGATTCTCCAGGCAAGAATATTGGATTGGTTTGCCATGCCCTCTTCCAGTGGATCTTCCCGATGCAGGGAATTGAACCCGCGTCTCTTACATCTCCTGCATTGGCAGGTGGGTTCTTGACCACTAGAGGCACCTAGGAAGCCCAGTAGACTGTATATATTGTGCCTACTGTCCTAAGCAAGCTGCCTAAGGTCTGTGCGCCACTTCCCAAAACTAGAGTCTGCATACTGCAATTAGGAAGGAGAACACCAAATATCCTCTAGTTTCCTAGAAATTTTTCGGCTTCATATTTCTATTTAAAAATGGAAATGTCATCCAAAGATCCATACCTGTTTACCTGAGAAGGAGCCAGAAATCGCCACTTTGCAAGTTATTTTAAGAGAATAAGGGTAACTTGAAGCCTAGAGCCACCGAAATAGCTGAACGATCTCCCCTTTAGGCAGAGGACCATTCTGAATATTGTTTAAGATTGAATTTGACTAGAAAATAAATGAACAGTAAAGCCATTCTGTCTAGTCTGTGTCTCCTCATATCCTGAAATTTCTTTCTCACTGTAATTTAAAAAATCAAAGCAGAGTGTTTTCCAGAAAAGTCTATTATCTCTGACTGACTTGGGCAAATGCTAGACCTATCTAGAGATGACAAATATTAGTTTCCACTATATCTGTGATTTATTAAATTAGTGAATGAATAAATGAATAATGGAAATTAAGCTGATAAAGCATGTGTGGTTGGAAAAAAAAGAAAATCAATCTGAATTTGGCTTTATAAAGGCAGTATTTAATTTATCTTTGAATTCAATTTGTTTAAATGAATATAAACCACTAGACCCAAGAATAGGAAAAGCTGATTATAAATGTTAACTAAAAATATTTAATTTTCTGGGCATGATGAGCTAGATGAAGAAACACTATTTACACTAAGATAATTCTCAGAGAACTGCCAAGCAAGAAAAAACTTTTAATTTTGTGGCAAATATAGGCAAACAACGGCTGTTTGCCTGTCTAGCCATAAGTACAGTTTTGAATATGCTATTAGGTAAGTAATAACAGCAAGGCAAGGTAGGTATGCAATTGTTAAGCATTTGATTTCCAACCAAAAATCTATTATAACTAGCTATATAATCTCATGGCTACTAACTGTACTCATCTAACAAGGCTGATTCAAGTAACCACCATGTTCCAGGCCCTTTAGAGGCCCGAGGGTTACAAAGACAGATGAAGTGTGCACACTTTACTCATCAGTAAGCTCAGAATCTGGGAGATCAGACAGGTTCACGATAGCTCACCCAAACACACTCTGACGAATCAATGGTGTGAGAAAGATCCTCCCAGTGACTGTGAGGACCGTTGCTGTTTAGTCAGTAAGTCATGTGGAACTCTTTCCTGACTGCATGGACTGTAGCCCGCCAGGCTCCACCATCCATGGCACTTCCCAGGCAAGAATACTGGAGTGGGTTGCGTTTTCTTCTCCAGGGGATCTTCCAGACTCAGGGATCAAACCCGTGTTTCCTGCTTGGCAGACAGATTCTTTATCACTGGGCCACCGGGGAAGCCCATGAAGACCATTAAGGAACCTTAAATTCTGCCCTCACACTGGCAGAAACTGGGGAAAGCTTCATAGCGCAGGCCGCCAAAGCATCTGGCTAGAAAGGAAGGCAATGGAAAGAGGACATCCCTGAAGAGATGGCAGCAGCGTGAGCAAGCACAAGGGTGAAACTAATCAGTAGCGCTATAGAGAGTGAGCAGATGGATGCGGCCAGTACACAGGCATTGGAAACAGCAAAAAATAAGACCCAGTGGCAGAATAGTTGAAATTTTTGAGGCAATACAATGTGGAGCGTAACATTATCCATTCATATATCTTTCTGACCAGTTAGAACTTATAATAGATGGTCCAACATTATTTGTTTTGGATTCTTACGGTTAAGCAAAGGGTCGGATTGATGTCAGCAGGCAAGGAGGAAGCTGGTCGAGGATCAGGGGATTATTTTTAGAAGCTTTTAGAGAAGATTAAGGCAGTGGGTCAGGAAATGGAGAGAAGAGGAAAGAATAAAACAGACATAGCTCAACAACTGCAAGGCCATTCCTGTGGTCAAGGCATGGTCTGCGGGCTCAGACAGGCCTTTGTCAGAATTACAGCTCCCCAGTGACAAGCCTGTTACCTTCTGCCAGTCATACTAACCTCTTCAAGCTCAGTGTCCTCATCCGCAAAACGGTTAAAAAGCAAACGCTGTGTATCGCCTAAGGTTAAGTAAGACCACACACACAGAAAGTTATCAAAAGAGGGCAATTATTACTGTAAGTTTTAAATGCACGCTTTACCAGTTTGTTCACCTGACAACCACCCTGCATATACCCAAATGTGGCTGTGTTTAATAAGAACTGGAATTATTTTATTAACATTATCCTCAAACATTCTAACATACTACATTCAAATAAACTTAACTAATCAAAAAAATGAGTTAGGAATTCTGGAAAATGATGGCAGCTATGGAAACATAATTTTGCATCTTCGGAATATCCATATGAAAACACAGAAAGTCACTACACTGCAAAATCCAAGAACCCTGGACAACATTTAACAAAGATGGGTGACAAGATGCTCTGCAAAGCCCCAGAATATCAGTGAATAGTTTCAAACCACTAACAGCCACGAGACCTTTCCGGTATCATTATTTGTGAAAAGGAAACAGAAGGGATCAACAGCACCTACGAGTGCCGCTGGCATGCTTTAGGACCTGCAGCTGAGAGGAGGGGGTTCCCCACGCCCGTGGTGTCCCGTGGGGAAGGACGACAGGGCTGGACTCGTTTAACGCGCGTGACTTCTAAACAGTCAGACTGGCTTCCTGAGCTGGACTGCACACCAAGGAGAAACCACCGGGAAAGGCATCAAAGTGCAGGAGAAGAGAGACAAGAGCGGGACAAAAGGAGAAAACTCAGAGAAGACAGCTTGGGAACCAAACCAGGAAATATCAGAAAGCAAGGCACCAGATTATTTAAAGCTATGCAAAAACAACGGACTGTGGGGAAATCTACCAAATTACCCAGGTTCTTTAGTAGATAAATTGTAGGTGTGGGGGGGGGAGGGAGCGGAGGAAGAATGATGACTTTCAGGCATCACTTGAAGATTAGAGAATTAAAAAACCCTCATCCCCAATGTTAAATAAAAGATGACACTATGATCATGGCATCTGGTCCTATCACTTCATGGCAAATAGATGGAGAAACAATAGAAACAGTGACTTTATCTTTGGGGGCTCCAAAATCACTGCAGATGGTGACTGCAACCATGAAATTAAAAGACGCTTGTTCCTTGGAAAAAACTATGACCAACCTAGGTATCATATTGAAAAGCAGAGACATTACTTTGCCAACAAAGGTCCATCTAGTCAAGGCTATGGTTTTTCCAGCAGTCATGTATGGACGTGAGAGTTGGACTATAAAGAAAGCTGACTGCCGAAGAACTGATGCTTTTAAACTGTGGTGTTGGAGAAGACTCTTGAAGAGTCCCTTGGACTGCAAGGAGAGCTAACCAGTCCATCCTAAAGGAGATCAGTCCTGAATATTCATTGGAAGGACTGATGCTGAAGCTGAAACTCCAAAACTTTGGCCACCTGATGTGAAGAACTAACTCCTTGGAAAAGACCTTGATGCTGGGAAACACTGAAGGCAGGAGGAGAAGGGGACAACAGAGGATGAGATAATTGGGTGGCATCACCATTGATCACCATCACTTACTCAGTCTGAGTAAGCTACGGGAGTTGGTGATGGACAGGGGAGCCTGGCATGCTGCAGTCCATGGGGTCACAAAGAGTTGGACATGACTAAGCAACTGAACTGACTGATGGATGTCTTAGTTCAGTTGGGCTGCAATAATGTTGGCAAAGAATCTGCCTGTAATGCAGGAGATGTGGTTCAAATTCTGGGTTGGGAAGATTTCCTGGAAAAGGAAATGGCAATCCACTCCATATTCTTGCCTGGAAAATCCCATGGACAGAGGAGCCTGGTGGGCTACAGTCCATGAATCACAAAGAGTTGGACACGACTTAGCAACTAAACCACAACCACCAATGGAATACCATAGCTTGGGTAGTTTATAACCAACAGAAATTTATTTCATGCAAGTCTGGAGGCTGGGAAGTCCAAGATCAAGGTGCTGACAGATTCAGTGTCTGGTAAACATCTGCTTCTCGTTCATAGATATCACTGTGTTCTCACATGCTAGAGGGGGTGCCAAAGCACCCTGAGGTCTCTTTGATAAGAACAATAATCTAATTCACGAGAACTCTACCTTCATGACCTTATCACCTCCCAAGTGGCAATATCATCACATTGGGCATTAGGATTCAATACATAAGGGAACCCAAAGATTCAGTCTATAGCAATAAATAAGTAGCAAGTTGACAACTTGAACTTAACTGAATTGCTAAGGTCACAGGGCAACCAAGGGGGCCAGAATGTGAGGAGAGTCAGGTGCCTGCAAGAAGAGACTAAAGATAAGCAGCAATTTGTCTGAGGTATAACTGGACACTGATAAGAAGAGATCAAGGTTGGCAAACTTTTTCTTCACGGCGCCAGACAGCAAATGTTTTCAGCTTTGGAGGCCACAAGACTGGGTCACAGCTACTCAGCTATGTTAAAAACAGACATAGCCAATTGGTAAATGAATGAGCATGAAGGTGTCCCAATCACAGGGATGCTTATTTACCAAAAAATGAAAAAAAAAAAAAAAAATCACAGGGGCTATGGTTTGTTTCCCCTGGGCTGGATGTGTGGCCTATTGCTTGAGACTGGGGGTGCCTTGGCAAGAAAGTAGCAAGAAAGTCAAGTCCCCGGGAGCCGCAAACAGAGCATTCACATGCTCTTCCCAGGCTTCTCCCCCAGGTGTTCAGAGAAAATATCAGGAAAATCCTGAGAAAGTCTCTCCCATGAAATAAAACTAACAATTCAGGTAATACTTTAGAGTTGTAAGGGAAAATTATAAAACTGTTGGGAAACTAATTAAAAGAAGTCAGAAAATGAAGGCCCTAAAGGAATTATAATTGGTGGCTGAGATAGTAAAGAATTATCCCGCAATGCAGGAGACCCAGATTCGATCCCTGGGTCAGGAAGATCCCCTGGAGAAGGGAATGGCTAGTCACTCCAGTATCCTTGCTTGGAGGATTCCATGGACAGAGATGCCTGGCGGGCTACAGTCTGTGGGGTCACAGAGAGGTGGACACGACTGAGCAACTAATGCTTTCACTTTCACTTTGAAGTGAAGTGAAAGTTGCTCAGTCGTGTCCAACTCTTTGCGATCCCATGAACTGTATAGTCCCTGGAATTCTCCAGGCCAGAATACTGGAGTGGGTAGCCTTTCCCTTCTCCAGGGGATCTTCCCAACCCAAGGATCAAACCCAGGTCTCCCTCATTGCAGGTGGATTCTTGACCAGCTGAGCCACAAGGGAAGCCCAAGAATACTGGAGTGGGCACGCTGCCCCTCCTCCAGGGGATCTTCCCAACCCAGGAATTGAACCCGGGTCTCCTGCATTGCAGGCAGATTCTTTACCACCTGAGCTATGAGGGAAGCCCTTAGGACACTAACTAAAAGTGAGAAAATGAAGGCTATAAAGGAATTGTAAGTTAATAGTTTAAAATAGAGCAGGATTAGTGGTCTTCAGTCCCTAGGATGAACCAGAGACAAATATAAGCTGCTTTTTAGGAGGAGGTGGGGAAAGATGATAGGCAGTGAATTTCCAAGAGAAAGGCAAAGAACTTAGAGAATCCCTTCCTGAAGGTGTTTTTAAAATTGGTTTCTTTTTTTTTTTTTCATTTTATTGTTTTGTTAACTCAGACTACTGATAGAACATAAGTGAGTTTTCCTCAAAGCAAATTTTTTTCATATCTTGTGGTTTTATAATATTTACTAAGTATGACACACAGTACATATTGCCTTCCAAAGAACAGAACAAATTTCTCAAGGTAAGACTTTGGAGAGCACCTCTCCAAGGAGATTCACAAAAGTTCAATCACAACACATTCATGATAGAGATGTCATATGACTCCCTTATCCCTACCTAGCATTTGGAATAGATAAAATCTTTGGAAATTATGGGGAAAAAACATGCCACATCTGTTTCAGATGTTTCAATATTTGATGTAGCTACTACTGGGAGAAAGCCCAGAATTCTTACAATATGGAAAAAAGTCACAAAGGCTTATTCATAATAATGTTTATGGTTTCCAATTTTAACTATGGATCCTCTCTTTTTCTTTATATAAATTATTCTGTGCTTAATAGCAATTACATAATCTGGGCATGGGCATTAATTAACTGCTCCTAAAATATGTGCCATTCATTCTTACTTCTGTTACTTAGCAGTATCTTTCTGAATGTCTATGCCTGACGTGACACATTGTGTTCCTTAGTGGTGAAATAAAAACCTCAAACTTGGCATTCATATCTTTAACTTAGAAGTTTAACCCTCCTTAGTTTTCCTGTCTACTTATTAGCCATTTAGTTGCTGATAAAACTCCTCTCTCCAAGAAAACAATAAAAAAATATTGAATTTAAATCTATCAAACTTTGTTATTGGAAAGAAGGTCTTATAATTTAGGATTTAATGTGCTTGTAATACAAGATTCTTTCCTCCATTATCAATTGTTGGAGTGAGCACCTTTGAAATGTATTAATCAGTGTGATTTTCAATCTGGGTATGTAGGAGGGAGGTGAAGAGACAGGACCAACCTCATAGCCAAGGACCTATATTCAAATACTTTGGAGAATAGATATTGTTTAAAGGAGCTCCCTCCAAAATTTTATTTGGAGATGGATCTTGCTAGGATTCATCCTAACTGCATCACCTATGAGGTGTTTGTCCCTGGGGAGGTGGCTGAATCATGCTGAGCCTCAATTTACAGGGTAGTAGATGAATTGATGGTTTTGAACTGTGGTGTTACAGAAGACTCTTGAGAGTCCCTTGGACTGCAAGGAGATCCAACCAGTCCAACCTACAGGAGATCAGTTCTGAGTGTTCACTGGAAGGACTGAAGTTGAAGCTGAAACTCCAATGCTTTGGCCACCTCATAGTGGAGCAGACTCTTGAGAGTCCCTTGGACTGCAAGGAGATCCAACCAGTCCATCCTAAAGGGGATCAGTCCTGGGTGTTCATTGGAAGGACTGAAGTTGAAGCTGAAACTCCAATACTTTGGCCACCTCATACGAAGAGTTGACTCATTGGAAAAGACCCTGATGCTGGGAGGGATTGGGGGCAGGAGGAGAAGGGGATGACAGAGGATGAGATGGCTGGATGGCATCACCGACTCGATGAACATGGGTTTGAGGAAACTCTGGGAGTTGGTGATGGACAGGGAGGCCTGGCATGCTGTGATTTATGGGGTCGCAGAGTCGGACATGACTGAGCGACTGAACCAAACTGAGAATGAAAACATTCTCTTCACAGGGCCATGAGGAAGAATAAATGAAGTAACATAAAGAGCTTAGGAGTCCTTTATAAACAAGTACATGGTCCCTGGTACTTGGTTTATATCCAGCAAATATTCCTTTCCACTACCTCAGCCCAAAGGCATAGCGATGTGGGTGCTGGTGGTGTTTCTGACCAGGAGAGAGACCGACCCTTCCGCTACTCACTATTTCACCAACCAGAAATTTGCCTGCTTCAGTTTCCAGGGTAAATTTTAACACTGATCTAAGTCAGTGGTTCTCAACAAGGGCAGTTTGCCCCTAAGGATATTTGGCAGTATCTGGGGACATTTTCAACAGTCACAACTGGGAGAGTGGAACAGTAGGGTATGCTGGTGACATCTGTTAGATAGAGACAAGCAACGCTACACAAGAATTATTGGACCCAAATGTCAAAAGTACTGAAGTTGCAAAACCCTGACCTGAATTAGTGAAGTTGGCACACTCACACTGTTTGTTCAGTGACTGCCCATTACACAGAGCAGGCTACATGTCTTTCCACTCTTCAGCAATTTTTGAAGTAAGTAATTTCAACACTCTGGACACAAAGTATTCCATTAGTAAAACAGCTATGCTGTTAATTATTTTGTGAATTGTCAAGACATCAGTGAAACAAGAGCTTCTCTGCAGTTCATTAATTGACACAGCTGTGATTCCAGAGAAAGTCTACATTCTGTCTGCTCAATAAAAAGTGACCCAATTCCTCTGTTAATTTAAGCTGGAAAAAGTTCTTGAGAATGATCCACAAGAGACAATGAACTTCATCTCCCTTTAAAGGCAAAAGCAAGAGTTCTTTAGACAAATGGAGGGTAGAAAGTTAGCAGGGAAAACAAGTAAGTAATAAATGTACCATGAGATTATTATTTATATAAATCAACAATAATGGAGAAATTATAAGTTTTTTAATCCCACTAGATATGAACAACATAAGAGTCCTGTAATCAGCATATCCATACACCTTCTATATATTCTTAAGTTTTATCCTAAAGAAAGTTTTAATTTCTTCCATAGGTATTAGTGAGACTTCTGAATAATCCTTGGGACTTGACTTAATAGTAAAATTCACTCAGAGAGAGCTCACACAATTTCAGATGCTGATGGTAAAAACAATATATGTGGTATAATGTCATACTGAAATATGCCCCAAAAAGTAGCACTAATACAGTTTCTATAGGTTTTTTTCTAACACAATCCATTTTTGAACCAGCCAAATGGGTTCCAGTTTGATTTTATGCAATAACCACTGTCTACCCTTCATACCTAGATAAGTACTATTAAACAATGTGGGCTGGCCAATCTTTTCTAAAGACATATCTATGGCCTTAAGGAGACTCTTCTGGGTCCCCCACCAACTTCCCCAACAAGTACACTGGTCATTCACCAGCCTAACTACTTACCTACATTTGTCTCAACAGGCAGTAGCAGCTATTAAGAGTGTTACCTAAATGTCCCCACTCCCAGCCCATCATTCTCAGGGTTCTTTCCACTATATGACCCTGCTTTTCTACATAATTAGATAGACTCCCACATACACACAACATATATAGCCATTTTCCCTTCTTTGTCAATATGTTCTATCTCTACACTGACAAGCAAAAGTCAGTACAAAAGGATGAGAAATCTGGAGCAGAATAATACTTTTTACAAAAAAAGTAAAAGACTCTTAAATACTGTTTGGGCAAAGTCAATTGAAAGCAATTTTGATATGATTGTGTGAGGCTGTTCCTCAATTATAATTTAGATTTGTCCACCAAAAATAAATTTAGTAATTGCTTCTAACTTTAGCCCTGAAAAGCTAACTAAACACATAGTCATATTATTTAAAATACTCCAAAAAGACAACCCCCAAATTAAGCTATGGAAATGATATCTACTTCTGGTAATTTAATCATAGAGAACATCTACCATAGCATCTGTTATAATAATATTAAGAAACATTTCATTGTTATTCTTTTTTGAGTCCATTGTTATAGATTGAACTGTATCTCTCCAAAATTCACATGACAAAGTCCTAACCCCTAATACCTTATAATGTGACTATATTGGAGATGTAAGGTTTTTAAAGAGATAAAGTTGAATAAGTAAATGGGGGGCCCCGAATCTGATATGACCAGTGTCCTTATTAGAAGAGGGGGTTAGGATGCAGACATGCTAGAGCGAAGACCGTGTGGATAAACAGAAGTCAGCCATCTAAAGCCAAGGAGAAAGGCCTTGAAGAAATCAGCGACCTCAGTGACCCCAGCCAACACCGTGGTCTCGGGCTTCTCGCCTCCAGAACTGAAAACACACGTCCAGTTTTTAAGCCGCCAGACCTGTGGCACTCTGTTGTGGCAGCTCCAGACATGAATATGCCCAAAAGCCTAAACATCCAGATTTTTAAGAAGTGTTTACAACAGAAGGAAAAAAACCCTACTTATTATAGATTAGTTCCACAATTAAGGGTGATTTACTAGTTTTGGTCTATCTGCCTCTGGAAGAACAGAAGGAAATGGAGCCGATACTGAGGTCAGCCAGTCTTCTGCTCCTCTGGATGGTGAGAATCACACACTCAGGTTTACATTAGGTCTGATCAACACTTAGCTTTGCATTCATAAACATACAGTGATATTTCATTTTGGCTTGGAAACAAAAAGGTTTTATCAATGAAAGGTAAGTAAAACACACTAAGGGGTTTAGCATGGATTTTCACCATTTAGTCCTCAGCACCTGGAACTATTCTGGACATTATCATTGCTTATCAATAGTTAAACAATTTATAAGCATTGCTTACTGAACATTTATGCAGAGTACATATGACATGCCAGGCTGGATGAAGCACAAGCTGGAATCAAGACTGCTAGGAGAAATATCAATGACCTCAGTTATGCAGATGACACCACCTTTATGGCAGAAAGGGAAGAGGAACTAAAAAGCCTAGATGAAAGTGAAAGAGGAGAGTGGAAAAGTTGGTTTAAAGCTTAACATTCAGAAAACTAAGATCATGGCATCTGGTCCCATCAGTTCACGGCAAATCAATGGGGAAACAGTGACAGACTTTATTTTCTTGAGCTCCAAAATCACGATGGTGACTGCAGCCATGAAATTAAAAGATGCTCACTCCTTGGAAGAAAAGCTATATTAAAAAGCAGAGATATTACTTTGCCGACAATGGTCCATCTAGTCAAAGCTATGATTTTTCCAGTGGTCATGTATGGATGTTATAGTTGGTCCATAAAGAAAACTGAGTGCTGAAGAATTGATGCCTTCAAACTGTGGTGTTGGAGAAGACTCTTGAGAGTCCCTTGGACTGCAAGGAGATCAATCCAGTCAATCTGAAAGGAAATCAACCCTGAATATTCACTGGAAGGACTAATGCTGAAGCTGAAGCTCCAATACTTTGGCCACCTGATGCGAACAGCCAACTCATTGGAAAAGACCCTGATGCTAGGAAAGACTAAAGGCAGGAGGAGAAGGGGAAGACAGAGGATGAGATGATTAGATGGCATCACCGACTCAATGGACAGCAAGCTCTGGGAGATGGTGATGGAGAGGGAAGACTGGCATGCTGCAATCCATGGGGGTCGCAAAGAGTTGGACACAACTGAGTGACTGAACTGAACTGAACAGTTTAGGTCTTGATTATAACAATGGGTAAAACCTGAGAGTCTGAACATTTACGGCCTTTACATGTTAGAGGGTGAGCCACTCTCAGCAAAGCTATGTTATACATGGAATTTCTTTTTCATACACAAAGTTCTGCATTTACTCCATGTTCCTCTCACCTATCTTTCCCTCCATTTCCCTTATTCAGATATAAAATGCTCTTAATGTTCTTTCTTCCTTCTATCTTTATTAAAAACATTTTCTTTAAGACAGTATCATATCTATATCTATAATCTAGTAGTTAGAAATATTTATTAGCTACCAATTTTTAATAACTTCAATTTAAGTTAAACTATAAAAATATAAGCTGAAAGTGAACAGTTTACAAAATTAAAAGTTATTCAAAAATCCTACAACCTAGTAATAACTAAGGGCATTTCCTTCTAGGCTTTTAAATGCCTGAACACTGACTTGCATCTTTTTTTAATATAATTATCAGCATTCTATGATACAGATCTCTGTCCTATTTTTTAACATATTATTTTAGCAAGACCATCATTTTTCTCAGTACCCACTTGTTTATAATTAGGGAAGTTCTTAAACACGAATCTGGAAAGAATATTCTCAGGCACCACTCCCCAGAGATTCTAACTCAGTAGGAAACAAATATTCTAGTTTAAGCAACGTCCCAGGTGCTATTGCAGTTCCTGAGATTATCACAGCATTACGGGTTGCTTTACGCATCCTGAAGGAAGCTACCAGTTGCACCAACTGCTCACTTATCAGCATCCCTCAGTAGCTCTGCTGTTCTTCAGAGCGCCCACACTGAGAATCCGCAAGCCTGGATGAGTCCCATCATCTACCCTTGCTACTTCTGCACCCACATCAGAGCCCACCCCCAACATGCAATTTGTTACCACTATGATTTATAATTTTCTTTAATTATCTTTCAAATCACTAATGAGCTCCTAACTTGGTAAATCTAATTGATGTTTTCAGTCTTAATAGATGGTCAACCCTCTGAAGCACTTATACCGTTCTGTTTAAAAACTCATTCCCTAGTGACACAGCAGATAAGAATCTGCCTGCCAATGCAGGGCACGTGGGTTCGATCCTGGTCAGGGAAGATTCCACATGTCGTGGAGCAACTAAGCCCGTGAGCACAACTACTGAGGCCACACGCCGCTCTTGCTGAAGCCCACACACCCGAGAATCCGTGCTCTGCAATGAGAGGAGCCAGGGCGATGAGAAGGCCCATGCACACAGCAGGGCAGACAGCACCCGCACAGCTAGAGAAGGCCGCGCACAGCGCGAAGACCCAGTGTGACCACAAAGTCAATAAGCAAAACACATTGTAACTCACTTTGTGTGTGTGCTGAAAACTTGTTTTTCCCATAGACGCCACGACCACCTTTCTCTCTCAAAATGCCACTGTTCCACTGGCCTTTCCCAATGCTGTTCACATGCCCCTCTATCAGCCTACTCCTTCAACAGCCTCAGCACAGTTCTCTTCCTCTCCTAATTAACTGACCATTTCTCTAATCTCTAGTTCCTGCATTCTGAGATGTTTCCACTTGAAAATTACAGATGCCTCAAATGCAACAGGTCTAAAGCTGGTCTGATCATCTTCTTAGGCACGGCCTCACTCCCCCAGTATGCGCTCTCGGTCATGCCATCACCAACTGGAGTCCTCCCCTGCATGTCTCTGACCCTCCTCCCTACATCCAACAGGTCAAAACATTTGAACAAAGACACACAATCAAAGCATCGCGTTGGATGCCCATGAAACAGATCAGAGTATTAAGTTTTACTGACAATTTAAAGAACAGACAGGCTGAGACGAAACCAAGAGTGGTCTGGGACATCCCAAATCACTGCTTCATTCCTTCTTTCCCACACAGAACAGTCACTCTTAGGCCCAGGATGATCACTGAGGAATTTAAGGGAAGTTTTATGGGGTTCCCACACAAACAAGGACAGGCAAATCTTCCATATTTTATATACTCAGAAAAATGAATAGCCCATTTGGTATCCTCCAGGGATCTATGCCCATTTAGACTTTTCCATTTCCTATATAGACTTTGTACTTATTCACTGTAACTCATCCCTCAGGGTCATCTGGTAAAGACATTTACTAGATATCTTTTCTTCCTAGAAAGATCACTCATGTATTTACTTGGAGAGCCAGTTGACAAGGAGATCAAACCAAGTCAGCTGCCTTCTTTTCTTTCTCCCAAGGCATCCTCCTGGTAAAGGAGAAAAATGAATCATTGGAAAGCTGCCAGATGCTTTAGCTCTTTGCTTTAGCCCAAAGTTCAATTGACTATGCTACTTCCATACAACAGAATGTATCTCTTACTCCCCATCTCTACTGGAGCACATCAGTTTATCCCTAGCCTGAACCTTTACCATAACCACTAACTAACTAAGTAACTTCAATTTCCCCGATTCTATGTCTCACTCTTTTGCCATAGTTCCTTTTTGAAAATGCATATTTAGCCATGTCCTTTTCTGGTTTAATATCCTATGGCTAACATAAAATGTACAGCAACATCCTTCCATTGCCTAGACTTCCAAATTTTTCCCCCAACATGTTTCTTGATATCCAGCCAGACCAACCTATTCTCTAATACTTCATGCCTACCCAACAAAGCCCCCAAACTCTCACATGGATGCATGCTGTTCAGCCAATACTTCTCAATGCTATCTTTTCTCAAATGCCCTTCCTGAAACAACCCCCACCTCCCCCGCACTGAGTTCAGGTAATAGCCACTTCCTCTGTATTGTCACTATTCTTTATAAATAATAAGTAATACAGTACACTTTCAATAACCAACAACCTTGACTTCAAATAAGACGCTATGCCACGTGTTTTATTTGCATCAGACAATTTAATTCCCAAAGCACCCTCTGAAATATGTACTATTATTCCAATAATCTACAAAAGAGGAAACCATGGTTTGGATACAAAAAAGATTTACCCAGAGTCACACGGTTATTAATGAAAAGAGTCTGAATACGAATGCAGCTCTGGTTTACTCCAGAGCCTTCCTCCTTAAGGCCAGTTTGGGTATGGCTCTACTCACCCAGCCCACTCCAGTACTCTTGCCTGGAAAATCCCATGGGCAGAGCAGCCTAATGGGCTACAGTCCATGGGCTCGCAGAGTCGGACACGGCTGAGCAACTAAAACAACTCACTCATCACACAGCTTCCCGGACCATATCAACAGACTTTTGCTAAGTGAGCATTTAGTGCCACACATAGCGTGAGACTTCACTGAATAAAGCGTGGAAAATAAGTCTAATTTTAAAAATCACCTTCTGTAACTAAAGTCATCACCAGCTTTAATTTCGTTTAAGAAACCAAACTAGTATATACCACTCTTAACGACAGAATGTCAAACAGTGTGAGGCTTCATCTCATAAGGAAAGGAGAATAGATTTAATGTGAAATTATCCCCTTAACTTGATGGGCAAAAAAAATCTGCATCAGGTTTAACAGTTAATTTCTCTGGCAATTTAAAGTCACCTAGTAATTCCCATCAGTCATGGGCTTTTGAAGGATTATCTATTACATTGTACGGGCATTACTATTGCTAGAGCCTTTTTTACATCCGCCCTATATCTTGCACTTTAGTGACTTAAATTCACAATCCGATGCCAGGCAAAAGTTATTCATCTGGCACGTAGCTAGGGTGGAACCCTCAGCTTGCGTCGTACGTGATGTGGAAAATGAGACGGTGTCTCTACCAGCTTCCTCCTCATAGCTTACCTCGAAGCCATCTATATGTTGTTACTACTGCCTCAGTTTATACACGGCAATTCAACTGAGGTGCTGAAAACACTTGACAGGGATCATCCCATCCATGCTCACACCATTCCTCGATGAGAGATGGGAAAATAATCTCCAAGTATTTAAGTGGTTTTCCTGCAATCAATAACTACAAAGTGACAGAGGCAAAAGATCAGCCAAGATCCAGTGATTTTCTCTAATCTTTGCCAGAATCCACACATATGTCAACATTACTAAATGGTAGATGTCTAACAATTCAGCATATTTTCATTTAATCTAGACTCTAACATGTATATTTTGAAACTACATGCTTCTACTATAGATACATATACACATATGCACATATATACACATACAAATATATATACACATATACACTATATGTATATATAGATATATATATATACACACACACACGTGTATCTTTTCTGTGGGTATTTTTCTTATTATCCAGTATTCCTATACTTGTTCTTCATTGACAACTTACACTGAAATGATGACATTAAAATTACTAGTCTCATTTCTATCATACACACTTAGTATATAAAAGAATTCCCATAAGGGGAGTTATGCAATGATGTCTCTGCAGAGATAAGATGAATATGTATACATATGTAGGCACTTTGACAAAAAGAGAAAGTCTTTCATTTGTGCTTCTTAAAGATAAGTGAGGCGCAGCTGGTAGAGAATATGGATGGATCTGCTGTGTACTAGCAGGAAAAGCCTAGACAGATGGACACCACGGAATTTCCTGACTCCACTCAGATGGGATTCTAGATGTAATCCTATTGCCTGACTCAGTCGTCCTCCTACAGACTTTCACGCAGAAGGCAGAGGAGGCAGGGAGCAGGGCATCACGGTTTTGCAGGGGAAGCTGTCTGCAGCTATGCTGGCAGATTCTTACTCTCAGTTCCCTGATTGTGGCAAAGGCAGAAGCCCCATAGTTGGCCAGTCCCCCAGAGTGATTTAAAGTCTTCCTTTCTGAGATTTATTTCTTCCATCCTTCCTATGTTTCTATGAGATGTGTATATCCCTAATAAATCCCTTTCACCTCAAACTAACGAGTGCATTTGTTTTTAGGGAGTTGATGAGTATGATTTGGAATAGAGACTGTGGCTCTTGTTGTAATAGTTTAGTTCAGTTCAGTCACTCAGTCGTGTCTGACTCATTGTGATCCCATGAACCGCAGCACACCAGGACTCCCTGTCCATAATCAACTGCTGCAGTCCACCCAAACCCATGTCCATTGAGTTGGTGATGCCATCCAGCCATCTCATCCTCTGTCGTCCCCTCTCCTCATGCCCCCAATCCCTCCCAGCATCAGGGTCTTTTCCAATGAGTCAACACTTCACATAAGGTGGCCAAAGTATTGGAGTTTCAGCTTCAGCATCAGTCCTTCCAATGGACACCCAGGACTGGTCTCCTTTAGGATGGACTGGTTGGATCTCCTTGCAGTCCAAGGAACTCTCAAGAGTCTTCTCCAACACCACAGTTCAAAAGCATCAATTCTTTGTTGCTCAGCTTTCCTTATAGTCCAGCTCTCACATCCACACATGACCCCTGGAAAAACCATAGCCTTGACTAGACGGACCTTAGCAGGAGCACTGCTCTTTCATACAAGGGTGACTGCGCCGCTGACAAAGCTGGCACCATTCACCTAGACCATCGATTTAAGAGAGGGGGAAGTGAGTGATTCGCACAGGTCACAAATTAAAGAGTCTTCAGGCCTAAAAACGACATGGCACGAGATTTCTGTTGTTCTTAATTCACTCATGAACCTGACCAAAACTGAAGTTCAATTTTGAAGCAATCTTTTGCCCAAGAAACTGCAAGATTGGCCAGCAATAACCTGCTTGGCCTATTTAACCGTAAAGCAACCCGCAAGCCCCCGAATCCAGAGTCAGAAAATGAGCTGTGAAATCTTAGCAGCTACAAAGAGGATGTGCTGCCAACATCTGCCTCAGTTGGGCCACAGAGGACAATTAAAAGGAAAGAATTCCCAGAAGGTAAAGGAAGAACCATAAAGGAGAGCAGGTGAGGAAGGGAACATCACTCAACAGCAGAAGCAGGTGCTGCCAGCCGGGTTTAACAAGGAATTTGCTCTGTTGCTAGTAACGGCAGTCTCTGCTGTCTGCTGTGTGTGGTGTCTCCTATTCTCCCATTTTTAGAGCAAAAGCTTTCATTGAAGTCATCCTACTCCTATTTGAGATTGTTTATTGAATGCACTGAGGACAAATAACATTCATTAATGTATTAACTTACAGGTGACCATTCCACAAGGAAATCACATTCGGACCTCATACAATGTACTGTACATAACCCAAAGATGGAGGCATGGCTGATGAGAGTTTGGGTTGCCCTTTAGGGAGAAAAGTTGGGAAAATATTCACTTGCACGAAAGGCAATTTCAGCATGTTAAGGAGGACCGTGTGTTGCTCATGCTATTACCATGGTTGGAATTTTAATAGAAAAAGAAGGTGGCCAAAGGGATAGACTGAAATGGATCCTCCTGACCAGTTCACTCAAGGTCTTTTCAATGCACTTCTAATCTACAATGACTGAAGAGCTAACAAGTGCATTTCCAACATCAGTAATTAGAGCAATGACATTTACAACAACAATGAAGTATCATTTGGCAGTCAAGTGGTTAGGACTCCATGCTTTCACTGCGAGGCTGTGGTTTGATTCCTGATTGGGTGACTAATATCCTACAAGCCGAGTGGCATGGCCAAAAAGAAAAGGAAGAAATGAAAATAAATTCATTAGAAAGGTTGTTATGAGGATGAATTGTAAAAACTGAATGGTTCACATTTCCTGTGCTGTGTACACTCACTCACTTCAGTCGTGTCCAACTCTTTGCGAGCCAATGGACTCTTCTGTCCATGGGATTCTCCAGGCTCTTTTGTCCATGGGATTCTCCAGGCAAGAATACTGGAGTGCACAGCCATTCTCTTCTCCAGGGAAATCTTCCCAACCCAGGGATCGAACCCAGATCTCCTGCATTGCAGGCGGATTTGTTACCAGCTGATACACCAGGAATCCGTTTACATATACATATATGCCTTCTTTTTTATTATTTTAACTGGTGGCTCAGCAGTAAAGAATCTACCTGCAATGCAGGAAACACAGGAGACATAGGTTTGATCCCTGGGTTGGGAAGATCCCCTGTATGAGGGTGTGGCAACCCACTCCAGTATTCTTGCCTGGAAAATTCCATGGACAGAGGAGCCCGGCAAGCTACAGTCCATAGCACTGCAGAGTCGGACACAACTGAGAAAGTTTCACACACGTAACTGATCCACTTTGTTGTACAGCAGAAATTAACACAACATTGTAAAGCAACTATACTCTGATAAAAATCAATGGACAAATAAAGAATTAGGCTTAAAACAGACCAGTGTTGATAATGTACCATAAAGATTTACTGTTTCTGTTTTTAAAGCTACATTTCCTAGACTCTCTTGTAGCCAGAGTTCCATGCGTGATTCAGCTTGCTCAACCAGACACTCTTCAACTGCGGTACAACGGGAGACAGGCAGTTTCCCGGTGATCTTACTTTGCCGTGCATCCTTGGCGGCCCGGATGGTAAAGAATCTGCCTGCAGTGTGGCAGACCTAGGTTCCACCCCCGGGTTGGGAAGATCCCCTGGAGGAGGGCATGGCAGCCCACTCCAGTAGTCCTGCTTGGAGAATCCCCATGGACAGAGGAGCCTGGTGGGCTACAGTCCATGGGGTCGCAAAAAGCCAGACATGACTAGTGAGTAGGCACAGCAGATTGTGTGTGGCTAGGCATGGCAGATTGTGCGGCTGGATGCTGCAGCTACGAGGCAGTTGCCACATTCTGAACTCCCACATCACTGCAAGGCAGAAACACCTTAGCAGCCCTGTTCTGTGGTGTGGTTGGGAATTCCTGGAAGCTTAGACATCCCAGCGATCTATGTGCTATTGATATCATACTTAATACATTTTCCGGTATAAATTATCTAGAATGGAGTGTGCTGTCTACCACTAAGATCTCTGAAAAATACAGGGAATTTAGCATTTAGCAAACTTTTCCCAGATGTTTTACAAGATAAAGAGTTTAAAATTACTCTGGTACTTTGCTAGAGCTGCCATAACAAAATACCAGAAACTGGGTGACTTAAACAACAAAAATGTATTGTCTCATAGTTCTCACAGCTAGATGTCTGAGGTCAAGGTATTAGAAGCTTTGGCTCTCCCTGAGAGATATGAGCAAGAATCTGCCATGCTTCTATCCCCACTTCTGTTGGTTTCTTGACAGTCTTAGCATCCCTCTCGTCGTAGATGCATCAGTGTGATCTCCGCCTTTACGCTCACGAGCTGTTCTCTCAGTGTGCATGGACACTTATATCTCTATATCCAAAATTTCTCCTTTTCATAAGGACACCAGTCATATTGGATTCAGTTCAGTTTAGTCGCTCAGTCGTGTCTGACTCTTTGGGACCCCATGAACCACAGCACGCCAGGCCTCCCTATCCATCACCAACTCCCAGAATCCACCCAAACTCATGTCCATCGAGTCAGTGATGCCATCCAACTATCTCATCCTCTGTCATCCCCTTCTCCTCCTGCCCTAAATCTTTTCCAGCATCAAGGTCTTTTGGATTAGATCCACTCTAATGACCTCATTCTAAAGTGATTACCTTCATGAAGACCTTGTTTCCATATAAGGTCACATTCTGAAGTGCTGATGGTTAAGGAATCAATATATCTTTGGTGGCGAAGGGGGGGCGGGGGGGTCAAAATTTCAGTCCATAAAATACAGTTTAACAAACATTATAGACATTAGTCTCTAGAATCTGGTGCTTGCACTAAAATTGCAAGGTATCAAATACTTATTATTACCAAGATTCTCAGTATGAGTGCTAAGTACCAAGTTATAATAATGATGAATATAGTTTGATAGTATCAACCATAAAACAAGACAGCTTGAAATAACTAAGTTTACTATCCAAACATGCTAACACAGAAAGTAAAAACTGGAATATTTTAATGGTTCTTTCATGCCTTAGAAACACATCAGTCCAGCAGAAGAGATGTAAATGATTATTCAAAGCTACAGAAATTTCAATGCTGGACTTCCTAGCATATTTACTCATGTTTCCAGTTCCCAGTAATATTAGCAATTGTTAACAAGTTCCATATTTCTTGCTACAAAGCAAGTATTGAATTGACCAAAAAGTTCATTCAAGTTCTCCCATAAAATCCCATGGAAAAATCTGAACGAATTTTTGGCCAGCCCAGTATATATCTTTTTACCACTGTCTGTGAAACATGCTAACTCAATCCATCACATGTCTGCTTAACTGAAATGAAAAGGAATATCTAATAACCATTTTCATTTCATATTTAATCTTAATTAACAGATTATCTGTCAAAGGTAACCAGAAAAAAAATCTTCATTTTGATTTGACTTTAGGATTTCTTCACATACAACAGATATCTATAAGTAGTATGGCAAAATCTGGACTCCTAAGTAGATTTTGCATTTCTTCAAGAGGTAAAATTTCTCAAAAAGGGAGTGAGGTATAATGTAGAAGCCAGAAAGATTATCATTTGCAATACTGAGTTTATTTCTAAATAGGCAATTTCAACCAAAGGTCAAAATTAATAAGTGTCACATTTTTCAAAAGCATACTGGTCATTATTCAATCATAGGTTAGAGGGCAAATGTTTTTAATTGACAGCAATGGTTCATAGAGTCATACTGATCATAGCTCTATGCAGGTTCATGTGAGTACACACACACACACACACACACACACACACACACAGACACGGGACACAAACACGCACACACACACACAGACACGGGACACAAACACGCGCACACACACACACACACAGACACGACACAAACACGCACACACACACACACACACACACACACAGACACAGGACACACACACACACACACACACAGACACGGGTCTCTATTCTTGGGGCCGGAGTATTAGAGACATAACTGGTCTTTGGCCATCAGCAGGATCACCTCTCACAGGCTCCCAGGTGTGTGTTGCTCGTGTACGACACACAATCCACTGTGCTGCTATACACTTAGACCTACTAAGTGCAATCTAGAGTAAGCAGGTAGGCTTCCCTGGAGGTTCAATGGTAAACAGTCTGCCGCAGTGCAGGAGACCCAGGCTCGATGCCTGGGTGGGGAAGATCCTCTGGAGGAGGGCACGGCAGCCCACCCAAGTATTCCAGCCTGGAGAATCCCACGGACAGAGGAGCCTGGCGGGCCCCAGCCCACAGATCGGACACGACTGACGTGCCTAAGCAGCAGCAGCGGAGGTGAGCAGTGCGTGACCTGCACATACGTATGTCACTGCCCTGATCAGGAAAATCTGGAGAGGTGTTCACCATTGCTTCCTAACACATCTTCAGCATCTGACAGACTCCCCTGTATATAATACTGACTATAAATGCATGAATAAAAAACAAGACAAATGGATCAGGAATAAAATTAATCTAAACTGGATTTCTCTGAGTTTGGTAGTCTTTGTATTTCTGAATGTTCCTTTAGAAATCATTAAATAAGACAGTGCATGAAAAGGTTTCACCCTCAATAAATGTTCTGTTAACACCAGCATACTCAACATATTCTCTTTAAGAAACAACAATGCAACACACTAAAATTAGAACAAAGAGCCTATTTTTATTCAGCACAGATTACTTGGAACATATTACTGATGGAATTCCAAGGAGGTAACATGAAAAAAAGATCAATTTCTACCATTTTCTACATGAAAAACAAAGTAAAGTCAGCCCAAAATAAAACAAATATCCATAACAAGGAAGATTAAGACAACAGCCCAGAGACACCTATTGCCAACTCTTTCTTTTTCATTCTAAGTCAAGATCAACATTAGAGGGAATCACCCAAAGATCACCATACAGATCACACCGGTAACTTAAAGTCACCACAATCACCACTTCTTCCCACAATCCACTATAAAATTGCCGCTGCAGCAACTTTTCCACCAAAACCGGAAGTCACGTTAGAATTCTATGAATGAACCTTACCCGCCACCAGCAGAGATGCAGCCTTTCCCAACCAAAGAAAGAGGCCAAAATACTGGAGAATGAGCCCCGAATGGCTGCCAGCATCTCCCTTACATCACTATGCTTTCTTCAAATAGCTGGACTTTTTAGTAACAAAAACACTTACATTCAAAATGTATAGTGTAGTTTCAATAGGAGCTGATTGAGGTGAAGACTAACACGGTTTTCTAAAAACTGTGGAAATAAGTGTTTGAATCCAAAATCTAATCTGAAATCCTCTGGTCCAATACCCAAACTCTAAGCAATGTTTGAGCTCCCTGGGCCCGTGATAATTTATTCTCTTGCATAAAACTGCTGAAAATCAAAGCCAAAGGCTAATCAGACATATAGGTACAGAATGTGGTTTACAGGTGCTCTGCCCCAGGAAATACCACAGTTGGAGACAATAACCACTGAATAGCAGTATTTCTGTTACTTGTGACAAAACTGCCTGATGACCAGCACCAGACCAGAAAGAACGCATTTCCCCTAAAAACTGAAGAGCTGGAATAAACGCATTTTCATAACACGCTCCAAGTAATTTTCTGCCTTCTTCATCACTCAGTGACTACCTCGTGTCTGACTCTTCGCGGCCTCATGAGCTAGGGCAAGCCAGGCTGCCCCGTCCTTCACTGTCCCCCAGAGTCTGCCCCAGTTCACATCCACAGAATCGGTGATGCCATCCAACCATCTCATCCTGTGCTGCCGCCTTCTCCTCCTGCCCTCAGTCTTTCCCAGCACCAGCGTCTCTTCCAATGAGTCAGCTCTTCACATCAGGTGGCCAAAGTGTTGGAGATTCAGCTTCAGCATCAGTCTTTCCAAAGAATATTCAGGGTTGATTTCCTTTTGGATTGACTGGTTTGATCTCCTTGCTTCCAAGAGACTCTCAAGAGTCTTCTCCAGCACCACAGTTTGAAAGCATCAATTCGTCAACTGATGCTCAGCCTTCTTTATGGTCCAACTCTCATATCCATACATGACTACTGGAAAAAACATAGCTTTGACCATATGGACCTTTGTTGGCAAAGTGATGTCTCTGCTATTTGACATGCTGTCTAGGTTCTTCAGAGATTTTCTTCCAAGAAGCAAGTGTCTTTTCATTTCATGGCTGCAGTTACCATTCACAGTGAGTTTGGAGCTCAAGAAATAAAACCTGACACTGCTTCCACTTTTTCCCCACCTATTTCTCATGAAGTGGTGGAACCAGATGCGATGATCTTAATTTTTTGAATGCTGAGTTTTAAGCCAGCTTTTTCAGTCTCCTCTTTCACCCTCATCAAGAGGCTCTTTAGTTCCTCTTCACTTTCTGCCATTAGAGTGGCATCATTTGCATATCTGAGGTTGTTTATATTTGTCCCCCATGAACAGTATGAAAAGGCAAAAAATTTCCTACTTAGGATGTCAATATCTTTTTTTAATTTCACTAGTGATAATAGGAACTTTCTAGAGCAATTCTGAATAGGCACTGCTATCCATTTCCTTAAAAAAATAAAAAGAATTTGGTATTATGAATTCATAATGTAGAGAAATGGAATTAAATAGATATTTTGAGGATATTAATAAGTGACACTAACTAGCATATATTGAGCACTTAATTTTACCTGATAGTCTTTTAAGTGTTTTATATGGATTACTACATTTAATCCTCATTATAAACCTATAAGATGAGTAATATTCTCTCACTTTCCCTTCAGAAGGGAGATTATTTTCCAACCTCTAAAAACTAGAGCCAGATTTTTCAAGGAATGTGACTAAAAAGTAGAAAATCATTCAGAGTTCAAGCTTTTGACTTTTTGGGAGTGGGGACCAAGAGATTCTAGTATTGTCTCTTTCTAAACACGGTATTCCTCTCCCTCGTCTCCTTGTATCAGAAATAAGACAACATGTCTAATTATACAGGATGAAAGGAAACAGCATATACTGTGGATTCCATCTATGCTCAAGGGTTTTGTTATTGTAAGTGGTGTAAGAAATGGAATTAGCACAATTGAATGGTGAAATCACTCACTATTTTGGTGACCTGAAATCAATACTACATATATTTTTTATTATTTTGTTGTATTTAACTCATTTTCCCTCATGTAAATATGATTTAGTAGTTACAATATGGCAGAAATTATATTCCAAGTTAACATTCCAACTGCTGAACAAGCATTAAAATAAGTTTAACTGGTGAATGAAGCTAGGTGCTATTATTGCCAGTGAAGTTGACTTGTTTTTTTTTTAACAACTCTGACCCAACATTAATAAGTAAAATTGATACTGATATATCAATCATGAAACTGCAATACCTCTTCAATGTATTTCAAGGTATCTTTTAAAAACTAGAGTAGTGATAACAAAATGAAGTTCACTAGATCCTCACATTTGCAAACACCTACTAACATTGCCAGATACTTCCTGAGCTTATGTCACCCCACAGCAGGGCCTGATCGTGTCTGGCGGCGGTAGCCACTCCACATTCTAACATGTTTTGAAAAGCAAGTACTCAACCATGTGGTTGCAGGTAGGCTGCAACTCAGAGCATTTGCCTAATATCTTTCATACATAAAAAATAAGTCAGCTAATTTTTGGCCCTTGTACCTTCTACCCTACCAATCATTTAAATATCAGTCGATCAACCAATCAATGTGTGTGTCTCTATGTGTATGTTTACAGTTCTAACAACTGCATTTACAATATTATCTTAATCAGTCCCAAGTTTTAGTTCACATTTCACCTACTCTCACTCTTTATAAGTGCCCATACGACAGCTTCTAACGTCATTACTCTGCCTCTTACTAACACACCAAATAACCCTCTACAACATAATTCTCTCCTACACAAAGCTTACTAGGACAACTTTAAATGCAAAGTCTCTGTCATTCACATTTTCATCTCTTGTTCCATGCTGTGACGGCTCAACAGGTACAACTTAAATTGAAGTGAAACTAAATCTCAATTCAATAACTACCTTGATAGAATTTCCAGCATCATTGGCTCATTTGTTAACTTGCATTTCCGTTCAAAAAATAAATACTTACTGAGTTCTCAGTGTGGTCCGAGCCACTGCATTGGGGGCTGGGAAGACAAAAGTGAGACTTGGTGCAAATTCTCAAGGAGAAACTAGGCCAGTGTGGAAGTCCACATGATAAGAGGTAATCATATGATCCGGCAATCCTATTTCTGGATCTGTTTCCAAAGGAAATGAAAACAGGATGTCTAAAAGACATCTGTGCTCCCATGTTTATTGCAGCATTATACACAACTGCCAAACATGGAGACAACCTAAGTGTCTGTCAGTGAATGAATGACTAAAGACGTGGTGTATAAAACAATGGACGATTATTCATCCATAATTAAGAAGAAGTCCTGCCATTTACAAGAAGATGGATGGAACTTGAAGCATTATGCTAGGCTAGGTTAAAGAAAGGTCAGACATAGAAAGAAAAATACTGTATTAAATCATTTATTTGTGGAATCTAAAAAAGTCAAGCTCATAGGAACAGAGTAGAATGGTTGTTACCAGAGGAATGAGGGGGTGGAGGAAATAAGGAGATGTTGGTCAAAGGGAAGAAACATCCAGTTACCAGTTGAATCAGTTCTGGGAATATAACCCATAGCACTGGGATTATAGATAAAAGTACTGTACTACATACTTGAAAGTTGCTAAGAGAGTAGACCTTACATGTTCTTGCCACAAAAAAAGAAACAGTAATTATATGAGGACATGGAAGTGTTAGCTAACACTACAGTTCAGTTCAGTTCAGTCGGTCAGTCCTGTCCAACTCTTTGCGACCCCGTGGACCACAGCACGCCAGGCCTCCCTGTCCATCACCAGCTCCCAGAGCCCATCCAAACCCATGTCCATCGAGTTGGTGATGCCATCCAGCCATCTCGTCCTCTGTCGTCCCCTCTCCTCCTGCCCCCAATCCCTCTCAGCATCAGGGTCTTTTCAAATGAGTCAACTCTTCACATCAGGTGGCCAAAGTATTAGAGTTTCAGCTTCAGCATCAGTCCTTCCAATAAACACCCAGGACTGATCTCCTTTAGGATGGACTGGTTGGATCTCCTTGCAGTCCAAGGGACTCTCAAGAGTCTTCTCCAACACCATAGTTCAAAAGCATCAATTTTTCGGCACTCAGCTTTCTTTGTAGTCCAACTCTCACATCCATACGTGACCACTGGAAAAACCATAGCCTTGACCAGATGGACCTTTGTGGACAAAGTAATGTCTCTACCTTTTAATGTACTATCTAGGTTGGTCATAACTTTCCTTCTAAGGAATAAGTGTCTTTTAATTTCATAGCTGCAATCACCATCTGCAGTGATTTTGGAGCCAAAAAAAAATAAAGTCTGTCACTGTTTCCACTGTTTCCCCATCTATTTCCCATGAAGTGATGGGACCAGATGCCATGATCTTAGTTTTCTGAATGTTGAGCTTTAAGCTAACTTTTTCATTCTCCTCTTTCACTTTCATCAAGAGGCTCTTTAGTTCTTCACTTTATGCTATAAGGATGGTGTCATCTGCATATCTGAGGTTAACATTACAGTGGTAATCAAATTGCAATATACAAGTGTATCAACGCATTCTTATCTTACAAAATGTTACATGTCAATTATATCTCAACAAAGCTAAGAAAATTAGAATATAATAAGAAAGAAAAAAGAGACAAACCGTGACAAGTTATAGGAAATGCACTGCGTATACTAGGAAGAAACAGACGTATAGGATAAATGTAGGATTCTATGGCAAGAGGCCACTCAGTATGACATGATCATGATCCCAGGGGTGCACTAAAAACTCATGAGCTAAGAAATAAATTTTTAAACAAACCCAGTATAAAATATTTCATATACTTTTTCTTTTGACAGGGGGATGATCTGAGAGAGAAGCATACATACTACCATATGTAAAGTAGATGGCCAGTGGGAATGTACTGTGTGACCCAGGCAACCCAAAGCTGGTGCTCTGTGACGGGCTAGAGGGGCGGCACAGGGATGGAGCTCGGGCGGAGGTTTAAGACGGAGGGGATATATGTGCACCTGTGACCAATGCACACTGATGTATATGGTAGGAACCATCACAACATTGTGGAATAATTATCCTCTAATTAAAAATAAAATAAAATTTTAAAGTGTATAACAAAAAAAAAGAAAGTGCAAAATACAACTAACCTCACAGGATAATTAGGGTTTATGACATGCTCCCTCGCAGAAATGAATGATGAGGTGTATACAGACAGTAGGCACAGAACACCTAGATTCAAGTCAGCAGCTAGAGGTTCACCATTACCCTCAGAACTTATAATTTAACTTACTTATGGGAGAAATTTTGAAATCCTGTGAATAAAGTTATTCTCATCTTTAAGTAAGTCCTTGCAAAATCTCCATTGGCATAGTCTCCTACGACTAAAAGAATGATCTCCATTAGAGAAGTCACCAGCATCTCCTGCAGGGTTATAGCTGCTAACTGCTGACAATACTCTGAAGTCAATTCAAAAGAAGTTTTAAAAATGATAACTATAATTGAACACAGACTGAAGGGTTACCTAAAACACTACTTTCCAATTACTTCAAATTTATAGATATACTTCTAGAACACTTTAAGGATTCAAAAACACCAAAAGGCAATAATCTCAATACCCATCAGGTATTTTATATTTTTTTAACTTAATTATAGCAAGTATAGAATTCAAAAGCAATAATCAATACTTAGGACCAATAAATTACAAATTAACAAAAGAGATTTCAACTGAAATGCCCTCTTCACTTTGTCACTTTCTAAGAACATATAAAACATTTTCCATTTTACAAGGTAAAATGCATTTTCTACAGAAGACTACCTTAACACTGTTTAAATCTGTCAGTCTATCAAACTGATAGATATTATCTGTTCCCCCAAAAAAGTGGTAAATTGAGTCAAATGGCTTATTTTATTTAAAAATCACCCATGAATGTAGTGGCCTTAATCACTAAAAGTTAACCTTTTCATCAGGTAAAGACATAAAACATATACAGTTGGCTCTTCAATGCAAGATAGGGGCTACCAAGTTCTGCTCAGTGGAAAATCTGCTTACAGCTTTGTAGTTGGTCCTTGAATTGGAGATTCTGTATGTTTGGATTCAAATTATCGCAACACTTATCATTTGGGAAAAAAAATCTGCTTATAGATGGACCTTCACAGTTCAAACTCAGTTTGTTCAAGGATCAATTTAATTTTCCACATTCTTAAAAAAATTAACATAAATTAAGAAATATTAGCTTCATTCATATACAGCTCACACAACTCATTTTTCTCATTTTTGCTTACAGAGCTATGTTTTAAATACTCACTAGACATTGAAATATATTTGCCAAATTGATTGCATAAAACAGGCATTACTTTTAAATACTTAAGAGTAAGGGCTTTGCAATAAGACATAACTATTCAAATTCCAGCTCAGTCCCATACCAGTTTTATGACCTAAAGATTTTATTTAACCTCTCTAAATCATGGTTTCCTAACTGAAGTATTAGGAAACTAATGTCAAGCTAAAGGAATGCTTAAAAAAAAAAAAAAAATGGAAACAAAGTAATGTCTACAAAACACTTATCATAAAACTAGGTACACAGTAAATGTTCTTTTTATTATACATACAATGTATAATAAAAATAAAAAATCAACTCTTTTTTAAGCTTATAGGGAAAATGTTCAATATCAATATTTATTTATAATACTATCTGACAAAGGACATGTACTGTACTTTTATCTAGCTGTGCTATGCTCTGTCACTTCAGTTGTGTCCAACTCTAAAAAATTCAATGTCTTGTAGGAAATGGCACTAAATGTATAACTGCATTAAATGTATAAAACAAAACAAAAATGGCATATAAACCATCTAATAGTATTATCATAACTTTCAAAAATTATGTCTGTCATCTTCATAATTTAGAACAGAGGCTAGAAGGAAAAAAGTCATTTTATTAGAAATTACTGGCGATATTTTTAAGTTTACTTTTCTTTTATAAAATTCCTAAAACTTCATGTATTACTTTCATTAGCAAAGAAGAGTTGCCTTTGAACAACAAATTGACAATCACTTTTATATTTTAGACTAACTGACCCAATAACTTATATCAAGAATAGGTAACAATCGGTGCTAACTTCATACATGTAATTTTTTTTTCCAAAGACATTTTTTCTTTTTAAATAAGGCATACGTCCACTCTCTCACATACACATATACACATATCTTGAGTTCTAGCACTCTAAGTTACAAAAGGGAAAGAACTGCCAAATAAGGCTCATAGTGCCATTTTGTCTTTTTGCTTCATTATGTGCTCAAAGATTGACCCACACATTAAAGCCAAACACTACTAGTGTTAAGCTAAACCCTAACACTATTTCAAGAGATCAAGTTTACAGATAGTACTATGCCAAATAAAAAAGTTTAATTCTCTTAAACAGTAGCCAGTGCCATGACATGATCTCCAAACTTTTTGCACCCAAGGATTTCTATCATTTTCAGTCTCCTTATTCCAGTTATCTGCATGAAATAAGAATCTTGGTATTTTACAAAGTTATCTGTTCCCCATTGATTTGAAAATCATTCAGCTGTGTGGTTTCAGAAGAAACTTTCTCATGAAACTATAAAAATAACTAGTTAAGTCTCCAGAAGAAAAAGAACCAACTTAAAAAAAAATAAGAGGAACAAAGTTATTTTTTCATAAAACTGTGTTTAGTGATAAAAGTAGATGCATTTTTAGACAAGAAAATAATGTACAATTTTAAGGATATGCATCTAAATAGAGAGGTTTTTAAAGGTGTTTCTTAGAAAGCTTTTAATACAACAGGTTTGCTAATACAGGACTAAATAGCTATTTGAATATTTTCAACTCAACCTAGCTTTCTTCAACCCAACACAGTGAAATAAATCAGATTTAAAAGGGTGGATATAAAAATTCATTAAAGACAACAGAACCCACAGCCCAGATCAGAAATAGCATTGGCTCTGAGATCTGGCAGTCTTACACATCACAACAATTAAAAAAAAAAAAAAAAGGAAATCCCAAAGTTAAGGAATATCAGTTGAATGTAAAGAAATGTATACTTTTACACCACATATCATTCAACCAGCAAAGAATGCAAAACTCAAATACTGTAAGAGAAGAGCAATGAATCAATACTACCTTCTGTAAACACATTGATTATGAGAAACAAAGGATACATATAATGTTCATTTTAATTATGGGTAGCCTACATATCACACTCTAAGCAAATCACCTATTGTCTATGTAATATAACAAGCTTCCCAGGCAGCGCCAGTGGTCAAGACCTACCTGCCAATGCAGGAGGTGTAGGAGACACGGATTCGATCCCTGGGTCAGAAAGATGCCCTGGAGGAGGGTATGGCTACTCACTCCGGTATTCTCGCCTGGAGAATCCTACCCGCAGAGGGGCCTGGAGGGTTGTGGTCCATGGGGTCACAAAGAGTTGGACACGACTGAGGTGACTTGGCACACACGCATGAATACAATGCTAACATGAAATATCTTTGTTCTATTCCAAATATTGCTAAAAACAGCCCTAATTACACTTAACAGACATCCCCTCCAAAACAACAACAGAAAAAAAAAAAAGTACAATAAATCACTGTTTTCCTTTAAAAAAAGACAATCCATCTTCAGTATTAGAAGAATAATACAATATTTCATAGTACTGTATATGTCGCAGAGTCTAAAAGTCTTGATAAAATAATGAGTAATGACTGATAATAGATAAAAGTGTCCATGTAGCCAAATGAAGCTGGTATTAAATGTTTAATAACCTGTATATAACCTTGAGCATTAGAAACCAATGACAGGGATATAAGCACTTAAGGAGATATGAATCTAGCTCAGTTTCTGTCAGAAAATATTGCCAAAGTTTCAACTCCTAATGGAGAGTATTAAAACACTTCTTGGCCCTGAATCACAAAAGGGTTCTGTTGGAGTTGATCCAAAAGAACTAACTAGAATGTGATTGGCAAATCTGGGTGATTTGAACTCGGCCTGAAACATCCAAGTTCCAGGAAAGAATCTGGTTATTAAATTGGTAGTTTCAAACTTCTGAAAGTGTATTATGCTATCACTTAATTGCAAAGCAATTTTGTAATTAACTTTATAATTTAATCAGCTATACTTCCGGTGACTCAGACGGTAAAGAATCTGCCTGCGATGCTGGAGACCCTAGTTCAATCCCTGGGTCCTCCCCTGGAGGAGGGCATGGCAATCCACTCCAGTATTCCTGCCTGGAGAATCCCATAGACAGAGGAAGCAGGTGGGCTACAGTCCATAGAACTGCACAGAGTTGGACACAACTGAAGCAACTTAGCATAGCACAGCTCAGCACAGCATATTTACCATATAACAAAATTTAAATTTAACACTGACAAGAAAAAAATCTTTACTATAATTGTAACACCTAACATTTTTAAAGCTCTTAGTATAGGTCAAGCACTAGACTAAGCATTGCACATTAGTTCTCAAATTCTATAAAATTCATACTATAATAATCTCATTTACATAGGTGAGAAAACTGAAATAATTTAGTCAAGATTACACATTTGGCAAATAGCAGTGTCTGGGATCACTGAAACATTTGCCACTCTCCTTCCATCTCTACAGAAACTCAGGGGAAAAGTGGGGTGGGAAAAGGCAGTGAAGAGTTGAAATTGATATTCAAGTGTATAAACTGCAATTCTATAATTTTCAGAGTAGTTTCAAACTCCTAGATTCACATGAAGCTTGAATTTTAAAAGCTGTTAAAATGACTGATACGTGTTATACATTAAATAAATATTTTTGAAAGAATTATATCAAAGGGAAAATAAAAGATAATAAGACCCTGTCTGCCTCTAAAACGGTGGTCAAAGAAGTTCATCCAATGTTGTTGTTTTTATGAATAACGCTGACTTTTAAAAGTAGAGGCTACTAAACAAGATAACTACACTCTGTGTTGTATACTTACTCACTCAGGCGTGTCCGACTCTGTGGGACCCCATGGACTGTAGCCTACCAGGCTCCTCTGTCTACGGGGATTCTCCAGGCAAGAATACTGGAGTGGGTTGCCATGCCCTCCTCCAGGGGATCTTCCCAACCCAGGGATCAAACCCAGGTCTCCCACATTGAAGGTGGATTCTTTACCAGCTGAACCACCAGGGTATATGTAACATTATTACTTATACTAAACATGATGGAAATACAGAGCATTTTCATTAACCAACATTAAATGGAATCCCTTCCAATATAATTTGTGAAATGTGCTTCAAGCTATACAAAGCATAAAATAAATGTGTGTATAACAGGGTTTGAGATAAATTTTATATCACAAATTAAAAAAATGGCAACTATATTTGGTTGGTCTACAGGAATACTGCTTCAAAAGAGGCATATTTAATCTGGAATTATGTATTTTCCCCAACAGGATAATCAAAGGAAAATGCTAGAAGTTGCTTCCTTAGATTTCTGAGACTTTTATGAATGAATCTCAGAACTCATTTGCTGCGTGATTACTCTGCAAGTAGTTATTCACAATATAAATATTTTATTTTGTTTCACTTCTAGCGCAAGAAATGAAATATCCTAAATTCCAAACAATCTCTCAAATCATCTTTTGAATTAAATTGGCTGAGTTTCCAATTTCGCTATACTATCTCATGAGCACTTTTTCATAATTTAAAGAGAACCTTCTTCATAATCAAAGTAATGGACATTTTTCAAGTCCCCAAGTTTCTAGGGGAAAAAGACCAAAACTGTGAAAGATTCTGAAATGCAAGACCCTTAACTTCAGAGCACTTATGTTTATATCTTCTCTAACTAAAAGTCACTACAAAAAGCGAGAAATTCATTTCCTCTCATCTTCTGAAGTGCTTGGAAATAAACCCTTATTGAAATGCCATAAATGCTTAGATGTTAAGTGTCAATAAAGGTCCCTTCCTTTGAGTGGCTTTTCTGACTACTGATCTTTTTATTGTGTGACAAATAAGACTTTCATATAATTAAGACAATTAGATTTTATTGAAATGTAATTGATTTACAAAATAGTGGTAATTTTAGGTGTACAGCAAAGTGATTCATTTATATATATATTTTTCAAATTATTACCATTTACCATTATTTACCATTTTGATTATGAGATATGGAATACAGTTGCCTGTGCTATACAGTAAATTCTTGTTGAGTATCTATTGAATGTATAGTAGTTTGTTAATCCCACACTCCAATTCTATGCCTCCTCCCCTTCCCCCTTTGGTAACTGTAACTATTTTTCCTAAGTCTGAGAGTCTGTTTCTGTTTTGTATATAGACTCATTTGTATTAAAATGACACATATAAGTGACATATAAGACAATTATATCCTGAAGACAAATAGCTTTTTATCTAGCACTTCAATGGCCACTTTCTTTGCTTTTCTGTTGAGATGGTTTTCTTAGGACAATCAACACTATTAAAAAATCTTAAGTTTGGGGATTTTGTCACCCTTACCTCCAAGGTTACTAGAATATACAAACAATGAGCAACTGCCAATAGAGTTGAAAGGAAAGGTCCTTTCCACTTTCCCAGTCAAAATAAAGTGCAAAAATTGCCTGAGTCCCAAACAGTGAATGACTCAAATAAATAAATACAATGGACGCTGGGCTTATTTCCATCGTAGGCTATCAGTGCTACTCTCCCTAACACTACAGTAAAGTTTTCAGTCTTCCTGTATTTTGACAAAGAAAAAAAAAAAGTTTGCCAAATGATGCCCCCGCTGCCACGGAAGGTGCCTTTTCATTTGTCCAAACAGCTCTCGGGTTGCAGGGCTCCTCGCTTTATACGCGTCACTGAGGATTGTCTCCGCCCCGGCCGCCCATCCCCCAAGCCCCAGGGATGCTCGGAGGAGTTCGTGAACTTGATCCGCAGATCGCCCTCGCCAGGCCAAGTGCACTACAAAAAGCATCATGCCAGATGCTCTCCAAATCCTCTCTCTCGTTCTCTAAGTTCACTGCATTTACTCCCCCTGGGAAAGTGGATTCAATCCCTCATTCGCACTGGAGGTGCCCAGAAAGGAAATAAAACCACACGCGCGCGCGCACACACACACACACACACACACACACACACACACACGTGCACGCATGCACACCGTGTCCCTTCCTAACCTCCAACCCTGACAGCAGCACTCAGACAACCAAAGTCCGTTCCCTCCGCGCCACTCCGTCCAAAACACACAATTACAGAAGATCGGGGAAATCTGGCGCTGGGGAAATCTGAGGTTTATACGGGTCAAGGGAAGCCTCTTTTCCCCGGACTTTTGAGGCGCTTTGCAGACTTAATCGCCACTTTTCTTGTTGCCCACTACTGAAATCACCCATAATGGGAGGCTCCTGCGCGGACCTCACCACCAGGAGGCCAGCGGGGCGCGGCGACACCTTGATGCCAACCCTGTCTCTGGAGGGGCACCCCCGGGACCCACGTACGTTGACCCCCAGGAGACCAGCGGCGGCAGAGAGACGGGGGCACTTAGGCGCTCAGCCTGGCGCCTTGCGCTCGGGTCTCTTCCCAGCCCCGGGTAATAGAAGGACACCCAGCGCCTCCACGGGCTGGGCAGGGCAGGAGGGCAAGATCAGTCAAGTTGAGGAGCAGGACTGCGTGGGCACTGCGTGCTCCTGAGCTGTGGAAGACAGGCGCCGAAAGCCAGCCAGCAAGGCGCGAACCCCAAGATCAAGTCGGCCACGGTGGGCGGGGGGCGCGCAGGGACCGCAGACCCGCCGGGAGCCGCGGGGGCCGGCGAGGGAGCGGGGAGCACGCGGAGCCCGCGGGGGCCGGCGAGGGAGCGGGGAGCACGCGGAGCCCGCGAACTTACGGAAGAAGATGTACTCGGTGTAGCTGCTCCAGATCTTGTCGTCGCGGTACTGGTTGACGAAGGCGGCGGTGCCCGAGGAGTTACACGCCACCATGTGGAAGCCGGCCTCGGACAGGCGATCGAACGCCTGCTCCAAGTAGGTGAACTTGAGGTAGAAGCGGGACGTGTACTTCTCGGGCGGCCGGTCGGGGTCGCGGCTCTCGTTGAGCGTGTCGCCGAACACCTCCTTGGCCAGCGCGATGCGCCCGCACACCATGATGCGCGCCACGCGCCGGAACTTGGCGTCCGCCTGGTTGTCTCGCACCGTGGTGTAGGAGCCGCGGTAGCCGAGCGTGAGGAAGCCCGAGCGCCTGTCCGGCGCGCCGCCGCCGCCGTGCGCCCCGGGGCCCGAGGGGGCGGCGGCCGCCGCCCCGCGCAGCAGCAGCGCGTCGCTGCTGCCCTGCGAGACGTTGTCCTCCAGGTCGCTCTGGCAGCCCTCGTCGTTGAGCGAGTTCTGCTTGGTGACCTTGGGCGACAGCAGCTTGACCAGGTCGGTGAGCTGGAAGTACTCGGCCTCCCGGAGGAGCCGCTCCTTCTCGGGGAAGTGCTCCGGCAGCGCGAGCTGCTTGTCCCGCAGGTAATCCAGCACGTACCTGAAAAGGAAGCCGTCCCGGTCGATGAAGAAGCGCGCCCGGCTGTCTCTGGGCAGCTCGCCCCGGCGTCGGGCGCCGCCCCGGGGGCTGGAAGGCGAGAACATGCTGGCCAGAGTGCTGTCCGGGACGCTGAGCAGCGTCGAGTGCTTGGTCACATAGACCTGGCCCCCTACGTTCAGCTCCACCACCTCGGGGAAGGGCGAGGGCACGCAGGGCCCCGGGGCGGCGGCTGCCGACGCGCCGGGGGAGCTGGTCGAGGAGACCATCTCGCTAATGGGCAGGATGGTGCCGCCGCCGCTGCCCGTGTCCTTCAAAGCCATGGTCCCCCCGCCGCCGGCCAAGGGACCCTGGAGCGCAGCACTTTCTCCTTCCCGAAACCCGTGCCCTGCGCCCCGGTGGGGTGCGCCTGCTGCGCCCTCGGGCCGGGCGGCGCGTTCCTCCGGCCGGGGCGGCCCGGTTCAGGGCTCGGGGCGGCGGCGGCGGCGGCGCCCGGGCTCCATCGGGGAGCGGCGCGCGGGAGAGGAGCTCTGCGGGCGCCGCGGCGGCGGCGGAGGCGCCAGGAGGAGCGGCTGCTCCTTTGGGGCGAAGGCGGGGAAGTGTGAGAGAGACTGGCGGGAGGCAGTCTTAGGCGGCCGCTCGGCTCTCCGCGGGGCGGGCGGGAGGAGGGGCCGCAGCGAGGAAAACTCGCCGCCCCAGCAGCTGGCGAGCGCGCCGGAGCCCGGAGCGCGGACGGGGGCGCTAACTACCCCTGGCGGCCCGGGAGGCGAGGCTGACGTCAAGCCCAGGCCTGGGACCCGGGCCGCAGCTGTCATTTAAAGAGGTCGGTGCCAGCCTCTGGCTGCCGGGCTCCGGCGCTAGGGGGCGGAGCCGAGGGCAGAGCCTGGAGGGGATGCTACTTGGCAGCGAGTGGGGAGACGGGGAGAAGCGGGCAGGGATCCGACCGCGAACGGGAAAGGCCAGCTTTCTCTCCTTCATTCATTTCATTCCCTTCTTCCGTCCGTCCTTCTCTTCCGTTGCCCTTGTTCGCCCAGTAAAACTGTGTTTTTATGCTGGCATTAAGGTGGAAAGTGGGGTAGGGGGTTGGATTATTAAAAAAAAAAAAAAAAAAAAAGCTAGGCTCCTAATCTGAAATGACGACAAATGTTGGCAGGAGGGTTTTGATTGTCAAAAGACTGGCAGCGGGGGAGGGGGGTTGAATCTCTCGTAGTGGTTTTAGCATGGTTTTTTGAAGTGAAAGGCGAAATGAATGAACCTCTATTACATTCCGATGTCATGATTGCCTAGTAAACTGCATGCACTATGTGCAGTTGAAGAATTTTTAAAACTGAAATCTGATTTCAGTTCACAAAACTAATCACAGATTGTGGTAACGCGACGGTTCTCTCATTTCGTCAGTGTTTGATTCATAGTAGATGCTTAATAACTGTTTATGAAGGGAGGGACGGAGCCAGGGAGGAAACTTAGTCTGTTTATTCCTAGTTTCCCATCTTGATCTGTCCTTTGATTAATCTCTCCTTTTCCCTTTCAACTCCATAGTGCAAGAGAAATGGTTTACATTTTATTAGTTATCTAACCCCAAGAGTCAGGTCACAAATGAAAATTATAAGAATTTAAGCTCACTTTAATTTCCATTTGTACACAACACAGGTACAGTCTTTTAAGATCAGCATTATTTGTGATGAAGAGTGAGGCTAGAGATGCAAATGAACCTCACTTCTGCCTGTTCCTCCTGGGACATCCTTTTGTGTGCGGAAACATAAAGAATCATTAATTTATATAAAGTTCAAAGGGGAAAAAGTATACTGTGGCACAAGTAGATTGCTTCACAAATTATAGTATTATAGATGAACTTTATCCATTAACAAAATAATGTACAGATTTTCATGTCTTAAAAATTCCATATGCCTACTTAGGATTCCTTCTCTTTGAATTTAACATACACACAAACAATAAACTCTAATTTTTAAGAAGTAATAAATTATTATTTAGAGTATTAAAAACTATATTTAATTCATTGATCCCCGTAAGCCACATCCCCAGAAAATGTTATATCAGTTTTGAAGTTAGATTGCCTGAGACTGTAATGCGCCAGTGAAAGAACACAGTGTATTTGCCGAAGGTCTAAGACTTAAAACTGAGTGTAAATTGTCCATCTTCATGCAATCCTTTTATCCCAGCCTCCCCTAAATTTATAAACCAGTCAAATTAAGAAGAATAATTGGTTTTGGCCTTCTTCACTTAAAAGCTAACATCAGAAAACACCTTAAAATTTAAAATACTCGTTCTTGGGAAATGAATTAATAGAAGCTTTATAATCTTTATAGATGAATGAATAATAAAGTCTCATACCACTACTAATGAAGCTCATTTATCATGAGGTAAGTGTCCCTAATGATAAGTATGTTATAGACCATAGAAATGTAATGAAGTGGATGTATAATACATATGCATATGTGTATATGAGGTCTCCAGTATTATCAGGTTGCAATCCATGTTAATCTTTTTAATTGCATAAAGTACGCTTATAAGATGAAATAGCCTAAAATGTGTACTCTAAATGAATCATCTTAGAAATTCTTAGTGAATTGCATCATATTATGTATTACTTTTTTGAAATCTTTCAACCATGATTGAACATTTTTCCTTAACCCCTTCCATCCCCGCACTCCTCTGAATGTCACCCCTCCCCCAACTAGACTCTCCAGCCAAACTCCAAATTGTACAAATCCCAGGTCCAGAATCTCTTTACCAGCGGTTCATCTGGCTAGGAATGCCTTTCCTTTTCCACGAGTTCCCTAGTCTTTTCTCCCTGTTTATTGCTTCCCTGAGGTTTCATCTTAAAAAGTGCTTCCTCTGGAAATCTTTCAGACTTACAACAAACCAGCTGTTCCCACACAGGTGTTCCTATGCTTACACAAGGACAGATTTTTTTTTTTTTAATCACACTGATGTGCCCTTATTTCCCATCAGATAAAAGTATGGCATGCCTCTGTATGCACTACCCATCCCCAGCATCATGCCTAGCCCTTAGGAGACAGTCAACCTCTGATGAATGCTAACTGCAGAGAAGTGTGTTCCTATCACGAATGGACGACAAAGCATCAACTGGGTGCTAGACGCTGGGCTAAGCAATGAGATTGCAGAGATAAATACGACTAATTCCTTCACAACTAAAATCAGAAGAAGTGAGAATAGGATCTGATTGAATAAAATCAGATCTAAAGAAGAGAAAGCAAGAAAGGGACAAGCACTATTGGAGCAGTTGTTTCACTATTGGAGCAGTTGTTTTGGTGAATTGAGAAAACAGCAAATACTATAATTAGAACGATCTTGTTCTAAGCCACAGACACCATTAATGTTCCCTGGATCAACTTAATCACAAGGATTCAGTTCAGTTCAGTCACTCAGTCATGTTCAACTCTTTGCAACCCCATGAACCTAGCACGCCGGGCCTCCCTGTCCATCACCAACTCCAGAGTTTACTCAAACTCATGTCCATTGAGTCGGTGATGCCATCCAACCATCTCATCCTCTGTTGTCCCCTTCTCCTCCTACCTTCAATCTTTCCCAGCATCAGGGTCTTTTCAAATGAGTCAACTCTTAGCATCAGGTGGCCAAAATATTGGAGTTTCAGTTTAACATCAGTCCTTCCAATGAACACCCAGGACTGATCTCCTTCAGGATGGACTGGTTGGATCTCCTTGCAGTCCAAGGGACTCTGTAAAGTCCTCTCCAATACCACAGTTCAAAAGCATCAATTCTTCAGCGCTCAGCTTTCTTTATAGTCCAACTCTCACATCCATACATGACCACTGGAAAAACCATAACCTTAACTAGATGGAGCTTTGTTGACAAAGTAATGTCTCTGCTTTTTAATATGCTGTCTAGGTTGGTCATAACTTTCCTTCCAAAGAGTAAGCGTCAGTGATTTTGGAGCCCAGAAAAATAAAGTCTTCCACTGTTTCCCCATCTATTCACCATGAAGTGATGAGACTGGATGCCATGATCTTAGTTTTCTGAATGTTAAGCTTTAAGCCAACTTTTTCACTCTCCTCTTTCATTTTCATCAAGAGGCTCTTTAGTTCCTCTTTGCTTTCTGCCATAAGGGTGGTGTCATCTGCATATCTGAGGTTATTGACATTTCTCCCGGCAATCTTGATTCCAGCTTGTGCTTCTTCCAGACCAGCGTTTCTCATGATGTACTCTGCATATAAGTTAAATAAGCAGGGTGACAATATACAGCCTTGACGTACTCCTTTTCCTATTTGGAACCAGTTATTCCATGTCCAGTTCTAACTGTTGCTTCCTGACCTGCATACAGGTTTCTCAAGAGGCAGGTCAGGTGGTCTGGTATTCCCATCTCTTTCAGAATTTTCCACAGTTCATTGTGATTCACACAGTCAAAGGCTTTGGCATAGTCAATAAAGCAGAAATAGATGTTTTTCTGGAACTCTCTTGCTTTTTCGATGATCCAGTGAATGTTGGCAATTTGATCTCTGGTTCCTCTGCTTTTTCTAAAACTAGCTTGAACATCTGGAAGTTCACGGTTCACGTATTGCTGAAGCCTGGCTTGGAGAATTTTGAGCATTACTTTACTAGCGTGTGAGATAATTGCAATTTTGCGGTAGTTTGAGCATTCTTTGGCATTGGCTTTCTTAGGGATTGGAATGAAAACTGACCTTTTCCAGTCCTGTGGCCACTGCTAAGTTTTCCAAACTTGCTGGCATATTGAGTGCAGCACTTTCACAGCATCATCTTTCAGGATTTGAAATAGTTCAACTGGAATTCCATCACCTCCAGTAGCTTTGTTCACAGTGATACTTCATAAGACCCCCTTGACTTCATATTCCAGGATGTCTCACAAGGATGGGTCCTTAAAATCTGTTGTTGTGCCAAGACAAGACATCAAAGTTCTCCATCCATATCCCTTCACTTTCCAGAAAGTTTTAAACGATACAGGCAAAACTCTGTCTCTAAAAGTACAGCAAACTAACCAGAAAGGAAATTGGAGTCCAGGTTGTAATAAATAATTTGTAATTTAAAAATAATGAGTATTTCTTCACCAGGGTGAGAGTTACTTAAAGGCAGGAGCTATATCCCCTTAGGGGAGGAAGAAGACACACGGTTTAAGGAGAGGTTTAAAGTCAGGCAGAACTGGCTCAAAAGTCTGCCTTTGTGTCTTTCTGGCTTTGTGATTTGAGCAAGTGACTTAACTACTCTAAACCTTAGTTTCTTCATGGATACAGCGGAAATAATAAAGACCAGAGGCTTTTCACTGAGATCACGCGTTCCATAATGTGGCCATTCAAGTTTGATGGAGTTCACTGGTTTTACCTGGTCTGTTTCACATTGTTGCTCTGAAGGCTGAAAGCAGAGCCACACCCTAACTAGGAAAATCTGAAATTCCATGTAGATAACCGATTACAGTGGCTCTACCTACCTTTCTTCCGTTTGTCTCACGCCTAAGGTAACATGCAGCCCCTCCATAGTGAATATCCCCAGTATTTACAATTCTAAGCAACAAGCCTGAGCTTCTTTCCTGGACCAGGAGCTTTGCAGTTTTTTGAGCAGTGGTGTCCTTTGAAAATATCTTAAAGTGTTCTAGTAACCACTTTAAAAGAGTAAAATAGGTGAAATTCTTTCAATAATATCATTTATATAGCTCAGTGTATTTGAAATATTATCATTTATGTATGTAGTCAGTATATGAATTTATTAATGACATAATTTATATTTTTCCATTCCAGGTCTTCAAAATATGGCACGTGTTTCACACTTATAGCCATGAAGCATCTCTCTAGCCAAAAAGGAGGAAAAGCTCTAAAAAGAAGAAAGAAAATAATGTAGACTGTACCAGTGGAAGAATGTTTGTTCCCCTTTCACAGCCTTCATGGGCAAGTTTTGCTATACACATTGTTGTTGTGAAAAGCAGACCAACCCAAAAACGTATGGCCTCCTGCAAGACAAGAAGTAAAAGGTTTGCTGCCGTAACAGAGTCAAAGAGCAGATAGTACAAGATGGGAAGGACTATTTTCAGATTCAACATTTGGTGTAGAATCTGGAGAAAGTTGGAAAGCAGAGTATAAAAACTAGGTAACCCACAAATCTCACCTATTGGTTTTAAGAATCTAATAATGCTGTGGATGAAAAATGTTGCACATGAAGTATTTAGGAAACTTACAGTATCAGTGTTTGATGCATTTGTTATATAGCATATTCTAGCAATTTAGATATCTTACTATAATGTCATATGAATTCTTGGTTATATTATAAATTATAGAAGCATTATTAAAGGCTAGAGTTGATAAAACTCTATTTATTAATACTCAAAGTAATGAAATGTGTAGATTATGATTCAATACATCTAAGCACTTAATACCTAGAGAATAAAAAGTACTCAATATTTATGAATAAAGTTTTGTGTAAGCCATTTTCATATTACCTCGTATCACGTAAAGGTCCTGTTTTTGGATATAGCTATGAAATTTTATGGGCTTCGCCAATGGCTCAGTGGTAAAGAATCTGCCTGCAACGCAGGAGACACAAGAGATGTGGATTCAGCCCCTGGTCAGGAAGATCCCCTGGCGAAGGACATGGCAACCCATTCCAGTATTCTTACCCCAAGGACAGTGGAGCCTGGCAGGCTACAGTTCATGGAGCCATAAAGAATCAGACACAACTGAAGCAATTGAGTGTATGTGCACACATGTAATTTAATATATGGTATGTGTGTGGGAAGGTATGTGTTGGAGGTGATTTAGCAACAGATATCCTTGTATTTCATCTTGCACAACTGGCTGCCTGCTTGAAGCACTGCTTAACCTCTCAAAGCCTGGGGAGGAAAGCGTTAAGACTTTCTGGATAAAAATTTTCAGCTGGGCAGTGGGGATAATATGCTGATCCAGAATGGAATCTAAGCCTCTTCAGATAACATAAACCAGGAGCCTCAAAATGGTTTTGCCTGTGTATATTTTATGCACAATATAAATTTTATCAATTTTATCAATTCTGTGCTGAAATTTTAAAAGTTTCACTGATGGAAAGCAAATTCCAAAACATATGACACAGTAATGTTAATTTCTAATATCAGATTTTCCTTTGGAAATACCCCCAAATTACAAACTTTTTTAAATTATTTTTTTAACCAATGACTGGCTATTAACTGATAAGTTTGACACCATTATTAAAAAATTAATCATAGCAGGAATTCAATCATTTGAATTCACTATTAAAGTTTTTGTCCTACCTCCTAGGTTTGTTAAGAGGATTGTTTAGCTAATGACTGTGAGGTACTTGATGCTCCTCAAAGAAAGTTACTATGGAACCGAAATCATGTTACTGTCAGTTCTTGCCATCTCCTGTGATGCTGGTCCCCAGTGGGGACACAGCCTGAATTGGGTTTGTGAATATAATCCTTCAATCTAAGGTTCTCAGGTAGTAAAATGCATGATAACTACCTTAAATCTAAACAGAAGCAATTAAAATTTTAAAATAATGCCCTCAAGTAATCTACTATTAAAAACTGTAAATGTAGTGTGTGGATGGGAATGCTAATAATTTGATCTAATACAATATAGTATATATTTTCTAGAAAATTGTTTTCCTTCTCATTGGGAATTTTTAAAAGGATGACTGAAAATATGTCAAATGAATAAAGTCCTTGGCAGGGGTTGAGTGTCTGAGTCTGGGACAAGCTCTTCACCAAATTGATAGATGAGGCTGAACCACATGAAATAGCCAATTTTGTAAAAAACTGTCAAAAATTGGCAATTTAGTATGGTCAAACTTAATAGTGTTCAGAAATAAGGACAATGAGTCTAGCACCATATCACTAAATGCTTAAATGTTTGGAAATGCTTCATTTGTAACTTGAATTTTAAATATGCATATTTAATATGCTTAACCTTTATAATTTTTCAGGACTTTATAATTTTTCTACCACTTTACTTTCGGTTCCTTCAGCACTTAAGTGTAGCTTGCCTGAAAGACAGTTTATTTATATTTGGCTTGAATGTGTTCTGAATTATCCTTCTTATGTGTCTATTTAGTATACCTACCAAGATAACAAATTCTTTGCAAATGGACTATTCTCCAGTTGTTTTATTTCCAATTCAGTGTTCTGCATACACTTAAAGGAAGCTGCAATGATGATGGGCGGGTTGTTTATCTTCAGCATGACTAATTAGCAGTGAGACTACTTACAGGCATTTGTGGTACTGTTTAATTTTTCCCTGTACTGTTAAACAGGAAAATATTGATATTTTATACCTCCAGACATCACTTTAAAAAGAACATCAGTCAAATCAGACTTCAGAAATACATGCAAAGCACAACGCGTCAATCTGCGAGAGCATTCTGATGTAAGGTGTACACTCAGCCGACGAGCGCCGTTAGTGTGCCCTGTGTAACTCAGTAGGCAGCCTCTTAAAAATCTAGCTGGAAAGCACATTATGTGTTATAACTTTTCTCGCCAGTGAATGTTAGCATGTATTGTGTTTCCCGTCTCTCGTAACTGAAGTGGACCAGAGGTCTGAACAAAGCTGGAAACTAAATTTGAATCCCAGTCCTACCAATGACACGGATTCACAAAGTGACCCAGAGCAAGGAGCTTTCCTGTCCACTTTTCTAGATGGTTAGATATACACATCCTGATAGATTTGGGGAAATTCTGTTCTAATTATCTGCTGTTGCACAACCAACCACCCCAAAACTTAGTAGCATAAACAGTAATCACGGGATCGTTCTGGGCTCAGCTGGGAGGCTCTTGCTCGTACCTCTCGAGGTTGTAATCGGACTGGGACTAGAATCGCCGTGAGCTCTGAAGGCTCAGCCATCTGCGGGCTGGAACCGTTGGGGCTTCTTTCTCTCTCTCTCTCTCTCTCTCTCTCTGTCTGTCTCTCTCTCTCTCTAGTCGGTGCCGGCAGTCTTCCATCGTGGTGGCACAGGGCTCCAAAGTTGCACCACCCAAGAGGAGGGCACCGTGTTTTATAACCTAACATAAGGAATCACAGAATGTCACTACTGCCATGGTTTATCAAACAAGAAAGGAACAAAAGCCCTCCCAATTTTAATGGGAGAAAATATGGACTCTCCTGTTTGAAAGAGCTTGGAAACATTCTGGAAGAGCACGCGGGAGCGAACATATCACGGGCATTTCTCTAAAATCTACCACAAAGCTCTAAAGTCAAGCGCCACGCTACCCTTTATGACAGTCACACAGAGCGCCTGGGTACTGAGTGGCTTTGGTGGTGGCCAACCGCGGCCCGTGGGCTGTAGCCCACTGGGCTCCTCTGAGAGCTCGGAAATGGAGACCTAGCGTTCCACTGTAGCACGCATTTTGCAGACTTTGCATGCCTAGTTGTGAGGTATGGGGACCCCCAAGCACAAAGAGGCATACACATGCCCAAGCAGCCAACTCAGTAGTGTGGTTGTCTGAAATCTGAAGCCAGTATTTAGAAACATGAAAGGACAGCAAGGTGTCTCCTTCACCTTTAATAAGAATCTCCCTTTTTTCATTTTGATCATTTATTCTGCTCTAATAAATTGCTTCAGCCAATTTACCTTTGCTATAGTTAATCCGGAACCCCCTCTCCTTCTTTCTTTTAACACCATTACGACATCTGCAAGTCTTCATTCTCCCTCAGTGAATCATCTCTTTTCATCTTACAAACGCTGACCTAGCAAACACAAATACTTCTGTGAACACTTAAGCACTGGACTTGTTCCCCAGTTTTCAACAGTTTTCTCTGTTCTGATCATTATATTACGGACACAGCTCTATTGTGTAAATTTCAATCTCTGTGTTCCCACGTTTGCTCTTCTTCCTACAGAAGCACTGGCTCTTTGTCTGGAGATGCTCGCTATGCTCATTTTTTCTCACTGTAACCCATGTCACTCTCATTTTACTCTGTACAAATCATGTTATTTATTATTCAAAGATTAGGAAGATGGTGAGTATATTATGACTTGTTAAATGGCCATCTATGAAACTAGAACTTTAAATTTTTCTGCCCAATCTTGGGGAAATTAATAAAAGGAAACCATTATTTTTTGGTATAAGTATCCCCCAAAATGCTATTTATGTTTAGGTTATACACATAGTTTGAATAAATTTTGAGGTAGCTTTAAAAGCTAAATTCCCATCAAATTAAATTTAATAAAATTCAGTGAGTGTTTGTTGAATATCAGTTCCACAGTGCTAAGTGCACTGTGGGCTATAGAAATGCCAAAAACAGGTACCCTGTCACTAGACTCTTACAACAGGGACAGAGAATTAGAAAAGCCTCAGAGGACCAGAGAGTGAATCACAGGAAGGACTAAGGTCCATGTTACAACATAACTCACAAAGTGATATGCGGGTCAGAGGAAAGAACACTTCTGGTCCACAGGTTAGAAAGTTTAAAAGGAGTAGGTAGAGGGTAGACTAGATAGATTCTAAAAGATAGACATAATGTTCATAGGTTTGTATGACAGAGAATAGTATTTCAAATCTAAGTGATAATATGAGCAAAACCAGACTAGTTAGTAATGATACTTGTCTCACTAATCTCCCTACCTACTCATCTACCTATTTAATTTTTCATCTGTAAGTCCTCATCCTGTCTTATTCCAAAAGGTGACTTGTATAAAAATGTAAATGGAAAAAGTCAAGGTAGGGAAATATAACATATAGTATTGACATCAATAAGAAAATTAGGAATTAATCACATATTTCATAAAGCCCTGGGTTAGTAAAGTTGACACAAATTTTACTCATATGGAATACCAGCTTACTAGAGGAAGCAAAAGTGATCAGTTTTGTGACTGAATTTATCAACAAGAAGAAAAAAGAAAAACTTTGAGAAAGCATATTGATTTGTTAAACAGTTCTATTTATTAGGCAGCTTGAGTATACAATGGTCAATATCACAAATGACACACCTGATAAGAAATGTAATAGCAGATTAAGGTTAGTAGCAAATCTACTGTATTCACTAAGAGCTAAAGATCAAACATTAATGTATAACTTAGTAAAGACAATCTATATGGCATGTTGACATTATTATTTATGTTTTTCAAAATAGGAAATAGAGATTCATGCACAGTAAATTGGTCACCAAAGAACACACAGCTAATAACTATTAGAGTTTGGATTTGGATGTGAGTCCAGATTTGTGTTATTTTAATGTGAGAGTAAAACTGGTTAGTAAAGGACAGAAAATATGTCCAGAAAAAGTCTATAGGCAGAAATCATCCACCAAGTTTGATTATGATGAGAATGATGGAGATTATATTATCAGGATTAAAATGAAGCCCTTTCGAGACAAGGGAAAGAAGGATAGTTCTTGGCTGGAAGAAGCAGCTTGTGGGGGAAAAGTGAGAATGCTAAAGAGAGGCTGCTGGAATAGAACCTAAGCAAAGATGAGGAGTTGATGAAGGGTTTAGCCTAGGCAAAGAGGCAGAACTTGTCTTCCTTGAACAGATTGTGAAGAAAAGGAATGATATCACCCAAAGAATCCAAGAAATAATACAACCAGTCTCCCAGCAGTTTCACTGTACTGTATGACTAAGTCGCTTCAGTCACGGCTGACTCTTTGCGACCTATGGACTCCCCACCAGGCTCCCCTGTCCATGAGGATCCCTGAGGCGAGAATACTGGAGTGGATTCCCATGTCCTCCTCCAGGGGATCTTCCCAACCCAGGGATCGAACCTGCAGCCCTTGTGTCTCCTGCACTAGCAGGCAGGTTCTTTACGACTAGCACCACCTGGGAAGCCCCCCGACAGGTTTAGAATCAATTAAACTAGAGTGTGTTGAGATTTCTAGATTAAATTTCAAGTGAAATGTCTCATGTTGCCCTTTGGTCCATAAAGGAACCAGCATTCAAGAGGGAAATAATAGGATATCATGTAGCCATTTCTCTTATTTCACTCCATTTCCAATTTATATGAAATCAATCATATCTGGAAATGTATACTAATCTGGGGATAAGAATAAAAAGATTTCTTTATTAGTCATGGACTTGCCACCAACCTAAGATTTACATGGCATTTGGGAAAATCAGTTTAGCTTCCAAGTTATTCACTTTGGACTACTTACTCCTTTTGGAGCCTCAGTATCACCATGTAAAAATAGAAAGTTTAATATTTGCTTCTTGAATTTTATTAAGGATTAAATGTGCCTAGGATACACTAAACAATCAATAAATGTGAGTTTGTCTCTTCCTGTACTTTAAATGGCACATATTAAGACCTGACAGCTGGCTAAAGATTCTGAATAGAAGAGCAGTAGATGCTTCCTTTTCCGGTATTCCTTTATTATTTTATTTCCAATTCTTTCAGTAAATATTTATGCAATGCCTTCTGTGTGACAAGCACCCAGATCTCCTTGAAAACCAGGTATAATCTCTGGTTTGGTCAGCATTCTTCTTGAGCCTATCCTCTGGCTCTAACTATTTTTAAGATAATTTGTCATTTTTATTACATTGATACTTAAAGCCCTATCTTAATATAGATCTTGATCCCCTTAAACTAAGATGCTGGTTTCTGCTTCCCATCTAACATCTTTTATATAGGTTCTGTATCCTGTCTCAAGCTAATACTCTGTTCTTAGGCCTCATAAATCTTGGTTAATCTTAATTTATTAGCCTCATAAATTAATATGGTAACATATCAAATATGCCTTAAATGCTTTAGACAGAAGAAAATGAGTGAGAATAAAATGTAAATTGTTTCTTTTATCGGTAAAGGAAAAAAAATCAATAATTTATAATCTGAATTATTTCCTATTTAATCCTACCAACCTAGAACTTCTCTTATTTAATCTCCTTTCTCAGAGAGCATTGTCAGCATTTGTGTCCCATGGGATCTAAGCAGGAAACTGATGGTACACTCTGCTGTTACGTAACTTGTAAGAGTTGGTTCAGTGAAACAAAAGAAGCACGTGGACCATCAAGAGCAGAAGGTCACTGCCGCCTCTAATTTGAAGGCCAGGAGACGAAGCAGTTCCTGGAACCTCGGAGATAGCCATGTGGGGAGGGCTATTGGACAGGAGCTGTTAGCTCTGGCAGAGACGTGTGAACCCAGAGCAACTCAGCAGGAAGGAAGCACAGGAAAAACAAATGCTATTTATTATTCCAGTTTTATTTATTTGTTTATCGCCAGTGATAATCACTTGGTTAAACCCAACCAAAGGAAGGGAGCAAAGGAACCCATTGTTTATTCCACATGGATCAATGTTCTTGGCTATAAAAAATGAAAACTAGACCTGGAGAGACAAAAGGGAGCTATCCAGAGAAAACAAATAATCCAAGGTGAAAGTGCTAGAACAGCAGTGTAAACCAAATGCTAAGGGGACAACAACCCAGAAAAAGAGAACTCTGGTCAGATTTCCATGGCAGGGAAGGCCAAGGTGGAAGACAAATGGAAGATGTGAGGCAAAAATAATATTCCCCGCTGAGGGATTACTACGAAAATAAATACTTGGGGTGTTTAGAAGAATTTGAGTAAACCTATAGAATTACAAAGAAGTGAATGGAAATGATGGGCCAAACATAGGCTAGAATGCCGAATTCAGTAGTATCGTGTGTATTGTGCAAATTATGGGGATATATGAGTATTTTACAGAAACGAGCTATATAATCATCCTACTGGTAAAAAGAAGATGAGAAGAAACAGGAGGACTCTTCAAGACCACCTAAGAAATTTGAAATGATCCAGCCAAGCAAAGAGAAAGACATGAACTTGTTCTGTGCAGAGAAGCTTGAGTAGAGGTGATAGACTCGGGAGCCCTTAGTCAGCGGAGTCAGCAGCCCTTAAAGATGCACCGGAGAGAAGGCAGGAGGAGAAGAAGGGGGTCGCTGGTGGTCAGCTGGACTCTGACACCATGCACACTAGTCTTCAGAAGCCCAACATAGACCCAACACCTAACAATACCTGGTAACACTTATTCCTGCACACTCTGCCAGCAATGTTGTAAGCCCTGTTTTATACTAAGCCGTTTAATCCTCACAGCGATCACCCCTCGATTACCTAGAATTAAACTGAGGCGCGGGAGGGTTAGATGACTTAGCTGCTTTCACAAAGGCTTCCCTGGTGGCTCAGGCAGTGAAGCGTCTGCCCGCAATGCGGGAGACCTGGGTTCAATCCCCAGGTCAGGAAGATCCCCTGGAGAAGGAAATGGCAACCCACTCCAGTACTCTTGCTTGGAAAATTCCATGGAGGGAGGAAACTGGTAGACTCTGGTCCACGGGGTCGCAAAGAGCCGGACATGACTGAGCAACTTCACAACTTCCCTGGTTCACTACTTTCACACAGCTGACAAATGGTGGACGTAAGTTTGATAACTAGACAGTTTAGCTGCAGAGTGAAAACAATGATCACTTCCTTATACTAATTTCTGGCTCGTTTGAAAAGTTGCCTTGCTTATTTGTTTAATTGGGTATTTTGTTTATAAACAGAGAGAATGATTCATATAAAGTTAGAGCAACTGTTTTCACTACTTTCCTTGCAACTCATTGAAGTTTCCTTTTGAACATGGAACAAACTCCTGACATCTGCTAACACTATGGCCACCCACAAGATTAGAATTCAAACAGATGCGTGCACTTGAATAGCTAACTGCCATTTAAACAACAGTTCCCTACATGGAGCTGTGGTACCTCATGCTCTTGCTCCTCGGAGGAAAAGCTATGACCAACCTAGACTGCATATTAAGAAGCAGAGACATTACTTTGCAAACAAAGGTCCATCTAGTCAAAGCTATGGTTTTTCCAGTAGTCATGTCTGGATGTGAGATTTGGACTATGAAGAAAGCTGAGCACTGAAGAATTGATGCTTTTGCACTGTGGTGTTGGAGAAGACTCTTGAGAGTCCCTTGGACTGCAAGGAGATCCAACCAGTCAGTCACCAAGGAGATCAGTCCTGAATGTTCAATGGAAGGACTGATGCTGAAGCTGAAACTCCAATACTTTGGCCATCTGATATGAAGAACTGACTCATTTGAAAAGACCCTGGTGCTGGGAAAGATTGAAGGTGGGAGGAGAAGAAGGGGACGACAGAGGATGAGATGGTTGGATGGCATCACTGACTCAATGGACATGAGTTTCAGTCATCTCTGGGAGTTGATGGTGAACAGGGAAGCCTGGCGTGCTGCAGTCCATGGGGTCGCAGAGTCGGACACAGCTGAGCGACTGAACTGAGCTGATCTCATGCTCTTATTCTACCTTTCCTGCTAGACACCAATTTATCCCAGTCCTGTACAAAAGAAAAACAGTGCAAGCCATAAATGAGACACATGTATACTTTTTAAAGTTCTAGATGCTACATTAAACATAGTAAAGCGATATGAGGTACAAAGTTCAGCATCAGTCCAGAAGTCCATCCTCATCTCCAACACCAACCACAAGGCAGGTCTTCAAGACCACCTCACCTCTGTTACCGGTTGCAACTTTAGGATCTATGAGACCACTCTCAGTATAAGTAATTTGCCAGAAGGGTTCAGGGAGCTCACTTTATAAAAGCTTTTATACTCTTGGTTACAGTTTATTGCAGGGAAAATGTGAGAGTTAAAAACAGCCATGGGAAGAGATACCAGGGCAGAGTCGGGGAAGCTTCCACCCATGGAGTTCCTGGTTATATTCTTCCAGGAGAGTCATGGACAGTGCTAACTTTCCCAGCATTGTTGTGGGTAAGATGCATGGAGTATTGCCAACCAGGGACACTTTCCTTAGACATGGTGTTCAGAGATTTTACTGGAGCTCCATCACATACATAATTGACTGCCAACGTGGTTGACCTCAATATCCAGCCCTTCTCAAGTTTGAGCTGATGCCATTTAACTCAAAGCCCTCATAAATCACACTGTTACATGGTCTGCTGGTGCCCAAGACTTCTAGGTAAACAGACACCCTTATCAATAGCACATTCCAAGAGCTTAAAAATTACCTCCCCAGGAGTTAATTGCAAAGACCAGGCTTTTTTTAAGTAAGGTTAAGTTCTATACTACACACAGGTGAAATTAATTTTAATGATGTGTTTTATTTAGCTCAGTTTATCCAAAATATTGTCACATAATCAATATAAAATATTATTGATTTATTTTATGTCTTTCCCATATTAAGTCTTTGAAATCTTGTGTGTATTTTATATTTATAGCACATCACAATTTGGACTAGCCTTATTTCAAGTGCCTTAGAGCCACATATAGCTAATGCAGCCAAATCTAACAAAAGTATTATATTCTTTGTGGGCATGGCTATCAATGTGTTCTAATATTTTTAACCTATTGTTACAAATGTATTCATTACCTATCACAAAAAGCCTAAGTTTAACATATATTTTTTTCAAGTACAAAAACAAAGGCAACATCAACAAATACTCTCCTTACCTTCCCATTTGAAATCTCAGTTGTTATTCCTTATGGAGGTAGTCACTCCTCTGGTGTACTTTGATTACTTTTAGATTGATTTTCAACTTGGCCATAAAGTGACACTGTAGATGGTTAATGATCTACCTCTTGTCACTTATAATTCAGATTTCTACTTGCACTGTCCCTGATTTTTTGCAAAACATTTAATGTCCCTTCCCTTTCAATAGTATCTTTGACAATCAGAGCAGTAAAGGCAAGACTTTAAGAGAATTCCAAAATATTACTTTTTGTGTGCAAACCCTCCTCTTCCTGAAAGGGATGTTTGGTATAATTCATTTTTATCTTCAACTGAAAATATTTTAAGAAGTCTGCCAAAGCCTTAAAAATATCTAGAGCCTACCTAAGTTACCATCAAAACTAGTAGGAAGCACTGTTAACTATTAGAGAAATTGTTATTTTTCGGCATTCCCTATTCTAGTTGCAGTTTAACACTTTAAAACTTATATTTAAACTACAAGGGAAAGAACACTGTGGGATAGCATCTGTTGGCTTACACTGTTAAGTCTGTGTTAAGCATGGCTTCTTCTGTCTACGTATAAACATTAGAAAGAGGATGTTGACAGTTCTAGTGGAGGCTGTTGAAATGCGACCTGTAAAGGTCAAGGTCAGCCAGCAAGTGCCTCCCCCTCCTCCTTGGGCTCCTTTCTTCCTGTTGCCTGGCCTCCTGCAGGGGTAGGGCACGTCCTGGGGGGGTAGTTAGTGCAAGTGTGCCTTGAGGAGTCTGAATTCTTCGTTCTGCAGCAAACTGTACAGTATTATCAATCTCCTATAGGTCCCGTGTTTTCTCCATCCCAGAGCCTTAGAATCACGCTTCTGTACTGGCTTCCCTTCCATCACAGACACCATTTCCTGTGCAGCTGGCTCTGTGTAGGTTCTGTTGTTTGCTGATTTTAGAACCTTTTGTCTGTAATCTCATCTCTTGTTTGGATTGACTAGCTGTGAGTAAGACAGTTCTGAGTACTGAAGTGCTCTAGAATGGCAGCCCTCTTCCTACCTAAATATGGGAGGTAATTTTCATTTGGTGGTGGGGGGGGGGTCGTCTGGATATACCCCATGGACTGTAGCCCACCAGGATCCTCGATCCTTGATCCATGCGTAGGGATCAATCCCCGGTCTCCTGGATTGCAGGTAGACGCTTTACCGGCTGGTAAAGCGTCTGCCTGCAAAGAAGGAGACCCTAGTTCAATCCCTGGATCAGGAAGATCTCCTGGAGAAGGAAATGGTAACCCACTCCAGTATTCTTGCCTGGAAAATTCCATGGGTTGAGGAGCCTGGTGGGTTATAGTCCATGGGGTCCCAAAAAGTTGGACACGACTGAGGTACTTCACTTTCTTTCACTTTCATCTGGATATTCGCACTTTTTGGCTAGAAAAGTAGCACTCTGGGGAAGCCACATTTCACCTCTTGCAGCATGCTCACCAATGTGTGTGTTTATAGTTGATATCCCAAGACTTTATTGTGACCTTTAAAAGCCCTTTCCCATTTTAACTGTTGACAGACACATCTGTTGACTGTTTAGTTAAACTCTTAATCCCTTTCTCTTCTTATGAGCTGAAGATGCTGTGTCCTCTTCTCTTTGGTCCCTTGCCCTGGTAACATTTATGAACAGATAGTTAGTGCTCCTGATATAGCTGGGACTCTTGTTCTTTCCTACTAAGACAGTTTTTGTTTTTTCATTTTTTAAATGTTATCTTAATATCTCCTCTCCTTTCAAGGCCATAAGTGACTCTTCCTTTAAAGTATTACATGATGTATTGAATTGGAAATATTACTTCAAAATAAACTGCATTTTACTGTAAATTAGTGACCTATCCAGAAGACCTTACCACCAACCAAATCAATACCCTGACCACACATATATGAAGCACAGCTGGATTTTTAACTAATGCATCTTGTCTTAGTCAATTTGGGCTGCTATAGCAGAAAACCACAACCAGAAGTTGTTGGTGGCTTAAACAACTTTTATTTCTCGCAGTTCTGAAAGCTGGGAAATCTAAGATCAAGATGCTGGTAGATTCTGTGTCTAGTGAGAACCCACTTCTTGGTTCAAAGACATCTCTCTGTGTCCTGTGTGGTAAAAGAGGCAATAGAGCTCTCTGGGGTCTCTTATAAAGAACCCTAATCCCATTCATGAGTACTCTGGTCCATGATTTAACCTCTTCTTAAAGGCCCCACCTCCTAATATCATCATATTGGGGATTAGGCTCTCAACATATGAATTTTGGGGGCTACAAACATCTCTTTAGGTGCAAATATCCCTGGAAAACACACCTGATGTTATTGCACAATGTACTAATAATATATTCATTCAAATAAATGAAAAGTGAATAAGCAAAAGGGATCATTTACTAACTAGAAGATGTGGCCAAAATTTTAAAAAAAGGAATTCTGTGGTGATAACTATTATGGTGACATTACTTTTCTGAATCTATCCACAGGGATAAAAAAACAGAAAATCTCAGTTAGATTGCCAGATAAACTGTAACAGTTAAAATTGAATAACTTTTTGGTACAAGCGTCTCCCAAATATTACCTAGAACATAATTATACTAAAAACTACTGCTGCTGCTGCTGAGTCACTTCAGTTGTGTCCAGCTCTGTTCGACCCCACGGACTGCGGCCTTCCAGGCTCCTCTGTCTGTGGGATCCTCTAGGCAAGAGCACTAGAGTGGGTTGCCACGCTCTTTTCCAGGGGATCTTCCCGACCCAGGATCGAACTCGCGTCTCCTGCCTTGTAGGCAGATTCTTTGGTGCTGAGCCACCAGGGAAGCCCATACTGAGAACTCTGCATTGCTAATCTAGAATTCAGATTTAACTCGGTGTTCTGAATTTATTGGCTAAACCTGACGACTTTTTTTGCTAAATCTGGTGACAAACTACAGCTGTACAATGTATGTAGCGTCAGCATTTGTCACAGAGGGCAGTAATGGGCAACTCACAGGTATAAAGATAGGAAAACCCTGAATTCCAGCCGTGCTTTCTGGAAAGAGCAGCAAGCCTCAGGAGAACAACTGAAACCAGACCGTTTTCCCTCACTCTCCAGGTTTCAGATGATCGCGTGGGGCCTGCAGTGAGGTTTAGAGGAACGAGAGCGGGCTAGTGTAGAGTGGGCTCCCTTCAAGATAAATGCAGAACTCACTTGGAATAGAATCCAAAATTAGTGAAACAAGGACAATTAATACAGATGAAAAGGAAGGTCCAGAGAGTTAGGAAGGGCCACAAACTAGAATATCTGTAGGCCTTATGTTTGACAAATTCACAAAGACAGTGACGAGGAGCTCTAATGCCTGGACGTTAGAAAAGCTATACTGACCACTTTTACCGTCTAGATGTCCATTGTTTGAGGACTGGTTGAATAAATAATAGTACATTCACATAATTAATTACAAAAGTGATTGTACAGAGGAAAGAAGAAGAATAGCTCTATATACAACCATCGATGTATCTTCAGGATATATTATTACCTGAAAATGTTTCATGAATAACAAACTAGATTAAGAAACATGTTTTTGTGTTTGAATAAAATTTAGACATTATACTAGAAGAAATGTACATGTTATAGAATAAAAATCAATGTTGAAGGAGTTTTTTTGTTTATTACTTAACTTTATCTCATGGTAGCAATAGCATAGGAAGGCCAGAATATTCAAGAAAAACTCTTTAGTACTGTTAGCTTTTGCATATAACAAAGAAGTTGCATGGTATTGATAAATTAAACAATAACTTTGAATCTAAAGTGAAAGTGAAGTCGCTCAGTCATGTCTGACTCTTTGCGACCCCATGGACTGTAGCCTACCAGGCTTCTCCATCCATGGGATTTTCCAGGTAAATGGCTGCTTCAACATAAGTGATGGTATAGAGGTGAAGAGAAATGGACAGACTTTGAAATATTTCAGACAATAGTGAACTAGAGGTGGGAAACAAAAGGAAACAAGACTGCTTAATTTCTAAAAGCTTTGCAGTGTTTATTGTGATTGTAAATAGTATCCTATTTTCTATTTAATTTCTAAGTGTTTATTGCTGTGATAAAGAAATGCTATTGATTTTTGCATATTGATCTTGCTATCTTAATAGGTTTAATAGTTTGTCTGCTAATTATATGAGGTTTTCTTTGTAAATGACCAATTAATTACAAATACTGAATATTTTTCTTCCTTTTAATTCACAAACATGTTTTGTGTTCTTTGTATTTAATCAAACAGAATTTCCAGTTCTATATTAAATAGTAGTATATGAGAGTTTTGCCTCATTCCTAATATTACAAGGAAGCTTCTAAAATTTCTTCATTAAATATATCATTTAGTATTGATTTGTGTTTGTTAATTTGCTTGTTTTGCTGTATATTGCAATAGGGGATGGGTATCAGGAGAGGATAGAAAAGATCAATTTTATCTGAATAAGGAAATTTCCTTTTATTTCTATTTTTTAAAGAACTTTAAAAAAAAGCTCAAGTGAATTTTGAACATTATAAAAAGTTTTTCCTGTGTGTTTTGAAACCGATCATGTTTCTCCTGCATCCATTAGTGTGATAAATTGTTTTTACATGTTCTGTTATTGACTGTCCTTGCATTCCTGGGATACTCTTTGATTCATGAAGTGTTTTTTAAAATATGCTGCTTATTTTGTTGACTAATTCATATTTAGAAAAATTTAATTTATACTCAAAAAAGAAATTGACTTATACATTCATTTTCTCATAGTTTCTTCATCTAGTTTTGATATTCTGCTAGGTATTTTTTCATTTGTCCTTCTGAGCTTGTTCTGTTTTTCTCCCTTCTCTGTATCATGGAACAAGACTGAGCCATTTCCATCAATGGGCTCCTTTGCCCTCTGGCGTCTGGTCCCACTGCCCATGACATGCTTCTGGCAGGAGATGCAAGGGCAGGGATATGAGTGGAGTCTGGGTATTGACTCCTCAAGTTCCCTTCTATCAGATTGAAGTCCGATGCATCGTTCTACCAAAAGTCCCAGTTCCACTCTGGATTTTGTAAATAACTCTCTCAAATTACCCCTTTTGGTCAAAGAATGATATTGGCCTCTTTTATAAGTCTGAGTGCAAAACTATTCTCTCTTGGTTTTCCTAACAACAGTCCAAGCCGTTATAAAAAGTACCTTCGAAATCTCTTTTATTCCCCAGTATGAATGTGTTTCTTGCTGGGACTCTGACTGATACAGACACCAAAGTTACACTCACATCAAATTATGAGTTGCACATTTCTTTTCTGCTGTAAGAAATAAATTGTGTAAAACAGACATATATTCCTTGAAAGTATGGTAGAAATCACCTATGAAACCATCGTTTTAGGGGCAAGGATTTACTGTAGTAAATAATCTATACAAATTTTCTATTTCAGTGTCAATTCTGAAGTATTATGTTGTCAAGAATATCTATTAACTTAAGATTTCAAATTATTAGCATTTAGCAGTGCACAATATTCTTGAATCACTCTTAAATATCTTTCACACTGCAGCTATTTTTCTTTTGTTTAATAACAAATTAAATTGAAATACTTGTATGTTTCTTTCAGAAATATAAATTGATGCACGGAAAATGGCTTGGTGATTCCTCAATAAGTTAAACATACAACTACCATATAACCTAGTAATTCCACTCCTGGGTAGAACTGAAAACAAGTGTTCAAGCAAAAATGTGTACAAGAATATTCATAATAGCACTATTCACAATAGCTAAAAGGTGGAAACACTCCAATGTCTGTTCACTGATGAATGGATAAACAAAACTGGATATGTCTACACAATAGAATATTTTCTCCCACAAAGAAATGAAGTACTGCTACATGCTACAATATGGGTAAACCTTGAAGCATTATGCTAAGTGAAAGAAACCAGTCACAAGAGACCACATATGCTTCCATTATATGAAATATCAAGAATAGGCAACTCCACAGGGAGAGATAAGAGATTAGTGATTGCCACAGTCTAGGAGGAGAAAGGGATGAAAAGTAACTATTTAAAGGAAAGAGGCTTCCTTTTGAGGTGATGAAAATGTTCTGAAATTAGTGGTAATAGCTGCATAACATTGTGACTGTACAAAGTGTTATTTATAGTGAATGCTATGTTAGATGTATTTGATCAAAATAAATTAAAATAATTTGTATTTATCTGACTACATACCACCTACCATTTAGAAACTCCTGAGTCTTTCCTAAATGCTGACCACGTTTAGGTGGGTCCCGAGGGTAGAGAAACAGAGGAAGGATAGTACCTCATAAGTGAACCCTGTGGATTAATCCTCCTTAACAGTCTCCTACTGTCACCATTCGCTTCTCCCGCGGCACTAACTGGCTGTGATGATGTCTCCTAAAGCAACTAACGGCAAAGACAGCAACTTAATCACAAATACGTGCGGAAGATACTTGACTCAAACGCTAATGTCACTGATGTCCACTCCTAGGCTCAAAGGATGCCTTTTTTGGCTGCCCTTTTTGTTGTTGTTTATGAATTCATTTATAATCCATCTCCTTCCAAAAAACTGTCTTGAGTGAATCAATGCCTTAGTCAAGAGCACTAATGTCTGTGCCCATCATTGCTCAAATTCCCTACGTAAAAGTGGTTAACGCCTCTGAGCAATTTCAGACAGGTTTTAGTAAAGTAACTACTCTAATTTTTATAGTTATGAGAGACTGCTGACCTAAGATTCAGACCTGAAGCCTTTAAATGTGTGAGTGTTAAACATATGAGTGTTAAAACTATCTACCTGTCCTTCCCGTTGGGAATGAGAGGACTTTCATTCAAGAGCAGCCTTCGTACAGTCTGTTCGTCATGGCAGGAATGATGCCAGATTGTGCCGCAGCATTTTGCTCCAAGCCTGTCCTCCACGGAGAACCTCTCCACCCTCCTATTCTCTTTGAATATCTCAGAATACAAAGGGAAGAGCAGATGTTCAGAAGAAACCTTCTATCTTGTATGTGCATGGACAATCTAATTGAGATTTCTCCTGAAATCAACGCTAAGACAATCATCCTTCTATGATGGCACATTTGAAACAAAAACAACAGCAAATAAAATAAACAAGGATTCTAGTGTCTATTAATCTTTGGCTTTGAATCTGGAGAAATATCACTTTAAAGGTTTTATATAGGAAGAGGGGAAGTGGCTTTTCCTAAGGTAAATGGAAGTTATATGAAGATAAAATGGGGGAAAAAACTGATTCTAAAAAATAATGATTTTAAAGTGAAACTATATCCCCTTGCTCAGGGGAAGTTCTCTATTAAGTAGGATTCAGCATGACACCATATTACAAACATCAATGGTACCACTAAATGGAGTTACTGGAGATAATTAACTTTACAAAAAATTTCTTCCAAACTGGAAAACATTCATTTTCTGCCAGTTTTCTATAATGAGATTTTATTTGTTAAATTTTCAAAATGTGAGAAGTCTTTTTCTTATACCACCATGTCATTTTTGAAAAATATAAAATACCATCCTGTCATGACGAACCAGATGATAGGTGAGGATAAAATGGAATTTGTTCATGCAACTAAGATTTTTTAACAAAAAGAAGATTTATTTGATATTCTAGAAAATAATTGCATTAGAGGACTCAAGATTCAGAAAAAAGTGATAAATAGGATAGCCTAAAAGAAATCACTAATAGAGTTTCTACAGAACAAATTAAATTAGAAGTTATTGGCATTGAATAAAGGAATGTAAGCTCAGTAATGGAGGATGTGAAAAAATCTAGCCAGAATTGCAGCATTCTTCAAATGAAGCCAAAAAAGTATGCTGCAGTCAATAACATAGAATGAAAAGTGGAATAACTAGCATATATAATAAAGGGCATTGTAGATAAGCTGGAAGGAAAGGTCTGGTGACACGTGAATACAAAAAGTTAGTAGTTAAAAAGAAACGCACACTATAAATTGTTCTAATTATAATCTTAATTCCTTCAGCAATCCTGTTGTGAAATCCTGTCCTATGCTAATTTCCTGTTAAGTTCTGGGAATGCACACTGAGGAGATTTTGCAGACAATACAGAGAGAGAGAAGGAGATGTATGAGAAAAATATAATGTAATGCAATTTGATAAGCGCTTTTCTACAGGCAAGGATAACTTGTTTTAACAGTGTAAAGGTGGGGAACGGTTGCTTCTCTGATAGAGCTGATGAACACCTCTCTGAAAGGTGGTGGGTAAGCAGGATGCCTCCTTGCTCAATTGTGTCTGACTCTTTGCAACTCCATGGGCTGTATGTAGCCTGCCAGGCTCCTCTGTCCATGGAGTTTTCCAGGCAAGAATACTGGAGTGTGTTACCATTTGCTACTCCAAGGTAAGCAAGATAATCGTGAGCTATATTGACAGTAGAAGGGCTGTCACAGGTGACAAGAGAAGACTGCAGTAAGGACATTGCAAGCACGGAAGAGAAAGGAACTGAAATAAATGCTGAGCATTTTAAAGGCATATTCTCACCATGGTTAGTCATGGTTAAGACAGCTGGCAAAGAGAAGTGCGTATGAACAATATAGCTTTGCTTCTCTGTGATTTTATCCCTATCATATCCTGTATCATGGAATCCAAAATTATACAAAGAGGTTTTGCGTAGCTTGGTATAGGATGTATTACTTTCTTTTCCTCCGCTGCTGTGGCTTAATTACAGCGTTGATTTGTCCATTTTCTCTAATGCTTCACTAATGATCTCTTTCCAGCTTCCACCACAGGGAGGGTGTGTGTGTGTGTGTGTGTGGGTGTGTGTGTACGTATTGGCTGGTTGTTTTCTGATCCCTGAATTAGCAAAGAGGCTAAGTTTAAAGTAGGCAAAATTTGTCTTTTAGTGCATCACCTTGAAGGCCCCCTTTACCCACCAACGTACTCTTTCTTGACCCTGGCATCTCCAGATATAAAATCTGAATAATAATTTATATACAAAGCATTCTCCCTCCTAAGTACTATTTGCATTCTAAAGGAGGTTAGAACAAAAATTCTCTATAATGATTTGATTTTAGTATTTTACAGAGTTACAGATTTCAGTATCTGTAGCTGGTGAGAGGGAAAAATACTTGAGGGCAGTGAGTCTTCAAAGTGTATTCCACACTGTGCCGTGTTTCCCCCTTGTGTGATGAAAACTCTGAATATAAATTCTCTCTAATTTATATTAAAAGCTTTAGTTCATTTATCACTTTACCATCTTATAAAGGATTATTATCACATTATTTTATTAATCAAGAATTTTGCTCTTACAAAGCATTTTGCATGCCTTATTTTATTTAAACCTCGAGAGCACCATTGGTGTTGCTTCCACTGCCACCTTCAGCTTTGGATAGAGAGGCTGAGGCGCAGGGTGGAGTCAGGTGGCTTGCCCCAGATTTTCCAGCTGCTAAGTGATGAGTCTTGGATTCTGTTCAGCATTGCATCTTTCAGTTCACTGGTTTTTGTCACCACACTACTTTTTCTCACTATGCTACCCCGTGCCCTGCTCCCCTGCAAATTTCTCACCTTAGAGTACAGGGCTCATCCCCAGGGATGGTAATTCTGTATGTGTGGGCTCACCGGTATGCACTCTTCATATCTCAGGTACTTCAGAGGCAGGCAGGTCAAGCATCATAACTTAAGAATCACAGGATAGGAGCTATTTTGGGTGATCATACAAGGGATAGCAGGATGGAAGCATTAACACTCCAATTACTCAGAGTCATCCCAAGGTAGAGGCAGGTCTTAGATCCAACAGAACTTAGACCTTCCACTAGCTCTTGTCCACTTCCTGCCCCTTCTCCTGCTGCAGTCCAGTCCCAGGGACCTCCGGGGGCAGCTGCTTTTGCTCTGTAGCACCCAGTGCAGCTTGGCCCTGAAGTGCTCTATGCTGCCTGCCCTTGTATTTCCCCAGGGTAGAAGTGTTACCATCTAAACCACCCGGTATTTCCCTAGCCTGGTGGTTTGTGTTAGAAGAGAAAAAGCATACCTTTTCTCATTCATTACCCCGTGCAATGAATTTCATATCATGGAATTTCAAAATAAAAAAGAAGATTGTGGAATGAAAGCAATGGAACTTTTAAATCATTCCAAAATCATTGCACAAAAATAGCCACATATTCTGAAAATCCATAGGGCAGCTCCAGCATCACTGAAGGGTTATTATTTCAGTCTTACTATTTTATTCTGGTGGGGTTGGGTTATTTTATAGAATCATGTACTGCATAGAACTTCTACAAATGAATTAAGATATACAGACTAGTACCCTTATTTGGCAGTTTTGGCAAAGGGGATTAATGGTCAACCTTTGTGCCATGGGGAGAGCCAGCACTGGACAGCCTGATTCAAGTTCACACGCTCACCCGGCAGCGGTGTGGCGGCCGTACCTCAGCGCCTCGTCTGTGGCCTGACTTGAGGAGGAGTGAAACAAAATGGATGTGAACTACCAAGTCTTCAATAAAGACTGATTATTGTTGAAGGGCATCACAACTGACTCTCGCTAGTTATGATATTTTGTTCTATACAGTTGCTGTGAACAATAAATTAACAAATGCTGAACCATTATTCCTAAATGAAATATAAGGTTAAGTTTTGTCAGCTGATCAAAACTTAATTGTGTTTCACGTACGCTCTGTTTAAAGATATTTTGTTTCATACATATGGTTCATTCATTGATATTGAACTCAGAGACAACAGCACTGAACCCCATGCCTAAACCATACTTACCTAAAGTGCACCTTTTCTCCATAATGCATATGACGGCCTTCTTGCTTTTTGGAACACAAGACTTCATCGCCCCGACTTGAGTGCATTTCAAACAGAGAAATCACCAACAAAAATTACAAAAATGCAGAAACAAAGTGGCCCTGAATAGACCTTAAGAAGAACATTTGCTTACAATATGAAACTCAAGCAAAATGACCAAGTGTTTCCTTGTTGGATTTCAGCTGAGGGAGTGCACAGTAAGTGGCTCAAATTTTTGGCTGCTCTGACCATGTCTGAAAACAACCACAAAAGTGCAGCAAGTATTGATTAGGGAATTAGAACTAAATTTTAGCAAGTACGTAAATTCAAAAACATAAAATCCAGGAATGTTGAAGATGGACTGTAGAATGCCGCAGTTAATGTCCAGCAGTCTGACACCGTCGGTCAGACCTAGCGACTCATCATCTGTGTGGTTTTGGGCAAGTGTCAGTTTCCTCACCTGTGAAATGAAAAGTCACTGCAGCTCCAACCTTCAGGATACATGATGAGAATTAAATGAGAAACTGACTGCATGTGTTTACTTGGCACATGGCAAACGATCCAACATATGCATTACTAATGCGAGGAACACTAAGGCAACAAGAATTAACTTTAATGTAAGTGGCATTTTCTTACTAACACTTCTCGAAATGTTGGAGGAAAATGATTTGACTGAATAATTTACTTTTTCCTCTAATTTCCTGTGTATGAGCAGAACCAATTTTAGTGACAGATATAAAGGGTGTTATATTCTAATACAAAAATCACTTTGGTGAAGCATTATAAATCAATAGTGTCATTTTAGGGATCTTAACTAAAGTATGCAGATGCTATGTTTCAGATGGGGCCTTGTGCTAGAATTTCAATTAATGCAAACGGAAAGAAAGTTGAGCTGTAAGTACTAATTTTATTTGCCTAGTTTAAGCCAGAGAAAAAACGAGCTCATGTCTCTAAGGATCTGATCTCAATGCTGAAAGATAAATGCACAGAAACATAATCACATGACCTGAAATTTCATCCCTTTTGATACGTTTTAAATAGTTTCTATTTTGAATAAATGCTAGCTTTCACTGGAAATCCTAATGATATATTTCCAACCTTTATCATCCATCTGTACAATTTCTGTGACAACAAAAATTTAAAAATTAAAAACTACATTATTAATTATTAAGCCAAGAATTCCTGCTCAAAAACAGTGGCCACTTAATTCACTTAAAGGATATGAAGTATCGCTCACTTTATTTCAATTAGTTGTATGCTATGCTCAAAATTTCACCAGATAGTGCAAACAGAATAATGAATGAAGAAAACTGATGAAACCAAAGAGAGAGCAAATGAATGTAAGAAATGTTTTTGTGTGTGCGTGTGGTGCCTTTTGATTATAGACTGCCAGGTAGAGGTGAAATGATGAACTTTTCATGTTGAACATAGTTCATTCAATTTCAAACGCTACCAAAATGAGATAGAAAAACTATATTAAGTAAGGATATTTCTTAATCATTTCAGGATTGCTTAAAAAATAATAATAACTAAGGGATTTTCTCCCCAGAAAAGTTCACAATACATACTCACATTTTCAAAATACACATATGCATTTTTATAATGCTAGTGTGTTTAAGGATGTACTAGAGGTCCATGTATCCTAAGTTAATAACCTTCTCCAAAGAGGTAGGAAAAAGCCACTTTCGATTGTATGTAAATTGATACTTTGAAAGAACAGTTATGACCAACCTAGAGAGCATATTGAAAGGCAGAGACATTACTTTGTCAACAAAGGTCTGTTGAGACAAGGCTATGGTTTTTCCAGTGGTCATGTATGGATATGAGAGTTGGACTGTGAAGAAAGCTGAGCACTGAAGAATTGATGCTTTTGAACTGTGGTGTTGGAGAAGACTCTTGAGAGTCCCTTGGACTGCAAGGAGATCCAACCAGTCCATCCTAAAGGAGATCAGTCCTAGGTGTTCATTGGAAGGACTGATGCTGAAGCTGAAACTCCAGTACTTTGGCCATCTGATGCAAAGAGCTGACTCATTTGAAAAGACCCTGATGCTGGGAAAGATTGAGGGCAGGAGAAGGGGACAACAGAGGATGAGATGGCTGGATGGCATCACCGACTCAATGGACATGGGTTTGAGTAAACTCTGGGAGTTGGTGATGGACAGGGAGGCCTGGCGTGCTGTGATTCATGGGGTCACAAAGAGTCGGACACGACTGAGCAACTGAACTGAACTGAAATTAATATTCTTACACCTTACCTTCTTTAATCTTATACACTTTATTAAACACATTCAATATTCATGATATTCACAGATGTAGCTTTTGAAAATAATACAAGATGATAATTTAAAGCATTTTTAGGAAAGTTAAAGTTTATGTTTCTATTTCTATAGATTTTTGTAGTTTCATTCCCCCAATACTCTCTCAAAGATATTAACTGACAATGCTGCTTAGAAAAAGCAAAGAAAATTTACCTCTATTTAGCCTTTTTGTACTGATAGAATTTTGTGGATTTTCATTAAATTGGTACAGACTCTTCAGGGATTTGCCCTGTGGAAAATCCGTGCATACCTTTGATTTCAATAAGGAAGGCAAGAGTGGTGAATTGTGAGGCAAAATAACTCTAAAAGCAAGAATTAGGAATACACTGTTTCATTCTGTGATGTTTGATGGCACTATTTCAAGAAATTATTCAGTTCGTTCATAAGCCCATTCACTTCCTCCGTAAGCCTAAAGCAAAGTAATATCATCATTTGGGTCCACAAGTGTTCCATTTTACCATGACCTCTATTTATGCATATTTCACATTTTACTATGCTCCATAGACATATCATGGGGGTTCATCTCAATCACATTACAAAAACATTCAAAGACGGGAAGCAATTCATTTTTCAAAGATCCATTGGGTCACATCACTTGGCTTTAATAAAAATATACAATTGTGGCTGATAATGCTGTTTAACACACTATGATTCAGAGTTTCAATATGACACCCTTTGGTGCTTATCTTTGGCATCATCCAGAGGCTGCATCTGATGCCAAGCTTGGTCACGCAGGGAATGTAGATTTAAAGAGCCATTTTCATTTATAACAAACAGACCCAGCTGGGAACACAGCTGTTAAATGGGATGGCAAAGCAAAATTCCCTGCTACCTGGAAGAGTCTAATTATAAAAGCACCTAGACAAGTTTTCAAGAAAGTCATTAATGAACTAGCCCACCTTCAATGTGAGTTTAACTTAAAAAGAGAAAAGAAGTGAAATTATCTGAATCACATATAACAGAAGTAATCAGGAGTATTTTATAGAGTCTTAAAATCTATAAATGTCCAAATTGAACCTGCCTTTGATTCTTAACATAGATTCTAAATTTCTCTGTATTCAGACTTAAATCTAAACTTTGAGATAACCCAGACAGAAAGAAATGTAAAGTATAGCTTTTCTGTATTACTATCCCTCCCATGTCCTTCACTAAATAAACCGTAAAAGATCAGCAACTACAGTATGTGAAAACAAAATCTAGAAATTTGACTATAATAGCTAAGTTTTTCAATAGTCAAGGGAGTTAAAATCATTTACATATAAAGTATCTGCGTCATTCCCTAACATTTTAGCACATTACATCAAAAAATTTCATTGTCACCTTGGTATGTTGTTCATGGTTATCTTTTTTTTTTAATGACCCTGGAAAACAAAGTGAATTTTTATACATAATTTGATCCAACATCTTAGCTGCTCAGTATCCATTCATTGTGCATCAGAGTCCTCCCAGTACAACAACCTGGGGTCCCTAGACTGCCGAGCAGGCCTTAGGGTCAAAGAACTCCATAGAATATTCTCTTCATGCCTCACATTCTGGAGTCTTACTAACTTTATGAAACACATTCAGTATTCCTTGGCATAGATGCATCATAATGCATGTTAAGTATATGTTCAGTAGCTACTATTTAATAGATGATAAAATTCTAAAGGGTTCTACATGCTGGTCTCTGTGTGCAGGATCAGTATATCACAGTAAACAAACAGACACAAGCCATGGTTTTTAAGCGCATAAATTGATATTGAATTTATATCACTTCTTTTTTGCTTGTCTAACACTTTCCTTCTTTGCATGGAAAGAAGTTTTCATATTATCACTAAACTGTCAAGATTTTCTTTAATAGAAATGTACTTTATGTAACAATATTGGGTCTGGATTTTATCTAACAAATATCTGAGAAAATGAGGCAAATTTTTAAAATTATAGAAATCAAATTTGTGCAACCTTTCCTTCAATTGTACAACATTTTGTCATATCATCCTTAATTTTTTACTTTTCATATTTCTGCATTTATGTTTAGACTTGGCACCTTTCCAGTTGAGGCCATATCCTGTGGTTAAATAACCCTTCCTGCTTTATAGTGGTGATTAATGTTCAAATGCCTCCTCCCTCAAAATAATACCAACACATTAGTAAAAGAAATATTTCCAAAAGACTCTAAAAGTATGATCACAAAGGTGGTACCCTTCAAAGGAACTTCCTCCGGGAAGTACTGAAGGAATAATATGGAAAAGAAGGATAAGGGAATAATGTTAGTAATGGGTAGATTTTATGAAATGCCTATTAAGCATCGGGCACTATTCTAAGCAATAATACATTCATATTCTCATGCAATCCTCATGACAATCTTAAAAACTATGAATATTTTTCAGATAAGGAAATTAGCAGGCACCAAAACTGAATTTAGCCATTAAATTTACTTACTAAATTTGATATGTAGGCTACATTTCTGGAATTATTTGTCCTAGAGTTCTCTGTAGTAGGGTTTGATGTCAGTTCAGACTCAATAGCAGATGTTGCTATCCTCTAGTTTTCCTGGTGAGGGATCCATGGTAGGTAGGACTCAGTGTATTAATGAACCCAGTAGTATACTATTCAAAGTAGAGTGAATTTTTTTCACAAGTGTGCCCAATTATGGAATTTTTTCACAAGTGTATCCAATTATGAGATCCTGCCCCCAAATCCCAGAGTAACACAACCACTACCAACAACCAAAAGTTTAAGAACCAATGTTGATTATGTGGTTCCTACTATAACTTCTCCTACAGGGAGGACCCAGGACTGTTCCAAATATGTTGACTCTTGCTATGTGAAAATGCTAGGAGAGGCTAGAAGTCGAGCCAGAAATTGATGGAGTGGTCAGGGACACTGCTGTGATATGTGCAGCAAAATGATTAAAGGTTGGAGTTGGGAGTGCGATCCGGTACAAATCCCTATTTTGCTGCTGTTTAATAGTTTGAGACAAAGGTCCAACAAAGGTCCATCTAGTCAAAGCTATGGTTTTTCCAGTAGTCATGTATGGATGTGAGAGTTGGACCATAAAGAAAGCTGAGCACCAAAGAATTGATGCTTTTGAACTGTGATGCTGAAGACTCTTGAGAGTCCCTTGGACAACAAAGAGATCCAATCAGTCAATCCTAAAGGAAATCAGTCCTGAATATTCATTTGAAGAATGTGTGCTGAAACTGAAGCTCCAATACTTTGGCCACCTGATGCAAAGAACTGACTCATTGGGAAAGACCCTGATGTTGGGAAAGATTGAAGGCAGGAGGAGAAGGGGATGACAGAGGATGAGATGGCTGGATGGCATCACCAACTCGACTGACATAAGTTTGAGCAAGCTCCAGGAGTTGGTGATGGACAGGGAGGCCTGGCGTGCTGCAGTCCATGGGGTCGCAGAGTGAGACATGGTGACTGAACGAAACTGAATAACTTGAGAACTTGGACAAGTTACTTAATTTAAGTCTCCAATTTTCACCTGCAAAACGTGAATAGGATCTATCTCATAGGATTTTTTGTAAGAATTGTACAGTAAAATGCACAAATTGCTTAGCAAAACTCTTTGCTAATAATAAATGCTCAAGGATTGTTAGCAGCTTTCATTATCATTTTAATGGAAAAGGGCAGTAAAAGCAAAATAGGGAAAATAGATGACTGGAGCCCTTTTACTAATTATGGCTGATTCACCAATTTTTACAAACTGCATTCATTTTATTTAAAGTAAAAATAAACAGAATTATGAAAATATGGATTTACTATTTCCACTATGTAAGTTGATGCAGCTGTTTAAAAGACTTGCAAATTGATTTTCAAGTTTTTAAGGCTTATCTTGATCTCTGAATAGAGTGTTCTCCATTCTCGGGGTGCTAGTTTCTGGAAGGAGCTCTCAGATGGACTGCTAGCCATGTCTTAGTCTTACCATCCTGGGGGCTTCTCAGTTGTCAGCCTCATGATGGAATTATATGTGTAGTTATCTAGACAGATTACACACAAACTGCTTGAGTTTTGCCAGCATCAGTACATAGCTGATGTCGCCAAACACATGCTTATGCCTTAAGCTGTCAGTAGTTAACACGGGAGCCTGGAGGAAGAGTGAGTAGGACATTTTGAAATGAATTTAAGAGGTCAGCTTGTGAGTGTGCTCTTTTGTGTGCTGGAGGGAACAAAGCTGACTCCCAGCTGTAAACGAAGTTAACTAAAATTCGGCAGGGACGGGCGCGGTTGCTGGGAGTAGGGCTCCGAGTATACGAAGGCGCTGAGAGGGCTGCGGATGTTTCCCAGTAGGATTACTAACCAACTCTGTACTCCTTGAAGAAAAATCAGTGCCTGAGCTAAGGAGAAAATTTTATAATGACCTACTAAATGCATCAGATTGTAGGAAGGAGAAACTACCTCCAGTGTTCAAAGAAATCTGGAAAACCGGCTTCTGGGGCAGCAGAATATCCACTGAGTCAGCCAGCAGTCAGGAAGGAGTGCTGCTGATTTTCCTGCAGTTTGTAATACAGTCAGGACCATTGATTGCCTGGTGTGCTGCTGAACCCTAGATTCTGTAATTCTGTGAATCTCTAAGTGAAGTCTTTGCTCAGTAACATAATATCACCAAGGACCTTCATAGAAATGTAAATTCTCGACCTGCATCTACTGATTCAGAAACTCTGTCCTAACAAACCCTCTAGGTGATTCTAATGGACCCTCAAGTCGGGAGCCGAAGATCTAACAATGTAGTTTATGGAGGGATTGTGGAGCCGCAGATCTAACAATGTAGTTTATGGAGGGATTGTGGACAGTCACCAAGAAGACATCCAGGCCAGGTTTACCCCAGAACCACAGAAGCAAAAGTGTGACAGAAAGTAAGCGTTTGCAGTGGAATTTCATAGAAATATTAGAAAAAAGATATAGTTCAAACTAAGATGCCAATGTTTCATGTGTGACCCTCCTGAGAGTAATGTGTTTGAATTCTTGCTTAAAGAAGTCACTAGTTCTGTTTGTTACTGGTATAAGTTGATGTCTGAATTATAAAAAATGTAAATGATGGAAGAATCCTTATATAGGCGCTGCCTTTCTAGAAGCAATAGAAAAGGTCCTAGACAGAAATGAGATCTCATAAGGAAGCCAGAAAGTCAAAGAAACTTAAGGTGGTGAAGGGGAATTAAAGTTGGAATGAAGAGGTTGAAAGTAGAACAATGTGATAAAAAGAGAAAAGGAAGAAAATGCATTCAGGACCGTTTTAGCTAAATCTAAGTTATGACCTGGTCTCAGATAGTGTAAATACAATCCTTCTGAATCTACATCTAATGTAATAGTAAAGAAGATTCATATACACAACCAGCTATAATGAATCTTCCTTTACAAATCCTGAGAGAAGGACATGGGATGTCGAGACAGGCAAGCCAGCAAAAGATGCTGAGTGTGACTAGAGACACATGGAAAGGACTACCAAGACTCAGATCTCCTGACCTCACTCGGCTCCTCACTCGGGCAAATAAACATGCACTATATCTCCACTGATGTTGACGCCTTCATAGGAAAAACTAAGAAAGCTTTTTCTCTTCTTCTCAATTGAATACTATAAGTTTGGAAGAGAATTTGGCAGAAGGTATGAATGTAAAATTAAGAAAAACTTGTTAAAGGACAGTGTTTAGTTTCTGTGTCTTGATTGATATAAGAAAATTAGGCCAGTGATGATATCATGAAAACTGAATGTAACATTTTCACTTAGGATGTCATAATTTGGTCCAGTTTGACTTGAAACAAATGGAGAAGAAGGAGGAAAAGTTCCAAATAAATTTACAAACAAGCAAGCAAAAACCATCTGTAATGAAAACTACATGTGATTAAAGGAAAAAACGTGACTGAAAATCCTTGAAAGAACACAGGAAAGAGGGAAATACAGAGCTTCAGATGTCTTCACTTATAATGGATTTTAATAAAAATAAGTAGTTCTGGTCCCACAAAAATCACGTCCTGGTGTTGAGATGCAGGAAATAGATGCCAGGCAAGAAGAAAGACAGTCCTATTTAAAAGAAGTGCGTGATTGGGTCACTTTTTGATTCAATCACGCACTTCTTTTAAATAGGACTGTCTTTCCACTTGCCTGGCAGCCCTATCAATAAATGGGCCAAAGAACTAAACAGACATTTCTCCAAAGAAGACATACAGATGGCTAACAAACACATGAAAAGATGCTCAACATCACTCATTATCAGAGAAATGCAAATCAAAACCACAATGAGGTACTGTTACACGCCAGTCAGGATGGCTGCTATCCAAAAGTCTACAAGCAATAAATGCTGGAGAGGGTGTGGAGAAAAGGGAACCCTCCTACACTGTTGGTGGGAATGCAAACTAGTACAGCTGCTATGGAGAACAGTGTGGAGATTCCTTAAAAAACTGGAAATAGAACTGCCATATGACCCAGCAATCCCACTCCTGGGCATACACACAGAGGAAACCAGACCTGAAAGAGACACGTGCACCCCAGTGTTCATCGCAGCACTGTTTATAATAGCCAGGACATGGAAGCAACCTAGATGCCCATCAGCAGACGTATGGATAAGGAAGCTGTGGTACATATACACCATGGAATATTACTCAGCCGTTAAAAAGAATTCATTTGAATCAGTTCTAATGAGATGGATGAAACTGGAGCCCATTATACAGAGTGAAGTAAGCCAGAAAGATAAAGACCAATACAGTATACTAACACATATATATGGACTTTAGAAAGATGGTAATGATAACCCTATATGCAAAACAGAAAAAGAGACACAGATGTACAGAACAGACTTTTGGACTCTGTGGGAGAAGGCAAGGGTGGGATGTTTCGAGGGAACAGCATTGAAACATGTATATTATCTAGGGTGAAACAGATCACCAGCCCAGGTTGGATGCATGAGACAAGTGCTTGGGCCTGGTGCACTGGGATGACCCAGAGGGATCGGGTGGAGAGGGAGGTGGGAGGGGGAATCGGGATGGGGAGCACATGCAAATCCATGGCTGATTCATGTCAATGTATGGCAAAAAACACTACAATATTGTAAAGCAATTAGCCTCCAACTAATAAAAATAAATGGAAAAAATAAAAGAAGTGCGTGGAGTTCCCTGGTTGGCCAGTAGGTAAGACTCGGCGCTCCCAATGCAGGGGCCTCAGGTTTGTTCCTGGTCAGCTAAGATCCTGCATCCCACACAGTGCAGCCTGAAAAAAAAAAGAAAGACAACAAAGCCCAGTGGGAGATTAAACTGTGTGTCAAGGAGATATTTCTATAAAATTCATGCGGGCGAAGATAAGGGGGTTTGAGAGCAAGTAAATGAGAATGAAAGGTGAGAGACATAATACCATGGCAATACTCTCAGGACTGCCTAGGCAGAGAGGGTATGTTTGTTACTTGCTCAATATAGATGGCAAAACTACAGCAGAAGTTATTAGTGGTTGGGGACTTCAATTATCTGGACATCAGATATATGTTTCACTCATCTAAGGCCAAAACAGCTAATAAAATATTGCTATTGCTAAAATTGTCATTTCAGAGAAGATAGAATTATATCATCTTAAGTGCAGAAAAGATTTTCAAAAGAGTCGAGTTTAATTCCCTCTCCTCAAATTTAAATCCAGGAAAGCCAAGATGTTAATTTTACATAAGACAGAAATTAAACATTCATTTAATCACTTTCCACATATTCACATAGCACCTTCTGTGTGCCAGATACTGTCCTAGGTACTTGGAATATGTTACTGAAGAAATAGACAAAAGTCTCTGTATTCAGGGCTCTTATGTTTCTGTATAATGGGACAACAGATACTAAACAACATGACAGGTAGGTAGACTTGTATCATTTGGTGGCCACTAGTCATATGTGGCTACTTTAAATTAATTAAAAGATTAACCTGTTCACAATTTATTTACTACAGATTTTAACTAAGTGCCTAACATATTATGGGAGCAGGCCATGTTTGAGGTGCAAGAGGCACAGCAATGAATAAAAACAGACGGAGGTTCTGTCATTCCCAGAGGAAAAGAGGGGAGGCCAGCAAACAAGCAAATTAATATGTAACGTGGTTACTGACAGCAGTGAGTGCAACGCGGTAAAATAGCGTAGGGCTACGGCAAGGATAAAATGAATGGTGGTAGGCTAGTTCAGGTAGGGTGTGCTGTTGGTTAGAAAGAAACCTGAAGGAAGTGTTTCAGCACGCCCTGTGGCTGTCAGAGGCAAAACTCTCCCCTGAAGATTGAACAGTAAAGATAAAAGTCCGGAAGAAGGCGTAAGGGCAGCAGTTCAGAGAACATTAAGGGTAGCCAGGTGATTGGAGCATAGGAAGAAAGAAGCAGAACAGGAGGAGGAAGGCTGGAGAAGGAAATTTCGAGGCCAGATCACAGAGTCTTGGAAGTCGAAGTGGATTTCAGAATTTATTCTGTGTGTGAAGGAATGCCCTTGGGGAAGTCCCAGAAGAGCAGTAATAAGATCAGATGTACATTGTCAAAGAATGTGAAAGCTGCTGCATGGAAAATAGAATCTAAAGGGCAGGCATGAAGGAGGGAGACCCGTCATTCTGTGGACAACTACATCTGCCAAGTCTCTTGGGCATGTATACTAACAGAGTCACAGGTTCTGGAATTTAGTTCACCAGAGTTCCTGGTTAAGTACACATTTAACCAAAGCAGATAATAAGGGCAGCTATTAAAAGATTATATTCACAGAAATAAACTTGTTGTAAGAACACCTGTTGTTCAGTCACCCAATCATGTCTGACTGTTTGCAACCACATGGACTGCAGCGCGCCAGGCTTCCCTATCCTTCACCATCTCCCGGAGCTGGCTCAAACTCATGTCAATTGACAACATGACTCATAAAATCACATTATCTTCCTTAAAATGTAGCTCTAATATCAGATCAGCAAAAGCTCTTCCACTTAATTCTTCATTTTTGTTATTGTACCACCCCCCCACCCCCACCCCCACTTTCAAGAATTTGGCATTGATTTCCAGATGGGACGAGTCAAGACACAACTGACAGTCTCAAAGCTGTACGCTTCTCTCCACTGACTCTGCCCCCTCCCCTTGCCATTGATACTCTGAGCTGCTCATCTCTGATGCCCTGCCACCGCCAAGGATACAACAGTTCCAAATTGTTCCAAATTGCTTGGAAGTCTTAGCTCTGTTGGTTAGCCTACAACACATGTGTTTGGTCAGTTTCTCTCTCTCATGAGGCTCTTCCAATCTACCAAAAAGAATGTTTACAATCCATGTTCCTTACCTGAATCCCCTACTACCTGAATTTGCAATGGATACATACATAGCTAGGACCTTCATTTCCCAGATTAGGGAGGAGGAAGCTATTTTGAGACTGGACGTGGTAGACAGAACTTTGACAGGCATTCTGGGCCAAGTTAAAAGGAAAGAAACCTAATCACAAATGTGCAGTCACAAAAGTAAGAGGCATATTTAGGGAAAAGTAAGAAATTCACTTAGCTTAGAATCTTATTCACATTTTCAGTGCTCCTGAGATGAAATGAGACCATCTCACGTGTGAGTCTTAGATAATGGGCTGTGACTTTTGTCACTGTGACTTTTGTGTATTTATAGGTTTAATTGAAATACAAAGCTACTGAAATCATGCTTTGTACAGAAAGAAGCATAATATCATTATTGTTGGAAAACTTACCTGCTGCGCTTATAATATTCTTGTTGACTACCCCTGGGAAGTTCATTACGATAAGTTGATTACGTTTGTGAATCCTTTGGCTCATAAATGAGAACCACTGCTGAATAAAGATATTCCGTACTTTTTCCATAATGAAGCTATTTTTTGCCTATGTGCTGGTAACTCACTCATTAAAGAGACACTCATGATCTGTACAAGAAAAGCATCATTTTCTCACTTTCTCTTGCTTCAGGTTTGAAGATAGTTCTACTCTCTGGTAAATTCTTTAAATTACAAAACAAATTAAAAGATGTCTAACTACATCTAGTAGATCATATTTCTCACATGAGCCATTTAAAAGAGATTTTAAAGGGATATCTGACTTCCTGGCTTCAAAAAACAAAGATCATGGCATCCAGTCCCATCATTCCAGGGCAAAAAGATGGGGAAACAATGGAAACAGTGACAGATTTTATTTTCTTGGGCTCCAAAATCACTGCAGATGGTGACTGCAGCCGTGAAATTAAAAGATGCTTGCTCCTTAGAAGAAAAGCTATGACCAACCTAGAAAGCAAATTAAAAAGCAAAGACATTACTTTGCCAACAAAGGTCCGTCTAGTCAAGGCTGTGGTTTTTCCAGTGGTCATGTATGGATGTGAGGGTTGGACTATAAAGAAAGCTGAGCACCAAAGAACTGATCCTTTTGAATTGTGGTGTTGGAGAAGACTCTTGAGAGTCCCTTGGAGAGGGAGATCCAACCAGTCCATCCTAAAGGAAATCAGTCTTGTATATTTATTGGAAGGACTGATGTTGAAGCTGAAACTCCAACACTTTGGCCACATGATGCAAAGAACTGACTCATTTGAAAAGACCCTGATGCTGGGAAAGATTGAGGGCAGGAGGGGAAGGGGATGACAGAAGATGAGGTGGCTGGATGGCATCACCAACTCAATGGACATGAGTTTGAGCAAGCGCTGGGAGTTGGTGAAGGACAGGGAAGCCTGGTGTGCTGTAGTCCATGGAGTCGCAAAGAGTCAGACATGACTGAATAACTGAACTGAAACTGAAACTGGCTTCCTAACATTGGTGATTAAAGTTGGTATTTGGCAATCTGTGGTCTCTGACCCAGATTTAAAAGTACCTCTACAGAAGTGGCAAACTGGAGACTCATGGACTTAGACATTGTAACTTAATTAAATAAGTAGGCCGTGAGACTGAAGTAACTCATGCCCTGGCAGCCTACCTAAGTGCACCAAAATCTAAGCCTGCAAATGCCTCCATGTTAGAAAAATCAAAATACTAAGGACAGCCAATCACAGTGAGAGCTGGACCATGAAGACTGAATGCTGAAGAATTGATGGCGCCAGAGAAGACTCTTGGGAGTCCCTTGGACACCAAGGAGATCAAACCAGTCAATCCTGGAGGAAACCAACCCTGAATATTTACTGGAAGGACTGAAGCTGAAGCCAAAGATTCAATACTTTGGTCAACTGATGCAAAGAGCCAACTCATTGGTAAAGACCCTGATGCTGGGAAAGATTGAAGGTAGGAGGAGAAGGGGGTAACAGAAGATGAAATGGTTAGATAGCATCACCGACTCAGAAGACATGAGTCTGAGCAAACTCCAGGAGAGTGTGATGGACAGGGAAGCCTGGAGGACCGCCTGGGATTGCAGAGTCAGACGTGACTTAGCAACCGAGCAACAGCACAGGCGATAAGCCAGCACCTGAATAGGCCCTGCCTCTGCGTCTCTGCTTTCCCCGCGTAAGTTTCTCCCTGCCTCCTGTTGGAAGAGCAGGCCTGACCACGTGGGTTTGGTGCTACCCAATTTGAATTGATCTTTGCTCAAATGAACTAAAAAAATTTAAGATGTCTCAGTTTATCTTTTAGTTCCATGCTGGCTTATACATTTGGTTTTGCCAATGAATGTTTTAAGATGTTTATTTCACAAAGTTTTAGACTGTTTTCTATTGGATCACAGGAGGATTTTGCAATACTGACCTGGGATTCCTGTGTGCCATCAGTTGGGTTAAACCAATGAGTGACTCTCAGTTTATACTAGGTCCCCCAGTTTCCTTCGCTATCTTCTAACTGACACTCTTTACTTCTTTATGTTTTGTTCCAGGCTTCTGTAGGCATTTGAGTTTTTTATCCAATTTCTTCATCTGATACTCATTTTGGAATCTTATTGTTTAACATTTTCTGCAGTTTATATCAGTCAAAATAAATGCCATATCCTTTATATTTTGCAAGGAAGGAAGTATCGAGTAAAGATAAATCCTTTGTAGACTTCTCAAAAACTTGTAAGGACTATCCACATCTTTGTCCCTACATGGTGCTTAGCTGATCTTCCTCTCAAACTTCTCACATGGTGGCAAGCAAACGTGAGAGGCAAGATCTTCAAGAGCACATATGTCTCTGCTGCTTGTATTCAGCTGAGAAGAGAGAGCACATGACACATTTCATTCAATTTTGTAACACCACTGAGGGGTGAAAGATCGTCCAATGAAAATCAATGTTTTTTTTTTTTTTTTGCTTTGAATCAAAAAAACAATGAAAGAAGAAAAGGAAAAGACACATAAAAATCCCAATCTTCTTATTTTTCCCTTTAAAAAATTTCCTTTCATTATTATGACATGATTGGTGGTGGGAGTTAAATAGATCTCAGTTTGGTTCTTGGCATCATAATTTACTTAAGGTTTACTGAATCTTCTTTATATTCAGTTGCAGCAGTAAATTGGGGCTGATAATAGCTAAGCCATAGCGTTGCTGTGAAGTTCCCAGAAAATGTATGCAAAACTGAGCGCATTGAAAGTGAATAATCAGCACCAACTTATTATAATTTCATGTTAAATATCTGCATCTAATCTCTAACTTCTGTAGACAGAAACAGTTGCCAAGAACTGGATTTAGACAAACTGCAGTGTTAAAGGATGATTTTTGATTATTAACCCCAACCTTGCATGAACCTAACCATCTTCTTTCTCTACACTGTGCCCATAAAGTGAGCACAGCTTGGGGAAAAAAAACCATGGCATGGGGCAGCCTTCACCATATATTAAACAGGCGCTGACCACTGTCTGCTCACCACCGCCAGTAATCCAACTGTTGTTTCTCTTCCAGCGGGTACTTCTGCAGAGGTTAGTTCGTTAGCTTCTCACTTTTCAAATCCCTACTACCCTTGTTTGCCGCTGATGTTCACGCCCTGAGCTTCCCTGCCAGGAGCTGCTCGTGTTGCCGACAGTAAACCCACAGGTGCACATCCTCTCCACTCTCCCTTTTATCCGGTGCAGGACGTGTCACCTCTCCCATCACAGGTTCATGTTGCCCTGCTGCCTTTCCGCTTCATCCCGCATCGTTGAGGACCTTAGCCTTAGATCATCTCTCTGTGTTCTCACCATCCCTCTCCTCATCTGCTGCTGCTGCTAAGTCGCTTCAGTTGTGTCCGACTCTGTGCGACCCCGTAGACGGCAGCCCACCAGGCTCCCCCGTCCCTGGGATTCTCCAGGCAAGAACACTGGAGTGGGCTGCCACTGCCTTCTCCATATATATTGTATACCTACCCGGAAGCATACAGACATACATACATACGTGTGTATACACATGGGTGTTCCCGCAAGCAAAAAATATATTAAAACATCTCTGGTTTAAGGGTACCCCAACATTCCCCTCAACACTATATACCAACATCGTGTCTTCAATTGAGTTCATGCTATGAGGCGTTAGCATAGAGCCTCATAATTTTTCAATTAAATAGGTGTAACCTTTATATACAAAAACACACATTCTTCATCTTAGGCAACTTCTCTTCCGACCCTGTTTTCTCCTTCAGCTGCTGCCTCTGTCTTCTGTTCGCAGCTCTTTCCAAAGAAGACATCCACGATGAGGTATATACATGCCGTGTTCATTCCTTAATCCTTGCCACTCTTCAGCCCAATCCCATCTGGTTTCTACCCAACTACACTGAAATAGCCTGTCTCAAGCCAGCCAAAAACCTCCATTCAGCTTATTCAAAAGTCAATTTTATGTCTGTTTCTCAAAATAAGTGTTCTTATGAATCACCTGGACATCTTAAAAATGCAGACTCAGATTCAGTACTTCCAAAGTGGTACCCAGGTTTTGCCTTGCTAACAGGGTCCCACGTGACATTAATACCGTTCATCTAGGAACTGATTGTTGGGTAGCAAGGGCCTTCAGACCTTGTGTCTTTGTTTTTGCAGTCATTTTTGGTTTTGTCCCCCCCCCCCCCCCCATTATCTCCTCCTCAAAAATTCTTATGCTTTGCATGTCAGGTTTTTCTTATCTTCCAAATTTCATTTAAAAATTGGCCTCCACAAGAAGCCCTACCAGACCTCCCACCTAGAGCTGATGCTTAATATTTTTTCTCAATATATCAAGAAATATATAGATATGTAGGCAGATAGAATAATTCAACAATGAAAACACTGTATTCTGTTGTAATATATTTTTTTTCTTGGTTTTGTTGTTGTTGACATCCCCACTAGACTGTAAACTGCAGAGAATGGAGATCATATCATCATTATTCTCCACCCTAATGCAAAGCTAGGTATATAGTAGGAGTTTACTGTGGTGTTGGAGAAGACTCTTGAGAGTCCCTCGGACTGCAAGATCCAACCAGTCCATCCTAAAGGAAATCAGTCCTGAATATTCATTGGAAGGACTGATGCTGAAGCTGAAGCTCCAATACTTTGGCCACCTGATGTGAAGAGCTGACTCATTTGAAAAGACCCTGATGCTGGGAAAGATTGAAGGCAGCAGGAGAAGGGGACGACAGAGGATGAGATGGCTGTATGGCATCACTGACTCAGTGGACGTGAATTTGAGCAAGCTCTGGGAGTTGGTGATGGACAGGGAAGCCTGGCATGCTGCAGTCCATGGGGTCGCCAAGAGTCGGACATGACTGAGCAACTGCACTGAACTGAATTTAGTAAACACTGACTTAATGAATGCCTGTGAGATCCAGAGAGGATATCCTGGCCCATATCCTCTCTGGATCCTGTGTGTAATGCCGCGAGATTATGCTCTCTGGGTTCAGTGGAAGTTTGAAAACCTTCCCAAGTGCTTTTGCTAATTTTGGTGTCTGTTTCTTCACCCAAACCCATTGCCCTGCTGGACTCCTGCTCCCGTCTTCAAATATTTACCTTCCATTACTCTCTCCTGTCTCCAAATGTTGCCGTCTGGTGATGCTGTGAAGTCAGCCTGTAGTTAGGTCTTGAGTCTTCTTTGAAAGTCTCCCAGTGAGTACACCTCAGTGGCATCTTGTGTGAGAAGCAAGCATTACTACCACTCATGGGAATTTAGTATACAATATCTTGAATAAGTCATTTTATCTTGTATTTTTCATCTCCTTCCCTAAGTGAATATTATTAATAGCTGCCTAGAATTCAAGGACTCTATCATAATTATGGTAAAAACTTACTAAATATCAATTATATGCCAGCGCTTTACATAAATAATTTGCAGTCTTCAGAATAGTTCTTTCATAATTTTTATTGTGCCAATTTTATAAATAAGGAAATTGCATTCCAAGTTGTTTCTTGCCCAAGGTCTTCTTGGCCAACAATGGGGAAGTGTGAAACCAGCGTTCCTTCCACCACAACAGCTTCTTCCGTCACCTCTCACCACCTTTCTCCTACGTATCGACCTCCAACACCTAGCAAAACTCTCTCACATTATACCTGTTAGCAAAAGTCCTGGCCCATGTCCTGTCTGGATCCTGGACCAGAAGGGCACTAAGATAGCCTGCAAGTCTCATAGTCCATCGCTTTTCCCCATCCGTACCCATGCTAAACAATGTGTGACATCAGGAGCCCACTGAAATTCTTACCCTGTCTTTCTGTCCACTGCCATTTAGGCAGTGCAAGGAAACTCGTAATGTTTCTCCTTGGGAAAAACATATACTGAAAGCACTCACAAGTTTTCTCATTTTCATGGCGGTTTTGTAGAATATTTATTGCTTGTTAAGAGTAAAATCTTAGAGGAATCTAGGAATAAATATACAATAATCATTTTCTCCCTTAGAATTTCATAACTTCTGCCTCTGGGAATAAAAAGAAATGCTCTAAAATATGGGGCATAATGAGAAAAAAATTATTCCTCCTCAGATAAGCAGAGAATCAATTTAGTCCCCAGAGCTGAAGAATGGAGGTAGAAAGAGGGCTCACTGTGCTTTTTAAACCCTGTTGAGTGTTGTAGGGCTTTATTTAGTGGGACAGGTAAACCCTCACACTTCTCAGCAAACTCTGAGATTAAGTACACTGTTGGGAAGCATATTCCACCCAGCCATAAAAAGGAGAACTACCTTGTCTTAAAAGTTTGCTGTTAAGCATACCCTAGAAGAGGCATGGGAATTACCTGTTAAAATCATACTGGATTGAGAGATAAAAAACAAAAATAAATAAGCTTTTGAAAACATCAAAGTGATAAATCAGTACCCAGGTGGGTCCCCAAGCTGAGGGTTGTTTTAACAACTAGAACTAAAGAGACATCAATTTCTGGTAAACAGGACTTCCTTCTTGGGACAGCTCGAAGGCAAAATAGGGAGGATCATCAGAAAGGACCACCCAACAGCCCCCTGTTTCTTTTTCAAGTCATATTTGCTTCACAGGAGCTCTTTACTCTGACATAAAATCTCTACAATTAATACTCAAGGGACTTCAATGCATATCTCTGGTTTTATGCTGTGTTTATTTTTCCCTCTTCCTGAAATCACCCTGTCCATATCCTTTGTCTAAAATGACTCGCAAAATGAAGCTGGATTGTTTGGCAGTGATGGACATCAATCCTTGGGCCCTTATGGTGAAGAGGAGCACGTCTTCCAGCAGACACTTATGGGATAAGGAGACAGGAGGGCTGCCTTGAGGCTCTTTCCTTAAATAGCAGTAGAATACACATGAAGAGATAATGGGGAAAACAGAATGTGCTCAGTAATGACCCCTTACACTTGAGTCCACTGTGGCAGTTTCAGAGACTTTTCCTGTAAATGACCTAAAGGTCTCAATGCCTATTTCTAGTTCTGGTCCGCACCTCCTCTCTAGCCCCAAGCCTCTGGCTAAGTTGGATTCTTATTTCCTTTCCCTTCTTCTTTATTTCCTTCCCAGTCTTCTTCCCAAATCAATGACTATGGGAGGGGGGAATTTTTGTCAAAAAGCCAACATCAGCATGTAGAGAAGTTATAAGCTGAGTAATCCAGAGATGGGATAGTTGGTCCTTTGCCAAATTTCTACTTATGTTGCTATAAAGGAGAGATATTTGGAACCAGTTCTGAACAAGCTGATGATTGTTTTCATCAGAGACTCACTCTTGAGTTAGGACACTAAAGGGTTCAGGGGCTTCCCTGGTAGCTCAGCTGGTACTGAATCTGCCTGCAATGCAGGAGACCTGGGTTCAGTCCCTGGGTCGGCAAGATCCGCTGGAGGAGGGCATGGCTACCCACTCCAGTATTCTTGCCTGGAGAATCCCACGGACAGAGGAACCTGGTGGGCTACAGCCCATGTGGTCGCGAAGAGACAGATACAGCTAAGCAACTAAACACAGCATGCCACAAAGGCTCACAGTCCCATCACTGAGGATTTTGTTGGTTTTTGGAAGACTCTTGGGCTTCCTCGGTGGCTCAGTGGTAAAAGAATCCACCTGCCAATGCAGGAGACTCAGGAGATGCCGGTTTGCTCCCTGGGTCTGGAACAGCCCCTGGAGTAGGGAATCACAATCCTAACCAGTGTTCTTGCCTGGAAAATTCCACAAAGAGAGAAGCCCGGAAGGCTACAGTCCATGGGGTTGCAAAGAGTCGGACTTGACCGAGCCTGCACTCACAGGATCAAAGACTCCAGTTGGGATGGGAGAGGAGGTAAAGAGAAAGGCAGAGAAGGTGAGAAAGAAATGTGAGCAACTGGGCTGAGCACTGCTGACTGATCTCACCACATCTAGGGTCAGAGGGACGTAAAGGAAATCTTGATCTCTGCGCACGTTTTTTCTGATCCCGATGCTTTGATGGTGAGAAGCATCCCGGATGGGTGACCCTGTCAGGGTCAGCTTTGCCAATCCACACGAACATGCCGTTTCTGCTGAAGATGTGATCAACCTTCATCTCTGCCCAGAGAAAGAAAGCACCAATCTGTAACTTGTCAAGGTGTTTGCCAGAAGCTTGAGGGGGAATCAAGATATCACGTTTGCCACAGGAAGAGTGTTCAAGTGAGCTGACTGAGTTTTTTTTTAAAGATTACACTAGTTAACTTAGTTATGAAAATGGCCAGTGAGGATATCCCATTTTCAACTATACCTCTAAGTGTTAAACTTACAAAGCAGCTCTAAAAAATACATGAAGTGCTTACCTCTAAAGAGAATTCTGGTTCCATGGAAGCAGGAAAAGAATCACTTGCTTTAGCATATTTTAAATTCTAAACTGAAAAAAGTGTTCCATGGACACCTATGACTTGAGCTTCAACTGGTTGATTGATGGTGATTTAATATCAAGTGTAAGAGATTTGACTCACTTTGCTTTGGTAAATGTGGAGATTCCCAGGTCTTAAAGGCTCACTGTTTTGTGTTTATGCTCAAAGAACTATTGAATAAAGGCTTATAATAAACTTTCTCATGAATATGTCAGTAAATTTATAGCCATGTACTCCTTCTCTTTTTCAAAGGTGCTATTTCCTGTGATAGCTCAATTTCCTACTTTTTACCACTTAGTATTAAAGTTCCAACCACTTAGAATAACTCCTTGGATTTGCAAGATGTTTAATTTATCTATTTTAAATTGTTTATCACAGTTTTTTGAATATTGAGGCTAAAGACCTTGAAGGCTTGATGGAAATCTAGAGAGAAATATAGGATTTCATATCTCATCTTAGTCATCATTTCAAGATCTCATTTTCATTAACATGCAAAATATTGAAGAAACTAGAAAACATTAGTTTAGAAAAAACTGTAAAAATAATTTCTTCTTGCAGAGAAAAACCCATGAAACCCAAACAGTTAGGTTTCATAACATGAAGGTATTGATTGCTTGCAAAAGATCACCAGAAAACTTTTGGGGTAAAAGCTTAACTTCTCTTCCGGAGTTACTTGGTTAAAATATTTCATCCCTGAAAAGCATAGATCCCGGATAGTACATGTGTCAGTGAATCAAGGGAAAATACTCGTGTGTCACTAGCAGGCTCAGTCCTTTGCATCTGTAAGAAGGTCACATCACAGCTGGAGAAGCAGAATAAACATTTTTGTCACAAGAATGACTAATGTCATTTAAGAAGGAGTCCTGCATTACTGAAATTAGCAGACAGTCATCTTTGATATTTGATACTTTAAGTAGAATAAGAGAAACCAGTGAACAAGCCCAGTGATGAAGAAACAGATGGACGATGGCGGGCCTTCCTGTCCACTAGCCAAATCCCTCTCCCCAGGCCCTGCACCCACTCCCATCCAAACCACAAAACAGAGCAAAACGTGTGGAGCAGTCAGCAGCGTTAATTATGATGCAGAGGCCAGTTGAGGTCACCTTACCTTTTAGAGTTTAAATAAAATGAGATTGAATTCCTCATCCTGTATCCTGGCCTTTCAAAGATTTCTATGAGTTTGGTGAGATGCTTACATATTTATAGTCATCTCTAGCTAAAAATCCAATATCGATGGAAATCTTGGACCTGTTCATGTCTCTGCCCCTTGGAGCTACTTATTTCGCTCTGCTCTGTGCCTACAAGAGGAAGTCACCTCTTTCCCTTGATTTTAAAGCAGGTGGCGGACTGCAGTGGAAGCGTGGAAAAACAAAGTGAAAAGTGTTACACAGTGAGGTAATGCATTTAAAATTTATCCATACAAGTAATGGGTACCTAGTCTGTATCAGCCACTGTTTCAGGGGCTGGGATTGTAGCATTTGATGAAATAAAAGTCTGCTCTTGTGGAACTCCTTGTGGGGAGAGATAGACTACAAATAAATACGTGCATATGTAATATATACTGAACTGAATAGAGAAAATTAAAGGAAAGTGGTGAGGAGGGTGAGAGTGAGAAGGCGTAGAAAGTCTTTGAGACCAGGAGTCGAAGCAGACCTCTCTGGTCATATCTGAGCTGAGTCCTCAAGAAAGAGAGCAGCAGGGCCAGTTCAAGGCTTCTGAGGCAAGAGCAAGCCTGGCTTGTCCAAGAAACCGAAGGAGGCCGGTGAGGCCAGATGAGAGTGTGTAAGAAGGAGAAGGACGGCAGACAAAAGTGTGCACTCATACTAGGTTAGAGCCTGGGACTGGATAAACTATAAACACTGTCTGCAGCCAGAGCCGTCTGAGAATAGGTCAGTAGAAATCCGACCTCTTCTGACAGTCAAAGTAGTGATTACTAGGAAGTCCCCTGACTGGCAGTCTGTTCTCTCTCTTCAGCATTCTTTGTGTCCCTCTGGTCTCCCCAGAGTTTCTCCATGATGCGCCTTGATGCTTCCGGTGCAGAAGACCAGCTTGGCGTTATTTGGCCCACCCATCTTAGCCTCGACTGTTCTGAGCAAGTCAGCATTGGCCTTAAGAAAACCGTAAGTGCTTTCGGACACTTGGCCCAAGGGCAAAACCATAGGGCATCTTTTAGCATTGTTCAGTTCAGTTCAGTTCAGTTCAGTCGCTCAGTCGTGTCTGACTCTTTGCGACCCCATGAATCGGAGCACGCCAGGCCTCCCTGTCCATCACCAACTCCCGGAGTTTACTCAAACTCATGTCCATCGAGTCAGTGATGCCATCCAACCATCTCATCCTCTGTCGTCCCCTTCTCCTCCTGCCCCCAATCCCTCCCAGCATCAGGGTCTTTTCAAATGAATCAACCCTTTGCGTGAGGTGGCCAAAGTATTGGAGTTTCAGCTTCAGCATCAGTCCTTCCAATGAACACCCAGGACTGATCTCCTTGAGGATGGACTGGTTGGATCTCCTTGTAGCCCAAGGGACTCTCAAGAGTCTTCTCCAACACCACAGTTCAAAAGCATTGTTACAACTACCTAATTCTGCCATGTCGGCTTATTTTGCAAGCAGTGTTTTGGTCTTGCCAGAGATGGTTGCTCATATTTGCTCTAGAAATAATGGGCCTATGCATCAGTATCACAGTGAGTTTGGGAAGAATCAGAAAAATGAGTGGCTTTTTTGTAACAGAGATTTGGTGCCAAACTCTCCCTCTGAGACAGAGTGGCAAACAGTAATCACCTCACAAGTACTTTCTCAATGTGAAGGTAACTATAAATTATTTTCACTTTGCATTTTCAGTTTTTTAAAGCTGTTTTTTCAAATTCTCAAAATGACTGCTATGAGAGCTTTTTTAAACTTGAAAAAGCATTTATTCAATGCACTTACTGGGCACTTACGTGAAAGTAGTGTTTCTATCTGTTAGGATTTAAAGTCACATGAGTTTTGTTTGTCTGCCATAAAAGACCAAATTACAATCTAATGAGTCTCGGAAAATGTAGCTAGAAGAGAGACAGAGTGATCCTCATCAAAGATAGAGGGAATAGATATAAAGAGATAGTGGGAATAGAATGGGTCTTAAAAGAATAAAGCCAATATACTTGGCTTTTTGCCAAGTGTTATGGAAAGGACTATGAAGACGATCCAAATTCCTTTACTGAGTTCTTTGCTTGATTTGGAATATAGATTTTTAAAAATACTTGTTACATGAAGTAAAAATATTATGGTAAACATAAGCCCAAGGACATTATGGGAGTATTGATAAGGAAAGGATTATCTTTGTTTAGGGAAACAGAAAAATATCTTCCTGGCAAATATTGAAGTCTTCTATCTTCAGTCAGATGGTATCAGGAAAATATGTTTCATATGACCAATCCCTTTGTCAAAGTAAGCAATTATGAATAGAACTGTTAAGGACTTATAAGTTTGGTTATGAGAAAAAATAAATTCTTTATAGTAGAAAAAACACACTGTAGCATCAGATAAACATTGAGCAAGTTACAAACTCTCTGAGACTCAGAGGTTTGAGTGTTTATGAATTGCACAGTGCAATGTAAATGTCACTGCCAACATTCCAGGTCTTTAGGAAATGGAAGTATTGGATTTCCATCCTGTTATGGTATATTGAGAATCTACTTATGTATGTGTAGATGTAGCCAAAGAGAAAAAATGATCAAAAATTTGAAGCAATATTTTCTGGAGAGCTTAGTAATATAATTTTTGTTTAATTATAATAACTACAATTCTAGGAATGGCAAAGTCTCTTAATTTATTACTTTAAAAACACAAAAATATTCAAGTAAAAACTTTAGGCTTTGCAGAAGAAAGGCACTTTACAAATCAATATGTGTATTAGTTTTGTTACTGTAATAACTAAACATTAATGTCTAGTCCAAAGTTTTATAGGAAAGCCAAATGCAAAACACTAGTCAATTGGTTTCCATAGAATTATACAGCTTAGCACAGTAATGGCTTCTGTTCTATGCAACAGTTTCCAAAGAACTGTGGTAATATCTTAATGAGAAGTAAGAAATACTAGAAACTCTTGTCCTTGTAAGCATTTTACAGATTAAATGGCTCCAGTGGAAGAAATACAGATTCTATCCAGGTGAAACGCACAGAATTAGTTATGTGGACCTTACTCCCTATGCATAGCACGTTCCTCAGAAGTAAAACAAAGCCAAAATACAATAAACAGAACTTAGCATCCATAAAAAAGGGAAGTTTCCTATAGTGGCTGGAAAAGGAAGCTATCAAGAAAGACATTTTAATTATTCCAAAGATATTTATTGAGCCTCTGATATATGCCAGATGATTTGCTGCATTGCAAAGACACAACAGTGAGGCTAGCAGATTAGACTGTACATTTTAAAAAACGGCTGCAGCAATAGTTCCCATTTTGCATACTCTTCTTAAATGTGACTTTGCCACTCTCCCCATAAAGAGTTGGGCATCTGTGTTTCCTTCTCTGCATCTGGGCAAGCATATACTATGGTGAAAGTGAGGCTATATACTTAACTTCTGAGGTCAGGTTATGAAGGTAGTACAGTTTCTGCCTGAAACTTTTGGGCAGCTTGCTCTTGGAATCAATAACCTAAACAGAACCAAGTGGAGAGAGATGGACATCCAGCACAAACTTGCCTGAAACGTTCATGAGTATCTTAAAGCGGATTCTTGACTCTAACTTGAATCAAGCCATCCCAGCTGACAGCACATGCACTAGGAACAAACTCCCCCCCCGCCCCAGACTGCCTATATTGTAGATTTGTGAGCAATTTAAGTGACCAGTGTCTTGTTAAGATCCCATGTTTTGAGAGCTTTGTTACCTTAGCAATAGCTAAGTTTAACGGTGAAAAGTCGCATTTGCATCCTCCTGTAGCTTATACTGAATGATTAATAAAATTAAGCAAGCAATTATGATATAATGGAAATTGATTTAATAATGGCAAAACATTCATATACAGGTATTGTAGTTTTCTACAGTAATAATTTCCCTGAAGAAGTAATACCTAAGGTGACACCTGAAGAATGAATGGAACATAGAAGTTGCATGTTTTGGAGGTGGAAAGAATGCATTTCTTTATAATAGCCTGTGTGGTTGTGGGAGTGGGGTCCAGAGGAGAAAAAAATAGGGAAAAAAGAATAAACAAAAGCTGAATGAGACCAAGTTAAGGAGTTTGGACTTTGTCTTAAAATAGTGATCCAAAGTAATATTTTAATTAGCTAAAGATGTGGTCAGGTTTGTACTTCAGTAAAATTAGGGGAAAAAAGGAGGCAACTAGATATATACAGACTAGGAACTAGAGATATACAGGCTAGGTAGGTAGTAACAGGGATTCAGTTCTCCTCTATCTGAAGAATTTTTCATCTTGGTTAATGAAAGCTCCATCCTTTCAAATGCTCAGACCAACAACCTTGGATGCATCCTTGACTTCTTTTATATCCCCCATCCAATCTGTTTGCAAATCCTGTTGTATCTATCTTTAAAATATATCTAGAATATGACCATCTTTTACCACCTCTGTTGGCAGTCTCAGGGTCACAACCACCGTCTCTCTCATGAATTATTTCGAAAGTTTTCTCAAAGGTACCTCTGCTTTTATATTTGCCCCACCTACCACAAAGACTGTTCTTAACACAGCAGTCAGAGTAAATTTCCGAAAGCCAAAATCAGCTCACTCCTCTGCTAGAAGCCTTACTGTCACTGCCTTTTACTCAATGAAAACGCCAAAGTCTAGAAGGCTGCATGTAACCTGCTTCTGGGTTTCTAACTTCCTCTTCACCTCTTCTCTCTGTTCAAGCCACACAAGGGCACATAAACACTGCAGGGTCATTCCAGCCTTGGAATTTTACTTCAGCTGTTGTTTTAGCCTAGAAGACCTTTCCACAGACATCTGTGTGGCTAATTTCCTGAGTTCCTTCACTTTGACCAAATCTCACCTATTTGAAACTGTAATTAGCAGTTTGTTCCTTTATCATCTTTTAAACTCTCTAACCCTGCCCTACTTTTATTCTTTACTCAAAGCCTCTGTCTCCCTGTAATGTACTGTATAAGTTATTTATTTTTCATGTCTAGTGTTCATTTTCTGTCTTAACTTCTACCTGCCCCTATTCTTGATAGAATAGAAAGAGGGAAAATGAAAGCAGAAATCATTTGTTCACTGATGTAAAAAATTCCCTCTAAAAGTGTCTGGCACATAATAGGCATTCAAGTATTCATTGAATGAATGAATGGTGATAGAGATGGGGAAGCTTTCCCTGTTTTTCCCACCACATATAATTCTCCTTCATAATTTAGCACAACTTTTGACTTGCTCTTTTCTCTGCTGAGATTCTACCCCTGGGTTGTTTACATTCTTGTTTTCTTCTCTTCACTGTAATTGTTGTTGAAATGTAATCAACTGTCAATGTCATCTTGGCTTCTTGGCCAACCAAACGCCAGCTAGAGCATTTCAAATATTAATACACATGCCATTCTGGGCTTCCCTGGTAGCTTAGCTGGTAAAGAATCTTCCTGCAATACAGGAGACCCTGGTTGGATTCCTCGTTCCGGAAGATCCCCTGAAGAAGGGATAGGCCACCCCCTCCAGTATTCTTGGCCTTCCCTGATGACTCAGCTGGTAAAGAATCCGCCTGCAATGCGGGACACCTGGGTTTGATCCCTGGGTTGGGAAGATGCCCTGGAGAAGGGCATGGCAACCCACTCCAGTATTCTTGCCTGGAGAATCCCCATGGACAGTGGAGCCTGCGGGCTACGGTCCACAGAATCACAAAGAGTCGGACACGACTGAGTGACTAAGCACATGCTCTTCTACTGAAGAAAACATGAGTGACATACATAGGCATTAACGCTTTTAAATGGCTTATTCAGGGTTGCTGGTCCAGTCAGTATGGAGAATAGCCAGTACCTTAAAGGGCAGGACTCCAGTTTGATGTCGTCCAAGAATGGATAGGAGAAAGAAGAGCACATTGAATGGAATTAAACGGGAACAAGTGTTGTGCGGGACAGAGATGCTAGACAGACACATGCATGCATACGTAGGTTCCTCCCCCCTTTTACGGCACAGCTGCATTTGGATTGACTAGCTCTGTGTCTGAATCCCACCAGTCTCCTCTGATATCGGGTGTGAGGAACAACTCCCTCAGATTCCCTTCAGAATCACAGGATGTCATCTCATATCTTAAAAGTTTCTCTTTCCTTTCTGTTGTGTCTATTATATGTTTGTTGTACAAGTGCCGGGCCCTGAGAGTGCAGGAAGAAATAAAGTACATGTGCTTTGTATCCTCACGGAACGCACAGTTCCATCACGGTTCTGTAACGGACACTTTTATCACTGCTGCGCTTTGCAGATCTTGTATTCCACACCTTACTCTAGGTTTGGCCTTGTAGGGAAGTAGAAAGTAACTGGAGAAGACACAGATGCTTTGATTTCTTTAATCTGAGAAGATTGTATTAATATGATTGTTTCTAGGCTATTCAGCATATTTTTCTTGAGCATTTGTTCTGGACCCTGTTCTAAGTGCCATAATCAGAGGTGGACAAAATACACAGAGTGACTGCCTCCATGAAGATTCCAATCTAGTGTAAATGGATGATATTCTGTAAACCCCAAATCAGTGAAAGAAACTTCCACAAAAAATTACCTAAGTCTCAACAGTTAAATATTTTTCCTACCTGTGCCCCATTTTTCATTTCCATGGCAATCTACCAAAGATAGGAAATCAGGAGTTAGAAAAGTTAAGGGTGAGTTCTTTACTGGGCAAGTCTACTTGCCCACTGCGCATGGCTTCCTATGCACATGAGTTGTTCTGGTTCTGAGTATCAACCATCCCACATTTGTATGTGCTCCCTGCAGTGGAAATGTGGTCTCTTCACCACTAGAACGTCAGGGAAGTTCCTCTTTATATACATGTTTAAAGTTGTAGTATAATTGAAAAGAATTTCTGTCTTAAACGGACGTCATATTTTACAACACTTTGAATTTGTACTCTTCATATTGCCACTTCCATAGCTAGCCAGCAGTGCGATCCTGGGTAACTCAATGAGCACAGACTGCCTTGGATTCATCATGTATGCAGTGGGTATAATAAGAGACTACCTCACAGACTGTTATAAGGACTCAAAGGATTAAACATTTGAACTGTTGGAATAGTACCTGACCCTGTAATACTCACTAAGTATTAGCTTCTAAAAGGGTAGAGTATCTTATAGGCATTGCTCTGTAAAAATGGACTGTTTCCTCCTGCTCTTTGACAAGCCATGTCTTACCTTTCCTCTTTAAAATGTAACATGCAGGCATCTTTTCCCTCATCAGGTTCTGTAAATTTGTCTGCTTGTTTTTGTTGTTGATCAGTCACTGAGTTGTGTCCAGCGTTTTGTGACCCCATGCACTGCAGCCTGCTAAGCTCTCCTGTCTTTCACTATGATCTCCCAGAGTTCGCTCAAAGTTGTGTCCATTGAGTCAGTGATGCTATCTAACCATTTCATCCTCTACCAACCTCTCCTCCTTTTGCCTTTAACCTTTCCCAGCATCAAGGTCTTTTCCATTGGATCTGTTCTTCACATCAGGTGTCTACTTTAATAACAACAGAAATTGGTTAAAATTTACAAAACTGAAGGAGGAAGTAGAATTTCTTTTTTCAAATCTAAACTTTTAAAAATAACTGATGGAATATTAAAAGATTGCTTTTAGGGTAGTATATAAAAAGGAATACTCAATTCATGCTGAGCAAACTATAGGCTTCAATCACTTAAGTAATAACATAGAGTAGAAATCTTTTTTAATTTTTAGAATTTTGAATAAATTTGTCATGACATTACTATAGTTATAGGTCAGATCAAAAGCTTGGAAATATTTTAAAAATTTTCCCTCATATTTTAATCTCCTTGAGCTAAATTTACAGGTTTGAATTAAAATATGTTTCTATTTTCAGAGATGAGTAATGGGGATAACAGAAGCAGGAAGGATCTTTCCTTCTCCTCACTCATAGCGAATCTTGAGTACCTTCTCTTAGTTGATTTAATTTTCTGTAAAATGTCAAATTAGAGGAAACAAGCATCACGGTTATGTAACATCGGGGCTTCATTAAAAACAAGAATACTAAAGGTGTGTTAGTTTATTTTACAGTAATCACAGTGCGTGAACACTGACACTTTTGTAATCTTTACAACAGTTCTATAATGTAAATATGTGCAAAAAAGCAAATATCTTACAAATGAAGCAATCAAGCCTCCATGAAGTTAAATAAGTTCCAAGGATCAGGTTTATAACCGATGCCAACATCGTATCTTCAGACTGCATTTCCAGAACACCTTCCCAGGTTTTTTCCTTTGTTCTTCATTTTTTAAAAATAATCCCTGACAGCGCATTGACCTTTTAGCCCTGAAAGCACATAGGACCACTGTCTTTAGGTACCACCCACTTTACTTCTTAAGTGCTTCCTTGGTCTACACCAGTCGCTCAGAATCCACTTTCCTATAAATATGGGATAAGATCACTCACGTGCACCATCAATCAAGCGGTACCTTACAAACCTCCAGGTTCTTTTGAACCTAAAAGTCAGCGCCCAAATTGGAAAACTCACTTCACTTCCCTACCAACAACTGTTTTACGGTCTGTACTGTGTCTTACTTATCTTCGACTTGTTTTATTTTACACATGTTAACATAATGCTTACTGTGTGCAGTCATGTTCTAAATGCTTTACAAATACTCTTTTTTTCAGCCCTTACAAGTCAAGCTCCATTATTGCCCTCGTTTTGGAGGTGGGGTATGAAGAAGCTCTTGCCCAAGGGCACCAGGCTGGCGTGTGCAGGGTTTTTCGGAGTGATGATGCCGAACATCAGAGCCAGGACGGCGCCAGAAGCCCCGCTGGTGAGACTCCAGTCTAGATGAAAACGTGAACAGTCTCAGATGAAGAACTATGTACAGTCAGTCTATCAGCTCGATAGTCAGCATCAGGAAATGACTCTGACTAATACAAGGTCTAAACGTCAGCATGGTACCTTAAAAAGAAAGAAAGAACGCCATTTCAGCAACATGAATGGACCTAGATTGTCATCCTGAGTGAAGTAAGTCAGACAGAAAGAGAAACATCGTATGATATCCTTTCTATATAGACTCGAAAAGAAATGATACAAACGCGCTCATTTACAAACAGAAGCAGCCTCGCAGACTCAGAGACCAACCTTAGGGTTACGGGGGCGAAGGCGGGGTGGGGGCGCGGAGAGTCGGGGAGAAGGAGATGCAGGGGCGGCGCTGCATTCGCAACGGGCGACTAACGCGGTCCTGCTGCGAGGCAGGGCGGCCCCGCTCAACGCCGCGTGGCGGCCAGGACGGAGGCAGGGCAGCCCCGCTCCACGCCGCGCGGCGGCCAGGATGGAGGCAGGGCGGCCCCGCTCCACGCCGCGTGGCGGCCAGGATGGAGGCAGGGCGGCCCCGCTCCACGCCGCGCGGCGGCCAGGATGGAGGCAGGGCGGCCCCGCTCCACGCCGCGTGGCGGCCAGGATGGAGGCAGGGCAGCCCGGCTCAACGCCGCGTGGCGGCCAGGATGGAGGCAGGGCAGCCCCGCTCCACGCCAGCCCCGCTCCACGCCGCGTGGCGGCCAGGATGGAGGCAGGGCGGCCCCGCTCCACGCCGCGTGGCGGCCAGGATGGAGGCAGGGCAGCCCCGCTCCACGCCGCGTGGCGGCCAGGATGGAGGCAGGGCAGCCCCGCTCCACGCCAGCCCCGCTCCACGCCGCGCGGCGGCCAGGATGGAGGCAGGGCGGCCCCGCTCCACGCCGCGTGGCGGCCAGGATGGAGGCAGGGCGGCCCCGCTCCACGCCGCGTGGCGGCCAGGATGGAGGCAGGGCGGCCCCGCTCCACGCCGCGTGGCGGCCAGGATGGAGGCAGGGCAGCCCCGCTCAACGCCAGCCCCGCTCAACGCCGCGTGGCGGCCAGGATGGAGGCAGGGCGGCCCCGCTCCACGCCGCGTGGCGGCCAGGATGGAGGCAGGGCGGCCCCGCTCCACGCCGCGTGGCGGCCAGGATGGAGGCAGGGCGGCCCCGCTCCACGCCGCGTGGCGGCCAGGATGGAGGCAGGGCAGCCCGGCTCAACGCCGCGTGGCGGCCAGGATGGAGGCAGGGCGGCCCCGCTCCACGCCGCGTGGCGGCCAGGATGGAGGCAGGGCGGCCCCGCTCCACGCCGCGTGGCGGCCAGGATGGAGGCAGGGCGGCCCCGCTCCACGCCGCGTGGCGGCCAGGATGGAGGCAGGGCGGCCCCGCTCCACGCCGCGTGGCGGCCAGGATGGAGGCAGGGCGGCCCCGCTCCACGCCGCGTGGCGGCCAGGATGGAGGGGCCTTTGGAGGAGAGGGGATGCGTGTGCTCTATGGCTGAGCTGACTCGCCTGCACCTGAAACGATCGCAACGTTGTTAACCAGCCACTCCAGCATAAAATAAAAACTTAAAAAAAGTTTGCATGGAAGATTGGAAGGCAATGTAGAAATAATTAAATGAAAATGGAAAAACTAGCTTCATAGCATTACCTTAGACACTCCTGGCTTCACTGTTACACACACACACACGTAGATACATAGACACACATATTTATATATACAAAATTACGTATATGTATACACATATAATGCTATTTATATAGTAAGTTAACTAAAATAAAAATGGAAATTTCATTGCCATCACATAACTAAACATGGAGCATTTCCTTGAGAGAATGAATTTCCTTGCTATTAATCTTTTTGTAATCTTAATGGTTGGAGTTAAAATAACTACTTCAGTTACTGCTACAGAAAATTTTGTTCTATGAGATTGATCAAAATCACATTTACAGTCACTCTCAAAGGTAAGATGACTATCCCTCTCTATTCCTTTCCAAAAAACAAAAAAATACCACGCTTAATGACAAAAACAAAGTGACTAAATTTATTTTCACTGTTTCAAATGAACAGTTGATGTGAAAGTGTTTCAGAATATTTTTTAAAAGAATAATAGTATCTAACAATTTGAGCATTTAGTTTGTGCCAGGCCCTTTTCTAAGAGCTTCGCATGATTACCTCACTTAATCTCCATAATAACCCTGTGAAGTAGATACCATTATGATTCCCATTTTACACTTAAAGGAATTAAAGCTCAGAGAATTTACATAATTGGCCCAAGGTGCTATAGCTAGTAGATGAGGCAGATTTAAACTCCAAAAGTCTGACTTCAGAAGTTTTGCTTCTAACTATATGACAGAAATGGTGGGCAGAATAATACAGTTATAATTTGAAGGCCTTAACCTTGTCCATATTCTTATTTTAATCCTTCAAAAGTCCCTAGAAAATTAATAAATATCATTTGCAGTTAGGAAATCACAGTGGGATGGCTCCCAAATTCTCTGAGAAGAGAGATAAAACTATCATGTAAAAACTCCACTAATAAACATAACACATTGCTACCTGAGGCTGAATGCCAATCAAAGTCATTTTAAAAGACTTGCCTGTGGCTTGTGATCACTGCCTAGGCAAAAGATGTCTTCTCCCGGATTCTTAGAGCCTAACAATAAGCTAAGTTTTTGAACAACAGTTCCACATTACTAATTTTATGTGTTTTAAAAACTCTTAATGGAGGTACTAAGTCTGAAAATGTACCTATTTCTAGCTTGCAAATTAGTTCTACAATATCCTTTTTCTTACCATAAATTTATCTTTTAACTCTCTTGCCACTGGCACATATGATATTAGATCCATGAAAATAGCAAATATAGTCCAAAATATTTACGTCGCCTTATTATGTGACAGACACAGTCGTAAGCACATCATATATTTTAACTCATTTTAACTCACAACACTTTTATTAAATAAACAATGCTACTATTACTGTTTCACATATAAAGACTCTGTGGCAGTGAGAGCTTAGGCACTTTGAAGATCACTTACTAGTGACAGAGACTGGATCCACACTGGACAATCTAGCTGAAGAGACCACGTTCATAACATCTATGTTGTACCATCCTGAGATAATCCAATGATTCTAGAACACCATTCGAGCCGCAGACTTATCTTTCGGGCAACTCATTCCTAGATTGTTGTTCAGTCACTAGGTCGTGTCGGACTCTTTGTGACCCCGTGGCCTGCAGCGCACCAGACTTCCCTGTCCTTCACGCTCTCCCAGAGTTTGCTCAGACTCATGAACATTGAGTCAGTGATGCCATCCAACCACCGCATCCTCTTGTCAATCCCTTTTCTTCCTGCCCTCAATCTTTCTCAGCATGAGGGACTTTTCCAATGAGTCGGCTCTTCGTATTAGGGGACCAAGTACTGGAGCTTCAGCTTCAGCATCAGTCCTTCCAGTGAATATTCAAGGTTGGTTTCCTTTAGGATTTGACTGATTTGATTTCCTTGAGCAAGTTGCCCAAGGGACTCTCAAGAATCTTCTTCAGCAGCACAATTCCTCATTTACTAAGCATTTGTTGAGTACTAGTTTTCCTAACCATCCATGTATGAGAATACAATGATAAATAAGGCAGAGAAAGTTTTAAGGAGAAGAGGAAGGCATAATCATTAAATAAATGATTAGTTATAACAGGAAGCTAAAATGCCAGCATAAAGTATATAGAAAGGAATGCCAGGGCATAAATTACCATGCTTGGTCTAGAAGCCCTCACTGGAGGGAGGCGAGAAAGGAAGAGAGATATTTGTAGAGAAGGAAATAACAATAATAACAATGAATTAAAAAATAAAAAACAGAACCTATTCCCTTTAGATTTATTTACCTCAAGGAAAACAATGGTGATTTAATAACGCTACAAGAATATGAGTCATTTTATTGTCAGGATCCTTATAAGACACATGAAAGTGATAACTGTGACAACTTAATGAATGAATGATTTACAGGATTGTGGGGCAGGTTGAAGGCACCAGCAAGAGAAGAAGCCCGAGGAACTCTGATAGCCAGAAGTCTTCGCCATCTCCAGGGCGTCGCTAGTGGCTCAGACTGTGATATATAGGGGACTTGAGCTGGATCCTGGGTCAGGAAAACCCGCTGAAGGAGGGCATGGCAACCCACTCCAGTATTCTTGCCTGGAGAATTCCACGGACAGAGGACCCTGGCAAACTACAGTCCATGGGGTCGCAAAGAGTCGGACATGACTGAGCAACTGCCCCACTGTCACGCTGCCATCTCTAATCAGAGGGAGCAAAGTGGTGTCGCTGTCACGGATGACGGCAGAGGGTCTGGGGGAGCTGCATCTCTGGGTAGAGGGCCACAGACCCTACCAAGCCACAGCCCAAGCGATGGTTGGGGAAAAGACATAGTGTGACCTCATTGTCTCCTGTCTACCAGTGTCCTGCTAGGATCTCCGTGGTTGAGCAGAGTGTGAGAGAGTTTATGTGATACAGTCTGCAGAAGTCAGAATCGCGTCACCCGGAGCAGGATGAGAAGTATCAGTTGCTGACCTGGAAGGACAAATAAATGGAGAATAACCGACACTCAATTATAAGCTCGAAAGATGGTAGCTGGTATGTCATCATCTCAGAGAAAAGCAGGAAATGGATAGCAGCAGAGACACTTTTTTTTTGCCTGAAATGAAGACTTTCCTGGAAGAGTTAAGTAAATCCTAAAATCAGCTATATCAATATGGACTTTGCAGAGATCTCATATGAAGATTTTTAAATTCAAAATTTGTGTCACTTTTTCTAGGCTCAAAACCCTCTCGTACTACTAATCTTTTTTTAAAAAAAAAATTTAATTGCAACTTAGTCCATATACAGAACCTACCTTTCATGACTTCTCTTTTAGAGAAGACTTTGTTCATTTGACCAGCAAAAGTTATCAATTCTACACCTAAACATCCTTATATCTATTTTCTCTTCCTATGGGTACTGTTCGGGTTTTTATCAGCCAAGCCTACTATTGCCCTGACAGCAGTGAACTCCATCTCCCTGAAATGACATGCTGCTATCTGCCCAGAGTCCTGACTATGCTTCCTAAATACAACATAAAATAAACCCAAACAAAGGCGCCAGGAATTTCACATAGAAAGACATTTTACTGATTATGTTTTCCAATTTGCATGCAATTTCCAGTCATTTTAACTGTGCAAGATTAGCATTTAATTACCATTTATTCTTTTTGGTTTTAGGGAGCCCCACTAATTAAGGGAAGAATTTAGATGAATTTTGCTGAATAAGCAAAACTACTTTGATCTTTATGTAAAAATTAGGCATTCTAAGAATTCCATTCATCAGCATTAATGTTCCCTCTGGTCACATTTAGTTTTTTAGAGTTTTGTACTATTGCCCTTTATTAAACTTTCTTTTACATTGCTCTCAACGAAGATTTGAACTGCACAGTATCCCTTCTTTGTTAATTTTTTTCTTTGGTGAGAATGGGAAGCCAGAGCCAATTGTCAAAGCTGTCCTTGAGGGTGAAAAAGAGGGGAAGAAGATCAAAGAGGTAAGAGGGAAGATGTTAAGAGCCACAGTTGACTGCAAACTTTTGTATCTTTTAGGCGTAATTAAGGTTAGACCAAGAAAAAGCTAGCGGCTATTTATTGAGTCCCATTTCTTTCCTATTTGATACTCATATCAAAGTGATGCAATAACCTCACCAAATAGTGTGTGCCTGTGTGCTAAGTCACTCAGTCATGTCTGACTCTTTGGGACCCCATGAACTGCAGCCCACCAGGCTCCTCTGTCCACAGGATTCTCCAGGCAAGAAGACTGGAGTGGGTTGCCATGCCCTCCTCAGAGGGATCTTACCGACCCAGGGATGGAAGCCGCATCTCTTATGTCTCTTGCATTGGCAGATGAGTTCGTTACTACCAGTGCCGCCTGGGAAGCCTCATATGGTATAAGGGTAAGCTATTGATAACATGGTACCATGACCATGAGTGTCTGATTTAAACTGTCAATCTCTCTTCACAAAATTTAACTTCCTCATCTATGAATGAGGAAAGCTATCAATATTACCTATTTCACTTGGGAAGTTTAAGTAAGATAATAGTGATAAGTTATTTGAACAAAGTTCAACCTCTTATAGCTAATACATGGCAGAGTGCACACCCTGACTCCTTGACAGAAATCTAACCAGAAAGATAGAGAAGATCTAGATCCACTTAGCAATATTTCTCAAAGTGGTCCCATCCTACCTCCATTGTAATCATTTCAACTACCTTCTTTTAAATTTTCATTTCACTTTTTAAGATGACAAACTCAACCCATGGATTTATCTTCTCCTATCTTTCTCTCTAAAATGAAAAGAAAGGAAAAAATATTTCTACTTACACATAATGAAGATAGAAATAAGGGAAGCTGCCAATCAATGAGAGATCTAAACAGCTTGATGGGAAAGAAAAGCAGGTGGAACACAGCTACCAGTGACTGATACCCATAAAACTTGAGAGGGTAATGCGAGGAATACTCCCTTCCACCAAGGAAGATAGTCTGTCATCCGTGGAAACTTCCAGATGTCCCCGTTTCAGTAGAGGCTTGGAGTGAGCTGTAGTTTATTAGAAGCACACTTTATTTGAAAGTCTTTTTGCAACAATAGATTATCTCCACCCATCTCCTCTATCCCAAAGTCCCCGAAACTTGGCAAGCGGGTGCTTTCACCCCAATCAATAAAATTACATTCTTCTCTAAAGAAATCAAACAAATCGCTTTAACATAATAGAGCCAGTTTGTATGAGCACTGGTGGGGAGCCCCTGAGTATGGTGGAACGTGGCAAAAGGGAACTGAGATTTTGTCTTTTCTTTGCTTGTCATGCATTGTCATCCGCACATAAAGGGCACCCAGGAAGAAGTTTCAGTGGATCTACCCAAAGTCCTCTCCTATTTTTATTAGCCTAGAGAAGTCTTCTTTTTCTGTTTTATTTGTCCAGAGATGGTGCCTTTTTTATCCCATCTTTTCAGAGAGCATGACTTTTCCAGTTTCAACAGTGATGCAGTGGAGGTTAACAAGTTCCACAATGATGGGATTAGCAAGCAGAGACCTCCACATGCTGGCATCTAAGGGACCCCTAATACTTTCTTTTCTGCTCACACAAAAGCAAGGCCTGCCTTTATTTAGCTAAAAGCATTACCCATTTACCCAGACCTCCACATCCAAGAGAGGTGGATGATCAGAAGCCATTCTGCCTCTACACTGAATGAGCCGATAAAAGGGTCAGCACTCTGTGTTCTTGGACAAAAGCCCACTTGCCTCTTATTTTTGTACAGCCTGTGAGCTAAAAATTTAATACTTTTTAATGGATGAATAAAGATAAAAGAAGATTAATATTCTTTGTGTACATGGTATGAAATTCAAATTTCAGTGTCCATAAATTGTTGGGTTTTTTTTTTTTTTTTTGGAACATAGTCATGCTCATTTATTTATTATTGATGACTGCTTTGGCAAAACAGTGGTAGAGTTCAGTGGTTGTGATAGAAAACGTAGTAAATCCCAAGATTTTACTTTCTGGTGCTTTACAGAGAAAAGTGTTTTAAATCTCTATCCTAAAGCATAGGTATTGAAAAATTGTTCTTTTTCTTGCTCACTGGAGAGAATGGGTTGGAGGGTTGACATATTGTTATAGACTCTACACTTTCCTTCACCTCTTTTTTTAATTTGCTTTCTTTTGGGCTGGTCTATGCATAGCATCTTATATTTTACATTACCTGGTGCTTTCGCTATTGTTAGAAAGCTGAAAATGGGACCACATAAGCAAGATCCATGTCCACCCTCTTGTTGTTGGTGGGAACAGATGCAAAGGGCAGATTCTGAAAAGGTCAGGCTGAATTTGGGCTATGTGCGAAGGAGAGGGGAAGCCAAGCTAAATCTTTCACCCTCATCTTTGGGACCTAGAATTTCAAGAGGTTCTCTGTAAACAGCCCCAGAGGACCAGTGTTTAAGAACTGGTTGTTGTCTTTTTATAAAAATCTCCTTTTTCTGTTTTGAACCTATGCAACAATATTTTATGCATATTTTTTCTCTGGAAACAAATTTAAACCAAATTTTTCAATCACTGCCTCACGCCATGTTCCTATAGAATGGCTTTTTAATAGCTCTTCTCCTTGATACCTGTGTCTAGATGTTCTTTTATGGGGGCAAGAAATCAGCTGTCAGGTTCTGAAGAGACGACAGGAGCGGAACCTGAATGGAGAGGAGAGCTATTAGAGAAATCCTCAGAGCCGACCCGAGGTTAGCCAAAGGACAACAGGTACGCCTTCATTTTCAGCTCCTGACATGTTATTGAGCTGCCCTGAAAGAAGCACCACAAATCACTGACATTCTGAGAGGTAGGCAGAATTTTTGCAGTGTTATAATGCTTTCATTTTATGCCCTAGAAACACCTGAAATAATGTGAATTTCCATTTGGGAATTTAAGTGTTCTTTCAGTGTTTTGACATAAGTGCATGAAGGAGGCAGAGGCACCTACAACGATGAAGGTGAAATCCAAAGAAACAGGATGAAGAACAAGCAAAGGGCTTGTCTGTGGATTTCTTATTCCAGAATTCCCCAACCGGAGGGCTCCTAGACTATTTAGAAATGAGGTTACCTCGGAGGGCTTTGGGGTTGGAAACAGAAGATTTAAGTGTGCAAGTCTGATTGGGGATCTGATTATGCTTATGGTATAATTCTAAAGCTAAAGGAAAATTAATATTTGATTATCCAAATTTGTGCCCAATATCAATCACTGGTACAATGCTGTCCTTTAAAAGAGAAGTAAGCTTATTTATATTCAGACAAAACACATACTGGAGAAACATGAAGAAAATCTACTTAGAATGGTTGACATTTGTCTTTTGGACATTACTAGAAAGGCTGCCAGTCTATTTACCTTCAAAAAGACAAAGATAAAACTCTTGAAAGCAAATTGGTCCTTGTAATGCATTGGGATTTATTACCTAAGCTCCAGTAAAGAAGATAATATACATGCTCTGCAAGAATTTGTGAAAAGATAATGTTGTGTCAAATTGAAGTTATTATAATTATTATCATGTGCCATTAGGAAGACAGCCACTATGTTTGAGTCATGTACTGGCTCTAGACAAAATTTAATACCAACATAACATTGCGCTATATGGCAATTATGCTAATAGTCATCTAATTCATTATTAGGTGGAGTCACAATTGTAATGAAATAATTCCATGAATGATTCATAAAGCACATTAACCCCTGTGGCATTATCAAATTCTGTATACTCTCCTCCAGAAAAGAATACTTTTCATATTTTTAAAACATTAAATTTTAACTTTTTGCAGGATAGAGATATTTAGACATTGTGGGATTGAAAAAATGTCCATTACTTTAGAATACACAGAGTAGATATTACAAAAACAGAATTTTATATTCATTATATACAGCCACTAAATTATACTGAGACACATACAGTTGTGCACACATGTGCGCGCGTGTGTGTGCAAGTGTGTGTGTGTAGCCTGCTCAAGCTGCCATAAAAAATACCAGGGAACAGGTGGCTCAAACAACAGAGATTTCTTTTCTCATAGCTGGAAGCCAAAAGTCAAGATCCAGGGGCCCCCACTGCTGGCTTCTGGTGAGGCCTCTCTGGCTCCCGGGTGTCCACGCGGCCGCTCTGTGCGTGTACAGACAGAGGGACACGGACGGAGCGAGGCCTCTGGCGTCTCTCCCTCCTCCTATAAGCGCAGCAGTCCTGCCAGATAAGGCTCCAGCTTCACGATCTCACTGAACGTGAATCGCCTCCTTCAAGACCCTGTTTCCAAATGCGGTCACACTTGGGGCTTCAGCGCGTGTACTTCAAGTGGACACAAGTCAGCTCATAAATATATATACACACAGGAAGTGCATCCCCTTTTCACTCATTTTAAAATCATTACAGAAAAATACATTACATATTGAGCTTAGATCTTCTATTCATACCCTGTTAATAAGCCAGCAAAGAGCTAAAGGATTTAAGTTGATTCTTACCACAGGAGGTCCTTTTGGGCCTTGTAGAAATAATGGTAACCTAAAATGATATCTTTTAATTGTGAGACAACTCACCAATGCTTTAAAATGGAAAGCAAGTTAATCTGCCTACTTGAATATATGTTGTATTTTATGTGCACCATTTATTACTGTGATATTCTTGTTTTAAAATATGGTATAATAAATGCTATTAAACATGTTGGTTCTGATTTATTGAAACACCCAAGAACCTTTTTTAATCTTTGATATTCTTATTATTTTTAAATTTAGAAAACTCTTCCCCCAAAGTTCAAGAGCAGTAAGTGGCAACACTGGAATCCAGGTCTCGTAGAATAACTTATTTTCCCTAATTTCTTGCTACATAGGATGGAATGTTGTATGATTTAGGATTCCAAATAATGTTTGTTACTGCTGTTGTTGTTTTCTTATGGCTTAAAAGTTGAAAGAAAGAAACAGTGTGAGTAACTCATGGTAGGTTAATGTTTCCCTGATTTCATATTTTTGAATTGGAAAAAGTACCTTTGGTTCCTATGAAGAAAGACCAAGCATCTTCAATAGCCCAAGAATGGGAACCGATCAGGGGTAGTGCAGAGGTCAAGCAGTGTGAATTAGCACTCCCCTCTCCAGTTTACATGTCGAACAGCAGAATGCAAAGCATTACTAGTTATTAAATAATGTAATTGTAAATAGTAACCACTAGTCATCAAGTAGCAGTTATGTGACAGCCGGTGTAAAGTAGACTTTTGATAACCTTCATTTCATTTAATCCTTATAACTCTAGGCACAGCTACCATAATTTTTCCTTATTTAAAAGATGAGGAAGCCGAAGCTCAGAGAGGTTACTTAGCTTAGCCAAGGTTACATAGTAAGCATCCAGGTGAAAATTCATATCTAGAACTGCCTTCTGTATCCTTGTATGTTCTATTTATGCTACAGTTTCCACCCATATGTCCAAAAAAAATGTAACTTCAGTTTATAGAATGCTTCATATTACTAAATAGTATAAAAATAATAAGTCAAAGGGTATTTTCCCTCCAGATGGTGTGAATAGCAGGAAATCATGTAAGTGGATATGATAATGATGATAATAAATACCATAAGCTATGAGTGCACTTGGCACAATCTGACATGTACATGACCCTTTATTTTGAAATGAGCTTTCCGTGTACACCACCCTCATTCCTGACTTTTTGCTCTTCTTCCTGTTTTCTAACTATCTTGGAACCCTTTAACCTACCCAATTCCATGAATTGTTTGGGACAACTAAAGTCTAACTCTTCTGGAGAACTTTTGTCACATATTTTAACCAAGTGATCACACTGCGTTTATGGCCTTTCCCAACTCTTTGCCTGTGGCTACGAACTGTAAGTTATTTTTCTCCACTTATATATCCAAACTACAAACATTTTCAGTCCTTCTACAGCAAACTTTCAGCACATATGAATACTTAAATCAGTTATTTGATTAATGAACTGTCAGATCAAATATGTCTTTTAAATTATGTATGTAGCAATTGATCCACTTATTAGATTAAGGAGTCAAAGGTACATATATATCCTGTCAAACCAATATTCTATTTTCCCCCAAATAAACTCTGTTCCAACTCAGAAGACTCCAAACTCTAAACACTCACTTCAGAGTAGTGAATGTGGATGCCTAATATACTCAAGCAGAAGTTTATCAACTTATCTGTCCTGAGTTCAACTTCAGGGACTGATGATACAGAGATGAATGAAATCCTGCCCCTGCTTATAACAAATGTAGTGATCTAGTAGAGACGAAAGAGTTGTGTAGACACAGAAGTTAAAATATTTTGTGAATCTGATGTTTCCTAAGGACTTAGAAAGAAATAGCTATGTCATCAGAGAAAATCAGCCAGTTGGACATCTAGAAGCCCCACGGATTAGCCTCAACTTGGTAAAATAGACACAATAAATTTCTTATTTAACTGGCTCAGAAATTTGGTCCTAACAAATCATAAAAAAGTTTGTTGAGTCTTGGGGACAAATTTCCACCAAGGAAGTTCTCTGCAGAGTGATGGCAGTATGTTCATTTAGTATTAAAAACAAATAGATGACCAACAAGGATATACCAGATAGTACGGGGAACTCTGCTTAATATTCTATAATAACCTAAATGGGAAAAGAATTGAAAAAAGAATAGATCCATGTATATGTATCCTGATTCACTTTGTTATATACCCAAGACTAACACATTGTTAAGGAACTATACTCCATTATAAAGTAAAAATTTTAAAAATACTAAAGAACCAAACCAAACAAAACAAAGTGAATAGATATCCTGTCCTATGACCCACTCGTTCTTTCTCTATAGGATAAGTAAATCAAACGGTAACCAGGTTTGTGGTGAACGCTAAATCAAAAGGGCTTCCCTTCTGTTTGGATGGTGGGGAATCTGCTGCAATGCAGGAGACTCAGGTTCAATGCCTGGGTCAGAAACATCCCCGGGAGAAGGTCGTGGCAACCCACTCCAGTATTCCTGCCTGGAGAATTCCGTGAAAAGAGGAGCCTGGCGTGATTCAGATCATGGGGTTGCAACGAGCTGGACATGACTGAGCGACTAACATTTCATTTCATTTGAATTAGAATAATTAGTGCTATAATTACTAGCATGTGATTTTGGAAAAGTAACCACTTTTTTAAGTTACACATCTGAAAAATGGCCATCATGATAATACTTACATCTAAGATTGTTGTAGGATCTGAGTGAGTTAATACATGTAAAATGTTTACAATAGTTTCTTGCACAAATAGAAGCACAATAATAAAATAATATTATTGAAATTTTTAATGATGTGGCTTGGAACAGCCTGGTGTATCCAATACACAGCGGAATTATAACAGCCAAGTGAATGGATTTATTTATTCATTCAGTCATTCCTTGAGATCAATTGAGCACCTTACATGTCATTCATTCTAGTCAATCAATCAAACTCATATCTTCCCTTAACAAAACTTATATTCTAATAGGAAACTCATCAAATAATAACAATAAAATATGATGGCTCTCATTGTTGGAGGGTGGGGACTTAAATTCCTATTCCCAATACTTCCTTCTACATAGAGGGAACTCCATGAGCATAACTTACTGGATTTTCTCTGTGTCCTCACTCATTTGTCTTCCAGGAAGGAGGAGTAAATTCCCTGAAAGGTGAATTGATTCCCATGCATCAAGGGATGGATGCCCAACTTCCCATCCCTTTACTCTTCCTCACTTGTTCACCGACCTGAGAAGAGCAGGTGCTCTCTTTTGCAACATAGTCTGCCTAAAAATATATTTATTTATTTGGCTGCAGCAAGTCTTTTTTCGGGCACACAGGATCTTTGATCTACTTTGTGAAACGTGGGGATTTTAATTGCTGCCTGCAAACTTTCAGTTGTGGCATGTGGTATCTAATTCCCTGACGAGAGATTGAACCTGGGCCCCTTGCTTGGGAACATTGAGTCCCAGCCACTGCACTTCCAGGGAAGTCCATTTTTACTGTTCAAGCTCTTTAGAAATGTCAAAATAGCCAACTTTCAACTTAGGTTATATATTCACTTTTTGTTATTGGAATGCTTTCAACAATCCATTTAAATTTTGCTCTTTTAGAAGTTAATTCTCCATCATTTATTAATAACAATAGCTACAATTACTGAGTACTTGTCTGTCATGGAGCACACAAAGAATTTTATATACATGATCTCATTCAGTCTTTATAAAATCTTAATAGAGATGGTGTTACGATGCCCATATTCAGATAAGAAAATTAAGGCAGAAGAGGCAAAATAACTTGTCCCCAGATCACATAGCTAGTAAGTGGCAGAATCATGGTAGAAACCAATTACATAATTTTACCTCCAATGTCTGTCTCCCATAATTTTTATTTTTTTTTCTTCCCATCTCCCATAATTTTTAATCTAATTTTCATTTGATTCAGAACTTAAGGGGTTAAGAGAGTTGTTTGTTGGATATCTTAAACCCCATCTTCTAACAATCATACTTTGTCATCTCAAAAGCTAATGTTATTTCTAAACTTTGCCTTACATGTTTTATCCCCTAATTATGACAAAACCATGTGAACAAATTTATATAGGATGTGAGCAAAGAAAAAGGCAATGCATTGTGTCCAGTCTCTTCCACTGGTGAATCAAACTACTAAACCTTTGATGAACAATAATATGTGTAGCTTTTGTGTGGCAAATGTGGTAATTTTCTTTCCTTTTTGATTCATGAAAACCCAAGCAGAATTAGCTTTAATGAGGTACCATATGATTTTGGAAATATATTTACATATATATCAATGTACACTATGATACCTAAATCAATATGTCCTTCCTGAGACTTTCTCATGAATAATGTTTGAACCACAGAAATACATACTTTGAATTAATTAAGTTCAATTCAACACAAATTTACTAAGCATTAACAATATGCAAAGCACTGTGCCAGGAACAACAAAGAATACAAATCCTATCTTCAAGGATATCACAATGCCTGACACTGTGATTTCTTATTCTCATTTCTATTCTCAGAAGTAATTTTATTATTTTCTAAGTGAACTTCCTGTTTTTCTTCTCCTATTTGCTTTGTTGCCTAATATAAATGAGAGATGGGTTCCTTCATAAGCCATATTTTTATTGCTTTGCATCATCGCAAAGGAAAAAGACAGGTGAATAAGAGTCTTCTGTTCAAACTAAAAATTTTAAATAGCACCTAGAACACTGTCATCATAAAAAATAATTGGTTGTGGTGTTGATGCCAGCATTTATTTCCTGGGCACTTTATCTGACTGAAAGCATTACAGCTCTCCCCATCCTAAGCATCACAAATGGCTGACAAATATCTTCCTATATTCTGAAGCCGTTCTGAGACATGTACAGTTATACGCTTCAAATTAACTGCAACTAAATAACAACTGGCACAACACCTGCTCCCCAGGGGCAGAGAGTTGAGAAAGAAAGACAGCCATCCGCAGGAATGAGAGCCTGCTTAGGAAAGAGTTCTCCCTAGCAAAAACGGGGTTTATGAAAAGCTGTCTTCCCTCTAATAACAGCCTACCTTTTTACAGAGGTAACTTACTGTAACTTTCAGGAATGCAGGCTAGAAGTTTGCCCTACATTTCCTGATATGTCATATTTCAGTCAAGGTATATACCGTGTGATGGTATATACATCACTTTATACATTTATGGATCTGTATATGCTTAATTATGGCCTCAGTCTTCCATGTTTCAGTCTACACTGATAAGATGTTAATGTAAAGTGAAAATACAACTCTTCTAAGGAAAGTATGCAGAGACTGAAGAAGGGAAGAATTTGCATAGTCTTTTAAGCGGCACAGTGAGGCTGGATTGGATAGAGAAAAATAAGCAATGACTGTCTGTATCAGTTTGTCTTTCTGTAATTACAACAATCACTTTAAAGAACTCTCTGGCTATTAAAATGGTAAAAACTAAAATCAATCTAATTATCTAGAGTGAACCTTCCTTCCATCAATTTCCATTACAGAGGAAACAAAATTAACCATTACTTACCACTTCAATATTAATGCTAGCTGCAGCCCCATTGAGAGGTACTTAGATGCACACCATTTGTTCGAAATATGAAAGTGATTCCTTTGACTGTTAGCACATGCATAGCAAGAAAGAAGAGACAGGGAGAAATTACTAATTCTTTTTTTCTGTCAACAAATAGGCACTGGGCTTAGCCCTGGGACTGTAAACATACATAAAATGTTGCTTCTTTATCCCAGGAATTCAGAGTTTGTTTGGGGTGTTGAACATAAACAGATAATAATGAAACAATGAAGTGAGAGCAATGATAGAGAGATTCAGAGAGTCCTGAGAACCAGTAACTAGCCAAGCCAGGATGTTTGTTAAAAGAAGAACAAAAAAAAAAGAAGAGGGATGTTAATCAAGGATGTAACTGAACTATTTGGGGGGACAAGTTGGAAGGAGGAACAGAACACTTAGGAAGAGCCCCAACAAAAACATGGAGGTGAATAATACTAGGAGCTTATGGAATCATAAGCAATTTGCATGCCTAACATGATAAGCAAAGCATAGACTGCCATAAAAGAAGGCAATGTGCAATAAAGGTATTTCATGTTTCATCGTCAAGAACAGAAATTTGGCTCAAAGGAGATGGAGTCCAAATATTTATAAGCAATGGAGCTACATAGTAAGATCGATGTGCTGGATTGTTCCACTGGCCTCCCTCCTGTCTCAATTCTGTGCTCTTCCCTGGAAATTAACTGGTAAAGATTGCATTGAAGGGCCCCCATACCCTGTGATTTCTAGTTGGGTTTGGCCAACAGGGGCCCCAGTCAAAGATTAGAGGGAAGGGGGAATGAGGACACAGTATTATACGTTATGATCTGAACAAACCTTGGTCTGGGATGTCCCTTGATTAAACAAAGACCTCTGCTTTCTTTCAAATCAGCTAGCTCTACTGACTTTATTTTTCTGTATTCTAGTAGTCACTCCCTCACTGAATTCCATGAGAGTAGAAGTGGTAACAGTTTGGCCAGACTATGAACACCATCTGTTGCTGTCCTACACCCAAACCTGTGGACATCGTCTCTTGGTGAATAAAGTTTTCTTGAAGTAATCTTATTTTGAAAGTGCCCATTGTTCACTATTGAGAACTGATCCATGTTGCATTTAGATAAGCCAAACTAAAGTCTGTAAGGGAGATGGCTTAAAAAGAAGAGCAGATGAGACATGATGAACAACTTAATTGTATCAATGATATTTGTGTCAGATAGGCAGGAAGAAGTTTGAGAAATACTTGAAGGTAAAATCTGTTGAATGCATTGGTTGATTGGTTGGAGAAGGGAAGAAAGAAGATGGGGAAATAAAGATGGTTTCCAATTTTATACCTTTCAAGTTTTCAACTTCAGTGACTAGATGATAGATGATGGTAGTACAAGTGGAGACTATAGATGGAGCAGGTTTATGGGGAAACATAATAAGTTCACTTTCACATGTGTTGGCTTTGAGGTGTCTGGGTCTATTGGTTATATGGAAATAAATGATCAAGACTGAAAATAATATCTTTGAAAGTTGTCAGCATATCAGTAAGTGGTGCTTAAACCATGAGATTGAGAACAGTGAACTGGAAAAGAAACCCTAGAAAGGGCTGACATGTAGAAAATTTTCTCAAATATTAATATTTGTGAAGTTCTACTCAGATGGTTTGTTAAAATGCATCATCCAGGATCCCTAGTTTAGTGACTGATTCAATAGGTTAAGTGGCAGATTCAGGGATGATGTATCCCAAACACATATCCCAAGTGATTTTGATTACATAGTTTGCAGACCACACTTAGAGAAATGCTCGTTTAAAGAATGGAGGTAGAAAGAAATGTTCACAAAAGAAAAAATAAAGGAATATCTAGAATATATAGTGAATTCATACAACTCAACAACAAACACCTGCATTCAAACATGGGCAAGGGACATGAATAAACATTTCTCCAAAGAAGGTGCGTGAGTGGCGAAAGAGCACATGAAAAGTTCCTCCGTATCACTCATCATTAGGGAAAGGCAAATAAAAACACAATGAGATACCATTTCACACACAGTAGGTTGGCTACTATCCAAAAACAGAAAATAGCAAGTTTTGTTGAGGATGTGGAGAAATTAAAAGACTTACACACTGTTGGTGGGAAAGGAAAGTGGTATAGTCACATGGAAAACAATATGGCAGTTATTCAAAATCTTAAAAGTGAAATTACAACATGATTTAGCAAGTCCACTCCTGGGTGGGTTTACAGAACTGAAACCAAAGTTCTAAAGAGATATTTGTCCAACAATGTTCTAGCAGCATATCCTTAGTGGCTAAAATGTCAAAACAACCTAGATATTCACGGACAGATGGATTAGCATGTAGTACATGCATACAACGGAATATCATTTGGCTTTAAAAAAGAAGGAAATTCTGACATATGCTACAAAATAAATAAACCTTGAGAACATTATGCTAAGTGAAACATCAGTCACCTAGACACAAATACGGTACAACTCCATCTACATGAGGTATCTAGTGGAACCAAAATCACAGTTACAGGAAGTAAGTGGTGGATGCCGAGGGTTGGGAGGAGGGAAGCTGGGAAGCTGTTGTTTAACAGTTATTGTTGAAAGTGTGTGAGTCTTACAAGATGAAACGGTTCTGCAGAGGAAGGGTAATGATGGTTACATAACATTATGCACGCACTTAGGACCACTGAACTGTGCATATACTTAAAATGGTTAAAATGTCAACAACACATTAAGTGTATTTATCAAAACAGTGTAAAATATAAAATAAAAATATATTCACCATTTTATCCCAGAGGGGGGAAAGGAGAGAGAAAACTGATCAGAATATGAAAGTAAGGAGAATTTCAAGATGGAGAGAGCAGTCAACAATATCAAATGAAGCAGATGACCATATGCTGTAACAGCTTATTTTACCATACATGGCAAGGAAATGCTGTCCCTAAATTTCAATACATTTTCTGTGTATCTCTTAGTAAAATCTGGTGCCTTCCTTGGAGTAAAAATATAACATTAAATGCTCCTGATGTTCTCTTGAATTAAGAGTTATCCACCAAGAAATGGAATCAGTCTTCTTTATGAATGAGGCACTCACTGATTTTAGAAATATGCACAACAGAAACATTTTTAACACAAAATAAAGCACCCAAGCACAAGGCAGCAGAAAGCTTGTAGAATCTTGGCTGTTTGCCTGCCCAACCAGGTCACATTTCTCCCAAGAAGACTATGAAAGTAACAAACAATAATCATAGCAGCAAAATCTTAGACCTACTTGCCAGAAACATACGAAGATGCCATTAGGTAGATGTGGTTTTGAGAAGAACAAGATTTCTTGAGAAACTTGCTGACCTCTCGCTTATTTCATATTAAGTATCTCCTGAATCTGCAGATTGGACCTGCTCTTTCTCAGAATCAACTTGAAGCATAGAAACACAAGGTATCGTTAATGTTTAGTTCTTCCAAAGGCATTTATCTTTCAGCATGTTCACAGATCCACTTTCTTTCGAGCCTTCAAGTGATGATTATCTGTGTTCTCTCCAGCTTCATGTTTCTGTCCCTCGCTTTCCATGTTTGAAAGTGACGCCAGGTGGCTCAGTGGCGAAGAATCTGCCTGACAATCCAGGAGATACAGGAGACACGGGTTCGATCCTTGCGTTGGGGAGACTCCTGGAGGAGGAAGTGACAACCCACTCCAGTGTTGGTGCCTGGAAAGTCCTGTGGGCAGAGGAGCCTGGAGGTCCACGGTCCACAGGGTCACGACAGAGTCGGACAGAACGGAGCAGCTGAACGAGAGCACTCTTTGAAAACACCCCTTACCATCTTTATATCGGGGGCACAGGTACCCAAACCAATAGCAAACATTAACTTTTAAAGGAGGACAGTGGTGAGGAGTGTTCAAAATATGGGTTACATCCCATTAATTTTATTTGCCTTCAAAGCTTTCAAGAAAGTACTTTATTTTCCTAATTGTATTTATCCTGGACTTAAACTAATGCTTATGCTGATTTCTCCTCTGAAAACACAAGACGCATTCTTCAGCCCACCAGCTTTTCTACGTCTTTATTGTTCCTGAGGTTGGGTTTCTCTCACTGTGCACTTCGGTCCACTTCACACTGTGTGTTTTCACAGTTTCCCTGTCCATTCTGAGCCTGCTCACTTATTCTCCCTTGAGGCTTGGGCCATCTCATTTTAAAGTCGTCTCCTAAGTAGCTTGACCGCTTTGATCTGCTATTCTGCTACCACGTCAGTTTTGCTTCTTGAAGTAATTTCTGTGAGTAACATGTGCTGGTTGGATGCGCTGCAAATTAAACTACATTTGCAATCTCAGAAGCAGTACGGATAGCGGTTTGCTGCTGAGTCGCTTCATTCGTGTCCGACTCTGTGCGACCCCATAGACGGCAGCCCACCAGGCTCCCCCGTCCCTGGGATTCTCCAGGCAAGACCCCTGGAGCGGGGTACAGTGGTTTACATGTGACCTTTAAAGTGGGTTGTGGTAATCATCTGAACTCACCAAGTTTTAGTTGCCTCACCTTAGGGATGATAGAGGACTTCCGGGAAGATTCACAATTGTCTGAATGCAAATCTCTGTAGCCATCCTCCAAAACTATGCAGATAACTGACCCGCACAAACTCCCTTCCCTTCTATATAGGTGTGTGCATGCTGTCCCTTCAGTCATGTCCGACTCAGTGAGACGCTATCGACTGCAGCCTGCCAGGCTTCTCTGTCCATGGGATTCTCCAGGCCAGAATCCTGGAGTGGGTTGCCATGCCCTCCTCCAGGGGGTCTTCCCGGCCCAGGGATGGTCCCCGTGTCTCCTGCGTCTCCTGCATCGGGAGCTGGGTTCTTTACCGCTAGTGCCACCTGGGAAGCCCTTCTTGTCCATAAAACAAACTCAAAATGGAGTAAGTTGAATAGAATAAAATAAAATAAATACCAACTCCCAACATATCTGTTTATCCAGCCCCTGATGCAGCTCTTCACAGAAAGGTATAGAAGTCCTGAAAAACTGCTAAATAGAGAACAAAAGATTGAGATAAAATCTCCCAGAAAGAGAAAATCTTCCTTACATGCAGAACTACTGATGAGGAGTTCTGATGAGATCAATGACCACAGGAAGGAGAGTTATAAACACACACAAAAATAATCTCAAAATGGGTTAAAGACCTAAATGTGAGGCTGGATACTATAAAACTCAGAGAAAAACAGGCAAAATATTTTTTGACAAAAATTGCAGCAAGATCTTTTTCGATCCACTGCCTAGAGTAATGTGAATAAAAACAAAAATAAACAAATAGAATCTAATTAAACTTAAAAGCGTCTGCCTTTAAGTAAAGGAAACCATAAACAAAACAAAAAGGCAAGCTTTAGATGGGAGAATGCGTTTGTAAGTAAAGCGGCTGACGAGGGACTGATCCCCAAAATGTACAAGCACCTCATACAGCTCAACATCAACAGACAACCCAGTCACAGACCAGGCGGGAGATCTAAGTAGACATTTCACCAAAGACATACAGATAGCTAAAAAGCACATGAAAAGAGGCTCAGATCACCAATTATTAGAGAAACTGTGAATCGAAATTTCACCAAGGTATCACTTCAAATTGGTCAGAATGGCCATCATCAAAAAATCTATAAATAATAAATGCTGGAAAGGGTATGGAAAAAAGGGAGCCCTCCTGCACTGCTGGTGGGAATGTAAACTGGTAAGCCGCCATGGAGAATTGTATGGATGTTCATTAAAAAACTAAAAATAGAGCTACCACATGATCCAGCAATCCCATTCCTGAGCATGTATCCGGAGAAAGTCATAAGGTGACGAGATGCATGCACCCCAATGTTCACTGTGGCGCTATTTACAGGAGCCAGGGTACGGAAACGGCCTGAATGTCACCCACAGAGGAGTAGATAATGAGGACATGGTCCATGTGTATGGTGGAGTATTACTCAGCCACAAAAAGGATGAAACAATACCATTTATAGCAACGTGGATGAACCTAGACACTGCCATCCTCAGTCAAGTCAGACAGAGAGACACAAATATCATATAAAACTGCTTATCTGTGGCATCTTAAAAAAAGAGTACAAATGAACTTACCTACTAAACAGAAATAGAGTTACAGATATAAAAACAAACCTGTGGTCACCACAGTGGGGAGGGATAAAGGGGAAAACTGTGGCTGACAAATGCACATCATGTGAAATGGGTAACTTATTAGTAACCTTATTAGGACCTGCTCTGCAGTGCAGGGAACCCGCCTCAGCACTCGGTAATAACTTATAAGGAAAAGAATCTAAAAAGGAGGGGCTGTCTCTGTATGCGTAACTGACTCACTTGGCTGTACACGTGAAATTCACACAGCATTTAAAACAAATGCACTCCAATCAAAACTGTAAATACATAAGCAAAGGCACACAGACGGAGGCTCTCTCTGAAGGTGATGCTCCTGAGAAATCGAGGGAAGGGAGAGACCCTTTTGTGTGGTAAAGGGTAAAAGAAGAGAAGAAATTTTACAATCCCTCAAAAGAGAAGTAAAAAAAATTTCAAGGGAAACAACCTTCTCCTCATTGACCAAACAAAAAGGAAATGTCATCACTAAAGAAACTGCAATCATTCACTCTGACATAAAGTCCTTGAACTATAATCATACAAACATCCCAAACCACCACTCCTATCCTAGAGATATAGAGATGCAAGTAATATTTATTACACAAAGCTACTAAAGAGAATAAAATAAAAAACGGGATTAAATGTATCTGGTAGCAAGATTCAAAGCGATATAGAAAAACTTACAGCAGGAGAATTTACACACTACATTCAGTTAAGACAGATGAAGTGGGCCAAAAATAATGAGGTATTGGCAATAATAACATATTCAATAAGGTAGATTTTACGATTATATACTGAAATTTATATTCTAATAATAAAAATCACATGTGCATAAGAAACATTCATAGAGACCAATTTCATATTAGACCATAAAGAAAGTATGCATAAGTTCCATAAAGTAGGGTTGCTAAAAAATCAATTATTTCTGTTGCTTACATATAGCACAATTAAGAAAACTAGAAATTGATAATGAATGAATGAGTGAATGGACATATGAAAAATTTTGTACACAGGGATAATTAACACAAAATGATAGCAAGAAAGGTTAGGAAAATGTCTTTCAGATTTCAATTGTTTGGCAAATGGCAGAAGTGTGATAAGAGCTGAGCCAGGTAATTTCTTGAAGTCTCTATTCTGATGCTTTAATAGGTTATTTACATAAAGTATGCAGCTAGAAGACTATCTCTTTACATAAAATAAATTCTAATGATTAAACTTTAAGAAAAAAAAAAGGAGGTAAAATATCCAGAACTGGATTGAGGACAGAACAAGGAATAATGAGGTAATATAAGATCTGACAACTTCAAACAAAGAACCGCGCTTTCTCTCGATAACCCTGCCTGAAAGACAAAGTACCTTGAGACAACAGTTAAGGATGATTGGCAAGCATTCTATTTAAAGAAGGATCATATCTTACGCTCCACAAACACCACCACATTCAGGATGATGGCAACAGTGGCTTTATCATGAAAGCAGGAGAGACGGAGTAAACATAGTGATAGCTGCGAGATATCAGTGTACTTCCTTTAGGGGCTCTGAATATTCCACACTGAGAGGAAAAAGGGTCCTAAATCCAGCAAAACTGCAGTGAAGGATGGACAATAACCTCAGTATTCTCCCTTTCAGCAGTGCGGGAGTCATCCTTCCAGTGGCACAAGAGGATATTATTTCCTGAAGATATACTTTTCATGGGCTTCTACAATAATTATTATAACTCTTCATATGTGTTTAGTAACCTATCCACCTACAACTCTTTGTGAAGACTTGAGATTTTGCTCAAATATTCCCAGGAATTAGAATTTCCATCCCTTTTTGTCATCAGCAATCGAAAGTTTACAAGCCACCAGGAAAATTTCATTAAGATGGTTACCTTTGCTTCCAAAAGAAAGATCCGTAGAGCAGATGTAATTTGAGCTTTCTGGTGGCGCCGTGGTAAAGAATCTGTCTGCCAACGCAGGAGACGCAAGAGACATGGGTTCGATTCCTGGGTACGGAAGATCCCCTGGAGTAGAATATGGCAAGTCTGTCCAGCATTCTTGCCTAGAAAATTCCATGGACAGAGGAGCCTGGTGGCTACAGTCCATGGGGTCGCAAAGAGTTGGACATGACTGAGCGACTGAAAATACATCTCCGTCAAAGAAGCTGAGATGGATCACTGATCCCGTCCTTCTTTGCCTCTGTCTGTCCCCGGGTCCCTCTGTACCGCGGTGCAGGCTGTTCACTGCACACAGCTGTCTTGACAGCACAGGTGGATGGAGGCTGAAATGTAAATCACCAAGGTATGTGCTGCAACCTCGGGCTACATCTCCTCAGAGCGCCCACCTTTTCCAAATCCTCAAAGATACCCTGGGAGCCCACAGCAGCTTGGCCAGTCTGTAACTCTGGGGCATGCATTTCTATTGACCTAAGGTTAGGCGGTGATATCTCCTCTACGAGAAGAAAGATTCCAGCTGAAAGCTGCCAATGAGTACCAAACATCCCTTTCTCTCTCTTCCTGGAAAACCCTGCTTTTTCCGTCATAATGGCAATATGTCCAGTTGAAAGCATTCAATCCTTAGAATTCCTTACAGTTAAGAAAGCTTCAAGCTCCATGATTCTGGCCCAAAGGTAGAAGTTGAGTCTTTCTAGGTAAGGTTTCTTTTTCTGATATAAGTACCAGCCCTTCCTGTCTCCTTCCTTTTTCTTTTTGCTTGCAAAGCAAATGGAAATCAACCATTTTATGATCAGATGACAACATGAAAAAAGTATCTTTCTACAAAGGTGGGCAAGCCACCAGGAAGATAAAATGATCCAGGACAGGAACAGGATCATGAAGACACTTCCCAAGGACAAACTGCCCACCTCCAGGCTGCCCTTTGTGTGTGAAGAATAAACTTTTCATTAGTCACTCTATCTACCGGTTCCTATCCCACACGGAAGAAAGCACTCTTAACTGACTGTCAGTCTTGCCTCTACCTCAGAGGAGATGTGTGAGAAAGCTTTTACTAGTTCTCATGTCCAGAGTAGTTACTGAATAATATATTTTCATTCAGTTCAAAAGTTTCATTGTTGATTGCCAAGGAGAATCTAACTTATTGTTTCTACCTCATAGACAAGTGATTAAGGAGGTTTTAGTTACAGCACAGGTATATTGCTAAAAACAAATTCAGACTTTTCCCACAGTCTTGGTAAGATTCCAAGGAAAGGGGAATAGCAGTTAATATTCAGCCAAGTTCTGTTGCTTGCTGTCTTTAATACGCTCAGCATAAGGAATTTTAACAGATTCTAGTGTGTGGTCAGTAAATATTGAGTAATGATTACAATGATGGTGCTATATATCAATTGTTTTAAACAATATTCAAAGAAAAGTTTATGTTATAGATAAAAATAGACTGATTTATAGATCCTGATATTACAACTCCTGAAAAGAACATCCCTCCATCTCAGAGGCCAAAGTTTCTTCCTATTTAAGAATTGTAAAGTTTTACTAAAGATGTGCTCATACCAAACGTTACTGAAAGTCTACATACTTATTTTCATGTAATAGTAACTTTTGTGAATATCGTTTAAAAGGAGAGTTCCAGAGAGTTGGTATAAACATGTGTTGTTTATGACCTGACAGCTGGTACTACATGTAAGATGAAAATTAATCACTTAGCAAACATGCTTTATGTCTCATGTCCCCCTCAAAGTATAAATTCCAAAAGGCACTGTTTTTCATCCACTATAAGTTAGACCTCAGAAAATTAGCATTTACCCACTAATGAAACTTCTCCTGTCTATTGTTTTTCAGGAACCATATCACTGGAAATGAAAAGACAGGTTACTTCTTAACAGGGAGTGTTCGTGGTCTTGTGGTAGAAATGTATCTATTTTAATACCAAAGCAAGGAGAATCTAGTCATTGAGGTGGGTAATCACTTTGCAATTGAAATATATGGATAAAGACTTCTAGAAATAAAAAGTGAAACAGGAAAATATAGTACTAGTAAGAAACTTTAAGACATATCTTTCAGTCTTTGATATAACAAGTAAGCAAAAATAATCCAAGAAATAATAGAAATCTGAATAAAAGATTATTCAAACAGCTTTATAGAGAGAAAAGCACAGATCACATAAATGAAGAATATACTTTTTAAAATTGCTTATAAAAAATTTCAAGCATTGACTATGGATCACAAAGAAAATAAGGTAATCCCCAAAGAATGTGAACAGCGTTCTCTGTTGACAGTGCATTTAATCTACAAATTTAAAAAGATATCAGTTCAGTCTCTCAGTTGTGTCTGACTCTGCAACCCCATGAACTGCAGCATGCCAGGATTCCCTGTCCATCACCAACTCCTGGAGTTTACTCAAACTCTTATCCACTGAGTCTGTAATACCATCCAACCATCTCTTCCTCTGTCATCCCCTTCTCCTCCCGCCTTCCATCATTCCCAGCATCAGGATCTTTTCAAATGAGTCAGCTCTTCGCATGAGGTGGCAGAAGTATTGGAACTTCAGCTTTAGCATCAGTCCTTCCAATGAATATTCAGAACTGATCTCCTTTAGAATGGACTGGTTGGATCTCCTTGCAGTCCAAGGGACTCTCAAGAGTCTTCTCTAACACCACAGTTCAAAAGCATCAGTTCTTTGGCACTCAGCTTTCTTTTTAGTCCAACTCTCACATCCATACATGACCACTGGAAAAACCATAGCCTTGACTAGATGGACCTTTGTTGGCAAAGTAATGTCTGCTCTTTAATATGCTGTCTAGGTTGGTCATAACTTTTCTTCCATGGAGCAAGCGTCTTCTAATATCATGGCTGCAGTCACCATCTGCAGTGATTTTGGAGCCCCCCCAAAATAAACTCAGCCACTGCTTCCACTGTTTCCCCATCTATTTCCCATGAAGTGATGGGACCAGATGCCATGATCTTAGTTTTCTGAATGTTGAGCTCTAAGCCAACTTTTCACTCTCCTTTTCCACTTTCATCAAGAGGTTCTTTAGTTCTTCGCTTTCTGCCACAAGGGTGGTGTCATCTGCATATCTGAGGTTATTGATATTTCTCCCGGCAATCTTGATTCCAGCTTGTGCTTCATCCAGCCCAGCGTCTCTCATAATGTACTCTGCATATAAGTTAAATAAGCAAAAATAAATAAATAAATAAAATAAATAATAAATAAATAAATGAGATATAAATAACCAAAATACAACCACATAGATATGTTAAGAAAGAATATCAAAATACTATTGAAGCCAAGAAGAATTTAAAATCTCACTTTCAAATTATTTAGAAAACACTTATTTTTATGTTAAACATCAAAACACATGGGTTGTAGTTAACATGGTACATACATACAGAAAAAAACTGTATTTTTAGAAAGTTTCATTAATAATTAGAGAGTAAAGATAAATTGCTTAAACACTTATGAGTTAGCATAACATTATTGAAGTAAATAACTCTCTCTTTAGTAAGTTATGGGATATTTTTATCCAGCTTTGATTATCAGTATCATATAAAACAAAGATTCTTACCCTGGACCCATGAATATTTTTTTCTATGACTACTTGGTTTATACATCCTATGATATAAAAGTTCTTTTTTTAAGCTGATGAGGAAACATATAAAACAAAATCTTAAAATAATTGCTTAATAAATCAAAGAAATTTCCCTCTAAGATTGAATTTAACTATATCTTTACTTGATATAACAGGAGAAAAAGCTCTGTGTGTGTAATTTCCCTCCACTCAATGTAAAGAGACAACTCTTGTGTTTGCAAATATTGCTAACTAAATTTTGAATTTTTAAAGATGGCTCCTGTGTATCATCATTTTCCTCATGGCAAAGAATCAAAAAAGATTTTAGGGAAAACAGTGCTCCTGGTGCTACAAAAGAAACATATATGTAATGCAAAACTCATTTACTTCTCATTTAAAAAAGGAAAATAAACCAAAGGAAGACAAGGATAGAAGTCAAATGATAAAAGTGAACTAATAAATTAGAAAACCAAAAAACAAGGGAAAATATTTGTTATAGTGGTTTTGGGGGGAGGGAAAGAAATAAAACACTAGATACCTTAATTAGAAGATGAACTATATAAAATATGAAAGATTTATGTATAAAAAATACAGATTAAAGGAAATTTTAATAGCTTATATGAGAATTCTGTACAATAACATCACAATGATAAATTTCATGTTAATTATAACACACAATGGTAAATTAGACTAATGCCTAAATGTGTATAACCAATTGAGCACATAAAAAAAGTGATCCAAGAATAGAGTTGACAGAATTTGCAAATAAAGATATAGGATACAGCATTCATTTAGATCTCAAAAGAAGCAATTTTTAATTAAAGATTCCCCATTCAATATTTAGGACATACTTACATTAAACATTATTCATTGTTTATTCAAAATTAGAATTTAACTGGGTATTTTGTGCTTTATCAGACAACCCTACTTAAGAAGACAAACAGCTATCTTAGAAAGTAATAAAGAAAGTTTTTCAAACATTTTAAAAAGTATGTTTATTTAGTATGCAAATGGTTCCTAATCATAGATATGGTTCCTTTTTTTAAAAAAATCGATAAAGGTCTGTTGGACTGCAAGGAGATCAAACCAGTCAATCATAAAGTAAATCAACCCTGATATTCATTGGAAGGACTGTTGCTGAAGCTCCAATATTTTGGTCACCTGATGCAAAGAGCTGACTTATTGTAAAAGACCCTGATGCTGTGAAAGATTGAATGCAAAAGGAGAAGAGGGTGGCAGAGGATGAGATGGTTGGACAGGATCACTGACTCAGTGGACATGAATCTGGGCAAACTCCAGGGGTCTGGCTTACTGCAGGGCATGGGGCTGCAAAGGGTCTCACGGGGGTGTGACTTGGTGACTGAACAACAAACACAGATATTAAAATCTCACCAAGAAAATACAAACAAAGCTATCTATAAATTATTCAATCCTGGAAGTAAAAAATGCAAAAGTTTTAAATAAATTACAGCCATGCGTTAAAGGAATGAAACACCTTGAACTGTCCTTCATTCCAGTAACAGAAACATAGTTCAAATGGGAAAAGGTGCAATTCTAATAACCAGTTTTATTTGTTCTTACTGTCACCCTCTAGTTTTCCCTTTCAATATTCCAACAAATTTCAGTTTTTCTGCACCTGTTCTTAACCTTTCAAATTCATTTTCCACCTTGCTGACAGACTAAGACTATAATTTGAGAGTACATATGTTATCATTTTCACATTCACTCCCTATATTGTACATTAAATAAATCCCCAAACTCTTAATAGGGAATTAAAAGGTTATTGCAAATCTACCTCTGCATATATTATTATTTTTCCTTATATATGCAAATATATGATATTTGTAAGTTATAATGCATAACAATGAAAACTTAACAACCCATTATTTAAATCAAGAATTAGAACATCAGCAATAATGTGCTCTTTACTCAGCACATCCTTCTACATATTCACCCCCAAGTAATCACAATCCTGAATTTTGTGAGTATAATTCTTTTTTTAAGAAATGAATTCTTAAGCAATAAAGTAATTTGGTTTGCTTCTTTTTGAGATTCACTAAATTGGCATCACTGCATAGTTTTCCAAGACTAGCATTTTCTCTCAACCTTATTTTATTATGATCACTTCATGTATATGTGGAGATGTGTTTCAAGCTGGGCTGAGGTTTTGCCAGACTGGTGTACTAGATGGAGAGAGACCAAGGAAGCTGAGACTGTAAGCACGGGTGTGATTGTGATCTTGCCCATGGAATGTAAAGGGGATACTGATGGTACAAGATGGATGAGGAGCATGGAAAAGGTGACTCTTAAAGTATTTATTCACTTGGCTACACTAGGCCTTTGGCGCATGTGGGATCTTTAGCTGTGGCATGTGAGCACTTAGTTGAGGAATGTGGGGTATAGTTCCCCGACCAGAGATCGAACCCAGGCCCCTATGTTCGGAGCGTGGAGTCTTAGCCACCAGACCACCAGAGAAGTCCCAGAAAAGATGATATCATCAGTGATTTATGGTCCTGGGGGACCAGAGAATCTCAGAAAAGACGATATCATCAGTGATTTATGGTCCTGGGGGATCAAAAGACTATTGAGTCAAACAACTAGTTAAAGCAAGTAAGAAAGATAGAAAGTGACACTGCGAAAATATATTTCAAAAGTTAATGAATATGAAAAGATCAAGAGAAGAAAAAAGGTAAACTTTTAACTAAAGACCAAAAAAGTCTTTTAATTAAAAATATTATAAAACAGTATATTTTAAAAAAAACAGCACTGTGTTTAAGGGTGATATGAGGTCTGTTTAAGGTACTATTTTAAGATTAAAATAGTCCTTTCTTTTATCATCAATATTATTTAACCTTTAACACTGTTCTTAAGGAATTACTCAAAAATTAAGTTTTAACTCCCTACTGAGAATATTCCCCTTCCCTCCAAATTTCTGGCACCGTTTTTAACGATTCTGCTCAGATACGGTGACCTTTCTCTTCTCTTTAGGAGACCTTTGCATCACCGGAAACCAAATACCTTCAAAATCTCAGTTTCTTACACTGTTCCCTCTGAACAACTCCTTTGGGTTTCACACTCTCTTGCTTAAGTGTATTTTGTGACTAAAAAGAGATTGAACAAATTTCAAAACAATAATATTTTTGGTTACTGGACCTAAAATTATTTCACTATTTTCAACTGTAGCTTTGTGGTTATTTTCAACACTTGTTAACCATCAAAGAACCACTTTTGACCTATTGATCTGTTATGATACAAAAGAAACCAATGAAGCCTGCAAGCTTAATAAGTGTTAACATTAATGTGTAAATATGATGAAAATAGGAGAAGAAAATGACAACCCACTCCAGTGTTCTTGCCTAGAGAGTCCTGTGGACGGAGGAGCCTGCTGGGCTGCCGTCTATGGGGTCGCACAGAGTCGGACACGACTGAAGTGACATAGCAGCAGCAACAGGATGAAAATAATTTCTTTAGGAATTACACTCTCTTAATTTAATTGAAGCTGAGACAATGGCCTACGTGGTCCTTAGGGCTATGCACAAAGCTTGAGAACACTAAATTTTATTAAGAACATAATAAGGTTACTATGAAAATTATTTTCAATCTTAGAGTTCAGATTTATCAGATGTATGAAAACAAATTAATTGCATTTATTTTTCTTCTGCAAATGCAAACTGACCATAGAATTCCCAGAGGCTCAGAGAAAAGTCATTGTGTAACATTTCTATAGGTCCACTGTCATGGAAATACGCTTCATAATACATGATTTCCTTTTAAAAAAAAAGGTTATAAAATAGGATGTTTATTTAAGTATGCATGCGTGCATGCTAAATCACTTCAGTCGTGTCCTACCCTTTGTGACCCTATGGACTGTAGCCCAGCAGGCTCCACTGTCTGTGGGATTCTCCAGGCAAGAATACTGGAGTGGGTTGCCATGCCCTCTTCCAGGGAATCTTCCCGAACCAGGGATCAAACCTGTGTCTCTTATGTCTTCTGCATTGGGAGGTGTGTTCTTTACCACTAGCACCATCTGGGAAGCCCTTATTTAAGCATACCGATGTGAAATTATATAAATGTGAATGTGAAATTATATATATAGATAGATAGATAAGGTGAACATATGTACACATACAATAAGAAAAAGAGATAGTTCTAGAAAAATGTTCACCAAATGATACAAGAAAATATTTCTGAGTGATGGGATTTGGCTTTTTATTCTTGTTTTCCCCATGCTATAAACTTCTAGAGGCTGTATTCTATCATTTTATGTCTATAATAAATACTTGTTAAAAGGGTACACGTGCATGAGTGCTCAGTCGTGTCCCCGTGGACTGTGGGACTCCTCTGTCCATGGGATTCTCCAGGCAAGAGTACTGGAGACGGTTGCCATTTCCTTCTCCAGGGGATCTTCCTGACCCAGGGATTGAACCAGGTCTCCTGCATTGCAGGTTAATGCTTTACTGCTTGAGCCATGATAAATTAATAAATAAATGCACCTTTGAATTTTTAAAGATTTTATTTATCAGCAAAAGGGTAGTAATTCTAACCACTGCCAAACTTCAGTGGTATTAACTGCCAACAATGAATCAGTAGGAAACTCAGTTATTATTCATACCTGGTGGCCCTGTGGTAGGTTGTCTCTGAATACAGCCGCTATCAGTTCTGTTCCTCCTCATATTTGCATGTCACACCTTCACCAGATAGTTGAATCTAATTCCCCTCTTCTTGAATCTGGCCAGATCCTGTTGTCTGACTAGTAAGATTCTGTGGGCGTGATATTCAGGCTGTTTCTTCCGGCACCTTGGAATGCTCATTCTTGGTATTTTCCTTCTGGGAACTCAGCTCTCACACTGTGAGAAGGCCAAACTACCAGAGTCTGTGTGTAGGAGTTCAGGTTTTGAGCTTCCCGTTGACAGACAGCATCACCTGCCAACTTTGAATGAGCCATCTGGAATATCTTTAGCTTACTCAAGTCTTTAATGATTCCAGTCTTAGCTGTCAGAGATCCTAAGTTAGAACTGCCCCACGAGGCAGAACAGAACAGTGACAGAGGACATTTCATTTTAAGGCATTATGTTTTGGGGTGCATTTTATGCAGCAATAGATAACTGGAAAATGTTCCATGCTTTTGTAAATTAAAATTAGTATCTTCTAAGGATTCTGGAGTATACTTTTTGCTCAAGTATTTTTCTTGGAGCCCTCAAATTTGTCTGCTGAAATTCACCTTTTTGATGAGAACTTCATTCTTCTAATACCTGGACGAAACAGCACAGTAAACTTATTTTACATTTGTATAAGTTAGTTTATAGGATTTTCTGTAATAATATTTTACAAGGTTTAATTAAAGAGACAGTAGGAAAGAGGAATACAGTTTCTAAGGTAATTCTGGAAAGGTTCAGACGTGAAGTTGCAGGACACTGTGCTAACCTGTACTGAGAAGAAAGAGATGTGATAGGATGTGAATTGTACGTGTGTTGGGAAAAGGAAGTGCCCACATTATAAACGGGATGACCCTTCACCTCTACAGACAATTTGGAAATTTCTAATGTTTTCTGTTATGTCTCTACTTACACGGAAGATTTTTCTGCCTTCTCCTAATCAGTCAAAGCGGCCCTCATTCATTCAATAAATATTTATTAAACATATGCTCTGATCAATGCCCTAAGCCTGACAGTGAGGATACAATGATGGATAAGACAGACATTTAAAATGCCTGAAATGTGCGGAGGAGAGATCCAAAAGTTCACTTTTAGAGAAGTTAAGAATAGGATGAAGTGAAGTGAAGAGAAAGTTGCTCAGTCATGTCCAACTCTTTGCCACCCCATGGACTGTAGCCTGCCAAGCTCCTCAATCCATGGAATTCTCCAGGCAAGAATATTGGAGTGGGTTACCATTCCCTTCTCTAGGGGATCTTCCCAACCTAGGGATCGACCCAGGTCTCCTGCATTGCAGGCAGGTTCTTCACCGTCTGAGCCACCAGGGAAACCCAGGAATAGGACACTGCTGCTATTTCTGCAACGACTGAAGAAAACTGGACGAGGGACTAAGGCCTAGCCAGGGCAAGATTCTTCAATAGTGCGATCGATATTCCTCAAAAAATAGAAATATATGTGAATACTATCTGCCTGAAACATGGGAGACCTGGGTTCGATCCCTGGGTTGGGAAGATCCCCTGGAGAAGGGAAAGGCTGCCCACTCCAGTATTCAGGCCTGGAGAATTCCATGGACTGTATAGTCCATGGGATCGCAGAGTCGGACAGGATTGGGGGACTTTCACTTTCATGAATATTACAAAGCCATAAGAACAAAGAAATCTTGCCATTTGTGGCAATCATGGATAAACCTTGAGGGCATTATGTTAAGTGAAATAGCTCAGAGAGAAAGACAAATACTGTATGATCTCACTTATATGTGGAATCATGGACTCTAAAAATTAAAACAAGAGAAACTTATAGAAAAAGAGGTATTTGTGGTCACCAATTATAAGATAAATAAGCAGTGGGGACGAAATGTACAACATGATAACTATAAGGAACACTTCTGTATAATATATGTGCAAGTTATTGATAGTAAATCCAAACAGCTTTTATCATGAGGAAAAACATTTTTTTCTTTCTTTTCCCTTTTGTACCTGAGATGATGTATGGTAACCAACTTACTGTGGTAATCATGTCATGATATACATAAGTCAGATGACTACACTGAACATAATGCAGTGCCCTATGTCAATACAGCGCTTCATTTAATCTCATACACTGTGTGCACGTGTGCTGAATCGCTTCACCCATGTCTGCCTCTTTGAGACCCCAGGGACTGCAGCCCACCAGGCGCCTCTGTCCATGGGATTCTCCAGGCAAGATACTGGAGTGGGTTGCCATGCCTTCCCCCAGGGGATCTTCCTGACCCAGGGATCAAACCCAGTCTCTTCTGTCTCCTGCATGGGCAGGCAAGGTCTTTACCACTAGCCACCTGGGGAGCCTCAGACTTATAATAGTGCTCCATGTCAATAACATTGTAAGAAAACCAGAAAAAAAAGATACGATCAACAGTCTGCACAGGCAGTGTGCTCCAAACCTTTGTGTGAGAAGTGACTCTCTGGGCAGTACCGTCTCTGGGTGTTTGACGGAAGCAGCTTACAGAAAAACACTGTCCTTCATCAGGCCTTCCTGACATTACAGGCCCCAGCATTTTTATGATGGTGACTCACGACTCCAGGACCACCATCCTCGTTCTGACTCAGGAACTGCGTCAGTCTCCCAGTCTGGCCTCCTCTCGAATGCTTCCCATTCCTCATTTCTCCTCCCTGATCCTTTGCCTCTGAGCTCTTCTTCCTTAAACTCATAGACCAAAACTTTATTCAGCTCCTTTTATTTTAAAATAAAGACCATTAAAAAGTTGCTATCAGAAATCATCTCCAGACTCTAGCAGCATAAAATTGTCCTTTTCCTCGAGTTCTAGTCTGAATTTTATCTCAAAGAATAGGAAAAAAAAATATGTAGTACAAGTTGAATAACTTAGTTGTCATTCTCTGGTTAAAAAATTATGTGTCAGGGTCTTTAGTTTTTTGCAAAACACAAAGCTAAATAATTCTGGAAGAGGAAAGTATGTAAAACTCAGAAGGAACACTGTTACACTAAAATATTCAAAACAGTCATTCTTTTTGAAATAAATACAATTACTTTCTCCCTTTGTGCACAACCATGACAAGTCCACAGAAGAGGCAATGAGAGAATTATCATAATTTAGACAATATAGTCAATAAAGCTAACCTTACTGTCACAGAAAACCTCCCAATCCATTTAAAGTAAGGAAATAAACACTCAGAGCTTTTGGCTATAGCTGCAAAGATAAATGAAGTAATGGAGTTACATTAAGTGGCTTAGGAAGAGACCAAATCTAACCATAGATGGGAAACTATAAAAATATATGAACTAACTTTTGTCTGCATACTTGCAGATAGGAAGAACAAAGAGAAGAAATAGATCCAGGCACTTTTATATGGAAATATTATTTGCATAAATCATCACTGAAGAAAGTTCCAATGACAATATACTACCAAAATTTTTATTTATGTATTTGTATTTAAGCTTAATGTCCTTCCAAAGAATTGCAAGAATCATGGACCAGTGCTAATCAAAGGAGATCTTTATACTAAAGATAAAATAATTAAATTACAGTACTTCAAGAAATAGAAATTGGGGCCTTAAAAACGATTGGAAATAAGAGCAGTAGCCAAAATTCTGCTAGATTTTAATTTTCAAGTATGCTAGAGGATTACTTCTTTCACAGTGTTACTCAGGGAAAATTATTTTATCTGTACAGAGACCCACAGAAAGCTGTGAAATTCTAAAACAGCTAAGATTCTATCCTCCCTGTTTTGTCTACAAAAAGAGAGCAAAAGAAAGGAGAAAAAAAGTACTCTAGAAAAAAACTGGGACTGAGAGATTTGTTGCGTTGGGCAAACTCAGAGGTATGCAGTATTATTTGTGGCTCTCTAGCAGCCAGCTGGGCTGCCGTCTATGGGGTCGCACAGAGCCGGACACGACTGAAGCGGCTTAGCAGCAGCGGCCTTACAGAAATACCCCAATTATAGAACTTGATTCGGATTTCTACTTTTTTCTCTCTGTCTGTTGGAAAGAATGAGTTCAACTGGCTGTTGCAAACATATTATGTGATATCATTATGTGATATTTCTGCAGTTTTGAAGGCACATAATTATATTAAGAGAGATAAACACTTATAATTATTAAGCAGTTGGTTTCTTTTTTCAGTGTATAGTATATTTATCTTGCAAACGTGTCTATTTCAAAAGTCTAAACCAACAGTTTTATTTTTAAAAATAGGAAAGAAGCAATAATACATAACATATATACTTTGATTGACAAAGATCTCTAGACATTAAAATGGACTAGGCTAGAGAAAGCAAACCTTCTAAAAAGAAGTACAAAACTACAAAATAACAATGTCACATGCTTTATGAAAATAAGAAAAACTCATTAAACTGGAATCTCAAACCTCAAGTGATTATCTGACTGAATTGTTACAAACCATTAATAGTACACTGAATCCATGCTTCTAATGGATAAGATATATCATGCTTTAAAAAAGTAAACTTCTCATATTAGCAATTGATAGGGACTTGAATCAAGATAAATAACTACTCTTCATCTTTAAAAGTTAAGAAACAGTCATAGAAACTATGCTGTTTATCTGGCCTATTCACTGACAGCCACAGAATCTTGCCATGTCTTCATCAATCCCATTCTGTTTCCAGAACATTCCTCCACCCTTCACCCTGCTCCAGTCCCAATCAAATCTACTACTCTCATTTGCAGAATACACTCATCCCCCTGAGCAAATCTCACATGTACCCCAGCCCTGGGCCCCTTCAGTACTGAGCTGAAAAAAGTAGATAAAGCTAGATAAAGTAACCTTATATTATTGACATTTTTATGTTACTTAGTTAACTGCATTACGCTGCCTGGGTGCCTCCAGGTGTGAAGCAGTGTCTTATTCATCTTTCTCATGGAGTCGTATACCTGACCTTTACTAAACCCTCAAGAAATATTTGTTCTACTAAACTAAATGGAATTTAATTTCTTCCTATTCAGGTTAAGAATCTCTGAAGCCCTCTTAATTTGACCAAAAAGAAAAAGTTGGGAAGTACTGAGTAAATGTCATGGAATGAACTCTGTAGTCTTAAAACATGCTCCTCTGTCCATGGAATTCTCTAGGCAAGAATACTGGAGTGGGTTGCCATTCCCTTCTCCAGGGGATCTTCCCTGACCCAGGGATCAAACCTGGGTCTCCTGCATTACAGGCAGATTCTTTACCATCTGAGCCACAAGGAAAGCCCAAACAATATCAGAAAATCATTTAAAAGCATTTCAGTTCAGTTCAGTTCAGTCGCTCAGTCGTGTCCAACTCTTTGCGACCCCGTGAATCGCAGCACGCCAGGCCTCCCTGTCCATTACCAACTCCCGGAGTTTACTCAAACTCATGTCCATCAAGTCAGTGATGCCATCCAGCCATCTCATCGTCTGTCGTCCCCTTCTCCTGCCCCCAATCCCCCCCAGCATCAGGGTCTTTTCCGATGAGTCAACTCTTAGTAGTGTCCAATTGTTATATGCGTGATCAGTCCTTCCAGTCTAAGACACTAAAACTCTTAGTTAGGTGTCCTCAAGGAAATCTCTCTGTCCGAGATCTGACCCAGATCTGCTTCTGCTATTTTTACCTTCTTTTTTTTAAAACCACCCGCTAACCTTGTTCTGTTCCCAAATTGGTTCATGTCAGGCTAATTATTTCCTTTTTAAATAAGAACTTCTATACAAATCTCAGAGAATTCTGTCTCTTCTCTAACTGATCCAAGCTGACTTTAATGTAGAAACTTTCTCAACTATATTCCTATAATCCTAATGCTTTTGTATGTTGGCAAATTTTCCATACATGTGGTTCTTCTCTAATTCCACTTCTGTCAAATATTTTTAAGCAGCTGCCTAAGAATTCCCTGAGATAATTTCTCTTTGTACTTCTGAAGGCCACTTTGATATTTGGGAAAATAAAATAACTTTTAAGCTAAATAAAACTCTTCTCCCAGAAATAGAAAGAAGAAAAATTCTATTGTTACATGGCATTTTCCCAAATTCATTTATGTAGTAGCTACTTACATATTGCTATTTCCAGTACTTACATAGTGTACAAAACTTATTTACAATGAATCATAAGTCTATATTTGATATAAAGTTTATTCAATATTGGATTATATTTTAATATGATAAGTTGGGACAAATTGCAGAAATTAGCTAAAACAAAAGCCAACTCACATCATGCTTGGGTCTTCTGCAGACTTTTTCAAAACAAAAAGCCTTAAAAATCTTTTTCTTTTTTTTAAACAGAGACAGTGGTAGCAGCGGCATTTAAAGTAGCAGTTACTGTCTGCTTCCATCACAGCTATTCGTGTGGGTGCTCACAAGACACTGCCCTCCATGCACTCTAAGCAACAGTTTAAAAAAAGTGCATTCATGTCACATTCTAAAAGGCCAAGAGAAATAGGAAAGCATGTGCAGTAAAACATCTCAAAACAAGCAGTAGAAAGATAACCTATAGGAAACCCCCCAAAAAAAATTTTTTGAATTTTATAGGTGAGAATTACATGTTTTAAAAAAATGATTAAAATAGGAAATAAAAATCTTTACAAAGTTCTTAGCCAAGTATTTGTTCTTCTTTTAAAATGAATTCAAAAGCCTGCATCCAATAAAACTAAATCTGCCATACTGAATTTGCAAATGAAACTCTATTCTATCACAGAGAACATTTTTCAGAAATAATATTGAGGAAATAATGGTAATAATGGAATAGCTGGATTTTATAAAATTTGATTTAAAACCTTTCCAACTATAAAATAATAGACGCTTATTGTAGAAAAGGCTCCGGGACTAGAACATGAGGTAAGATGTGTGAATGAAGTCACTAAATAAAAACATGCATAATTCTATCTCTATACGGGTATAATACAGGATGATACCTTCATGTTTTTCTTCACATTAATGCTTTGGTTGGTTGTTGGTTTAGTCACTAAGTCCGGTCCGACTCTTATGAATCCAGGAACAGTAGCTCACCAGGCTCCTCTGTCCATGGGATTTCCCAGGCAAGAATACTGGAGTGGGTTGGCATTTCCTTCTTTTACTATATGAAATAATATTTGGAATTAAAAAGTATGTGAGTTTTTACCATTTGATATTAGAGTTTAAGTATTTTCTGTGTCATTGATTTATTTGCAGAGAGATGAGATCCAATTAAAAATGGCTTAAGCAAATAAAGGTAAATTTTAGCTTGTACAAGTAAAAAGGTTGCTGAAAAGGCCAGGAGTAAGCTGCTTGGGCTTCTGTGCTCACAGGAATTAATCAAAAATTCATTTTTATCTCCCTCTCAGTGACTCATTCTCAGTCACTTCTTCCTACAAGATGGCAAAAGAACGCTAGAAGCTTCACATTTACTTCTCATTTAGAAAGTCCCATGGAAAGCTTCTGCCTCTTCAGCAGTACTCCCAGAGAGGATTCTCAGTGGCATCCTTCACTCTGCCTAGGCGGATATAGCATTGATGACTCAGTCCTTAATTGCCTGGAAAATTTGAGAGTCACTGACATGAAGCAAGTTCTGAGGCTGGATGAGATGACTGCCTAGAGAACAAGTACAGACACATAAGATTCTGAAAAATAAAACCTAGCTCACACAACTAGACTTGTAAGTAGATAAACATTTGGTGTAGAACAATTAGTTGTGGATTCTCTTTTGTATAAATTCCATAGTCTCAGTGAAGAGTCAGAAAGTCCATGGACTAAAAAGCCATGTAGTCTAACAAACCAAGGTTAGGCTCAAGGTGATCAGTTTTCAGAAGAAAGTATTTCAATGGACATCACCAGAAAATCGATATCACAAAATCCAATTAAAATAGTAAAATTAATATTTACTAAATGGGTTCTACAAAAGCCTACATTCAGCTTTAAAGAAAAAATTCATGGCTCAGCATCTAACAACTGTAAATTCCTCCATGGTCAAACAGTTGAGTGAGACATCTTGCTCATCCTCAAAATCAAGTTTAATGATACATGGGCAGACATGATAAAAGACAAACGGTCATCCAAGATTAACATGTATTTTTGCACTTGATGTAAAACTGCCACTTCTGAGAACATTCAATGTCTTTTGAAAATTTTATCAGCAAGATCAAACTGCACAAGATCAGAATTTTTAAAAGTAATTTATACTCTATAATAGTTTATGCGCTTTTTTGGCATGACAGAAAATAAAATATGAATAGCTTTACTACTATGTTAAGCTCATGTTATAATGAATAATTTGTAATATTTCCTTTGGAATTTGTAAATAGTATAAAGTAACCAGCATTAAAAAGTTTATATAAATTGGGGGGGGAATGTTTATATAAGTGTATGTAAATATCCTTACTAGCTTTTGGACATAGTGTGATGCATTATCTATATTATTGCTGGGGGAATTCTGAATTGTACAGAAGAACTCATATTTCAATGTTTTGTTAGATTTCTCTATTAAAATAAGAAATTATTACATAACTGCAAATTAATTGTTGGTCTAAAAAGTCATGCAGTCCCAATTTGGATGACAATCAAAATTTCACAGGGGTAGAAAACATGTTCTGAATAACTCAAATCAAATGTGTTCAGTCGTTCAGTCATGTTGGATTCTTTGCAACCCCATGGACTGTAGCCCGCCAGACTCCTCTGTTCACAGAATTCTCCATGCAAGTATACTGGAGTGGGTTGCCATTTCCTTCTCCAAGGGGTCTTCTTGACCCAAGGACTGAATCCGCGTCTCCTGAGTCTCCTGCATTGCAGGCGAATTGTTTATCACTGAGCGATCAGGGAAGACAAACCTTAATAATATTCTTTATCTGCAAGAACTAATCATTAATAGAGGATAATGTTTACATTTATTCTATATACTTCTGATTTACAGGACTTTTCCAGATACTTCTGTTTTACAGCACTTTATCAGATAGTAATTACTTAAAAGTAATTTCTGGTCTTAATGAAGTACTAGAAAAATATATCAATGATGTCAAATTGTAATATGCAAAAAGATCAACTCTTTTTCTTTATTTTAAAAAATATAGATTATTTGGGCCTCAATTAAAAAAAAAAAACAACTAGTAAAATAAGTCTAGGGTAGGGCATCAAGATTCTAAGTAAGGAAACCCGGGTGTTTCTGCAGTCTTTAGACTAAAATTAAAAAAAAAAAACAAACCCCGCTGATGATGAGAGGTGATTTCACAATGCTAGAGAGGAGAACTCGCAGAGACTGTTTCATTCTGTTCCATCGCTCAGTCACGTCCAGCCCTGTGTGACCCCATGGATAGTAGTACGCCAGGCTTCCCTATTTATCACCTCCCGGAGCCTACTCAAACTCGTGTTCATCGAGTTGGTCATGCCATCCAACAATCTCATCCTCTGTTGTCCCCTTCTCCTCCTGCCTTCAATCTTTCCCAGCATTAGGTTCTTTTCCAATGAGTCAGTTCTTCGTATCAGGTGGCCAAAGTATTGGAATTTCAGCTTCAACATCTGTCCTTCCAATCAATAATCAAGACTGTTTTCCTTTAGGATGGACTGGTTGGATCTCCTTGCAGTCCAAGGGACTCTCAAGAGTCTTCTCCAACACCACAGTTCAAAAGTATCATTTCTTTGGCATTCAGCTTTGTTTATAGTCCAACTTTCACATCCATACATGACCACTGGAAAAAACATAGCCTTGACTAGGTGGACCTTTGTTGGCAAAGTAATGTCTCTGCTTTTTAATATGCTGTCTAGGATGGTCATAACTTTCCTTCCAAGCAGCAAGCGTCTTTAAATTTCATGTCTGTAGTCACCATCTGCAGTGATTTTGGAGCCCCAAAAAATAAAGTCTGACACTGTTTCCAGTGTTTCCCCATCGATTTGCCATGATGTGATGGGACCAGATGCCAGGATCTTAGTTTTCCGACTGTTGAGTTTTAAGCCAGCTTTTTAATTCTTCTCTTTCACTTTCATCAAGAGACTCTTTAGTTCCTCTTCAGTTTCTGCCCTAAGGGTGGTGTCATCTGCATATCTGAGGTTATTGATATTTTTCCCAGCAGTCTTGATTCCAGCATTTCTCATGATGTAATCTTCATATAAATTAAATAAGTAGGGTACAGTATACAGCCTTGACATACTCCTTTCCTGATTTGGAACCAGTCTGTTGTTCCATGTCCAGTTCTAACTGTTGCTTCTTTATTTACATACAGATTTCTAAGGAGGCAGGTCAGGTGGTTTGGTATTCCCATCTCTTTAAGAATTTTCCAGAGTTTGCTGTGATCCACACAGTCAAAGTCTTTGGCATAGTCTATAAAGTTGAAGTAGATGTTTTTCTGGAACTCTTGTGCTTTCTTGATGGTCCATCAGATGTTGGCAATTTGATCTCTGGTTCCTCTACCTTTTCTAAATCCAGCTTGAACATCTGGAAGTTCATGGTTCAGGTACTGTTGAAGGCTGGCTTGGAGAATTTTGAGCATTACTTTGCTAGCGTGTGAGATGAGTGCAATTGTGTGGTAGTTTGAATATTCTTTGCATTGCCTTTTTTTGGGATTGGAATGAAAACTGATCTTTTCCAGTCTTGTGGCCAGTGCTTTTTCGAGATTTGCTGGCATATTGAGTGCAGCACTTTCGCAGCATCATCTTTTAGAATTTGAAATAGCTCAACTGGAATTCCATCACCTCCACTAGCTTTGTTCATAGTGATGCTTCCTAAGGCCCAACTGAGTTTGCATTCCAGGATGTCTGGCTCTAGGTGAGTGATCAAGTGATCACACTATCATGGTTATCTGGGTCATAAAGATCTTTTTGGTATAGTTCTTCTGTGTATTCTTGCCACCTCTTCTTAATATCTTCTGCTTCTGTTAGGTCCATACCATTTCTGTCCTTTATTGTGCCAATTTTTGCATGAATTTTTCCCTTGGTATCTCTAAGTTTCTTGAAGTGATCTGTTAGCAAAAGTGAAATCTAGGGAAAGAAGATAGATAGATCTGACAAATAAAAATTTAAAGTTAAAGTATGTAAGAAACACTGATCAAAATTTTTAAAAAAAATAATAAATTGTTAAAAACTATTTTAAAATAAAGGTCACAGTTAACTCTGATACATTAACATATTCAAAAATCAAGTAAAACGATAAGCATGTTAAGAAGAATAAGAAGAAGCCAGGAGGATTAGATAGGGCCAAGAAGTATTTAGGTTTCGGGGCAGAAAGGATCATAAAGCAAGGTGAAGTTTTGAGGAAGCAGAGTCAGAATGTGGAGTAGCAGAAAGACTACACAAGTCAGTACAAAGGACATAGCGCTAATGTCAACTAGTGACAGTTCACTAATTGTCAATGGCAGGTCATGAACTTCTGCTGCTGGAATAATTAATGCTTCCCTGGACCAAGTTCCATTTGCATGATGGTCAGCTGTGCTATGGTTTCCATTCTTGGAACCCTATTCCATCTCTGTCTCTCTAATTGCCCTAAATGTTTCCTTATCATAAATCCCTCATTATTAAGTCAATTTGAGTGAGTCTCTGTTTCCTTTGACTGAAAGATCATAAGAATTCTATCAAATGAATCAATCTCAGTGAATAAACTAATATGCATTTGTCCTTGAAAGTCAGAGGAGTGTCCCTCATTTTTCCCTAGTAATAGGCAGTGGCAAGGTCATGATATACAACCAGCCAAATGATTACATTCTATATTTATAGGCAAGAATTCGTTACATAGAGTGTAAGCCTTTTATGGGGAGGAGCTATGTCTTTTTACTCTCAAGCCCCCAGTACATACATAGTCCCTAAAGTTGCTCAGTCGTGTCCGACTCTTTGTGACCCCATGGACTGTAGCCTGCCAGGCTCCTGCGTCCATGGGATTTTCCAGGCGAGAATACTGGTGTGGGTCGCCATTTCCTTCTCCAGAGGATCTTCCCGACCCAGGGATCAAACCTGGGACTCCCGCATTGCACGCAGACTCTTCACCATCTGAACCATCAGGGAAGCCACATATATAGTATTGTGTAGTTGACAGGCTGTGTGCCTGTGATCTCTCCATATTCTCCGTGCTCCTATCTTCAGTAGAGTTAGAAACACACAAATTCTAAAATTGAGATATGAGATTTGTGTAACCACCTTTTCTCTTATATAAAACTACCATTATTTCAAATCAATACTCTTATTTTAAAAATGTGTGTTTAATGACATAATTAAAAGTGCCTGCTCAGTCGCTTCAGTCGTGTCTGACTCTTGGCGACTCCATGGACTGTAGCCCACCAGGCTCCACTGTCCATGGCATTTTTCAGGCAAGAACACTGGAGTGGGTTGCCATTTCCTCCTCCAGGGAATCTTCCCTACTCAGGGATTGAACTTGCATCTCCTGCATTGGCAGGCGGATTCTTTACCACAGAGCCACCTGGGAAGCATAATTAAAAGCAGCTTGGTTCTATCTCCTACATCAGTGGCATGCTGCTTGATAAATAATGTTCCAAAAGATGTCCACGGTGCACAAATATTCTTAAGTAAGTTTAATATATATACATATATATTTAATATACATTTATATTTTATATGTACAGATTACCACTGGTCATTCATATCACATTGTGCAGCTTTCACATCATGATGCTTTATAATCCTTTAGTGACTTCAGCCAATTCTACAGCATATCACCTAGTAAACGTGTGAAACATAGCAGACCAAGATGGCAGATATTAATAGATAACTGATAGATAGATCGATAGATAAATGATAGATAGATAAATCGATAGATAGATGATAGATAGATTCACAGGACTTTTTACTTGTTGTCCTAGACAATTGAACTAATACCATGAATTAAATTAGAAGGCCCTTGAAAGTGTTTATTTGAAGGATGTGTTCATCTGACAAAAATGAAACTGAAACTGAAACTTAACCGTACACAAGCTGGGACCCTCTCCCCACACAAAAGCAGACTAGCATCTACTGCCTAATGAAGGCTCCTCTTTAAGGAAGTTTATAAAGTGTGTTTCCCAAGTATTCTAAATTAAATGCTTAGTGTAGTTTTGGCTGCATTAAAATCACTTGGTTGCTGAGATTTGTTGATGAGATTTATAGGGCAAGATTGATCCAGATCATCTTTTTCTGAACATGAACATCATTTGCTCAGTTCCACTATTCATTCACATAAGCACAATCTTATAGCAGAGAGAATAAACTTTCATAAAAATAAAACCAGAACATCAGACCAAATATTCTCTCCACTCTTGAATTTGAGCAGAATCGGTGTTTAAAATAATATTTTGGAAGCCTGTTGAAGCGTTTAATATCAATTGATCTATTTCCTAATATGTGTATACCAAGAGTCTGACAGTCTCTCTTAGCACAGAGAGAATGCTGTCTTAAAGCACTGAACAGACACAAGCTGCTCTAATGTTTGTGGGTATAAGGCCCAAATACATGCTGAGATTAGGGCTCACCTACCATATTTGCTTCATCTAGAACTAAAACTTTAATAAATACAGAGAGGATTGAAAGCACACTTCTTACTAGCACTGCATGAATCTACAGTCTGCAGAAGATTGTGAGGATCCTTTGGCAGAGAAACAGGCACTGCAAATTCTGGGGGAGATGTCCCTCTGTATCCTCAATGAAACACCACACGTGACCAAGCCGAACCCTACATTTATAACAGCGCTACTGAAATGCAGCTCAAAAATGAAAGAAGCAGCTTCTCATATAAGCACTATTCATAATTCAAAGGCAGAGGTGCCTTGCCAGCAAGGTCATCAGAACACAGGAAATGCACTCTGTCAAAGGCATACTCATCGATGCAGACCCTTTAGCTCTCATGGCGGCTTCAGAAGGTTCCATCAACATCGTTTGCAATCTCAGGAATATAGGTAGACATTCTGCATGAAAGAGAAACACCTAGACAGACTGTGGTGTCAGAAACTATCTGCATGTCCCAAAGGTCAGAGAATACTATTGTTTACATGGCAGGGAAGCTTAGGAACTGATTGTTTTCAGAGAAGGGAAGATGGCTTAGGACATCATGGTGTCAACTTGAAAAAAAATTCACAGTCTAAAAGTTGAGAGTTATGTTTTATTCAGTGGGAATTTTTAGGCCTTCAAGCCCAGGAGACAGCATCTCAAGCGATCCTGAGAGAACTACTCTGAGGGGAAGAGGGGAGAAGCCAGGGTATATAGAAGTTTTACAACAAAGGGCAGGAAGCCTGAACATTAAGAGACTATTGTTAATTAAAGGAAACCTGATATTCCAAGTTAAAGAATTTAGTGCTTTTCTATGTATAGGAAGTCTGGGCTCATTGAAATAATTTCTTTCATATATAAACGCTTCATATTCAACTCGTTTCCTTAGCTGGATAACCTTTGACAACTTATCCACATATTCCCTTACTTTCTTCATCTGTGGTACTAAAAGTACCTATGTAATAGATAAAATATGTTTTATAATGTATCTAGCCACCTGTTAGAGATAACATAAATAATAAATACACCCTTACGTTTGTTATTACTACAATTATGAAAGGGAAACTTTTTTTGGAGAATATAGTACAATATAAGTAAATAACATACACAACAGACTCAGGACCTTCAAACCCTGGAACTTCCAGCAGTGCTCATTCACTCCTACTAAGAGAAGATAGAGGAAAATACACTCAGCATTCGGAAAACTAAGATCATGGCATCTGGTCCCATCACTTCATGGCAAATCGACGGGAAACAGTAGCAGACTTTATTTTGGGGGGCTCCAAAGTCACTGTAGATGGTGACTGCAGCCATAAAATTAGAAGACACTTGCTCCTTGGAAGAAAAGTTATGACCAACTTAGACAGCACATTAAAAAGCAGAGACTTTACTTTGCCAACAAAGGTCTGTCTAGTCAAGGCTATGGTTTTTCCAGTGGTCATGTATGGATGTGAGAGTTGGACTATAAAGAAAGCTGAGCACTGAAGAATTGATGCTTTTGAACTGTGGTGTTGGAGAAGACTCTTGAGAGTCCCTTGGACTGCAAGGAGATCCAACCAGTCCATCCTAAAGGAGATCAGTCCTGGGTGTTCCTTGGAGGGACAGATGCTGAAGCTGAAACTCCAGTACTCTGGCCACCTGATGTGAAGAGCTGACTCATTTGTAAAGACTCTGATGCTGGGAATGATTGAAGGTGGGAGGAGAAGGGGACAACAGAGGATGAGATGGTCGGATGGCATCACCAACTCAATGGACATGAGTTTGAGTAAACTCTGGGAGTTGGTGATGGACAGGGAGACCTGGGGTGCTGCAGTCCATGGGGTCGCAAAGATTCAGACACGACTGAGCAACTGAACTGAACTGAACCCTCAGCAAGAACATTAACAGTTAACGCTTTTAGCTTGCAGTTTCTGCTTTCCTTAGAATTCAGACACCACAGAGAAGATTTTTCTAGAAATCCAGGTTTGGTACCATAGCCCAATCAATTATGAGACATCTATTTGGGGTGGGACATTTGGTTTAGTTTAATGGGATTGCTTTAAAGCACTTGAAAGGGATATAAAAGACCTAAGTTCTTAAACATGCCTGATGTTAGCTGGTATGGTATTGTTTAATCTCTGTTAGTATCCTTCATACTCCTGTGTGTTGATATTGACATCTGTAACTTGCGAACGTTGAGCTTCCCATGGTTATCAGTGCCTCAGGCACTGCCAGAATGTAAACTGTGATCTCTTCCTCCTTATCTCAGTCACATGGTACCCCTTAGAAGTGGAACTCAAAATCCATCTGAAGAATGATTGCATTTGTTATTTCCGTAACTAGCTGTTACATCACTTTGGCCTCATTTTCCAAAGATTTCTCAGAAATATCTACAATGGATCCATAGTATGCCAGGTACGATGTTCCTCCTTCAGCGGTCCAAGCTTCTCAATCATTTTCAGACTCCTGGGCTTAGGGTCTAATGTTCACTCTGCCAGGAAATGCCCTACTCTGCACATAGCCACCTCCTCCTGTCCTTCAGGGTTGTATTAGTCTGCACAGGGTGCTGTAACAAACATCACAGACTAGAAGGCTTGAACAACAGACATTTATCTACTCACAGTTCTGGAGGCTAGAAGTCCAAGACCAGTTACCAGTAGGTTTGCTTTCTGGGCCCTGCCTTTAAGACCTTGTTTAACTTCAATCACTTCTTTAAAGACCCTGTCTCAAAAGGCAGTCACATGAGAGGTTAGGGCTTTAACACATGAATGGAAGGTGGACACAAGGTCCCTTACAAGGTCCTCAGCTAAAACTTACTCAGCCAGAGAGTGCTACCCTGCTCCCGCCTCTCTAAATTTAATCTCTTCTCTTTTCTCTCACAGGTACATGTTCATTTACTTCAGTGTGTTTGAATGTACACGTTTATATACACGTGTAAACACATACATGTAGATTTTATAGTGTTTATTCATTTAGAGTCTGTCTTCATCACTCCTCTTCATGGATCACAGTCTCGTCGTGGCGAGGGGTTTTGTAACTCAGCGAAGCTATGAGCCATGGCCTGCCGGGCCACCCAAGACAGACGGGTCATGGTGAAGAGTCCTGACAAAATGTGTCCCCTGGAGGAGGAAGTGACAAACCTTCCCGCAACAGCATAGACTGTATAAGAGTAAGAGAAAATCCTGTAATGTTCACAATTACGTATTCAGCAATTAGCATAGGGCCTGGCACATAGAGGGCAAGCAATACATACTGTGGTTTTCTCACTCATTTATTTATTGCCTGCGCACATTTTAAGTCAAGCTGCAAAAGAAGAATGATTCCTAACATTTACGGAACTCCGCTATGTCCTGGCAGTGTTACAGGCATTTTTCAAGTGTTATCTCATGTTTATCTCATGCTTAGCAAGTGTTATGCCTTGTACCATGTGAAGTGTTACACTTCACAGCAATGTAAGTTGGTGCCATTTTATCTCCTGGTTGGTAATGCTAAACATTGGCTGCATTTATGATACACAAGAGTGGAATGAATGGGTCAAAACATATGAGCATTTTAAATCTCTTGACACATAGCATTAAACTAATTTTTAGAGAAGTTTCCAATAATTTACACTACCTCCTCCCTACACCCTCACAATTAGCATTCATTTGTATCTTTGCTAATTTTAGGAGTAGACATAGGACAGTACTGCTGTATTAATTTGATAATTTAATTTATCTGGTTACAATCAGTCTGAATGAGGCAGGAGATAGATGGGTTCGAGGTTAGATATTTACAACTGCTCCCCTGTTCACACTTCCTGGGTTGAGAAAAAGATGGGTCCCAGAATGGAAGCTCACTACAAGGCCCAAATTTACATTTCCTGAGGCAAGGGACAAATGGGCCCTGGGCTACATGCTTATGATCAGACTTGGGTCTACATTTCAAGATCTGCACTTCCATATAAGGAACAATAACAGGAATGGGATGAGTAACTGGACATTGGGTACTTTATGTCAGGAACAAACAGGATTTAAACCCTGTTCGGAGGTAGAGAGGTCATATATTTCCCATCCTTGGGGCAAGGGAGATGATACACATGTGCAAGTCTTCGAGGGTAGAAAAGGCAGGGAAAAGCAGGCCATAACTCTTGCTAACCCCCTCTCTCTGCAACGAAATCTGTCTTGACTGAAGACATCACACCTAGAGGCTGGCATCACACAACATTATCACTCCAGTTCGAAGCGTGAGCTCCAAGACAGTACCAGAGGTTTGCCTGCCCTGCTATAAGGACCTTGTTTACTCAATACTTCTTAAAGACCCTGTCTCAAAAGGCACCACATGCGCAGGTTGGCTACACATATGGAAGGTACCCGGTCCCTACCAAGGTCTCACCTACTCACTCTCAGCCAGAGAGTGCTCACTCCTGCTCCGCCTCCTAATTTAATCTCTCCGCTCTTCTCTCAACGGTACAGTTCTTTTCGGAGTGTGTGAATGTACACTTTCTATACCACGGTAGACAATACAGTGTAGTATAGTGTTTCTTCATTTGATTCCGCTCATCGACTCCTTTGGACTCCACATGCCCGCTGGCGGGGATTTTGTCTCAGCGAAGCTAGACCGATGGCCTGCGGGCCACCCTCCCAGAGGGTTCATGGTGAGAGTCCTGAAACATGTGCCCCTGAGGTGGAAAGTGGACAACCTTCACCGCAACACATGACTGAAGGAGTAGAGGGACAATCCGTAAGTCACGATAGAAGTGCATTACAAGGCCCTGTCAATAAGGGGCAAGCAAACGCCATACGGGTGATCTCACAGCCGTTATTAGCCGGCCTTTGTCAAGAGCTGCCAAGAGTGATTCCTACATTGACGGAGACCCGCTTGTGCCGCAGTTGTAAGGCATTTTTCGTGTAGTCCGATGGTATCCATGCTTGAGTGTTTGCCTTGGTCCATGTGAAAGTGTTCCTTCCGACATGGAGTTGGGAATCTCCTGGGGTAACTAACGATTTGCTTTATGAGTTCCTTTATTTGGAATTTGTGGGAAAATCATATGCTAAATCCTGACAAATAGCATAAATTTTTAGGAAGTTAAAAACCTACCATTGCCTCTCGACCCCAAAAGCATTGCATTGACCCTTTGCTAAAGGAGGAATAATATGGATTATTTGATATCTTATTTGCTGGTTCAACAGTCTATGAAAATAATGTTATGGATATTTACACTGTGTAATTTGGTGGAAAAAATTCCCATAATTGTAAGCCCACATGAAAAAACGAGCAAGACAAAGGCCTGTACATGTATGTCATGACTTGTCAATTTCAAATCCACTACCAATAAGAACAAAAATGAATTTGGGAATATATGACATTGACTTTGTGTCAGAACAAATTTAAATGTCGGAGTAGAGAGGCATATATTTAATTGGGCAAGGGAGAGACACTTCGAACGTTTCGAGGGTAGAAAAGGCAGGGAACAGCAGGCCCAGAACTCTTGCCTAAACCCCCTCTCATGGCAGAATCGTCTGTGGGATGCCTGGACACCGGGGCTCGGAAAATCAGCAACGGGTACAAGCAGCAGCACTAGCAAGAGGACGGAGAGAGTGAGGTGCCCATATAAGGAGCTCGAAGGCGTGTCCACACTTTCTGGAGGAAACCGCAGCACCTCCAGGCTGGCGGTGCCTGGTAGAGTCCCCTTCCGCTTAGGGTCAGAGGCCGTAGCCTGGAGGTCACGACGGAGCATAGGCTCCCACCACATCGAACAGTCGGAAAAAATCAAACGCCGAGTTCATCAACCTCGTGCCAGGCTGGATGCGGGCATTGCTAAGTCTTCGTCTGGATTAGATCTCATAGACGTGAACTTGCCACAGCTTATTAATTTCCAAAGAGATGGAAAGTGGGCTAAAAGTTGGCCCTTAGATTTGCAGACTAGACTGAAGGCTCACCCAGTGCCTTCACCGATTAGAGTACATGCCTAAGGCAAGGGCCGAGTCAGGAGGTCTGCCAAGCTTCATGCTAAGAGTGTATCCCCTCGAGTTTCTCAAGCATCGAAAAGACTTCATGGACCTGCAAACTGTGATTTTCTTTGGCTTCTGGGTCCTAAGTTTAGAAGTGCATTCTAGAGGAAAAAAGTTTGAGTTGCTGGTCAATAACAACCAGCAATAAAGGAAAGTTAAAAAAATATAATCGCCTAAAAGGGAAACTGTTATGAAGCCAATAAAAATTAGACATGATGTAGATTAATTTCATAACAGTGTAAGGGGCATTCTGTAAGTTAAGAAGTACATTTGTCTGTTATTTATATAGAAATGCGACCAGAAGGAAAAGCCCCAAAATGTCATTTCCAATTTGGAGAGCAATCGCAATTGGACAGTTTTTCTGTGCAACATTATAGGTGTCTTTTCTCCCCATATTTTGTTAGTTTGTGTTTGTTTTCATGAGTTCTATAGCAAACATGTTTTACTTTTATAAAAATTGAGTTGTTTTGAGAACCTGTTTGATATTTTAGTTCATAAACCGAAGTCACAAGCGATATCACTGGGTGATTCTTCAGTTTTCCAGCAATTCCCATTAGACCAAGTAGGAAATTAGGTCACCAGGAGTTTGTATTAAAGTAAGATTATATGCAGTTTGACAAGTTGGGAGAAGGACAAAATCTTTAGGAAGTTGGGAAAGTGAGATTCCATGATATCTGGCCTGGATAGAAAAAAAAGTTAAATGTCTTCAATTCAGTTCAGTCCCCCAGCCATGTCCGACTCTTTGTGACCCCATGGACTGCAGCACACCAGGCTTCCCTGTCCATCACCATCTCCCAGAGTTTGCTCAAACTCATGTCCATTGAGTCGGTGATGCCATCCAACCATCTCATCCTCTGTCATCCCCTTCTCCTCCCACTTTAGATCTTTCCCAGCCTCAGGGTTTTTTCTAAGGAGTCAGTTCTTCGCATCAGGTGGCCAAAGTACTGGAGTTTCAGCTTCAACATCAGTCCTTCCAATAAACACCCAGGACTGATCTTTAGGATGGACTGGTTGGATCTCCTTGCAGTCCAAGGGACTCTCAAGAGTCTTCTGCAACAACCACAGTTCAAAAGCATCAATTCTTTGGCGCTCAGCTTTCTTTATAGTCCAACTCTCACATCCATACACGACTACTGGAAAAGCGAAAGCTTTGACTAGACAGACCTTTGTTGGCAAAGTACTGTCTCTGTTGTTAACATGCTGTCTAGGTTGGTCATAACTTTCCTTCCAAGGAGTAAGTGTCTTTAGTTTCATGGCTGCATTCACCATCTGCAGTGATTTTGGAGCCCAGAAAAATAAAGTCTGACACTGTTTCCATTGTTTCCCCTTCTATTTGCCATGAGATGATGGGACCAGATGCCATAATTTTGTTTCCTGAATGTTGAGCTTTAAGCCAACTTTTCCACTCTCCTCTTTCACTTTCATCAAGAGGTTCCTCAGTTGTTCTTTGCTTTCTTCCATAAGGGTGTGTCATCTGCATATCTGAGGTTATTGTTATTGACTAAATGTCTTGGGAATGGAAAAAGAATACTGGGGATGGGTTGGGGAGAAAGAATTGAGGAACTGAGAATTCTAATGAAATATTTTTCTCGAGATGGACTCTAGAAAACAGCAACATCCAGAGTGTGGCTGTGGTGGCAGGATGGAAATAGGAGAGACATAAATGTTGCTGCAATCATCCAGGATCGGAGGATGGGGTGCAGGACACATCATCCACAAGGATGCAGAGGACCCAGTAAGGACTCCAAGTCCTCCGTGGATCCAAAGGGGCTCCCCAGAGGAGGGGGAGAGAGAGTGCAGCATACACTTGGGCGGCATACAGGGAGCAACAGTGAGGGGAAAATGAGAATTACAGCCTTGCTTCCAAGTTTGAGGTTCTCAGAATGTTTCTTTTTTTAACTTAAAAAAAAAAATCTTTGATTTTTACCATTTTTAATTATCATCCCTCCTTTAAAAATGTGTTTGGATGTAACCAATTTTCCCATGGTACCTTTATGATTACTTAGCTTCTGAAGGGGAAGAGGTTATTGTATCAGTTAATTTACTTCCCAGCTATCCTTGCAATGATTAATGACTGACTGTCCAAAGAAGTATGCTTTTAATTTTTTTTCTCATTAAAATTGCTCAAGGAATGTTGACAGCACCAATTGTACCTTAACAGGCATTTTAGGTTCAAGAATATTTGAGAACCAATCTGTGGATGGTTGCTCCAGTGAATAGATTTCAAATTATGTGAAATTAGTTTCATGTTAAAAGTGCAAGAGTTTGGCTTAAAAAATATTAATTTTATTAAATAGTTTAGCAGCCTAGAGTTCCCTTTGGACAGAGCTAGATAAGGGTAAGGACGAAAGAGAAGACTGCTCTCCCGCCTACCCTATGCCCTGGGCTAGTTCAAAGGAATTCTCTAAGGTTATGGCACCCTACGCACCCCCAAGGTCATAAATGGGGACACTGAAGTCAAAGGAGCATAGAGTGATTATCATTGATAGTACTTCTAGTTAGAGTTCCTGTCAGCATATTCTCAAGGTAGGAGCTGTCTACCCAAGATACCTTCCTCAAAAACATTCCTAGCTCCTCAGTGTTCCTAGAGGGCTGTCTGTTTGCAAGAAAGGAGCCTGGACTTCATACACAATGGCTTAAGACCTCAAGAGGCAGGGAGCAGACGCAGCCAGTCCTCCTCAAGGCTGGACTCAGAGCTGGAACATCGTATATACCATGTCACACCGGCCAGATGAGTTGTAAGCACCCCAGATTCGAGAAGGGGAATGAACATGGTACAGAGGGGAAGGCACTGCTGCCCGCAGCCACACTTCCGGGTACATTTACTCAAAGGGCTGGTGGGCAGGTGGGGGCTGTGTCATGAGGGTATAGAGAAGAGCTGTTCTTAGAAAGTTGAGGAAGATGTTAGAAAATTACTTGGAAAGACAGAAAATATGATAGAAACAAAGATTAGCTCTGTGGTGAGGACATAAAAATGATTAGATGTGAGTGTTGTGAAATGAATTGTGCTCTCCAAAACTCGCTTCCAACTTACCCATTGAAGTCCTAAGCCCCAGTGCTTCAGAATATGAATGTATTTGTGGGTAGGATCTTTAAAGAAATAATTAGAGTAAAATAAGGACTTACGGGTGAGCCTAATCCAATATTCCTGGTGTTCTTTTAAGAAGAGGAAATTAAGACAAAGAAGTCACAAGCCAAGGAAAGAACATGTGAGGACCCAGATAAAAGGTAGCTACAGTCAATCTAACAAGAGAGGTCTCAGAGGAACCCACACTAACAGACACCTTGACTCTGGACTTGCAGCCTTCAGAACTGTGAGAAATAAATTTCTGTTGTTGAAGACACCCAGTCTGTGGTACTTGGTGATGGCAGTCCTAGCATTCAGTATCAGTAATATAATCAGTATCCTCAAGACACTTAACTCCACTGAAGGTGTAGACAAATATATAGACGTTTCTAATACCTACAACAGGGGTAGACACACGCTGCTACGCGAGCATATGAAATAGGCATTGTGTTATCTTAGTTTATATTTTGTACAATACCATAATGTCTCTGAACAACAATGAATGTTTCGTTTTTTATGACACTAAAATGAGGGTTTCTACATAAAACAGTGAAACATAATAGATACCCAATACGCATTGGCTCTTTAGAGACTTCCTTTATGCCTATTGTATACACACCATGCTGTGCTTAGTCGATCAGTCGTGTCCGACTTCTTTCGACCCCGTGGACTGTAGCCCAACAGACTCCTCTGTCCTTGGGAATTCTCCAGACAAGAATACTGGAGTGGGTCGCCATGCTCTCCTCCAGGGGATCTTCCCAAACTGGGGATTGAACCCGGGTCTCCTGCACTGTAGGCAGACTCTTTACCATCTGAGCCATCAGCGAGTCCTTCTATCCATGGAAGGAAAAAAATGTAGAAAGCAAAACTGGAAGAGTCTTAGAAACGTTCCATCAACCCTACCTACTAGTTGCACACCCAGGGTATGATGACCTGGCCTTGGAGCCGTGGCTCATGTAGGAGAGAAATCTGTCACAACCAAATGGCTGCTGGTTCTGAAGTTCCATGAAGCTGATGATATCCTTAAAAACATTCTGGATTAGCTCATTCTGCTCAAGTTAAAAAGCATCTTCTCAAGATTAAACTATGAAAGCAAAGGTTAGTAAATAGACTTTTTCTCATTATTTGTAAATAATATGAAGACATAATATTTAAATAATTCTAATGGCTACTTAAAGAATCTGTTTCATCAAAGTTCATAAAGGAGGAAAGGTTTATTGAATGGAGTTCTTGCTGAAGGGAATTTATCTTTTGGGAAATATTTCTGGAAATGGTCTATCTAACAAGATCAATTATCAGTGCATATCATTCATCAAAGAGAAGTTATTTATACTTCTAATTTATTGCTTTAATTAAGCATTCTTTCTTAATAGTACTTAAGACTCAGGGCAGATAAGTAGGGTTCAGGTTATAAGTGCATAAAATTTGAAACCAGGCTCAGTGACTCCTTGCAGAAACACAAACCCAGGGTCATGTCCAAAAAGATATAAAATAAATGCTTTGGTAGTCAGTGTTTACAAAAATTATGCTAGGAATAAAAATGTCCTTGCATATTCTCTGTATTTTTGGGGCTTGCTCCAGCAATCACTGTAAGCAGATGAAGAACATACACACAGAAACACTAAACACCATTTTAGGGCCCCTTCAAACAATCCTATTCTAGAAAACTCAAGGAATTTGAAAGAATTCCATAAAAGCTCCTCTAATACACTTTTGACGCAAGAAAAACCTTGCTTGTACTGGCTTCTCTCACCCCTACCTGGTCAATAAATGACCCCTCAGAGGGAAGTTCAGAATGGCTGTTTCTCTACAAGGCCCACACTTTTTATTAAGTAAAGATGAATTCTCTCACACTACATTTTAAAAGGCAAGACAGATTGCCGCGCCTGCTCAGGTGGTGGTCTCACGGCAGTTTTCTTCAGGAGGCGGCTGAGGAGGCATGCACTTCTGACTGGGTCAGTGGGAGGACGTTTGGCTGATGTATTCCCTGACTTCTGGCCCTGCCTGCGTCCCACGTTTAATGTCTTCCTTCCCACTTGCGGCTTTAGCCATTCCAGCATGGCTGCTCCCTCTGTACCACATTCTACACCATCAACTACAGTCTCAGAAAGTTCACTGGTGGGACAGACAAAACCCACGTTCTTAATGGATCCCAGAGCCTGGGAATTACGCTTTAGTCACCAGACCCTCTCCTCAGATCACAGTAAGGTTCATGCGTCATTTTCTTGGTGTTAATTTGTATGACGTGCCCCACACAGTGAGTCTAGGTGCTAATTGCTCCCCATGTGAGAGTCAGGAATAGTCGTCTTCTTGGACAATGCAGAGTACATTTATTTGAGCCCTCCATGATATGATAATGAAATTTATACTCCAAAGTTTTGGTGATACTGAAAAGAAATATTCAGTTCAGTTCAGTTCAGTCGCTCAGTCGTGTCCAACTCTTTGCGACCCCATGAACCGCAGCACGCCAGGCCTCCCTGTCCATCACCAACTCCTGGAGTCCACCCAAACCCATGTCCATCGAGTCGATGATGCCATCCAACCGTCTCATACTCTGTCATCCCCTTCTCCTCCTGCCCCCAATCTTTCCCAGCATCAGGGTCTTTTCAAATGAGTCAGCTCTTCGCATGAGGTGGCCCAAGTATTGGAGTTTCAGCTTCAGCATCAGTCCTTCCAATGAACACCCAGGACTGATCTCCTTCAGGATGGACTGGTTGGATCTTCTTGCAGTCCAAGGGACTCTCAAGAGTCTTCTCCAACACCACATTCAAAAGCATCAATTCTTCGGCTCTCAGCTTTCTTCATAGTCCAACTCTCACATCCATACATGACCACTGGAAAAACCATAGCCTTGACCAGATGGACCTTTGTTGGCAAAGTAATGTCTATGCTTTTTAATATGCTGTCTAGGTTGGTCAAAACTTTCCTTCCAAGGAGTAAGCTTCTTAATTTCTTGGCTGCCATCACCATCTGCAGTGATTTTGGAGCACAAAAAAATAAAGTCTGACACTGTTTCCACTGTTTCCCCATCTATTTGCTACAAAGTGAAGGGACCAGATGCCATGATCTTAGTTTTCTGAATGTTGCGCTTTAAGCCAACTTTTTCACTCTCCTCTTTCACTTTCATCAAGAGGCTCTTGAGTTCTTCTTCACTTTCTGCCGTAAGGGTGGTGTCATCTGCATATCTGAAGTTATTGATATTTCTCCCAGCGATCTTGATTCCAGCTTGTGCTTCCTCCAGCCCAGCGTTTCTCATGATGTACTCTGCATATAAGTTAAATAAGCAGGGTGACAATATACAGTCTTGACGTATTCCTTCCTTGGAGTTCTTGATTGCAAACAACAGAAAACGATTCTGGTTAATATAAAAGGAAATGGGGGCACTTCCCTGGGGGTCCAGTGGCTAACACTCCTTCGTTCTGAATGTAGGGAACGCAAGTCCAATCCTTGATCAGGGAACTAGATCTCACATGTCGCAACTTTAAAGATCCCACATGCCACAACTAAGAACTGGCTCAGCCAAAATAAATTTTTTCTAAAAAGTAGGATTTTAAAGAAATATAGAGGATAGATCAGGGCTACCCTGGTGAGTGGCTTGGTGGTAAAGAATTGGCCTGCAATGTAGGGGCCTTAGGAGACACAGATTCAATCCCTGGGTTGGGAAGATTCCCCGGAGAAGGGAATGGCAGCCCACTCCAGTGTTCTTGCTGGAGAATCTCATGGACGGAGGAGTCTGGAGGGCTACAGTCCATGGGGTCATAAAAAGTCAGACACGACTGAGTGACTAAGCATGCATAGGATGATCACAGAGTCAATTTTAGGGCAAGAGGACCAAGCTTGTGAAAAGGACATAATTCAAAAAGAGACCAGGCAGAGAGCATGGCCCGGGTCTTGTCAGAGAGAAAGTCTAGTCTAGCGATTATAAGCCTAGCTACATATGTCCTGCTTCTGTGTCCATGAGTACTTCCAAGTGTCCCTCTGTTTCCGCACCACTTGATCAGAATTCCAAGTACTAAACAAGAGGATCTATTCAATAATAGGCTGACCTTTGTTCACCTGCTACTAGCTTCCAAGAATCAATGAGAGGACATAACCATCTACTTTATTTTCTATTTTGGGAGAGGCAGAGTACCCTCAACATAAGAAGGAGGTTCAGATGCTTGGTAGCCAAATATTAATAATAAAACTTCAGCAAAGACACTTTTTCAAGTTCATAAAATTGTGTTAATATTTCTAATAACACAAAAATTGTATAGCTGTCCTTGACACAGTCTTCTCATGAATGGTACTCCTACACCAAAGAAAATATTTTCCACTATATCTGTGTATACCAATCAAAGTCATCATCCTTTACTTACAATTTTATTCAAGATATATGGAGTATCAAACAGTATTTATTATAATTTTACCCCAAAGGTTCTATGTGTAAATTTTCACTTATTGAGTAACTACTATATTCCAGGCACTGGTCTAGGTAAATTATGTGCAGCATCCTAGTTCGTCCCTGCAGAAAGTGAAAGCCTTAGTAGCTCAGCTGTGTCTGAGTCTTTGTGACTCCATTGACTAGCCCGATAGACTCCTCTGTCCATGGAATTCTCCACGCGAGAATACTGGAGTAGGTTGCCATCCCCTTCTCCAGGGGATCCTCCCAACCTCGGGATCGAACCTGACTCTCCTGCATTGCAGACAGATTCCTTACTGTCTGAGCCTCTAGCAAAGTGAACTCCCAAAGCACCTAGCAAGTTTGGAAGGACTTTGCAAATTCTGTATCATTTGTGAGGAAAGTGAGATTCAGAAAGGTGCATCATGGTCTCAAAGTCACCGAGCTGTTTACATGCGGAGGCAGGACTAAGATCTAAGACTTTCCTGAAAATATGTATTTGGTTACCATAATCGTGGCTTCTCTGTGGGCTGCACCCCACAGACCAGCAGGCCTTGTGCTTGCCCAGCTTCAGGACTGAGGAAGGAGCCGAAAGGAAGCAACAGAGACATTACAGTTTACTGAATCAGGGGAGCTTACACATCTGAAACAAGGCCCTGGAGTGATACTCCACAATGTAAGGTGGTGCAGGCAGGGCATGGCAGCAAGTCTGCTCTGGGGGAAGAGAAAGTTGCTGGTTACAGGGGAACTGACATCAAATTAGCTCATTGGTTACCAGAGAGACTAGCAGAGGGGCACACCCCTCATCACCTTTATTAAGAACAATCACTAGCTGGGATGACGGACAGTATGTGGGAAGGTCAGTCGTCTGAGTAGGGTGTAGGTGAAACAGACATTGGTTGAGCAGGAGATGTACAGAGAGCTAGAGAACAGACATCTTGAGTGGGCTGGCTATACACACAGCCTAGCTGGTTTTTTAAACTTAAAAAATCTATAATAGTGAGATATATATATATGTGTGTGTGTGTGTGTGTGTGTGTGTGTGTGTATGCAATAAAATAACTTTAATTAGGAAAAAAAAAAGCCTTGGAAATCATAAGTGCAACAAAGATGTCTCTTCCTTTGCTAATGAGGTGACTTTTGGATCTCACCCAAGCTGGTTGTCAGAAGAACCAACCATACAATTAAAAAACTGAAGCTTTCAGTCCTAGCCTCCCACTTTTGGGGAGGGGAGAGGCCCTGGAAGTTAAATCAATCTAAAATGGTCAATGATTTAATCAACCATGACTATGCAATAAGGCCTTTCAGTTTAGTTCAGCTCAGTCATGTCTGACTCTTTGTGACTTCAGGGACTGCAGCACACCAGGCTTCCCTGTCCATCACCAACTCCCAGAGCATACTCAAACTCATGTCCATTGAGTCCATGATGCCATCCAACCATCTCATCCTCTGTCGTCCCCTTGTCCTCCTACCTTCAATCTTTCCCAGCACCAGGGTCTTTTCAAATGAGTCAATTCTTCGCATCAGGTGGCAAAGTATTGGAGTTTCAGCTTCAGCATCAGTCCTTCCAATGAACATCCGGGACTGATCTCATTTAGGATGGACTGGTTGGATCTCCTTGCAGTCCAAGGGACTCTCAAGAGTCTTCTCCAACACCACAGTTCAAAAGCATCAATTCTTTGGCGCTCAGCTTTCTTTCTAGTCCAACTGTCACATCCATACATGACCACTGGAAAAACCATAGCCTTGACCAGATGGACCTTTGTTGGCAAAGTACTCCCTATGCTTTTTAATATGCTGTCTAGGTTGCTCATAACTTTCCTTCCAAGGAGTAAGCGTCTTTTAATTTCATGGCTGCATTCACCATCTGCAGTGACTTTGGAGCCCCCCAAAATAAAGTCTGTCACTGTTTCCACTGTTTCCCTATCTATTTGCCATGAAGTGATGGGACCAGATGCCATGGTCTTAGTGTTCTGAATGTTGAGTTTTAAGCCACCTTTTTCACTCTCCTCTTTCACTTTCATCAAGAGAGTCTTTAGTTCTTCTTCACTTTCTGCCATAAGGGTGGTGTCATCTGCATATCTGAGGTTATTGATATTTGTCCCGGCAATATCGATTTCAGCTTGTGCTTCATCCAGTCCAGTATGTCTCATGATGTACTCTTCATATAACTTAAATAAGCAGGGTGACAATATACAGCCTTGATGTACTCCTTTCCTGATTTGGAACCAGTCTGTTGTTCCATGTCCAATTCTAACTGTTGCTTCTTGATCTGTATACAGATTTATCAGGAGGCAGGTCAGGTGGTCTGGCATTCCATCTCTTTCAGAATTCTCTACAGGTTGTTGTGATCCACACAGTCAAAGGCTTTAGCATAGTCAATAAAGCTGAAGTCGATTTTTTTTCTGGAACTCTTGTGCTTTTTCTATGATTCAGCGGATGTTGGCAATTTGATCGCTGGTTCCTTTGCCTTTTCTTAGTTCAGCTTGAACATCTGAAGGTTCACAATTCACACACTGTTGAAGCCTAGCTTGGAGAATTTTAAGCATTACTTTGCTAGCATGTGAGATGAGTGCAATTGTGTGGTAGTTTGAGCTTTCTTTGGCATTGCCTTTCTTTGGGATTAGAATGAAAATTGACCTTTTCTGGCCCTCTGCCCACTGTTGAGTTTTCCAAAATCACTGGCATATTGAGTGCAACACTTTCACAGCATTATCTTTTAGGATTTGTGGTAGCTCAACTGGAATTCCAATCACCTCCACTAGCTTTGTTCGTAGTGATGCTTCCTAAGACCCACTTGAGTTTGCATTCCAGGATGTCTGGCTCTAGGTGAGTGATCACACCATTGTGATTATCTGGGTCATAAAGATTTTTTTTGTATAGTCCTTCTGTGTATTCTTGCCACCTCTTCTTAATATGTTTTGTTAGGTCCATACCATTTCTGTCCTTTATTGAGCCCATCTTTGCATGAAATTTTCCCTTGGTATCTCTAGTTTTCTTGAGGAGATCTCCAGTCTTTCCCACTCTGTTGTTTTCCTCTATTTCTCTGTGTATAAATAAAGCCTTTATAAACACCCAAAATGGGACTTCCCTAGTGGCTCTGTGGTAAAGAATCTGCCTGCTACTGCAGGCGTGGGTTCAATCCCTGAGTCAGGAAGATCTCCTGGAGAAGGAAATGGCAACCCACTGTAGTGTTCTGGTATTCTTGACTGGGAAATCTCATGGACGGAGGAACCTGGAAGGCCAGGGTACATGGGTCACAAAGAGTCGGACATGACTGAGTGACTGATTAACCACAACAGCAAAACACTCAAAAGGACCGGGTTTGGAGAGTGTCTGGTTTGGTAAACACGTGGAGACTTGGAGAGAGTGACGCCCTTTCAGAGAGCATGGAGGCTCCCTTCACCATACCTTGCCCTACACGTCTCATTCATGAGGATTTTCATCTGTGTCCTATATTACATCCTTCCATAATAAACCAGTAATCTAGTACGTGAGTTCGGTGAAATGCTCCAGTAAATTAATCCTAAGAGGAGGAACCCCTGATTCATAGCCAGTCATTCAAAGTACAGAAATACCAAAAATATGGGCTTGGGGTTGAAGCAGGAGAGCGGTTAGGCTAAGACCTGTGGCATCTGATGCTGCCTCTGGGTATATGGTGTCACAGTTGAACTCTCGAACTTCCTGCAGATGTCCAAGGGTTGCTTGTTCTCTTTCCCAGAACACTCATTTAAAATCACTCCAGACTTCCACTCATAAGTGAAAAGTGATTTGAAAAGATAGATCCTTCATTGTGTTGCGAAAAATAGAACAGAACCTACGGCGCTCTAAGAAAACGCGGAGCAGGAGATTGTCAGTGTGGTTTTACATTTAGCGTTCTTCAGTGGGAACCAGAGCAAAGGAGAAAGGCATCTGTCATCAAATGTTGCAAAGGCCACTGCCCCAGTTAAACCGCGTGAACTGGGGCACTTGAGTCTCGGTAATTCGGGACTTTTATTTTCAGCACATGTCCCCATTCATTCCTGTGGAAATGAGGGCCATCTCTTGACTCCAAATGTGCCATTTAACTTTTACACATAACCTGCAACTTTCATTCAACGAGTGAAAACAAAAAAGTGAAAAATGTTACATTCTCAGATAAAAGAAATTGAAAGCATTTGAGCAAAAGGGAAAAAGTTTTTTAGGGTTTATTCCACCAAAGTAAAGTGGGTTTCTCCCTGTAGCTCAGACGGTAGATAATCTGCCTGCAATGCAGGAGACCCAGGTTCGATCTCTGGGTGGGGAAGATCCCCTGGAGAAGGGAATGACAACCCACTCCAGCATTCTAACCTGGAGAATTCCATGGACAGAGGAGCCTCGAGGGGCTATAGTCCATGGGATCGCAGAGTTGGACAAGACTGAGCGACTAACACTTATTTATTCAACCAAAAAGATGTATTTCTAGTCGTGTACCCTAAGTGCTTTTCACTTTATCGTTTGTTCTGTAATGCATCCTACTGACCATAAACAGCACTATTAACAAAGGAAAATGTCTCCAATCCATACAAATCCACATAATGCAAACCCTACTTGGAATGAGAGGAAAGCCCTATACTTCATGATACTTTTTTATTCAAATGCCAACGAGGTCTGACTCTGCATGTTGTTTCAACTAGAGCTCAGAAATGAACCCAGAGACACGAAGGAGTCACTTTATTTCTGGTTGACGCCCTCGGCTCTTCTTCTGTCTTATTATTTTATTATTACTCCCCAGCTGGCAAAGGTCTTTGGCTCTTTCTAGCAGTGGCCAAGGTTGAGGGAAAAGGAGGATCTGAGAAGAAGTGGTACACATGTTGGCGCTCATGGGAAAATGCAAAGCAGTTTTTGCTCAGTCACAGGAGGGTTATGTTGTGGTTATAGACACTGGAATTCAGTTCTCCTGATTCAAATCCTGGTTATCGACTGAGTAATCTTGGGCAAGTGATTTGGCCAATCTGTAACTAGTAGCCTCATCTGTAAAACAGAGGTGATAATAAGAAAACTTCTTGGAGTTATGGTGAGCATTAAGGGAGTTAATAATGTAAAGCTTCTAGGTCAACCCATAGTAAGTATTCATAGTTATTTTGTAAATAACAAAATTATGAAAATTTTGCACATGCATTTTCTCATGTACCATTTTTCCAAAATATTTTCATGGAGTTGCCTAGCATTCAACCATCGAGATGAACAAAACTTGATTTAACTTAATGCCTAGTGTAACATATTTTTTGATTGTTTCAATTTTTCACAGTTACTTACACATTTGCTTTTCAGATTAACATTAAAGTCATTGCTGGTTTCCAAGAAAACTACTCCTTGAAATTTTTAAATTGGAATTATATTAAGCCTATACATTTATTTGGAGGACATTATTTTACAAAGTCCAATTTTCTCATCCTGGGATATAGGATATGTCAACATATCTGATCTTTTTAGAAAGTGCCTCTAATATTTTGTAATTATTTTCATAGACACCATTTATATTTATTTTTACATTAATTCTTAGGTATTTTAAAATTCTGCTGTTAGGAACTATTAAATGAATATATTCTTAATGTTGTGAAATATTTAGTATTTTGTTTATGGTTTTTTTTATACAGATGTTATCATTTTTCATAGTAAAAGAATCAAATCTTTTTTGGGTATAACTGTTTTTATGCACAGAAAAACAATGTGAACCTAAATTCTAAATTTAGAGCGACTTTTACCTATAATTTTTTTAAAAATTAAAGTACTTTCTAAAGGGTAAAAAATTAAAATCCATAATATAAATATACCTCTAAGAAATTGATAGGATAATACCATAGAAAAATTATTATCATAAAGTGCATTTTTGCTTCATCTCCCTTAAACAAACAGTGAGTAAGACCATTTTAGTCCAAGTAGAAAGAGCAAGAACTTAAGGAAACACCATGCTTCGTTAACAGAGTCATTTGTGAGTTATAAAGTACAGAGTTTAACACTTACCACGGCACTGCTTTCTCCTCTATATGTTTCTCCTTAGCATCCTTCTCATAATGCTGTAATTATCTTGCTTATTCATTGCTTACTTTTTTATTGTCTATTTTTCCCCACCCCCAGGGCAATCTCTATTCAGGCTGCAGCCATTTTTGTCTCCTTCACTATGATCAACACGCACTGTAGAGGAGGAAAATTGTTTCTTTCTTCCCTTCTAGGTTCTCTGGCTGGCCAAACAATTAAGTTAACGTAAGACAGATTAACAGGAGAAAACAAATTTAATTTCATTCACACAGAAGCCCCAAAGATACAAGACTCAAAAGCAAGTTGAGCAACCGAGGCTTACGTGCCAGCCTGAGCTAAGGAAGGGATGGGATCTGCCGCTCAAAGGGGAGAGGGGCTGTCACAGGCCAGTCACAGGAGCGGGTGCTTGGTAATGACACATGCACACAGGTCTCTCGCACATCCACGCATCACACGTCCCCCTCGTCATCGTCTCCTCTCCCCTCCCAGCCGCCCCTCCACCCGCACAATCAGTGCTCAGCACAGAAGCATCTTTCAGTGTCTCTTATCTTAAAATAAAAATTCTTTAATTCAACATCAGTCTCCAGTGATGGCCCAGTTCTCTGGCTTTTAAAGGGGGAATGTTGTGCTTATGTAAATATGCATATATGTATATACACAAATGTATAGATATATACGTATAAATATGCATGTAGGTTGATAGATCTGGTGATGGGAAGACGTAATTTTCTTCTAGATGTTTCTTTTTCTTCAATAAAATAAGAAAGGTCATCAACTAACAGAAAAGAGTATTAGAGATTTGAGTGGTGAAGAGATTGTTGCTGTTACTGTTCAGTCACTAAGTTGTGTCTGACTCTTTCAACCCCATGGGCTGCAGCCTGCCAGGCTCCTCTCATGGGATTTCCAAAGCAAGACTACTGAAGTGGGTTGCTACCTGCTTCTCCAGGGGATCTTCCCAACCCAAGGATTGAAACTGCATCTCCTGCATTGCAGGCAGATTTTTATCACTGAGGCACCAGGAAAGCCCTAGGGAAGAAATTGTTTGAAACAATTATCTCAGAAAGTGAAAAAGTGAATTTAGTAGGGTAATACAGTAGGATTTGAAAGGTAGTACAAAGCAGCCAACTTAAGATATAGTAATATAATAAAGTAGAAACAAGTAGGATTTCCTCCATTCACATTCATCTATTCAGGGAGCAAACGGCAAGCTTACTGAGGACACACCTGTTCAAGGGAGAAATTATAGTGATGAACCATGGCGTCTAAACTAACTAAGAAGGAAATGAGGGCTTCAAACTGGTGAATGAATGCATTGTTCAAAGGGAACCAAACAGTTGGGGAAGTAAATGAACAGAGAGATAGGAGATTCAGTTCTCAGGTGAATAAAACTCTAAATAATCCTCCCCTGCAATTCTCCAAAGGTCCTGGACAGTGTGACTTTAACCACTTCTACACAGCTTGAAACGTCATGAAGTTTTCTCAAAAGGCTCAGTGTAGATTTCCTCTACCCAGTCAGCATATGATTTTACTTACTTACAATTTCTCAGAAATGCATCCATTAAGAAAAATAGAGTCCATCAGTACAACAACTATATATCCTTTTATTTTAAAGTATTTTAAATTGTTTTAATGCACCAAACAAAAAGCAAATCATCATTCAAATCAAGCAGCCTGTTAGAGTCCCATCCTTAAGTGCTATTTTGTCTCTCTGCTTATTATTCTCTTTTAACAGCGATAAAAACAGAAATCATATGACCAAATGTGAATGCTAAACCATTTCCAAGATAACCTGAACAGCAAACAAATAGATTCCTGTAATGCCATCTTGAACACGCTTCAGAAAATTGTTAAGAGGGCAAAGAGTCCATAAAGTAAGGCGCAAGGATAGGCAATGAGAAGCTGCTGTCCTTCCATGGCCAAAGCTGACATGAAGATTTTGGAGGCCGAGAGACTACACCAGCCAGTGATGACCAGTGCCGACACGGTTCCGAAGGCGCCCCTGCAGCAGAGACCAACGAGACGGTTATCTACACCAGGAGAGACAGGGGCTATGGATCACAGCTGCCTCTGAAATGTCCTTGGTACATTTCCTCCGTTTGTAAAATGACGGTGAAGGGTCACAGGAGCTAAAGGCCTCAGCCAGTGAGAATTTTGAGTCAAGCTCACCACTAGAAGCTAAACATTTCATAGTTAGGTAAAAACTCAGATGACTGGAAAGAGGGTTGACCTGTAGTCACTTTCATAAGTCAAAATTTCAATTACTAAAATTCTTTTATATGAACTATGTTTCGAGACTTCTTTTATAACTACAATTTTTTTTATATATAACTACAAATTTCTGTCCCCTGCTTTCTTCCTACGTGTACCCACTGTGTGAGCAGAAAAATGACTGACTTGAATTCCAGCGGGGTCCCCACCCCCCAGTGACCCAGGGCCGTGTCCAGGGTTGCTGTCTGAGACGGCAGAGCCAGACACGGCTCAGGGCGGGGACAGACGGAGCAGGAAGGCACAGGTGTGTGTGGCCTCCAACTCATTGCGGAAGGTCCCTTTGGGTGGTGAGGGTGTAGACTTTTATTATATTGAAATGGATTTGTTCAAATTGGTATCTTCAGAAAGTAACTGTGGAGGCAATTGGTTCTTTAGGAAGAAATGAGAATGAAGTGACTTGACAAAAACTGCACGTAAGATGGGCATTAAGTCAAGAGCTGCTAACTCCCAGCACATTGTTCTGTTTGCCATCCAACTACACTGCCTCACTTGATCTGGTTGAATTTGAAATTGAGAATTGTGCTTATTATTTGTGAGAATGACAGAAATACCTACTCTTAATAGTTGAACCAAAGCAAGACAAGTGAAAAGGTACACTGTGTAGTTTGCAATGGCTTAGATTATAAATAAACCAGACATATTTTAAATCACTATAATAAATATTGTGCCTGTTGGTTTAATTAATACCTATTAGAAACAAAATTTAGAGGATTCACTTTACCAGTTTTTGTGAACAAAAATGTGAGATTAAATATGATTCATTTGAATGTTATAGTGATATGCCCAAAAAGGTAATATCAGTTTCATAGCCTTTAGGGATCAGTTAGTTGTTCCTTATTAATATAACTTAATGGATTCTTAAATCATCCTTTACATTTCAGAATGAAAATCTAATGAAAAATATCAGACTTTTGATGATTCTCAAAATTCGAGTTGTAGTTTTTATTTTGTTCTTATAATAATCCAGAGTGATTTAAGATGCCCCAAAGCTCAACTCTGCTAGAAATAATGCCTAAAACATAAAAATTTTTAAATGGCAGATCATTATAGTATTCTTTGGCAAAAGCATCTGAAAAATAGAAATTGTAAAACTGAACCCTGTAGTAACATGTCAAACATCCATATCAAACAACACAGTAAACAGAAGAGCTAGTTAAAGAACATGATATACAAAAGTCAGGGACAAGATTCAGTAAATACACACCTAACTTACACTGTGGGCTTTGCTGGCGGCTCAGATGGTGAAGAATCTGCCTGCAATGTGGGAGACCTGGGTTCTATCCCTGGGTTGGGAAGATACCCTGGAGAAGTGAATGGTTAACCATTCCAGTATTCTGGTCTGGAGGATTCCATGGACAGAGGAGCTTGGCAGGCTACAGTCCATGGGATCACAAAGAGCTGGATATGACTGAGTGACATTCATTCACTTTTCACATTGTACTTACACATTCAAGGTTTCCATTTGCCATTGTATTCCTCTTTTTTAAGGGTTTGAGTACTCACTGGTAACGTAAGGGTTTGCTCTACGTTATTCTGAAGGCTGTTACTTCCAACAAACTTAGAGTTACCAGGGGGTGAAGAGTGGGCGGGATAAACTGGAAGATTATGAATGACATATACGTTCTATTACATATAGAGTAGGTAACTAATAAGGACCTACTGTACCATGCAGGGAACTGAGCCCATATGGGAAAAGTATGCAAAAAACAGTGGATATATGTACAACAGATTCACTTTGCTGCACAACTGAAACTAACATAGTATTCTAAGTCAGCTACACTACGATAATTTAAAAAAAAAAAGACCATTATTTTCAAAATGAAACCATATTAAAACAAAAAAACACTTCCACCTATTCAATTCTCGTTAAAGTTATGAAGAAAGTATCTGAGATTATATCTAAACAAAAATATTAGTCTTTCTAAAATGTTTATCTGGCATTGACAAAGTCTTTAGATAATGACCTATCCAATATGGTGTTAATAACCTAAAACTTGGATCATCCAAGAAAAAAATGTGAAATGTGTCTATATGGAAAAATGAGCTCTGATCTCAAATGTTTCTTTCTAATTGGGTTTGGAGCATGGAGGTGTCAGAGGACTATGCAATCACTTGTTCTCCCAGCCCAAAGCGAGTGCTCTGTATACGCCCTAGGAAAGTGCCCAACAGAAGTATATTCACTGAATCCTTACAAATACTAACTGCCCAGGAAGCAAAAAAGAAAAAAAATGTTGACTGAGTGTATATGCCATGAAGTTCTCTAGCATCAATATCCTCACCAGGGTTCCTGGGAATTGTGCAATACGAGGAGCCCAGCTGAGAAAGAACAGTTGCTTCCCTCCTAGAAGACAGAGTGCCTGGGAGCTGAAGCAATTTGTCAGGGTTCACCAGGCACTGACTCTTCCTAATTCAAACAGTGAATTTTCTGTAGTTGGTTATATTACCCTTGGCAATAGTTCATATTGAAGAATGTGACTATGAACGAAGTACCAATTTTAAAGATAACTTGGTTTAATTTATTTTTTAAATCATTGAAATAGGAACAGCACCTGAGCCAAAACCGACCTACTTTCCTGAAACTGTGTGTAGCTTTTAACAGCCAGTCTCCCCAATCTTCCTCCTAAAATGATCAGAAGGAGGTTAACTTTGCGCTGACGCGGCAAGCTTCGGGGATGTCTGTGCACGCGGGGTCGATCAGGGACGCAGACACTTACTGCAGCGAGAAGAAGACGGCGCAGCCGGAGAGGATGACCATGGGCAGCAGGCAGTAACCCAGCACGCTGGCCACGCAGCCGCAGGACACTCCCGCCGAGCTCATCAGGTTCAGCAAGGCGTGAATACCTAGGCAGCCAACGGCGCTCACGCCATACACGTAACCAAACTGGACTTTTCCTGCCTGAAACAACGGGAAGAAAACAGCCTGGATACACAGTGAACATCAAGAAGAAATCCGATGGTCAACAAAGCGGAGAATACTTTCGAATCATTCAGCTCAATGTTGTTCATGTCTTTGGAGTATAAGCATCAGGAGACTGGGCGCTCTAAAGAAAACACTGATTGTAATATGGATTCGGGTCATGAGAACAATCCCCTCCTCTATACACGGGATGGCACAAGCATGCTTATTCTCCCAGACTGATATTTTTATTATAGATTGCCTGTTGGGGTACTAGGCGTAGGTGAGGATATATTTTCTTCCCATATTTGTTGAACAATTAAATGAATGAAAAAATTACGATTTAGTCTTGGAGATTTATAAGACATAATAGTAATATTAGCAAACATCTGTTGCATTTACTATCTTAGGTCCTATTCTAGAGATTTCACATAAATTAAGTTATTTAATCCACACAATATAATGAGTAGGTATCATTGTTGTACCCATTATACACAGGAAGAAACTGTAGAGAGATTATGGGACTTGCCTAAAGTAAAACAATGCTAAGCAGTGATGCTTGGCCTGAACCCAGGCAGCCTGGCTCTACAATTTAGGCCCTTAATTCCTGCAGAAGCTCTAACAAGTGACAAAAGAAGGGGACCCAGGTGGCACAGTAGCAAAGAAAGTGAAAGTGAAAGTCGCTCAGTCGTGTCTGACTCTTTGTGACCCCATGGACATACAGTCCATGGAATTCTCCAGGCCAGAATACTGGAGTGGGCAGCCATTCCCTTCTCCAGGGGACCTTCCCAACCCAGGAATAGATCCCAGGTCTCCTGCATTGTAGGCAGATTCTTTAACAGCTGAGCCACAAATCCATCTTTCAACGCAGGAGATGTAGGACACATGAGTCCGATCTCTGGGTCAGAGAGATTCCCTGAAGGAGGAAATGGCAACCCACTCCAGTATTCTTGCCGGGAAAATCCCATGGACAGAGGAGCCTGGCTGGCTACAGTCCGTGGCGTCCCAAAGAGGTGGACACAACTGAGAATGCACACACATGCAAGCTAGCATATCCCAAACTTATGTGACAGAGAATCCTATGTTTTCATAATGCCTATTACCAGCTTAACTAAACAGACTTGATGAAAAACTGATTTACATAAAGCAAGCAATAGTGAATCATAAAGGTATTGTTAAAGGAAGTCAGACTGAAGTATTCAGGATAGACCATTGATCTGAGCATTCATCAGATAGCCATCACCCACACGATACTGGAGACTTGTTGCTGAAGCAGCTCCATTAAATTCATCCAGGGAAAGTCACAAACTATTGTTGATTCAACAGAAGATATTTTAATGTTTGCTATCTGAGGATGCCAAATCTCCAGTAAAAAATGCATGTCATTTTTATATACACATTAAGCTAGTTAGAAATTCTAGATAAAGATTGAAGAGGCTGACTCTGATTTTCATGGAAATTATACAAAACTAACAAAATTAATTCACAGAGAGAGAGCTTTTTAGCTGTCATTTTTTTCTTTTCCATAGCTGTTACTCATGAAGTCCTTATGTCTTACAGAATAAAGAGATATTTATTTTGTAGTCAATTAATGGAGAATATCATGACCATTTTATTGTTCAAAACTGTCAAGCTATTTTGAATTTTTCTTCCTCTGCAGTTAGGGAAGTTGATCACTACTAAGTTCTTTCCCAAAATGTCCCTGGGCTATGCTGCAGAATTCTCCCCTGCATTAGCCATAAAAAGTCCTGGCTATTTTGTGAAGTAATGCTGATAATGCTAATGGGTATGCTAAAAGAAACACATCAGTTATGTACTGCACTATTGGGTGAGCTTGTTCCACTTGGAAAATAGTGACAATTTCAAATAACTTTCATGATTAGAGAAACATTTTACTTGACATTTAATTGGATGGGATAATTCAGAGGTACAAATGGTTGTAATGGTAATACACAACTTCCCTACAATCAAAGGACACATAGCTGGCCTGTGACCCTAACCAGTTTTGTGAATGGGGTAAACAGAGGGTAGATTAAATTAATTTGGTAGTAAAATTGTCCTTTTGCATATCAGTTACTGACTTCTCTCTTTATCTCTTTCTCTTGTTAGATTATCCAGTTTGAGGCTTAATTCCATTTGGCAGGGGCCATTCTCATATTTTAATGTGTTTCAAATTCTAATAAGGATTTGTAATTGAAGTGGAAAATAAATGTTCAATTTCTTTTTACACTTCAAAGTTTTGAGATCATCCTTGTACCATTACTACATCTTTATTTGAAATACTTCTTATTCTTGATTATGCTTTTATATTGGCCATGCACGTCCCTTTTCCAGACCACACTTTTAGCTCTACTAGAAAAATTAAATGGAGCCATAGTTTTAAAACACTTGTGTTTATGGTTTGGGGGTTGAAAATAATTTTAAGAGGAAGAATAAGTAAAATGAAATCTGTGTTGAGTGTTTGAAAGAAGTTCTTTCTGGTTTGCTTCCTGCAACATGAAGAAAGTCCACTAAAAGATATTGTGCTTTTTATCAACATAAATCATAAAAATGATGAGTATGTGACTATGAACATTACACCTCTGGAGATAATGAGCAGATTTGAATATTGTTTCTGGATTTAGTCTTGCTTTCTTTAGTATACTGCACTACCAGCTCATAAAATCATCTTTTACATTTTAATTTCAGATATCCAGGACAGGGTTAACAGCCTCAAATGAACTCTGAGTTAAATCTGGCTTTATTAATATCCAGCTGAATTTTTCAGTCCTTATTGTTCTACATGTATCAGAATCAAATCTGGAGTAACCGCATGTGATGGTAAAGTTGAAGTGAAAATAGCTGCCTAAATCTTTAAGAAAATATGAATTTTTACACATTTCCCCAAATTTCAGAACTGAAATGAACCTTAAGAATCACTTGTATAAGCCGTTTTTTTTTTTTTTTTCAAAGTGAAAAAAATGAAGGCCTAGAAATAAGAAATAAAAAGTTCAGGATCTTATCTGGAGGCAAAGTTAGGGGCAGATCCAAATTTTTCACTCTCAGTTGAGTTCTTTGTTTGTATTGTTTTACACTTAAAATATTTAAATAATTCCAACTAACATTATGTGCCCAAAAAATATCTTAATGGTATTAATTTTTTCCTTTAGGAGATGGTAACAGTAATATTTTCTACCAAAAAAAAAAAAAACAGCTGTTATAATACAAATTACCTGATAAAGAAACAAGAGTTAACATGTTAAATTAATTGTTTCTGACTATTTGATTAATTTACATGGTCTTACTGGTGGCTCAGAGGGTAAAATGTCTGCCCACAATGCAGGAGACCAGGGTTCGATCCCTGGGTTGGGAAGATCCCCTGGAGAAGGAAATGGCAACCCACTCTGGTACTCTTGCCTGGAAAATCCCATGGACGGAGGAGACTGTAGGCTACAGTCCCTGGTAGGCTACAGTCCGTGGGGTCGCAAAGAGCCAGACACGACTGAGCAATTTCACTTTCACTTTCACTTCACTTGCAACTTAATCTAATATTATCTATTTACTGTGGCAAAGACAGAAGGAACGTTTGAAACTAAATCAAAACTCTAGTTGATATAGTGTTATACTTGCAGAGTATTTGCATTTGCTGTAGTTCAAAGGAAGAAATAAGATGCCATAACTAGGTACTATTATACTGGATAAACATGACATACTTATTGACCAAGTTACAATGCAGAAACTGGATTTCTATCAGAATTTTGATTAGTATTATGTAATTAGTAATGCAAAGGGAAAAGTAACTTAGTTGCAAATACATTTCATAGCTCCTTTTGAGAAGTATAGCTACACTAGGGGAGTGGATAGCTGTAAGAAACGGAAGTGAACTGAATAACTAATTCAAGGACTTTTCCTAGCATCTTAAATTTTCTATATCATCTCTCTTGCCAAGTTTACCACTTTGTGCCTTAATGAAAAGTACTTGTCAGACTGGCCTAACCATCTTTTTCATCCTCTGCTTTTAATGTACTGTCATTACCGCCTTAATGTGAAATCATAGGCCTTCCCTATTTCTTCTTTTTCTCTCCTTTTTTAAGGGGGAGAAAACATTTTTCTAAAGTATGAGCTAGAATGTCTTCTAAACTTTACTTAGGAGGAAAAATGTTCTTTTTCGGTGACTCCTAATGTCATTGCTCCCATATTTAAAGAATGAGACCCAAACACAAGACAAATGGTGAAGTCAGTGGGGGAAATGCCTTCATAAAAAACAGAAAACTAAAATGACGGGGGAAATATACAGGTCGAAAAAACAAATCACTGCTTATCATTGCAAGTCTGTGTATTCATAGTAGCCTAACCAGGAACAAGGAGACTCATCTCAGACCTCACAGAATATCTGCAATAGTCTGGAGACACAACCCAGAAAAGAAAATAATGAGTAAATATGGGATATTTGTCTAGTCTTATGACAGAAATCACACAGAAAGCAAGAAATAAAATTTCGGCCCTATTATTTCCAAATTTCACATGTTCCTTCAATTTTTTCAGATTGATAGTCTTTTCCAAACAACAGAAAAAGGCTTAACAATAAGAAAATCATTTATATAATTTCCTGCTTTGTTGAAAATCTGACTTGGTGATTTGATTTTCAAAATTCTATTTAAATTTACTTTTTTAAAATTTGTTGTAAGAAGTGATGACAGTTTCTTTTTGCCATTATGGTTCAAGTAAATATGTCTCTCTTACCCAAAAAATGTAGTCATGAATTAAACAAACAATTTTCAGTTTATAAAGTGATATACTTCTTTCTGTATTTATAAAGACGACTTCAAAAAAATGACATTTGGAAGGGCATACATTAAAATCTGATACTTGGCTGTTGTGTATACATAAGTAGAAATACGGTATTGTAAACATGAAACTCAGATTATGTTGTAAACCAATGTTACCTCAATTAAAAAAGAAAAAATTCTAGAACTCGCTGCTGTTCATTACCAAAAGTAGGGTGGCTCCTAGAGCCATACAGAACAGGACCGGCCCAGTGAGGTCTGTTTCATTCATAATGCTGCCATCTGCTGGCTTCATTGGGTTTAACACTGTCAAGGTTTTTTGCCATATGTGATCAAAATTAATTCCAAGTTCTGCAAAAAAAAAGAAAGAAAGAAAAGGAGATAACATAAATATAGAAAAATAATCATGAATAATATTCTTTAATTAAAGTTAAATCATTGATTTACACAGCAGTTTAGTCTGATTGTTATACCATCATAGTCTAAAGTTCTATGTAATATGTATGATACATAGAAATCTTAAAACAAAAAAAAAGAATGTATATTCCCACACAGTGTCCTAGAGGATATATTTTAGAGATATAGTCAAGGAAAAAAATTCATGCCTTCTGCAGCAAATAGATGGTTAAAATATAGCCAAAAGTGAAGAAATGGACATTTTCAGTAAAAATATAAAATATAATGGTAGCTAACAAACCAGAAGTCCCATCTTATTGCACATTTAGATATTTCTTTTTCCTGTGTTTTTGACTGCTAACACTTTTGAAAACTTGTTCTATAAAACATGCATCATTTTCAAATCAGTTCAGTTCAGTCGCTCAGTCGTGTCCGACTATTTGCGACCCCATGGACTGCAGCACACCAGGCTCCTCTGTCCATCACCAACTTGCGGATCTTGCTCAAACTCATGTTCATCAAATCCGTGATGCCATCCAACCATCTCATCTCCTGTCATCCCCTTCTCCTCTCACCTTCAAACATTCCCAGCATCAGGGACTTTTCAAATGAGTCAGTTCTTCGCATGAGGTGGCCAAAGTATTGGAGCTTCAGCTTCAGCATCAGTCTTTCCAATGAATATTCAGGACTGATTTCCTTTAGGATGGACTGATTGGATGTCCTTGAAGTCCAAGGGACTCTCAAGAGTCTTCAACACCACAGTTCAAAATGATCAACTCCTGGGTGCTCAGCCTTTTTTATAAAAACTCTCACATCCACATTCAACTCCAACATCCACACATGACCACTGGAAAAACCGTACTTTGAGTAGACAGACTTTTGTTGGCAAAGTATTGTCTCTGCTTTTAAATATGTTGTCTACGTTGATCATAGCTTTTTTTCCAAGGAGTAAGCGTCTTTTAATTTCATGGCTGCAGTCACCATCTGCAGTGATTTTGGAGCCCAAGAAAATAAAGTCTGTCAGTGTTTCCATTGTTTCCCCATCTATTTGCCATGAAGTGATGGGACTGGATGCCATTATCTTTGTTTATTGAATATTGAGTTTTAAGCCAGCTTTTTCACTCTCCTCCTTCACTTTCATCAAGAGGCTCTTTAATTCCTCTTTGCTTTCTGCCATAAGGGTGGTGTCATCTGCATATCTGAGGTTATTGATATTTCTTCTGGCAATCTTGATTGCAGCTTGTGCTTCCTCCAGTCCAGCATTTCTCATGATGTACTCTGCATGTAAGTTAAATAAAGCAGGGTGACAATATACAGCCTTGACATACTCCTTTCCCAACTTGAAACCAGTCCATTTTTCCATGTCTGGTTCAAACTGTTGCTTCTTGACCTGCATGCATATTTCTCAAGAGGCAGGTCAGGTGGCCTGGTATTCCCATCTCTTTCAGAATTTTCCACAGTTTGTTGGGATTCCCACAGTCAAAGGCTTTAGCATAGTCAATGAAGCAAAAGTAGATATTTTTCTGAAATTCTCTTGCTTTTTCAATAATCCAGTGGATGTTGACAATTTGATTTCTGGTTCCTCTGCCTTTTCTAATTCCAGCTTGGACATCTGGAAGTTCCCGGTTCACGTATTTCTGAAGCCTGGCTTGGAGAATTTTGAGCATTTCTTTGCTAGAGTGTGAGATGAGTGCAATTGTGCGGTAGTTTGAGCATCCTTTGGCATTGCCTTTCTTTGGGATTGGAATGAAAACTGACCTTTTCCAGTCCTGTGGCCACTGCTGAGTTTTCCAAATTTGCTGCCATATTGAGTGCAGCACTTTCACAGCATCATCTTTCGGGATTTGAAATAGCTCAACTGGAATTCCATCAGCCCCACTAGCTTTGTTTGTAGTGATGCTTCCTAAGGCCCCCTTGCTTCACATTCCAGGATGTGTGGCTCTAGGTGAGTGATCACACCATCATGATTATCTGGGTCTTTAAGATCTTTTTTGCATAGTTCTTCTGTGTATTCTTGCCACCTCTTCTTAATATCTTCTGCTTCTGTTAGGTCCATACCATTTCAGTCCTTCATTGTGCCCACCTTTGCATGAAATATTCCCTTGGTATCTCTAATTTTCTTCAGGAGTCTCTTCCTCTGTTTCTTTGCACTGATCACTGAGGAAGGCTTTCTTGTCTCTCCTTGCTATTCTCTGGAACTCTGCATTCATATGGATATATGTTTCCTTTTCTCCTTTGCCTTTTGCTTCTCTTTTCTCAGCTAACTGTAAGGTCTCCTCAGACAACCATTTTACCTCTTTGCATTTTTCTTCTTGGGGGTGGTTTTGGTCACCACCTTCTCCACCCATTGTTCTTCAGGTGCTTTATCTATCAGCTCTAATCCCTTGGAAATATTTGTCACTTCCACTGTATGATCATAAGGGATTTGATTTAGGTCACTTGAATGGTCTAGTGGTTTTCCCTACTTCCTTCAATTTAGATCAGAAATTGGTAATAAGGAGTTCATGATCTGAGCCATAGTCAGCTCCTGGTCTTGTTTTTGCTGACTGTATAGAGCTTCTCCATCTTTGGCTGCATAGTGTATAGTCAGTCTGATCCCAGTATTGACCTTCTGGTAATGTCCATGTGTAGAGTCTTCTCTTGTGTTGTTGGAAGAAGGTGTGTTTGCTATGACCAGTGCATTCTCTTGGCAAAACTCTATTAGCCTTTGCCCTGCTTCATTCTGCACTCCAAGGCCAAACTTGCCTGTTACTCCAGGTATCTCTTGACTTCCTACTTTTGCATTCCAGTCCCCTACGATGAAAAGGACATCTAATTTTCAACTAGCAGTGTTATTTAATCTGAAGACACTTAGCTTAGGTCTGGTATTTTACTTCCAGTCTTCCTAATGAGCTATGCTATGCTAACTATGTGAAACTCCATGGAAGATAAAAGGTAATGGTTCTTTCAGCAAGTAACAGCAATCATGGGTGCACACGTATTTTAATCAGGCCAAAGCTCTGTGTTGCTGAGTCTGTGTATTCAGAGACTGAATTCTTGAGATAATTAACCTTTCTCTTTTTTGAGTAGTGATGGTAAAATAAAATAACCAAAATTACTGAAGCCCAGTGTTTGTGAGTCTAAACTCATTTAGAAGTTTCTAATTTTTTTCCAGTGCCTTATTTTCAAAGAATTCTGACTCCCACATTACACACCCCTCTGCTAGATTCTATTCCTCGTATATATTTTTTCATTAAAGAGAAAAGAAAAACACCCAGACATTTGACATACACTGAATATAGAAATAAATTCCAGCATTACATCAGTTACTTCTTTCACGACTCCAATAAACTTTAAGATGTAGAAAAAGAAAACATTTGTAAGGAAGAGGAAGGTAACTTCACTACTTAAGAACCAGTAATTAAGCTGATTTCCCTCCTACTATCATTTTAAATTTGAGTAAGACTGAGGTGGGGGTTAGGAAAAACTGAAGCTAAAGTACTATAAAGTACATACATTTCAGTTGAAAAGAGTGGAAATCTTTTAGCTGAATGATTTTACTGAATTTTGCTGTAAGCCGTGAAAGATTTACATGTGTTGATCTTTCTGAATGCACTGAGGCAAGTACTGTTAGTTTATTTCTACTTTGTGCATTAGATGGTTGAAGTTTGGGGAGATGAAGTAAGTTTTCCAAGTCACAAAGCCAGTAATAGAAAGTTTAGGTTCCAACACTGGAGAATCTGACACAAGAACTCATGCTTTTCAAATAAATAAATAGATAACAGTCCAATTAAAAGGGTAGAGGAATTGAATAGACATTTCTCCAAAGAAGACATCCAAATGGCCAACAGGTACATGAAAACGTGCTCAGCACCATTAATCATCAAGAAAATGCAAATCAAAATCGCAATATCATCTCACACCTGTTAGAATGGCTAACGTGGAAAAGAAGTCAGTGTGGGTGAGGATATGGAGAAAAGGCAACACTTCCATATTGTTGGTGGGGCTGTTAATTGATATAGCCTGTATGGAAAGCACTGTGGGGGTTCCTCAAATATTATAAAAAACAGAACTGCCATATGACCCAGCTACGCCGCTGCTGGGAGTATATATGAAGGAAACAGAAACAGGATATCAGAGCGATACCTGCACCCCCAGTTTGGGAGCAGCACTGTGTGAGGGCTGCTAAGTCAGTCCGCCTGTATCCGACTCTGTGACCCTGCGTACCATCGCCGCCCGCTCCTCTGGCCATGGGATTCTCCAGACGAGGGCGGCTTACTTACGATGAGTGCCGCCTGGGAAGATAGCAGCGTTGGGTACAACACTGAAAACCACCTTGGTGTCCATTGGTGGGTGAATAGAGTTAAAAGCCCTCCACACCATGGAGGGCTTCCCTGGTAGCTCAGCTGGTAAAGAATCCGCCTGCAGTGCAGGAGACCCCAGTTCAATTCCTGGGTTGGGAAGATCCCCTGGAGAAGGGATAGGGTGCCCACTCCAGGATTCATGGGCTTCTCTGGTGGTTCAGAGGATAATCTACCTGCAATGTGTGAGACCTGGGTTCGACCCCTGGGTTGGGAAGATCCCCTGGAGGAGGTCATGGCAACCCTCTCTAGTATTCCTGCCTGGAGAATCCCTATGGACAGAGCTGCCTGGTGGGCTACAGTCCATGGGGTCACAAAGGGTTGGACACAACTGAGCAATTAAGTGCATGCACACGCATAGACACACACACACACACACAACACACACACACACACACACACACAAAGGAATACTATTTAGTCATAAAAAATGAGGAAATCCTACCATTTATGACAACATGAATGGACCTTGAGGGCATTTTTCTAAGTGAAATAAACCAGAATAAAAAGCCAAATACTGCACGGTATCACTTGTATGTGGAGTCTCAAACAATTTAAGTCAAACTTACAGAGCCAGGGTAGAAAAGTGGTTGCCACGGGGTAGGAGAAGTAGGAAGAGATTGGTAAAAGGTTAGAAAGGCAGAAAAAGAACCCACCTTTTAACCATAGCTTTGGTTGAGTCAATGCGCATCTAATCTCACAGTGTTTGTATTTTTTTAAGCGTGCTCAGCTCTCCCACGAGAAGGGTTGTACTCCCAAATCATGGGTACCTGGCATTCATCTTCCTTGCACAGGATTTAGGAACCCTCTTTGGTCAAAGACAGGGTATCGTTTAATTCCTTCTATAGTGGCGTGTACCACCTAAACACCCTGCAGAGCTAGCATTCTACACAGAGGGTGTCAGATGGAATTTCAGTGATCGCCATAACAGAGAGGGGTCTTGCTCCAACAGGGACCTGGGCATTTTCAGAATATCAGCCAGACATGGCCTGAATTAGGATAGAAGGTGTATCTTTCACTCTTTCCACATCCAGGTTGACAACTGCTAGCCACCCAAGCTTGAAAAGAAAGAATATGAATTTAATTTGAATTAAATTAAAAGTGCGCAAATAATTTTACATTTCAACCTCCCTTTTTACTTTTACAGTGCATTTATATATTTCTTAGTGAACATATACTTTGGAAAATATGAGCAGTTCATCAATTTAAAATAGGTTAGGCTGTCTAACGTGATATTTAAAGTAGCAGAAGATTTCAAAAATAGACAAATGCTTAAGTTGAAGTTGATGTCACCGAGGCTTATGTTGTTTTCAAATTTTATTTTCAACTTAGACATTGACATTAACAATATGCTTTCAGTTCTTATTACAATAAAGTGACTTTTAATTCAAAATAACTTTTTCCTCAAAAAGTGTCATTATTATGCTTGAAGAAACCCAGATGAAAAATTTTTACAAGACATTGTTACTGATTTCAGGCACTTATTTAACGGCATAATTAACTTTTGCACGTTTCAACATTGAGTCATGAAACAGTAAATGAACATAAGATCTAATAAATTTTTCCATAAGAAAAAAATCTTATGTGTTTTTTACCAAAATACATTTTCATAATATTTTGTTTTAAAATTTATTACATGGTATGCAAATGAGACTATATGTATTTATCAACTGTAGTACTCTAATATAACACCTTATTTCACAAGATAAAAAAGATGAAACTGCTGTGAAACTTGATGCAAAATTCATTGTTTTGCTGTCATCTAGTGGTAGTAAAGTGTACAATATATGCGCTATAAAAATGAATTAATAGCTTTGTTTTCTATGCAAATTGTGGCATTGGCCTTTCAAATATGAACATCAGGCTATGCTGCAAATATAAATACCAAATGTCACAGTAATTTTTCTAGTCTGACAGATTTGAATTGACTATAATTTATCAAGATGCATTTGTTAACACATTGATTGAACATTATCACATAGCAAAAGTTATCATTCTTACAGAAAACCAAGCAAAAGCAAGCTTTTTAGACAGCAAACTGAGGAATAAACAAACACATTTTCAAACAGTCTGTTTTTGTGCAAGGGGTAATTATTACAGGTTCATAATTTTATAGGTTGTTTTGGTATACGCTCAATAAAAACTAGCAAATGTCATTTATCATCTTATCCTAGAAATCCTGCATATGGTCTTTTTATACCTTTTCAACAGATAATGCTTGAAGCTTCACAAAGTCATCCTGGCTGAAAGAGCATATTGGATCAGAGTCTAGAAATTTCATAGACTCAAAATGCAAAATTATATTAGCTACTGTCATTTCTAATATATATTTGGTGAGTATAATCACAAAGAGAAAGAAAATTCTAGGAATTTCTCTAAGCTGTAAAAAGGAGGAGGGGAAATTTAATATATTTCCTATTTGAAATTTGAGAAGACATCACAGGAGAATGTATTAGAGTTTAGAATATCAGAATGGAGGTATTTGAGACAAGTAGAAAAGATTGTATTCAATAAATATTATAGGAAAAATTGATTAATCATAAAAAAGTTAAATTCTACTTCACATACTAACCTAAAACAATTTTCAATGAACTAAAATTTTAAGTCCAGAACAAAAAGATAATTAAAAAATTTAAGAATCTATAAGAAGATATATCTTTCTGGCTTTAGAGCTGGAAAAATATAGTCTAAACAAAGAACAACTGGAAAAAAAATTACCAAGAAAATGTTTTGGGGGTTGAAAACATAAATATTAAAATGTCTATATGCTCTAATATCCCATAAATAAATTAGGTGGCAAACACAATCTATGAAAAAAGCATGAAGTACATATTCCAGACAATAATAAATATCTTTCATATAAATATCTCTATAAATAAAAAAAGAAAGGAAAACTCTTAAGATTCCAATAGGAAATCTGGCAAAGAAAGAACTTTAAAAACAGAAAGAAGCAAAAACAGTCAATGGTCGTGAAAAGAAAGTCTAACTTCTCTAGTAACTAAGAAATAAGAAGTATTATTTTTTTGCCTTTTTTGCCTCTGAAATTAACAAAGACGTTTACTATTACACTGTGTAGGTGTATTGGCTCATCATTTTCCCAGATGAGTCTGACAGGGTAAATGCCTTTGACCCAGCAATCCCAATGTTATAGATTGATCCTGAGGACAGATTTTGTACAGGTCAAAGTTACCTAATGTGATGTTCACCAAAGCATTATCTATTACAAAGGAACAATATTTAAGATTTAAATTATGGTGGTGGTTTCGTCACTAAGTCGCGTACGACTCTTGTGACCCCACAGACTAGTCTCCTCCATCCATGGGATCTTCCAGGCAAGAAAACGAGCAGGCTACCACTTCCTACTCCAGGGGATCTTCTGGACTCAGGGATCGATAGAGCCTGTGTCTCCTGCATTGCAGATGGATTTTTTACTGCTGAGCCAGATTTAAATGATGATATTTGTATATAATGGGCCCCCCAGGTGGCTTGGTGGTAAGGAATCTGCCTACCAGTGCAGGAGACGTGGGTTTGATCCTCAGTCAGGAGGATCCCCTGGGGAAGGAAACGACAAAACCCATTCTACTGTTCTTGCCTGGACAATCCCACGGACATAGGAGTGTGGCAGGGATAGTCTATGCGGTCACAATGAGTGGGCATGACTTAGTGACTGACCGTGCATGCACTTCTATATAATAGATCATGTTTCCAAATAATATTTAATGACTTTAAAGAATGCAAAGATAAAAATGCTTATGATATAAGGTGATTTTAAACAATGCAAAACTTCATATCCATAGTATGATCTAATTTTTAAGTATTTACAAATATATATATTCAAAGAGAGGTAGTATTTCATTTTTAAGTGTGTGTATATATATATATATATATATTCATAGAAAATAAAATAAAGGCTGGAATAAATATTATCAAATCATTAATGATAGTCATGTCTCAGAAACAAAATTTTCAGTGACTTTTATATTTTTATTCATATGTCTCTATATTTTCCAAATTTCTATTTTTGAATATAGCCAATGATGTTTTTTATTTTTATTTTTTTAAGTAGAGATGTTGGGAGCGTCATGGCAAATACCTAATGAAAATAGGTTATAACTTTCAGGTATTAGGTATCAGATATAGGGGCAACTTAGAATGCACGGTTAAACATAAAAGATGCAAAAATTCAACTGGCCTCTAAAGTTCCAACAGATTGATTATGTAACTCTCTGTACTTTTCTGAATGGTTTAAACCTTTACCCTCTTCTTAATTTTGAAGGCAAAGAGAGAAGAATGTTTTAATATCAGGTGGCTGGCTGTGTCCAAACGATGATCTTTTGGTGTAAAATACTGGGAATGTTAACCTATCTGTTTTCATTGGACTACATAGAAAAGAGAGCAGTTAGCCTGTGAATATTTCTCCTTGGCTCCCAAATTTAAATCTCCTTGAATTTTAGTTTTCTAGCATCATGTTGACATGCCATAGGAACAAAAGTAGCAGACATAAATTGGCTGAATCTTAAACATTTTTTAAACAGAAAAAAATCAATGGATGGGAGGTCCTTGAAATCTTTGGAGGAAACGTTCATCTGTAAGGGTCCCCAGGTTTCCTTGCCACCAGCAGTGCTACTTACTGGAGTCATATTCCTCCTCACTTAGTCATACCTAGATGAGATGAGGGGGCTCACATGAGCCAGGAAGGATAAAAAGAAAAAAAAACTCGCTTCTCCATGATAACAAAAATAGAATATTGAGAAACTACCCCTGTTGCCCCCTGGCAAGCATAGCAGAAAATAGTAAAGCATGCTGCTATAAAGTAGCTACATTAACTGGGTGGGAAGAGTGGTTACTTTGATATAATTACTTTGCCCAAAGATGTTCACTGTTGTCTAGAGATGGCCAGGGAGTCCACATGTAAGAAACAGTGAAGAAACATTTAAAAACTGCAAGATTGACATAGTGTTAGTACATATCTACTTCAGATTTTCCCTACACAAACAAGAGACAAACTCCCATTGGTTTAATGTGTCTGTCCGGCAGACTCTCATTTATATGTGGAACAATCACATAAAACACTATATGCAGCATGCTGATGGTGTGCGTTAAGTGCTGATTATTGCTATTATTCTTCAAGCTGTACACACATTAATAGCACTTCCTTAACTTATCTTCTAGTAAAGGAGGCTCTTCATCAAAGCTGTCAACGTAAGAAGACGGTGAATAATAATCCTGGTTGGATGCTGGCTGAAAAAACTGTCCAGAGTAGCCTGATGACACGAGCATCTCTGCTGGGACAAAGGCAGGCTGAGGCTGCTCACTGGCTTGTTGTCTAGAAAAAGGACAATATTGATACTGATACATCTAAGAAAGTGATGTCATGATAAAGCAAGGAAGGAAACTACAATTTTCCTTTTATAATTTCTCCTGGTTTTTATGACTATTCATCCATGAAAAAATTAACTTGCTTGACGTTTAACCTAAACAAACAAAAAAATGAAAAGTAACTAGTTTGAGAAAACTCTCTAGAAGAATGATCCATACTGACTAACATGCACTGATTATTTGCAATGTGTTGGACACTTCACATTTTTTTCACATAATTAATAGTCTGCAAAGTAAAAACTATAGTTTTAATCTCATCTTACAGAAAAAGAAGTAGAGATTCACGGAGACTGAATGACTTGTCTGGCAACACACAGTAGCATTCAAATGTTGGACAGTGAGCTGAAGCTGTCTGTCTGAGCAGTGCCCTTCTAACTACATGATGATGCTTTCCCACTCATTTTGCAGGGATTATCACCAAATAGGACATTCCCTATAAGTCTGGGCAAGTAGCAATTAAAAAATCACAGTCATACTAAGTGAAGCAAACTAAAGGCAAATATCACATAATATTGCTTATATGTGGAATCTAACAAATGAACTTATTTACAAAACAGAAATAGACCCCCAGACACAGAAGAGCTCTGGCCCTTCCCAGACAGTTATTTCCAATCAAATTATCTTTGAGTCCCTGATTAAAAGTCTTTCATACCTGGCTTCACTGTTCCTCTATTAAAATATGTGATTTAGTTTTGTCAAAACATAATGTTTAAATATTTCCTTGATTGTGCTTTTATTTGTTCTTTATTTTACCATTTATGTGAGAAAAACAATCTTAGTAAATAACTTCTTAAAGCTAGAGAATTGAAGGAAGAAATGGGGGCTAGTCTACAATGTTATGTGGTCATTTCAAAGTGTTTTTAACTAAAGGAAAGGAAAGAAACATAAAGAATGGTCCCTGATTACAGAGCATCTCAGTTAGCCCTTTGGGAAGGTAGATACTAAAGTTCTGATGATTTAAAACCCAACACATTATTCCAAATTACTGAATTAGACCAAAATAAACAGTGGACTCTGGCAGGTGGGATTTAAACATTAGCTTTGTTAGCAGGCATCTCTTCTAAAAATCATTTCAAACAACAGTGAAGTGACTGCAAAAAGTTCCTTCAGAACAACTGGCAACATTTCTGGTCACATTTCCCTTCTCTTACTTTCTGACTCTACGTATTATATTTCTGCCTGTAATGATAGTCGCATGGTGGGATGTATTCTGAACCAAGTAGAGTGGTTGGCAAACAGGACTTCTGGAGACCAAAGCCTGCATTCAAATCTCAATTTTATACTCTTAGGCAAACTGTTTCACCTCCTATGCCTCTGTTTCTTCATCTGTAAAAGGAGGACAATAATAGAACTAATAAGGTTATTGTGGATTAAATTATCTGAAATCAATAAAGCACTTAGATTAGTGCTGGGCATATAAGAAGCAATCAATGGACACTAGCTAAGTGTGTGCATGTTCTCTTCCTGAGACTGACTCTAGACAGCTGCCTCCCTCCCTGGAACAGCATCTCCTGTATTTGTAAGTAGTTACTTTCCAGCCCGCCACTTCCTCATAGAGAACAACATTAATCAGAGTCCACGAGTTTGTATTCCTTCTGTGCTGGTCATCTCCAGCTTTTCCCCACTTTGGTTCCCCTGGAACACCCACACTGACCTTCACAACATACCACCCAACCTGTGTTTTCCTACCGGGAGAATCTCCACTATACGCGTGCCAGGATGTCTATTCACAACCCAGGAAGCAGTGGGCACCCCTGGTCCATATACAAACCCTCTGAGTGTTCACTAATTCTTCAGCATGCCCCTTTTCACCACCTACAGCTGGGGTTATACAATTCCAACCAGCCTGAAGAGGCTTGTCTTTACTCAGATGATATTGTGTTGAGATATGGCATGGCCTCCATGGGGAAAATGTTTCTACTTGTTTCTGTAGCAATAGGACTTAACATTCACCTTCCCATGTAAACATGGAAGATAGAAGATCACTGTTAGGTGACTCAATTATAATTTCTGTGGTTGCAGAATTGTTTCTTGTAGTCAGTTTTCTGTGTCCCATCAGACGATCACTAGCTACATATTTTATGAGATGGAAGTCCAGAACTATATGGACTTCTATCATGATGGTCGACTGATGCTACTTTCCTTTGTCAGCCTGATCCCAGGGGAATGGGGGTGGCGCGCTGACTCCCAGTGTCATATGGCAAGCTGAAGTATAAACCAGGGGGCAAGGAATATACCATCAAATAAGCATAGCTCATTGTAAGTCCATCTCCACATTTGGACTAACATTCAAATATGTGTGCTTTTCACACAGCTGGGTGACATACTTCTTCAGGAACCTGAGACTATGAAAGTTTTCAGAATTTGCAACAGATCATTTGAAATAGCATTGTTGTTTAGTCACTAATTGGTGTCCACCCCTTTGCAACCCAGTGGACTGCCAGTCTCCTCTGTCCATCAGATTTCCCAAGCAAGAATACTGAAGTGGGTTGCCATTTCCTTCTCCAGGAATCAAACTCACATCTCCTGCACAGACAGGCAGATTCTTTACCACTGAGCCACCAGGTAAACCCTTGAAATAGCATGACACCAAAAATATCCATTGGCTAAAAAACTTTAGTCTGAACTCCCAGAAACATTTTATCTATGTAAGTCTCCAGTTAAGCCAGTAAACAGACATTCTAAGTACCCTTGATTGTACAGGGTGAGTCTGGTGGCAGTGTGCTTTAGGATCTGGTGGCCAGGGTATTTGGCTTGTTTAACATGCCCAGATCCTGGCTCAGTCAGCAGGCACACAGAGCTATGTGGCACTGACAGAGCCATCTCAAACATTCGAGGAAGATCTCTGGGATTCAGAAAAGCTGATCCAGTATGTAAAGGCCTCCTGAAACTTTTAAAGGGAATTTTCCAGTTGTCACCTTTCTGCAGAAACCACACTTTATTACTCTAAATTATTGGCAGAGATTTCTCATTTCAAAAACTGGAAAACAACAGTGAGAAAATTCAGCCTAGATAATTGGCTGCAAGCATTGGAAATAATGCCTATCGGAATGACTGGATAGTTAAGCTTTTTAATGAGAAAAGTCCATTTCTTAAACTAAGAAAACTTTATACAAATTTATTTATTCATAATAAACACATTCAACCAGCTTCGGATCACAATGCCATTCATTGAGCAGAATAAATTTTTTTTGGATGTGATTTCATATTGGGGAGGAGAGGATGGGGCACGGGGAAGAAAGAGGAAAAATAGACATATTGATTATATTATACTGGATTCCTATATCTTTTGCCAGTATGGTCAGCATCTTGTTCTGATTTGGGATATATTTTAGTTGAACTACTCACTGTATGAATAAAAGATCAAATATCAAGTCATTTGATGCAAACCAGTAAATCACTGACCTGACTCCATGTTTTATGTACCTCATAAAAGTACCACAGTTAATATACCCTTTTCTAATTCCTGGACTTGAAGCATGGGTTAGAATTTAGAGGTTACCACATTCAAATCAGGACTTGGATTTAAATGTTAAGCATCTGAAATAGGCTAAGCCATCAACTTGATAATGTAATCATAACTTGTCCTCACTTGGTTATATTAATTTTTATCTTCTTGTCACCTCAAATTCTGTTGATACGGGCAATCAAATGGAAAAAGGAAACAGAGTGGGCTAGGGTAGAAGAGAAGTCTATAGTCTGAGTCCCTGATTAAGGAGAGAGCTTTGTCTCTATTTTATCAGACATTTTAGCTTTGTTTAGTATGAAAAGGTAGATTGCAGACCCTACCCAGGTGCTATTCCATCTGGAGAAGAGAAAAAACAAATAGCAGGTGACTGGATTCTTTCAATAAAACGGGCACAGAGCTGAAAAATCCTGTTAGATAGCTCTCATGTGGATTATATATTTTGAGTTACCCTCTTGTAAAACCTTCATGCTCAAACTACTTCCCGTGCCATCACATACTTTTCTGTTTTTTCCTGACTGCAAATTGTAAGTCATAAATGAAATAAAGTTCTTTTTCCATTGTTGAATTCTGCAATGAGCCAATTCTAGACAGCCTATTCCTTCTCCCTTATTTTTCTTATAAATATTTTAAATATATTTAATTTGCCTGGTAATATTTAGATATGATGGCTCAGACAGTAAAGGATCTGCCTGCAATGCAGGATACCTGGGTTTGATCCCTGGGTCAGGAAGATCCCCGAAGGAGGGCGTGGCACCCCACTCCAGTGTTCTTGCCTGAAAAATCCCATGGACAGAGGGGCCTGGCGGCCTCAAGTCCATAGGGTCGCAAAGAGTGACAAACGCTAGACAACACAGACTAGGGGCATAAATGGGATAAAATTCCAGATATTTAACTTTAACCATTTTAAGAAAACCTCATGGACCAATGGCTTTCCCTATCGCTTTCAGCAGCATCCCTTCGGACACAGCTTGGAAGACGGCACGGACCTGCCCGTGTCTGCAGGAGTTGTGAGCTCATGAAAACAATGTCAGGATTGCCTGGGTGTCTATGGAACAGAAGAGTCACCACTGCCAGCTGTATTTATTGTTTTCTTTTTTCTCTTAATTCTGAAGTTTTCAAGGTACTTATCTGTGTGTGAAAAATAAACTTCAAGAATTAATACATTTGAAATGTTTGCTATGAAGTTTTTCACCCTAAGCTTGTTGGAATGGCATAAGAAACACACATCCCAGTCTTCCTAAAATGACCCAGCTTATTCGTATTATAACAACATTGTTACCCTCCAAATGTCATGATTTTACAAAAAATTATATGACCACCTTAGTTCTGGGTCTAATCCAACACCCTAGGGCTAGTAGGCTAACCTCACTTTTTCACTAGCTATGTGACCTTGGAAAAGTTCTTTAATTTCTCTGTATTCCTTCTTACCTTTCACTAATCCAGACCCACAGAAGAACATTTAAAGAAGCAGCTGTATAACCAAATACAATGTTTAAGTGACTTGGCAACAAAGTGTGCATTGCCTCTACAAACTATAGTTATATGAAAAAATGACATTTCTATAATGGTTTTACCTTCACACACACTTCCCTACATATTAACACAATTGCTTTTCAGATCATTCTCATGAGGTAGAGAATTAACTTATTATTAACTTATTATTAATATCCTTATTTCTCAGTTGAAGACAGTCAGGGAAGTTGTCTTTCTTAATGCGACAAAAAATGAACGCTAAAACTGGAACTTAAACCAAATTCTTCGAATCCTACCTGCCCTATTTGGGGCATTAGTAAAGGGTAAACACTAAATTCTTAATCATCTTTATATTTATTTTCAACTCACATTGAACTATCAACTTAAATAGCTAACACATTCTGAATTATGTATATCTAGATTTCATTTAGGAATTGCCACACTGAATTATAATAGCATATTTAATTGTCCCCTTCAACATAAATTTTTAAATATTGTGAGGGAAAAGATTATGGATTTTTTCTGTCTCTTTGGGTTTGTAGCACCTTCCTTAATTCCTGACACACAAGCAGGCACTAAATAAACATTTATTAAATTGAATAAAAGCTGTTTCTTGAGGAGTGTCCTGGAAAATATCAGGAAAAAAGAAAATGTTTTGTTTGCCCAGGGCCTGTATTCACACTCCCTGCTAAGTGATATTTTGAAAAGAGGAGGCAAGCCCTTCACCTATAAACGGGCCTGCAGCAATCAAAGGCATTCATGGAGAACTGAATTCATTTCCCTGCTCTTTCCTGACATTTCTTCTTGGACATTTTACTGAGAAATAATGGGGAGAGGTTTGTCTTCCCCCAAGGAAACCACCCTACCTGAAACTCCATGTCAAAATATTATGACTTTTTAAAATGAGAACATATTTCTCCATGTCAAGTACTTACTTTCCAGATCCATAAAGATTTCCACAGGCATTAAAATCATTATAAGTATGCTCCTGATTATCAATGGTGTAATTAGATTGGTAAAAGTCAGAGTCAAATTGTCCCAAGTTTGACATCCTGAAAAATATGAGTGAGAAATGGAGAAGATTAGGAATCAATAAAATTTCTTTTGAGGTATTTATAGGATCAATAGACAATATGATTATGGCTGGATTCCTATTAGAGAACAGGGGAAGGGTATGTAAATGTATGCTAGAAAGCCATTTACAAAACCTATATACCTTTCAGTTAACTTTTCTGAAGTTTTCACTAAGCAGGACTGTGACTAAATTGACTTTGCCTGTGTGTGTGCAAAGTCACTTCAGTTGTGCTTGACTCTTTGTGATTCTATGGACCATACCCATCAGTCATCTCTGTCCATGGGATGCTGCAGGCAAGAATACTGGAGAGGGTTGCCATTTCCTTCTCCAAAATTGGTTTTAATTATCTGGAAAAAAAAAATTCTTCACCTAATACCTTGTTCTCAGCAGTTGAAGAGAAAAAGTTTAAAAGTTGGTATACGTCTTGAAGATTTTCCCTTAAATAATGTTATTTCCTCACTTTAAAAACACATATATAGATAAATAGACACATACATATCCATATAAATATACATATATATATTTGCTGTTGTTCAGTCTGTCAGCTATGTCCGACTCTGCGACCTCATGGACTGCAGCACTCCAGGTTTCCCTGTCCTTCATCATCTCCCAGAGCTGGCTCAAACCCATGTCCACTGGTTCAGTGATGCCACCCAACTATATCGTCCTCTGTCGTCTCCTTCTCCTGCCTTCAGTATTTCCCAGCATTAGGGTCTTTCCTAATGAATAGGCTTTTCACATCAGGTGGCCAAAATATTGGAGCTTCAGCATCAGCTCTTCCAATGAATATCCAGCCTTGATTTACTTTAGGATTGACTGGTTTGATTCTCTTGTAGTCCAAGGGACTCTCAAGAGTCTCCTCCAACAAGCATCAGTTCTTTGGCGCTCAGCCTTCTTTATGGTCCAACTCTCACATCCATACATGACTATGAGAAAAGCCACAGCTTTGACTATACGGACCTTTATCGGCAAAGTAATGTCTCTGCTTTTTCATATGCTGTCTAGGCTTGTCATAACATTTTTCCAAGTAGCAAGAACCTTTTAATTTCACAGCAGCAGCCACCATCTGCAGTGATTTTTGAGCACAAGAAAATATATATCACATATATATATACGTGCATATGTGTGTATATATATACACATATGTATATGTATACATATGTATATGTATATAGAGAGAGACACACACACACACATTATACATATTTAGGTTGGGGCAAGGGCTTCCCTGGTGGCTCAGCTGGTAAAGAATCCGCCTGCAATGCAGGAGACCTGGGTTCAGTCCCTGGGTTGGGAAGATCCCCTGGAGAAGGGAATGGCTATCCACTCCAGTATTCTGGCCTGGAGAATTCCATGGACTATCCATGGGGTAGCAGAGTGGGACACGACTGAGCTACTTTCACTTCACTTCTCTTCAGGTTGGGAGAAACGTAACTGCAGTTTCAGACTTTGAATTTTAAATCACTATAACTAGGCTCAAGCACATCTTTATACCATTATAATCAACACATTTTTGCCAACAAGAAATAAGTTGGTTTATTCTTGTAGCATAGAAATCTGTGCTTCTGGATCAGTGAATTCTTGGAAAGAATTTCTGCCCCTTGCTGGTTGTGGAAGTGTTTTCCATGCTGCTGCTGCCAAGTCGCTTCAGTCGTGTCCGACTCTGTGCGGCCCCCCAGACGGCAGCCCACCAGGCTCCTCTGTCCCTGGGATTCTCCAGGCAAGAACACTGGAGTGGGGTGCCATTTCCTTCTCCAGTTTTCCATGCAAAGTTGCTGAAATACTTGAAGAAGCGGTAGTCGGTTGGCAAGAGGTCAGGTGAACATAGCGGATGAGGCAAAACTTGGTAGCCCAATTTGTATATATATAAAACATACAGAAAGTAAGCTCATTAGCAAAAAAAACATAAAGCAATAAATGCACATTAAAATAATGTATAACATAATCACATTTAAGAATGTATTCCAATATCAAACAGCAAAGTTCAACAATGCAAAACTGCAATCCCTTTTGCACTAACCTGGTAGCTGTGTGTGTGTGTGTGCGTGTGTGTGTGTGCACGTGCGTCATCTGTCTGTACTCTTTGCAAAGCCAGGAAGTAAATGGCTGATAACAATATTTAAGTTTGATTTATTCACAGAGCTTTAAAGGGTGCTAACAGCCTCTCCACTCCCCAGAACAGAGATAAAACCCTCAGAACTCATCTCCCACTTCCGCTCGCTACTCCTTGAGTGGTGTTCGGGACATTTTCCTTTTCGCTTGCCCCGTCTGCTGCTCCAGGGCTTCTGCTGAGTCAGAGGAAGCAAGGTTTGACTTGGCTAGAGGAGAAGCGCTTGCCTTTCCACGCTCTCCACACAGTTTCTACTCACTACTGGGAGTGAAGAGGAGGGCATATAGTCTTGACTGAGACCTAAGGGCTAGAATACAAGAGGGAAAAGGAGGACTCGACAGGAGAAAAAGGTGGGGGAAGAACGTAATAGCAAAGTGGGTAATAGTGTCTCTTTGGTTGAAAATTGGAGAAATGGAATAAAAAAATCTTTTCAACTCAACATGTTAACCGTTATTTTCCCTTGAAAAGCTTTCTATTTCAAAAGAAGAATTTGAAAATCACTAGGAGTAGTTCATATAATAATCTATGGTATACTACTTATAATATATTTCAAATGAAATTGCATAAACAGCTTGAGCTCTAAGGGCCTCATTAATCAGAAATATTCAAGTAACAATTGTCAAATATATCAATCTTCAGCTCAGTAAAAAGGCAAAAATCTACTCTAAAATTAGACCCATACATTTGATATAATAAATCAAGATTTTTTCATTAGTAATATGTATACAAGTAGCTATAAATTATGTAAACCAAAATCAGGACTAGGAGAGTGTAAAATCTTTTAATAACTTGTAATTTTAAAAATTTAGAATTTAAGACCATAACTTTTTCAGTCAATGAAAATATGTTATTATAAAGCATAGGCAATTATTTAACTGAAAGTTCACTAAGTTTTCAGAACATGCAAAGCTTTATGTTAATATGATTATTGGTTTTGCAGTCTTCATAAAACCTAGATTTGTACTTTGTTTAAACGCCAAATTCTTTAGAAGGATCAGACACATACCTTTATATTATTTTATGTTGAAAGATTCTCCAACAAATGTAGCTTTACTTGAGAAATTTTTAACAAATCAGCTCATGAAAAGATGACCTGCTGAGTCTATATATAAGCTTCTAAATTTGTACTGTGACACTCTGAACAGATGCTACAGCCAAAAAAAAAAAAAAGCCTGCCAAAAGCCAAACACAGTATTTCATAACACTTGTTACAGTGTACAAACACAGTGAATGGTGTAGAGACAATTTAATAAAGTAAATGTTAGATTCAGCTTCCTTGTGTGACTAATGTACCATTGAACTCTGATTTAAAATCATTTATTTGAGGCTAACAATAAAGCAGCCTAACACTCCCTCTGCTTCTTAGCCTAGAAGAATATATGCAGCCTTCACAAGATTTTCTAATAACATGTGGTAAAAAATCAACATATGGTACATGAAGTTAACATAACAATCTTAGCAACAATTTGAAAACATGTGATCAATTTTATCCAAATCTGAACCATTCAATTTATATAAACAACCCTGAGAAAGACTCCCCATGGTCTACATCTGATTTTTTCCCTGCTTCTCACTTCTCCATCACAGCCCAAGATGTATATACTAATATGATCTAGAGCACTCCTCATTCATAGTGTTTGTTCTGCCCCATTTTTGAGCCCATCTCGATCACTGAAACACATCTACGATATTGTGTTTTCTAAGGAAAATATATATCTGGTAGTTTAGTTGACCAAAATATGTTTCTCATTATATTTGGTCTTTGTCCATGGTTCCTGACTCATGGCTCCTAAAACCCTTGGAATCTCCTAAGTGTTGAGAGTGACCAAGGTGTCTCTTGGTCTGTCAATCAGGTGATCTGGGGACCTCATCTAATGATGGGGGCTGGTTGCCAACGGAGCCAATAACGTGAATAGAGGGTTGGAACATTCAACCCCACTCTCAATCTCTGAGGAGGGAAGAGGGCTGGGATGTTGAATTAATTGCCTATGGTCAATGACAGGAGAAGGCAACGGCAACCCACTCCAGTGTTCTTGCCTGGAGAATCCCAGGGACGGGGGAGCCTGGTTGGCTGCCGTCTATGGGGTCGCACAGAGTCGGACACGACTGAAGCGACTTGGCAGCAGCAGCAGCAGCAGCAGCAGGTCAATGACAACCAATTATGCCGATTTTCATGAAACCTTCATAAAGCCTCAAAAGGATGGGGTTTGGAGAGTTTCTGGGTTGGCAAACCCAGAAGGTGGAGGTGCTGGGAGAACGGCGCCCTCATAGAGAGGGCATGGAAGCTTCTCTCCCTTCCCCACTCTTTTGCCCTATGCATTTCTTCCATCTGGCTGTTCCTGAGTTATATCCTTCTATAATAAACCAGTGGTCCAGTAAGTATGTTGCTTCTCTGCGAACCTCGCTGGCAAATAAACCAAATCTAAGGAGGTGATCCTGGGCACCACCAATTTATAGACAATTTGTTGGTCAGAAGTACCAGTTTATAGGTCATAAGTCCAGGTGACAACCTGGACTTGATACTGGTATCTGATGGGAGGAGAGAGAGAAGCTAATAGTCTATTAAGATTCTTAAGAATTGAGCTGAATTGTAGGACACCCAGATGATGTTCCGAGAATTACTTGGTGCTGTGTAGAAACCTACCCCCTTAACTTGTTGGAATTGGGGCCACAAATAATTTAGCGCCAGATCCATTTCTTCCAGGAAACTGCCCGAGTTGTTTCCGTTTACATTCAAGGATTACTTCAAGGAGGTTTCTTCCTAGTTCTGACTCAGGTTACCTGGCTAATACTCCCAGTTCCTATCTGGATCTGGTGGTTTCGTCACTAATATCAGCATCAAGGCTGGAGGTCAAGTTCCCCTGCGATCTGCTTCTTACTGATTCTCCTTTACAGTACTTGAGATTTCTCCTGTATCTAGATCTCAGTAAATGAAATCTTCTGTTCAAGCTTACATTGCACTTTGGAAATTTCTGCTATAGCCAATGGCAGATAGTAAAGTAAATTTCTCCACACTGTTTAAAAATATTTGGAATTTGAAAATCTTTAATCAGAGCTGTCTTTTGCTGGGTCACTAGTCAGGTAACAATAAATCGTGCATTTTTTTTTTTCTTTGAGGATCTATTGACTACCAGACTGTGTTCTAGATTTGGAGTTATAGAAGTACACAATCTAAGAAGAAGGAGTAGACTTGTGCTTCAAGAGACATATTTTAATATCAATCCTACTCTATCTGCAACAGAAAACAATGACTAGCCTGGTACAGTTCTATGAATTTAAGGTTTAAGTCATTGAACTTTGGCATCAACCTCATAAAGCATTATTATTCCATTTTGCAGAAAAAGAAGAAGAGATTAAATAACTTGCCCAGATGGAAGCTAGTAGGTCAAAAAGAGCCACTATTCGCAATGTAGTAGACCAAGTCCAGAACTCACAATTTATGCAAAACAATTTCAGGAATAAGCCAAAATCTATCAAGAAGTGAGCATAAACTATTAAGATGGAAAACTCAAAGGGGAGAAAATCAGGGTATTCAGTGAAGTCCTCTTAAGACAGTCCTTTGAATTGAGACCTGGTTGATGAGAAGAAGCCATTTGAAAGACCATGTGAAAAGGATATAAAGCAGACAGTCTGCGGTGGCAAAGGATTGGCAGTTTATAGCTTAGAAAAAAAAAAACACATGGTCACGGTTTTGAATCAAAGGAAAGTTGAAGAAGATGAGGTTAAAGGGAGAGGCAGAGGCCAGATCATAAAAGCCTTGGCAAGGAGTATAGATTTTATAATAATTGAAATAAGATGCCACTGCAGGGTTTTAAGCATGGGGTATGATCAATCTTATGCAGAAATTGAAAAGGGAAACTCATTAGGAAGATGTTGTGCCAGTAATAAATGCATGATATAACGGTAGCTTGGACTAGGGTAGCAGTGGAAGTGGGAGAACTGGGAGAAAAGTCTTGGCAGCTGAGGGAAGAATGAATTGAAGGGATCAGGACCAGACTAGTGCTGAAGTAAGAAGACAGTTCATTCCAGGGAAACAATGTGAAGTTGTCTGAACTGGGAAAGGTCCAGTGCAGGTGAAGAGGACCAACCAGGTACAAAAGATATACGGGAAGAAGATTTTTATAGGTTTCGTTTCTATTCGCTAAGAGGCTTCCCTGGTGGCTCAGCCAGTAAAGAATCCGCCTACAATTCAGGAGACTTGGGTTTGATTCCTGGTTGGGGAAGATCCCCTGGAGAAGGGAATGGCAACCCACTCCAGTATTCTTGCCTGGGAAATCCATGGAGAGGGGAACCTGGCGAGCTACAGTCCTCGGGGTCACAGAGTCAGGCATGACTGATTGACTCAGTTCAGTTCAGTCGCTCAGTCCTGTCCGACTCTTTGCGACCCATGGACTGCAGCACGCCAGGCTTCCCCGTCCATCATCAACTCCTGGAGCTTACTCAAACTCATGTCCACTGAGTCGGTAATGCCATCCAATCATCTCAATATCTGTTTTCCCCTTCTCATCCCGCCTTCAATCTTTCCCAGCATCAGGGTCCTTTCCAATGAGTCTGTTCTTTGCATCAGGTGGCCAAACTACTGGAGTTTCAGCTTCAACATCAGTCCTTCCAATGAATATTCAGGACTGATTTCCTTTAGGATGGACTGGTTTGATCTCCTTGCAGCCCAAGGAACTCTCAAGAGTCTTCTCTAACATCACAGTTCAAAAGCATCAATTCTTTGGCACTCAGCTTTCTTCACAGTCCAACTCTCACATCCATACATGACCACAGGAAAAATGGACCTTTAAAAAAATAAGACAAGCTGCCCCCTTTTCCATCTTAGGTTTCCCTGGTAGCTCAGTTGGTAAAGAATCCGCCTGCAATGCAGGAGACCCCGGTTAAATTCCTGGGTCAGGAAGATCCTCTGGAGAAGGGATAGGCTCCCAACTCCAGTATTCTTGGGCTTCCCTTGTGGCTCAGCTGGTAAAGAATCCACCTGCAATACGGGAGACCTGTGTTCAATCCCTGGGTTGGGAAGATCCCCTGGAGAAGGGAAAGGCTACCCACTCCGGTGTTCTGGCCTGAAGAATCCATGGACTGTATAGTCCATGGAGTTGCAAAGAGTCTGACATGACTGAAAAGGGAAACTCATTAGGAGGATGTTGTGCCAGTAACAAATGCGTGATATAACGGTAGCTTGGACTAGGGTAGCAGTGGAAGTGGGAGAACTGGGAGAAAAGTCTTGGCAGCTGAGGGAAGAATGAAAGTCACCTGACTTTAACTTTCACTTTCAAGGGGGAGAAGAGAGGGATAATTATTGAAGATAATTTATAGAATCCTAATGACTTCTCCACCCTAAGGCATCAAATTTATGGAAAAAAGCCAGATCATTACATGGTAGCCAAATTTAGATCATCATACTTTCTATTTCTTCTTTCAAAGGCCTTTATATGAGAAGCTAGGTCCCTTCCTGTAACAGCAAGGACTCAGAGTACACTCTTTCTTTTGACATGTAAAGTCACTGAAAAGTTTGCCAAAGATAATAATATTTTCAATCTTAGTTCACTTGGTTGGATTTTAAACTTACTTTGTGGTTTTGTATTTTTCAACTTAGTTTTTTAATTTATGGAAACCAGCTTGATTAGATGAATTGCAGAAAAAAATGTGAACTGAAATGGCATATAAAAATGAAATTAATCTAAACCTCAAGGGAGCTATGAGGTATGAAACATTGAAGACCAAATGACTTCACTCTCCTGACAAATGACTTTTGTTGTCGTTCATTTGCTCGGTCACCTTTGACTCTGTGACCCTATGGACTGCAGCACACCAGGCTTCCTGTCCTTCACTATCTCCTGGGCAGCAGAGTGATGCCCTTTGAGTTGGTGATGCCATCCAACCAACTCATCCTCTGTCACGCCCTTTAATACATGTATCAGGATACTTTGAAACTACTCTTATACATGTAACTCCATATGTATAAAAAACATGCATTTAAATCTTTCCCCATTAATGAATTGTCCAATTGATATAATGTATGTTGAAGGACAGAGTTGAAATTGATATTATAAATGATCAATGGATTACTTTAGTTCATTTACTTAATTATTTCTGGGTTCTGAATGATCAAAAAAGCTGGATAATGTGAATAAGAATTCTCACCTGATTTAAAGAGCGCCACGTTCTATTCACAGCCAGTTTCTCCTTCCCTTTATCATTCCTCCCCTTTCTCTGTCCTCTCTCTAAAGTCTCTCCTAAGGTGATCTCATCCACTCCCCTGGCTTGATAGACAATCTATAGAGAGAGAGTTCCTCACGTCACATATGCACCCTCACTTATCTTCTCAGCTTCAAACTATTTCATATCATATAGACAGTTCAAAACTTAACATAATCCTAACTTTTCTTTTACCTTCTACCTTCTCCAACCCAACACTGTTTTCTCCATTTCAGGAGATGGTATCACAAGCCGCTCATTCAAATCAGCCATTATCTAATCCTTTGGTGAATTGTATAGAGTCTCTCTCTAAAACATATCTCCCACTAATTCTCTCCATCTCAGCTGCCATCACCCTGATGTATAATCCTTAGACTTCTATTCAATAAAGTGAAATACTCCTTTTAAAGTAGCAGATCCAGTAGGCGGTCATACAAGTTTACATAATCAAGAATGTAAAAATAATACTATTAATGGCATAGTAACTTGCCAAATAGGTACAAAATTTATTCTGTGTTTGCTGACTGCAACTTGCAGTGGGAATAAGGAGAAGAATTTCCATCCGTAATTTCTTAATCTCTCTGGTGATCTGTCAAGTCTCAAAAGACTGAGCTGGTCAACAGATATATCTGAAACAAATTGCCCTCTATCTGACAATCATGCATACATATTTATGTTAAACTAAAGGATGAAAGTTTACATAGATGGATGAATGATCACTACTATTAATTTAGCTTACTCAGAAACCAGTTCAATTCTGTAAATCTAAGCATAACATATGATTATGACATTCATTACTGCAATTTTTCAATATAAAAATAGAGGCTCCAGGAGGTTAAGTGACTTCTGCACAGTCACACATTTAATATGTAACAGGTTAAATGTGGAAAATCAGTTCTCTCAGCCCCATTTCCTTTCATTACTTTTCATTTCTTAAAAGACTACTTATGGTTATCTAAAGTGCCGATGTCAGGGTGTATCTGTTTGGAAATTAAACAATATTTACTCCCAACCTCCAGAAAATATTTTTCAGCTAAACGGAGCTGCTAGTGAGCCAAGAGATATGCCATCATTTTCCACCTCTGCTGACAGAGAAATGGCTTGTTTTTATCGGTTTGAAAGTGAAGTCGCTCAGTTGCTCAGTCATGTCCAACTCTTTGCAACCCCGTGGGCTGTAGCCCACCAGGCTCCTCTGTCCATGGGATTCTCCAGGCAAGAATACTGGAGTGGTTGCCAGATCCTTCGCCAGGCGATCTTCCCGACCCAGGGATCGAACCAAGGTCTCCCGCATTGCAGGCAGACGCTTTAACCTCTAAGCTACCAGGGAAGCCCTTTGATCAGTTTATCAAGTGATTATTTTGGCAGTCTATACTGCAGTTTAACATCGTTATACTATAAATTACCCCTTTTATTAAGGCAGAAAAAGTACACGCTGTGTTCCGTTAGTTTTTTAAAAATACATCTTGCCCAGTGTTCCCTACACGCCCCTTCTGCTAAGACCACACAAGATTGGTTCCGGACCATCTGCCCTTTAAAGCCCATGCTGCTCCGATTTTATGAGCCACAGTCACGTGAAAGTGGGCATGAAATTCTGCTTCACTGAAGGAATTTTAAAGAGTTCAATATGTCCTATGACACGAAAAGAAAATTACAGAGTTTTCCTTCATTAATATGAACATAATTATCCTTGACTTTTAATTTGGCTATTTCTTATTAGCTTCTACTTTTGTCTTAGAAGAAAAATCAGAATCTAGCAGAATGATTACTGAACACTTACAAGTTTTCAGTTTGATAGCAAGTAAATGTTAGCAAAAACATAATGTATACCTGAAATTATGAAAATTGATATGAGTGGTAGTTAATTAGTACATTATTATAATAATAATTTCAAATGTAATAAATTTTAATCAATATAAATTTATCCTACTGATATAATTAATTTTTATAGAAAAATTTCCTAGTCATTACATATATTCTGCCACAAGTTATCTAACCAGAAGAATCCTCAGCTCCCTCATGCATAAAACAAAAAGAAAATTTTTACCTGTCTCTTAGGCAGTACATATTTTATATTGAGCTCATCAGCTTAATTCTATTTTTTCTGTGTTTCATAATATACCTAAACTTCATAATATACTTAAATCAAAATAAATATAACATATATGTACATGTATATATGAATGTGTATAAAATGTGAGGATTAAGCAGAATTTTGAACAGGGACAGTTAACACAGGCAGGGGCAAGTTGCAAACACTCAATAAATATTACTAGTTATGATTATTATGATTACGCTTGTCAACAACAACAATAATTTCTGCTCACACATTTGATTGTAAGTTTAAATCTACTGTAATCTACAGAGATTCTTTTCAGTAAAGTGCTTAAATTTTTTTTTGAACAGTTGTATACTTTTTCATCTTCCTAGTATAACTTTAAAAGAGTTTATTCCTCTTCTTCTCTTTAATGTGACAATTTTTTCCTTGGGAGCAAGAAAGAAAATGTTCCACAACTGCCAAAGAGAAAAAAATCACAGAATTTTGGAAAAGATATTGTTCCAAACATAACTAACTCTCTTTCAAATAAATGAATATTTATTTGAAGTGTTTAATCTAAAACTAATATGAAGTCAAAGCAATTAGAAGGGGAAAAATTAATAAGCAAGTAATGATTCACAAAGAAAGAATAGAGATGTCAGAGAAGCAAAAAATTAAAATGATAGCTAGATGTGAATGTGATTTTCTAAGACAAATGTAGTCACAGACAAGTTAATTCCCTTCAGGAATAAAGATCTATTTTTCTTGGCATTTGTGCACTTAGGAATGCACTTTCTTGGGTTGTTTCCTTTATTGCTTTATTCTTGTAATGGCATTTATTGCTCCCCAGTATCCAGGTTCATTTTCTTTCCTGTCAGCACCTAGATTTTCCTTTGGAGAGCACCGTGCTGACGTGATTCTGACTGGAAGGACAGCACAGTTGGTAGAAACACTGTAATACCTGATGAGGCTTTAAGTGTTGCCCGCTTACTTTGCTTCCCTGATTGGTCTGCTGGTAAAGAATCCACCTGCAATGCGGGAGACCTGGGTTCAATCCCTGGGTTGGGGAGATTCCCCCAGAGAGGGGAAAGGCTACCCACTCCAGTATTCTGGCCTGGTCGCAAAGAGCTGGACATGACTGAGTGATTTTCACTTCACTTGGGGGCTTCCCTGATAGCTCAGGTGGTAAAGAATCCACCTGCAATGCAGGAGACCCCAGTGCAATTCCTGGGTTGGGAAGATCCTCTGGAGAAGGGATAGGGTGCCCACTCCAGTATTCTTGGGCTTTCCTTGTGGCTCAGCTGGTTAAGAATCTGCCTGCAATGTGGGAGACCCAGATTCGATCTCTGGGTTGGGAAGATCCCCTGGAGAAGGGAAAGGTTACCCACTCCAGTATTCTGGCCTGGAGAATTCCATGGACTGTATTGTCCATGGGGTTGCAAAGAGTTGGACATGACTGAGTGACGTTCACTTTCACTTTTCACTTTCTTAGTTTGCTACTGTTGTACATGTTGGATTAGAATCCTTTTTCAGCTTAAATACTTCTAATTTTATGACTAACCATATTTTATGAAGGTAAAAATTATACATTAACATCCACATTATATTACTCAGAAGTAATTTGATTTTTGTAACAAAATCCATCGAAACTCTTAATGAAGTCCATTTTAAATGAAATACAGTTGCTCACTGATATAGTTTTGGAAGAAGACATAGCTCTCACCTTCTTCCCAGTGAAGAAGTGTGCTCCCAAACAAATGACAGTCCAAAGAGCATTGGGCATTCCCCGGGGGTTATGAGAGTTACTTGACTGAGGACCAAAGCCCTGGACCATTCAAGTGTGACCTAATTTGATGCAGGAGCTCTGTATCATTTCAGCAGGTCAAAGACTTTAATCTGGAACATCAAATAGGTTTCTATACACCCCAAAAAGTAAGTAAGATTGCCAAAGACGAGTCATTTTAGTTACTTCTAAATCCCTGAATCAGTGTATCCTTGAGAAAATTGTGAACAATAAGCTTTGCTTTTAAAGACTTTTTTAAATCATAAAGACCAATATCCCATGAAGTTAGAAAGCAATTGAGTTGATTTTCATCTGACAAGACTACCACAAGATTTTCAACAGTGCAAAACAGAACAAAATGCTGCTTCTTCTCCTGTGGTCCTAATTATGTTTCAAACCAATAGATGATAACTGTGATGAGTGGAAATCAGAGACTAGTGTATACACTTCAGGGGTGAAATAGGGACAATAATATGAATTATAGGATTGTTTTGAGGATTGATTGAGGTAGTATTTGTAAAGTATTAGAAGAGCATGTGACAGTAAGCTTTTTATAAATTATATAAATAAATCATATTTATTTCACTTTTGCATCCTTGTGGCTTTAATACTGTATTCTTGAATATTGAAAAGCAGAGACATTACTTTGCCAACAAAGGTCCATCTAGTCAAGGCTATGGTTTCTCCAGTGGTCATGTATGGATGTGAGAGTTGGACTATAAAGAAAGCTGAGCACCGAAAAATTGATGCTTTTGAACTGTGGTGTTGGAGAAGACTCTTGAGAGTCCCCTGGGCTGCAAGGAGATCCAACCAGTCCATCCTAAAGGAGATCAGTCCTGGGTGTTCATTGGAAGGGCTGATGCTGAAGCTGAAACTCCAATACTTTGGCCACCTGATATGAAAAACTGACTCATTGGAAAAGACCCTGATGCTGGGATGGATTGGGGGCAGGCGGAGAAGGGGATGACAGAGGATGAGATGGTTGGATGGCATCACCAACTCGATGGACATGAGTCTGAGTAAACTCTGGGAGTTGGTGATGGACAGGGAGGCCTGTTGTGCTGCGATTCATGGGGTCGCAAAGAGTCAGACACAACTGAGCGACTGAAATGAACTGAACTGAAGTGAGTGTTAAGGTCCATATGCTGAAGTCTTAATCCTTAGTACACCTAAGAATTTGACCACATTTAAAGACAAATTATTGGGGCTTCCAGTTCACAATGGTGGGGAAGAAGGACATGAGCTCATCTCCTCCTGCCAGAGGACCAAAATCACAACTAGCTGTTGAACAACCATCTGCAGGAGGATGCTGAAACCCAGCAGAAAAAGATACCCCACATCCAAAAACAAAGAAAAAGCCACAAAGAGACGGTAGGAGGGGCACAAGGATGATAAAATCAAATGTCATACCTGCCACATGGGCAACTCACAAACTGGAGAACAGTCAGAGCAAAGAAGTTCTCCCACTGTTGTTAAGGTTCTGGCCCCCAGGTCAGGCTTCCCAGCATGGGGATATGGCAAAGGAACTGGGAATCCTCAGGAAATGTGATCTTGAAGGCCAGTGGGATTTCATTACAGGACTTCCGCAAGCCTGGGGGGACCAGAGCGCCCACTCTTGGAGGGCATAAACAAAATCTAGCATGTACCAGGACCCCGGGGCAAGGAGCAGTGACCCCATAGGAAGCTGAACCAGAGCTGCCTGCTAGTGTTAGAGGGTCTCCTGTGGAGGTGAGGGTCAGCAGGGGCTCACCACGGGGGTGGGGGCACTGGCAGTGGCCCCTGGAAGATGCCCCTTGGTATAAGTCCTGCGCCTCTTGGATGTCACCATTAACTGTACCATAGAGCCTGTAGACCCCAGGGCTTGGTTGCCTCTGGTCAAACAACTAACAAGGAGGGAGCACAACCCCACACATCAGCAGATAACTGGATTAAAGTGTTACTGAGCGAGGCCTTGCCCACCAGAGCAAGACCTAGTTTTCCCCACCACCAGTACTTCCCATCATGAAGCTTGTATCAGCCTCTTAACTTTATCCACCAGAGGGCAGACAGAAGAAGCAAGAAGAGCCACAATCTCACAGTGGCTAGAACAAAAAACACATTATAGAGAGCTAATCAGGTGAAAAATGAGACAAATCCCAGATGAAGGGACACCAAATCTCAGAAAGATAAAATCTCAGAAATACAACTAAATTAAGTGGAGCTAGGCAAACTTCCAGAAAAAAATATTCAGAACAATGATAATGAAGATGATCCAAGATCTTGGAGACAGAATGGAGAAGATGCAAGAAATGTTTAACAAAGACCTAGAACTAAAGAATAGACAGAGATGAACAATATGCTAGAAGGAATCAATAGCAGAATAACTGAGGCAGAAGGATGGATAAGTGACCTGGAGGACAGAATAGTGGAAATCGCCACCTGCCACAGAACAGAATATAGAAAAAAAAGGGGGGGGAGGGCAATGAAGACAGTCTAAAAGACCTCTGGGACAATATTAAATGCACTAACATTTGCATTATAGGGGGTCCCAGAAAGAGAAGAGATAAAGGATCTGAGAAAATATTTGAAGAGATAATAGCTGAAAACTTCCCTGATATGGAGAAGGAAACAGTCAATCAAATCCAGGAAGTGCAGTGAGTCCCACGCAGGATAAATACAAGGAGGAATACACCAAGACAGACAGTAATCAAACTAACAAAAATTAAAGGCAAAGATAAAACATTAAAAGCAACAAGGGGAAAATGACAACATACAAGGGAACTCCCATAAGGTTATCAGCTGATTTCTGGACAGAAACAGTACACGCCAGAATAGAATGGTATGAGATATTTAAAGCGATGAAAGACAGGAACCCACAACCAAGAACACTCTCTCCAGGAAGGCTCTTGTTCAGATTTGATGGAGACATCAAAAGCTTTCCAGACAAGCAAAAGTGAAGAGAATTCAGCACCAGCAAACCAGCTTTACCAGAAATGCTAAAGGAATTTATTTAGACAGGAAACACAAGAGAAGGAAAAGACCTACACAAAATGAACCCCAAAACAATTAAGAAAATGGTAATAGGATCATACATATCAATAATTACCTTAAATGTAAATGGATTAAATGCACCAATCAAAAGACATAGACTGGCTGGGCAGATAAAAACATATGCATGTATGCACTTCCACTTACCACATCATCCTACTTAATACCTCAAATTGTATGTAATTATTCTATATTGTTAGTTTAGGCATGTTTCCATTATGGCTTGCAATTATAATTATCTAATATTTTGTCTGACTATTAATTACAAAAACTAATAAACATCTTTCACTATTGTGATTATCTATTATTCATACCATTGTATCTTGGTTAACAGAAAATAATAGAATTCTATAGCAACAAAACTACCATTTAGTAGAAAAATATCTCTTCACTTTTTAAAATTTAGAGGAATATCAGCATTATCTTGGAATTTTCTGAAGACTACAAATGCCCAGGTATTGCTTTTTTTCCCAAAGCTCCACATATGTTTCTTTAAAAAAAAAATCTTTTTTATTTTTTAGTTGAAGGATAATTATTTTACAGAATTTTTTTATTTTCTGTCACACCTCAACATGAATCAGCCATAGGTGTACATACGTCCCGTCGCTCCCGTCTCCCTCCCCATCCCAACCTCAGCGTGAATCAGCCATAGGTGTACATACGTCCCGTCGCTCCCGTCTCCCTCCCCACCCCAACCTCAACATGAATCAGACATAGGTGTACATACGTCCCGTCGCTCCCGTCTCCCTCCCCACCCCAATCTCAGCATGAATCAGCCATAGGTGTACATACGTCCCGTCGCTCCCGTCTCCCTCCCCATCCCAACCTCAGCATGAATCAGCCATAGGTGTACATACGTCCCGTCGCTCCCGTCTCCCTCCCCATCCCAACCTCAGCATGAATCAGCCATAGGTGTACATACGTCCCGTCGCTCCCGTCTCCCTCCCCACCCCAACCTCAGCATGAATCAGCCATAGGTGTACACACGTCCCGTCCCTCCCGTCTCCCTCCCCATCCCAACCTCAGCATGAATCAGCCATAGGTGTACACACGTCCCGTCGCTCCCGTCTCCCTCCCCATCCCAACCTCAGCATGAATCAGCCATAGGTGTACACACGTCCCGTCCCTCCCGTCTCCCTCCCCATCCCAACCTCAACATGAATCAGACATAGGTGTACACACGTCCCGTCCCTCCCGTCTCCCTCCCCATCCCAACCTCAGCATGAATCAGCCATAGGTGTACACACGTCCCGTCCCTCCCGTCTCCCTCCCCATCCCAACCTCAGCATGAATCAGCCATAGGTGTACACACGTCCCGTCGCTCCCGTCTCCCTCCCCATCCCAACCTCAGCATGAATCAGCCATAGGTGTACGTACGTCCCGTCCCTCCCGTCTCCCTCCCCACCCCAACCTCAACATGAATCAGACATAGGTGTACACACGTCCAGTCCCTCCCGTCTCCCTCCCCATCCCAACCTCAACATGAATCAGCCATAGGTGTACGTACGTCCCATCCCTCCCGTCTCCCTCCCCACCCCAACCTCAACATGAATCAGACATAGGTGTACACACGTCCAGTCCCTCCCGTCTCCCTCCCCATCCCAACCTCAGCATGAATCAGCCATAGGTGTACACACGTCCCGTCCCTCCCGTCTCCCTCCCCATCCCAACCTCAACATGAATCAGCCATAGGTGTACATACGTCCCGTCGCTCCCGTCTCCCTCCCCATCCCAACCTCAACATGAATCAGCCATAGGTGTACATACGTCCCGTCGCTCCCGTCTCCCTCCCCCCCACCCTCCAGGCTGATGCAGAGCCCCTCTTTGAGTTCCCTGAGCCACATGGCAATTCCCCCTGGCTGTCTCTTTTACACATGGTGACCTAAGTGTCCATGTTACTCTCTCACACAGCTCACCCTCTCCTCCGCTCTCCCCAGGTCCATAAGTCTGTTCTCCACCCACATATGTTTCTAATGAGCAGCCATGTTTAAAAACTAGTTACGATGATCTCTTACTTTTACCTATTTTGATTTTTCCTATTTCATATTCAGTGCTTCTATTAAATTTGTTTTATGTTTTCCATCTTTCTTGTTTATGTTCTCTTGAGTCTTTATCAAGTGCAGTAGAGAAGGTTTTGTATACATACACATGTATATAAACACTATGTATAATATATGTATTTTAGAAAACTTATGAATTTTGCCTAGCTAAAACACTTACGACATTTTGATTCTACTTGTTTCATTTAGTTTGGATAGAATGCTAGATATCTAATTTATATTCACTCAAAACTTTGTTATAGTTCCATATATTTTGGCATCTAGTATTACTGCTAGACATCTAGAAAGTTTATCTTAAATGATTTTCAAAAATTTTTGAATGAGGCTTAAACTTCTAATCCAATTCTGAGAATATAAAGAAATACCATTTGCAAAAAAAAAAAAAAGGCTAGAAATTAATGTGATAGATTAACTAAAGTACAGATTTTATTCAAATTTCAAAAAATTTTATGCTAGTGTCCATTACTTGTTTTCATACGTTATCCAAGAGTCCACAATGCATTTAATTGCATTGAGCAGCTTCAGCTGTATGCAACAAATTCTGGTAAACTCTCTTTACATTTTCATTCTGTTACAAATATTTTCTATTTCCTTGTGGCATCTTTGACACAGCTATCATTTAAAAGTGGACATAATTTCCAAATACATGGGATTTTAAAAGCATTTTTGATAGTAATTTTTTATTTTGATATTAATTTCTCATTTAAATGGTTTCTTCTCTGCAATCATACTTTGATTTTTTAGTCTTCTAACTTTATTGAGATTTCAATGGCTTAAAGATTTCTCTTGGTAAAAGTCACACTGCACTTGAAAATATGTGGGTTATTTTAAAATATCTTTTGATATTGAGCTCTAACATAATTCCAAGCAATATGAGAACAGATTTTCTGTACGATTTCAATAACATTAGACCATCAAATATTTGTACCTGGTCTTACATCCCTGGATATGTTCCAGTGTCTCCTAGTTTATAGTCTATGGGAACTTGAATAGAATTTGTATCCTACTGTTGTGTGAAAACTGTATACATCTTAATTATGTTTAATTCATTCATAGTCTTTTTGGGTGTACTATATCCTACTTTTCTGTATTTTCATTATATTAATTTTTGAGAGTTTGATATTAAAACTCCAACCAAAAATCTTAATTTATCTGTTTAAAAAATAATTGTAATATATAGTGGAACTATATGTAACTTTGTTCTGTATTTTCCAAGTCTCCTGATAATTTATTTTCATTAAAAAATAATAAAGTCTTTAAAGAAGTAATTAAGTTAAAAATGGTCCTTAGAGTGGGCCCAAATCTAGCACAACTGATACCCCTATCAGAAGAGATGAAGAACGGACAGGTATTGAGAAAAGACCATGTGAAGACACAGGCAGAGGACGGTCATTCACAAGCAGAGGAGGAAGCCTCAGAAGAAACGAACACTGTGACGTGTTGATTTTGAACTTGTAGCCTCCAGAATTGTGAGAAAATAAATTTCTTTGTTTATGCCACCCGGTCTACAGTGCTTTGTTATTACAGCCCTAGCAAACAAACAGACCCTTTAAATGCCTTTAAAAGCATAAACAAAACAGCTGTGGTTTAGTGTACTATGAGAGACTGTAGCTTTCCTACTAAACATTCCTTCTATGGGAAAATAAGCCTTGACTTATGGAAGCTTTTAATTCTGTGTGCTCTTCAGAAATCCTTGCCTCAAGTAAAATGCCACTGTTCCAAATTCTGGCCGTGTTTCTTTTCTCAGTATTAAGTCAACATGTCATACCTTTTTACTCATTTTTACTCATTTATCCTCACTCAGCAGAGCTTTTTTGGCATGGTTAAGGGTGTAGACGCTGAAGCCAGTAACTAAATGTATGACTTAGGCAGTTACTTAAAAAGCTAGCGCCACATTTTTTTTCTCAGACATGTGTACTGCAGAAAGAATCATGATTGTACCTGCATTAGCATGCTCTGTGAGGATTAAATGAGGTGACACATACAAAGTGTGTGGAGTAGTATTGGAAATGCAGTATGTGCAGTTACGCTGGCAATGATCACGCTGCTTGATTAGGCTCCAGTCATCTCTTTCAGGAAACCTTTATACCCTTCAAGGTCCAGAAAAAAAAAAAAAAAAATGAAACCTTAACTCTGAAACTTTAGTGATTCCACTTCCTCTTTATTCCCAGGTTGAATGCTAAATCATCTTGTGTTATCAAAGGTATGATAGAGGTTTGAACTTTGGTTTTTAATAATCTGGATTCAAACACAAATTTTTTTCCATTTACCTATTATACAATTTCAGACAATTGTCTAATTTGTCTGAGTTTCCACATCTAGCACATTACATGACACAGTGATGTTCAGTATTTTTCTAATAAATATGTATTTAATCTGTGCATCTAGGAGTATAATGTCAGCTACCTAACATACTGCAGTATTCCCAAAGCGTGGTACTAGTGAAGGTTCCAAGATAATTTTAGGTGAGACACAGACATGGTACTAAGGACACGGAACCATACAGAAGAAATTCTTCTTTCAATTTTATTTCAACACTGCTGATTATGTCAAGAAGAAAACTCTCACCTTGGTGCTATGTTTTAAAATTCCTTAATGCTTGTTAATTTCCAGTTTTAATCAAGAAAGATTCTGAGCCTTTGTCAGGTAACATCTACTGAAACGTAATCACATTTTTAACTAATTATACTTATTTTCATTTTTAAATTTGTGACAGGTAACAGCGCTTTTTCCACTTACAGAAAAGAATACAATTTTTTTTCTTCTTTTAAAAGAAACTCATAAGTGTAAGAGGCAAATTGATTGAAAGAAAAATATTATGTATATAATAGAGGTGTGAGGATATGGTGAAAATCACTAAAGATAATAAGCAACTTACTGAAGTTTTGGGCAACTAATTTATATGGACTATATTAGGAATAATTGGGCGCAATACATTTCCAGGTGGTTAAATTCTCTAACAAAGAAGAGAGTAGAAAATTGTGATGTACAGTTACTGTTTTAATATACAGCAGTCACCTGAATGAACTAGAAACAATACAATGGTGAACGCAACAGTTGCCGCTTTTTCTCTTGAATATTGCAAAAAAGAGCATGGCGGGGGGGGGGGGGGTGGGGACGCTAGATGTGGTCTTATTATCTCTTATCTTCATCCTTAGCCAGAACTTTCTCCCCGGCCAGGTAAACATTGTTTAACTGGTAACCCAAAGGTCACCAAAACTCCAGGACTTTCAGGATGCAACTTTTTTCCACCTTCACTTCCGGCCCAAATTTTCCTAGGATACATGGTTATTGTTTAGTTGCTAAGTCACGTCTGACTCTTTTGCGAACCCATGGACTGTAGCCCACCAGGCTCCTCCGTCCCACGGATTTCCCAGGTAAGAATAATGGAGTGGGTTACTATTTCCTTCTCTGGGGAAGCTTCCAACACAGGGATGGAACACGCCTCCCATTCATTAACAGGCAGATTCTTCTCCAATGAGCCAGCAGGGAAGCCCTAGGATGTATTATTGCTATCAACTTTACTGCCCGTTTCCATTCAAATGCACTTCAGCATTAGCGATGTTGCAGGCAACATGGAGAATGCAGCGGTAATTTTAAAAATTACTCTAGAATTTTGCCATTTGGCAGTCGGTTAAACACCAACCTCCTGGTAAGAGGACAAGTCGCGCCCCGCTAAACCTTCGCTCACGCGGTTTTCCGCCATCTTCGCGCTGACGTATGCAGACGTCACGACGTACTGCCGTAATGCGTCGTGCAAACGTCGGCGAGCGGCGCTGTTCTCGGTCGTCTGGCCGCAGCAGCTAGATGTGGGGTGTTTCTTCCTCACGTTTTTTCCGCCGCTGGCCGAAGTGTGTTTGAATCCTGTCTGCCAGCTCTTAGCGGGGGCCAGTTTTGAAGAAAACGGAGCCCGGGGTGATGGCGCCGTTGCGTCCCGGGGCCTTCTTCTGACGCCTCGGTTGCGCAGGGGGATGTGGACGCTTGCAGGTCAGGGCTGGTGGCGCGGGCGCGCGCTCGCGGCCTGGGTCGCCGAGGCGGCGCGTTTGGGGCTGCTCGGGCCGCACCTCGCGTCCAGGGCGCCGGACCGGTGGTACAGCTCTGCAGACCGCAAGGTGACCGCCTTGAGTCTCTTGTCATTCACTGTTACACCGAGGGAGGGTGCTTCTGGTGAATTTGCCCGGGCTTCTTAGCACTGACTACTTGTGAACGCAGGACGCACTGCTGTGAGGGAGGCAGGGCTCGGAGCGCGGGGCTGCGCTTCGGCCGCGGACTCCAGGGCTCACCAGCGTGACCTTGGACAAGTCGTGTCCTCACTTTCCTCACTGGTAATATCAGGATCTTTGTTTATGCGAAGGATTGTTCTCAGCGTGTATTTAGTTTTAAAAGCGTATTGAGAAAGCTGCTAGTTCCATTTCCTTGCGACTTTTTAGCCACGTGACCTAGGCAAGTTACCTGACCTTTCTCTGTTTCTTCATTTGTTGAATGAGATGCTTATAAAAAAAAACATTGAGTGGCTGTGAGACTTGCGCGAAGTGAGGCATAGAGCTTTTAGTTTAATACCTAGAATCTAAGAAGTGCCGGGTATGCCTTAGCTTCTTTGATTATTTCGTCTTACCTCAGCTACAGCAGACGCGTGCTCCTGTCCCTGTGGTTGGGGGAGCTGAGGCTTTTTGCTCCTCAGTCGCGACCGACTCTGCGGTCCCATGGACTGTAGCCCGCCAGCTTTTCTGTCCACAGAATTTTCCTGGCAAGAATCCTGGACTGGGTTGCCATTTCCTACTCCATGGGATCTTGCTGAACAAGGCAGGGAAACCGCGTTTCTTGTGTCTCACACTGGCAGGCGGCTTCTTTACCACTGGCGCCACCTGGGAAGCTTCAGCGACCCTAAAACTATACTTTGTTGTAACTGTGAAGAGAAACAGTTCAGGCAGTAAAATAAAGTACTTGAATGAAAGTTATGAGTAACTGGAGAAAGAAAAAGACTATAATTATTCAGTTTTACTCTTTTCTAAAATGCCTGTGGAATGGATTTATGTTTCAATTGTAAGACTAAAAATGGTGCAGTACCTTTTGAATGATGGGTGGAAAAATCACAGGGCAGACAATTCAGGTTTAGATTTTTGCAGAATATCTTTCAGGTATAGTTGCACTTGTATTGAAGCGCTTACTGTAAAAAAAAAAAAGGAAACAACCTCATGAAAATTTTGTATTTCGTTGTAATTTCACTTTTTTGGGCTCATTATGAGATATAAATTTTGATTGGAAAAATGAAACTTTCAGGGTACAAAAAAATGACATATTCTATGTGCAACTGAAAATCATAAATTAACTTTTTAAAGTATTTTAAAAATTTAAGTGAAAAATGAGCCTTTTTTTCTTGATAATATAATTTTTTTCCCACTCTCTCTCCAGAGAAGTTGTTAAGTAACAAAGTCACCTAAATTAAACTTTTGAAGGCTCTATTAGGAGCACAAATTTTTAAGTAGACCTGACTCTGTTAATTAAATATGTGATGGGGGCAAAAAAGTCTTTTCTTTTCTTTCAGCTTCTCTGTAGCTTTTTTTATTTCAAGAAATTTTGTTACACCAGGTGCTCTAAGGCTGTAGAGAAGTTGTAAGTATCTTGTGTTCTCCATTTGTGAAAATACATTCAGCTCCTCAGTGGCCTTTGAAATGGTGGAAATATTATAAGGGACTTTTATTTAGCCATATGGTCTGTATATGGTCATATAATCTTTGACATTGAAACTAATGTATTTGATGGGCCTTGTTGTAATCCATTGCTTGTAATATGACTTTAACCATACATCTCTTTACTGTCAGAGAAATAATATAAACAGTATGAATGCTGTAAATAAAGTTGTTTTAAGAAGACTAAAAGTATTCTTTAGTGTACTTGCTTCATGTTGTAGACAATTTATACTCATAAATATAATATTTCCCTCTCCTTTTCTAGGAAAAAATTGATATGTCTTGTTTTCCTGTTGAAAACACTAGAAATTTCAGTATCGTTGCACATGTGGATCATGGCAAAAGTACTTTAGCAGACAGGCTCCTGGAACTAACAGGTATTTTCGTTTTATAGTCTACACCTAATTAATTGCAGTGAGTAATTGATAATTACTTTTACTAGCATACTTTTACTATGCTTTTAAAATTTTTGGTTTTAAGTTTATATGCAGTATTGTCTATTTTTAAAAGCTTATAGAAATATCAATACACATTTCTATTTTTAGGGGCAATTGATAAAACAAAAAATAATAAACAAGTTCTTGATAAATTGCAAGTGGAACGAGAAAGAGGAATCACTGTTAAAGCACAGACGGCATCTCTCTTCTGTAACTATGAAGGAAAGCGGTATCTCTTAAATCTTATCGATACGCCGGTGAGTTTTAATAGCAGTTTTGTCTCTGTTGTTAAAGTCAGCTTTGTATTAATAGTGCACGCAAATCCTTTTTTTCAGTTTTTAAACTGAACATTAAACACTTCACTTTGCTTTTTTTCCCTCAGTGTTCTTAGATTAGTGAAATTATTTCACAAGATCAGGCTAAAAAGAAGCTTTAATAACTTTTTATTCAGTGGAGTCAGTAGATTTGCCAAAATGCCTCTCCCTAAGAAACATTTAAACTATTAACATTAGAGGTTTTAATATTTTTTGTTTCTCAGGGTCATGTTGATTTTAGTTATGAAGTATCCAGGTCACTCTCTGCTTGCCAAGGTGTTTTACTTGTGGTTGATGCAAATGAGGTAGGTACATTTAATTTTATATGATGTGATATGCTATTTCATTGTTCCAAGATTTTTCTTAAGATGTTTGGAAATAGAATTTTTGTGTTTGAAGAAAGTAAGAATCATTTTATTATTTAACCAAAATTATGTTTTGGTCCTGTTAATTTTAAGTTTTATTATGCTAAAATGGCCTGTGAAATTGCCTAATTCATCCTTTAAAATTTTTAAGCTGATCAGAGGAATCGTTCAAGAGATTTTTGAAGTATGTCGTATATACATCCTACCAAAAAAAAAAAGAAACCCCAGTTTTAAGCACTTCTTAATCTGTGGTTTCAGTTTTTAGCAGAACTAGAAAATCTATCTTTGAGGTCATTTTGCGTGTTTTTAAGGTAATAATTTGAGAAGTGTTACATTTAAAGAAAGAACGTCAATAACATTTCCAAGTTCTCTGTTGTGAACATAACCATAAAAAACATACTGAGATGAAAGTATAAGAGCCATGACATACTATTTATAGTAAGCTTTTGACATACTTCAGTTTTCATGGACTTTTCATTCAAAACCCCAAGATTTTGTTGTTGTGTTAAGTCCTCCCTCATCCTGTCAAGGACAGTCTCTACCTTAACGTAGTATACTCGGCTTATAAAAGGCGTCTCAGTCCTTTAGGAGGCTTCGAGGCCTCCTAAGGACCCAAGTATTGCTGCTTTGTTTCCAAAGCTTGACACAGCACCCTCTACAAGAGGGTTCTAGAACCGAAAGGAATTATCACAGGGAGTGATCCGGGTGCTCGGAAGTGTAGACACCACAGTTTGCCTTGTGCCTTTGCTTTTGATGAAGAAGCGTGGAATGGTCTTGAATTTCAGCTTTGTGGTAGATAATAGGATGATTATCTTAGTGTCCTGTGTGTTCTTGTCTGCTTTTCTTCATAGGGTATTCAAGCCCAAACAGTAGCGAACTTCTTTCTTGCCTTTGAAGCACAGCTATCAATAATTCCAGTTATAAACAAGGTAATTTGTTAGCACAGCAGTGCCATTTATTATTTTACTTTCTAAAGGTAAATTTAGTGTTTGAATATCACTTGTACTATTTTTTATATGAGGAATCTTCAGGTATTTATAATGGAATTGACTATTGAACATCATGGAGGTTAAGGAGGCAAAACCCCTGTGCACTCAAAAATCTGCATGTAACTTTTGGCTTCACACAGACTTAACTACTAGTATCCTCTTATTGACTAAAATCTTAGCAATAACTTAAACAGTCTGTTAACACATACTTTGTATATTATATGTATTGTGTATCATGTTCTTACAATAACAGAAAATGCTAATCAAATCATAAAGAGGAGAAAATGCATTTACAGTGCTCTGTTTATCAATACCCTGAGTTTACATCATCTTTTATAAAGTGAATCATCTCTCAGTACTTACATCAGTGTTGTCTTATGTAATAACAAAACACCATAGATGTTATATGTATTACTGACACTAAATGTCGACAATTAAAAGATAATGTGAAAAGGAACTTCACATTTATTTACAGGTAAATGATTGATGCATTGATAACGATGAAGTAGAAGTATTATGCTATGACATCATGTGATTGCTTCATGGTAACCTAGAATATACACTAAGGAAAGATTCATTAAAGTTTGTATAGTAAACAATATTATAGTCACATTCTCAACTGGAACAACATTGTTGCAGTGAAAAAATGTTTATCTGCAATTATAGGCTGATATGCAGTTTCTCTAATTATGAGAGTCATACTGTGTGGTAATGTAATTCTTTGAAAGCACAGTTATAAAACAGAAAGCCAACACATTATTAATTTTATGTTAAATATCATTTATGCCTTTGTTAGGGATAAGCTATCCACTTCAGTACAAGTCTTGCACCTGATATTCTGCAAGTGTAGTTTTACATGTTTATTGAAAAAAATCTGCATATAAGTGGGCCCATGCAGTTGAAACTCTTTGTTTTCAAGGTCAGTTGTATATTGAGATTTCTTTGGATTGCATGTGATAAAATTTCAACTTAATCTCCTCTACCCTGGCATGTAGTGGAGAAGTTAGTCTCCCTGAATTACATGGAGCGATGGGGGGCTGTTTCTGTAGGAAAGGGCAGGGCAGGCCAAAGAGTCTGTTAAACTAAACTCTAAAGGAAAAGAAAAGGGCCTTATGAAGTAGGATTAAACAGTGTAACACAGGGCGCTTAACAGTGAAGTGCTAAACAGAACAGTGTTGATAAAGCTTAGCTTTTATATTTTGATTCATAAATTAATTAAAAATCTGCATTGCATTGTTTTATTTTTTGATATTGAAGATAGGTTTAAAGGAAGCAAAGAAAGACGGTTTGTTCTTATAAGTTATATATAACACATAAAATCAGTGTACATCATGTTGTCATTGATCTCTTCTGCTCTGAATAGCTAATGACCTCAATAGCTTGCTTGCTCTGCTGTCTGCCTTCTAATTTCAGTGGCCATGAGCGTTAAAATTTTATTACCTTTTTGTCATTATTTTTCTTTCAGTACTTTTGAAAATAAAATTATTAAGGGGTCAGTTCAAAAGTATGTGTCTATCTCAATATATTAATATGTAGACATTTTAATTTCATTATATTAAGACGTGGTGAATTTTCTTTTTAAGATAGATCTGAAGAATGCTGATCCTGAAAGGGTTGAAAAACAAATTGAAAAGGTGTTTGATATTCCAGGTGACGAATGTATTAAGGTAAATTTTTTTTTTAGAAGACTTGATTTTACTTTCCAAATTCTCAGGTAATTGGCCTAAGTAAAATTTCATAGTATTTAATAGCACATCACTATAACATTGTGTAATTATTATAGTTTTACAAAGTTCTTTTTACTGATATTTCATTTGATCTTTGCCAAATATCCTTACTACATGGTTAGGATAGATAGAAATTTCTCTTATGATACAGTTGAAAGGACGAAAACTGAAAGATTTTATCACTTTAAGATTATAGATCTAGTTTGCTAATGTGCCAGGACTAAAACGTAGTTCTTTTGCAACTCTTTGTAATATTATTTCTTATATGCCATTTTGCCTCTGTGGAAATATTCTCCTTGAAGAGTAGGGTCAGACTAATCTCAAGGCATTGTAGATATCATTCTTAGAACTATATTTAATGTAAATCAAAGTTGATAATATTTTAAATTAAGATTTTTAAATTTACCTTTTAAATGATAGTTGAGTGTTAAATCAGTTCAGTTCAGTCGCTCAGTCGTGTCTGACTCTTTGCGACCCCATGGACCCCAGCACACCAGCCTTCCCTGTCCATCACCAACTCCCAGAGCTTGCTCCAACTCAACGTCCATCAAGTTGGTGATGTTGTCCAGCCATCTCATCTACTGTCGTCCCCTTCTCCTCCTGCCTTCAATCCTTCCCAGCATCAGGGTCTTTTCCAGTGAGTCAGTTCTTCGCATGAGGTGGCGAAAGTATTAAGAGTTTCAGCTTCAATATCAGTCCTTCCAGTGAATACCCAGGATTGATCTCCTTTAGGATGATGGACTGGTTGGATCTCCTTGCAGTCCAGGGGACTCTTTAGAGTCTTCTCCAACACAGCAGTTCAAAAGCATCAATTCTTCGGGGCTCAGCTTTATAGTCCAACTCTCACACCCACATGACTACTGGGAAAACCATAGCCTTGACTAGATGGACCTTTGTTGGCAAAGTAATTAATGTCTGCTTTTTAATATGCTGTCTAGGTTGGCCATAACTTTTCTTCCAAGGAGCAAGTGTCTTTTAATTTCATGGCTGCAGTCACCATCTGCAATGATTTTGGAGCCCCCCAAAATAAAGTCTTCCACTGTTTCCAGTGTTTCCCCATCTATTTGCCATGAAGTGATGGGACCAGATACCATGATCTTAGTTTCCTGAATGTTGAGTGTTAAGCCAACTTTTTCACTCTCCTTTTTCACTTTCATCAAGAGGCTCTTTAGTTCTTCACTTTCTGCCGTAAGGGTGGTGTCATTTGCATATCCGAGGTTATTGATATTTCTCCCAGCAATCTTGATTCCAGCTTGTGCTTCCTCCAGCCCAGCGTTTCTCATGATGTACTCTGCATATAAGTTAAATAAGCATGGTGACAGTATACAGCCTTGACATACTCCTTTTCCTATTTGGAACCAGTCTGTTGTCCCATGTCCAGCTCTAACTGTTGCTTCCTGACCTGCATACAGATTTCTCAAGATGCAGGTCAGGTGGTCTGGCATTCCCATCTCTTTCAGAATTTTACACAGTTTGTTGTGATCTACATAGTCAAAGGCTTTGGTGTAGTCAATAAAGCAAAAGTAGATGTTGTACTGGAACTCTCTTGCTTTTTCAATAATCCAGTGGATGTTGACAATTTGATTTCTTGTTCCTCTGCCTTTTCTAAATCCAGCTTGAACATCTGGAAATTCGTGATTCACGTACTGTTGAAGCCTGGCTTGGAAAATTTTGAGCATTATTTTGCTAGGGTGTGGGATGAGTGCAATTGTGCGGTAGTATGACCATTCTTTGGCATTGCCTTTCTTAGGGACTGGAATGAAAACTGACCTTTTCCAGTCCTGTGGCCACTGCTGAGTTTTCCAAATTTGCTGGCATATTGAGTGCAGCACTTTCACAGCATCATCTTTTAAGATTTGAAATAGCTCAACTGGAAATCCATCACATCCTCTAACTTTGTTCGTAGTGATGCTTTATAAGGCCCACTTGACTTTACACTCCAGGATGTCTGGCTCTTGGTGAGTGATCACACCATCGTGATTATCTGGGTCTTTAAGATCTTTTTTGCATAGTTCTTCTGTGTATTCTTGCCACCTCTTCTTAATATCTTCTGCTTCTGTTAGGTCCATACCATTTCTGTCCTTTATGGAGCCCATCTTTGTATGAAATGTTCCCTTAGTATCTAATTTTCTTGAAGAGATCTGGTCTTCCCCATTCTATTGTTTTCCTCTGTTTCTTTGCACTAATCATTGAGGAAGGCTTTTTAATATATGTAAGGAAGTGAAATAAAGAACCATGATGAGTTCGGGTTTGAGCAGCTGGTTGAATACTGGTGATCTGTTTATGCAGAGAGGGCCTGAGGAGGAACAGGGGCAGTGGGAAAATAAAAAGCTCCGTTTTGGAAACAGTATGTTTGAAATGTCTAATAGACATCCAGGTAGGATATTACATAATCTACACAATCGTGGCATTTGTGAAAAGTACTGAGTCTGAAACATTTAAGTCAGAGATATTTATGATATAGTGTGTATGTGGCACTGATGCCATTGGAATGGATGCTATTTCCTAGGGAAAAAGTGTAAGTAGAAAAGAGATCCTAGAAGCCATTCTACATTCCCAATTTGTAGAGTGTCATGAATAACAATTTGAGAAGGGTTAGAGTAGGATTCAGAGGACAAGGGTGTGAGGATTGAGTTTTCAGAGAGGTGGGCAAACAGATTGCAGCAGGAGAGAAGGCAAAGAAGTTGTGGGTATAGTGCAGATGGATTTCTGTATTTGAATAAAGGAGTTTTTGATGTCTTCTGTTTCCTTGAATGAAGTAAGAGGCAAAGTTATCAAATGAGAGTGAATTGGCCACAGGGAAAGTGTGTAGATTGAAAAGGAAGGTGGTGTGAATTATTAATTAGTGTTAATGTGAATTTAGTAGATGTGTCCAGCAAATCTTTACTGTACATTGAGATCTGTGTCATGAACTTACAGAACCAACCAGAGCAGTTACTTGACTGTTCTCCAGTAATGCTGAGCTGCTCTGATGATAAACGTAGGAAAGGCACATAGTTGGATGCAGTCTCAGTTAAGGTTTTATTAATACCAAGTGCTTATGATAGACAATAGAAAGTAGTTGAATAGAATGATTACAAATAGTAGGCCCTTGGAGTCTCAGCTGGGAAAAGAGGCAGGGAGCTAAATAGATAATGAAAAAAAAGTCCATTCAGTAAATTTGAAATTGTGATCTTAAAGGATTGTTGCAAAGAAGAGTCTAAAGCCTCGTTCTTCTTAGGAAGTAGTTCTGCCTCTCAGGAGGCCTTTGGCAGTGTCTGAAGACCTTCTTTGTTGTCACGCTGGGGAATAGGCGCTCCTGGCATCTTGGGAGCATATGAGAACCCATGGATGCTGTTAACGCGTCTTGCAGTGCGCGCATAGGACGGCCCCCCACACAGAGTTCTCCAGGTCAAAGCGTCCTTAGCACTGAGGTGAGGAGCTCTGGTCTAGAGGGGCTCTGAAGGGCGAGAGGAGGAGTTCAGGGAACTGAGTTTGAATCAAGGTTTCAGAGAGAGTTCAGTTACCGGTGATGGCAAAGGTGAGTCAGATGAGCGTGTTTTGAGTGTTCTGGCTGCCTTCTCAGTGTAAGAACAGTGGTGGTACTATACCTTTCAGTTAGCCTCAGCTGTGTGCCATCCACATATATTGTTTATTCACACAGAGCCTTGAGGTTTATGTAGAATATGAATAATCACTTTACTTGTCGATGAAGAACTTGAAGCTTGAAGAAAACATGTATTGGCTAACGTTGTGTATTACACGTAGAGTCATGGTTATAACCCAGATATTTTGAACTCTTAGTCCAGTGCTCTTTCAGGACCATAATCAGAACGCTTTTGTAATTTAATACCAGCGAATCACCTAACCGTAATGGAAGGGCGGTTGTCAATAGATAATATGGTGTGTGCTTCCTTTTGCCAAGCATTTCAAGCAAATTGATGACTTTTAGAGTTGTTTCTTTTTTCTAATCATACAGCTCAGTCACAGGATAGAAAAGTCTTAACTTTTTAAGTGTTTGTTTCACATACATTTTTTCAGATTTCTGCTAAACTTGGAACGAATGTTGAAAGTGTTCTTGATGCGGTCATCAAAAGGATACCCTCGTAAGTATTCTGCTGCTCTTTGTATACTGTTTATCTTTAATAGTAAAAGTCCATCAGTTTGATCTGTTACTTTAACTTAGTTGTTATGACAGATATATTCTTTGTGGTCAGTGAGAATACATTTTTAATTTATATTTAGTAACACATAGAAGGCAAATACAGATAGAAAAAAAAAAGATGATAGGGATCTCTTAATTATTGTAACAGACTTGAATACATTGGTAATTACTGTTTTAATCCTGAACAAATATATTTCATCCATTTCATAAATAGTTTAAAAATGGCTATTTAAAATGTATTTGGGGTTTTCCTGGTGTCTCAGATGGTAAAGAATCTGCCTTCAATGCAGGAGACCCGGTTTCCATCCCTGGGTCAGGAAGATCCCCTGGAGAAGGAAATGACTACCCACTCCAGTATTCTTGCCTGGAGAATTCAATGGATAGAGGAGCCTGATGGGCTTTAGTCCATGGGGTTGCAAAGAGTTGGACATAACTGAGCAACTAACAAAATGTATTTAAAACTCAAGGGTGAATTAAAATGAATATAAATATAGGCATTATACCTTTCAGAAAGGTCCTTTTATTTGGGCTGTCAGTTAATCTTTCTCAAGTACTAGAGTAAATTAAGCATAATATTTGAGTTAGGCATTTTGTTAAGATTTTAATTTATTATTTAATTTTAAATTATTAGTATTTGTTCTTTACTTATTTTTAATAGTCCTAAAGCGCATTGCAGAAATCCCCTGAGAGCTTTGGTATTTGACTCCACCTTTGACCAGTATAGGGGTGTGATTGCCAATGTAGCATTATTTGATGGAGTGGTTTCGAAAGGAGATAAAATTGTATCTGCACACACTCAAAAGACATATGAAGTTAATGAAGTAGGAGTCCTGAATCCTAATGAGCAGCCAACTCATAAACTGTAAGTAATCTGCATGAGTAATTAAAAGACACTCGGTATGTGTTTCTGTTGCTGTTTTTCTTAATTTGGTGTGCTTAGTAAGATCCTAATTTGGTAATTTAGGGAAAAAACAAAAAACTTGATTGTTCAATGCAACTACATAGTGAGTGCTCTTTCATAATCTCATGGGTGAGGGACAGTAGGAATTTGATGTGTTTTTAATTCTTTTTGGCCATAACTGATTTTTTTCTAGTTGCGACTGGGTCCAGCATTGATGTAGTTGATTAGACAGTGAAAGAGATAGTTCTCTCATGCATATCCATACTTGGTATCAGTTTTTAATATTTAATTTTTTTGTAGTTAGATCTTCAGCATAGAATAGTGAAGAAAATTCAATAATTATTTTGTTTAGTGCAGAATTCATGGTAAAACTTTGATTAACTAGAATTTATGATGTGAGATTAGCATAGTAGTGTACATTATAAAACTGAGTTCTGAGTTCACTTATAAAATATTTATTGAGTGCCTATTCCATCGGTACTCTAGATATTAATAACATTGATTACCTTGGGCACATAGTATTCTAAGGTCTTTATTTCCTCCTTTGTCAGATTTAAGATTGAACCGGGTCTCACTTGATAGCTTAATGTTATATGTCTAAAACTACCACTATTTTGTCTTTTTTTATGTAATTTAAAGTCATAAGGTTTATTGTAATTTTGCTCAACTATTTCTAAAGTTTGTCTATATTCTTATTTGCTTAAGTATAGTTGATCATTACAGTATCACATTAATTTCAGGTATACAGCATTGTGATTCAGTATTTTTATAGATTATACATCATCAAAAGTTATTACAGATAATAGCTGTAATTTCCTGTGCTATACAAAGTCTGTCTATATTCTGTCGCATATATTGATCATTATTGCATCTTCAGTATGATTTTGTATCTCATCCTAAATGGAAATTATCATATAGGAAATTTGCTTAAAAAATAATAAAGCTAAAACTCTGAAATCTTTGGATTTGCTCTTTTCCTGCAAGAGGCACATCAAATAGGTATGAGATTTGTACAAAGTTCACATTTTTATTTGCTAGGTTAAAAACATTGTTTTTTCTTTTTCTTCCTTTTTTAAAGGACATTTGTAATATAATTCACTACTAAATATTACAGGGGGTGTTTTATGTTTCTGTGTCTACCAGTTTCACTATTGTTTTATATTCAGAGATGGGCAGAGTCATGAAGAAGGCCCCTAGGCTTGTGTTGCAGAGGTGCTTGGTCATGGATTGTAAGACTTGGGATGTTCTTTTGCGGACAGCTCTTAGAGCTGAGAATTAGAGAATTAACTAGAATGCAGCACCTAGTTTCAGCTTGGTGAGGTTTTGTTTGGAAAGTGCAATCATTTCTTGGAGAAGGAGAGCTAATTGTGAGTATGCACATGAAACATTGAAACATTAAAACAGTAAATATTTCCATGTAATAATTTTATTTAGATATGCAGGACAGGTGGGCTATCTGATTGCTGGGATGAAAGATGTCACTGAAGCACAAATAGGAGATACATTATATTTACATAAACAACCAGTGGAACCCTTGCCTGGGTTTAAATCAGCGAAGCCAATGGTATTTGCAGGTGAGGCGCTCACATATTCAAAGGATAAGGGCCAGTTTATTCCAAGCTGAAATAATAATTATTAGGAATACTCATTTTAAATAACAATCAATTCCTATTTAAATAACAGCTACTCTGTTTTAAAAAATTTTTTTGTGGGTGTGATATTTATATACCAGTTAATTACATATGTATGATACAACTTTATATGGGAGAGCATTTCCTCCTAAATTTAAGGACTTCTTAAAAAAATAACCTCCTAAAACAAGCCCTCTCATAAATTAGAGGAGCACAGTAATATCAATTTCCTTCTTGTTTCACTAGGGAGTAGCTCATCATATTTGAAATACTACTACTTCTACATAGGGTGTTTTCATTACTAATTATCGGTGGACATTTACTGAGTGCCTTCCCCTTAGCTGGCCTTTCTTTAATACTGTACTATTGCTCTAGTGTTGACATAGCAGAGAAGAGTGTCACCTCATGTATACATGACTTCAGAACCTGTTACTTCTGTGTGATATTACAGACATTTGTAAAAGGAAGACCTGATTGAAGGTTATCAGATTACTGTGTGCTGACGTAGTCAGCACTGACAAAGACGAAGTCAGTCATCATTTAGAGTTTGAAGGACTTAAGTGGTGACGACTTGGGTTTGATGTGCAAGGGAAACTAATGAATCAGTTTTTGTTTTCATTTCTTCCTGTTATTTATATGCTAATGGGATTTTCTTTGTGATTGTGGGATATCTTGCACTTTTGTTTCTTAAAATATGATGTATTTTCTTGATAGGTGTAATTCCCATTGTTCTTTTTTGTTTTCCCTATACTTTTTGCAAAAGCAAAAACATCACTTTGAATATGAATCTAGTGGTAAATTCAAAGTTTATGAAACTTGCAAAATACTTTGAAGCCAATTTAATAGTCATAGTTTTCTTGGCAAACCAATATTTTGTTCAGTGAAATACAGGAAGTAATTTAAAAGCTAACTGATTAATTTTGAACTTTGCAGCAATGCATATTAGGTTTTCTGGGCAGAGTGTCACATGTAATAATTAGAAATCATTGTGTCCCCAGGAGTGTACCCTATAGACCAATCCGAATATAATAACCTGAAGAGTGCTATAGAAAAATTGACACTAAATGATTCCAGTGTGACAGTTCATCGGGATAGTAGCCTTGCTCTAGGTGCTGGCTGGAGGTAAGATTCACTTATGTTGTAGGATTCCACTTGTATTGAAAAATAAAGTTTAAATGGCTTACTGGGCTTGACCATTTCTGAAGATGAGTTCATATTAGTGTAAAATGAACTAAAACATGTCTGCCTATTTCTCACTGTGGATGCTTATTGTATGGATCAGTTTTATAGCTACTTTAAATAGAATCTCAATGGGAGATTTTATCTTATTTAATGAATTTATGCTAGCTTTTAATTATGATGTGAATTGATTGAATGACTTTTGATTCCACCCCTCCCGGACAAAATAGTAATATCAAATCAAAGAAAATAGAGCCCATGGTACACAAACATTTTGGAGTTTGGCTTTTTCTCCCTCAGGTTAGGATTTCTTGGACTTTTGCATATGGAAGTTTTCAACCAGCGACTAGAACAAGAATATAATGCTTCTGTTATTTTGACAACCCCTACTGTTCCATATAAGGCTGTTCTTTCATCAGCAAAATTGATAAAGGTACTGTTGTGAGTTAGCATACATAAGAAAACTAAATAAATATATGTGTGTGTATGTATATGCAGAATATGAGGAACATTTTAGTATACCAGTAGCTGACTAGCTATTAAAACTAAATATTTCTTGATTAGTAATAAGAAAAGTTGAATTACCTTATGATGGACAAGTTTCTTCAGAACTAATTATGCATATTTTTCTTAACCTGATGAAATCTCCACATTATCAATACTAGTCTGTTACTAAGAGTAAAAAGTAGAATTAGTTCTGAGAATACTGTTCTAAATTTAGCAGAAAAAATAAGAGTGTGATTTTGGTCATAAGTAATTCATCTTATGATTAGTAAAGCATTCTTTCCTATATGGTTGTGGGAAATTTTAGATTTCAGGTTAACGGTAGAAACAATATTGTATTCAATCTAAGTTACAACGTATTTGTTTTAAACAAATATTAACTTTGGCATCTGTAAATATGGTCCAACAAAATTAACTTAGGAAACTAATTACAGTGACGTACATGGGACAGATTGATATGTATTCTTACATCGTATTTTTTCTAGTGAAGTGAAGTCGCTCAGTCGTGTCTGACTCTTTGCGGCCCCATGGACTGTAGCCTACCAGGCTCCTCAGTCCATGGAATTTTCCAGGCAAGAGTACTGGAGTTGGTTGCCATTTCCTTCTCCAGGGGATCTTCCCAAACCAGGGATCGAACCCAGGTCTCTCTCATTGCAGGCAGATGCTGTACCGTTCTGAGCCACCAGGGAAGCCCTGTATAAAATGATTTTAGTAAATATCAATAATCAGAATATATTAATAATTATTATTAAATGTTTTGGAGAGTTTTTCTCTTTTTAATCCAAAGTGTGTTAAGATAATATTCTAACCTTTAGGAATTCTTTTGTTTTTTATTAATTTCAACACATTTAATAACAAAAATTCTAACCTATGTTAGTAGCAAATTTAAAAACATGGTAACTACTAAGATTTCTTTTTAACTATTGGTGACTTTTCTTATTTTTTAGGAATACAGAGAAAAGGAAATTACAATCATCAATCCTGCACAATTCCCTGATAAGTCAAAAGTAACAGAATATTTGGAGCCAGTTGTTTTGGGCACCATTATCACACCAGATGAATATACTGGGAAAATAATGATGCTTTGCCAGGTATAAATGTAATACAGTTTGATATAAAAGTACATTTTAGTCTTCTCAAACAGTGGTACCCAGCTTAGCTTTAGAATGGTTTGTCTCTATGGAGCCTGTAGAATTGAACAAAAGAAATTTTCATAAAGATCTTTATATGTTTTATCTGTTTATATATTTAGATATACATACATATAATTATGGTACTTTGACTTTTAAATAAGAAAACAGCCAGAATTTTTGATCATCTTGACATCTTGAATTTATATTTTAGCTTAAAGCGAAGAAATTTCATGGCTTTTTTTCACCCCTATAGTTTCCTTTCACTTTTTTTGACTATTTGAAATTGGGTATTATTTGAAAGATAATTACAATACTTTAGAGACCTTTGATTGAAAGGTATTCCTCATTTTGCTTTAGTTCTTGCCACATTGTAATAAATGATTTAATCCACAAATTTGATATAATCATAAGTCATCAGAAAGTATATATTTAAAATAGTCTGACATATTGGAAAGAACTCTCAAGTGATGACTGCTGGACTTGAATTTTTATTGTCTTTTCCCAAAATAGATTTAACTTCAGTCGCTTAATTTCTCTGGATCTAAATTTCTTTTATTTGTAAAATAAGAAATCAGAACTTGACTCTACCTGTAGCTAATTTGATTTATTGTTAAGTGAAATACTGTATAATTAAAAAAGACTTATTTGATTAAAAACAAAAGATTAAAGTTTTGGTAGGAAGTATATCATAATTGAAATACAAAATGGTACTCCCTGTATTATAAATATTGGTCAGCTGTTTTTATTGGACCATTAAAGAAATATTCCTTCATTTTGCCCACTCTTTAAAGTTGATAATTGACATGTCTATATTTATTAAATAAATCATTATGTGAATAAGTTATCATTCAAGCCATTTTTCCTTCTCTTTTCAGGCTCGAAGAGCAGTTCAGAAGAATATGATGTTTATTGATCAAAATAGAGTAATGCTTAAATATCTCTTCCCTTTGAATGAAATTGTGGTGGATTTTTATGATTCTTTGAAATCTCTGTCTTCAGGATATGCTAGGTATGGGAAACTCAAAATATCTGTACAGTCTTTTTTAAGTATTGACCAGCAGGTGTTTACTAGTATTCCACTTACTTAATCTTGGTCATCTAGTGACAGAAATTTTAGTGCCCTCTTCATGAGAAGAGATGTACTCTTGTAAGTTGATTAAAAATTGCATGTCATTTGAAAAAGCTACTGTGACCTAAGTGGTACTTTTAAAATGTATTTGAATGTTAAGTAATCCTAGGAGTATCTGTGTACATTTGGAAAATAGATGTACTTGTTTAGAGAAATGCTAGGTGTGCTCCTATATTTGTGAACACTTCAATAACTTGTTCTTCCTAGGAGTAAGTAGTCTGCATCATGAAACCCGTTATCTTATCCCATAAAAGTACATGGAGGAACAGCCTGTTAAAATTAAAGGAAGAGTATAGCATTGTGGGAGTGTTTTTCGTTAGGACAAATAACTAGATGCCCTTAGTGTCCTAAAATCTTACATTACTGGATAGCATATACTAGGATATAAAGGAAATATGTAATGGGGAAGTTGACAGAAAAGTGAATGTTCACATCTGGTAAAACACATGCATACATGTATGTGCATGCATACTTAAAATTAACGTTCAAAGAAAAATCCCAGCATTTTGAAGAATATGCTGCAGTGACCTGGACATTTACTTTGTGAAATGAGCTTTTGAGTGAAGCGAGTCAGCATAACTCATGATACAAAGTTATTTTTTCTAATTGGTCACCCAATTTTTTTTATGTCTTCTTTCATACAAGACCTTGAGCAAATAAGTAGCAATGTAATTTAAAATGAATTGAGGCAGCATGTTGTTAAACAATTACTATAATTAAAAGGATAATTACTAAGTGTTTATAACAGTTAACAACCATCTGAATTCTAGCTTTCTGAGTTAAATGGTCTTAAAATCTTCTAGCTGGGGGAACAACTTTAACATTGAGAGAACATGGCTTATTTTGAACTATTTAAAAATAATTCCAACTTCCAAAATTAAGTAGTCCTTATGTTCAGGAATACACGAGGATATTTTTTCATATTCTAAAAAAATTTAAATTATAAAACTTGGGAGCATAGAAAAATTTAAAGCTGCAAACAGTGAAAATCTCAGGATTATGTCTGTCTTATCTCTTTAGTACTTATGATACCTTTATGTAATATATGATTAATGTTCATTGAAAAAAGAAAGGATTTTGGGAACACTTTAGACAGTAATCAGGTTTTAGAGACTATTAGTGGCACCTTACGACCTTCCTGCTGAAAACCTTTCAAAGCTACACATTTGCAACTGTAGGTACTGGTTTGTTTTAGAATTATGGCAGTAGAATACACATGTTCTCATCCATAACTGCAAAGACACGAGAGCATAATTGAAATTTTCTTTCTCATCAGACATTAGTTTTATAAAACCTGTTTTGATTATTACTGTAAGCTTTGACCATATTGTTAGAAATAGTTGACACTTATTAAATGCTTATTGTGCTTAGATAGGCTCTGTTCTTAACACTTCTTATGTTCTAGGTACATGTATTAACTCATTATTAAATGCTCTGTGAAGGTTTATACTGAAGAGCCGTATATTAATGGCTACTTAGCAGTGCCCTAGCATTTATTTAACTGGTAATAGAAAATTTAACAGAAACCCAACTCATGAGTCTGAGACTGAATACATTCACTAGTATATACATTGTCTACAGCCAGCCAGCTTCTAGGAAGGAACATTGGGAAGGTGACATTTCTTTCAATGATGTACTTTCCTAGCCTAGTTTAACAGTTATTTTTTTACCTTCCCTCAGTGGAGCATGATGATTTTTGTACCTGATTTCATAAATGTAAAAAGATAAGGAAGTTTTTTTTTACTGTGATCAGGTTGGCCCTTTTATCTGAAATTTATATGTAATTCGTTTGAAAGTTAGATCTTTTGGGAGTGATACCAGAGGAGGTAGAAAAAAGATATTTTGAAAAGAAAAAAAAAGTCATCTCTTGGGAAATACAGTGTTTATAACTTGGATATTTTTCTTTGTTAGTTTTGATTATGAAGATGCAGGCTACCAGACTGCAGAACTTGTAAAAATGGATATTCTACTGAATGGAAATATTGTAGAAGAGCTAGTAACTGTTGTACACAAGTAAGTTGAATTACAGTTGAATTACTAATTACAGAATGTGAAAGTAGCTATTTCTTTTTACTTTTCATTTATTATTGGTTGCTCATTTTTATTTGACGGCTACATTTTGAAAATTTAAAGGTGTAATTAATTTCCATGTACTAGTTTTTCCTTCTTTTCCCATGCTTCTGTTACCAAACTGTTGACAGGAGAATAGAATTAAAATAGCCAAAAAGCATAGTGTCATGGAAAGAAATGGTTTCTTTACCATATAAAACAAAGTAAATGTTTTCTAAACTATGGTAGATTTAGAATTGAGAACTAAATTTTTTTTTAAATTTCCATTTCAAGAAATAGTGGATTAGGTAAAATAAATTATGGAACACCCACATAATAATCTATTATTTTAAGCCATTAAAAGTATATTGTCGAGCAATATTTAGTGGTGTAAAAATGTCTATTAAGTAAAAAGGTAGAATATATCACAAACACTGATCCAAACTGTAAAAAACAAACATAAATATGTATGCAGGAAAATAAGTATGGATATATGTTTAAAAAATATTCTAGAATGTTTAACAGTGGTATTCTGTGGGTGAGGGAAGGGCATTAAGAATGGTTTTTATTCTCTATGTTTTTCTAGATTTTCTGTAAGAGATCATGTTATTTTTGCTGTCAGAGATCACATATGATTCAGAGATTAAGTGGTGTTTATTAAAGAATCCACCTGCCAATGCAGGAGATGTGGGTTCAATCCGTGGGTCGGGAAGATCCCCTAGAGAAGGAGATGGGAACCCACTCCAGTATTCTTGCCTGGGAAGTTCCATGGACAGAGGAGCCTGGTGGGCTACAGTTCATGGGATCGCAGAGTTGGACATAACAGCGATTAAACAACAACAACATCAAGTTTTCTTTGTACCTCCTTAATCACCTTTACATTGGTTATGCATATTAAATAGAAAACTACTTTTATTTAGGATATATGAATAACTGCATTTTTTTCTGTCTCAGAGATAAAGCATACTCTGTTGGCAAAGCCATATGTGAACGTCTGAAGGATTCTCTTCCTAGGCAGCTGTTTGAGATAGCAATTCAAGCTGCTCTTGGAAGTAAAATCATTGCAAGAGAAACGTGAGTTGAAATTCATTTTTGTTCCTTGGTTGGTTTTAGTGATGATATACATAAAAAATGAAAGAATATTAAAAAATTTAACTTAACATTGTGCTAAACTTTATTCCTACTTACAGAAATGTTAATCTCTTAATTCCACTAATTTAAGTGATGACTGTTACTTTGACACTTTTGGGTGATAATTATTTATAGTTATTACTCTAATGTATATGGTTTAAGGAATTTTATTTCCACTCATTTTATCCAGTGACCCCACTCAATTTTCTGGTTAAGGAATTTCTGTAAAGTTTTATGGTTTGTTTTCTCTCTTCAAGTATATAGGAACTGGAATTAAAAAGGTTTTGGAGATATTCTTGCACAAGAGAAAACTAGATTGATTTTTACTTGAAGCACTTAATACCACTTCCTTAGAGCTAGTCAGTGCGTAGAGGGGAGGGGGAACACTGACAGTGTGTTAGGCTTCAGGGTTTGCAGTAGTCATGGGGTGAGTTGTGTTGCAGGTATTTGCAATGACTTTCATTTCCTAATACTATTTTGTGTTAGTTATTTTGTGTTTCATAAGTACTCAGATTAGGCAGAGTGGAGTTTATAATCAGGGAACTTGCAGAAAATGCCATTTAAAATAGCAAATAATCATTCAAACATAAATGTGCTGAGGTAGAGAAAACCTTAAAGAAAAAGAACAAGACTTTTATATCTTCATATGGCATACAAAAAAAGTGGAGTTATTTTCAAACTTTTGATCCTCCATATTTCTCAGATATGTTATGGAAATAGATTAGTTTATAGCTGCTTAAAGGGCTGTATTAAAATTATTTCATTTCCCCTGAAATGGGTTTTATAAAATATATTGTTCTTCATATTCCTAGTCAGTCTTGACCCACATTTGATAGTCAGTAATGAGATAATAACCATTTTAGTATTTTTGAAAGTAGTAGTAGTTTTAAATTGAACTAGAAATTCCCTTATATAATTTTCATCATCAAGGTCACACCAGTCTTTATTTTGGCCTCGAGACTATCCCCAAACCTTTTTTTTAATTCTTAATAAAATCTGTGTTTATATTCATTTTGAATTGTCTATTTTATTCCAAATACATGAAATACAAGAGCATGTAAGCTATCTAATGATTGTCTTTTGGCAATTTTACCTAAGTATGACCCGATCTTAGTATCTTTAGTAAAGGGGGAATTGTTTTTGAAAATAAGTACTTTTAATTAGTATAATTGTGTACTTAAAGAAAATTTTCTCTCTTACAGTGTGAAAGCCTATAGGAAAAATGTTTTGGCAAAATGTGTATGTATCTGTGTATGTTCTTTATTTTGTAAGTTTAAAATGAGAGAGGGTATAAATACCTTGGGTTTCTACTGTTGGTTTTTATAGTACCTTTTATCTCATCTGTTTTCTTTTTAAATAGGTAAATGTCAGCTTGACTTTAATGATTGCATATTCATTTTGCTCACATTCTGAAGTATTTTCCTATCTTATTTTTAAAAATTTCCTTATGTGCAACTACCTAAGGATGTCTTTATAACACTTATGATCAGGATAATGTTTGATTTTTAAGGAAGCATTTGAAGACAATGACTGTCTTAGAATGGAGTTAAAATTGAAATCCATTTCTCCTACATTAATTTGTGAAGTTTGCTGTTTCTTCTGTTAAAAAAAGATTCTTAACTCAATTATTATGAGAATTAAATGATAAATGCTTTTTCTAAATCTTCAACACTGGGACTGACACATTTAAGCCTATGCAAGTTTCTGTATTAGATTACAGCTATATGATCCAAAATTTCAAGGCCTTGAATCAGTAAGGAGATTGATAGCAATATAGTATTGGGCTTCCTTGAGAATCTTCATCTCCTTCAAAACCAAATAAAGCACTTATCATTCTTTGAGAAGATATTAATAGTAAATTTAGGATCTGCTCGGAAGGGTCTTAGAGGTGACTTACCAAGTGTCTACCTCATGGATAGTGACTATATATAAAGTTGTAATTGTATTGATATCTCTGGTTAATTGTAGGATTATTTTTCTATGGAGTGATTTGGACTTTTTAATTTGAATTTGAATTTTTTAAAATGTTTTTCAGTATGGTGGTGATATTACCCGAAAAATGAAGCTTTTGAAGAGACAAGCAGAAGGAAAGAAAAAACTCAGGAAAGTTGGCAATGTTGAAGTTCCAAAAGATGCTTTTATAAAAGTTCTGAAAACACCAACTGATAAATAATTGGTGGGAAAATATAAGGAATTTTCATAAATTAAAGATTGTGTATCTTTTAATTTTCCTTAGTAATTATGTTGAACACAACAGAAGGAAAATTTATAAAATTTTCTTATTACCTTCAAGGTTTTCAATTTTAAGTAACCTCTTGGCTTTTTTTGGAAGACAGTAATGGGTGGGTAAGAACTTAGATTCTGAAACCATATTGCCTGGTTTCACATTTCTGTTCCACTACTCACTAGGTAAGGTGACCTTGACCAACTTACCCTTTCTTTATTCTTTAGTAAAATCAGGAGTGTACTATTACTTCATAGGCTGTGAGTATTAAATAGTATATTTAAAATGTTCAGAAGACTACATGACACATAGTCAGTGTTAAGTGAATGAATCTAACTAGTTTTCAAGCATATTCTTTACACTGAAAGGCCTCATACTTAAATATTTGATCTCATTCCAATCCCACAATAAACTTGTTAGATGGATATATTTAGATGATATATATGAATCTATTATTAAAGTCAAATAACATAGTATTTAGACCTGTGATCTAGTTTTTCATAAAATTTTTACAAATGTTATTTTGAACCAGATAGTTTACATATAAAATTAAAATAAGGATATGAGCTGCCTTATTCTGAGAATTAAAATGCATTTATGTAAAGGGACAGATGTTTGATATTAATAGCAACTGTCATTAATGACAGTCTCATAATTATTGTCTAGATTTCATAATTGAGACTAATTGAGACTGACTGAAGCTTTAAATAACTTAGTTAAGGTCACACAGTCAGTAAATGGCTATCTTACTTCAAAACATGTCTTAGTAAATAAGAGGGCATAGTGTATTATAGTAAGATAATTTAGCCATTGATTTTTGTCCTTTACCTTGAATGAACTGAATGAGGATAAAACTGTCAGTGATAAATTTTATACAAGGTTGCTATAAATTCAGATAGTGGCAACTTCCTTAAAATTGTGTATAGACGTTAAGTAACATGTGGCTTAGTCCTAGTTACATAAATTAATCAACCATCATCTTCATGTCTTCTAGCTCTGGTACATCAGATGGATTATGAGATCTCATGACAGTATTGTTTTAATATAATTTCTGAGATGTTCTGTCATACCGTTATGGCCAGGGGAAAGTTAGAAGTTGGTAACCTGGCACATAGCATGTACTGTGTGTTTGTTATTTAATATTTGTGCCTTACTTGTATGTTACTGTAAAAGACCTTGACGCTGGGAAAGACAGAGGATGAGATGGCTGCATGGCATCATCACTCAATGGACATGAGCTTGAGCAAACTCTGGGAGATAATGAAGGACAGGGACACCTGGCGTGCTGCAGTCCATGGTGTCGCACAGTCGGACGCAGCTGAGCAACAGAAGTGTTCGTACAGCTTGATACTTTTTTTTTCCCTTTTAACCTCTGACTTTTTAGGAAACAGTTTTACTTTTAGTAGTTGTACAGAAAGTATTTTTGAGATTTTTTTTTAGCACACTCTTCTCTCCCTGGCCACTTTGATAAAATGTGGTTTAGAGTTGTGTATTCCCCCAGAGTAGCAGTCCCCAACCTTTTCGGCACCAGGGACAGAGTTCCTGGAAGATTTTTCCACTGCTGGGGGGTGACTTGGGGATGATTGAAGTGCATTACGTTTTTAATAAAATTTTATTATTTTTGGGGGGCTGTGTTGGGTTTTCGTTGCTCATGGGTTTTTCTCTATTTGCAGTGCAGGCTTCTCATTTCAGTGGCTTCTCGTGTTCTAGCATGCAGGCTCCAGGGGTTCAGTAGTTGTGGCTCGTTGACCTTCCTGGATCAGGGATTCCATCTGTCTCTTCTGCACTGGGAGGCAGACTCCACCAGAGCCGCCAGGGAAGCCCTAGCTTACTGTGCACTCTTTCCATTGTTACATCAGCTCTCCCTCAGATCATCAGGCATTAGATCTCAGAAGGTGGGGACACTGCCCCAGAAGACCTTAATTATATTACTAAGATTTTTCTGTAAATTAAAATATAAACCATTAGCATTATAATAGCCACCACTTACTGAGTTTAGCATGTTGACAGCCACCGTGCTGAGCTCTGTAGACATCCCCTCATTCAGCCCACACGACAGTGGAGGCACAGGCACTGTTCCCTGTCTCTCAGGGGAGCAGCTCAGACCCCTGCATCCCCAGCATCAGACAGCGGCTCCTTCCTTCAGACCACAGTGCTCAGCCACCGTGCTTTACTGCCTCTTGTGGAGACATCTTCAAGACACTTCTTAATTACCAGGCATGGGACTGGGACATAATACTGATTTCACCAGTTATTCAAAAACCATTTATAATACTCAAGTCTACTAAAACTTCATTATCTAGAATTACAGCAGCATATTTTATCCTAACAGTCCTATTTATTTTTTAATTTTCTATTTAAATATTTCTAAGAATATATTTCAATCACATAGGCGATTAAGCAGGTATAGAAGTGATGCTTCTACTAGGTGGGCTTATAAAAAGCAAAATATGCAGAGTGAAAAGGAAGTATTTTTTACTCCCTAAGAAGCAGAATTAAGAAGTTGTATAGGCAGAGGCATTGTCTTTTAACTTAAATCTAACTGCATGACGACAACAAATAAAAAGTATTAATAAATGCAATCTCATAGCTACTATTAATTGTTAGAATATTTCAGATGCATGTGTTCAATTTCACTTCTGGAAATAAAATTTAGATAACTTAATATTTGTTTATTACAAGCTTTATTTGAGTTAAAGATAGAAAACAATATACTTTTATTTGCAATTTAATGATGCAAATGGTTATGCAATCTAAAATAGTTTACAGTAATTCCTTTTATATTTTATCATACCCTTTTATACAGTATATATATATATATAAGGAATAAAGCTAATCGTTTAAGAGGTTTAATAATAATTTTTCTTAAAAAAATTTTTCTTCAGTGTGTTTCTAGGTATAAAGCTCATAATTGCCAAAATACTTATATTAAGTGCCTGAACCCAAGTCATTAAATAAAACTAAGGTCACATTTGTAAAAAAAAAAAAAAAAGAAAAGAAAAAAAAGTGCTAAAGACGATGGTGCACAAAAAACATGCACTTAATACATACTTTCCAAAAGGACATAAACTGTAGTTTTAGGCACTGCCATCTCTTCAAATTTTCTGTACCAACAATATTTAACAGGACTTCTGATGTCCAGATGCTATTGTAGAAAGATGACCAAGGCAACCACGTGCAGAAAGCTTGTGTGTAATGCAGAGAAAATAAACATAGCATTTGGAAGTAAAGGCTTGCAATGATAGTTGTATGATACCTGAAAGGCTTGGAGTGTCGTCCTGTTATTAAAAAATTAAAGTCTAATAATGCCACTGGAGTCATATGAATACTTGATGTACAGAAGTCACCTTTAAAATGAATTAAAATTTGTAAATAGGCAGACATTTCTGTGGTGGTACATTGACAGTGTGGCTTCTGTAACAAGTAGCTGATCAACCATGAAAGCCAATTATTTCTCCTAAACCTTAGTATAAAATGGACACATTGTAAATATGGAATGTTTAACATAGATATTAGACTTCAAAAATGACAATATTGAAAAATCCCCCGTTTTAATTCATATTGCATAGCTGAAAATTCATATATGTATAAAAGTGTTCTGTTCATTCAAGCAGAATTCTGGTCCACTCTCCTTCAATTTCCTTCTTTCATACTGTACAGTGGCTCCACAAGTTTATTGTGCACATGCATTAAACCTTAAAGAAAAAAGCACATTTCTAGTTTTATTTCTAATTTGAACTGTACCTCATTTACTTTAGAAAAAGAAAGATTTAATAAAATACAACATATATTAGCTCCCGCCTAATACAAAATGCTTGTATTTATTGGAAAGATGCAAACAGAAATGTTTCAGCCTGTTTAGTTTTCCCTTCTCCAGAGGATCGTACTGACACAGGAATGGAACCTGGGTCTCCTGCATTGTAGGCAGATTCTTTATCTTTCAGACTGTTTAGTTTTCCTTTCTCCAGAGGATCTTCCTGACCCAGGAATCGAACCTGGGTCTCCCACATTGTAGGCAGATTCTTTACCGTCTGAGACACCAGGGAAGCCCCCAATACATAATGGTTCTATTTATTGGAAAGATGCAAACAGAAATGTTTCGGAATGTTTAAACTATCTAGAAAGTATCAATTTATGGTTATGAAATCGTAGATCTAGAATGGGGTACAGGTTCTTTAAGTAAGCAAAAGTAAGAGCAGTTTTGTCTTTAGAATTTCAGTATGACAAAATAACAGATTTGAATATTAATTACCTCTAAAGTCTATTGAGTTTGACTCTCTGAGGAGCTCAGAGTCAAACTCTATAGTCAAACTCTGCTGAGGAGCTCAGAACTGTTGTTACGTTAGTTCTCCAATGTATTATCCTATCCACTCAACTGGCAAATTATTTTTCACTCTTTTGACATGTGTGTTTACAATAGGGGTTGATGACAAGTCACTCAGACAAGTTTACTAAAACAATGTAGAAGATAACCTACATTAAATATTAATTTCCAAGTAAATTTAGAGTTCATCTTATAATTGGCATGGTTGTAAAATCTCCTTAATTATTAAAGCTTCTTGGGGAAATCTTCCAGTTACTCATGTCTCTGGGGAAATAAATGGTCCCAATTAATCAAATTTGGAGGTCAGAGAAATCAGTTAAATTTTACCATGCTGTTAAGAACATGGAGACTGGGGAAAGGGACTAATGTGGTTTTCTTAAGAAATGGAATTACAGGATTGGGGACACAGGGTACTTGCTAGTAAGAAAGTGTTATCAAAAGGCTGCAGAATCACTCTAAAATTCAAACTGTGAAGACCCATTTTTAAGAGGTAAGTAAAAGGACATGTAAAGAACACTAAAGTCCTACTACATGTAGGAGAAAAACCAGGAGTGGAACAGTCCTGAGAGAAATATTCACTAGTGCAGTTGAATGTTAATTACTCAACAGCTTACTTCAGTGTCTCATGATCACCTCAGACTTGTTGACAAAGTCCAGATCCATTTTCCCCTTCTATACCATTTCTTTAAAATATTAGTATATGGTATTATCTATCATTTGCTGAGCTGCTAACACCAGACAACTGAAATTCACTGGTGATGTTTTTCTTTTAAACTCAGGAGCAAGACTGCTTGACATTCCTTTCAAAATACATCGCAGATTAGCTACATTTCTTCATCTCTACAGCTGGTTGAAGCCACTTTCCTCTCTAATCTTCTCTCCAGCTCAACACCCTATTTGCATAATTTTTCCTTTTTTAATTAAAAAAAAAAAAAACTAGATGATACCATTCCCCTACTTAAAATTCTCTCATTGCTATGGTCACTTAGAAAATAACTTAGATTTCAGTCTGTTGTCTTTGTTTATCCCTCTGATCTCATGCCCTTCCACTTCCCCCTTCTGTGTTACACTCAACCCTGGCTTTGTTGCTGTTACCTCAGACAGGCTAAGCTTGGCCACAGTGCAGGTCTACATCTGCTGTCTCATTTAGCTGGGGATGCTCTTCTCCCCGAGCAGAGCATGATTTTCTCCTTTAGGCTTACTGGCTCTCAGCCTAAATGTCACCTTATAATGAACTACTATTTCACTTTCTTTAGAACAATTTGCACTCAGAAAATAAACTGAGGTTCAGGACCTTAAATTTTCTGCTCTAAATTTTGGGTTTATAAAGATCATGATACACGGTGGGAGCTCAGTAAACATTTACTTTAAAAAAAATCTGTGAAGGTTCAGTGAGATGGCTTCTGGGAAGCTTTTTTTTTTAATAAAATGAATTTAGAACATACATTGTTAAAAAGGAGAAAGGGAGAGAGTGGAGACCAGGATTCTGTAACTCAAAGGTCCTTAAGGCTGAAAAGTATCTAGAGCAGTGGCAGAATGGCTAGACATAGACGGATGCTTAATCACTAAGGATAAATCTAGAATCCTGGAGGTAAGACTGGAGGGACGGAAGTTAAAGTGTTCCACGCAGCTGGAGAGAGAAGGGTCAGAAGGTTAAAGTGAGTAATGGGAAGAGTTTGAAGACAGCAAAGCGAGGAGCACAATTAACCCAAGAAATGAAAGAGTTATGTATAACAAGAACTAAACTAAGCATACAGGCCCTTGATTGGTTCTGCCTGCACCTCGGGAATATGACAGCTATTTAGCTATCTGGCCTTATATATAAAATGAAGTAAACTCTGCTCAAAAGTTCAAAATAAAAAGCAAGGTACTTGTCATAGCGCATAAAAGTCCTATAATGATGTTTGGTTTCTATGTCTTAGATAATGTAATCTCTAATACTTGAATGTTTCTACAGTGACAGTTCCATAAAGTTATCTAACCTTCCCTTCCACGCTTAGCAGTGCTTTGAAGATAAAAAGCCTATGATAAAACCCATGAGAATGTGGACAAACCAACAAATACTTCATCCATTCGACTGTTTCATGCACACTCTCTCTGAAGCTAGATTTTAAATTACTTATTTACTGGCATATGTTATTTGCTCAAAAAATGTTAATACATAATATTTTTCTCAGGGCTGATAACTCCTCTCCTCCAATATTCTTTTGAAAGGCCACTGACATGTCAGCCCTCATTTGCCTTTTCACTAAATTTTTAAAGTATACGCAAGTCCCATTTTAGCCTGTACTTTTAAAACAATATACTTTGTTTTCTATTCTACTAAGAGGAACTTCTTCCTGCTACTGTGTCAGTTCATCCTTGCACCTGTGCTGTTGATTATGCCATTTTCTTGAAAACTAAACGCTAGGCATCTTCAACAGCTCTCAGTCCCATCAGCTCAATTAAAGTTTTCTTCCAGTACTATATAAAAATCTCCTTAATGTACCTTGGATTTCACAGTGATTTACGTAATTTAGTTCTTAAACTGAAATGGTATCAGCGTCACGTGCTTATCCCTCTACCTGCCCAACTTCCTAGAATCTACCAAGTGTCTCCAATGTACTAGCATCCTTTGAGATGCTGAACTAATGTAGTGAACCAAAACTAAAGCCCCTACCTTTATGGAGCTACATTTTATTGATATTTTCTCAAATCACTTAATGAGCCAGTTTTTATGAAGAATGCCAACTACTTCCAGGCAGGGAAACCTATACTTCTTTTGAGTAATACCACAGGAGACAATATATTTGAAGGCACAGTAACTCATGTTTCCTGACTGATGACATTAACTGGAAAATATAATTTACGTTTCCCAAAAATGAACATTAAAGGGTAATTTTTTATATTGCAAAAGTTATCTGCTTATGAAAAAAATTTACCAGATAATTACCTCTAAATAGAACCAATCTTATTTAAAACAACATTTAACTGGAAAGTTTACAAACAGTACGTAAACAGCAGCAAGGTTGAGATTGGAGAGGCCTGAGAGGAGACAGCAGAGACCATGGCAATCACAGCCGTGTAGTTTAGAAGGTGCAGGTCTTCTAGAGTATGAGCTCTCAGAGGATCATTCTTCTTGATATAATTCATCTACCATTTGCTTAAAGCTTTGACCATGGTAAGAATACATCAGAGCTTAAAAATGCACAATTTAAAACATCAGGATAAACATTACAAATCCAACTCATTCATAAAGTTTTTTTTTTAAACTAAACACTAGCTATGACTTGTACATAAAGCAACTTCCTACACAAGAATGTGATAAAACATATATAACTGCTACTTAAATCATAAATAGAAATAAGTAAATTCTAATAAAAATGATAAAAATGCATAGACTTCTGACATGTTGCCTGAAGAAGAAAAGCTAAATATAGATTTTATGGTTTGGTTCAATCTGAACTCATTCAAGGTCTATCAAGCTACTGGAGTAGGGCCTGCAAAGGATAAAACAAAGCAAAATGTTCACCATGATGATAATATCTTGAAAATATATTACTTCAAGGATGTAAAACATAGGTTTTATTAAAAAAAAACTGGAATAAAATAATTAAAATGTTTTTCTGTGATCTACTTATATCTTTCAAAAGATACATACTGAAGTAAACTTCCATTTGCTAATGATGTGTATTGTTTTACATGTAGTTAACTTAAGATTTCTTTAGGAGCTAATAATTAGAACCCTTCACGATTCCTGTTGACACTTTTAAAGGGATGGCAGAAGAAAGAATAGTGGTATGAATGGTATTTGAAGAATTAAAGATAACTATGGGATTCATTTCCTCCAGTATATCTAGCAATATAATAATGAGAACATAACAAGTATACAAAATTATATTAATAACATGTATAAATTTATGAAGTCAAACATTCTACCTTGTATCAAAATCCTTTACTATAAAATGAGGTCTATATATGTAGCCCAGAACAATATCTCAAATCCATTTTTCTCCATATTGAAGGAGGCATCCTGACAGAGGCTGATATCTCTTCAGAAATATGTTCAGCTTCATAATTTGTTAATTTGTAAGTGACGTAACATCTCTACTAAGCCTGTTAATTCACCTATAAATGGGATTATAAGAGTAGCCATGTCATAGAATTTTGAGAATTAAGTAAGTCAGTAAGTATATTATGTTTAAAATAGCGCCTGGTAATATAAGTATTGGCTATTACTATTTTCTAATAAAAATCAGACTGACAAAATCAGACAAGTATAGGGAGTTTATCTGGAAATTACTCGTGTTAGAAAATGGCAATGTTAATCTCTGAACTGGCATTAAAGTATGTGGATGCTGAAGACTGCTTCTGTTAACTTTGTCAAGGAATCTAATAGTTGTGATGAAACCTGGACTACATGGAAATATATGGGTAAGACGCCATCAAGAGCTCTATCTTATTCATAACCCATAACTGAGCTATTCTCTGTTTTTTATCTGTCAAATTACTAATTACAATTTTCAGTTTAGTTTGGTATATTTGTGACTTGGTAAAAAGCTGGTAATTTAACTGATAAAAATATAAATAACTGAAAGTAATCTAAGTGTTTAACAATAGGGAAACATTTAAGTAAACTATGACATCTATCATATAGCCATTAATAGTTTTGAAGAATATTTAGTAAAACAAGAAAATTCTCACAACAGGTTAAGTGCTAATACTAAACTCTATATATATATGATCAAAATTTCATGTTAAAAATGAGACTATTTTCCCTGCTTGCCAAACTTCATTTGTATTACAGTCAAGATTTTTTGACATTCACACTCTCCCATGAACCATGAGTTTGTGATTTCCTTTAAATTGAATTTTCAAGTTATTGCTATATTTCATGAATATGAGATGCTGAAAAAGTATAAGACATGCTATTATTTTATGTACCTCTAAGGAAAACTTGCTCCCAGATAAACTATATGAAATCTACTTTAAACAGCCCAATTTCAAATTAGATAAATGTGAAAAAGGCAGTGTCTTAGAGCTAATAAAATACAGTAACCTCTTTAACCTTGTCAAAGCAATGATATCCATGAAATACAAGTTTGGTTGGTTCAGTATGTATTTTTTCTAATATATATTAAACACCTAGTTATTAGAGTAAAAAGATTAAAAATGTATTTTCATTCACATAATATCACCAGTACACTTACTACATACTTTATGAATTACTGAACTATATATATGACTAATTACATCATATTCAATCACATTAAGTTTTAATTGTTATCTACAATGGAACATTCACCCAATCTACTTTTGAAACTTCAGTGCTCACCTTTAAAGTATTTCACAGTTTTAACTCTTAATTCTAAAGTAGCATCTTCATCACATACAAAAATAGTTCGGGGATGCTGCTGGAAAGCTGAAACAGTCCACATGTGATTGACTCCTTCTTCTATTGCTTTGTAGAGAGCAAATGCCTTGTGTGCGCCTGTAATGAGGATCATTACCTGAAAAATCATGAACAATTCTTAAAACACGTTCAAATGACTAAGAAGCTGTTTTTTAAAACAAAGAATTGAGCACCAATATTTTTCTGAGGCTTGAAATAAAAAGAAATAGCTCCATATTTCTTGATAGTCCAAGATATTTATTCCTGCTCTTTAAGGTAACAGGCAAGCACACAGGAGACAAAGTAAAACAGCATCTTGTAATGGAGCGTTACTAAATGCACCATAATGCCTCTGGTATTTAACACTTATGACAGTGGGTGTGCAGAAGGGACCTGGGGGAATAAAGGAAAAGAAACAAAGGCTACTTTGTAAAAGCAGAGTTGCACAAATCACATAACCAGGCTCTAGTTAAGTAGTAGATACCACTTTGGAAAAGCAAAGGACTCTGAAACAACAGACACTTTAAAAGTAATCTATAGAGTCTGGAGACTGTTCACTGAATAGGTGCTATATAAAGCTATTTTGGAACAAAACTAGGTTTAAGGAAGGATTCAGAATCTACTTAAATATAGGAACTATCCTTTTTTTCTCTTAAGACTCATATGTGTTACATAATTGAGACCTATCCTTAGGTACAGAAAATCCAAGCTCTTGGTCCCAAATCCCTAATAGCCTATGAGATAATTCAAAGAACATGTGCAAAAATGAGTAAGTGTATAGATGTCTGAAAGAATAATTTCTTTACCAGTGTTAGCAGTAACTCAATCCTATTTTACAAGTTAAAAGTTTATGAAATAAATCGTTAAACATTTTTTCTCATTACAATCATTAACTAAAAAATGAATGTTAAGGTGGTTGTAATTCTAAAATATCTATAACAACGTAAAAATTCTGTATTTTGTATTTTATCACCAGACCTTCTAAAACGTGGAGGAAATTAAAGATTAATAAAATCTTAAAAAATATCAAAGCCCAAAAATGCATTTAAAATGTGTATGAATTTCTGCTGTTTTTTATTGATACTTCTTGTTCTTAAGTACAGAAATCTCAGTTCAGTGAAGAATTAATTGCCTATAATTAAAGGCATTTTTTAATTAAAAGCGCCTGTAATTAAAAGCATTCTTTTAAACATTAACAATGCTTGACATAATAAGGTAAGCACAACACTTGATTAGTGGCTTTATTAATTAGTTTTCCTTATTGGAAATTAAAGACACAGGAGTTAAAAAAAAAAACAGTAATAAAATATTCAAGTTCTTTGCTCTGTCTTCTATTCAGAATCTTTGGAATTAGAACCCAAGAATCAGGGTCCCTTAAGTGATTACTATGCAATCTGGCATAAATCCTTATACTATCATTTGAAAAGTCTCTTTAAAGCAACTTAACACACACTACATTAAATGGGAATATGTAGTGGTAACTGCATGATAGATATTTATTGAAATGTTTATTTCAGGAGTTTTAAGATGATTTGGTGATTTCAAAGTTAAACACTGAACTTAGCACTTTCTATGAATCATCTCATTTAACTCCTCAAAACAACAGCATGAGATAAATACTATTCTTATTTTCCTGTTTTATAGATAAACTGAGGCACAGATATTCGGTACCTTGCTGAAGGTCTTGGTAAGGCTACTATATAAACAAGAGGTCTGATTCCAGCAACCACATCCTTAACAACTACAATAAGACATATAACCTTTAATTGAAAATTATGAAGACATATCTGGAGAATCAGGAATTGAAAAGCACTGTTCTCATAATTAATTTGATGTTGCTAATGTGATCATGTCTGCTCTATCTGTTCCACTATTTTCAAGGAATAAGAGAATAAATGTGAACAAGATTTAAGAGTAGCTCCTGTCTGAAACCAAGTCTTTGAGGATAAGTAGAAAAGGGGGCATTTCAGACAATTATAGGGTGGTCAATAAAAAGCTAGAAATCTGGTAAGGCTGGACCATAGGGTAATGAATGGAAGTGGCTAAAAATTGACTGAAATTTGATATATGAGCCTTTTCATGCCAAACAAAGGGGCTTGATACCATCTGTGGTGAAGTAGCAGGGAATCAGAGACTTATTACACACACAAGTAATAACTAAATTATGTTCTTTTAAAAAAATTAGGCTGTAATATAGAGAATGGGATAGGTAAAGAAAGGAGATAGGCATGAAGTTTAGGATGGGTTTGCAATAATCCTCAAGAATAAAAACTGATATAAACCAGAAGTAAGGCAGTTCTGATGAGAGCTGGTCCCTTCATTTACCTCTAAGTTAAATGGTGAAATGTGGTGACTGATAAGATGTGAAGAAGCTGAGAGTTTCAAGCTCAGATAATTTTCATGGAGAGTGTTGCTATTCACCAAGGGAGGCAAAGACAATTTTGGTAGAAAGATGAATTTTGAACAATTTAAGGAGCCACTTGAAAATATGAATTCTGCAGCTTCAGAAAAAGAACTGGCTGAAGATTGGTCGTTATCACTGTATTGAGCACAGTTGATCTGTTTGGAATAGTACCAAATCTCCTGAGAACAGAATTATAAAGTGAGACTGCTATTGATATGTTAATTAAACAAACAAAAACATGCACACAAAGAGGTCACTGAGAAGACTGCCCAAAAGTATGCAGAATGAATATACAGTGCTAGGATGAGGACCCGAGGCAGATGGAGGACTGACTGGGAAAGAATGGTCAGAAAGGAAGAATCATAGCAATTTTATGACAGAAGAAACAGGAATAGGTGATGAAAAAGAGGCCCAGTAGGATAAGACATGTAAAAGGATGGTGGTTTTAACAGTTAAGAAATCATTGGTGACGTCTCATATTCAGTAAGTCAACAAAATCAAAAGTGGATTTTTAAGTTTTAATGGTCATCACAAAAATAAAAAATTATTATATATAACAATTTTAAAGATGCTACAACAGTTAAAAACAATTTTGTGTCTTTTCTTTGGAAATTGCTTTAAAGATACATGCATTATCTTTAAACAGCTCTCAGTAAAAACAAATTTTAATGCTTTGTGGGTAAATTTGGCTTTTGCCAAACAGCCAAAAGTTAGTAAAAATCAGATCAGATAGTTTAGAGAGACAGCCAAGCTGTGGATGGAACCAACCTGTCTAAAATGAATTATAGGCAAAAATAACTCATTTAAACTATTTCTAATAATAACTGAATATCTGTATGTGACAGGCAGTGTACTGTGTTAGATATACATAACGCAATAATACTTGGCGATTATAAATTAGGAAAAGATATTAAACAACTAAACACAAAAAACAATTACAAACTGCAAAAAGTGCTATAAAGAAAAAGAACAGCACAGTAAAACAGAATAAAAGACAGTAATTTTGATTATCAGGATTATGGTCAGAAGAGGGAGCTCTGAAAGCTGAAAAGTGAATGGTGCTATTTTAGCTAAGCAAGGACTAGAAAAAGTGTAACATCTCCCAATTAACATCAGTGTAAGGCCTCAAGGCGAGAAAGGAGTGAAAACTGCAGGCAGTGACCTGTGTGGTTCACAATCTAGTAGATAGTTCTTAATTCCTAAGAAATCTGTAATAACTGACAGGTGTCACTTCTAACACGTGTACGGAAGGTCCTCATTATCTGAGCTGCCCAAAATGTGAAGACTTCATCTCCCAGTCAGATCTACTTTCCACTCAACAGAGGCATCTGCCCCACACATGGATCCACATTTTATGTGTCCTTGCAGTTATTGGAAATGACATTGAAGAATAACTCCCATCAGAGTTAAAACTACTAGCAGATGAAAATCTGTACACATTAAGCCCATTAAAATTGAAGACAAGCAAATCATTAAGTATAATCATGTGATACTTCTTTCAAAAGAATGTTATGAAAAATCTAGCAACATTATTTACAATAGCCAAGACAACAGGAACAACCCAGGTGTGTGTCAGCAAAGCGTTGGTTTAAGAAGACGTGGCTTGAGTGTACACACAGACACACACACAAATATTACTCAGCTACAAAAAAAAAAAAAAAAAATGGTGCCATTTGCAGTTAACATGGATGAACCTAGAGAATATCATACTAAGTAAAGTAAGTCATACAGAGAAAGACAAATATATAGTATCACTCATATGTGGCACCTAAAAAATAATACAAGTGAATCTATATAAAACAGAAACAGAAAACAAACTTATGGCTACCAAAGGGAAAGGGGGATAAATTAAAATATGAAATTAAAAGATACACACAATGTAAAACAGGTAAGTACAAGGACTCACTCCGTATGGAAATGATCTGAAATATGAATCACTTTGCTGCACACTGGAAACTAGTACCATACTGGACCTCAGCTGTACTTCAGTTTAAAAACAAAGAATGACGCATGACAAAGCATCAAAGCCCTTAGGAAAAGGATGAAGCCCTAGTAGCTTTGCCGTGATTTTCTCTATAATCATGCTGGGAATAAATACTATAAAGTGAATGGCATCATGTAATTTTGCTGGAAAACCTGAACAAAAGAAAAAAAATCAAATGTAGAACTAGTGTAAGAATTGCATTATAACTTAAATCTTGCTAAATATAAGAATCTTTTTCCATTAACTTTGGGTTTTGTATTTTAGAACTAAGATTGCTCTGAATTATTTTCAATTTATTTACCATGAAAAAGGTCTTTTTCATAAACCAATTATGATTTTCACATGTAAAACTCCTACATTCTGAATGACAGTTCTGTTTATGTATTCAAGCCTAGATATATTTATATCAAGATCAGTTACTTATTCACCATACATTGTCTATACTCTTTCCCCTGAACCTATCCGATTCTGTTGCCAGAAACGGATGGAGTTTGGGAGTTTCCATGTAATTTAACTACTTATAATCATGAGCTGATTCTAATTTGGTCTGTTATTCTCAAGGCAGGAAATAAAAGATGAATTAAAAACTAAAAAAATCTAAGAGTCTACTGTTCAGAACTCTTACCTTCTTAAACATACCAAATTTAGAACAGATCAAGTCTTAGAGGGGTTCTTTATCTACTGGAAACCAACTAAGCTATGCTTCTACAGTCAAGAAGCACATGACACTAAATTACCTTCAGCCTCCAAAAGCAGTTTAATGTTAATTAGAATTGCACCTTTGCTGTAACAAGTCCTTTCCCAAAACTATATATAAGTGTGATGTTAGGACTGCAAACTGGGAAACAGGAAGAGGCAAGTGAAGCAGTACCTCAAAAGAGGTGGTGCCTAATTTTTAATTTCCAGCTCCAAAGACTTAATTTACTTGAACTCTAAACATGGCAATGAGCCTGACAGAAATTACTGAAAGCTAGACAACAATTTATATTGCAGATATGATTAAATCAAAACATCACTTATTTGATACCATAATTTCTCCAAAATCTACAGACATCAAAGGAAAAACATCAAAGAACATTTAATTCTTACTTCTCTAGCATCCATCACTGTCCCCACACCAACTGTTAGAGCCATAGTTGGCACTTTTGATAAATCTCCGTCAAAATATTTAGCATTTGCCAAAATGGTGTCCATTGCTAGAGTCTTTAGTCTTGTCCTTGATACTAAACTGGATCCTGGCTCATTGAAAGCAATATGACCATCTGGACCAATTCCTTTCAAAAGAAATACATACATACACACATATACACATAAGTAAATGAGGTTTCTCACATAAAGTAAATACGTTTTCTCAAAGTTAAACATGATTTTAAGACCAAAGAAACAGTCATAAACACACTCACCTTGTTTTATCTGATAGCTGAATTTCTAATGCTGCAGTAAGATATTTGTTCCTATATTTGATTCAACAAGTATTTCAATGCTTTCCATATGCTTAGCATTGAGCTAGCGTGATTGTAACAGCAGCCAAATTAAGTATCACTTTATATCAGAATAATACTTTATAAAGCATTTTCACATGCATCATCTCAACATCAGACATATTTAACAGTCTTGTAATACAGTCAGATTAGGCATATCTATTTAAAATCAAAGGAAAATTTGATGCCCAAGGATAATATATGACTTGTTCAAGGTAATAATTTAGTAAATAACTAAGACAAAACTCAGCCTAAACCTTCTGATTCCTAACCTAGTAGTCTTTATAGTCACACTTTAACTTGCTTGGTTCTTAGTCTAGATGGGGCAATTAACTACAGGACCTCTCTGTAGTACAGTTTCCTCCCTTATAAAAATGTCTACACTGGACAAGTTATTATCTAAGGCAACAGTTTTCTTCAAACTTTTTTTGACTGTAACCTATAGCAAGAAATACATTTGACATTGCAATCTAACACACATATAAATACAGTTAAAATAAGAACCACATGAAATAATACTTACCCTTACTAGGAGTCATTCAAGCTACTTTTGATTACATTCCATTTACAAAAGGGAAATGCTGGATGTGACTGACCATACTGATCTCATAAGCTAATAATGTGTGACAACCACAATTTGAAAACATAACTTTAAGGAGATCTACTACCAGCTCTAATAGTCAGGACTGTCTCTAAAATATAGGCAAGAATATGACATTTCTTATTAGAAGGAAACTGGAGGCAAATCATTTTATAAAATCAAGAATCTTTCTGTGAGGTTATTACTAAATCAAGTTTTACATACATGGACCCTACCTGCTAGTCAGATTTCTGGCAACTTCAATAAAAAGAATAAACCCACAAGTTCTCTGGGTCAAAATATCTGTCACACTTATATTCTGCATATTTAATGATATATAGGTATATCATATTGATTTTTAATACATAATTCTGAAAACTTTTCCCCAGGCTACAAGGTAAAATATGACAAAGAGTAACCTGGCTTTGAAGGAACAAAGAAATGAAAACCTCAGGAAGCAGGTATCAACTTAGTCACTAACTCATGTCCAGCCCTTTGCAACCCCGTGGACTGCAACAAGCCAGGGTCTTCTGTCTGTGGGATTTCCCAGGCAAGAATCCTGGAGAGGGTTGCCAATTCCTTCCCAGGGGATCTTCCCAGTCCAGGGGTGGAACCTACATCTCCTGCCTTGGCAGGCAAGTTTTTTACTACTGAACTACCAGGGAAGCCCAAGATATGAACTACCAAAAAGCACAGTATGTGCTAACTTGCTTCAGTCGTGCGACTGTTTGCAAACCCATAGACTGTAGCCCGCCAGGCTCCTCTGTCCATGGGACTCTCCAGGCAAGGATACTGGAGTGGGTTGCCATTTCTTCCTCCAGGGAATCTTCCTGACCCAGGGATCGAACCCGGGTCTCTTTTGTCTCCTGCATTGGCAGGAAGGTGCTTTACCACGAGGACCAGCTGTGAAGCCCTTAGTCTAAGGAAATCTTTAATAATATAGGATTAACTTTTAATCTAGTACAGAAAGCCCAGACCTATATGTGGTTAATATGCATACTCTGTTTCCACTATTACGTATGTATGTGCTTGAGAATTTTAAACCATAGATATGTATCTCTCTCTAGATATGTAAAACTGTTCTGCCTTTCCTCTTCCGTATATATCTGCCCAGACACTTTTATTTATTTTTCTCTATAGAGGAAAGGATAGAAACAGGAAAACAAAAGAGTTCCAGAAAAAATAGGAAGTCCTCAAAGATCAATTCTAGTGGTTTCACTGGTGATTTGAGTCATACAGAAGTGTAGAGCAAATTAACCACAAAGGCTCATGATGGAGAGGGGTCAATACATTCCCTTACTGACCATGAGTAATTATCAAAAATTGAACTTCTGGATATAAAAATGTATTTTTTAAATGTTCTGAATTTTTTTTTACAAAGCTTTATCAAATTTTGTTTAAAATAAGCATCAACTCTAAAAACCATGCTTAATCCTTATTCAGTCTGTAAGTCTATACTAAGATACCAACACCCTTATGAAACATCCCTAAAACCCGAGTCCCAGTTGTGTGTCTTCCCTGTGTCTGTAGTTCTGTGGGCTAGAAGGTAAACTTCATGAAAGCAAAGACTTCCTTCACTACTGTATCCTGATATTGAGAACACATGACACATAGGAGGCCCTCAGTGATAACAGACGGATAAATGAAAGGAGGCTGGTGTTCTTTGGTACGTTCAGCACAGTTATTCCCTCCTGCATCCCTGCTCTGATCCCCTCACAACAGGGCCAAATCAATGATAACACCCTCTATCTCATCTCTTTTAGGCACAACTGTTGTGGTCTAGAGATAAGTACTTGTGCTAAGCTGAAACAATCAGAATTTCACTCTAGAAATCTGAAATTTGACCAAGGGATACAAAAAGAAAGAAGTCATCTAGAGCTGAGGCATCTGATGACAGCACTGCAGGAGAGGCTCAGGTGAGTCCCTGCTTCGGTGATCTGAGGCTCGTGGTTCTTGTTCTTCTAAAGACGTGTTTTTTCAACTCTAATATCAATTATGTGAATTACTCCAGAATCATTCCAATAAATTCACTTTTGGTCCCATTAGTAGATTACAGTTACTTGCAAATCAAAGAATCTAATCATGTAACCAAAGTAGAGGGTTAAAATCTTCCCATCATCTTCTATTTTTTCCTTTAAAGCACAAATTATCTTAAGATCATTTTAAAGTTAATAATGCATTTAGACTCTATAGATTTCCATGTTTGTATATTTTATTGTTGGATCAGAAATTGCATGATACACATTATTCTTTCTCCCAACACACTCTCATCAGAGGAAGAATTTCTGAGTGTATTTCCTCCTTTCTCCTATCTGTACAAGGATGGGAACTCTGCTCCATTTCCTAGGAGTGAGCAATGGTGGGTTACTCTGGAGCTCTTGTCTGGTTTTACTATCTCTCATTCAGAGGGGAGAAGCAGGCAACCCCATTCTAGCCTCAAGCCCAGCCTGCCACCTCTAATTCAACTTTACCTTCAATAGGGCTGACATTTTGATCCCATTTGGCTCAGTTCTGAGTGTTTTTATTAACCAAACCCTGGAACAAAAGAAGGGTGAGTGGTAAGACCCAGATACCAAGCCTCATCTTGAAAATCCAATGATAACAACCTAGATCAACAAAGGCAAAGAATCAAATGAGATTCTTTCATGAGACGCATCCAATAATAGGGTATTCCAAACAGGGAGAAGCCCAAAGAACATGTAATAAGCCAACCCTTCATTCTCTACATAATATTATATGTCCCTTGGATGATAAATATGAACTGTCAGACCCTGGATTGGCCCATGACTACAGTGAAGGTGTTAATGGAAAAGGAAAGGAAATCTTAGATTTGCTTTTTTCTTTTTTTTGTTTGCAAGGGGAGAACTAGAGTAAGTTTAAGACAAAAATTGGTTAAAAAACAAAATATTAAGTGATTTTTAGTAGCAATAGTAATTAATAAACATAAATAATTATGATTAGGAGCCATTAGTTTCAAAGGGAGAACTAAGGTGGGTTATTTGAGGAAATGCACCAAAAAATTTAGCTAAAAAGAAACAAGAAGTGGCTTAAAGCTATGAGGGAAAAAGAAAGTTCTAGTAGAAGTATCTGAAAAGCAAGACTAAATGTTAAACATTACATTAAGCTAAAATATTTTCTGGAAAGTAGGCAAAGGGAAAAAATGGAGTTATAGAGTTCTTATCAAGTTTTTCCCCCAGTAAATTCTATTTCCTGGCAATAAGATCCCAAAGGATTTGTCACAAGAAGCCTTATGTAAGATCAATAGATTAACAGGAAAAAATAAGCCCTCAATTAAAGTAAAAAGATACTATTTATGTTATCCATGTAGTCATTTTTTAATACTGAAGTTTTAATAACTTGTATCTTTCTGTATAATGGTATGAGTGAAAAGTCGCTCACTCGTGTCCGACTCTTTGTGACCCCATGGACTACACAGTCCATGGAATTCTCCAGGCCAGAATCCTGGAGTGGGGAGCCGTTCTCTTCTCTTACAATGGTGAATGAGTGAAAATGCTTCTTGACATAATTAAGATGCACAAGTTAGGCATATTATTTTATAGTAATTTTACCTTATTTTGGTATAGAGTTTATAAAATCTAAAGAATACATCAGCAGTGCACGCAAACATTTCAAAAGTCTACTGCCTTGCTATGGTATTGGTAGGTTCAAATGATAATTATCCACATGGACAAAACTGGAATGCAAATATTTTCCAGGAATACTGAAGTAGTATTAGTAAGTTTTATTTAAAACATAGATATTTCCTATTTTGAAAAGCAAGATTCTAACTTGAATTCTTGCTCAAATAAAAACCATTCCCTATATTTAAGGCAGTAATTGATAATCGTTCTGCTGGGTAGATAACAATTTCCTCAAAGAGAAAAACTTCATTCTTGCCAGATATCCTTAGAGGTAAATCAGTAAGACAGCAGGACATTCAATACATTAAGAAAAAATTACTTTACAAACTATACCTCAGAGACAAAGAGTAAAGTAACACTTAATGGAATGCCAACTATATACCAAGCACTTCATAAGGCATTTTACACATTATAAGATGGTTAATTCTCATCAATTTTGAAATGGTTAATATTAATCCTATTTTAATACTGAACTAATTTACTGAAGTCAATAAATCTCCCAAGATCTTACAGATAGTAGGTGGCCAAAACTGGATGCTAGTTTTTGTCTAACTATAAAACCCAATTTTCCTCAAAGGCAACCAAACACCCCTAAAATACACGACCACCTTAACCATAAGTTAACCTCAATACAGGTCTAATTCATAGAATTTTGAGCATCTTCTAATAAATCATAAGATCTAACAGATATGTCTACCTCTAGATATCCAGTGTTAATTTAGAGCTTTGAGTATGTCTAGGTGAATACTAAAGAATCTGGCAAAAAAACAATTTTGGTTTCAGTTTCCATGATGCTGTAAACTGAATTCGGATGCTTCACTGTGATGACAGAAAATCAAACTGTCATTACAAAGGTAGAGACTCTTTCACCTCTCTTCAATGGTAGATCAGGAAGACACAATACACACACACGTGTGTATACGTGGGTGTGTGGGCACACGTGTACATAGAAATTTTAAGTGGAACTTAATTAAACATTTATTGAGATCTTCTTAAGGCAATCATAAAGCTCAGTTCATACCAGCTAAAGGCTGACGATAAACAAAATCTGACATTCTTGATACATTTCTTGGTGAAATGAAGCAATTTAATGGTCGGTACAAAAATGTGAAAATCCACCTGTACCACATGCAGACTTTTAGAGATTCATGCTGTGATCTGGTAAGAAACCTGGGTTGGAATTTTAAAGAAACAGTCAAAGAATAAGAGTATCATTTAGGAAAAGAAACACATCACTCCTTTTCTAAGATGTGGTAAAGTGTCAGTTCTAAAGAGGTAATTAGAAGACTCCAGCAGGAATTAGGAGCTATTTCTCAAGCCACAATTTGAACAATTCCCCCCTGCAAAATTATTTTTTGATGAATATAAAGTAAAACAGAAATCAATAGCTAAATAAATCTGTATAACAGGCAGTCACAGATGTACTTTACATTACACAAAGTCTTTTTTTTTTTAATTTAAAGCACCTAATCCAAGTTCTAACAAATGACTACTGAAAAAATGTTTTACGTACCTCCAACAAAAAGATCAATTCCTCCAGCTTCTTTTATTTTCTTTTCAAATGCATCACATTCTGCTTGCAAATCTGTAGCATTCCCATCAAGGATATGAGCATTATTAGGATCTATATCAATATGCTTAAAAAAGTTATTCCACATATAAGAGTGGTAGCTTTCAGGATGATTTCTGGGAAGTCCTAAACACAAAGTTAATGAATAAAAACATAACTATTTTCAGAATTAAATCTAAAGTTGACTTTTCCGATTAAGCCACAAATGCAATTTAAAATATATAATCTTTCTATGCTATATTCAATTTAAAAGCATTTTTATATGGAATAAATGCTGTATTATGTCAGGCAGTATTTTAACCACTGTAAATGTATGTACTAACTCAATCAATGCTGTATGACATCTGTGGAAATACTAGTATCAATCTCACTTTATAGATGAACAGAAACACTGAAAAGTTAAGTCACTTTCCCAGGGTCAGGGAGCTAATGGAGGGGCTGGAACACAGAAGTCTAGTTCATGTGCATTTAATCACTATATTCCACTTCTCAAATATAAAATTTAACCAGTAAGACTGATTTATGTCTTAAATTCAATATAAATTAAGTGGCTGCTGCTGTGAAGTCGCTGCAGTCGTGTCTGACTCTGTGTGACCCCACAGATGGCAGCCCAGGAGGCTCCCCCATCCCTGGGATTCTCCAGGCAAGAATACTGGAGTGGGTGGCCATTTCCTTCTCCAATACATGCTATGCATGCTAAGTCGCTTCAGTCATGTTCGACTCTATGCGACCCTATGGACTGCAGCCCATTAGGCTCCTCTGTCCACGGGATTCTCCAGGCAAGAATACTGGAGTGACTTGCAATTTCCTTCTCCAAATTAAGTGGCTACACAACTGAAATCTTTGTCCTCTTCTGTTATTTCTATTTGCATGCAAGGTATACTTAACTACGACGGTTCTTTGGCAATCATGCTACCATTAAAAATATACACCTATAAATTGTAAATGTTAACAGAGTTCATCTGTTTCCAGTTCAACAAGTTGTGCTGGGTTGCTCAGTCGTGTCCGACTTTTTGTGGCCCCATGGACTGTAGCCTGCCAGGCTCCTTCTCTATGGGATTCTCCAGGCAAGAGTACTGGAGTGGGTTGCTATTTCCTTCTCCAGGGGGTCTTCCCGACCCAGGGATCGAACCAGCGTCTCCTGTCTCCTGCACTGGAGGCAGACTCTTTACCCGCTGAGCCGTCAAGGAAGCACAAGCAAGTTAACCATCAATAAACTATAAAAGCTTCAAGGCTACAAATATAAACAGCCTTATACTGAAAAAATTTTACTAGTTACTTTAGATACATAGTAATCAATTTCTCCCCACACTGATTTTAACTTTGCTGCGAGGAAAAAAGAAAAAGAATGAGGAATATCAAAGAACTGGCTCCAAGCTGATGGAGCCAGGACTGCAAGTAGCACAGCGGAAGGTGAGCGCAGACCTTCTAACTTCCGGTCCCGTGGTCCTTCCACTGAGTCATGCTGTCATTACATAAATATAGAAACGCTTAAATGACCTTCCAACCCGCCACAAGGTGGGACATCGTACTCTAGAAATATATTCATTCAAAACAAATGTAAATAATATGTTGATATTCTCAAAGTATATTCAACTTATAATACAACATGTCCAAATAATACATGCAAACAATATAGCTTACCTACATATTCATCCATGTTAAAGGTCTTCACATATTTAAAAGAAAGGTCTCCATTCTTGTGATATTCTATAAGTTTTTTATAACATCCTAAAGGTGTACTCCCTAAAACAGATAAAGATTCCATTTTCTAACAGTCTAATTTTTAAAAAAGTATATATTAACTTTATTCTCATCTTACTTAATGGTATTTTATACATCTTATTAGGCAAACGATTATTAACTTAAAGACATATTCAATTAATGAACATATGTTGAATTAGTCTCTTTACAGGATACCCTAAAATTTTAGGAAATCAGAATTTGCTGAATAAAGCTGAGAATCTGTCAGCTTAAATTACAGCTTGGAAAATTCTTATATTGTTGGATATCTGGAATTAATGGTGTATATTCCAAGACAAGAAACTTCTAGAGAGCACACATTTGAATGAAAATAGAAATAAACATCCCACTGATAGAGAAAAAGTCTTTACTTAGGGAGGGATCTGTAGCACAAACGATATGTAAATAGGGAAGTGGTGACCATTTCATGAAATCGAAGGGGAAACCAGAGCTGAGTTTCAATACTGCCTCTACTTTCAATATAGAAAGTGGCAAGGACTGAGTGAGGAACCCTGTCTTTTTTTAACTGGAGTTCCTGCTTCTCATTTTGTGTTACTGTCAACATACATCAGCTAAAACGTATAAAGTAAAATGGCTTCTAGGAAATGGGATCTTGGCTTTGGATACTTCATCGAGCTCTTAATGTTACTGTTTTATAAATGTAGTTCTTTCATATGTTTTTACAAAACTAAGATCTGATTGACAAGAGCTTCATGAAATGACACAACAAAGATAAGTGAATTCAGCACCTGTGGATGTTTTTCAAAATTGCTTTTTTTAAACTACAAATTCAAAGACTAAATTGACTGCATTCTTAACATCATTCTTACAACAAACAACCTGGCCCACACAATCCTGGTCAGAATATTGATTTTTAATCCACCTACCATCACAAACCAAAATAAAACACAGACACATAAAGTTTCTATTCAAAAAGCAGGGAGAAGTATGGCAGAACTGAACAGCATCTGGCAAAACAAAACATCCAACCAAAAAAAAAAAACCAACAACAGTAAATACAGAAGAAATCTGGAGTAGTAAAAAAAAAACTGCCTCTCATTTAAGATGATAGGATAATAGAAGTGGCTAAGTATCACACAGACAGGTTCAGAGAACAGAAGACTAGTAAGTTTTCTTAAAGTTAAAACCACAAATTGTTTTAAATTGTCATTAATAATTTAAAATTTATGTTGTCAAACTTTATAATTCCTTATCAAAGAACTACAGCCCACTAACATGAGACCAGGATAAAAGATGGACAAGTATACTTTTCTTTCTTCCTTTCTAGGAACATAAAAAATTTTCTGGGTCTATCTTTTGATGTCAAGAGAAGAGTTATAAGACTCCCTCTATAATTTAAGAGCATATGAAGAAAAATGTAAGAAGTTGTCACAATAGTGATGACAAAAATACATTCATTTTCTACTTTTTAATCAAAGTGGTTGAATAGAAAAAAAAACAATGGAAGATATGATACAGGGTGAACTGGTGAAAGAAACTTCATTTTAATATATTTGCTTTGCAATACTCATTTACTAACATAATTAATTCAGTACGTGTTTACTATGTTTCAGATTAGGACTCTCAACCACAGAAGAACTCACAAGCTATGGATAGACAAGTACTAAACGGCCACAACAGAAGGAAAAATATTATAAACTACAAGAGATCTGGAGAAGCATAATGCATCAAAGAAGGGAAGACTACAGTCTTGGCTGTTGAAAGGAGGATCAAAAATGGCATTTCAACAGAGTCTTTGAAGAAGAGGTGAAATTCCCACAATCAAAGAATGGGCTAAGTCTTGACTAAATATAGAAAAAAGATGGGGGAGGAGGTTCAGAGATGCCATCTGTATGCCTGTGATGTGCTAGAGGCTGTGCTGGTGTATGTTATGTATACATCGTATGTCAGCTGATGTAAATCTCACAAGTCTGGAAAACTCACATTATGTTTCCCATTTGGAAGGTGAAGAACTGGGTCAAAAAATATCACACACATGGTAGTGAAGTCAGAGATTGAACAGACTCTGCCTGCTTCTGGAGCTCATAAAGTTTTTATTATACAGCACATTTGCAACACTAGTGAAAGGAAAGCCAGCAAGTTCAGGCCTGTTCTTTCAACTACAAGCAGTCTAACTTGCCTCCCATGATTCAGCATAGGGGAATGGTGGGAGTATTAAATCTGGGAGGCAGGTGAGGCCCACAGCATGCAGGTCACGCTCGTCAGCATCACTTCAGTAAATATATACGGAAGAGATAATCCCCAGAACTGTGCTTGGCGGCACTCGTATGGGTGTGCATGCACAGCTGTGTCCGACTCTGCGACCCCATGGGTTGTGGTCTGCCAGGCCACTCTGTCCACGGCATTTTCCAGGCAAGAATACTGGAGTGGGTTGCCATTTCCTCCTCCAGGGGATCTTCTCCACCAAGGGATCAAACCGAGTCTTCTGTGTCTCCTGCGTTGGCAGGCAGAGATTCTTTACCACCGTGCCTCCTGGGAAGCCCCAGAATTGGGCGTGGTGCAGCATGATTATAACACAGCATGTTACTGACAATTACAGAAATGTATGTTCACATTTCAAAAGCACACAGGTGAGGATGGGGCGTGATTAACACTGTCACTGGTCAATGAAGGAGAAGAGAGAAAAATGTCAACAGAAGTTTTTCAGAAATCAACCCTTGGCAGGCGTATTACTAAGCAGTTACACTATCCAAAAGAGAGCAAAAGGGCTGTATATTTAAATACACACAAAAAATGTTCAGCATTGCTGGTGTGTATGACTCCGAAGTCTTTCTGTCCCCACACTCAAATTACTGTCTACTTCTTCACAATTAACACAGAATGATTAAGGCAGCTGGTCTGAGCATGGCCCAGGCTCACACAGGGCGAACTGATACAGAGGTCTTGTTCAACCACTGCAGCTCACATCAAAACTGTGGGTGCTGAGGGGCCCATTTCCAGTGAACACAATAAAAAAAAATCCGTCTTTGCCATTCTCACCAAGAACTACTGCCACGGACCAAAAAACAAAACAACAAACAAAAAAACCAACTTGGTGAGTCAGAGAACGTTTCACGGAAATTATGCAAGTGAAAAAAATTATGATGGTAGCTTTTATGAACTGACATGTATGGGGGAAGGAGAAAATACTGTTTAAATAAATCACATTTATGAGAATCTTAAAGTTATATAGTGTTTACAGCATATAAAGGACTTGCTCTTATTTGAGCTGCAAAACAACATTGTAAGCTATTAATTTCCTTACTTTCGTTAGGTAAGGAAAAAAAATTAGGGTGTAGAATAAATGGTATATTACCTGTTGGCAAACCCAGTGTAAAATATCTGTCCTGTCCAGGTCTGAACTGAATGATGCGGTTACAGATGTATTTGGCTGCCCATTCACTAGCCAGGTCATAGTTATCAAGAATTACAAGCCTCATTATGGTGACGCACAGCTTCCAGGACAAGAAGTTCAAACCTGAGGAAATTTCATTTAGAGCACTTTAAGTGATTAGCAGATAGTCAAAGAGACGCATAAGACACTGATGACTTTAAAAAGGATATTACTTAAGAAAGACATGCATGTATACAAATACAATCTGTACTTTTAAAATAGCACTAATAGCTGCTCTCTACTGAACAGACTTCAGATGCTGGGCAGTGGGCTAGGTCAGTTAAGTACAAATATTAATCCTTACGACAAGCTTCTAGGGAAAATACAATGACCCGTTTCAGATGAGTAGAGGGACTGACACAATTTGAGTTCACATAGTTGTTAAGTGACAAAGTCAAAATTTTTATCAAGGCAAATTTACTGTAAAGACATCACACTGCATTGTCTCCACAGGGATACTATATAAAGCAACATAAAACAAACCTAAAGGCAAACAAAGCAGCACTCATTTATTGACTGCATTTATTATTTATTGATTGATTGATTGCAGTAATGATTACTCAGCACCTTATGGGTTACTTACTAAAATCCAGAACTCTCCCTATGAATGATGTAATAATCAAACCTCTCTTCTGGTAAATAATGTTCTTATAAAAGTAACAGCTGCACTTTAAAAAACTTCAATCAATACAGAAAGGTACAAAGAATTAAAAAAAAACAAAAACAAAAACAAAGACCCAGATCCTGCCACTTTGAAATAAAGCTCATTACTATTAGGTATACATCATTCCATATATCTATATAATGCACATATACAAATGGGATGTATAGAAATAATTTCTAACCATGGTATCATACTAGACATTCTATTTTTAACAAAAAGCACTTAATTTTCTGCCTTGAACAGGAGCAAAAAAAAAAAAAAAAAAGTCAACTAAAAAAACTGCAGATGTCCAGGCAAAAGAATTCTTCACAAAAAGCAATTTCAGTTCCCAAAAGAATATTATAAGGTTAAGAAAAAAATATTATACAAATATTAAGAGAGTCATTTTAAAACTGTATGATTCCATTTTGGACAACATGGCTTGACCTGCTACCATGAAATATGTGAAAACTGCTTTCTTCTACTTTTGCCCACCCCCTGATTTCTGTAAGATGTGTTATTTTTATATTGTCAAGATTTATAACATTTACCCTGTGCTTTACAACCATAATTTCCAGATTTTAACTCTTAGTTTTGTATTTAAATGGATGTTACACCAATTCTTTCACAAACGGCTTTAGCAGTCCTGAATTCTGTACCCACAAACTTTACATACAGTAGTAAATCAAATTCTTTACATTAGTAGGAATAGAAGGTCTTATAATAATGAATACACTGAATCTAAATATGTCCTTAGGACCATATGATTTAGAAATTTGGCATAACAAAAACTTACAATCAACATGATCTAGAATTATGGCCCAGTAACAAGAGATAAACAACATTTACAAACAATAATTCACACAGTAAGTCCAACAAATGGGCTTAATTATTTCAGTCCAGGAAATGGACTTGGCCTCTATTTAAACTCATTAATAATCTAGTAGCAGAAACTATTTCAAAGTTACATCAAGGAATCAGAAACACTTCCAAGCTGTTTTCACCATCAAGAAATATCATTATTTATAATAAGAATATTCAGCAAAATGACTATTGATAAAAAGAGAGAAAAAAACCGGTAAGGTGAGGAGGAAATGTCATGAGAGTTTTGGGCGCATGTTATTTCTTTTCTCAGTTCAACACAGGTAAGAGGGAGGGCCTATTAAAAACTAAGCACTAAGCTCTGTAGACATAAAAATGACTAAGATAAAGATCCTAGTATCAAAGTGCTTAGACTCACTTAATAGTCTCTGCTGTATTAAAAGAACTGATCATCCTCATTCTTCAGATATAGAAAACTGCAACTCAGAAGTTTATTACTGAAGTTATAAAGGTGGAGGGTCTATCTGACTGAAAGACACCTGCTCTGCAAAAGTGTCTTATAAGAAGAATCACTTAGGATCCCTGTCAGAAAGATTCCCAGGACCTTTCCCTGGACATAGTGTTGCAAAAGATCTGGAACGGGATCCAGGGAGTCTGCACTTACACAAATATCACAGGTGATTCTCACAATCAGGATAAATTTGGAAAAGAACATCATATACGATGACTTCATTGTACAGAGGTTCAAGTAAGCCCTTCAGACCAAGTACATTGTTTTCTCAAACTCTTCCGTGTGCCCAGAGTTCACTTCCCAAAGTCCCAAATGAATCACCGGAGAAAAGTTGAATGTTTTCGCCACATGTGTTCAGATTTTAAAATCTCTTTTCCCAGTTTTCGCCAATCCTCAGAGATCCAAACGGATGCGGTCCTCGACCATTCCCTAGCATCCTGACTCTACAGTACTCAAAAAATGACACAGCACCCCTGTCCTCGTCTTTCTTAGGCGCTGATTCACTTTGGCTGGGCATCCCCTCGACAAAGAGCTGCCAAACACAAACCTCAGAACTGTAATGCGGGGTGGGAACTTCTGGACAACTTGGGTTAACAGCTATTTTAGAATCTACACTAGAATCGGGAATCTAAGCTTCCAGAATCCCTGCTATGCGCCTTCCCCCTACAACACACTACACCTGACCTCAAAGAACCTCTGAAGCCCGGCCTGGAAGGAGGCCCTCTGGGAAGCGGGGATCTGGTGACGAGGGGCTGAAGCAGCAGCGAGGACTGTGGTCCCTGCCCGGGAAGGCGAAGGCTGCAAACCCAACCTCACCTGCCCGGCTGCAGGGCCCACAGTGAATGCAAATGAGGATGACTATCGCGCAATCGTAACAAGTGTCAGGAGAGGGCCCCCAGGGAGCGCCCCTCGCCGAGGCTCAGTTCCGAAGAGGCCAACCTGCTAAGTTAGCGGGAGACAGCGCTGCGGAACACGACGGGCCTCGCCTCGAGACTCCCGGGAACCCCGTCCGCCCGGCGTCCCCGTCTCCGCACACAGCCCACCGGTGGAGGCAACGACCAGGCAGGTCCCCGCCCGACTCCCCTTCTTGGTCCTTCCGCGTGGGCTCACCTGTTGACCCACTGGCTCCTCCGACGCGGGAGCAGCTAGAACAACCAGCACCCAGCAACCCGGAGCGACCCCGGCCGGCGCGTGGAGCGCGGCGCCGCACGACCCGGAAGTAAACCCCGGCGCGCCGGAGACCGCGGCGCGTCCCGCGAGTCCTGCGCATGCGCGCGCCCCCGCTCGCCAGGGATGAGCCGCTAGAGGTCCCTGTGAGTTGCGCCAGGCAGGAAGCCTTTGCTTACGTGAGTCGCCAGTTCCTGCGGCATCGCCTAGACGGTGCTCTTTTTTTTTCATCTCTCAAGGGTTGAATGGCAGTAGGCTCTTTGGGTTCATGAGATTTAGCACAGAGGACTGCAGTGCTCATGCATAAGCATTTATAATAAATAGCAGTATTTATTACTTACCCCAGGCTATTGAGTGTGTACTTTACAAGCAAAGTGACATCTAAGCGCTTGTTATCAGTAAGCTCATCAAAGTTAAATTGGATATGCTGCAGAAAGGCAAGCCTTGGAGCGGTTCAGTACGCCTAAACTTCAAAAGGAGTCTGTGATGAAGTACAAACTTGTGCTAAGTTTCTAGTAAAGGGGTGGAGGAAGCAGAATCTGATTTGAACTCTGTATCCTAGATCTTTGTTCATGAGGGGGATGGAAGGAAGCGGGGCTGGGGCAGTTATTGTTAAGAAATCAATCAACACTCAAAGGAAAGGTCTTATGGCTTCACTAGGACCCATTAGAAACAGTGGTTAGAGTTATGTTAGCAACTAAAATCTGATTACCATTATCAGCATGGGGTGACAGACAGACTCAAGTTTCCTTGGACTCTGCAAAGTTAAGACAAATGTGTAATGCTATGTTCCCAGATTCCTTATCTGAACTTCTGCACCTGAGTTGTGAATCCAACCTGCTCCTCTGGGTCAAATGAATCCCCCCGGCTCACATTTTTAAGGCAAGAGTGGTGGTGGTGCTCTAGTCTCTTAAGTCCTGTCCAGCTCTCTCTGATTCCATGGGCTGTTGCCTGCCAGGCTGCTCTGTCCGAGGGATTTTTCCAGGCAAGAATGCTGGAGCAGGTTGCCTTTTCCTGCTTCAGGGCATCTTCTCTGAGGGATTGAACCTGGGTCTCCTCCACTGCAGGTGGATTCTTTCCCTACTGAGCCACCAGGGCAAAGAGTAGATTGTTCTGTTCTCAGATACAGCTTCAAATAGCAAAGTTCCTCACAAACATATACCAAGGGACAAGGATTTTTAGCATTATAGTCTTGAGTTAGTTTACAAAAGCCGTTGTTAACACCTCCCCAGTATTATAACTTATCATCTAACAAAAGTCAATTTTGTATCCACTGTAGTAAAAAAAATCTGCAAATAATAAAAAGAGCCTTGCAGAAAATATTATTGGAGCATAAACGGGCAACTGTGAAATGTTTTCTTTCTTAGTGGCTTTACTCCTTCATGCTTTTCTAACACTAGAGAAAAGCTCTGTCTCTGCTGTTACGCTTTACAACGGTTACTTCTGCTTGGACTGCACAATATCATGTCCTGTCTTCCTTTTCAAGTAGGTGTTTCTAACCTCTTGCAAGGCATATGCCATTTCATTGTATAAGATTAAAATAATGTTACTGCCATTAAAAGCAAAATATGTAAAACTAAACAGAGAGTGTTTTTGGCAAAGACAGGTTCATTTGTCCATTCAACAAATATTTACTGATTATGTGGTTTTGTGCCAGATACCAGCATGAGAAGGACAGACACAGTCCTTGCTTTTTGTGAACTCAGAGCCTTGTGGGGATACAGACACCACCCAGCAAATCCTAATAAGGGGAAGTGGTCTGAGAGTATTGAGCAGCCATGTGACTTTACTGGGGATGCTCCTTTGTGTTTGGGGATGGCTTGGTCATAGAAAGGACCTGTGTCTTGTCCTCCACATAAAGCCCCAAACAATGACAAGATTAATAGAAAGGTACCCTGAACCAAGGTTTTGGATGGAAAGCTTGGTAGGAAAGTTCTCACAGGTTGTCACCCAGCAAAAGTGACAGACTTCCAGTGGCATAGGAGCAGACTATAAAGGTGATGGTGTGGGTGGCAGGAGAAAATGCCTGATGACAGCCCTGGTCTCCTCCAGGTTACAGAAAGAAGCATCAGACAGAAGTCACACCTCGTGAGCAGCTGACATGGACCTGAACTAGCGTCTCAGCATGCACCATTGGAGGGCAATGGACAGATGCTGCTTTGGGAGACACCAATTGGGATATGTACTTTAGACAAAAACACACAGGCAGAGATGCCTATCCATTGCGGTTGGTGTCAGAGAAGAGAAAATAGCCCCATGGTGTCTATGGACGTAGATACCAGGAGTCTCCCCACCTTAAATGTCCTCCTAAGTCAAAGGTGGGGAAGATGGATATTCCGAAGTGACAGAATTTACACTTAAAATGACTCAACAAGGAAACACTAAAACAATTAAATGAACCTGAAAATAACTTTTAAGTTGCCTGCTCTCATGAGAATGAGACTGAGGGAAAGTTTTAAGTAAAAGTCATTTAATAAAAAAAAAAAGTCATTTAATAGATTGAAACTGTATATTATATAGGTTTATCACAGAAAAATAAGAAATGGCACATTGGAATTTATGGCCTATGAAATTTTTATATTCTAAAGAATGTTTTAGCAGTGTATACCCTGATTGGATTTGTATGTAAAACAACAGTCACCCTGTATGCCTGTAAAGAAGAGCTTAAAGTTGGGTCAGAAATAGATCAGGGAAATCTGGATTTTTCCAGGAAGCATCCAGAAAATGACCCTATAATCTCGGAAAATAATTTGTACAAAGGTCTGCAGGCAGGAAAGTAAAAGGCATGCATGTGGAATTCTAAATAACTTCCATGTAGCTGAGAGTAGCATGTATTTCAAACATGAGAGAAAAATGAATCTGGAAAGAGAGATGGAGGATGAATGAAGTACCTTGTAGGCTATGCATGAAAATTGGAATTCATATTGTAAGCAGTGGAGAACAACTTAAGCTTTATGAAATGTAACAGGAGACTAGAATATTGTGTGTTAGGAAGAAGGAAATAGAATGGGTGGGGATCCTATTTTAGTCATAAAAATCCAGACACAAAAACGACTCTAGGCTCCTTTTGTATTTTCTTTGCCCCAGCACTGGTACTAGGCATTTCAATAATGACTGATACTTTTTAGTTTTAGTTTGTTTGGCTATTTTATTAAGAATATAATATTTGCCAGATACTACCTGAATCTATTAAAATGACAGTTTGGTTTACCATTTTACTCTACTAGTGAATTATGGTGATTGATTTTTTAATGTTAAATATACCATGGATTGCTGAGATAAACATGACCAGGCATGGTTTTTCTTGGCCCCAATCATGGAAGCAACTGAATTTTTACCTGTGTAGATTTTTTTAACAAATGCCTCTTTCCCCACGAAAGGTCAGTTGCTCAGTCATGTCCAAATCATTGCAACCCCATGGACTACAGCCCGCCAGGCCTACCTTTTCATCACCAACTCCCGGGGTTTACTCAAACTCATGTCCATTGAGTCGGCCATGCCATTCAGCCATCTCATCCTCTGTCATCCCCTTCTCCTCCTGCCCTCAATCTTTCTCAGCATCAGAGTCTTTTCCAGTGAGTCAACTCTTCGCATGAGGTGGCCAAAGTACTGGAGTTTCAACTTCAGCATCAGTCCTTCCAGTGAACACCCAGGACTGATCTCCTTTAGGATGGACTGGTTGGATCTCCTTGCAGTCCAAGGGACTCTCAAGAGTCTTCTCCAACACCACAGTTCAAAAGCATCAATTCTTTCGGTGCTCAGCTTTCTTCACAGTCCAACTCTCACATCCATACATGACCACTGGAAGAACCACAGCCTTGACTAGACAGACCTTTGTTGGCAAAGTAATGTCTCTGTTTGTTAATATGCTATCTAGGTTGGTCATACCTTTTCTTCCAAGGAGCAAGTGTCTTTTAACTTCATGGCTGCAGCCATCATCTGCAGTGATTTTGGAGCCCACGAAAATAAAGTCTGTCACTGTTTCCACTGTCTCCCCATCTATTTCCCAGGAAGTGATGGGCCCAGATGCCATAATCTTAGTTTTCTGAATGTTGAGCGTTAAGCCAACTTTTTCACTCTCCTCTTTCACTTTCTTCAAGAGCGTCTTTAGTTCTTCTCTTTCTGCCATAAGGGTGGTGTCATCTGCATATCTGAGGTTATTGATATTTCTCTCATCAATCTTGATTTCAGCTTGTGCTTCATCCAGCCTGGCATTTTGCATGGTGTACTCTGCATATAAGTTAAAGTAGCAGGTGACAATATGCAGCCTTTCCTGATTTGGAACCAGTCTGTTGTTACATGTCCAGTTCTAACTGTTCCTTCCTGACCTGCATACAGATTTCTCAGGATGCAGGTCAGGTGGTCTGGTATCCCCATCTCTTTCAGAATTTTCCACAGTTTATTGTGATCCACACAGTCAAAGGCTTTGGCATAGTCAGTAAAGCAGAAATAGATATTTTTCTGGAACTCTCTTGCTTTTCCATGATCCAGTGATGTTTGTTCCTCTGCCTTTTCTAAAACCAGCTTGGTGGTTCACTGGAAGTTCACTGTTCACGTTCTATTGAAGCCTGGTTTGGAGAATTTTGAGCATTACTTTGCTAGTGTGTGAGATGAGTGCAATTGTGCGGTAGTTTGAGCATTCTTTGGGATTGCCTTTCTTAGGGATTGGAATGAAAACTGACCTTTTCCAGTTCTATGGCCACTGCTGAGTTTTCCAAATATGCTGGCATATGGAGTGCAGCACTTTCACAGCATCATCTTTTAGGATTTGAAATAGTTCAACTGGAATTCCATCACCTCCACTAGCTTTGTTCGTAGTGATGCTTCCTAAGGGCCACTTGACTTCACATTCCAGGATGTCTGGCTCTAGGTGAGTGATCACACTATTGTGATTATCTGGGTCATGAAGATGTTTTTTGTACAGTTCTTCTGTGTATTCTTGCCACCTCTTCTTAATATCTTCTGCTTCTGTTAGGTCCCTACCATTTCTGTCCTTCATAGTGCCCACCTTTGCATGAAATGTTCCCTTGGTATTCTAATTTTCTTGAAGAGATCTCCAGTCTTTCCCATTCTATTGTTTTCCTCTATTTCTTTGCACTGATCACTGAGGAAGGATTTCTTATCTCTCTTTGCTATTCTTTGGAACTCTGCATTCAAGTAGGTATGTCTTTCCTTTTCTCCTTTGCCTTTCACTTCTCTTCTTTTCCCAGCTATTTTTAAGGCCTCCTAAGATAATCATTTTACCTTTTTGCATTTCTTTTTCTGGGAGATGGTCTTGATCCCTGCCTCCTGTATAATGTCACAAACCTCCATCCATAGTTCTTCAGGCACTCTATCAAATCTAATCCCTTGAATCTATTTGTCACTTCCACTGTATAATCATAAGGAATTTGATTTAGGTCATACCTGAATGGCCTAGAAGTCTTTTCCCTACTTTCCTCAATTTAAGTCTGAATTTGGCAATAAGGGTTTTATGATCTGAGCCACTGTCAGCTCCCAGTCTTGTTTTTGCTGACTGTATAGAGCTTTTCCATCTTTGGCTGCAAAGAATATAGTCAATATGATTTCGGTATTGACCATCTAATGATGCTCATGTGTAGAGTCTTCTCTTGTGTTGTTGGAAGAGCGTGTTTGCTATGACCAGTGTGTTCTCTTGGCAAAACTCTATTAACCTTTGCCCTGCTTCATTCTGTACTCCAAGGCCAAATTTGCCTGTTACTCCAGGTATTTCTTGACTTCCTACTTTTGCCTTCCAGTCCCCTATAATGAAAAGGATATCTTTTTTGGGTGTTAGTTCTAGAAGGTCTTGTAGGTCTTCATAGAACTGTTCAACTTCAGCTTCTTCAGCATTACTGGTTGGGGCATAGACTTGGATTACCATGATATTGAATGGTTTGCCTTGGAAACGAACAGAGATCATTCTGTCATTTTTGAGATAGCATCCAAGTGCTGCATTTCAGACTCTTTTGTTGACTGTGATGGCTACTCCATTTCTTCTAAGGGATTCTTGCCCACAGTGTTAGATATAATGGTCATCTGAGTTAAATTCACCCATTCCAGTCCATTTTAGTTCACTGATTCCTAAACTGTCAATGTTCACTCTTGCCATCTCCTGTAGGACCATTTCCAATTTTCCTTGATTCTTGGACATAACATTCCAGGTTCCTATGCAATATTGCTCTTTATAGCATTGGACTTTACTTCCATCACCAATTACATCCACAACTGGGTGTTGTTTTTGCTTTGGCTTCATCCCTTCATTCTCTCTGGAGTTATTTCTCCACTGATCTCCAGTAGCATAAAGGGCACCTACCGACCTGCGGAATTCATCTTTCAGTGTCCTATGTTTTTGCCTTTTCATACTGTTCATGGGGTTCGCAAGGCAAGAATACTGAAGTGGTTTGCCATTCCCTTTTCCAGTGGACCACATTCTGTCAGACTCCACCATGTCCTGTGGTGGCTTTAGCACTAGGTGAAAACTCTGAGTTGGACAAAATAAAACAAGCCTTTCAGAGGCTTCTTCCGAAGTCATCGACCTTAAACAGAAAGTGAAAGTAAGCATTTGTTGCCCAGTCATGTGCAACTCTTTGGGATCCCGTGGACTGTAGCCCTCCAGTCTCCTCTTTCCATGGACTTCTCCAGGCAAGAATACTGGAGTAGGTTGCCATGACCTTCTCCAGGGGATCTTCTTGTCTCAGGGATCGACCTCAGGTCTTCTGCATTGCAAGCAGATTCTTTACCTTCTGAGCCACCAGGGAAGTCCTACCTTAGATAGATTAAATAATAGTGGCTGTTCCTTGGGAATGAGATATGAAAGTGCTTCAGTCTGCTTTTTGCTCCATATAGTACTGGGAATGTAGGATTTTGTTTTTGTTTTTCCAAAGGCTGTCACTGATCTGAGAGCACAGAATGGGATGAGGGTAAATTAAAACACACAAAACTGACTGTTCTTCCTAATAGCTATCTTTCATAAAAAAAGCCCTCCCCATGTTACTGAAAATTTGTTACTGGTTTCCAAAGTTCTCAGAAAGTTGGTTTTGATGGTTTGTCAGTTTTCTTTTTGCTTATATGGAGGGGCAGAGTTTTTGATATATTTATCCTGCTATTTTTGCTGATATCTTCACTTGATTACTTTTTGAGTGAGCATTGTTAGTTTCTCTTACAAGGAATTTTAAATTTTATGTTGCCAAAATTATTGGCATAGCGTTGATTGTAATATTACCTTGTTATCTCTGCATTCCATAGTGATTTCAACTCCCTCATATCTGATACTGTAAATTATACCTTCATTTTTTTTTTCTTTCTAATCACTGTGGTTAGATGTTTATTAGTTTAATTGATCTTTTCAAATAACTAAATTTTGGATTAATTGGGTTTTGCATTGCTTTCTTGTTTCTGTATCATTGATTTCTACTCTAATCTTTATTATTTCCATCTCTATTATTTCCCAAGGTCTACTCACTCAGGATTGAATCTCCCCCCCTGCCCCCTGCACCTTTTTTTCCCCTAGTTTCTTTAGGTGGAAGTTGAGATCACTGTTTTGCAACCTTTGTTATTTTCTCATATAAACTTGTAGTTCTATGTATTTCCCTTCTTAAAACTGCTTTAGTGACATCCCACAATTTTTTATTTTCATTTTAATTCAGCAGAAAATCCTTTCTAATTTTTTTTTTTTTTTGGTTTCTTTTTGGCCTATAGGTAAGTTACAAGTATATTCTTATCTGCATATATTCCAGAAGCTGTCTGTTTTTTTATTTCCATTTTACTTCTTTTTTGATCAAAGAACATACTTTGTGTGACTTGATTCTTTTTAAATATGTTAAGACTTGTTTGTGGCCCAAAATATGGTATATATTTATGTGCACTTGAAAAAAATGGGATTTCTATTTTGGCCTAGATTGTCTATTAGATAAAGTTGGTTGATGGTTTCAAGTCTCATATCTTTACTGATTTCATGTTAATTATTTTATAAATTAATGAGATAGTAGTGTTGAAATTAGACAATTATTGTGGTTTTGTTTATTTTTGTTGTCATTTTATCAATATTTGGTTGATGTCTTCTTCAGTTCAGTTCAGTTCAGTTGCTCAGTTGTGTCCGACTCTTTGCGACCCCATGAATCGCAGCACGCCAGGCCTCCCTGTCCATCACAAGCTCCCAGAGTTTACCCAAACTCATATCCATTGAGTTGGTGATGCCATCCAGCCATCTCATCCTCTGTTGTCCCCTTCTCCTCCTGCCCCCAATCCCTCCCAGCATCAGGGTCTTTTCCAATGAGTCAACTCTTTGCATGAGGTGGCCAAAGTATTGGAGTTTCAGCTTCAGCATCAATCCTTCCAACGAACACCCAGTACTGATCTCCTTCAGGATGGACTGGTTGGATCTCCTTGCAGTCCAAGGGACTCTCAAGAGTCTTCTCCAACACCATAGTTCAAAAGCATCAATTCTTTGGTGCTCAGCTTTCTTTATAGTCCAACTCTCACATCCATACATCACCACTGGAAAAACCATAGCCTTGACTAGACAGACCTTTGTTGGCAAAGTAATGTCTCTGCTTTTTAATATGCTATCTAGGTTGGTCATAACTTTCCTTCCAAGGAGTAAGCGTCTTTTAATTTCATGGCTTCTGGTGCTCTCTTATTAGGTACATAAATATTTAGGTTTGTTTCCTACTCATGATGAGTTAATCATTTTATCATTATGAAAGGATCTTCTTTATCCTTAGTTGTATTCTTTGTTCTGCAGTCTTCTTTGATATTGATACCATCATTCAAACATTTTTGATTAGCATTTAAATGGAATAATTTTATATTATTTTCCTCTTAGTTTATTCATGTTTTTATGCTTAAAGTTGTTTTTTTTTGAAAGCAGATATACTGAGATATGATTGATATACAAAAATGCATATATTTAATGTGTACAAGTTGATGAATTAGGGCATATGCGTATACCTATGAAACCATCATTACAATCCAGGAAATAAACATACCTATCACCTCCAAAAGTTTCCATATGTTCCTTACCCCTGCCCTTAGTTAACATGAGATCTACCCTCTTAACAAAAATTTTGAGTGCACAGTACAGTATTGTTAATGTAATAGACACCATATTACCTAGGAAATCTCTGGAACTTAACTTCATATACACTGAATAGCAAATCCCCATTTTTCCCTGCCCCTTGCCTCTGGCGACCAGCGGTCTATACTCTGCTTCTGTGAGTTTGGCTATTTTAGATACGTCCTGCTTCCCTGGTGGCTCAGGGGAATCTGCCTGCCAACGCAGGAGACGTGGGTTCAATCCCTGGGTCGGGAAGATCCCCTGGAGAAGGAAATGGCAACCCACTCCAGCGTTCTTGCCTGGGAAATCTCATGGACAGAGGAGCCTGGTGGGCTACAGCCTCTGGGGTCATGAAGAGTTGGACAAGACTTAGCGACTAAACAGCAATTTGAGATGCCTCATATATGTAGAATCATGTATTATTTGTCCTTCTATGACTGACTTAATCCAAGTTAGCATCATGTGCTCCTGGTTCATTCATGTTGTTTCATATGGCAGAATTTCCTTTATTTTAAGGTTCAGTGATATTTTATTGTATATGTATAGCACATTTTAAAAAATCTTTTACTGTATGTGCATAGCACATTTTTAAAATCCATTCATCTGTTGACAAACATTTGGATTGTTTCCATATGTTGGATATTGTGAATAGTGGTTCATTGAACATGGGAGTACAGGTTTCTCTAGGAGATCTCATTTCAGTTCTTTTGGATATATACTGAGATGAGAGATTGCTGGATCATATAGTAGTTATATTTTAATTTTTTGAGGACTTTTGATACTCTTTTACATAGTGGTTACACCATTTTATATTCATACCAGCAATGTCCAAGGTTTCCAGTTTCTCCACATTCTTACCAATATTTGTTATCTTTTTGGGGGAATTGAAGGGGATAATAGCCATCCTAACTGGTGCAACCAAATATCCACTGTGGTTTTGTTATGCATTTCCCTCTTGATTAGTGGAGAAGGAAATGGCTACCCACTGCAGTATTCTCGCCTGGAGAATTCCATGGACAGAGGAGCCTGGTGGGCTCCTTAGAGTCAGTGGAGTCACAAAGAGTCTGACACAACTGAGCAACGGAGCACGCACACTTGGTTAGTGATGTTGAGCACCTTTTCGTTGTGGTCATTTTTATCTCTTCTTTGGAGAAGCATCTGTTCAAGGCCTTTACCAGTTATTTAATTACGTCGTCTGTTACTTTGCTGTTGAGTGTAGGTATTCTCAATGTATTTTGGGCATTAGCCCCTCACCAGGTGCATGGTCTGCAAATATTTGCCCTCATTCTGTAGCTTGCCTTGAATGTCAAATCGCTTATTTTTATTGTTGTTGTTGTTGTTTTGCCTTTGCTGCCTGTGTTGGCTTTTGGTGTTATCTTGAAGAAATCATGGCTAAAGCAAGGTCAAGAATCTTCTCCTCCATGTTTCTTCTAGGAGTTTTACAGTTCCAGGTCCTTTGTTCAGGTCGTCAATGTATTTTGAACTGATTTTGGGGTCCAGTTGCATCATTTCACGTGTGGAGATCGGCTTTCTCAGCACCGTTTGTTGAAAAGACACTTCCTCCTCCATTGTGTGCGCTTGACTCGCTCGTCAGAGGTCGGCTGGCTGCTGCTGCCTGGGTTTATTTCTGGCTCTCTGTTCTGTTCCATTGGCCTGTATGCCTATGCCAGTTCCATGCTGTTTGAATTTTTATGTTTTCACATTATATTTTGAAATTGGGACGTAGGATGCCTCCAGCTTTGTTGTTTTTCCTCCAGGTTGCTTTTGCTGTTTGGGGTCTTTCTGGCTTAATATGAATTTTAGGATTGTTTTTTCTGTATATATTATTAAAAGTACCATTGAGATTTTGATGGGGATCGCACTAAATCTGTAGATTGTTTTGAGCAGTGTAGATGTTTTAACAAGTTTTCAATCCATTAACATGGGATGTCTTTCCATTTATTTGTGTGTTCTTTCATTTCTTTCATCTGTGTTCTGTAATTTTCAATGTTTACATCTTTCATCTGCTTGGTTAAGTTTATTCTTCAGTGTTTTTTTCTTTTTGGTACTATTGTGAATGGGATTGTTTTCTTAATTTCCCTATAAGGAGAGGTCTTTGTTAGCATAGTGAAATGCAACTGATTTTTGCATGTTGATTTTATTTTATTTTATATGTTGATTTTATGTCTTGCAACTGCAATGAATTCATTTATTAGTTCTAACAGTTTGTGGAGTCTCTAGACTGCATATAGGATTAGATCATCAGCAAATAGTGATAATTTACTTTTTTCTTGATATTCTCAGGGTGTCTTTATTTCTTTTTCTTACCTAATTTCTCTCACTGGAACTTCTAATATTATGTTTAGAAGTGGCAAGGGTAGACATCCTTGCTCTGTTCATGATTTTAGAAAAAAAGCTGTCGTTTTCTCACCATTTAATATGATGTTAGCTTTTGGGTTTTGTTATATATGGTCTTTATCATATTGAGGTAGACTATTTCTGATTTTCTCAATGACTCAGCAGGTAAATTCTTTCTATACCTTTTTTGTTCAGAATTTTTCATCATGAAAAGGTGTTGAATTTTGTTAAATGTCTTTTCTGTGTCTGTGATGATAATCATGTGATTATTATCCTTTATTCTGTTACTGTAGTGTGTTATGTTAATTAATTGGCATATGCTGCACCATCCTTGAATCTCAGTGATAAATCCACTTGGTCATGACGTGGTTTTTAATATGCTGTTGAATTCAGTTTACTAATATTTTGTTGAGGTTTTTCTTGTGTGTAGTTCATCAGGAATATTGACCTGTGCTTTTTTGTTTTCTCCTATGTTTATTCGCACTCTAATATTTATTATTTCTTTCTCTGCTGACTTTGGGCTTGTTTTATTCTTCTTTGTCTAGTTCTTTGAGCTGTAAAGTTAGGTTGTTTATTTGAGCTCTTTTCTTTTTATAATGAGGGCATTATCATTAAAAACTTCCTTCTTAGAACTGATTTTTTTTCAACTTTTAAATTTTGTTGTATTTTCATTTATATTTGCTTCAATATATTTCATAATTTCCCTTTTTATCTCTTGTTTGACCTAATTTTGAGCTAGGAGTGTTATTTAATTCTTACATATTTGTGAATTTCCTTCTGCTATAACTTCTAGTTTCATTCCATAGAGTCAGAAATGATATTTGATATGACTTTAGTCTTCTTAAATTTGTTAAAATATATTTTGTGACCTAATAAAAATACAGAATATATTCCATCTCAAACACTATAGTTTTCACCTTCAAAAATTTGATTGGAGTTTTGGTTCTATGTTTTTACTTAACACCTTCATTCTTTCCTTTAACATCTTGAACATATAGAATATAGATAAGAAAACTTTTTAATGTTCTTGTCTACTAAGTCTCTTATTTGTGTTATTTCTGGGTCTCTTTCAATTGATTGATTTTTCTGCTTATTATGGTTCATATTTTTCTGCTCATTTGCATTTCTGAAAAGTTTTAATTTATTTTCACATCATATATTTTACCTTTCCGTGTGCTGGATATTCTTATTTTCTAAAAATATTTGGGTCTTGTTCTGGGACATGGCTAAGCCACTGAGAAACAGTATGCCCTCTGGGGTCTTGCTTTTAATAAACTTTTAAAGATATGTTTTCTTGGCGTAGATGCACAGTTTTGTGTTGTTTTCAGGTATACATCACAGCGGATCTGTCACACATACGCATATACCCACCCTTTTTTAGATTTTCTCCCATGTAGGTCTTTACAGATTACTGAGCAGCATTCCTGTGCCACGCAGCGGGTTCTTGTTTCTTAGTCACAAAATCATGTCCAACTCCTTGTGACCCCATGGGCTGTAGTATGCCAGGCTTCCCTGTCCTGTTTGCTAAAACTCAGGTCCATCGCGTCGGTGACGCCATCCCGCCGTCTCATCCTCTGTCGTCTCCTCTCCTCCTGCCCTCCAAGGTCCGGACGAGTCATCTCCTTTATGCATCGTCCTGTGTATACGTCAGTCTCAGTCTGCGAATTTGTCCCACCCCAGCCCGGCCCCTGCTGACCACACGCTTGTTTTCTGCACCTGTGACTTCACTGCTGTTCTTTAAAACAGTCTTTCCCCACGTGGGCCGTTACAGTGCCTGAGTAAAGTTCCCTGGGGTTCACAGCAGGTTATTGTTAATTATCTGTTTTATGTACGGCCGCGTGTGTGTATCAGTCCCAGCCTCACGGTTTATCCCTCCCCTGCCGACCCCCTAGATAACCTGTGTGTTTTCTGCCTCTGTGACTATATTTCTGTCTTGTAAATAAGTTGGCTTTGTATCATTTTTTAGATTCTGAATATAAGTGGTATCATATGATATTTGTCTCTCTTTGTCTGACTTACTTTAATCAATAAGACAATCTCTAGATCCGTTCATGTTGCTGCAGACAGCATTATCTCAGTCTTTTTATGGCTGAGTAATATTCCACCATGCTTGTGTGTATGTGTGTGTGTGTGTGTGTGTGTGTGTGTGTGTGTATGTGTGTATACATATACTGCATCTTTATCCACTCCTCTGTTTCTGTTGATGGACATTTAGGTTTCTTCCATGTCCTGGCTATTGCCAGTAGTGCTGCAGTGAACAGAGGAGTGCATGCATTTTTTTGAGTTGTGGTTTTCTCCAAATACAGGCCCAGGAGTGGGCTTGCTGGATCATACAGTAGTTCTATATTTAGTTTTTTTAAGGTACCTCCATACTGTTCTCCATAATGCTTGTACCACATTACCTTCCCACCAATAGTGTAGGAGAATTTCCTTTTCTCCATACCCTCTCCAGATAGTTTGTAGATTTTTTAATGATGGAAATTCTGATACATGTCAGGTGATACCTCAATGTGGTTTTGATTTGCATTTCTCTTATGGTGATGTTGAATATCTTTTCATGTGTTTTTTTAGCTATCTGTATGCTTCTTTGGAGAAATAATATTTGTATCTTCTGCACATGTTTTGATTTTTTTTTATATTGAGTTGCATTCAATTCAGTTCAGTCACTCAGTTGTGTCCAACTCTTTGTGACCCCATGGACTACAGCACACCAGGCTTCCCTGTCCATCACCAACTCCTGGAGTTTACTCAAACTCATGCCCATCAAGTCGGTGATGCCATCCAGCCATCTCATCCTCTGTCGTCCCCTTGTCCTCTGCCCCCAATCCCTCCCAGCATCAGGGTCTTTTCCAGTGAGTCTGTTCTTCGCATCAGATGGCCAAAGTATTGGAGTTTCAGCTTCAGCATCAGTCCTTCCAATGAACACCCAGGACTGATCTCCTTCACGATGGACTGGTTGGATCTCCTTGCAGTCCAAGGGACTCTCAAGAGTCTTCTCCAACACCGCAGTTCAAAAGCATCAGTTCTTCGGTGCTCAGCTTTCTTCACAGTCCAACTCTCACATCCATACATGACCACTGGAAAAACCATAGCATTGACCAGACGGACCTTTCTTGTCAAAGTAATGTCTCTGCTTTTTAATATGCTGTCTAGATTGGTCATAACTGTTCTTCCAAGGAACAAAAGCGTCTTTTAATTTCATGGCTGCAGTCACCATCTGCAGTTATTTTGGAACCCAAACAAATGAAGTCTCTCACTGTTTCCATTGTTTCCCCATCTATTTGCCATGAAGGGATGGGACTGGATTCCATGATCTTAGTTTTCTGAATGTTGAACTTTAAGCCAACTTTTTCACTCTCCTCTTTCACTTTCATCAAGAGGCTCTTGAGTTCTTCTTCACTTTCTGCCATAAGGGTGGTGTCATATGTACATCTGAAGTTATTGATATTTCTCCCAGCAATCTTGATTCCAGCTTGTGCTTCTTCCAGCCCAGCATTTCTCATGATGTACTCTGCATATAGGTTAAATAAGCAGGGTGACAATGTACAGCCTTGACGTACTCCTTTTCCTGTTTGGAACCAGTCTGTTGTTCCATGTCCAGTTCTAACTGTTGCTTCCTGACCTGCATACAGGTTTCTCAAGAGGCAGGTCAGGTGGTCTGGTATCCCCATCTCTTTCAGAATTTTCTCAGTTTATTGTGATCCACATAGTCAAAGGCTTTGGCATAGTCAATAAAGCAGAAATAGGTGTTTTTCTGAAACTCTCTTGGTTTTTTGATGATCCAGCGGATGTTGGCAGTTTGATCTCTGGCTCCTCTGCCTTTTCTAAATCCAGCTTGAACATCTGGAAGTTTATGGTTCACATACTGTCGAAGCCTGGCTTGTGGAATTTTGAGCATTACTTTACTAGCGTTGAGATGAGTGCAACTGTGCGGTAGTTTGAGCATTCTTTGGGATTGCCTTTCTTTGGATTTGGAATGAAAACTGACCTTTTCCAGTCCTGTGGCCACTGCTCATGTTTCTAAATTTGCTGGCATATTGAGTGCAGCACTTTCAGAGCATCATTTTTTTAGGATTTGAAATCGTTCAACTGGAATTCCATCACCTCCACTGGCTTTGCATTAGCTGTTTGTATGTTTTGCAGATCAATCCCTTGTTGGTTGTTTCATTTGCAAAATTTTCTCAAATTCTGTGGGTTGGGAGTGGATCTTTTCATTTTGTTTATGGTCTCCCTTGCTGTCCAAAAGTTTTTAAGTTTAACTAGGTCCCATTCGCTTATTTTTGTTTTTATCCTCATTACTCTAAGAGGTGGATCAAAAAAGATCTTGCTGTGATTTATGTCAGAGTGTTCTGCTTATGTTTTCCTCTATGAGTTTTATGATCTCTGGCCTTATGTTTAGGTGCTTAATCCATTTTTATTTTTTATAATGTTAGGGAGTATTCTAATTTCATTTTTTTACATAGTCTGAGGAGATAATTGGGGGGGTTAAATTTTTAATGTAGGTGAGGTTTTCAGTCAGTCATTTGGCTGTAAAGAAAGACTGGGAAACTTGAAGCTACCTTTGCATAGCAGGCTCTTTGTTTTAAATCAAATTTTAGGTTTATTTATGATTGCTTGGAATTTGATATATTTGGAGGAAGGGTTAAAGTCACCATGCATAAGACTAACTTTAATTGAAGGTTCCCAACTGCCATCCACTGAGCAGGAACAAGAGAATATTCTTAGAATAAAAATTAAAGGCGTTGGGCAATTGGTTGAATGAGAAATGCACAATGGTTATCACACTTAAACAGCCTCCTGATACAGAGACATGGTGAGTTAATGGTTAAGGGTGAAACAGTGGTCTCTGTGTAAAAGATTAAAATGCTAGTATGGGTGATCATCGATTTAAACGTTTCATTGAAATCAAACTTTCCAACATCTGCCTACTATGGTATATATCTTTTCTCATTTACTTTTATTATAGAAGGTTTCATTCTGCGCCGTAAGATTTCTCATCTGTCTGTAGCAATCACAGTCAAGTTGCTGTTTCTTGAAATTAAAACAACTTCTGTTTGAAAACCACAAAAACTAAGCTGTATAATTTGATAAATGTATGTTAGCTCTGAGATTTTCAGATTTCTTTAGATAAGAATCATAAAATTGCAGATGTAAGAATATATAATAAGATTTAGGGAATTTCAATTTTAATAACATAGACTAAAGCACTCTTGTCTATAATTTAATAGGGAAAATTGTCCTGGGATCATAAACTATGAAATTACAGCTTCAGAGGCTTCTCAATGACAGCTAAGACTAAGATGAAATAAGAGCTTTAGAATTAAACATCATAGCATCATTGTGTTGAAGGTTATATCTTTGTAAATAATAGGTATAAAACTAAATCAGTGTATTGTGAAATTTTTACTACTAGAAGTTAAGGAGAAAAGCTTAGGTGTAAGATGAATCAGTAATTTGAGATTGTACACTAAAGAAATTAGTGGCAATATATATTTTTTAAGCTGATAAAACTATTTGTACTATGTAAGGAAATGCTTTATCTTCATACAGAGATTTTCAAATGGGATGTAAAATTTTATCATAATTAAAGTTCTAAATAATCTCTTTGAGGATAGGGACCTTATAAGTCTTGTCCACACATGTGAACTCAGCACCCAGCCTAGCACCCGGCACATAGCAAGTGTATCAGTTCAGTTCAGTGCACAGTTGCTCAGTTGTGTCCAACTCTTTGCGACCCCATGAATCACAGCACACTAGGCTTCCCTGTGCATCATCAACTCTGGGAGTTTACTCAAACTCATGTCCATTGAGTCGGTGATGCCATCCAATAATCTCATCCTCTGTTGTCCCCTTCTCCTCCTGCCTTCAATCTTTCTCAGCATCAGGGTCTTTTCAGATGGGTCAGTTCTTTGCATCAGGTGGCCAAAGTATTGGAGTTTCAGCTTCAGCATCAGTCCTTCCAATGAACACCCAGGACTGATCTCCTTTAGGATGCACTGGTTGGATCTCCCTGCAGTCCAAGGGACTCTCAAGAGTCTTCTCTAACACCACGGTTCAAAAGCATCAATTCTTTGGCACTCAGCTTTCTTCACAGTCCAACTCTCACATCCATACATGACCACTGGAAAAACCATAGCCTTGACTAGACAGACCTTTGTTGGCAAAGTAATGTCTCTGCTTTTTAATATGCTGTCTAGGTTGGTCATAACTTTCCTTCCAGGGAGTAAGCGTCTTTTAATTTCATGGCTGCCGTCACCATCTGCAGTGATTTTGGAGCCCCAAAATATAAAGTCAGCCTCTGTTTCCACTATTTCCCCATCTATTTGCCATGAAGTGATGGGACCAGATGCCATGATCTTAGTTTTCTGAATGTTGAGCTTTAAGCCAACTTTTTCACTCTCCTCTTTCACTTTCATCAAGAGGCTCTTTAGTTCTTCTTCACTTTCTGCCATAAAGGTGGTGTCATCTGCATATCTGAGGTTATTATTTCTCCCAGCAATCCTGATTCCAGCTTGTGCTTCCTCCAGCCCAGCATTTCTCATGATGTAATCTGCATATAAGTTAAATAAGTAGGGTGACAATATACAGCCTTGATGTACTCCTTTTCCTGTTTGGAACCAGTCTGTTGTTCCATGTCCAGTTCTAACTATTGCTTCCTGACCTGCATACAGGTTTCTCAAGAAGCAGGTCAGGTGGTCTGGTATTCCCATCTCTTTCAGAATTTTCCACAGTTTATTGTAATCCACACAGTCAAAGGCTTTGGCATAGTCAATAAAGCAGAAATAGGTGTTTTTCTGGAACTCTCTTGCTTTTTCGATGATCTAGCGGATGTTGGCAATTTGATCTCTGGGTTCCTCTGCCTTTTCTAAAACCAGCTTGAACATCTGGGAGCTCACGGTTCACATATTGCTGAAACGTGGCTTGGATAATTTTGAGCATTACTTTACTAGCGTGTGAGATGAGTGCAATTGTGCAGTAGTTTGAGCATTCTTTGGCGTTGCCTTTCTTTTGGATTGGAATGAAAACTGACCTTTTCCAGTCCTGTGTCCACTGCTGAGTTTGCCAAGTTTGCTGGAATATTGAGTGCAACACTTTCAGAGCGTCATCTTTCAGGATTTGAAATAGCTCAACTAGAATTCCATCACCTCCACTAGCTTTGTTCATAGTGATGCTTTCTAAGGCCCACTTGACTTCACATTCCAGGATGTCTGGCTCTAGGTGAGTGATCACACCATCGTGATTATCTGGGTCATGCACATCTTTTTTGTACAGTTCTTCTGTATATTCTTTCCACCTCTTCTTAATATCTTCTGCTTCTGCTAGGTCCATACAATTTCGGTCCTTTATTGACCATCTTTGCATGAAATATTCCCTTGGTATCTCTAATTTTCTTGACAAGATCTCTCGTCTTTCCCATTCTGTTGTTTTCCTCTATTTCTTTGCACTGATTGCTGAGCAAGTGTATAGAGTTCCTTTTATTTCAGTTTAAAGTTGGAGCTGCTATGCCTCGCTTAGGCACAAGAGGGCATGATTGAACCTGATACAGGAGAGGATGTGCTGATACTCTTGAGAACTGGGTTTTGTTTTTTCCAATTGTTCTCTATGGCATAGCAGGTCACTCTGGTTTTCATGGTGGCTCAGATGGTAAAGAATCTGCCTACAATGCAGGAAACCTGGGTTCAATCCCGAGGTCAGGAAGATACTCTCGAGAAGGGAATGGCAACCCACTCCAGTACTCTTGCCTGGAGAATTCCATGATGGAGGAGCCTGGTAGGCTGCAGGCCATGGGGTCGCTAAGAGTGGACATGACTGAGCGACTTCACTTCCACTTTTCACTTTCACGCATTGGAGAAGGAAGTGGCAACCCACTCCAGTGTTCTTGCCTGGAGAATCCTAGGGACGGGGGAGCCTGGTGGGCTGCCGTCTATGGGGTCGACAGAGTCGGACACGACCGAAGTGACTTAGCAGCAGCAGGAGCACCAGTATTCTTACCTGAGAATTCCATGGAGATGGAGCCAGGTGGGGCTACAGTCCATGGGGTCACAAAGAATCAGACATGACTGAGTGACTGTCACACACACACACTGGCTGATCTCTAGCAGAGCAAGCTTTCATGGTGGCTCAGCTGGTGATAATCCACCTGCGCCGCAGGAGACAGAAGATGTGGGTTCAATCCCTGGGACACCCTGGAGGAGGAAATGGCAACTGGATCCAATATTCTTGACTGAAAAATGCCACGGACAGAGGAGCCCGGCGGGGCTGCATTCCACGGGATTGCAAAGAGTCCGACACAACTGAGTGACCAAGTGTGAGCATTCAGACGAAGAGAAAGGACTATTAAAGAGCTGAGCCTCACTGAAATTTAAATTTGCTACAATAGAAAGCTTAATAGCCCCTTTCATCTGTAACGCGTGAAATATACCAGAGAACTGAAAAAGCAAAATAGAATGATGTAAAATTTTAGGATTTTTTAAATATAGCAACATTTCCTTGCAAACCTGACCTATGTCTCAGATCACTGCCATAGAAATCAGGCTTTTATTTGGATAGCATATACTTTACATTTCCTTTTTGCCCACTTTTGTCACTAGTGAACAGAAGCATATTAGTGTAAGAAAATTAACCTTGATAAAGAAAATGTATTCTTCAGCCATATAAAGTTATTGTGAAATTCAGACTTAAATTGAAGAAAGTATGGAAAACCATTAGACAATTCAGGTGTGACCTAAATCAAATTCCTTACGATAATACAGTGGAAGTGGCAAATAGATTCAAGGGATTAGATCTGATAGAGTGCCTGAAGAACTATGGACAGAGGTTCTTGACATTGTACAGGAGGCAGTGATCAAGACTATTCTCAGGAAAAAGAAATGCAAAAGGGCAAAATGGTTGTCTGAGGAGGCCTTACAAATAGCTGAGAAAACAAGAGAAGCTAAAGGCAAAGAAGAAAAGGAAAGATATACCCATTTGAATGCAGAGTTCCAAAGAATAGCAAGGAGAGATAAGAAAGCCTTCCTCAGTGATCAGTGCAAAGAAATAGAGGAAAAAATAGAAGGGGAAGACGAGATCTCTTTAACAAAATTAGAGATAACAAGGGAACATTTCATGCAAAGAAGGGCACAATAAAGGACAGAAAGGTATGGACCTAACAGAAGCAGAAGATATTAAGAAGAGGTGACAAAAATACACAGAAGAACTATACAATAAACATCTTCATGACCCAGATAACCACGATGGTTTGATCACTCACCTAGAGCCAGACATCCTGGAATGCAAACTCAAGTGGGCCTTAGGAAGCATCACTACAAACAAAGCTAGTGAAGGTGGTGGATTCCAGTTGAGCTATTTCAAATCCTAAAAGACAATGCTGTGAAAGTGCTGCACTCAATATGCCAGCAAATCTGGAAAACTCAGCAGTGGCCACAGTACTGGAAAAGGTCAGTTTTCATTCCAGTCCCTAAGAAAGGCAATCCCAAAGAATGCTCAAACTACCACACAATTGCACTCAACTCACACGCTAGTAAAGTAATACTCCAAATTCTCCAAGCCAGGCTTCAGCAGTACGTGAACCATGAACTTCCAGATGTTCAAGCTGGTTTTAGAAAAGGCAGAGGAACCAGAGGTCAAACTGCCAACATCCATTGGATCATCAAAAAACAAGAGTTCCAGAAAACATCTATTTCTGCTTTATTGATTACACTAAAGCATTTGACTGTGTGGATCACAACAAACTGTGGAAAATTCTGAAAGAGATGGGAATACCAGACCACCTGACCTGCCTCTTGAGAAACCTGTATGCAGGTCAGGAAGCAACAGTTAGAACTGGACATGGAACAACAGATTGGTTCCAAATCAGGAAAGGAGTACGTCAAGGCTGCATATTGTCACCCTGCTTCTTTATCTTATATGCAGGGTGTATCATGTGAAATTCCAGAATGAAGCACAAGCTAGAATTAAGATTGCTGGGAGAAATATCAATAACCTCAGATATGCAGATGACACCACCCTTATGGCAGAAAGTGAAGAAGAACTAAAGAGCCTCTTGATGAAAGTACAAGAGGAGAGTGAAAAAGTTGGCTTAAAACAACATTTAGAAAACTAAGATCATGGAATCCGGTCCCATTACTTCATGGCAAACAGATGGGGAAACAATGGAAACAGTAAGAGACTTTGTTTGGGCTCCAAAATCACTGCAGATGGTGACTGCAGCCATGAAATTAAAAGACACTTGTTCCGTGGAAGAAAAGCTATGAGCAACCTTTTAAAAAGCAGAGATATTAATTTGCCAACAAAGGTTCGTCTAGTGAAAGCTTTTTCAGCAGTCATGTATGGATGTGAGAGTTGGACTATAAAGAAAGCTGAGTGCTGAAGAACTGATGCTTTTGAGCTGTGGTGCTAGAGAAGACTCTTGAGAGTCCCTTGGACTGCAAGGAGATCCAACCAGTCCATCCTAAAGGAGATCAGTCCTGAATATTCATTGGAAGGACTGATGTTGAAGCTGAAACTCCAATACATTGGACACCTAATGCAAAGAACGGACTCATTGGATAAGACCCTGATGCTGGGAAAGATTAAAGGCAGGAGGAGAAGGGGACGACAGAGGATGAGATGGTTGGATGGCACCTCCGACTCAATGGACATGGGGTTGGGTCACCTCTGGGAGTTGGTGATGGACAGGGAGGCCTGGCGTGCTGTGGTTCAAGGGGTTGCAGAGAGTCGGACACGACTCTGGACACACAGTTGAACTGAACTGAGACAGTTTACTACTCATGGGACATCAGTTAGCAGGAGCTTCCCCTTCCTCTCCCCTCTTCTTGGGGTGGGGGGTGATGTGAAGTGGATCCTGGTGGCTGTTGCACACATAATCGGTTTAGGTCACAGCTGAGTTTAGGAAACCACTGGAAACCGCTTTTATTAGAGGATTGCAAACTTCAGCCAATCTGCCTATTGTTTGCTTCCAAGGGAGACATTACCTTAAGTATCTTGATCAGGAAACAAATCTGTCCTTCAACCTAGAGAGAGACACTCTCTAGCCTCCAGGGATGTTTGTTGTATAAACATCCTTGAAAAGATAATCTGAGACAATGTAGAAATGCAGTGGAGAATTGCTGCCTTCAAATAGGGACTAGTTTTGAGAATTAAACAGATCTGGAATTACGTTTATATGTAAATTTATATTAAATGATTTCCAGATTTACTTCTCTAGTCCCAGAGTCTTCCCTAAACTCTAGTCTGATAAATTCAACTTCCTTCTTAGTAATTTCTAATTGACTGGAATGTCTGATAAGAATATCAACTGTATGATATCCAAGTCCTGTTATTTACCACCAAACCGCTTCCTCCCAAAGATGAATGGCAGTTTATCTTTCTGGTTGCTCCAGCTCCAAATCTTGCCCTCGTTTTTGACTCCTCTTTCTCTCATACCCTGTATTCAATTTATCTGCAATCCTGTTGACTGCTTTCAAATATGCTGAGAATCTGAGAACTTGTCACTTTGATACTGTTATCACACTCACATGAAGGTGTTTCCTAGCCAGTCTGCCTGCTTCCTTTTTTCAGATTGTTCTCAGTATAGCAGTGGAAGGGATCCTGTTAGAAACTTGTCCACCTAGGATCAAAATTCTTACCTGGAGCAAATGCGGAAGGCCTGACTGGGAACTACAAGGTCCTGTATTATCTGCCCCCTCCAACAGTACATCCAGATCTCATCTTCTGTTGCCCTTCCCTTTTCTCACTCAGCTTCAGGCATGCCAGCTCCCGGCTCAGGACCTTTATACTCACCCTTGATTCTCCTTTAAGTGCATCCCCTTAGACATCTGCTTGTCCAGCTCCCTCACTACCTGTAAGCAATGACTCAAAGGTGGCCTTCTCTCATGCATCCTCTGCCTGCTTGACAAACGCACTTGGATGCCTCACAAGCATGTCAAGTGTAGTACATTTAACATGAGGCCTTCCTGAACATCTTAACTTCCGTCTTCACTCCTATTTCACGTACACATTTCATTTCATTTAGGGTTACACTTATCACTACCTACCAAACCGTGTGTATGTGTATATATAAAATAATTTAATTTTTATTTTATTTATTTTCTGTTGCTCTCTCTAGAATTTAATTTTTTTGAAGGTAGATATTTTTATCTATTGTCTTCATGACTGTAGTATCTGAAACATGCCTCACACTCAGTAGGTGCTCAAATAATTATTTGTTCAATGAATGAGCTTTGGCTTTATCCCTTATTCTCCTCAGGCTTTGGAAAAGTTAATCTAAGCTTTATCTTTCTTATCAGTAAAAAGGGAAAAACAGTAGCACTCCCTTGTCGAGTTATTGTGAAGGTTATATAAAGTGCTTAGCCTGATGGTGCCTGGCACCCAGAAGGCACTCTGACTACCTAGGGATGGAGGTGCTTTGCCATCCTCATTCCAGTTTGGATTAGCCATGAAACTTCATAGCATAATTCTGTGCCATACATTCTACATTAGTTGTTGAAGTTACTGTCTAATTCTTTGTCTGCCGACCTTGGCACTTGACTTATAGCAGGAACTAAGGGAATCAAGGGCTTCCCAGGTGGTAGAATGGTAAAGAATCCCGCTGCAGGAGACACACGTTCAGTCCCTTGGTCGAGAAGCCCCTGGGAGTAGGAAGTGGCACCCCACCGCGGTGCGCTAGCCTGGAGAGAGCTCCCGGGACCGAGGGGCCGGTGGGCTGCGGTCCGCCTGCCCAGCTCTCCGCGGCCTCCTGGTCGGCGCGAGAACCGCGTCTCCTGTGTCTCATTCACAGAGAGCGGGGCATGACTGAGCACATTCATGTACACACAGGTGAAAACAGTAATTTGCTGGGTTACAGTTTGCTGAGCCTCAGAGCTAACATCGAGTGGGGAGTAGGCTGGTAAAATCGTAGGGAAAAACAGGTTTAGTGGGATTCACAGCATTGCCAGGTTTATCTGCTTCTGAATTTTTGTTGTTTAGATAAAAATGAGTCTCACATTTTCTAAACGGTACTGAAATGAAAGCGTTTTTGAAACAGGAGAAATCCATGTACACATGAACAGTATGTGAGTTCTTCAGTTCCCGGTTGTCGTGGACCTTCGCAGGCATTTAAAGCGCATTTTAGCAGTTAATGCGATTGTGCGGGAGTGTGGGATGGCCGGGGCTCTTCTCATTGCCTTGTGCTTCGCGTACGTACATATTATTGGTCGGTCAAGCAAACACGGCCTGATTTTGTTAAGCTGTTTGTTTTTAAAGGAGAGATCAATTCACAACACAGTGTTTGTCTTCTGAAAAATAATTTAACTCATTATTATGTGCTATTTGAGGATTTAAAAATACATTTTGCTTCTAAATTAGTGTCTGAATGACATTAATTAAAATTGCTGTAGAGTCATGGTTTAATATTCAGTAAGTCTTTGGTAATATCTTACTTGGTAATTATTTTGACAAAGCAATTTATAGTAAACATCACTGTCTCATCAATTTAAATTTATCATCTTACAAATCAAAATAGTTTGGGAGTACTGATAGGTGATTGAAATAGGAAAGAGATTTGACAGAGAGCAGTTTCCGGGCATCTGGGGAGAGTTGGAACAATTTTTGTTGGTGTATTTATTTCCTATTGCCGCTGTAAAAGTAACTACAAAAATGATAGATTAAAGAAACACAAATTTATTATCTTACAGTTGTGGGAGTCAGAGGCCTGAAATGTTTCATTGGGTTAAAATTAACGTGTCAGCAGAGCTGCCTTCCTTCCCGGAGGTAGGAGAGTTCATTTTCTTGCCTTTACCAACTTCTAGAGTTCTCCTGGATTCCTTGGCTCATGGCCCCTTTAATCTGCAAAGCCAGCAAGGCCTTTCTCCATTTGCCATCTCTCTTGTTCTGATGGTTCTGCTTCCCTCTTCCACATTTAAGGGGCGTAAGGATTAATTACATTGAGCCCAGCTGGATAATCCAGGCTAATTTCCTTACTTTAACATCAGCTGATTAGCAACCTTAATTCCATCTGTAACTATAACTCCCTCATGCCACATAATGTAACGCATTTACAGGTCCTGGGGGTCAGCATATGGACGTCTGTGAAAGTGAAAGTCGCTCAGTCATGTCTGCATGTCTGACTCTTTGTGACCCCAAGGACTGTAGTCTGCCAGGCTCCTCGCTCCATGGAGTGGATTAATTGAAGACAGAGGCCCCAAAACTGTGTAAGATTGTACCATAGTTGTGGTTGTTTGTTTAGATAAAGAGTTACGGAGTGAATACACACTACAGATTTAATACTTGCTCACACCTCAGTTTGCTATGTAAGAAGTTCTGATCATTTTAAAAGTTCTGATCATGCTTCGTTCCAGATTGAACTCGTCACTGGAAATCACCTTCTCCAACAGTACTTATCTTCCTGCTGGTTTGCCACTTTTATTTTCTAGTGAATGATTTTGCACTTATCAATAATATATGCCAATTGATTGGATATGAGCTTTCTCATACTCAATATCTCTTTATTGTTACCTTCTGGCAGGCAGAGAATGATTTTTTACTCATTATACTAAGTTTAGTTTGTACAGATTTCTGCCTCCACCAGGGCAGAGGGGCTGCATTTGAAACAGCAAGAGATGCAAAAAGGAGTCAACAGTAGTTTTGACACATTTAAAAAATTACAGAACTTTATCTTCAAATAACATATCTTCAGATAACAAATATGTAGACCATTATTTGAAGCAGATGAAAACGGAACTGTTTTGTTGGCAGAGAGAGAGCTCTAACCGCACCCCTTATTTGCTACTCTTAGCAAATCCATCTTGAAAAAGAGTAAATTCATGTGTCTTCAGGGAAGGTACTAGGAAGCTGAGGATGAAATAAACAGCAACTTTTATTTTGTATTTATTTTTTATTAAAAATGTTTTTCCCGGCTTTATTGAGATATAGTTGACATATAGCATTGTATAAGATTAAGGCATACAGTGTAATAATTAGCTACACGTATATATTGCAAAATGATGCCACAATAAGGTTAGTTAACACGTCTATCACCACATGTAGTTAAAATTTGTGTGTGTGGTGAGAACTTTTAAAACCTACTGTCAGTAATTTTCAAATACACAATACAGTATTGCTAACTGTAGTCACCACGTCATACATTACATCCCCAGAATTTATTCAGCTGGGATTTTGTAACCTTTGACCACTTTCACATTCCCCACCCCCACCTCCCACCCCTGTCCTTGGCAACAAACAAAGATTTTAGTAGAAGACAGAGTGTCCAGGGCAGAGTGTCCAGGGCAGAAGTGTCCACTTCCATACAATGTGGAATGGAAGTTCTGGAAATAGAAAAATCATAATAAGCTGCTGAAATCTGTTGTGCTGGGGTCATGACTTAAATCGCAAGTAGGGTTTTGGAAGAGCCAAGAAAATAACGCTTGCTCCTTGGAAGAAAAGCTATGACAAACTTAGCTTATGAAAAAGCAAATATGTCACTTTACCAACAAAGGTCCACATAGTCAAAGCTATGATTTTTCTAGTAGTCATGTATGGGTGTGAGAATTGGACCATGAAGAAGGCTGAGTGCCGAAGAATTGATGCCTTCAAACTGTGGTGTTGGAGAAGACTCTTGAGAGTCCCTTGGACAGCAAGGAGACCAATCCAGTCAATCCTAAAGGAAATCAACCCTGAATATTCATTGGAAGGACTGATGCTGAAGCTGATGCTCCAAGCCTGATGCAAAGAAGTGACTCATTGGAAGAAGACCCTGATGCTGGGAAAGATTGAGGGCAGGAAGAGAAGGGGACGACAGAGGATGAGATGGTTGGATGGCATCACTGACTCGATGGACATGAGTTTGAGCAGACTCTGGGAGTGGTGATGTTCAGGGAGGCCTGGTGCGCTGAGGTCCACGGCGTCACAGAGACACATGACTGAGCCACTGAGCAGCAAGAACAAAAATAATAAAGGAGCAGCGCAGGCAGAATGGAGAGCTGAGTGAGGCCGGGGTCCGAGCTGAGCGAGGCCGCAGGAGCCGGGAGGCCGGGGTCCGAGCTGAGTGAGGCCGCAGGAGCCGAGGAGGCCGGGGTCCGAGCTGAGTGAGGCCGCAGGAGCCGGGAGGCCGGGGTCCGAGCTGAGTGAGGTCGCAGGAGCCCGGAGGCCGGGGTCCGAGCTGAGTGAGGCCGCAGGAGCCGGGAGGCCGGGGTCCGAGCTGAGTGAGGCCGCAGGAGCCGAGGAGGCCGGGGTCCGAGCTGAGTGAGGCCGCAGGAGCCGGGAGGCCGGGGTCCGAGCTGAGTGAGGCCGCAGGAGCCGGGAGGCCGGGGCCCGAGCTGAGTGAGGCCGCAGGAGCCGGGAGGCCGGGGCCCGAGCTGAGTGAGGCCGCAGGAGCCGGGAGGCCGGGGTCCGAGCTGAGTGAGGCCGCAGGAGCCGGGAGGCCGGGGTCCGAGCTGAGTGAGGCCGCAGGAGCCGGGAGGCCGGGGTCCGAGCTGAGTGAGGTCGCAGGAGCCCGGAGGCCGGGGTCCGAGCTGAGTGAGGCCGCAGGAGCCGGGAGGCCGGGGTCCGAGCTGAGTGAGGCCGCAGGAGCCGGGAGGCCGGGGTCCGAGCTGAGTGAGGCCGCAGGAGCCGAGGAGGCCGGGGTCCGAGCTGAGTGAGGCCGCAGGAGCCGGGAGGCCGAGGTCCGAGCTGAGTGAGGCCGCAGGAGCCGGGAGGCCGGGGTCTGAGCTGAGTGAGGCCGGGGTCCGAGCTGAGTGAGGCCGCAGGGGCCGGGAGGCCGGGGTCCGAGCTGAGTGAGGCCGCAGGAGCCGGGAGGCCGGGGTCCGAGCCGAGTGAGGCCGCAGGGGCCGGGAGGCCGGGGTCTGAGTGTGGATAGCTCACATTTCACCAAGAGATAGCACTGGCTGCATCCGAGAGACCCTGAGAGATCTGAGTCAAGACATGGAATGAGGAAGCTGGAGGAAGGCCTGAAATAGCAGAGTGAGGAGGCTGACTTTATTTCCCTTGTTCATGGGACACGCGCTGGACGCTGTAGTCGGAAACGGGAAGCGGGTTGGGCTCCCACACCGCGCCTGCTTTGTAAGACCTGCTGACAGTCTCCTGTGAGCGGAGCGGAGTGCGCGCTGGGGAGGCGTGACACTGCCTGGACTCGCCGCTGTGCGGTCCAGTCTGTCCCGGCTCGTGCCGGTGAAAGCGCTCAGTCACAGCCGCTGACTCCAGAGGCTTTCTTCTTGCAGCCCACTCTGCCCGTCTCTGTAACAGCACCCGTGAGCGTCTCCTCTTCCTTAGAAGGGCCTTTAGCTTGGTTTAAACACAGCGCTCCGGTGACTACACAGCTTATCTATGTCACATCCTTGACAGTGGTTTCATTGCGGTGCATTCCCACAGGACGACTGATTCGGCAGGTGTGAGCGGGACTTGACATGTCTTTAGGCCTCAGAGGAAACCATAGCTTATTTTCACACCTTCTGTCAGTGTTTGTGATAAATAAATTCAGTAGATTCCACTGTCACATCATACCATGTATAGTTTTTCGGTAACAACTTTTTCTTTTCATTGAGTCTTAAGCTGAGTATTCTGTCACGTTCTTTCAGTTGTTATTACTGTGTTATTTGCGTAGATTTCTGGTTCACACCACCAAGAAAAACACTCATGACAACTTTTATTCACCTTCTGTGGAGCACCACTGAAGGGCCTGCTGGCCCCGTCTCTGTGCATGGCACCGTCACGCCTTCTGTTTCTTAGGCAGGAAACCAGGGAGTCACCACTGATGTTTCCTTTTCCTCTCTCCAATTCATTCGATTTCTTAAAATGTGACAGTTATCCACACTCTCTGTCTAAACACCATTTACAGTGTGACTTCGGCTCTTTCCATTAAGGCAGGGATTTACTTCTCTTCTCCTTGAATCTGAGCAGGCCTTGTAGATCTTTGGAAAAATACCTTGTTACCTACTTTGATTCATAGATGATGTGCTACTTCTAAGCCTAGGCATCAAGCAGCCCTGCAAACTTCTGTTGCCCTCACCTATCCTGCCTGTACCTCTGTTTTTCATCAGGAGAACAGACCTGGGCAAGCCTGCTGGATGACAAAAGGCCGTGCACCGTAAGTCAATGGATTCATCCTGACTGAGGCTGCAGACATGTGGGAGAATCTGGCCAGTATTAGTAGAGCTATCTTACAGCTCATTCACCAGTTGGCTGAGGCACATGAACAAGGTCCCTCCAGACCTTCCTGGTCCTTGCTAGTCCATCAACCTGCTCTTGAAATAAAGTCTTGTTATTTGAAGCCACTAAATTTTGTGTGGCTAGTTATGCAGCAAAAGCTAACTGATTCACGTTCCTGCATTTAATTGTTCTCTGAGTATGATAGCTTCTACCTCCTTAATCTAATTCCTTTGAATTTTGGAGTTCCCTGGAGGTCCAATGGTTCAGACTTGGTGCTTTCACTGCCGAGGCCACAGGTTCCATCCCTGGTCAGAGTGCCGAGATCCTAGAAGCCATGCGGTGCAGCCGAAAGAAAAAAAGAACTCTTCCTGATTTCTTTGCATTTCAGTTTTGCCTTCTTTGTTGCCTTCTGTCAAAGTTTTAATCCTGCATTTCTACTACCAGAATACTCATTTTATTCTTCTACTTAACACTCTTTAATGGCCCATGAAAAGTAATAAGGTGCACACTGCTGAACGCAGTCACCCTGATAGCTAAGAGCCCACTTTACTATCTCAGACCCCCTGGTGGTGGTGGTGGTTTAGTTGCTAAGGCGTGTCCAACTCTTGTGACCTCAGGGTCTGTAGCCCACCAGTCTCCTCTGTCCACGGGATTTCCCAGGCAAGAATACTGGAGTGTGTTGCCATTTCCTTCTCCAGGGGATCTTCCCGACCCAGGGATCAAAGCTGTCTCCTGTATTGCAAACAGCCTCTGGCGTTGCAGGTGGATTATTTACTGTTGAGCCACGAGGGAAGTCTCAAACTCCCTGGTCCTTTACTTCATTGCTGTGACCTGGGGCACCTTACCAAACCGTTCTGTGTTTCAGCTCCCTCGTGCTTAAAATGGAGTAAAAAAGACTTCAGTAGAGTCTAGAATAGAGCCTGACACTTCATAATTGCACAAACTATATGTACTATGATTTTTACTCCCTAGTATGAAATAAGACCATTCATGAACTGGCTCTTTTATTCTCTCTCTAGAATCATGTGTCATTCATTATGACTTCTTCAGAACTCAGTCAAAACCCTTGGTTCTTCCAATATGTACCATGTCCTTTAAAGCTTCCATGTTTTTATTCACGTTGCTTCAATGTTTCCAAGACCTGGTCCCTGCCTCTTTTCTCTGGCCTCTAGTCCCCCTCTCTGACTGTATCAGCTTCTCTTTCAATGCTTACCTCAAGCAGTGCCCTCATACTGAAGTCTCTTCCAGACTCTGCTGGTGTAATCAGTTAGCCATGCCTTGAATCTCGCCGCATAGTATCCTGCCCATTCTGCTCGCGTGGGACATCTTGGCGTGTTTACTTCATACCGTTGGTTCCTTTAAACAGTACCCTGTTTGTGCCTGTTGCTCCATCACCTAGAGCGATGCCCGACACACGGTGTGAACTTCATAGATGACGATTATACATTTAGGACATTATAAAATCACAGGGGAAGTAATGGAGAAGAAATGAGTCCGGCTCTGGTTTTCTGTTTCCGAAACAGAAACGCCACTGGTGCTCTTGGAGCAACTGCAGATCGCTGCAGCCGTGGAGGCTACTGGGGAGAGCTTGAATGTAGGCCGGCGCGTCGCGGTGGGGCACCGGTGGGTTATGCTGCGGATCTTAAAACCTTGGAAGGTGGTGCTCTAACTAGAACCCTGAGAGGAAGTTGAAATCTGGGAATGTGGCATTACTGATAGAGGTATGTGGACATTGCCTCCTTTGGTCAGAACAGAAGGGGTCCCACCACTTTAGTCTCTGTGAATGAATGCAATTTAAAAGTTGGGATCCTTGACAGTAAGGTCATCTTCGAGTTACATGTGCTATGTGCTGACGTCATGTTTCTTATATATTTTTTGTTAATATTTTCTCTTCTTGTAACCTTAATGTTCTTAATGCTAGAAGGAAGGATGGAATGCTTCTGATCATATATGCTATAGGATATAGTGTCAGGAATGTTGGGATGGGATATATTTTATGAAGTTGATTTTTCATGAGTTTAGTGACCCGAGTATATTTCCAGTGATTAAAAAAGCACTCCAGTAGAATCTGTTTGTAAACCAAACAGCATGTAACACCTCAGTGGAGAAAGTTGGAACTGCTTATCAGTTACACAGTAGCTGCCCCCAGCTCTCCCCGCAACAAAGGGAAACCATCATTCTGTTTTCCATCCCTGGGTTTCCCAGCTGGCTCTAGTGGTAGAGAATCCACTTGGCCAATGCAGGAGATGTAAGAGATGTGGGTTCGATCCCTGGGTGGGGAAGATCTCTTGGAGAAGGTGATGGCAACCCACTCCAGTAATCTTGCCGGGAGAATGCCATGGACAGAGGAGCCTGGCAGGCTACAGTCCATGGGGTGCAAAGAGTCAGACATCACTGAAGCGACTTTGCACACATACACACCGCGCACACTTTCCATCTCTGCTATAAGGACTTCTTGTCTGTGGAAACGTACGCTATTTGTGATGCGCTTATTTGGCTTGGCTTAATGTCCTCAGGGTTCATCCATGTTGTAGCATAATTACCTTCCTTTTTAAGGCTGAATCATAAATCAGCCTTAAATACATACATGTAAATGTATATAACATGTTCTGTCTCTCCAGTCATCCATCAACAGATGCTTGGATTGCTTCTAAGATTCAGCTATTGTGAATAATGTTGCTATGAATGTTGGTTTGCAGTCATCTCTTTGAGACTGTGCTTTCAGTTCTTGTGGCTAGAAACCTGGAAGTGGAATTGCTGGATCACATGCAGTTCTTCTAAAGTTTGGGGAAAGTGCTGAGCTGTTTTATACAGAAGCTGTGCCATTTTACATTTCCATCAACAGCACAAAGTGATTCTCTATATCCTCATGCACACTGTTGAATTTACGCAGTAGTCATCTTAATGGGTATGAAGTGATGTCTTATTGTGATATGTATGGGGTGAAATTTCATTGTAACTTTGATTTGTATTTACCTAATGTTTAGTGAGGTTGGACATATTTTCATGTGCTTATTAGTCATTTATGTATCTTTGGAGAAATATCTACTGGAGTCCTTTGCTTATTTTTGAATTGGGTTGTTTGTTTTTTATTGTGGAGTTTTAGGAGTTCTCTATCCTGGATTTTGACCCTTATCAGATATATGATTTACAGATATCTTCTCTGATTTTCTGGGTTGCCTCTTTGCTTTGTCGATAGTGTTTTTTGAGACACAAAATTTAAAAATTTCCATCGAGGTCAGTTTGTCTCTTTTCTCTGTGTTTGCCTGTGCTTTTGGTGTCATATCCAGGAAAGTGAACGTGAAGTTTCTCAGTCGTGTCCGACTCTTTGCGACCCCATGCACTGTAGCCCACCAGGCTCCTCCGTCCATGGGATTTCCCAGGCAAGAGTACTGGAGTGGGTTGCCATTTCCTTCTCCAGGGGATCTTCCCAACCCAGGGATCGAACCTGTGTCTCCCACGTTGCAGACAGACGCTTTAACCTCTGAGCCACCAGGGAAGCCTGCCAAATCCAGGAAATCACTGCCAAATCCAATGTTGTGAATTTTTTGCCCTGGATTTACTCCTAAGAATTCTGTAGTTTGAAGTCTTATGTTTAAGCAGGTATTTTGAGTTTTGCTTTGTTTTGATATATGGTGTTAGGTGAAGGTGTTACTTCATTCTCTTGAATGTGAATATCTAGTTCCTCTTCTGCTTGTTGAAGAGATCGACTGTCTTTTCCCCACTGAATAGTCGTGGCTGCTCCGGTTGAAAACCGTTTGACTGTAGAGGCAAGGGTTTATTTCTGGGGTTTCTGTTTTTCACTGGTCTGTGTGTCTGTCTTTATGTCAGTACCACAGTCTTTTGATTATGGTAGACTTTTCATAAGTTTTGAAATCAGGAAATGTGAGTCCTCTAGCTTTATGTGTCTTGCACATTTTTGTGACACCCTTTCTCATGGAAGCACTTAATAGATACTTCAAACACTTGTGGATTTAATGATGGAACTGCAACTATTATGTAATGTGGGACATGCTGGGAGACTTGCTCTCACCTTGCAAACCTAGAATACTTTTCACAGAACTATTTTCAGCAGGAAGATATCAAACATACTTTTCATAATATAAAATTTCCAAATACTGCTTACTGGAAGCTACTGTTCTGGTGAAGAATAAATTGATTTATTCTCACAATGTTTTGCCCTCTTTTATATTCATTAAAATTCAGGTGATTGTTATTACAGAAAGAAAATCTTTTTCAGTTTAGCCATGGATTCTGAGCATAAAGTTTTTTCCAGTGCAAAATTGATCTGACACAATTTCTTATCCATAGCAAAATAGCATGATCTCTTTATTACAGTTTTGACTCAACATTATGGTATGGATTAAAAGTCTAAGGAAATATTATAGAGGATGTTAACATTATATTTAGCAATGCCATGATATAAAGATATGAAGGCAAAAATGATTAGAATCTGGGAAAGTAAACATCATAAGTGATGTACATTATAAATCATCTTAGTAAAAGAAGTCTAGGCATTGTAGTTTTATTAAGCAGAAAATTCTGTTTGTTTTTAAATTTATGAGCATGTCATTCATCATCTTTTCAATTTTTCTTAAAGTAAGAGTTTCAAAATTTAAGGCATCTGAAAATTCATTGTGTTAGTTAAGGTGAATCTTGTGTGCTGTTATTAATAGAACTAACAAAATAGTTCAGTGGCTTAGAAAACAAGTTGCCTTTTTCCTTTGTGCTATGTAGCCTGCGGTGAGCATTCTAGGTTAGCCTATAGCTGTGCTCTGGGCAACCTTTCAGAGTACCAGCTTCTTTCTCTTCTGTTTTTGAGGATTCCCTGAGGTATTGTCTTCTGCAGCTTGAGAGAAGCTGGGTTCAGGCACTTGCTTGCTCTGTTTTGTGCGAAGAGAACCTGAACGCAGGAGTTCCGTGCAGGGTGCGAAGGCCAGGCTGGGGAGGGCCAAGTGTCACTTCCGCTGGTGTTCCTCTGGTGATGGCTGAGCCACTAAGCTGCGCGTGGCTGCAAGTTGTTGTTTTCAATTCTTTCAGTTGTTCTCAATTCTTTGCAACCCCGTGGACTGCGGCACTCCAGGTGTCCCTGTCCTTCACCATCTCCCAGAGTTCGCTCAGACTCATGTCCGTTGACTCAGTGATACCACCCAGCCATCTCATCCTGTCATCTCCTTCTCCTCCTGCCTTCAGTCTTTCCCATTGGAAATGGTCATTTCCAGTGAGTTGGCTCTTTGCATCAGGTGGCCAAAGTGTTGGGCCTTTAACTTCAGCATCAGTCCTTCCAATGAATATTCAGGGTTGATTTCCTTTAAGATAGACTGGTTTGATCTTCTTGCTGTCCAAGGGACTCAAGAGATTTTTTCAGCACCGCAGTTCGAAGGCATCAATTCTTCTGCACTCAGACTTTTTTTAATTTTCCAACTCTCACATCCATACATGACTAATGGAAAAACCATAGCTTTGACTAGATGGACCTTTGTTGGCAAAGTAATGTCTCTGCTTTTTAATACACTGTCACGGTTTGTCATTGGTTTCTTCCAAGGAGCAAGCGTCTTTTAATTTCATGGCGGCAGTCCCAATCTGCAGTGATTTTGGAGCCCCCCAAAATAAAGTCTATCACTGTTTCCACTGTTTCCCCATCCATTTGCCATAAAGTGATGGGACCAAATACCATGATCTTCGTTTTTGAATGTTGAGTTTTAAGCCAGCTTGTTCACTCTCCTCTGTCATCTTCATCAAAGGGCTCTTTTATTCCTCTTCGCTTTCTGCCATAAGGGTGGTGTCATCTGCAGGTCTGAGATTTTTGATATTTCTCCCCGCAGTCTTGATTCCAGCTCATGCTTCATCCAGTCTGGCATTTCTTATGATGTACTCTGCATATAAGTTAAATAACTGGGTGGAAATATACAGCCTTGACGTACTCCTTTCCTAATTTTGAACCAGTCCATTGTTCTATGTCCAGTTCTAACTGTTGCTTCGTGACCTGCATACAGGTTTCTCAGGAGGCAGATAAGGTGGTCTAGTATTCCCATCTCTTTAAGGATTTTCCACAGTTTGTTGCAATCTACACAGTCAAAGGCTTTAGCTTAGTCTTTGAAGCAGAAGTAGATGTTTTTATGGAATTCTCTAGCTTTTTCTATGATCCAACAGATGTTGGCAATTTCGTTTCTGGTTCTTCTGCCTTTTCAAAATCCAGCTTACATATCTGGAAGTTCTTGGTTTACAGCTGTTGAAGTCTAGCTTGAAAGATTTTGAGCATTACTTTGCTAGCATGTGAAATGAGTGCAGTTGTGTGGTAGTTGGATATATTCAGATGGGTATATCTTTCCTTTTCTCCTTTGCCTTTCGCTTCTCTTCTTTTCTCAGCTATTTGTAAGGCCTCCTCAAATAGCTGGGAACTGGGAAATAAGGTCCTAGGTAGGCAGTCATGTCAGCTCTAGCTCTCTTGCTATGTACAAAAGGAAAAATAAGCTTTGGATAATAGTCAGTGTCCTCCTCAGTCACTCGGACCAGAGCTTTCAGTTTCTTAATGGGAGAAGGGAGACTGGAGAGCCATTATCACTCACCACCTATGTGATCCTGGACTTACAGCCTTTACCACTCATCTCACCTTGAATGCTTCACCTTTACCACTCACCATTATGTAAACTTGAGCACATAACTTCCGCTACTCATCACCCAACTGACCTTTAACAATTAAGCTCTGTCATTTATGTCCTATGGACTTTGGACACGTAGTCTCTACCGCTTACCATTTATGTGACTTGGACTCATGACCTCTGTTATCTAACACTTTTGTGACCATCTTCTTGTAATTTCTACCACTTTAGCACCTATGTGACCATGGCCTATAACCTTGATAAGCATCTTTTTCTCATCTTTACCTCACAAGATTGTGTTAGACAAGGTAATTAATATAAAGACATTAGAAAAATGATGAGGACATGGTGTTCCATAAATATATGCTACTGTTTGCTGCCATTACCACCGCTGCTACTTACGTTACTACTATTTTGTATTATCTAGTTAACAGAAAACTAATAAACGTGATAATTCATCTTACACTGATCATGTGGAAGAATGCTTTGGGACCTCTAGGTTATTAATGTGGATTTTGGTTAATGTGAAGCATAGAAATGCTCCTGAATTAAAAAGTTATAGTCAATATAATGATACCTTTACAAGCATTTGATGTATACTCTTTGACAGTATATAGTGTAGTTTCAGATTAAATGGGAGAGTAACACATTTGCATATTATGGCTTTATTTGGTAGTCATAAGATTCAGTGACTCATTTATTGGATATGGGCCTTGTAGGGGAAATTAGAACATCAAATTAGAGTTAAATCAACTGTCAGTGTATTTTATTCATCCTTTCATTATGCTAACCTCCCAGGGAAACTAAGTGATCCTGAGGATTATTAGCTCAAGGCATAAACCATTTAGTTGGAAACAGAAGTCCAAGAACTAAAAACTCCAAATAGCAGTTTACCAGATTTTCCAAAATGAAATTCAGTTAATTTGTAAATAGGCCCTTAAATGCAAATGACTTATCCCTTTCCACATGGAGTCAAATAACTTGGACAGTTCAAAAGTCCTTATGAACTAGAGAGAGCAAACAAATTAATGTCAAAGTCACAGCGCATTTTCCTGTATTTACAGACACCACAGAAAAAATGTCAAACATTCAGCTTCAAATGACGCCATAGCTTTCTTTGTCTTTTCTTTATATTACCTGTAGTTTCCTTCAAGTGTGCTGATACCTCAGTTACCCTAAGTGAGACTTCATACTTGTTGGTTGCATGTACCATGTGATTTTCAGAGAGATTGCTTGTAAATGTGCAAGTTTTGATGTATATTTTAAATCCTAGCAATAATTCAAAGAAATTACCATAGAATGCAGATCTTTGATATTTGTAAATTATGCACACACACACAAATTTAATGAATTTATACTCTGTTGAAAATGAACCTGAGAATGAATGGAGTGTTATTGCTGGTGATGGAAATAATCAGAAAATATGAGGTGACTTCTTAGAAAACAGGAGCTTGGATATATTAAGACTAAGCAGCCAAATCAGTGGTGGCTTGGCAGATGTCAAGAACAAATCTACCACATGTTTTATATAGAAATGAGAAAATAAGAATGCTGAAGTCATTTCAGTAAGTACTCCTGGAAGATTTAAGTTTTATAGCTTTATTAGTGGAAATATTTAGAGCTGTTTTGCAAAATCAGTAGGGGTGTGAAAAGAGACTAAATTTTTACATTTAATTATGATATATTATGAAGTAAATTAAGTGCATTAATATTTAAGAATTTGAGGAGTCTTCATAGCCTCAGCTTATATTGTCTGGGATGGCAATATTTACTTAACAAAGAATAATTATTTTCACTCACGAGTGACCTCTTGGTCACTAAGCACATGCTATCAATCTGTAAGCCTAGACTCTGGACTGTGTTCTGTCTGGATTTTGCTGAAGTAGTACTAGCATGAAAATGTAATTTAAGGTCAGTTATTTAAAAAAAACACTCTGCCTTATGTTTGTGGCTTTAAATCAACTTTCAAATTAATTTTCAGGGTATAGTGAAAGTGAAAAATGTCATTAGAATTAGGATTAAACAACAGTATTTAATAGCCCACAGTTAGTAACTGTCTACTCTTCATGAGGGATAGTTCATGGAAATGCAGGAGAGAATCATGCAGTTTCTTTAGTTTTATTTTAGTAAAGGTATGTTTCCTTGACACTAATATTGTACTGTTAGTCAAAACATTGTCTCGAGAAGCATCTCATTTTATTTCTTCAGTTTGCAGATACTAAAAAGTTTTGCCACTGGGGGTCACTATTTATCAATATTTTGAAAAGCCAATACCTTGATGATAAAGTGATGTAACTGGATAACTAGTGTGCAGCTTACAGTTTAAAGAAACATTGCTGCAGGAAAAGTCTAAATTTAGATGGAGTTTCCTAGGGACTAAAATAGCATCTTTCATAAATTAAGTGATTCCACAGAGCCAATGATTTTTCTAGAGATTTTATTCAGAGATAACTAAATAGTAATTACATTCAAAGTAGCTATGTATGTATTTTAGGAGACTTAAAAATGCTTTACCCGTTTGAAGCAGTTATGGGCTGGATGCTTCCCCAGTCCCCAGGGAGTGATAGAGGAGACACAGTGCGGGGAAGTGGACGGAGGGCGCCCAAGGAGTCAGGCAGGAGAGCTCGGTTCCACCCTGGCTCCGTTCTTCTCTGGCCAAGGCCCCGATTCGGTCTTTTACGCCCAGCCTTTTTCCCCTTTGTAACATGAAGGTGGAAGGTGCTCCATGATTTCAATGCTCTCTCCTGGTCCTGTCTTTCTAAGGGTCCTTGTCAGTGTCTGTCAGGTTTTAAAGTTTTCAGATGAAAGGGAACGAACCTGCTTTTACTCTTTCATCTTCATGGTAGAGAAGCATCGAGGCAATGAAGCCAAAGTGCTGTTTGTGCTTCCGTGTGTTGTGACAGCAGCCTGAAGTGGCCCTCACCAGGAGATTTCCTTTTTCAGGGAGGCAGCGGGCAGACCGACGCCCTGGAGAGGCCGTGACATTTTAGGTCAGGTTGGTGTGCTTTTCACCAGTTCTGCTTAAAGAATTATTATTTTTATCAATGCCTTTTTTAAAAAATTTGCATTCAAATAGTTATATCTTTCCTTTTCTCCTTTGGTTTTCACTTCTCTTCTTTTCACAGCTATTTGTAAGGCCTCCTCAGACAGCCATTTTGCTTTTTTGCATTTAGTTTTCTTGGGGATGGTCTTGACCCCTGTCTCCTGTACAGTGTCACGAACCTCCGTCCATAGTTCATCAGGCACTCTATCAGATCTAGTCCCTTAAATCTATTTCTCACTTCTACTCTATAATCATAAGGGATTTGATTTAGGTCATACCTGAATGGTCTAGTGGTTTTCCTAGTTTCTTCAACTGAAGTCTGAATTTGGCAATAAGGAGTTCATGATCTGAGCCACAGTCAGCTCCCGGTCTTGTTTTTGCTGACTGTATAGAGCTTCTCCATCTTTGGCTGCAAAGAATATAATCAATCTGATTTCAGTATTTACCATCTGGTGATGTCCATGTGTAGAGTCATCTCTTGTATAGAACTCTATTAGAGTTCTGCCTTTGCCCTGCTTCATTCTGCACTCCAAGGCCAAATTTGCCTGTTACTCCAGTTGTTTCTTGACCTCCTACTTTTGCATTCCAGTCCCCTATAATAAAAAGGACATCTTTTTTGGGTGTTAGTTCTAGAAGGTTTTGTAGGTCTTCATAGAACCACTCAACTTCAGCTTCTTCAGCATTACTGGTCAAGGCATAGAATTGGATTACCATGATATTGAATGGTTTGCCTTGGAAATGAACAGAGATCTTTCTGTCATTTTTGAGATTGCATCCAAGTACCTCATTTTGATCTCTTTTGTTGATTATGATGATTTTTCCATCCCTTCTAAGGATTTCTTGCCCACAGTAGTTGATATAATGGTCCTCTGAGTTAAATTCACCCATTCTAGTTCATTTTAGTTCACTGATTCCTAAAATGTCAAGGTTCATTCTTGCCATCTCCTGTTTGATCACTTCCAATTTGCCTTGATTCATGGACCTAACATTCCAGGTTCCTATGCAGTATTGCTTTTACACCATCGGACCTTGCTTCTATCACCAGTCACAGCCACAAATGGGTATTATTTTTACTTTGGCTCCGTCCCTTCATTCTTTCTGGTGTTACTTCTCCACTGATCTCCAGTAGCATATTGGGCACCTACTGACCTGGGGAGTTCCTCTTTCAGTATCCTATCTTTTTGCCTTTTCATGCTGTTCATGGGGTTCTCAAGACAAGAATACTGAAGTGGTTTGCCATTCCCTTCTCCAGTGGACCACATTCTGTCAGAACTCTCCACCATGACCTGTCCATCTTGGGTGGCCCTTCACGGCATGGCTCATAGTTTCATTGAGTTAGACAAGGCTGTGGCCCATGTGATCAGATTGGTTAGTTTTTTGTGATTGTGGTTTTCAGTCTGTCTGCCCTCTGATGGAGATGGATAAGAGGCTTATGGAAGTTTCCTGATGGGAGAGACTGAAGGAAGGGGAAACTGGGTCTAGTTCTGATGGGCGGGGCCATGCTCAGTAAATCTTTAATCCAATTTTCTGTTGATGGGTGGGGCTGTGTTCTCTCTCTGCTATTTACCTGGGGCCAAACTATGATGGAGGTGATGAAGATAATGGTGGCCTCCCTCAAAAGATCCCAGGCATGTACTGCTATAGTCTGTGCTCCCGACCCTGCAGCAGGCCTCCACCCACCCACACCTCCACCGGAGACTCCTGTGGGGTCACTGCTCCTTTCTCCTGGGTCCTGGTGCACAAGGTGCTGTCGTGCCCTCCAAGAGTCTATTTCCCAGTCCTGTGTACGTTCTGGCAGCTCTATGGTGGGGTTACTGGTGACCTTCTCCAGGAGGACTTATGCCATACGCACATCCAGAGGCCCCATCCCTGCAGGAGACCACCGCCGTCCCGTGCCTCCGCAGGAGACTCTCACACCCACTTCTGGCTCAGTCTCTGTGGGGCCCCCGGGTCCTGGTGTACACCAGGTTGTCTGAGCATCTCTGCGGGAATGGGGTTTGATTCTAAACACGAGTTTGCCCCTCCTAGCATCTGCTGGAGTTTCTCCTTTGTCCTTGGACCTGGGGCATCTCCTCACAGCCGCTCCTGTTCCTACCGTGTTACTGGGGTGCCTCCTCACGGCCACTGCTCCTGACTTGGACGTGGGGTATGGAGGACTAATGGTTATGGTCACTAAGGTCTCTTTGATATTGCATGCTGAGTGTTTTCCCCATGAGAATATAAGGTTTTTATCACTCCAATATCAGATAACATAGTAGGCACTGACATTCTACAAGATCAAATTCTGCCAACCTCTGCAGGTAAATTCTACCTCTGGGTTCAAGTAATCAAACCAGTGCTGAGAGTAAAACCAACTGGGAACCAGTAGGTCTACCACACCAAGGAAGAGTATTAACTGTCAAACAATATAAATTTCCTGGGGGCGGGGATAAGGTAATAGGATAAGATATCCTGTAACTGCACTGAACAGGTATTGTACACCCTGACCATATGTATCTTGAACAATAATTTTAAAGACAACAGCATAAAGATGAATGTGTGTGTGCATGAAAGTCAGTTGTGTCTGACTCTTTGCAACCTCATGGACTGTAGCCTGCCAGGCTCCTCTGTCCTTGAAATTCTCCAGGCCAGAGTGCTGGAGTGGGTAGCTTCCCTTCTCCAGGGGATCTTCCCAACCCAGGGATCAAACCCGGGTCTCCCACATCGCAGGTGGATTCTTTACCATCTGAGCACGAGGGAAGCCCGTAAATATGAACAGGGGAAGGGAAAGAGAGCGACTGGTGGAGGTGATGGGATAGGTGATGCTGTTTTTTTGATGGTTGTCAAAAAGATGACGTTTGGTCAATATCTGAAGGTAACTACGGGATGAGCCCTGTGGATCCCAGGGAAAAGAGGATTCTAAGCAGAATGTAACAGGTGCACGTGGCCCGAGGTGGCATTTGCTTGCTATGTTAAAGCAGCAGAGTCCAGTGAGCCTGGCGGACAGTGAGAACCAATAGTGGTGGCCAGAAGGCCCACAGGTTGTCGTGGGTTATAGGTAGTGGAGTTGGAGTTTACTCTCAACTTTGACATCTAAGGAAGATTTTATTATATGCAGAAAAATATTTAAGATAGATTTTTGCTAAACGTTCTGAAATTCCTAAAATTGATGAATGGTTCTAGTTCTAATTCTGCTGGGCTTTGTAGTCAAAAGTGGAGAGAATTAAACTTTTATGTAGGAAACAAATTTAGAAACACAATATTCTGGGGAGGTATGTGTTTCCCAGAAGTCAATGATAATAGCATCCTAAATTGATAAATAATAGTAATATAATTCTATCCAGTTGTTCTGAGCTGTGTGTGGAAGCATCTGATCACTTTTAATTACTTCAAGGAGTTAGGGTAAACTTGAAAATTATTTCTGAAAATCACCTCTTATAATAAGCATTGTGTATTTAAGCACTACTAAACACGGTCAAAATAAATGTATTTTCCATTCTGAACTTGTAAGACCAGGCTCAGCTTGAATCTTTGCTCTGTCACATGCTTACTCTTTCACCTTGAGCGAATGCCCACAGCATCTTTGAGTCTCTGTTTCTTTATTCCAGAAATGGGCATAATAGTATCTAATTCATGGATAATTTCTGGTAAGTAATTACCCCAGTTTTTACTACATAATAAGCATTTAAAAATAGTTGTAGTTATAATAATTATATTGTTTTTGTCTCTCCTAGTTTTGTTACATATTGTAACTAAGTAGGTTATGATATTTGTATTCTGTTCACTAAAGCATACTTATTAATGTTTATTGATACTCTTTTCATTTTTTAATAAATCCTGAGGATCTGGAAGTAATATGTATATGAATAAAACAAAAAAATCCTATAAATGCAAATAATTTAGACAGAAAAGAATATTCTTTTATATAAATCAACTAACATGAAATTTTAATTTCAGAATAACCAGCCTTTGCTTAGTATTATGAGGACATTGTGTTGTTCAAAGAATGTTTGACAATGCCTACTTTTTCTGGACTCACCTGGCATTTGTGAATAATGCATGTTCAGTGATTGCTTGACAAAGAAATTCCGTGTGTGTGTGTGTGTGTGCATGTGAAAGAGAGAGAGAGATTTTTTCTGTGTGTGTGTGTGTGCGTGTGCAAGAGAGAGATTTTTTTTCTGTGTGTGTGTGTGTGTGCGTGTGCAAGAGAGAGAGATTTTTTCTGTGTGTGTGTGTGCGTGTGCAAGAGAGAGAGATTTTTTCTGTGTGTGTGTGTGTGCGTGTGCAAGAGAGAGATTTTTCTGTGTGTGTGTGTGTGCGCGTGTGCAAGAGAGAGAGAGATTTTTTGTGTGTGTGTGTGTGTGTGCGTGTGAAAGAGAGAGAGGTTTTTTTCTGTGTGTGTGTGCGTGTGCAAGAGAGAGATTTTTTTTCTGTGTGTGTGTGTGTGTGTGTGCGTGTGCAAGAGAGAGAGGGATTTTCCAAACGCAGTGCGGTTGGGGCTGGCGTGCGCCGCAGACAGGGCGGTAAACCCCTGCAGCCACTATGGGAGACGAAATGGCTGTTCCTCAGAAAGAACTGTTCCATGACTCAGCAATTCCACGTCTGTGTATGTACCCCCAACATTGAAAGCAGGAACCAAAACAGATATATTTAGAGCAATGTTCATAGCAGACCTTTGCAATAGCCAAAAAGTGAAAACAACCCAAATATCCATCATCAAGTGAATGGATAAAGCAAAAGTTGTATATACACACAGTAAAATATGATTTGGCCTAAAAAGGAATGGAATTCTGATACATGCTACAGCATGGACTAACCTGGGAAACATTATGCAATTTGAAATTAGCCGGATTTTTAAAAACACTGTATTATTCTACTTACATAAAGTGCATAGCATAGGCAAATTCAGAGCAGAAAGTCTAACGAGGCTACCAGAGGCTGGGGGGAGGTGAAAATGGGGAGTTTCTGTTTCATGGGTACAAAACAAAGTTATGAAAATAGAGAGTGGTGATGGTTGTAAAGCATTGTGAATGTACTGAATCCCAGGGAATTTTATGCTTGAAATAGTTAAAATGGTAAATTTTTGTTTGTATATTTTACCTCAGTTAAAAAGAAAAAAAATAGTTTAGAATTTTAAAAAGTAAAGTATCTTTGAAAGTAAATTGACTTTTAAATGTCCAGGTAAATACAGTTATTGATTTTAGTAATGCATGTTGGTTTATACATTCAATTATTGAAAATTTGTGACATGTTAGGGCTGTTTTCCAGCTTGTTTCCTAGAACATTATGTACCAGCCGTGCAGTTAGGGGAAAGGGGTGCCAGGTGTTCATATTTTACACTCTCCAGAGTTGCTTTACCTTCTTATGGTAATATGGTGCTTCTAGTCACAGGCATTGCTTCAGACATGGGTAGTTGCCCAGGCATAGGTAATATATTAAGGGTTACAGTATTAATGTCTGCAAAAGGAGCATAGCTGTAGGCCAGTTACTACAACTACCGAAGACTTCCTTTCTCCAAGAAGCGGAGAGTTGACTGTGTCAGGGACAGTTTTGTTTTTAAATTGAAGCATAATTGGCTTAAAATATTTTAGGTGTATAGCAAAATGATTCATTTATACATATATACATAAACATATGTGTGTATGTGTATTTTTCTGATTATTTTCCTTTATGGATTATTGCAAGATATCACAGGACACTGAATATAGTTCCCTGTGGTGTACAGTAGGTTCTTGTTTATTTTATTATTTGTTAATCCTAAATTCCTAATTTATGCCTCCTCCCTCCCCATTTTGGTAACCATATATTTGTTTTATATGTCTATGAGTCTATTTCTGTTTTGTAAGTAAATTCACTTGTATTATTCTTTTAGATTCCACATATAATGGTATCATGTGATACTTGTCTTTCTCTGTTTGACTTTCTTCCCTCAGTATGATAATCTCTAGGCTCATCCTTGTTGCTGCAAATAGCATTATTTCATTCTTTTATATGGCTGAATAATATTCTATTGTGTATATATGTGTGTGTATGTGTTAATATCTTCTTAAATATATCACAACTTTATAATAACTGCAATTATATAATTTTCTCTGGCTATTAAATACTACTGTCTTAAAAATTCTTATAGGAGTGCTGTTTCAAGATCATGTTACCCCATATTTTCCAGATATAAATAAACAAGTTACATAAAATATGCTGTTTAATTTTATTGGTGCACTTAACAAGTTGTTCAAGTTTGTCCAACAAAGATAAAGGTCTTTTTATTAATGACTCATAAAATTGTTTGAACTTTAAATTTTCTCTTTTAATAGATGGATGTGCCCTCATCTGCTAGAATTTCAGTTTTTAAATTTTAGGTACTGTATTTATAATTACTTTTGTAGGTTATTATTTTTACTGTGTGTTTGTTTTCTTACTGAAGTAGAGTTGATTTATAATGTTGTATAAGTTTCAGGTATACAGCAAAATGATTTATATATATACATATTTTTGGGGGTTCTTTTTACCCTTATAGGTTAATTCAAAATACTGAGTATAGTTTCTTGTGCTACAGAGTAGTTGGTTCTTGTTAATTATCTATTTGATATATAGTAGTGTGTACATATTAATCTCAGACTCCTAATTTATCCCTGCCCTTCCTTTTCTATTCGGTAGCCGTGTTTGTTTTCTATGTCTGTGAGTCTGTTTCTGTTTTGTATATAAGTTCATTTGTGTCGCTTTTCAAGATTCCACATATGAGTGATGTCATATACTTGTCTTTCTCTGGCTTCACTTAGTATAGTATGCTTCACTTAGTATAGTAATCTCTGGGTCCATTGATGTTTCTGCAAATGGCATTATTTCCTTCTTTTTTATGGGTGAGTAATGTTCCACTGTGTGTGTGTATGTGTGTATGTGTCTATGTGTGTGTGTCTATGTGTGTGTATGTGTGTACATGTGTGTCTATGTGTGTATGTGTGTACATGTGTGTCCCTCTGTGTGTGTGTGTCTGTGTGTGTCTGTGTGTCTGTGTGTGTCTGTGTGTATATGTGTGTGTGTCTGTGTCTGTGTGTGTACGTGTGTGTCTCTATGTGTATGTGTTTGTGTGTATGTGTGTGTGTTTATGTATGTGTGTATATGTGTGTATGTGTGTGTTTGTATGTGTGTATCTATATTTATCTATATCTTATATATACATCCAAGTCATGCTTTTGTTTCATAGCTCTGCTATGAATGTTGTGGTGCATGTATCTTTTTGATTATGGTTTTCTCTACATATATTCCCAGGAGTGGGATTGCTGGATTGTGTGGTAGCTCTATGTTTAGTTTTTTATAAAACCTCCGTATGTTCTCTGGAATGTCTGTACCCGTTTACATTCCCAACGGTGCCGGGCGGCTCCCTTTTCTCTATACCCTCTCCGTCATTTATTATTGGTAGACTTTTTGATGGTGGCTGTTCTGATCAATGTGAAGGTGATAACCTCACTGTCATTTTAATTTGCATTTCTCTACCACATATTCTTTACTCACTCATTTGATAGGCATTTGGGTTGCTTCCATGTCATGGCTATTGTACGTATTGCTGCTGTGAACATTGGGATGCATGCATCATTTTAAATTAGTTTTTACATAGATATTTTTATGACCTGGCATCATAGAACACAACCAACCAATACTAAAAACCAAACCAACACTAAACACTGTGTTCCAAGTAAATTCACTGGCATGTTATGGAAAATTAGAGGCTCACCTGTATTCTGGAAAGGTGTCAGATACTTTGGTATTTTTTTTGATATAAAAATAACTTGAGAGCTACTAGAAAGACCATTGGCAAATGGAAGGAGAAGCATGTGAAGCGTTACCTGTGTTTTCGTTTTCTTTGTTTAATATGCTAAATGCAAAATAGTGCTGGGTGTATACCTAGGTTCATTTAACCGAAACTCCGAATTTTGCCCAAGAACAGTCAGAACAATGTCCACCTTCCCCCGCAGCACTCCTTACTTACAGCAAGAGAATCTTCTAAAGCAGACGGAGACAAATTGTTCTCAGCCTGGAACTAAATCACCCCTGGTGGAGGTGGAAAAGGCCTTTGACTACAAAGAATACAATAGCTGAAGTTATTTTGGTTCTGTTTCTCTGCTCAGTAAGTGAAGGCTTGCATCCTTTCTCCTCCGTTCCTCTCTTTCCTCATTATCTTTCAAAAGAGGAATGGCAAAAATCAAGATAAAGATAAAATAAAGGTGAGGGGGACAATTGAATATAATCTTAGACAGACAGTGTTTAAATTCTATGTTTTAGTTTTCCAAGTTCATATAAGGTTCAGTTTAATTTAGCTTTTGTAAAGGTACAGGCTTTCATATACAAGGAGAGGTATTAAACTGGAGTTTAGGAGGTAAAATAACTTTCTATAAATACATAGAAAGGAGGTTATATTGTAAGCGCTACCAAACAAGAATCTTAGTAGTCCATATCTGAAGATTTCAATCACTTGACCACTGTCAGTCTAAATGTCTAATTATGGGGAATAAATTGCCAAAATTGTTATGTGTTTTTCTAACTAGTGCTGTGGTAAGTCAGGAAAGGCATTCAAGGGGACACAAGTGGTTGGAGGTTTTAAGAGAATAAACACAAAGAAGTAATTGGAAGCAAAACCTAGCCAAAACGTTGAGCAGATGTGGAAACAACCATTTGATAAGGATTTTGTGCTTTTTAATTTACATCATGTACATGGCTTCAAATTTCCTGTAGACAAGGAAAATCCAGGATTCTATGTTTGGAAACCTAATGGCATGTCTAGAGGAATTATTTCTCTAGGATTAGAGAGAAAAGGGAAATGTGTGAGCAATGAGGAGAGATGTTTCAGTTTCTTCAGAAAACGATCTAGCTTTCTTAATGGAAAAACGCCTTGAAGCACTCCAGCAAAGGTGTGGGGTGCGTGCGGGAGGGGTCAGGGTCGGAGGTTGAGGCTCCCCTAGGATCTTCTCACCCAAGTGAGCCAGGGTGACTAAAAGCTCTGTGTACAAGGCTCATTTTACCTTGCTTGTGACTCCTTTTCCACCATTTTTTTTATTTGACTGTATTTGTTATGCAAAGAAAATGATAATAAGAGCAACAATTCTGAAAGAAATGTATTCACTCAAAAATCTATCTCTTAAATCATTTTTATTTGGCTTTTTTGGTTTGTTTTTTCCTGTTCATGATATTTTTTGTTCCTATGCACCTATGTCATTTCAAAGTAGTTCTAATCACTTCAAAGGTACTGTTTTGAATTCACCACAGCGTTTCACCCTAGCATGTGTTTAAAAGAATTATTTCATCTTCTTGTTAGTTTTAAAATCATCTCGTCGATGGCCATGACTGCATCGATGCGCTAGTGTTAAGCTGCTTCAGTTGTGTCCAACTCTTTGCGACCCTATGGACCATAGCCTGCCAGGCTCCTCTGTCCAGGGGATTCTCCAGGCAAGAATACTGGAGTGGGTTGCCATTTCCTCCTCCAGGGGCTATGTGGCAATTAAGTTTTATCAGTCTTTTGTAGCCACAAATAATATCAAGGACAAGTAATAAAAATCCATTTTTAGAGAGTAAACGTTTTTGTAAAAATATATCCAAAGCTCGAGGTACAGGGTGGGACATTAAAGCTTCAACTAAGACCAACACTTCTGAGAAAGGGCAGAAGCATGTTAAAGAGACATAGAGGAGAAATTATCGAGGCTCCTTGTGAAACAATGGAAAATGAGTGTGGGAGGGAGCCAATAATACTGACATGTTCAGCACTGTTTAGCTTTTTTGCCTATTTATTATTTATTTTAAATTTTTCCATTTTTTAATTTTCTTTTTCTTTCATTTTTCTTATTTTTTCTTTATAAAGATTTAAAGAGGAAGCATATTCCTGATAATAATTGGTCTTGATAAATTGTGCCAAATTATTTCTAAAAGAGTTTCTCATTGATTTGCCATTAACATAAAATAAGACTAATCCATTCTTCCAAATGTTATTAGCAGCTTCCATATATTACACAGCATTTAAATGAACTCAACAGAGTTTTTCACAGTGAGAACAGCGTGAGAAAAAGGATTGCCTGAATTGCTTTGGAGATGGAGTGGATATACCTGAGTATAGTTATGCTTGCTAGTTTTATTGTATCCTTCATTACCTAACTATTGTGTCATTGGTTAAAAAATCTCTTCTTTAGGAACCTCTACCCGTCCATTCATGGTTGCAATGAGAGTTGCTGTATTATTGTTACACAATTTTATTTTCCATTGCCACCATTGGTTGGGCCAGAGATGAGACCGTGACCCATTTGGGCTATTGAGTTCATTCCCAGATAATATAGGTGGACATTGAAATCAATTTATCCTTGGTTCCAGGACTGTAATATGGGAGGCCCATGGGCTATTGGTGGGTTGTTTCATCATATGGATTGTGAAGGGGGAGAAGCTTGTGTAAGGGAATATCCTCTCAGAGGAATAGCTCGAGAAAGAAGCAGACCCTGAGCGGAGAAACAAGCTGATGGCAGTGGGTCTCATTCCAATCCTTTCATGCTGTTTAGATCTTGGATTCTGTCTTCTTATTCATTCTCTGGGCCTTCTGGATAGACACCCAACACTCTTGTGCACTTTCCTACCTCTATGGTGACCTGCTGTGGAATCTTACAGTAGAATCTCATGCTTCTCAGAGATGAACTTTGCTCCTTGTTAAGCTTCCATTAGCTATCAGTTAATTCTATTATCCCTATATTGTTGGAAAAATAATTATCTTATAAACTAATTCATGATAAGTTGCAAATATAGGTTAACAGTTTAATACATGTTCCCAAATCTGGTAAATCAGAACTTTCCAGAAAGACACTATATTTTTTTTTATTTCTTTGTTATGCCAGTTATTTCAGAGAACTTAGGCAGAATCACTCAGCAAAAATTGAGACCCTGGCACAGTCGGACTGGCCTCTCTCTGTTTTCTGACTTTCCCCTCTGCCTGCCTCTCTCTCTCTCTGGACTGACTACCTCTTTTCTGTGCTGTATATTTCTGCTTTTCCCTAGCTGCTGTGTGTGGTCCATTTCAGATGCGGGGAGGGGTGGTCTATACAAAAGCTGACAAGTGATTTCCATATTTGGTCAGAACTAAAGAAGATAACTCCAGTTGGACTCCATGATCACTTGGTAAAAAGTGAAGTCCCATGATCTCCTGCTAATGCCACGCTTCACTCTTCATCTGCTTACAGCTTGCTACATCGGGACCCAGTCACGTGATGAGTTTGTTTCACTTTTAGATCCATTGCTCACTAACAAAGTCTCTCAATATTCCCCGTTCCACTGGATGAGGGAGAGGTTCCCCCTGGCCCCTGGCCGTGAGCCATGTACAAACAGACTGGCTACCACGGCATCGGGTGCTCACTCCTGACCCAGTTCCAGTGACAGAAAGTGTGGGTTTACACAGAGGGAGCATAACAGAAATTGTCTTAGCAGGGGGACTGGGCAGACGTGACATTAAACAATTCCGTTTCTTAAGTGAAATTGCTATTGATCTTTTTAAATTTTTTAAAAAATTTTCATTTTTTAGCTTCACTGCACAGCCTGTGGGATTTTAGTTCCTGGATCAGGGACTGAACCTAGGCCCATGGTGGTTAAAACATTGAGTCCTAACCAGGGGACCGCTAGGGAATCCCCTGATACCTCAGTTCTTGGCTGACCTCAACCACGACACGGGCTAAGAAGAGATAACCTTCTTTTTTTTAATTTAAAAGATGACTTAATTCCTTTGTTCCTTCCTTCCTTGTTTTATACACATGTTCACACACACACGTGCACGAACACACACACACGCACGATAGTTAGCGCGTGGTTCCGATTTCTCAGAATTAGCCATGTGGTGACTCACAGTCGTGGTCTCGGGTTTACTCAGCTCTTTGGAGGCATTATTAGTCTTAATTGTCTTTCCTTTTTTTTTTGGTCTTCCCCTTCTCCATCAGGAAACAATATAGGATAGCAAATAGAATAAGCACTTAGAGGCAAGCAACTTAGATTCCCTGACAATCACCAGCTCGATAAATGTCTTTGAGAACCCATCTAGGTTTATGTAACTCCCTATCTCTCTCTCTCTATATATATATATGTGTGTGTGTGTGTGTGTGTGTGTGTGTGCACGCGCATATATGTGTGTATACATATACATATATATTTATAATGTATATTTATATATACATACATATACACATATATTTATAAATACATAATAATATAGTAGTGTTTATAAATATATTTAACATATACAAAAGGAAAATGACTCTACTCAACACATGTATTTATAAAATTGTCAGTTTCCCAAATATAAATTACTATGGGTTCAAAGTTTCAAGTAGCAATACCAAAAAGAATAAATTATCATCTATAAAATTTACAGTGTCTAGAAATTTTGGAACAATGTCTGGCCCCATGGAGAATAACATTTCTTTTTATTGAGATGAAGAAGGTATTCCTTCCATGAGTCCTCAGAGAGAGGGCATCATATAAAAGTAATAAACAATCATTTTAATTATCTCCTGAAAACGATTACAGAAGTTTCTGTCATGATTAAGGGAATGGTCTCTGATAATTTGGGTCAGGTTTTCATATCATCATTTTCAAACTGAGTGACCTTGAGCAAATTACTCATTCTCTCTGTGGCTCTGCTTCTTCATTGTTAAAACAGGGGAAATAATTGTCAACTCAAATGTGTTGTGAGGATTAAATGAAGTCTCATACATGTGACTCTTAGAGTAGTGACTGGCACGTAGTCAACACTTATAATAAGCTATCATTAATTCTGAAATACAGTTCTTTTTTTTTTTAATCTCAAAATAGAAAATAGTCTAACACCAAATTGCATTTCTGTCACAATAAGGGTTTGAACAAGCCAAAAGTTTCAGAGTTCTGTGACAATCAGACTCAATCCAGGGAGATGTTTTAGACATCTCCCAGTAGACAAATAAATGGACCACCTGTTCTTCAGACAAGCATCTGTAAATAGTTCTGTTCAACTTAGTCTGTGATAGCTGTTGATCAGCAGTGATTGTGTGGTCATACTCTTTGACAGGTACGTGGAGTGCAGTTTGTCTGAGTTGTTGATTAAGTGCAAAACTCATGTTTTGAAAGGGCTACAAGATTTAAAGTTGAGAAGCTTGATAAAAGCATGGCTTAATAGAAACCATCTATCTCTGTAGGGAGATGGGCAGAGGTTACCTGTGGAAAATAGCAACTTTCTGGTTAAAATATAACTTGGGATTTGACCTAGCATCTAGATGGAGGTGTGATTGAGGCTCACACATTTTAATCAGAAAGCAGATGTACGATGATTTCCCCTGAAAATGTTTTGAAGGCCGATATAAACAAATGCTCACCTCAGCTGTAAATAAAAACCCAGTGACATCCTCATTGAATGTTTAACCTTGAGCAATATCCCTTCCTTGTATGTGCACCAAATGTACGCCAAAGTAACTGAATGGATTTAACTACTGCATATGCTTATTGATCAAGAGCCACTTAAGAGTTATAGAACATGAACTCAAAATACCATTTGGTTTATAGAATGTTTCATGGTACAGTTTATATTTGAAATTGCTCTGGTGGCTAACTGTAGCCTAGGGTGTTGGAAGGCAGTTGTGAAATCGGGAAGGTACATTAGGATACTAAAGCAGGAAAACAGGTGTGTTTATGGCTCATGACGAATCATTTTGGAGGTTTGTGAAAGACCCTGATAGGGAGCCTACAAGTTTCATCCCCAATCCTGATGTTCATATCCCCAGTTTCAAAAGACTCCTTCAAGGAATATGAGAAATAAAAGTTAAAATATCATAAAATGATCTTTTAAACCTTCATAGTGCTTTTTAAAGCAAGCCATACACAGCTTGCCAGGGATTTGAACTGGGCTCAGAAATTAAGAGTTTTCAGTGGTAGGACTCAAGTGACAGCCCCTTTGCAGGTGACATCGATAAGGATGACCAAAATACCCTTCTTCTTCTTCTTTTTTTTTTTTTTTTTTTGCCACTTCTTTTCTCTGAATTCTGTAGACTTTAAATTTCACAAAACTATCAAAGTGAACATATAGTTATGTGGAACTCCAAGTCTCTTACTGAAATGTGATGTCAGAGAAAAATTCTCTCAAGGTTCTTATTTTTGGCTGTTCAACTAGCCCTTTTCCAGAAAACAAAATCATAATCTTTGAAGCCTGCATTCTAGGGAATCTACTACACTAAGACTAGAAAACTTGTGAAGCAATGTATTTATATTGCCCACCTGGCAATATTAAGAAGTATAACCAATATAGAGCACTTTTTAAAGGAATATAGTCATATTACCAAAATATTAATATTAAATTCAGGACTTTACTGAGAACTTGGAAGAATCTGAAACTTTATCCATTTTGGAAGCTGATATATCAGCCTGCTATGGTTTTATGTATACCGGTTTGTTGTTGTTCAGTGGCTAAGTCATGTCTAACCCTCTGCGACCCCATGGACCGCAGCACGCAAGGCTTCCCTGTCATCCACTATCTCCGGAAGTCTGTTCAAGTTCATGTCAATTGAGTCGGTGATGCTACCCAACCTCATCCTCCACCTTCTACTCCTTCTGCCTTCAATCTTTCCCAGCTTCAGAGTCTTTTCCAGTGAATCGTCTCTTTGGATCAGGTGGCCAAAGTATTTGAGCTTCAGCTTTGGCATTAGTCTCTCCTGTGAATATTCAGGGTTGACTTCCCTTAGGATTGACTGGTTTGATCTCCTTGCAGTTCAAGGGATGCTGGAGTCTTCTTTAGCACCACAATATGAAAGCATAATTTCTTCAGCACTCAGCTTTCTTTATGGTCCAACTCTCACATCCATACATGACTACTGGAAAAACCCATAACTTTGACTCTATGGACCTTTGTTGGCAAAGTGATGTCCTTGCTTTTTAATACACAGTCTTGTCGTAGCTTTTCTTCCAAGAAGCAAGTGTATTCTAATTTCATGGCTGAACTCACCATCTGAGGTGATTTTGGAGCCCAGGAAAATAAAATCTGTTATTGCTTCCACATTTTCCCCTTATATTTGCTAAGAAGTGATGGGACTGGATGCCATGATCTTAGTTTTTTGAATGTTGTGCTTAAGCCAGCTTCTCTACTCTCCTCTTTTACCCTCATTAACAGGCTCTTTAATTCCTTTTTGCTTTTTGTCATTAGAGTGGTATCATCTGCATATCTGAGGTTGTTGCTGTTTCTCCTGGCAATCTTGATTCCAGCTTGTGAGTCATCCAGCCTGGAATTTTGCATGATGTACTCTGCATGTAAGTTAAATAAACAGGGTCACAATAAACAGCCTTGATGTACTCCTTTCCCAATTTTGAACCAGTTCATTGTTCTATGTAAGGTTCTAACTCTTTCTTCTTGACCCGCATATAGGCTTCTCAGGAGACAGGTAAGGTGATCTGGTATTCCCATGTCTTTAAGGATTTTCCACAGTTTGTTGTGATCCTCATAGCCAATGAATTAGAAGTAGATGTATTTTTGGAATTTTCTTGCTTTCTCTATGATCCAACAATGCTTGGCAATTTGATCTCTGGCTCCTCTGACTTGTCTAAATCCAGCTTGAACGTCTGAAATTTCTCGGTACACATCCTGCTGAAGCCTAAACTGAAGGATTTTAAGCATGATATTACTTGCATGGGAAATTTGTGCAGTTGTCCGACAGTTTGAACATTCTTTGGCATTGCCCTTATTTGGGATTGGAATGAAAACTGACCTATTCCAGTCCTGTGGCCCCTGCTGAGTTTTCCAAATTTGCTGATGTATTGCGTGCAGCCCTTTAACAGCATCATCTTTTAGGATTTGAAATAGCTCATCTGGAATTCCATCATTACCACTAGCTTTGTTTGCATAATGCTTCCTAAGGCCCACTTGACTTCACATGCCAGGATGTCTGGCTCTAGGTGAGTGATCACACCATCATGGTTATCTCAGTCATTAAGACCTTTTTTACATAGTTCCTCTGGGTATTCTTGCCACCTCTTCTTAATCTCTTCTGCTTCTGTTAGGTCCATACCGTTTCTGTCTTTTATCATGCCCATCCAGCATGAAATGCTCCCTTCATATCTCCAGTTTTCTTGAGAGCTTTAGTCTTTCCCGTGTATTGTTTTCCTCTATGTCTTTGCATTGTTCACTTAAGGCCTTCTCTTCTTGCTAGTCTCTGGAACTCTGCATTCAGTTGCTTTTCCCTTTTCCCTTGCTTTTCGCTTCTTTTCTTTTCTCAGCCATTTGTAGAGCGTCCTCACACAACCACTTTGCCTTCTTGCATGTCTTTTATTTTGTGATGGTTTTGGTAACTGCCTCCTGTACAATGTTATAAATCTCCATCTGTATTTCTTCAGGCACTTTGTCTACCAGACCTAATGCCTTGAATTTATTTGTCATGTTGACTGTAGAGTCATAAGTGATTTGACTTAGGTCGTGCCTGAATGGCTGAGTGGTCTTACCTACTTTCTTCAATTTAAGCCTGCATTTTGCAATAGGGAGTTCATGATCTGAGCCACACTCAGCTCTAGTTCTTTCTTTCTTTCTTTCTTTCTTTTTTCCTGACTGTATATAGCTTCTCCATTTTCAGCTACAAAGACTATAATCAATCTGATTTCAGTATTGACCATTTGGTGATGTCCATGTGTAGAGTCATCTCTTGTGTTATTGAAAAAGGGTATTTGCTATGACCAGTGCGTTCTCTTGGCAAAACTCTGTCAGCCTTTGCCCTGCTTCAGTCTGTACTCCAAGGCCAAAGTTGCCTGTTACTCCAGGTATCTCTTGACTTCCTACTTTCACGTTCCAATTCCCTATTATGAAAAGGACATCTTTTTTTTTGACATTAGTTCTAGAAGGTCTTGTAGGTCTTTATAGATCCGTTCAACCTCAGCTTCTTTGACGTTAGTTTTCTGGGCATAGACTTGAATTGCTGTTATGTTGAATGGTTTGCCTTGGAAACAAACTGAGATCATTCTGTCACTTTTGAGATTTCACCCCAGTACTGTATTTTGGACTCTTGTTGACTAGGAGGGCTACTTCATTCTTGCCCACAGTGGTAGATATAATGGTCTTCTGAATTAAATTCACCCATTCCCATCCATTTTAGTTCACTGATTTCTAAGATATTGATGTTCACTCCAGCCATCTCCTTCTTGACCATGTTCAATTTACCTTGATTTATGGGCCTAACATCACAGGTTCCTATTCAATATTGTTCTTAACATCATCAGACTTTACCTTCACCACCAGACACATCCACAACTGAGTGTCATTTCTGCTTTGGCCCAGCAGCTTCTTCCTGTCTGGAGCTGGTCGTAATTGCCCTCTGCTCTTCCCCACTAGTGTGTTAGCTACCGTCTGACCTGGGGAACTGATCTTTCAGTTTCATATCTTTTGCCTTTATGTACTGTTCATGGGGGTCTTACGGCAAGAATACTGGAGTGGTTTGCCAGTCCCTCCCCCAGTGAGCCACGTTTTGTCAGCTTGCCATCTGCCTGCTGCACTTTCATGGATATTGGTAGGAGACATGGAAGTCTAGAGTCAGAGACAAAGGATTTGATTACTGTAGGCGTGGCATACAGCAGAGTCTTACTTTGCAGTGGCCCCTTACCGCCCCCGCCCCACCAAGTTCCACAGGAGCAGTTGTGAGCTGGGCCCTGGAAAGGTGACACCTTTCCACCGGAGCCGAAGAACCTCGAGTTTAGTACACCTCAATCTTTTGTAATATGGATTCAAGCAAACCTGCCCAATTTTTGCTCTAAAGGGAGATACTATCTTTACTACATTGGATATTTAATTCTGCCATCTGCTTCAGAGTCCCTATATCTATCTCCCATAGCTCTTTGCTATCCAAAACATACTTCAAAAGATAGCCCAGATGGTTTCTGTATGTCTGCTCATAAGACATACAGAAACATGAGAGACAGATGGAAAATTTTGTCCCAAGAATGGTTATGAGAAAAGCCACAAATAAACATTAAAATACAATTTTAAGTATAAATTTAGATGTATAGTTCATTTGCATGATGTGTTGTACATGATACAAGATACATGTATCTTCATTGTAAAAAAAAAATATATGGTAAAAACATTATCGCCATCTATGTCTGATGTCACACTTTTATCTCATTTAAGCACCTGGTTTGAGAAGCTATTCTGTATATGATTAGTTAGCTTTAACTGGGCTCTTCCATCCTGATCACTGAGAACAGACAAGTATTCTTCTGGGGGCCTTCACAGCAGCAGACGAAGTTCAGCCAGACTTCCCATGACGGTTCTGTTCTGTCCCCTCCGCCTGCTTCTGTTCTCCTCTCCTTGGCGTTTCATCACATGGCGCACAGCTAGTTTCAAGGTCCTGTAGCCTGTGGGGAACAGAAAGGGGCCACAAGCAGGGGGAATGTGGTGTTCTGTTTGTTTTTGCCACGCTGTTCTCTGCGGTCTCATTGCCACACGGGGGATCTTAGTTTCTCGTCCAGGAATCGAACCTGCATCCCCCTCCGTTGGAAGTGTGGCGTCCTAACTACTAGACCACCAGGGAAATCCTGGAGCTTGGTGTTTTTAATTTCCTCTGCGTATGATACTGAGAAAAATTATGACCATATTGGAAATTATATGCAGAACCCAAAACAGCATGTTCTAAAAAGTAGCAATTTCCCTGAATTATATCCCTTATGTTGTCTTGCTGTTCTTTCTCCCAGCTGTTTAATGCTGTATTAAATGAATTGTAATTATACTTTCCTCTTATTTCACTTTCCTATCCATTGACCTGACCATTAAGCTCAAACCAAATATTTTAGATTTTTTGGTATACAATAACTCACATTAAAATTCAATTTCTTTAAATAAATGGAACTTAAGTAAATAAAATGTTAATTACTGTATTTTTAAAGGCTGAAAATACATGTTACATGACAATGGAAGTCACTAAAAAGAAACTGCTATCAAATTAGGATTGGATGAGGCAAATGTAAATTTTTAGAAAACAAAGGCGTGGGAAACACTTAAAAAGTTGTTGTATGTAATACAACTTACAACTGACTCTAAGTTATCTCCTAGTTTTAAAGAAACCTGTAACCGGAAACCATAGGGCTTTTATTTTGTATGTGGTTTATTCATAAAGAAAGCATCAGATTGCAGTTGGCAGGCTTCCATATAAAGATGAGGTTCTGGTTGTATGTTGAAAGGTTGGGGAAAGCTGTCTATCAGTCTGTTCATCTATCTGTCTCCTCTTCTGAATTCCCCATTTTAACCGGCATATGTGACTACGTGGCAAGGCAGGGCGATAGAAGTTGCAGGGCTCCTTCTCCCTGGAGGCCGTGGTGCATGGCACACAGGGAGCACGGTGCATGGCAAGGCCGTGGTGCATGGCACACAGGGAGCACGGTGCATGGCAAGGCCGTGGTGCATGGCACACAGGGAGCACGGTGCATGGCAAGGCCGTGGTGCATGGCACACAGGGAGCACGGTGCATGGCAAGGCCGTGGTGCATGGCACACAGGGAGCACGGTGCATGGCAAGGCCGTGGTGCATGGCACACAGGGAGCATGGTGCATGGCAAGGCCGTGGTGCATGGCACACGGGGAGCATGGTGCATGGCAAGGCCGTGGTGCATGGCACACAGGGAGCATGGTGCATGGCAAGGCCGTGGTGCATGGCACACGGGGAGCATGGTGCATGGCAAGGCCGTGGTGCATGGCACACGGGGAGCATGGTGCATGGCAAGGCCGTGGTGCATGGCACACAGGGAGCATGGTGCATGGCAAGGCCGTGGTGCATGGCACACAGGGAGCATGGTGCATGGCAAGGCCGTGGTGCATGGCACACAGGGAGCATGGTGCATGGCAAGGCCGTGGTGCATGGCACACAGGGAGCATGGTGCATGGCAAGGCCGTGGTGCATGGCACACAGGGAGCACGGTGCATGGCAAGGCCGTGGTGCATGGCACACGGGGAGCACGGTGCATGGCAAGGCCGTGGTGCATGGCACACAGGGAGCATGGTGCATGGCAAGGCCGTGGTGCATGGCACACGGGGAGCATGGTGCATGGCAAGGCCGTGGTGCATGGCACACAGGGAGCATGGTGCATGGCAAGGCCGTGGTGCATGGCACACAGGGAGCATGGTGCATGGCAAGGCCGTGGTGCATGGCACACAGGGAGCATGGTGCATGGCAAGGCCGTGGTGCATGGCACACAGGGAGCATGGTGCATGGCAAGGCCGTGGTGCATGGCACACAGGGAGCACGGTGCATGGCAAGGCCGTGGTGCATGGCACACAGGGAGCACGGTGCATGGCAAGGCCGTGGTGCATGGCACACAGGGAGCATGGTGCATGGCAAGGCCGTGGTGCATGGCACACAGGGAGCACGGTGCATGGCAAGGCCGTGGTGCATGGCACACAGGGAGCACGGTGCATGGCAAGGCCGTGGTGCATGGCACACAGGGAGCACGGTGCATGGCAAGGCCGTGGTGCATGGCACCTTCTGCTCCTCCACAGGCTTTTGCACACGAATGTTCCCATCCAGTTTGTGCTAATGTAAAATATAATCTTTTGAGGGCCGTTTCTTTCTACCTGTTTTACTCAGGGAAGAAAGAGACGTCTTACACAAAACTGGTCAAACTATGTATGTAGCTTTGCGTTTGTTTTGTTTGTTTGTTTTGTTTTGTTCTTTGCTTTTTTCACTTAAACCATGAGCATTCACTCTTATCATTTAGTCTTGGAAAATGTGGTTTTTGGATTGCATGTCATTTTGTCCAATACAGTGGATACTGTATATTTAAATTTACTTAATTATATTTAAATCTGCTTAAGTACTCAAATTTTGGCCATTTAGGTTACTACAAATTTTAAATTTTGACAGTTCAAAACTGTCAGATATTTGCTGTGATTACTCTTGTGCTTATGGTCCAGTTATTCCTTTGGATAAGTTACAGAGTTTGAATTGCCCATCAAATGGTATGAAACATTCTAAGGTTCTTGATAAATGTAGCCAAAGTCCTCTAAAGAGCTTGTTCTAATTTAAATTTCTTCTAGGCAGCTTATTGCATCCTATTGAACAATGAAGATTAACATTTATAATCTTTGTCAAATTGTTAGCCCAAAATGGTGTTATTCTACTTTATGGTACTTTTGGATATAAGAGGAACATTCCCCAACATGTTTATTGATCATTTGTCGTTATTCTCTTGTGAATTGCATGAATTCTACATTCTTCAAGAATATATGATTGTAGTTTATCATGTTTACTGCAAATATTTTCCATACTTTATGCTTTTTCATTTTATCATGTTTGAAAATGCAACAACACTCCAACAAAGCTAGAGATATAGAAATTTCAATGTTACTATTTAAGCACCAGATTTAAAAAAAAAACTCAGAAAACATTTAAATTATTAAAGGGCTTGCTTCTAATTAACTAAAAGTAAATCAAGCAATCCTTAAATTACTTGATTAAACTTTATGAGTTTTAAGGACCATCATAAAAAGTTGAAGAGAATGATAACTGATTATGACTTTGCTGTGTAGGAAGATACTACTTTTGTGGTATGGAATATGATTACTCTCTTGAAAAAGAAAATCAGAGTAGTAAGTTTATTTTTCCTTGTCATTTAGCCATCCAAGAAAACTTCAAACATCCACCATGCAGTTATATTATTGACATTGGGTTGGTATGTTTTTTAGTTGTCTGTGTGATTTTATGAAAGATAAGGTGTCTTTAAGGCTGGGCATACTGCGGACAATTTTCCCCAAAAAAGTAAAAGAAAACAAACAAGCAAAAAAGGCCTGTTACATTTCATAAAAGAAGCATGATACATATTCTCCAATTAGATGTACACACTGCTGTATTTAAAATGGATAATCAGCAAGGACCTAAGGTGTAGAACAAGGAACTCTGCCGAATATATATATATTAGGTTATATAACAACCTAAATGGCAAACAAATTTGAAAAAGGTTAAATACATGTATATGTATAACTAAATCATTTTTCTGGACACCTGAAACCATCAAGCATTGTTAATCAGCCATACTCCAATATGAAATACAAAGGTTTTAAAAAAGTAAATCTCAGCAGAAATGTGATCACTTTCATCACAAGAAAAAGAAGTGAGACATAAATAGATACATGGCCTGTGTTGCACAGAGTAAATCATACACATTACATTATGCAGTCAAGGTTTGGGATGTTTTAGAAGCACCAGCCATGCGAATTCACCTGGTTTAAAAAAAAAAAGAGGAATCTAGAAAAGGAACTTTGAAAAATCACTGCGTGTGACTGAAATTTTAATATAGTAGGAAGATTTTGGGGAAGTTTTTTTACTGTGCTGAAATTTTAATATAGTAGAAAGACTTTGGGGAAGTTTTTTTACTGTGCTCACACGGAGGCACAGAAACTTTTCTAAGGATCTGTTGAAGGTTTGCTTTTCCTCTGGTGGGGCCTGGCCCCGCCCTCTGCTGCTGCCCTGCCCTTGTGCGGATGTTTTACATGCAAACGCACGCGCTTTCACCCACGGCAGCCTTGCTGTCATCTCTTATCTCACGGCCGGTGTCCTGCTCTACCTTTATCCCTTTTCCTGTAGTTTGGAATGAAACAGCTGCCACAAACTCGTCTGAAACCTGCTTTAAGGCTTCAGAGCTCCTGAGGCCAGTACAGAACATACGAGTGAAAAAAGAGGGGCAGCTACTTGTTTCCAGCGGAAGTTCACTCATTTGAATTTGAAATAGCAAAGTCAGGTTCAGGAAAGGAGGAAAGAAAAAAGCTATCTCAGAAGTTAAGGAATTGGCATTCAGAAAATTGATCATTGGGTGAACTGGATCTATAACACTTTTAAAAAATTGAGGTAAAATACATAAGGTGAAAATCCTAGATCTTAAATAGATAGCTTGATAAGTTTTGATAAATATTAACACACAGCAGAATCCTTAGCATAAACTTGGATAAAGAAGAATTTATGGATTTGAGTGGGGATGGTGAGAACTTGCTATGAGCATTGTTCCTAGAAGTATGGAAAAAGTGGTGGTCTGTGCTCAATGAAGTTGAAATGTGGAAATTACCATGCAAACGTGGAGAAAGAGACTAAAGTCTCAGAGGAGTAAGAATAGTGGAGTGGATATACTATGTGTGGCCAGAAAGCCTTCCAGATGATCATGTCCCATAAGTAAGCTCAGAAGACAAGCCGTTTACTAAGGCCACGAGGAATGTCCTGGTGAGTGCGTTAGCTTCCCTAAGAGCATGCACTGGTAACCCCTGTAGCCAGGACTTCGTGTAGGTTAAGACATTAGCAACTACGCTCCCTCATGACCATGGTGATGAGAGGATTCTGAAACAATGAAAGGTAGGTGGTGGTGCTCAACCATTAGAAGTTAGAGTATCGCTTATTGTCGTCACTGCAGTCACAGCATAGAGAGCTTGACGCAAAGAGTTGGGAAAAGTTACTCGAATACCGCATCGCAAAGGGAAAAGCATGTGGGCATCCAGTAGGTGTATGAGTGAAACATGTACAAAGAAAATGAGGATGGACAAGCAGGAGGCCGAGACAGTCACCCAACACAAATTCTCTGTTTTCAGACCAGGAGCCACTGAAGAAGTCATCAGGCCTCTAGGGGGAAGTATGCTGAAGCACCATTCAAATACCTACCGTCCTTCCTCTTCTAGTCCTTCAGTATTGCGTGTGGTCACTTACTCACACAGTGACACATACAGTGAGGGGCATACGCAGGCGCCTGAGAACGCTTGGATGTTATAGGCTCTCCGTTGACCTTGCTATTCTGTCCCCGTGGCCTCCTATTAGAGTAGAGACATGTGAGACCAGGTGAGAAATGAAATGCTGACCAAGGCCCAGCTTATGATGGAACCAAACTCACCTCATGCTCACTCCCTGCATGTATAATTGGACTTGACATATGTGGCAGTTGACATCGTCATATATCGGGTCTATGGTGTGTGGGTTAATAACCAAATGAGATGCCCCCTCCCCAGCCAAGACAGTAAATCAAAAGCAATAGAATATCAGAGGGGATGGAGTATGATGGAGGAGGTTAGAGCTTCTATTTAGGACTGAACAGTGAAGGGGTGGTGATGCTCCCGTTAGTTAATCAGTTCGTCTGCTCGCCAAGGTGCTTCAGTCACGTCTGACTCTTTTTGACCCTGTGGACTGTAGCGCTCCGGGCTCCTCTGTCCAGGCAAGAACACTGGAGTAGGTCGCCACGCTCTCCTCCAGGGGATCTTCCTGACCCAGGGATCGAACCCAAGTCTCTTACGTCTCCTGCATGGGCAGGTGGGTTTTAGCTACTGCAGAACTAGAAGGGTACTGTGCATCACTAAAAGTTCAAGTAAATTGTGGCTTCCGTACATATGACACACCACTGCCCACTCAGGGCTGCAGTAAATTCATTCTGAGTTTCTAGAAATGAGAAGTCTTATCTAATAAAAAGCCTTACAAATAAAGGGATGGTCCTGATTGTGTTAACGACTTGATGGTTGACAAATTCCTTTCGTATGCTCAGAAAGATGTCATTCACCTCTTTTCTACTTTCCAAAACACCTTACACTACTTTCTTGGCAGGCATTTAGAACACGCGCACATAAACCATGTGTGAAAAATGGAATAGTGTGCTCTGTATTAATTTTCTAGGCAGCAATTAGTCGAGGTGATATTTGTTCTCATAAAACTGTTGAACTACTACTCAGGGTTGGCTCCGTTTTGATGGAACTGACTGATTTCCTGGCAATATTTTCCGTTTCTCTACCCCATGCTGATAGCACCTGAGTCAGAAAGATGCTCAGCCTTGCTTTTGTTCTTGACACTCAATAGCTGTGACCATGTTAAATACCATGCTGTCGAATTGCGCAATGGGGATCCTCTAGTACTGAGAGTGATTACAGCCTTGCCTTCTTCAGGAGGACTTTATTGGAAACTGCGTGCAATTTGTATTTAAAGTTCTAGTCATCCTTGATAAATGTATCTTTTTCTTAGTATAAAAATCTCTTGCACTTTCATCTTGGTTAAATATTTTGCAAGTTAGGTGTATCTGGGGATAGGATCCTAAGAGTCTCATGTTCTATGGTTTGTGACAGGAATTAAAAATAACAACATTGAAACTGTTCCTTATTCTTATAAGACCTTTAAATACATGAAATAAAATGCATTCAATATAAAAATAATTTGCATCTTTGTATTGAAAATCTATTTTGTTCAAGACTACACAAAACAAAGGGCTTCATCAGTGGCTCAGATGGTAAAGAGTTTACCTGCAGTGCAGGAGACCCGGGTTCGATCCCTGGGTCAAGAAGATCCCCTGGAGAAGGAAATGGCAACCCACTCCAGTATTCTTGCCTGGAGAATTTCATGGATGGAGGAGCCTGGCGGGCTACAGTCTATGGTGTCGCAAAGAGTCTGACATACAAAACAAAATTATACAGTTAAGTGGATTATTATAAAATGCAAAATGAACAACCAGGAAATCATGTCCACTCTCAGTGACTAAACCCTGGATCACCATCCCTGCCCCCAAAGTAAGCCCTCTTTGACTTTCATGACGTAGACTTCCTTTTCTTTGTATTTTTTTTTCATTGAGGCACAAATCTCTAAACATTATATTATAGTTTTACCTATTGTGGAACTTCATATAAATCAAACCATACAATAAATCTTTAATTTTTTATGACTAATCTTGGTCAGTGTTCTGTTTGTGAAACTCACCTCTGCTTGTTGATATATTTAGATTTAGTTGGTTCATTTTTATTGGTGTATTCTATTGCTTGAGTACTCCACAATTTGCTATCCACTTTATGTTGATAGATATTTGGGCTTTTTCCAGTATGAGGTGTTTGTAAACAATATGTATATTTGTAGATGTCTTTTACTACATATATGTGCACACATTTTTTTAGTATATACTTTGCAGTGGAATTCTTATTATAGTGTATACATATATACAAGTTAGCACCTGACTCCAAACTGTTTTCAGAGTGGTTGTCCCGTTTTATCGTCTCATCAGCAACGTATGGCAGTTCCCTTTGGTTTACAGTCTTGCTAACATGTGGCTGTAAACCTTAATTTTAGTCATTTGTGTGTTTTTAATATCTCTTTGTGATTTTAATTTGCATTTTCCTGATTTTTCTAAGACAAAATATTTTCATATGTTTATTTGCGACTAATATGTCTTTGTGAGGTGCCTTTTCCACTCTTATTTACTTTCTCTTTGGATTGACTTTTTGATTTGTAAGAGCTTCTCCTTTTTGATTTGTAAGAGCTTCTTCTTTTTGATTTGTAAGAGTTCTTTGGTATTCAGATGTGTGTGTTTGTCTGTGTCACATCCTCTATACATTGGTTTGCCTTTCACTCTCTTGATGGTATCTTTTGAGGAATATGCGTTCTTAATTTTTATGTAGTTCAGCTTTTAAATATTTTTCTTTATGCTTACTACTTTTTGTGTCCTATTTAAAAGACTTTTTCCTACAGTAAGGTAAGGAAGATATTCTCTTATGTTATTGGTATATTCTGATAATTTATAATTCCTTTATGTTTGTATCTACATAGCCCTAAGTTTTCATATTTACATATGATGTGAGAAAGAGGTATATTTTGTTTTTTTTTCTCATACTTTATCCAGATGTTTTAGAGTTGCTTATTTAACAGTCTGCCTTTCCCACATTGTTCTGCTTTGCCACCGTTATTTTGAATTAAATGCTCCTAGGTGTATGAATTCCTTACTGGGCTCTTTTAAAATCGCTAAAGTTGTCTGTATGTGTGTGTGTGGAAGTCGCTCAGTTGTGTCTGACTCTTTGCAACCCCATGGACTGTAGCCTCCCAGGATCCTCTATCCTTGGAATTCTCCAGGCCAGAAGAGTGGAGTGAGGAGCCTTTCTCTTCTCCAGGGATTTTCCTGAGCCAGGGATTTGAGCTGGGGTCTCCTGCATTGCAGGTGGATTCTTTACCAACTGAACTATGATATCCTGACATTAATATCACACTTTTAATGTTGTTCTAAAGTAAGTGTTCACATCATATATTAGAGCAAATCTTTCCCCTTCTATTTTGAATAGTATCTTGACCTTTCTAAGTTTATTGCAGTAAATTTAAATTTTAGAATAATTTATAAAGTTACATTCACAGATACCTACTCCATTGTAATTGTATTGATACTGTGGAAGTTTGAGGAGAGTTGAAATTCTCATAATATCAGGTCTTCCCATGAATAGGCATGCTAATCCCTACATTCATCTAGGTCTTCTTTAATTTTTTCTCAGTAGTGTTTTATTGTTTTATATGTAGAGGTCTTACACACCTACTGTTAGATTTGCTATATTTCACGATTTTGATGTTCTGTGTTGTGCTCATGACCATTTTTATTTTCTAACAAATTGTTTTGGGTATTTATGAAACTACAGTAGATCATTCCATGTTGAATTTATAATCATTAACTTTTCTGAAAATAGAAATGTTTATGTGTGGAATGTTTTATGTTTTCTCTATACGGTCACATTATAGAATGGTGTGGACTAATGGTTAAGTGATAAGTTCTAGAAGTCAACTATCTGAGTTCCAGTTCCAGCTCCACCACTTTGTAGGCAGGTCTTTGGTAGGCTATTTAAACTTTTACAGTTTTGTTACCTTATCTGTTAAAAATGCTATAATGATAGAATCTAGTTCCTGAGGATTTTGTGAGGTTTATTTAGGTGATGACCTGGGAGATCTTCCTGAGGAAGCTGGTTAGTAATAATTAGGAGACTAGGAATGGAAACTAAGACTTCATCTATATATGATTAAATAAAAAATTTTAGAGAAGTTTTCAATTTATAAAAAAAAATTGCAGAGGTAATACATAAAGTTCCCATATACCAAACACCTGGTTTTCTGTGTTACTTATATCTTAATGTTAATATTTATTTCTGTGCCAGGATTCCATCCAAGATATACATAACATTTCGTTGTTATGTCTCTTTAGGCTTCAGTAGACTGCGACAGCTTCTCAGATTCTTTTTGCTTTCAATGACCTTGAAAGTTTTGAAAGTACTGGTCAGGTATTTTGTAGGATGTCCCTCAATTTGAGTTAGGCTGATCTTTTTCTCATGCTTAGACTAGAGTTATGCATTTTTGGTGAGGAAAACCACAGAGGTAAAATATCACTCTCATCACATCATATCTATGGCGAAAATGTTGGTTTGCTAAATCATTTCTGACTCTTTGCAACCCCATGGACTCTGGCCTGCCAGGCTCCTCTGTCCATGGAATTCTCCAGACAAGAATATTTGCTATAGTTAGTGTTAACTTTGTCGAGATACTGTTTGTCTGGTTTCCTCACTGCTAAGTTACTTTTCTTCCTCTTTTCATACTGTGTTTGTTGAAAGGAAGTCACAATTGCTGTCTACACTTCAGGAGTGGGGAGTTACACTCCACCTTCTTGAGGACACGATATCTACATAAATTGTTTGAAACTCTTCCACACGGAAGATTTGTCTCTTCTTCCCCATTTATTTATTCAATCATTTCTTTATATCTATATGAACTCAGAAGTATTTATTTTATATTTTGGGGTATAATCCAATACTATTTTATTGATTTTGTTCAAATTGTTCCAGCTTTGGCCATTGGGATGCCCTTTAATCCAGTCTTGTGTCTCTTTGATTGATATACCACCATCAGTGAAGGTTTTCTTTTTCTTTTTTTCTTTTTGAAACTTCCCCTAAAATGTGAAAATTTTAAAATGCCTCTAGTGGAGAATAAGAGCAACAATAAGCCCTGAAGTAATTCTAAAGGGGCAAGGCTTTATTTTCTGCAGAAAGGTAAAGTGAGGGAACATTTAATTGCCTTCTAATATATGATGTGCTATATCTTAATTGTTAGAATTAGTACCACTGATCACAATTAAAAGGGAAATGGACAAGAGCTAAGAATTTTTTTTTTTAATATGTAGTTGTGAGTTTAGAATTTGCGTAGGCAATCTTCCTCTGTTACACTAAAAAAAAAAAAAAAGATTTTAAGGTAACTGTAGGAGTGACTAATTTTTAGTGCATACGTACACAAAGTTTCTGGCACTTCTGTTGTGTTATATCATTTGCACAATAGCCATCTTCCTAGATTTTCTCTGCTCAAAGGCTGGGGAATAAATTCAGCAGCCGGTTGTCCTCATCTACGCTGAGATTCTATGAATCATCAAAAGCCAACTGAAGAATGTCAGGAAGCAAGAAACATTAGTTATTGTTATAGAAAGAAGTCAAGTCATATCCAGATTCCATAGTATGACCTTCTTGCTACTTTGCTGCTCCTGTTTGTAAATTTCTAATAATAAGCAGTGAATTATAAAGAACACGGTGTAGAACACAGCTTGTTCCAAGTGTATCGATTGTGAAGTGTCCTTTCCTGTCTTGTTACCAAGAGCACACCTCTAACTTCTGTAGTCTAATGCACTGCTGCTGAGAAACATGATTCACCAGTGAAAAGAGTGGTTCTGTGGACCTTGACTCACGTGATGCATGATGCTCGGCGAATCCCACTGGGGTCAGTCTGTTCTCTCTGCTGTGCTTCTGACCTTAGATTATCAACTGCATCTGCTTCAATTAATGAGATCCTCAGGTAGAATCATACAGTTACTTTCCCCTTGAATTTAAGATATCTCAGGGACGAGTTATATTATTACCAGTCAAGGAAGGGAACCTTGGTTTCCAAGTCTCTTTTCTGTCCTGACAGAAATTCCAGTCTCTTGCTTCTGACTTGGATCTCAGAATAACAAAGGTTCCAGAGCTCCTGAAATATTTTCAACCCGCCCCCCCCACCCCAAACATGCATATTTTCCCTAGGAAGGGTTTTTTGACCCACATTTAGAGACGTGAGTACCCACCTGCATTTTAATGAGTATTTTTAACACAATTTCTATAATGTTGGTATATTCATTGCCTATGACAGCCTTAATAAATTACTACTTGATTTGGTGACTTCAAACAGCAGACATTTACCCTGTCAGTCTGGAGTCGGAAAGTCTGAAATCACGGTGTCAGTGGTGTGTGCTTTCTGTGAGCGCTCCCGGGGAGAACCCTTTCTCGCTCTCTCCCGTGTCTGGGGGCCCCTGGAATCGCCGGCTCTTTGGTTTACGGCTGTGTGTCTCCAGCCTCTGCCTCTCTCTTTGCAGGGTCTCCTTCTCTGCGTGTCTCTCTGTGTGCCCCTGTGTTTCTTCTTCTCATAAGGTCACCAATCGTGGGATTTAGGGACTTCCTCAATCCAGTGTGACCTCATTTTATACCTTAACTGCGAAGACCTTATGTCCAAATAAGGATACATTCCGAAGTTCTGGGAAGACGTGAATTTTTGAGTGTGCTATTCAACCTTTTGTGCTTGATGATTTCTTTTCTTAGTGGAAAGCAAATTAGGAGAACAATCAGGAGTTGGTTAAATAAACTTATGGGAGGGCACATGGAAAACAATGAAAAATGCTGCTGACAGCCTCACGGTGAGGGAAAGGCTGAGACTGTGAAGTACCCTGAGGATACTGTGTGCACACTACATCCACGTCCCGCAGTGTGTGTGCGTAACGAGTGTGTTTACGTGGGGTTGTCCATTTGCTAGTTCTAGAGAGCACTTTATAAATATTAACTTGCATTAATGAAACACTTTACTTTTCTGTAAAGCAAAATATTCCTAACGAAGTTTTGATTTTCTGTTAATCTCATTTACTCATCTAAAATATACCTCCTTAGGAAAAAAATATGATGCATATGTTATTTCCAACATCAACTAGCATGATTTATCAATAATATCAAGTATTTATGAAACATATCCTAATTAGTTAGAGGATTCTATATTGTGACAGTTAAGAGGGCAAACTCTGGTAACAAACTGCCTGGATTTAAAGCGTGGCTTTACACTATTAGCTATGCTTTAGTTTCTTCATCTGTAAAATGGCAAATATAATAGTATCTATATTATAAAGTTGTTCTCAGGTTTAAAGTATATAGATATATATCAGTGCCTGTATAGATGTGTGTGTATATATAAATACATATATATATATGTGTGTGTATGCATTTTATAATAAATACGTATTATACAAGTAACTACATGCTTGCTACTCAAAGTTCTAAGTGTTTTGTTGAATCATGTCATATAATATTCACAACTAACCCTTGAGTTAGTATCATTTTTATATCTCTGTTCTATAAATGAGAGAAAATGGTATTATTTCCCAAAGAGATAAGTAATTCACCGAGACTCTTACAGTAGAGTATTTAGAATACTAATCCGGGCAGTCTAGTTTGAAAGCCCATGCCATTAATTATTACAGAATATTGCCTTACTGGGTAATTTTTAAAATTTTTCTAGGTAATTAAAGAGCATTCGTGATTCAGTAAGTCTTTGCTCTAATTCCTAATAGTTTGACTTGTTCATAAAGCTCTCAAATTTGTGTTGTTCCTTAATATAGGTTGGGCTTCCCTTGTGACTCAGCTGGTAAAGGATCCACGTGCAATGTGGGAGACCTGCGTTTGATCCCTGGATTGGGAAGATCCCCTGGAGAAGGCCAAGGCTACCCACTCCAGTACTCTGGCCTGGGGAGTTCCGTGGACAGAGAATTCCATGGACAAGAGCAATAATTGTTGGCTCTTACTGGCCGTTTACGTGGATCAGGAATTTGGAACAGTTTGGCTGGGCAGGTGCAGGTCAGGCCCTCTCATTAGATCGCAGTCAGGCGTGAACTGGGGGAAGGACCGTCTGAAACCTGGCTGGGCCCGCAGGGTCTGGTTCCACTGCGGTTCAGGCTGGTGGCTGGCGAGTTAGTGCTCGCTGCTGGAGGGAGAAGGGCTCAGCCCCCCTTCATGGTGGGCTCTGCACAGGGGTACTTGGTGCCCTCGGCATGCAGCTGGACTGTGCCAGAGTAAATAGTCAAAGAGGCCGGTGAGAGCGTTCCAATGACTTTTATGGCCTTGGCTTGCAAGTCTTTAGTTTTGCTGTGTTTTTCTGATCTCAGAGATCACCCCTGATCAGCATGCAGTGGACTGTGCAGGCATGGGGCTTAAGAGGGGGCCTTTTGGAGGCTGGACACCACGGTCACTTATGCGTAGTGTGTCTCCTCCCCCAGCCTCTCCATTGTGGTAAGTTTCCTCCCTTCCCCTGGGACGATGGATCTTCTGGATTCCAGAGTAACCTGCCTCCCCTTAGGTTTAGCAAAGTGGGAAGGCAGCTTACCCAAGGACTATCAGCCATCACTTCCAGCTATTTTATTCCTGCATGGGAATACATGGTTTCAAAAGATCATCTGTTTAAGTCATCTAGGCAATCCATGAGAAGATTGTTTAGAAATTTCTATTGCTTCCCTGATTCCTGCTCTTTTCCCAGCCTGGGTGTTCAGTTCTTTGAGAACTTTCTTCTTAGTTAAATCAGGGTTGGTGTTTTTCTTCACCATCAGAAATTTCTAATTGATATAGCTACTTTCAACAAGTATCCACCCCCAAGAAAAAAGTGCATGGTGTGTGTTATGCAGATAGCCCAATCAGGAAGCTTTTGATGTTGTGGTTTCTTGGTCCCGGAGACAAGTAGCTCTTTTTCCTCTGGGAGACGTGTGGTCCCTGACCTTGGAGGCCTGCCTGAGAAGCACCTTTTACGTCTCTTCTCAGGTCCTGCCATCACAGACGCCATACGGAAAGACTTCATTCCTTCTGAATCTGGGCTTCTTGTCCATAGGAGTCCTGTTCGTAGAGAATTTGTTACTTTAAATCGCACTTTAAACTTGATTTAGTCCTGTAGGTGTAGAAGTCGAAATGTGCCTCAATCTTATATACTATTAAGATTTCATTAAGTAGCCCCCCAAAGTCAAAGTGTTTGGTAAAGTATGACTGTTTCATATGCTGAAAGAGTGCTCCATACTAATATGTACAGGAATTTTCCTTTGTAAAAAAGAATTTCTTTCATGTAAATCGATTTCAAATGATTCAGTCTCCTCAATTTCATTATTATAAACCGTGAACACTAGCTTCTAAAACATACTTTCTCAGCTGGAAGTATATCTTATTAGTTTTAGTCTTCAAAGCTAATAGAAGTAGACATTGTGTTCTAATATCTTTACAACCTGAAAAAAAAAACAAGCTTAGGGTAAGAAGGGATACAATTATGTGTGGGAAGGTAAAAATAAGGATAATAGTTCCTGGCACATTGTTAACTAAAAGGTGGGTGTTCAGGGAACCATCAGCTGAGATGCAAGGATATGAATATTCGCATAAGGTGAATAATATTACCATAAGGTGAACATCACATGATATTCACATAAGGTGCTTCCTGAATACCTTCCCACTAGATTAATGTGTTGAGGTCTTCCCTGAAATGATTAATTGATATCTAAACCTGATATTCCATGTAAATGAGTCACAGGTAACATGATGAATCAGGGACTAACATGACATAGGCTATTGGACCATATTTGATGTGGATATGGGATTTTAGTATATTCTAAGTAGAAGAAACACTGATGCTGCCTCCTGCCATTTGCTCATGTTCTGAGTTTTGCCGTGGGTATTGAAAGTTGCCTGAAACACCCTTGCACACACAGATACATGTGAACATTTGAATACCAGCTTTCTCTTGCATCCAGCTAGGTTCTTGGCTGTTTCATCTGTGTAATGAGTGTGTTCAGACTGTTGCAGATTCACTACATGTGCAGGTTTGTGTAAATATCTGTGGGCATACATACATGTGCGTACTTGTGGACATGTTTTATTGTCTGGACGAGCCTTATATCTATTTTTGTGTATCTTCTTACATGTCCTTCTTAACTCAGTTTTCTATTTCGTTCCATGCTCACTAGTTATTACTTCCTCTGCCTCTAGTATTTTATTTCTTTTTCCCACCTCTTCACTCTTCATACAAGAGCTCATGGAACCATCTCAATTACATAATCCCTTCTTAGATAAACTATTTGAGAATTGAGTCCGTTCCTTCTCCTTCCTTTCTCCCTGAATCCTTCCTGTTTATTTTATAGAAATCTCTTCACTGTTGTTGGCTGATAATATCCAAGACACATTTTCCCTATTTGGGAAAGGAGGGGAGCAAAGAGAAATAACTGGTAGTTCATGGAAGGCAAATATACATCAAAGAGATATATGTTTTAGTTTAGTTGCTAAGTCATATCTGACTTTTTGTGACTCCATGGACTGTAGCACATGACACTCCTCTCTCCTCCACTATCCTCCAGAGTTTGCTCAAATTCATGTCCATTGAGTCCATGATGCTATATAAACATCTCATCCTAGGCTACCCCTTCACCATGCACCCTCCATTTTTCCTAGCATCAGAGTCTTTTCCAATGGGTTGGCATTCCGTATTAGGTGGCCAAGGTACTGGGGCTTTGGGTTCAGCATCAGTCCTTCCAATGAACATTCAGGGCTGATTTCCTTTAGGACTGACTGGTTTGATCTCCTTGCTGTCCAAGGGACTCTCACGTGTCTTTTCCAGCAGCACAACTCAAAAGCATCTTTTCTTTGGTGTTCAGCCTTCTTTATGTCCAGCTCTCACATCCATACATGACTACTGGAAAAAACCATAGTTTGACTATATGGACTTTTGTTGGCAAAGTGACGTCTCTGCTTTTTAATATGCAGTCTAGTTTTGCCATAGCTTTCCTTCCAAGTAGCAAGCATCTTTTAACTTCATGGTTGTAGTCATTAATCACAGTTTGAGGCCAAGAAAAGGAAATCTGTCACTGCTTCCACATTTTCACCTTGTATTTGCCAAGAAATGATGGGCCTAGATACTATGATCTGTATTTTTTTAATGTTAAGTTTTAAACCAGCTTTTTCACTCTCATCTTTCACCTCATCAGGAGGCTCTTTAGTTCCTCTTCAATTTCTGCCATTAGAGTGATATCATCTACATATTTGAGGTTGTTGATAATTCTCCCAGCCGTCTTGATTGCAGATTGTGATCCATTCAGCCCTGCATTTCGCATCATATACTCTGCATATGTTAAATAAACAGGGTGACAGTATATCCATATTGAACCTCTCTCCCAATTTTGAACCAATCTGTTATTCTATGTCTGGTTCTAAATGTAGTTTCTAGACTTGCATATAGATTTCTCAGGAGGCGGGTGAGTCGGTCTGGTATTCCCATCTAAGAATTTTCCATTTTGTTTTGATCCACAAAATCAGAGGCTTTAGTGTAGTCAATGAAGCAGAAGTAGATGTTTTCCTGGAATTCTTTGCTTTCTCCATGATCCATTTAATCTTGGCAATTTGATCCCTAGTTCTTCTGCCTCTTCAGAATCCAGCTTGTACATCTGGAAGTTCTCAGTTCATGTACTGCTGAAGCATAGCTGGAAGGATTTTGAAAGTAACTTTGCTAACATGTGAAATGAACAAAATTGTATGGTAACTTGAACATTCTTTGACATCGTCCTTCTTCGTGATTGGAAGGAAAGCTGACCTTTTCCAGTCCTGTGGCCACTGCTTCAGTCAGTTCAGTTCAGTTCAGTTGCTCAGTCATGTCTGACTCTTTGTGACCCAATGAACTGCAGCACACCAGGCCTCCCTGTCCATCACCAGCTCCTGGAGTCCACCCAAACCCATGTCCATTGGGTCGGTGATACCATCCAACCATCTCATCCTCTGCCATCCCCTTCTCCTGCCTTCAATCTTTCCCAGCATCAGGGTCTTTTCAAATGAGTCAGCTCTTTGCATCAGGTGGCCAAAATATTGGAGTTTCAGCTTCAACATCAGTCCTTCCAATAAATACTCAGGACTGATTTCCTTTAGGTTGGACTGGTTAATTTTCCAAATTTGCTGGCATATTGAGTGCAGCAGTTTAACAGCAGCATTGTTTAGGAGGCCCTGCAAGGCATGGCTCATGACGCTATTGAGTCACGCAAGCCCCTTCACCACCACAAGGCTGTATTCTGTGAAGGGCCTAGAGGTAAATGGGGGTGCATCTTTTGGCATAGTGATTTTAAAAGTTACATAGAAGCAATATATTCCTTTTTTCACCCAGCATTTATTGATTTTCTTCTGTGTTCAAGGTAGTATTATGGACAATATTTACCAATGATAATGGTATTCAATTCTTCAAATTTTTCTGATAGTTGTACTAAAAGAAAAATATTCCAGTAAGAGATTTATTTGTTTAGTAGGAAGCTCTCTCTTAAAAGATAGTTCTAGTGGAAAGAGCAGTGGACTTGGAGACTGTATCTGCACAGAAACCACAGCCCTCCAAATACTGACTTCTCTACACTGTAACCAGAATCTTTGGTTTAGGATGCAAATCGGATCCTATTACATCTCCTTGTTCTTTAATGGTTCTTATTCTTCTGAGCATAATGTCAGTCTTTAATGTGGTGCAGAGATCCGGGCAGAGTCTGGCTCCACCTACCTCTAACCTCATCTGCCCATCTTTGGACGCCACCCCCAACCCCACCCGCCCAGGCCCCATGCTGTTTGCTCCAGCCCCTGCTGCTGTTTAGTTACTAAGCTGTGTTCAACTCTTTGCGACTCCATGGACTGTAGCCTGCTAGACTCTTCTGTTCATGGGGTTTCCCACGCAAGTATATTGGAGTGGTTTGCCATTTCCTTCTCCAGGGGATCTTCCCAGTCCAGGGATCGAACCTACATCTCCTGCTTGGCAGGCAGATTCTTCACCAGTGAGTCACCTGGGAAGCCCCAGCTGCTGCAGCAGCAGTTTATTTACTAGACAGCACTCATCTCTCAGGACCGTTGCCCACGCTACTTTTCTCTTGGACACCTCTCCTTTCTCGGCCTTTTAAACTTCCACTTGTCCCACTTAAAGCAGATTAAGTGGAGTAATGAAACCTATTCATGAAACCATGTTGCTTTCCTTTGATCACTTACCTGTATTCTTAATCGTATATTTATTTGTGTGATTAATGTTGGCCACTCCAGCTTGACTATTTGTGTTCATGACATTTGCAAGCCCTATGTCTATCACTTTCTGACACAAGCATTTTTTGAAAAGTTGAATAATTGGGGGGCATTATATAAAAGATCTGAAACAAAGTTTCACCAATTATAGGATGAGAATAATAGTTAAGAATAGAATGGGCATGTTCATGGAGAGAGTGTGCATAAAAGATTTTCAGGATATAATTAGATAAAGAATAGGATAATATAATAATAGCCAAGAGGAATTTGGACTGTAGAGAAGTGGTGATGTGGGTGTGAAGATAACTTTAAGAGAAATCATTGTCTTCCTGCAGAGAGAAAACAGAACTTGTATCTATATTCCCCCATCTCTCTATCTCTGTCTGTATCTCTATATCAAAAGATAATTTAAAAGGAAGTTTTCAAAATATGAGTTTCTTCCTTCCTCTGTCCTTACTTCTAGCTGCAACCTGCAGTTGTAACCAACTTAAAGAATTTTTGTTTTCAGCTAATCTGTGATTATTGCTGGCTATATAATTTTGTTATTTCTGTTTCTCCACTTACCAACTTTTGATAGTATCTATTGAATTAGGCCATTATACTAACTCCCACTTTTCCCCCTTTCTGCTCCCCAGTTATTGTTTATATTACTCTAGTATTAGATTTATGACCTGAAATAATATTCTTCCACAAAATTGCCTTCATTCATGTAATTTCTGAGCACATGTTGGCCTCACTTTATACAAGATAAAGACATAGTACACTTACATTTTTCTTTAATTGTCCTTGCCCTTTCCATTTCCTGAATTCCGTCAAGTGAAAAAGTCGCTCAGTTGTGTCTTGACTCTTTGTGACCCCATGGACTCTATAACCTGCCAGGCTCCTCTGTCCTTGGAATTCTCCAGGCCAGAACAGTGGAGTGGGTAGCTGTTCCCTTCTCCAGGGGATCTTCCCAACCGAGGGACTGAACCCAGGTCTCCCGCATTGCAGGTGGATTCTTTACCAGCTGAGCCACCAGGAAGCCCAAGAGTCCTGGAGTGCCTAGCCTATCCCTTTTCCAGGGGATTTTCCTGACCTAGGAATTGAGCCAGGGTCTCCTGCATTGCAGGGGGATTCTTTACCAACTGAGCTACCAGGGAAGCGCAAATTCTGTCAGCAGTTATTTGATTTTTGCCAACTTATAGTCTATTTCATTTAAAAAATTTTTATGTTATTGTCTGTGTTTTGTGTGTTTTCGCTAATGGTTCATTTAAAAATTGAATACAGATCAACCTCATAAAACAGTAACATTATGTAAATGTGATGAGTATTATGCATAAACAATATTAGAAACAAATAAATTTTATTTCAGTCAAAGTACTATAATGGGACCCATTGACAAGCAGATGCAATCCTATGTAATTGAAACTGCCACACAAAAGACAATATTCCAAGTTCTTAACACTCAAAATCATATTATATTTTAGTGTTCAATATATAGTCTATGAGTTTCTCATTCAGCTTTTTGTTCTCTGAAGAGTTTCTAATTGTATTTATTACAGGCAGCAAAACATCCTCATAAGTTTAATCACATTGGTAAAATCTTTCAAAATCTTAATATGGATTATTGCAGGGAATCTAAATTCTTAAGGAAGTTTTTTACAGAATACTCTTCCTGTTTTCATTTGAACTGATGACATAGAGATTGCATTTTGTGTGTGTGTGTGTATGTGTTCAGTTGCTAAATCGGGTCTGACTCTTTGCAACCCCATGGACTGCAGTAAGCCAGGCTTCCCTGTCCTTTACTATCTCTGAGTTTGCTCAAATTCATGCCTACTGAGTTGGTGATGTTATCTAACCATCTCATATTGTGCCACCTCTTTCTCCTTTTGCCTTCAGTCTTTCTTAGCATCAGGATCTTTTCCAATGAGTCAGCTCCACATCAGGTGGCCAAAGTATTGGAGCTTCAGCTTTAGCATCAGTCCTTCCAATGAATATTCAGGGTTGATTTTCTTTAAATTGACTGTTTTGACCTCCTTGCAGTCCAAGGGACTCTCAAGACTCTTTTCCAGCACCATAATTCGAAAGTATCAATTCTTCGGCACTCAGCCCTTCTTATAGTCCAACTCTCACTTCCATACGTGACTACTGGAAAAACCATAGCTTTGCCTGTATTCACCTTTGTTGGAAAAGTGATATCTTTGCTTTTTAATGCACTGTATAGGTTTGTCATAGCTTTCCTTCTAAAGAGCAAGTGTCTTTTAATTTCATGGCTGCAGTAACTGTCCACAGTGATTTTGGAGCCCGAGAAAAGAAAATCTGTCACTGCTTCCACTTTTTCACCTTCTATTTGCATATGGCAGATTACATTGCTTAATTTCAATGAATCCAAATATGCTTCTCTATCTTGATTTTTTTTTTTTACTTTTCCATAATACAAACTCAAGTTTTTTGTAAGATGCCTGCAAGCAGATAATCATTCTTAATCTTGAAGGTCTGAAAATGATTTTTAATTTCTTTTTAAATTTGATTGCTATTTTGACTGGATATGGAATTGCAATTTCAAAGTAATTTCCCTCAGAAATTCTAAAGTCTTTGTTCTATTGTTTCCTCACCTTCAATATAGTTAATGAGAAGCCTGATTCAAGATTCTTTTTCTATTGTAGTTAAAGTTGTTTTCTAAATATTTTAAGTATATTCTTTTTATTTGGGAGTTGAAATTTTACTGGGATTTGCATCCATTTGGATTAACTTTTCATTCTTTCCTTTTCTTTTTTTTTTTTGGCATAAAGTAGACTCATTCTGGATATTATATTTTCCTTTAGCTCAAGAAATACATATTTTTAAAAATATTTCTCCTCTTCTCACTTTATGTCCTCATTTTTACATCCTCAGATATTTTCCTTCCTGTATTGAATTTCCCTGGCTCCTTACCTTATTAATTCACATTGCTTTTGTCTTTTTGCTTTATAATTATTCATTCATTCATTAATATGTCAATAAAAGCTTATTGAATATCTTCTAAGTAAATATTGAACTCTAGGCTTTGTGAATACAATAGGAAAGGGACAAAATTCAGAGCCCCGCCATTGTAGCGTCTAATATACCTTAGTTTTGGTATTCTGAGAGATCACCTCAGGTTTGTCTTAGAGAAAGATAATTTTGTCTTCATCTCTATTTATCTTATATTTTTCCTCTGTTAAAGTTTTAAATGTCAGTTATCATATTTCTAACATATAATATTTTTCTTTATCTACTTGAATAGATCCAATATTGCTAATCATCCATCTCTCTATCTATGTATCCATTTCTATTAGAAAGGCACCAAATCATTTCCAGGGTGTTATGCATGGTGAGGATGAAGTTATAAGAACACGGAGTTGGGTTACAGCTATAGGGTCTAGGAAAATGGAGCATATAAATTAGATTTCTTGCCTTATTGAACTGACTTTCTCTAAGTAGGAGGTAAACCCGGAATCTGTTTCTCCAGCAAAGACATGGAAAACCAATTTTTTTTTAAAGAACTCTGAAGTTATTGGCCAACTTGTGAATTCTGTCCAAGATTTAAGTCAGTGATTTCCCTGCCAATGGTGCAGTCCCTTGAGCATAGTTACTGGCAGAATTTTCCTTGCTGGGGACATGCCACCCAGGGCGGAAGAGCCACTGGTATAAATTTCGCTGAAAATGTGGGTTTCAGGTCTACAGGCGCTACAGACACTGCCCCCCGCCAAGAAAAACTGCAGTTTCGTTTTTCTGGTTTCAGTTGCCAATGGTCAACCATGATCTGAAAATATTATATGGAAAGTTCCAGAAATAATAATTCATAAGTGCGCCATTCTTGGTAGTGTGATGAAATCCCATGCTGTCCTGCACCATCCTACCTGGGATGTGAATTACCCCTTCTCCCCATATATCCTGCCTGTTGGCATCAGTTACTTACCCATCTTGGTCATCAGATTGACTGTCATGACGTTGCAGTGCTCGTGTTCAAATAACCCTTAGGAATGTCCCCAAAGCCGGAGAGCACTGATGCTGGCAACTCACGTATGCCAAAAATACGGTGCAGGGTGCTTCCTTTAAGTGAAAAGGTAAAGGTTCTTGACTTAATGAGGAAAGAAAAAACTCCTCTGCTGAGGTTGCTATGGTCTGCAGTAAGAACGAATCTTGAACTTGTGAAATTGTGAAGAAAGAGAAAGAAATGTGTGCTGCTTTTGCTGCTGTAACTCAAACCCTCAAACCACAAAAGTTACAGCCACAGTGCATGTCAGAGAGAGAGATTCACGTAACTTTTATTAAAGTGGATTTGGTCCTTGAACAATTCTGGGGTTGGGGCGCTAAACCGCTTGCACTTGAAAATCTGCATATAGCTTTCCAGTCAGCCCTCCGCATCTGTGGTTCTGCATCTGCGGGTTCAGCCAGCCTTGGAATACGTGGTACTATAGTGCGTGTCACTGAGAAAGCTCCATGTGTAAGCGGACCCGCGTGGGACAAACTGTGGCTCAAGGACCACTGCCTGCTGCTCTAACTATTGTACTTTATTATTAGTTACTGTTGTTCATCTCTTACTGTGCCTAATTTATAATTTAAGCTTTATCATAGGTATGTATGCCTAGGGGAAACACAGTGTAATAGGCGTGCTAAGTCACTTCAGTCATGTTTGACTCTTTGCAACCCCATGGACTGTACCCACCAGGCTCCTCTACCCATGGGATTCTCCAGGCAAAAATGCTGTAGTGGGCTGCCATTTCCTTCTCCAAGAATATACAGGGCTTGGTATACAAGCCTTGTTACTTGGCTCCATGATGTGTTCCAGGCAGTAGAGTGCCCAGCAAATTGCCTGTCTAGGCACAGGTTGCGATTGCATTAGAGATGAAAGCTATGGGTTAGGAGATGAAGCTAGCTGGAATAGTCACAGTGTCCTGGTTACCATACCAACCGGCTAAGGGTTGAGGTAAGTTATTCATTCAGAATATTTTTGGAAGTTTGTTTTATCCTCCAGATGATTTCTTTTAATTTAGAGTGTGTTACAGTGTCTGCTCACGTTGGAATTTCTTTTTCCATATGAAGAGGTCCCTGGATCATCTCTAGTGATACTTAGCTCTTTGCTTGTGTTTACTGAATGGTGATTAGATTGATCAGCAGACACAGCTAGTATAGGGTTTTCCTTTCGTTTAATCTAAATAGGTTCAGGAATAAAATGAGGGCGTTGTTATTTTGTCCAGTCACTCAGTCGTGTCCAACTCTTTGTGTCCTCATGAACTGCAGCACACTTAGCTTCCCTGTCCTTCACCGTCTCCCTGAGTTTGTTCAAACTGATGCCCATTGAGTCAATGACATCATCCAAATATCTCATCCTGTGTTGCCCCCTGCTCCTCCTGCCCTCAGTCTTTCCCAGCATCAGGGTCTTTTGCAATGAATCGGCTCTTCACACCAGGTGGCCAAAGTATTGGAACTTCAGCTTCAGCATCAGTCCCTCCAGTGAATATCCAGGGTTGATTTCCTTTAGGATTGACTGGTTTGATCTCCTTGCTTCCATGAGTTTCTCAAGCTTCTTCTTCAGTACCACAGTTTGAAAGCATCGGTTCTTCAGCACTCAGCCTTCTTATGGTCTAACCCTCACATTTGTGCATGACTACTGGGAAAGCCATAGCTTTGACAATATGGACCTTTGTCAACAAAGTGATGTCTCTGCTTTTTAATATGCTGTCTAGGTTTGTCATAGCTTTCCTTCCAAAGAGCAAATATCTTTTAATTTCATGGCTGCAGTCACTGTCCTCAGTGATTTTGGAGCCCAAGAAAATAAAGTCTGTCACTGTTTCCATTGTTTCCCCATCTATTTGCCATGAAGTGATTGGGCCAGATGACATGATCTTGGTTTTTTGAATGTTGAGTTTTAAGCCAGCTTTTTCACTTTCCTCTTTCACCTTCATCAAGAGGTTCTTTGGTTCCTCTTCACATTCTGCTGTTAGGAAGGTGTCATCTGCATATCTGAGGTTATTGGTATTTCTCCCAATAATCTTGATTCCAGCTTGTGCTTCATCTAGCCCAAGCTTTTGCATGATGTACTCTGCATGTAAGTTAAATAAGCAGGGTGACGATATACAGCCTTGATGTACTCCTTTCTCAATTTTGAAACAGTTCATTGTTCCATGTTTGGTTCTAACCGTTGCTTCTTGACCTACACGCAAATTTCTCAGGAGGCTGGTGAGGTGGACTGATAGTCCCTTCTCTTTAGGAATTGTCCACAGTTTCTTGTGATCCACACAGTCAAAGGCTTTAGCGTAGTCAGTGAAGCAGAAGTTTTTCTGCAATTCCCTTGCTTTTTCCATGATCCAGTGGATGTTGGCAATTTGATCTCTGGTTCCTCAGCCTTTTCTAAATCCGACTTCTCTATCTGGAAGTTCTCGGTTCATGTACTGTTGAAGCCTTGCTTGAAGGATTTTGATCATTACCTTGCTAGCATATGAAATGAGTTCAATTGTGTGGTAGTTTGAACATTCTTTGGTTTTGCCCTTCTTTGGACAATACACCAAATGACATAAAATATCTTAAATATATAACCTTAATTAAGAAAGTAGCTAAATATAAATAAAAGGGCTGAACTCTTTCTGAGTAAACACACTGTTGTCACCATCATTATGACTGACCCCAAATTCCTTCTCTATAAACATTTGAGTTCACTGTATGTTGATAAACTCTATAGAGAGAAGGATATATTGGTTTAAATATTGGTTGAGATTAGGTAGAATCTCTGTCATAGGAAGATTTACAGCCTCGTGGATCTAATTATCTGTCAGTAAGTTTAGAAAATGCATCAACTTGTCAAACCTAGCATCAATTTAGCACCAAGAGCAAATATTAAATAATGAAGATGGTTTATTAGCAAAAATCCTAGGGATAATTTTTTAAATTTCATTTACAAAAAAATTTTGGCCCTACTTAGGACAGAAAAGCAGCAAAGTAAATGTGAACCATTTTATGGCACTTCTTTCCCTTTTGGCACAAGAGAGATGCTGCATTTGTAGCCTTTAAGTGCGGGCTTTAAAATAATGTGTTGCCGTATTTTATTTTCTCCTTCATATGCTCAGAGATAAAATTGCAATATCAAAGCAGTAAATGCTACACAAGATATTGATGGAAAGAGTAGCATAATAGAAAATATAACTCACTTTTTCTATTTATATGTGAATATTGAAAAACAAATCAAATAAAAGGAGAGGTCTGTGAGAAGGGATGCATTTTTAAATATTGCCAATTAAATTTTCTTTTAGTTCCTCTTTTAAAAGACTATACTTTCTTTGTTTTTCTTCACTTATCTCTATCAAGATGACTCCTGTGGACATTGGAACTAGTCATTAGAGGTCACCAAAGGCGATTCTCCAGTCATTGTTCCTCATTGCGTTTATTATGCAAATAGCTCCCATGATTTTGTTCTCTCTTAACTTCTCTTCAGTGCTTTCCAGAATTATTTTGAGGCACACATCATTATCAAAGAACAGTAAAAAAAAAAAAAAAAAAGGTTTTAGTTGTTCCTGCTAGAGGATTTAATTACATATCTATTTTATACTATAGCCTGTTAATGTCTTTTTTTCTCAGTTGTTAAATTGATATTTTATATTTTTGTCTTCCAACCTGATTTAAAGTTAAAGAATATGCTTCATGTAATTTATCTTAAACATTTTCTTTCCATTTGATATTGATAGGTAAATATAACTGATTTTGATAAGTTGTCTATTTTGTTATTGTAGACTTCTGAAAGTGAAAGTGCATATCACTCAGTCGCGTCCTACTCTTTGCGACCCCATGGACTGTGCACAGCCCATTCGGTTCTCCAGGCCGGAATACTGGCGTGGGTAGCTTCTCTCTTCTCCAGCAGATTTTCCCAGCCCAGGAGTCAAACTGGGATCTGCTGCATTGCAGGTGGTTTCTTTACCAGCTAGCTATTAGGGTAGAATTCTGGGCCTTCCTTAGATTCTGAAAAGTTCGAACCACCTTTGCCTAGACACACAGTTGCTGTGGTTTCGTTGCAAAGCTGTGACTGGCTCTTTCACGGCCCCGCAGGCTGTAGCCCTTCCGACCCCTCTGCCCGTGGGGCCGCCCAGGCGAGAACACTGCAGAGGCTGCCACTTCCTCCCGCAAGGGGTCTTCCTGACTCGGGGACTGAACCTGTGTCTTCTGCTTGCCAAGCTGGTTCTTTGCCACTGAGCCACCAAGAAAGCTTAGATGTATACTCATTGCTTAAATGGCTCCAAATAGTTGGATATGGAGAAACTTCTGTGACTCTTGGTGCTACTCATGGTATATATGATAAAAATGTTTGTTTTTCTTCATGTTTGTTCATAGTTCTAAACTGTGGAATGACTCAATGACATTGTAAACACTGCCGTATCTTCTTACATGTACACTTCATGATAGAAAATGATTGCCAGAATTCATATGCCAAGGACACCATGGTTCTGTCCCAGAGAACAACTTACTCATTTGTGATGTGGGGTCTGGTAGTGAAGAGACAGAGTCTCATTCTCGGAAGCTAGAACTATTGCTTTTCCAGAGTCCAGTACAATGAAGTCCATCAGATATTTTGATTCATGACAGAAATCCAAAATAGACATGTGGACTTCTCTGTAAGTAAGTGAGTAAGTGAAGTCGCTCAGTCATGTCCGACTCTTTGTGGTCCCATGGACTATAGCCTACCAGGCTCCTCCATCCAAGGGATTTTCCAGGCAAGAGTGCTGGAAGTTGCCAGTACTTCTCCAGGATTTCTCTGTAGACCTATGCCAAATATTCCAGATGGAAGGAGAGGAGTCTTTCTATTCACTAGAAGTGATATGTTTTACTGAAAGTAATTATAGTCCATTCAAAACAATGTGGTTTTTTATGGGTGCATTAAATATTCAGTATGAGAATCCATCTGTCTGTCTCACTTTTTCTGCTTGTTCTTAAGAAGGTGAGTTGATATCTCTATGAAAGCAATAACTCCTTTGAAGCTCTCCTTAATGCTAAAAACCAATCCTGATTCCCTGCAACCTTTGGACATTTAAATGTTCAGCTCTGTATCTTGTCTCTCAGTACTCTATTTTTGTCACTAGAATCAATGTGGTCACTTCATTTCTTATTCATAACCTCAGTGTCAGCTTAGTATTGCCCTGTTTTGGGAATTTGTGTAGCTGGATTCTACTGAAATTCTGATTGCGCTCATGACTGGCTGTGGTGATTGGTATATCTGCTCACTTCAGGGCAGCTCTTAGCTTGTTCTATCCCTGTCAGAGTTTGCTATATGTAGCAGTAAATCAAAGATTGTGTATATAAAACTTCTTGTAACAAGTTCACTAATTAAAATCTATTGAGGAAAAATATGATTCTCAGGGGCAGCAAGTGTTTCATAATACAACCTATCATCAGTTTTTCACATATTAGTATCTCTGAAATTGGTTTTCATGTTACAGTGAAGGCATCTTAGATTTGATTTAAAATGGTTTCTTCTTATGTCCTTAAGCACTCTATATCAAATGTGCAAAGAGTGAATTGGGCTAGATATTTTAGGAAATGAATTATACGAAGAGTGTTCATTTCTGAAATGAAGCATCACATCACTATGGGAATACGACAGATGTTGGGAAAATCCCAAGATGAGTCATACTCTAATCAGTAGGATATAAATCAGATCCTGGGTTATAACAATGTCTATTTTTTAACATCCTCCCAGGCAGAGATAATTGGAATGGAACTGAGAAAGTTAAAAGAAAATAAAACACACAAAATCACACCTGGCACAGTATTACGGTGCACTGACAGGTGTTTAGAAAAGTTGAAACTCTCATTCAAATGGGAAAAATTCAAAGTAGAGTGTTCTGAACAAAAATAAATAAATAATAAAGGGAAGTAATAGCCAAAACAATCTAACTTTTTGACCCATATAAAAACTTAATAAAGAAAGAGATCTAGCCACTCTATTAAACTCACACACAAACCCATTTTATGTTGAAACCACGCGATCCAAAATCCTAGTTAAAAAGGCCACTAAAAAGATACTGTTGAAGCCCTCTGGCTGTTTTCAGAGGGTGACCTTCCAGGCTGCTGTTGGTTGCACACTCAGTGAAGCCGGTGAGCACAGACGCTGCATTCTGCCGGCTTTTGAAGTGGATAAGCTCCACCCGAGGAACCCTCAGTACACAGCGTCCTTCAGTGTTAGCGTCAGCAGTGACCACAGCTGATGACGTTTCCCCATAAACTGTGCTCTGCACATCATTCCAGACAGAGCCATTTTTAAAAAGAGAGATATATCTTTGACTTGACAGGCCTGATAAATCAACTCTAGGTTTCAAAGCCAAGAGTAGATCCAGTGAAACCATATGAAGTCAAGAGCTGATACTAGAGAAGCTATCTAGTAAAATTAAACTTATTTTTAAATGTCAAAGTTATGCTTGGAAGTCCCATTTTGTTGGACAGTTATATTATTTTAATTAATTCGTGTACTCAAATTATAAGGGTAACCACAGAAAATTGAAACAGTTCACGGTCATTGAGATTAGATGTCCTTTTTTATTACTTGAGGTCCAACTAGATAAATGATTCTGAAGTTGAAGGTAGAAAATACCTACAAGTGTCTCTCACTGAAATCTCATTTCTGTTGAACATCATCAGTGATTAATACACGCAAGAGACTGTGGTGAGACGGAAACGCACTGGCCAGATCTCCCTCAAGGTGGGGCTCGTTCTCAGAGTCATCAGACTCCTGCAGCCATTAGCTCCTTCAGTGCTTGCCCCAGCTGGTGCTCCCTCAAGGATCAGGCTGTCTGCGCTGGTCCACGGTGGGTCCAAAGGCCTGGCCATCTTGGTCACCAAGGAATGGACGTCTGCGCTCCCGAGCTCTGCAGGGGGTTAGCCGAGGCTTTTCCAGGGACTGTTGCTATTCAACTGCTCTCTCTGCTCCATCCTGCATCCTTTCCCTCCCCACCCTGCCACAGTCGTCCTGCCACCGAGTTCCTCCTCTGTGTCTGCTTCTGGAAAACCAGCCTGCAACAAGGAGCGTACAGAAGTGATCTGCAAGCAATGATGTCAAGCCCTAGCTTTTCTCTGAAAACGTCACAACAGATAGTTCAGCCTGCAGAGAGCTCTGGTGGAGTGAACAGGCAAGCGTGATATCTACCCCTGCTTGCTTCCCAGATCCACTTTCTCACTACCCTGTCGGAAGGGATTGTGTGTTTTTTCCTTCTTTACCAGTTACTTACGAAGTGATGATTATTGCAGATTTTCCTTATTTTATATACTATTTTAGAAACCTGGATAAAAAGGAATTTACCTTTTTAGGGGAGACAACTCCAGAGGAGAGAAATGTAACATGTTACAGAATGAATCCTGGGCTGGTTTGCTTTTAACAGCTATTTAACAGCTCAGTACTCTCAGATCCACCTACTTATTTCCACTGAATTAAGCAATCCTAAAAATCATGAACCAGAAAAGTAAGAGAGTCCCATTTATTTAAACTAAAATGGAAGCATGAGGGTACTGTTTCTCCAACCCTGTGTCTCCTGCTCTTGGCTTTAAGGGAGGTGATTCTTGCTGTGGGAAGCTTCTCCATCAGGGCACATGCTGGTGGCAGTGAATGGCATGTGACGTGTTTGCATAGGGCCCTGGTTTCCTGCGCTTTGTTCTCACTCTTTCGAGGAAGTTTAAGAGGGTTGAAGGTGAGTCTCAAGGCATTATCCAAATGTACATCATAGCAACCTAATCTCTGATACGGACTTTTTCAACTAGAAGCATTTTCCCTTTCCCTCATGTTTCTATCCCCCAACACCTGTCTATGAAATTCAAAATTTCTTGTAAATAGCTCCTTTCCTCCAAGGCTAATTACCAGAAATGGAAATCGAGACTCATCTCTGATAGCTTCAATTACCTGTAAGTCCCAATCAGAGGGACTGGAAATCTAATTTGTTCAGTGCCTTCAATTTTTTAGTTATATAAAGCAGCAATTATTAGGAATATAATACATTCCTCCTGCCAGATATATTTGAATGAGAAAATGTATTTATTACTGAACCCTGAATACATCAATAGAATTTCTCTATTTTCCTTGAAAAAAAAATCAAACCACAAAGAAGTTACTATACTTGCTCTATTTTCTTCTAAACCTAAAGAATATCTATATAGTCATAAAAGGAAATCTAACTGAGTAGCCAGTGAGGCACACCTTCCTACCCCACATCACACACAGCTTCTCAACTACCCATCTGTGTTTTCCAAAAAGAGACCACTGAGATGACAGCCATGAAATTCTAAGGAGGAAGTTGACTTTGATTTTGATGAATGCAAATGACCCATACTTGAACCTTAGAGCAGGAGTAGGCCTCAGTTCAGCTCAGTTCATCACTCAGTCGTGTCCGACTCTTTGCGACCCCATGGATCGCAGCATGCCAGGCCTCTCTGTCCATCACCAACTCCCAGAGTTTACCCAAACTCATGTCCATTGAGTTGGTGATGCCATCCAACCATCTCATCCTCTGTCATCCCCTTCTTCTCCTGTCTTCAATCTTTCCCAGCTTCAGTCTTTTCCAAAGTTAACTCTTTGCATCAGGTAGCCAAAGTATTGAAGTTTCAGCTTCAACATCAGTCCTTCCAATGAATATTCAGGACTGATCTGCTTTAGGATGGACTGGTTGGATCTCCTTGCAGTCCAAGGGACTCTCAAGAGTCTTCTCCAACACCACAGTTCAAAAGCATCAATTCTTCGGTGCTCAGCTTTCTTTATAGTTCAACTCTCACATCCATACATGACCACTGAAAAAACCATAGCCTTGACTAGACGGACCTTTGTTGGCAAAGTAATATATCTGCTTTTTAATATGCTGTCTAGGTTGATCGTAACTTTCCTTCCAAGGAGTAAGCTTCTTTTAATTTCATGGCTGCAGTCACCATTTGAAGTGATCTCCAGTAGCATATTGGGCACCTACTGACCTGGGGAGTTCATCTTTCAGTGTCCTATCTTTTTGCCTTTTCATACTGTTCATGGGGTTCTCAAGGCAAGAATACTGAAGTAGTTTGCCATTCCCTTCTCCAGTGGACCACATTTTGTCAGAACTCTCCACCATGACCCATCCATCTTGGGTGGCCCTACATAGGATGGCTTATAGTTTCATTGAGTTAGATAAGGCTGTGGTCCATGTGATCAGATTGGTTAGTTTTCTGTAATTGTGGTTTTCAGTCTGTCTGCCCTCTGATGGAGAAGGATAAGAGGCTTATGGAAGCTTCCTGATGGGAGAGACTGACTGAGGGGGAAACCGGGTCTTGTTCTGATGGGCGGGGCCATGCTCAGTAAATCTTTATTCCAATTTTCTGTTGATGGGTGGAGCTGTGTTCCCTCCCTGCTATTTACCTGAGGCCAAACTATGATGGAAGTGATGAAGATAATGGTGGCCTCCCTCAAAAGATCCCAGGCATGTACTGCTATAGTCTGTGCTCCCGACCCTGCAGCAGGCCGCCACCGACCCACACCTCTGCCAGAGACTCCTGGACACTCACAGGCAAGTCAGGACAGTCTCTTGTGTGGTCAGCGCTCCTTCTCCTGGGTCCTGGTGCACAAGGTTCTGTTTGTGCCCGCCAAGAGTCTATTTCCCAGTCCTATGTAAGTTCTGGCAGCTCTATGGCGGGGTTAATGGTGGCCTCCTCCAAGAGGGCTTAAGCCATACCCAGGTCTGCTGCACCCTGAGCCCCGTCCCTGTGGCAGACCACTGCTGACCCGGACCTCCGCAGGAGACGCTCAGACACAGTTCTGTCTCAGTCTCGGTGGGGTCCCCGGGTCCTGGTGCGCACAAGTTTGTTTGAGCCGTCTTAGCACCTCTGGCGGGAGTGGGAGTGGGGTTTGATTTTAAACGTGAATTCGCCCCTCCTGCCATCTCGCTGAGGCTTCTCCTTTGCCCTGGGATGTGGGGTATCTCTTCACAGCCGCTCCGGCACCTACCGTCTTACTGGGGCTCCTCTGACCTAGGACGTGGGACATCTGCTCGCGGCTGGTCCGGCAGAGCGCAGCCCCCACTCCTGACGACGGTGTCGGCTCGTCTCCTGTGGCCACTCGCTGCTCCAGTGCTGGGCAGCTGCCCAGAGAGTGGTTCCAGAGAGCAAGTTTCTCTTGCCAGTAGTTGCTTTCTGTAGTCTTTTTGAGATCTCTCTGTTTCAGTTTTGCCCTAGTTTTAATGATTTTTGCATTCTCCTGCTCATTCTTAATCTGTGATGGTCAATCTACTTGTAGGGAGTGTGCGGCAGTTAACTGCTCTGCCTTCTTTGTTCGTATATGAAAGCGTTAGTCGCTCAGTCATGTCTGACTCTTTGTGACCCCATGGACTGCAACCTGCCAGGCTCCTCTGTCTATGGGGTTCTCCAGGCAACACTACTGGAGTGGGCTGCAATTTCCTTCTCCAGGGGGTCTTCCCAACTCAGGGATCCAATCTGGGTCTCCTGAATTGCAGGCAGATTCTTCGCCATCTGAGCCACCAGGCAAAGGACCTTGAGTATGTAGTATTAGTAATTATGTTTTATGGAATGAGAGTTTGACTAGCTGTGTGATGAGAGGAAGGATAACTCATCCCTCTCAAAATTTTGGGCAGAAAAAAATAAGTATTTGGAAAACGAGTGTTTTAATACTGGGAGAAACTACTTTAAAATTATCGGAAAATTGGAGGAGTAAATGTCAGAGCCATCACTCTAGCAGTCTCTGTAGTTTCTATGAATCCACGTGTTACTCTTGTTATCTGGCTCGGGAAATCCAGAAACCCAGTCCCTGAAGGGCCCAGCAGCATTTAATACCAAGATGGGTGATTTGCGGTAGAACACTGGGCGCTTTAGCAAAACTTCCAACCTGCAAAGCCCCCGTGTCTGACCATGCAGAAGGACATTAGCGTATTTCTTTCTGACAAGTACCTCTCCTTGCTGAAATCTAAATAGGAACCACACTGAAGAGGTTTCTAGTACACATAGCTCTCAGGGTTCTTGGTTCCTGAAGCTTTTGTTTTTCAATAAATGCAGCAACTTGTGTGTTCCTGCCTGGTGTTAGCTAAGAGAAATAAACTTACTTCATATTACTAATACAATGATCTAATCACAGCCAGTGGGAGTAACCTCAACTAACAGTGACCCGTGATGAAATCCCCAAATACTAGGGATACAAGTGCCTTTGTTCAAAGACATCCCTGAATCAATAAAGGGGATGGTTTCCATGGAACTGCTCATGGTTTGACTACTGTAATTTGAGAGGGAATTATTTTACTTTAGTTCCTCAAACATAATATTTTTGCAAGATTTTTATGCTCTTTTTTGGAATAAGTTAAATTTAGTGTCTCTCAGTGTCTTTAACTCTTTTCTTCTTAAATCTTCTGTGATTTATAAGCTGTTTAAAGAATACAAATATGATCTGGAGTTAGAAGTTGATGCCAGATTCTGAATAATCCCTCCAGGCTCTATCTGCCTCTCCTCTCTTCCTACTATTTTTTTTCCTTTTTCACTATCAAATCCCACCTAAGTGATTAGCAAGGCCTCCTGTTCTAGGAGGTTCCTGCCCACAAGCTGTTGATATTTAAGCAGCTAAAGCGCAATATTTAGGAGCTTAATATTAAGTTGTTTTTTCTGCTGGACTATCTATGATATTGCTCACGATTTTCATAAATGGGCTTCAGGATGGTTCCCTGCACTTGATTTTGTTGGTTTGAGTTTTATTCTGAGATAGACAGGGAGAAGGCTATCTGCCTGTTCCTTTAATCTCCTCAGGTCTCCAGCCCAGTGACTCCATAGGTACTTGTCTCTTTCCTTTGAGTTACTAATCTGCTTGAATGTGTGACTTGGGCCCTCTGCGTTCAACCACTAGGATAACAGATAAAAAGAAGAATATTATTGGCATGATGAAGTTTAGAGAAATTGCTAAATGGGCACAGCCAGGAAGACTAGGATAGTTAGATGGTGATGCAGAGGTTGAAATAATGAATTCTCAAATTGGATTTGGAAGGAAGTAAAGCTAACAGGGTTTATAGATTTGGAAAAGATGCATGTTGTGGTCAGATTCTAGTAAAAAATAGAAAATAATATTCCTAAAAGAGGTAAGAGTTTGTATCTGAATATTTGGAGAATTACCAGAGCGTGGAAAAGCTCCCAATGTCTGTTGACAGCAGGGACTTATTTTGTACCCTGTGCGTGAAAGGCAACAGAAGAAGGGAGTGGAGAAAGATGATGAAACACTCAAAGACATGGATGAGAAGGCAGAGACAGAGAGAAGAGAGGATAGTGGGAGCTTAATTATTAGAGAATGTGGCCTTTAATAGTGGAAAGAGACAGGAAAATAAATTCCTCATCTCACGCTCCTCCTACCCTCTGATATCATGTCTGAGGCTCATTGATTGAATTCATCCAAAAACCAGAGTTGCAAGAGATCCTGACTGGTTCTGGCAGTGCATCAGTGAGTCCTGCTAGGAGTCCAGGTGGTAGAAAAGCAGGCTATAGATTTGTGTGGAGTACAGAAAAGTACCTGGTAAAAGGAAGGCATAAATAGATATGAGATTTTTTTTAGAATAAAGAAGTGTGAAAGTTACATTATGTTTTAAAATGCTGGTAGAGACAAGGGTTTTTAAGCATTCAGTGCTGTAGCAGTTGTGGAGAGTAACACATTCTAGTCTGCATTCAGGTAAGTGGGTGATGAAATAGAGAAGGTATGAGGGTCACTAGGTTTGGTCATGAAGGTAGGGTCAACTATACTAGTTTACTTCTGATGAAGAGTTTTCTGGGGATTTAGGACATTCGGTGCTAAAACCAGGAAAGTCCTGGACAAACTGGGACAGTTGCAGGCAAATTGTAACAATTGGTCAAATTCCCTGAAGGTTAAGTGAGTATTGACAGAATTTATATGCAGTGGGAAAATGTTAGCCAAGGTATAGAAATAGTAGTAGGGAATATTTGCAAGAACAATGACATGCATTTTGGTTGGAATCTAGGGTAGATTTAATAGGAAGGGTAAACAAAGTGAAAAGCAGTATCACTAATTTATGCAAGAACAAGAAACTTGAACTTTCTGCTATGTAATCAGTATTTGGGTTTTCTAGTATTGGTGTTGAATCTAGTGGACCCGTTTATACATGACAGAGATAATCCATATAGAAGTGTATAATTTTTTCTCTTTTTGATTGTCTGATTTTGTCATTCTTCTCAGTCATTCAAACTACCTGAAGTCTTTAGATAAAATCTGTTAGTGTATGTTTTTATATTTCTATGGTTATAATTATCTGAGAAGCTTGAGTTTTCAAATCTAGTTTTTATTTCAACCATCAGATGCTCTAGTAATCAGTAGGATTGAAAGAAATAAAATTCAATTTCTCCCCTAATACAGTACTCAAGTTTTAAAATCCCAGTTAGGAAATTTGTGCCAGATAATGCCAGATGTTGTCTTAAATTTGGAAAAAATACAACAAATGAAAAAATCTGTCATTTGAAACAGTGAAATCAGGTTAAAAATGGAAATGGCTGTTACACTTAAAATAAGTTTGTTTTTCTATTTTAAATAGGATTTAAAATTATAAACTGTGATTTCACATCATCTAAGATGCTTCATTATGAACCACTTATTAAAACATCTGTATCATATTAATATTGATATTGAATAATAGTTTTGTTCTTGAGATTAGTCTATTAGCTAAAGTATTTCTTTAGATACTTCCCAGTGACAGCAGAAATAACTAGTTTTGTGAAAGCAGTGTTGAAAGAGGAGATAATTTTGGGAAGTAGATGAGGGTGTTCCGCAGTTATGATGAGAAGTCCATATGACTTTTAAGTCCTTACAGATAGGCAAGCATAGCTCTGTTAAAATGGCCGCTTATGCTTAGGAATGTAACCAGAGTTGCAATGCCGGAAGCCACTCTGAGGCTACTTTTCAGATTTATTTGTCTTCAAAACTCAAAAGAGGAAAGGATGTCATGTCTAATTAAATAAAACATCATCGAATTCCAATGTTACTATGAAATTGATATAATTTGGTTTGTTGGAAAGGTGTACGCTAAATAAATTCTATCTGGATTTTTTTCTAAAATGTAGTCTGGAGAAGAATGCTTATTAATCATATACTACCTTGTATATCATGAGCTCTTAATCAATGTATTACTTTGTCTGTTTGCTGTCTTTATGTTCCACACTTCAGCCAATTCATCACTGCGGCAGAATTACCTGAGCAACATAATGCAATATTGATCAGTCCTAGATTTAAATTACACAGGATCTACCTGTTTTCAGAGGAGATTTCTAAAAACTTTTTTGGTTAAAATAATATAATAGGTCATTAGGAAACCACCTATGTTTTAAAATACTTGAAAGTTTAGTGATAAGTTCAAAAAATGGTGCTATACTGTTGATCACCCAGTTTATCAGTTGTTTCTTATGTTAATATTTTCTTCATGTGTTAATGTGGGCACATGAAACTTTAGGGGCTCAGATGGTTGAGAATCTGCCTGCAACGTGGGAAACCTGGGTTTGATCCCTGGGTCGGGACTAGAGAAGGAAATGACTACCCCCTCTGGTATTCTTGCCCAGAAAACCCCAGGGACAGAGCGCCTGGCGGCCTCCAGTCCATGGGGCCGCATAGAGTCAGACAGGACAGAGCAACTTTCACAAACTTTATAGAATAGAAGACCTAGAGGATGTTTCTATACTCATTGTTGTGGGTAATTTCCTAGGTTATTGTGACCCCTGCACAATAAAGAACTCTGAGCACGAAATAAGAACCAGTGAGCAAGAGCTCCAGAGAGGTCTCGTTCTGGGGGAACACTTGTAAAACTGTTACAGCACGTATATTCATGTTGAAGTGTCTAAACCACTCCTGAGTATATATTTAAAATTTTTTGTAGGATTAAAGGTTCTGTTGACCAAAAAAGATAGTTGTGAGTTAGGTTTTATTTGGAGCACAATGAGGACTAACGCCCGGGAGGCAGCATCTCTGATAGCTCTGAGAGCCCGCTCCAGGGCGGCAGTGGGGCGAGTCAACATATAAGGCTTTGGTGGAGGGGAGTTCCCGACCATAGCTCTGAGAGGCCGCCTCAGGGCGGCAGTGGGGCGAGTCAACATATGAGGCTTTGGTGGAGAGGAGTTCCCTACCATAGCTCTGAGAGACTGCTTCAGGGCGGCAGTGGGGCGAGTCAACATGTAAGGCTTTGGTGGAGGGGAGTTCCCTACCATAGCTCTGAGAGACCGCCTCAGGGCGGCAGTGGGGCGAGTCAACATATAAGGCTTTGGTGGAGGGGAGTTCCCTACCATAGCTCTGAGAGGCCGCCTCAGGGGGCAGTGGGGCGAGTCAACATGTAAGGCTTTGGTGGAGGGGAGTTCCCTACCATAGCTCTGAGAGACCGCCTCAGGGCGGCAGTGGGGCGAGTCAACATGTAAGGTTTTGGTGGAGGGGAGTTCCCTACCATAGCTCTGAGAGACCGCCTCAGGGGGCAGTGGGGCGAGTCAACATGTAAGGCTTTGGTGGAGGGGAGTTCCCTACCATAGCTCTGAGAGACCGCCTCAGGGCGGCAGTGGGGCGAGTCAACACATAAGGTTTTGGTGGAGGGGAGTTCCCTACCATAGCTCTGAGAGACTGCCTCAGGGCGGCAGTGGGGCGAGTCAATGTATAAGGCTTTGGTGGAGGGGAGTTCCCGACCATAGCTCTGAGAGACCGCCTCAGGGGGCAGTGGGGCGAGTCAACATGTAAGGCTTTGGTGGAGGGGAGTTCCCTACCATAGCTCTGAGAGACCGCCTCAGGGCGGCAGTGGGGCGAGTCAACACATAAGGTTTTGGTGGAGGGGAGTTCCCTACCATAGCTCTGAGAGACTGCCTCAGGGCGGCAGTGGGGCGAGTCAATGTATAAGGCTTTGGTGGAGGGGAGTTCCCGACCATAGCTCTGAGAGACCGCCTCAGGGGGCAGTGGGGCGAGTCAACATGTAAGGCTTTGGTGGAGGGGAGTTCCCTACCATAGCTCTGAGAGACCGCCTCAGGGCGGCAGTGGGGCGAGTCAACACATAAGGTTTTGGTGGAGGGGAGTTCCCTACCATAGCTCTGAGAGGCCGCCTCAGGGCGGCAGTGGGGCGAGTCAACATGTAAGGCTTTGGTGGAGGGGAGTTCCCTACCATTGAGCCTTCATTTTACACAATGTTGCTGGTCAGGAGGACCCGATGTCACCGTGAAGGGGTTTAGTGCTTTTCTAGATATGAGGAGAGGCAAGGACTGGGACCATAAGATCTGTTCTAAGACATCTATCTGAAGGCCTGTCCCACCTGATTGCCCGGAGCACAGGGAGCCTTGCTCCGCCCTGAGCTCCCGCAGGGGGCGTTGGAGGCAACAGCTCCCACGGGCAGGGTTCAGTCTCCACAGAGGCAGCCCTTGTCGTTCAGCTGTCCGCGACCGTCTTGGCAAGTGCCACTGTGTAGTGGACAGTTCTTTAAATTCTATGGTGCTTTATAGTTTCCGAAAGTTTCACACACGTGATTGCATGTGGTCCCACGATTTTCCCCCCGGCTCCCATGGCGCTCAGGAACACGCTGACAAAAGCGCTCCCAGGCCAACCTGGACTAGAGAGACCGTGCTGAGGCCTGAGGGTGAAGGAGACAGCTGGGGAAGCTGCCCGGCAGGCACGGAGAACGTAGTTCCCAGGGCCCCCTCAAGTTGGCTAAGATGACTCTATATATTAAAAAGAGTAACCCAGAAGGTATCTAGGAGCTTTCGGCAAATAGAGTGCATCCCCCTGTTCCAGCCCATCTCCGCACTTGGAAGGACTGTGCCAGGCCAACGTTTGCTGAGCTGAAGGAGGAGAGTGTTCTGTTATATGCTCCGCTCTGGGCATTGCTTATATTGCTCCTCCTCCTACTTTGGTTATGTTCACAGTTTCATAACCAAGAAAGATTTGCATTTTTTTTTCTCCCATAGTAACAAAAATCTGCTCAGAAAAGACTTGCCTTTTTACCTATGATCACATACGTACTTCAGTTGGCAACTGTCCTATACGTTGTAAAGTTCCCTGTGGCAAGGTCAAGGTGGAAATCAACTTCTTCTTTGCTAGGATGGAAAATAAAAATCTTTTCCTTTCTTTTTTTTTTTTTGGTTATAATTTCTTCAACACTAGCAGTTTCACATTGCATCTATTGTTACACAAGACTTGTCTGTTATTAGTAGGTGTGAACCAGTGTTTACTTAGAATTTTCCAACTCCTTGATCCTTTTTATCTCTCACAGAATGTAGCAAATTCTTAAAGTTATAGTATTGAATGAGTTGGAGAGTTGAATTTCATTTAGAATCAAGTCTTTCTACATTGTTTTGAACATTATACCATGGCTATCAGAAATATTCTTTACTGATATCTTTCACTAGGAAATTTAAAGTATTTGTCAAGACTGGCTTCAGAGAAAGGAGTTTTTGTTGTTTTGCTCAAAAATATTCTGAAGCTTATATATCCAAATGTATGAAAAGTGAAAGTATTAGTTGCTCAGTCCTTTCTGACCCTTTGCGAACCCAGGGACTGCAGCCTACCTTGCCAGGCTCCTCTGTCCATGGAATTCCCCAGGCAAGAATACTGGAGTGTGTGACCATTCCCTTCTTCAGGGGATCTTCCTGACCCATGGATCTAACCCAGGTCTCCTCTATTGCAGGGAGATTCTTCACCATCCAAGCCACCAGGGAAGCCCATCCAAATGTATAGGGGAGTTACCTGCAAAGAGTGTAGTGGTACTGCACAATTGCACTCATCTCACACACTAGCAAAGTAATGCTCAACGTTCTCCAAGCAAGGCATAAACAGTATGTGAACCGAGAACTTCCAGATGTTCAAGCTGGATTTAGAAAAGGCAAGGAACCAGGGATCAAATTGCCAACATTCACTGGATCATAGAAAAAGCAAGAGAGTTCCAAAAAACATCTACTGCTTTACTGACTACACCAAAGACTTTGACTGTGGATCACAACAAATTGTAGAAAATTATGAGAGAGATGGGAATACCAGACCACCTGACTGCCTCTTGAGAAATCTGTATGCAGGTCAGGAAGCAACAGTTAGAACTGGACATGGAACAACAGACTGGTTCCAAATTGAGAAAGGAGTACGTCAAAGGCTGTATATTGTCACCCTGCTTATTTAACTTATTCAGATTACATCATGAGAAATGCTGGGCTGATTAAAGCAGAAGCTGGAATGAAGATTGCCGGGAGAAATAACAATAACTCAGATATGTAGATGACACCACCCTTAGGGCAGAAAGTGAAGAAGAACTAAAGAGCCTCTTGATGAAAGTGAAAGAGGAGAGTGAAAAAGTTGGCTTAAAACTCAACACTCAAAACATTAAGATCATGGCATCCAGTCCCATTTTTCAGCACTCAGCTTTCTTCACAGTCCAACTCTCACATCCATACATGACTTTGCCAAGAAGGGTCCACCTAGTTAAAGCTATGGTTTTTCCAGTAGTCATGAGTCATGTATGGATGTGAGAGTTGGACCATAAAGAAACCTGATTGTTGAAGAGTTGATGCTTTTGAACTGTGGTATTGGAGAAGACTCTTGAGAATCCCTTGGACTGCAAGGAGATCCAACCAGTCCATCCTAAAGGAAATCAGTCCTGAATATTCATTGGAACAACTGATGCTAAAGCTGAAACTCCGGTACTTTGGCCACCTGATTCGAAGATCTGACGCATTGGAAAAGACCTGGATGCTGGAAAAGATTGAAGGCAGGAGGAGAAGGGGACCACAGAGGATGAGATGGTTGGATGGCATCACCGACTCAATGGACATGAAGTTTGAGCAAAGCTCTGGAAGTTGGTGATGGACAGGGAGGCCTGGCTTGCTGCAGTCCATGGGGTCACAAAGAGTCAGACACAACTGAACAGCTGAACTGAACTAGTAAAAAAGAAAATTATGATTGCCTCAAATCATTTGAAATGACAGTATGTGGAGGAGGAAATAGGTTTATTCTTTTAGCTTCAGATTTCAAAACTAAGGAAAACTTGTGAATGTCTTTGAGAAGCAAATCCAATAGAATCAACCACAGACTTAAGTAGACTCTGAAAGACCATAGATTGCAAATGTTACAGATTCTTGCATTGAATGGGAAAGTGGACAGTATGCATATTCAGATATTCTCTAACTTAAGAACTCTAAATTCTTCATACATTTCATAATTTGCAATGATAAAAGCTTAATCTAGAAGTGTGAACATTAATCAGATCTTTCTTGAAAATCTCTTTTTATTGAAATAGACTTCAGAGCCCATTTCTTTCTACCATGATAAAAATGTAGTTATAAAAATTTCTCTCTTGATTTTCATTCTTTTCTTCCTCTATGAAAAAAAGTGAAAGTGTTAGTGGTTCAGTCATGTCCCACTCTTTGTGACCCCATGGACTGTCCCACCAGGCTCCTCTGTCCATGGAATTCTCCAGAAAAGAATACTGGAGTTGGTAGCCATCGCCTTCTCCAGGGGATCTTCCAGACCCAGGGATCCAACCTTGGTTTCCTGCATTGCAGGCAGATTCTTTGTTGTCTGAGCCACCAGGAAAGTCTGCTTCTTCCTCTATGCGTACCTTTAAACTTCTTTTCATCTTACTTCCCTCTCCACCTCCGATGCACATGGATTCATAGTACTCAGCAGGTTTTTGAGCCAACAGTTTCGATGATCAGACAGTCTGTATGCTGTCTTTCTTTAGAAAGAATCCCTGGGGAGCAGAGGCTGTGATATAGACCCAGACTGGAATGGAGAGCTTTCAAGATATACATTAGAATAAATATGGATCTTTCTTGTCTATGTTATGTAACAATAAGACTTGGTCTCAAAAAGTCAGTCATGGAAGTTTCATACTTTTTAAATCATAGGATTCTTCTGATCTTTATTATCATGGATAAATAAATGAAAAAAATAGTACTTCTAATAATTCTAAAGTTCATCTAGCATTCTGAAGCACTGTTATAACCAAAAAACTGGAGATGGTGAAGGACTGGGGAGACTGGTGTGCCACAGCCCATGGGGTTGCAAAGAGTCAGACACAACTAACAACTGAGCAACAGCAACAGTCGTTGAATTACTTCTTGTTTTTTATTTTTTTGTTCACAGAAAGATCTTAAAATGCCAATGTGAACTCTGGAATTAATAATGCATAAAGTCATATACCCTTGTAACTCATGAATACTTTCTGATATCAACTTTTCTTTTATGAAGCAGAGAGCAATGCCCTGGGGAATTAGGACATAAGAAAGCCATGCTATATGGAGTAAGAATGGTGGAGAGCCTGGAGGGCAGAACTCCACTGGGTATATTACACGCAGAGTGGCGAGGAGGTCTTTGGCAGCTTGGTCCGTTCAGTTCAGTTGCTCAGTCATGTCTGACGTTTTGTGATCCCATGAACCGCAGCACACCAGGCCTCCCTGTCCATCACCAACTCCTGGAGTTTACGCAAACTCATATCCAACGAGTCGATGATGCCATCCAGCCATCTCATCCTCTGTTGTCCCCTTCTCCTCCTGTCCCCAGTCCCTCCCAGCATCAGGGTGTTTTCCAATGAGTCAAATCTTCGCTTGAGGTGGCCAAAGTACTGGAGTTTCAGCTTCAACATCAGTCCTTCCAATGAACACCCAGGACTGATCTCCTTTAGGATGGACTGGTTGGATCTCCTTGCAGTCCACTGGGCTTGCAAGAGTCTTCTCCAACACCATAGTTCAAAAGCATCAATTTTTCGGTGCTCAGCTTTCTTCACAGTCCAACTCTCACATCCATACGTGACCACTGGAAAAACCATAGCCTTGACTAGACAGACATTTGTTGGCAAAGTAAGGTCTCTGCTTTTTAATATGCTCTCTATGTTGGTCATAACTTTCCTTCCAAGGAGTAAGCATCTTTTAATTTCATGGCTGCAATCACCATCTCCCGTGATTTTGGAGCCTAAAAAAATAAAGTCTGACACTGTTTCCTCTGTTTTCCCATCTATGTGCCATGAAGTGATGGGACCAGATGCTATGATTTTTGTTTTCTGAATATTGAGCTTTAAGACAACTTCTTCACTCTCCTCTTTCACTTTCTCAAGAAGCTTTTTAGTTCCTCTTCACTTTCTGCCATAAGGGTGGTGTCATCTGCATATCTGAGGTTATTGATATTTCTCCCAGCAATCTTGATTCCAGCTTGTGCTTCTTCCAGCCCAGCATTTCTCATGATGTTCTCTACATATAAGTTAAATAAGCAGGGTGACAATATACACCCTTTTCCTATTCAGAACCAATCTGTTGGCCCATGTCCAACTCTAACTGTTGCTTCCTGCATATAGATTTCTCAATAGGCAGATCAGGTGGTCTGGTATTCCCATCTCGTTCAGAATTTTCCACAGTTTATTGTGATCCACACAATCAAAGGCTTTGGCATAGTCAATAAAGCAGAAATAGATGTTTTTCTGGAACTCTCTTGCTTTTTAGATGATCCAGCAGATGTTGGCAATTTGACCTCTGGTTCCTCTGCCTTTTCTAAAACCAGCTTGAACATCTGGAAGTTCACAGTTCACGTTCTGTTGAATCCTGGCTTGGAGAATTTTGAGCATTACCTTACTAGCGTGTGAGATGAGTGCAATTGTGCGGTAGTTTGAGCATTCTTTGGCGTTGCCTTTCTTTGGGATTGGAATGAAAACTGACCTTTTCCAGTCCTGTGGCCACTGCTGAGTTTTCCAAATTTGCTGGCATATTGAGTGCAGCACTTTCACAGCATCGTCTTTTAGGATTTGAAATAGCTCAGCTGGAATTCTATCACCTCCACTAGCTTTGTTCATAGCGATGCTTTCTAAGGCCCACCTGACTTCACATTCAGGGAATAGAATAAAGTAATTGCCATGTAGTTGAAAAGAAAGGAGTCTAATAGGAATGGATATGAGTTTGTCTCTTACAGAAGATAGACTCATTTGGACTTAAAGTTAGTGCTGAAAGATTAGCTATTGTGTTATCTCTAGCAAGTTGTTTTGCCTATATAAACTTCCTTATCCTTACCTGTAATTTAGAAATAATTCTTCTTAACAGAGGTTGGTATTTAGATGAAATAATGTACATGAAATTATGTTAAATTCATCTGAGTTATGAATGAATTAATAAATGCTGTCAATAATGATGATTATCTTAAATTGTATTTGAGGTCTGAATGATACATGAAACAGTTAATTAAAAGAACTAAATCTAATTACAGTGCTGAATATTTGAGGAAAATAGCAATTTCTCCTAAGAAAAAGCTGTTATCCTATCAACTACCAGTAGAAATCTTAGTTTTTATGAAAAATTTTATTTTTTGGGACCTGTAATTTGGGCAGAAATTCTGTGTGGGAGGTTGAGATGGGGAAAATAAGGGGTAAGAAATTTGTTGTTCCACATCATGATTTCCTGATTCTCCAGACATGCCATTTCTACTCCTTATTTGCATTTTATTATTTTATTTTATTTCTATTGTAGTAAGAGCAGTTAACACAAGATCTAGCATCTTAACAGATCTTTAAGTGTACAATACAGTATTGATAACTATAGGCAGTGTTTTGCCATGGGTCTCTAGAACTTATCTTGTATAACTTAAATTTTACTCCCATTGCTTATCAACTCCTATTTTCTGCTCCTCACCCCATCTCCAGTAATAACAATTCTGTTCTCTGCTTCTATAATTTGACTATTTTAGAGATCTCGTATAAGGGGAATCACGCAGTATTGTCCTTTTGTGACCGGATTTTTCACCTAGTGGAATGCCCTCAAGGTTCATCCATGTTATTGCATATTGCAAGATTTCCTTCTTTAAGTCTGAATAATATTCCAATGTCATATACACCACATTTTAAAATACATTCATCCTCTGATGGACCTTTGGTTGTTTCCACATCTTGGCTGTTATGAATGGTGCTGCAATGAATGTGGGTGTGCTAATATGTCTTCAAGATCCTGATTTCAATTCTTCTGGATAAATTCCCAGAAGTAGAATTGCTGGATCCCATGGTAGTTCTAGTTTTAATTTTATGGGGAAACTCCATGTTGTTTTCTATAGTGGCTTAATCATTTTTCATTCTCACAGTGTTGTCCAAGGGTTCTAATTTCTAAATAACCTTGGAGATAACATTTGTTATTTATTTACTTATTTAATTTATAGTTGCCATCCCAGCTCACATGAGATAATATATAATTGTGGTTTTGATTTGCATTTTCCAGATATTTAAGAACATTGCATGTTTTTTATATGCCTGTTGGCCATTTGTATGTCCTTAATTAAATGAATGTTGGCTGACCCTGGGGAACTGGTGACCTCAAAGATGATGTGGTAACTGGCAATTGACTAGTGCCTAGGGCCTGATGGATGGCTCCCAACATACTCACAATAGTTTTTCATTAATGCTACAAGCTATTAATATAACTTTTTGACCTGTCCCTAGTCTGTTTCAGAGATTTAAGAAATAAGATCCTTATTTGGGCAAATGCATTAGTCCTATTTAACACTGGTTACACTTGAGCATATATTCAGTTGATATGTATGTCTGTGTAGATACATTAGGTGTATGTGTGTGTATGTGCTTAGTCAATCAACAAGCCCACCTATAGTTCTATGAATGGTTCTATGAAGACCTACATGACCTTGAACTAACATCCAAAACAATATCCTTTTCATTATGGGGACTGGAATACAAAAGTAGGAAGTCAAGAAACACCTGGAGTAACAGGCAAATTTGGCCTTGGAGTACGGAATGAAGCAGGGCAAAGGCTAATAGAGTTTTGCCAAGAGAACGAACTGGTCATAGCAAACACCCTCTCCCAACAACACAAGAGAAGACTCTACACATGGACATCACCAGATGGTCAACACCAAAATCAGATTGATTATATTCTTTGCAGCCAAAGATGGAGAAGCTCTATACAGTCAGCAAAAACAAGACCAGGAGCTGACTGTGGTTCAGATCATGAATTCCTTATTGCCAAATCCAGACTGAAATTGAAAGTAGGGAAAACCACTAGACCATTCAAGTATGACCTAAATCAAATCACTTATGACTATACAGTGGAAGTGAGAAATAGATTTAAGGGACTAGATCTGATAGAGTGCCTGAAGAACTATGGGTGGAGGTTCATGACATTGTACAGGAGGCAGGGATCAAGACCATTCCCCAGAAAAAGAAAAGCAAAAAGACAAAATGATTATCTGAGGAGGCCTTACAAATAACTGGGAAAAAAAGAGAAGCGAAAAGGAAAGATATACACATCTGAATGCAGAGTTCCAAAGAATATAAGGAGAGATAAGAAAGCCTTCCTCAGTCATCAGTTGGAAGAGATAGAGAAAAACAATAGAAAGTGTAAGACTAGAGATCTCTTCAAGAAAATTAGAGATACCAAGGGAATATTTCATGCAAAGATGGGCACAATAAAGGACAGAAATGGTATGGGCCTAACAGAAGCAGAAGATATTAAGAAGAGGTGGCAAGAGTAAACAGAGGTAGCAAAAAATACAGAAGAACTGTACAAAAAAGATCTTCACAACCCAGATCATCATGATGGTGTAATCACTCATCTAGAGCCAGGCATTCTGGAATGTGAAATCAAGTGGGCCTTAGGAAGCATCACTATGAACAAAGCTAGTGGAGGTTATGGAATTCCAGTTGAGCTATTTCAAATCCTGAAAGATGATGCTGTGAAAGTGCTGCACTCAATATGCCAGCAAATTTGGAAAACTCAACAGTGGCCACGGGATTGGAAAATGTCAGTATTCATTCCAATCCAAAAGAAAAAGGCAATGCCAAAGAATGCTCAAACTACCACACAATTGCACTCATCTCACACGCTAGCAAAGTATTGCTCAAAATTCTCCAAGCCAGGCTTCAGCAATGTGTGAACTGTGAACTTCCAGATGTTCAAGCTGGTTTTAGAAAAGGCAGAGGAAGCAGAGATAAATTGCTAACATCCGCTGGATCATCTAAAAAGCAAGAGAGTTCCAGAAAGACATCTATTTCTGCTTTATTGACTATGCCAAAGCCTTTGATTGTGTGGATCACAATAAACTGTGGAAAATTCTGAACGAGATGGGAATACCAGACCACCTGAACTGCCTCTTGAGAAATCTGTATGCAGGTCAGGAAGCAAGAGTTAGAACTGGACATGGAAGAACAGACTGGTTCTGAATAGGAAAAGGAGTACGTCAAGGCTATATATTGTCACCCTGCTTATTTAACTTATATTCAGACTATATCTTGAGAAATGCTGGACTGGATGAAGCATAAGCTGAAATGTAGATTGCTGGGAGAAATATCAATAACCTCAGATATGCAGAAGACACCACCCTTATGGCAGAAAGTGAAGAGGAACTAAAAAGCCTCTTGATGAAAGTGAAAGAGGAGAGTGAAAAAGTTGGCTTAAAGCTCAACATTCAGAAAACAATGATCATGGCATCCGGTCCCATCACTTCATGGAAAATAGATGGGGAAACAGTGGAAATAGTGGCAGACTTTATTTTTTTGTGCTCCGAAATCACTGCAGATGGTGACTGCGTCCGTGAAAATAGAAGACGCTTACTCCTTGGAAGGAAAGTTATGACCAACCTAGACAGCATATTAAAAAGGAGACATTACTTTGCCAACAAACGTCCGTCTATACAGACTATGGTTTTTCCAGTGGTCGTGTATGGATGTGAGAGCTGGGCTATAAAAAAAGCTGAGCACCGAAGAATTGATGCCTTTGAACTGTGGTGTTGGAGAAGACTCTTGAGAGTCCCTTGGACTGCAAGGAGATCCAACCAGTCCATCCTAAAGCAGATCAGTCCTGGGTGTTCATTGGAAGGACTGATGCTGAAGCTGAAACTCCAGTACTTTGGCCACCTCATGCGAAGATTTGACTCATTGGAAAAGACCCTGATGCTTGGAAAAACTGAAGGAGGGAGGAGATGGGGATGGCAGAGGATGAGATGGTTGGATGGCATCACAGACTCAATGGGATGAGTTTGAGCAAGCTCCAGGAGTTGATGATGCACAGGAAGCTTGCGTGCTGCAGTCCACAGGGTCACAAAGAGGCGGACGTGACTGAGCGACTCAGCTGAAACCCAGCTAAAATCCTGCTCCTGTCCCACACTCCAAGGGCATCCTCTACTCTCCCTCATAGCAAGGATCATGAATGTGAAACTGAAAGTCGCTCAGTCGTGTCTGACTCTTTGTGACCCCATGGACTGTAGCCTGCCAGGCTCCTCTGTCCATGGAGTGTTCCAGGCAAGAATACTGGAATGGGTTGCCATTTCCTACTCCAGGGATCCCTCCATCCAGGGATCAAAGCAGCATCTCTTTCATCTCCTGCATTTGCCGGCGCATCCTTTACCACCGTGCCACCTGGGAAGCCCCTGTGAATGTCAGAACTGCAAAAACTGGCAGTGCTATTCGGGCTTTCCTGGTGGCTCAGATGGGAAAGTAGTATCCTTTTCACGACATCTTTTGTCTTTGTATCCATTTCACTGACTGTAGAAGTCAAAAAACAAACAGAAAAAAAAAATTAGGAAGTCCATGTTCTACAAAGTTCTTTTCTTGTCTAGACATGTTGTCTTATGTATTGATGCTAATAGTATTAAATTACAAAGTGCATTTTTTTCCATCTTTAAACTAGAGAGCTTTGCTCCTGCATTTCTGTAAAAATTATAAGAAACTCTTAAAAAATAGATTTATGTGTGGGTTGAAAATTGCTTAGTTGTTTGGAAGTGCATGTTATTTTCAATCCATGAATAGTAGTTTTCAAAAAAATTTCTGAGAATTAATTGCCTCTCCTGTGTCTTCGCTATATGTGATGCTTTGAAATATCTACCTAATTAGAGAAATTCCTATCTTCAAGAGACAAACTGACCTGCCCTGTTATCTGCAGGATAATTTTCCCCATCATTGATTCTTTCATTTCCAGTGCATGTTCAAGAGCTAGGGCTCTGAATCAAGAGTGCATGGGTGTGAATCCAACTCTGCCATTTACTGAGTCATTGCTCAGACTTGCCTAACACACATTAGGATGATTTTCCGTTGTGATGGTAATGTCCATGTTGCCATTATATACTCCGAATATTACCTCTCACCAGCTGTATGACCTTGGATAGATTACTTAATTCATCTGTGCTTCAGTTTCCTCAATGGATAGAATTAATCTCTATCTCACTGAAACGTCATGAGGATTAAATACATAAATATCTGTCCAGTGTTTACAAAGTTCCTGTCACAGAGTAAGTGCTTAATATATACTATGCATCATCTTTTGTTTCCCTCTGGCATCTTCTGATCTGTGTCTCTTTCAGTTTTTCTGTGTTCTTCCTCAACTTATGCTCTTATAGAATGTAAATGTGAAGGGAAAAAGGGAAGGGGGAGAAAAAGTTAAGGTAAGGCTATTTCGGGTTGCTTCAGGTTATTTCAGCGGTCTGCTTATGAGGCGCCAAAGAAGAGCTTATCAAAGGGAGCAGCTGTGGAATGGAAATCAAGAACTAATGATAATAGCTGACATTTATTGAGCATTTATAATGTATGGGGCACTATGATTTCTTAAATTTATTCTGGTACAGATTTTGTTCTAGGTATACCAATCAACAGTTTAAGGACACTAGAATTTGCCGAAGTTAAACAATTTGACATTCAATCAGTGACAGACTCAAAATTTTAATTTAGATGTTTGAGAATCCCAAGCATATGCCTTAACTACTACATGTCACTTCATTCTGGGGAAAATACGTATCCAGGCGTTGGACCTAAAGGACTCAAGGAAGTCTGGTTGATATGACTGGAGTTATTTGAGAAAGCTGTCAGAAGACAGTATTTTAATTTTTTGGTTTATTGTTTCAGTAGCCAAAATGAAGACTTTCATCAGAAGCAGCTTCCTCTTTGATCTCTAAAAGCTATAGGAGTCTTATCACCAATAAAACACCCGAGTAATAAAGGTGGATTCATTAGCCTTATCTCTGTAGACGGGCTTGAACACTAGCTACCTAGTGTTGTCCCATACTATTTTACCTGGGCACAAGATGATAAATGGCAAAACTGCCCTTTAAAAATAACCTTTTCCCCCCCATAACTCTTCCTATCTTTTCTGTTTCCTGGTCACTAGTATCTGAAGAAATTAAATAAAGCCTGCCAGCTTTTCCTCTGAGGGAGAACCAAAGACAGATCCCTTTTATAAATAATCCCCTTCTTTGCACAAAAGAAATGTCACTTCTTAATATAATTTGTAGCAACTCTTACTATTTCATGAATTCACACATTAGTTAAATCAGTCATGGAATCCATACTTGAGAGGCAGAAGATAAACTTGAATTTTGGTTGATCTAATTTTTCTTGACTACAAATATTGAAAAGGGAGAGTCTGGGAAATAAATACCTCTAAATATAGATTTCTGTTTTATATGCACCATATAACACACTATACTGAAATATTTAAGATGGAAACAAAAGACATATTTTCATCATAGACATACATATGTAAGAATATAGATGTTCATGTATACAGTTTTGTTAAATTGTATTATTGAGTTTTGTTAAATTCAATGATCTGTAACATTACATAAAATGTCAAGATCTTATAAGGGAATTTTCTTCTTCATTATCAACTCCTGTGAACACAGTGCATGTTTCATCTTTTTCTTACAGATTTGGTAAATTTCCCCCCTCAGCTAAATATAAAAGACTTACTTTTAAGAATATCCACAGTTTAGTCATATCTGATAAATAAATAATGCTTTTATAACCTTTATTTCATAAATATGTATCAAGGGCTGATTATGTGCACTCTCCTAGTCACTGTAAAGAAAGCAATGAGAAAACAGTGTCTTTGTCTGTGAATGCTACAGTCACGCAAAGAAAGACAATAAACAAACCAGTCATATGTCACAGTAATAAGGGCTATGACAAACAGTGGGATTGGGCAAGTGTGATGCTCTCAGGGTGCTCGTTATGTATCAGGGATCTGTGGTTAAGCCTTCCCTGAGAAAATCCTTTGCTTACACATGTATGAACAAGACTCATTATTTAAGACATTACTCTTCTCAAAAGGAGACATTTCTGAAAGGAGGCAGCAGAAAGGAAACCAACACCTAAGTATTGGAGCTTGAACACAACCTCTTGTTTACCTAGATCACTTAGAGGTGTGTGTATATATATATATATATATATATATGTGTGTGTGTGTGTGTGTGTGTATTCATAAGTGGACTTGATACAGTTTAAAAGAAAATATATAAACTCTGAGATGGGCCTGTGGCATGCAAAACAATACAATAAAATAAGTAAACATAGTCATAACGAAATGTATTAAGGAAGCATTCAAATATAAGAAGATTTTATTATTAGAATGTGGAAGTATTTATGTAATATTTTCTGCACCGGTACCCTATAGTTTAGAGAAACAAGGGGATCTCATGATTACAACAGGCAATTTTGAAAAGTACATGTTGGAGTAGGATAAATGTTCTTAATTCACATGCATCTGGGTTTTAGCAAACAGAAACAAATAGCTGAAGTGTGAAAGAATGTATATTAGAGATAACCTAAGTTGTCCTTTAGTCATTTCGCCAACACTAACAAGATAAACAACTTGTCTAGTAGGGTAATCAGCATGGTCCATAGAGCACTTTGGAGCACAGAAAGACATAAATGAATCATTAGTACCACGAGGCAAGAAGATCAGTTAAGACAAAGTAATTATATTGATACATTTATGCCTCAGTTTATTCTAAATTGATACCCCTGGTTGCTTTTACAAGTCTGAATGGGCTTAGTATTGATAATTGATAATTGTAAATATCTTTTTTTCAGTAATGGCTTTATTGACTTATAATTCACATACCGTAAAATTTACTTCTGTAAATTGTGCTATTTATTGCTTTATAGTGTACTCACAGAGTGGTGAGGCATTTCCAGTTCTCTAATTTTTAAATCACCAACTGAGATCATGCAACCAAATGGAAACTCATGCCCGTTAGCAGTGATTCCCCACTCCAACTCATCCTATCCCTACTCCTCCAGCCTGACAACCAATAGTCTATTTTCTGTCTCTCCAAGTTTGCCTGTACTGTACATTTTATATAATATGTGGTCTTTTGTAACTGGCTTCTTTCACTTAGCATAATGTTTTCAAAGTTCATCTGGGTCGTGCATGTATCAATATTCCATTACTTTTAATTGCCTAATAATATTACACTGTATAGATATACCACATTTTGTGTATCCAGCCTTCAAATGATGGACATTTGGTTTGTGTTCACATTTTGGTTAATAGGAATAATTCTGCTCTGAAAATTCTCATACAAATTTTGTATGGGCATATGTTTCCAATTTTCTCGGGGAGATAGATAGATAGACAAATATAGACAGATTAGATATAAACATTGAAATTGCTATATTACAAGATAATTGTGTGTTTGAGTAACTGACAACCTTTCCAAAGTAGTGGAAACATAGAATGAATCTCACCAGCAGTGAATGAGGGTACCAATTTCTCCATATCCTTGCTAACACTTGTTTTCATTAGTCTTTTAATAACCCTAGAGAATGTGAAGAAAAATTTGGATTTGATGTGCATTTATCTAAGAACTAATGATATTGAGCTTCTTTTCCTTTCCTTATTAGCCATCTGTATGTTTTATTTGGGTACATGATTATTCAAAACCCACTGTCCATATGTTAATTGAGTTGTCTTTATTGGTGCATTTTAAAAAATATTAGATACATGTCCTTATCAGTATATAGTCTGAAAGTATTTTCTCCCATTCTGTGAGTTTACTTTTCACGTCTTAATGGTGCTCTTTGAAAGACTTTTCTTTTTTTTACTTTGATGAAGCCCATTTTATCTATATTTTCTTTAATTGCTTGTATTTTTGGTCTTATAGCTAAAAAACAATTGCCAAACCCAAATCATGAAGATTTACTCCTGTTTTTCTTCCAAGGTTTTTAGTTTTGCCTTTACATTTAAATATATGATCAATTTTTAGTTAATATTTGTATATGCTGTGAGATAGAGGTCAAATTTATTCTTTTGCATGTGGATATCTCAATATCCTTTCAAAATTCTCTCTTTAGTTTTGACTTTCTACAACAGTTTGGTTATAATTTAGTGTGCTTCTCTTTGAGTCTGTTCTACTTAGAATTCACTGAGCTTCTTGCATTTATAGATAAATATTTTTCATCATGTTTAGGAAACTTCAACCATTACATCTTCAAATATCTTTTCTGTCTCCTTTTCTCTCTCCTTTCCTTCTAGAACAACAGTAATGTATATATTGATGTGCCAGATATTGTCTGAGAGGTCTCCAAAGCTCTTCTCAATTTTCTTCATTCTCCTTTTTTTACATGTTGATCCTCAGCCTAGATAGTCTCAATTGACTTATTATCGTACTGGATGATTCTTTCTTATACCTAATGCAACTTATTTTGATTCCTCTAGAGAAATTTTTACTTTCATTGTTACACTTTTCAGGATTGCCGTTTTGCTCTTTTAAAATTTCTTTCACTGTTTGATATCTCTATTTAATGATATTATCTTCATGCTTTAGTGTTTAGACATGATTCCCTTTCTCCTTTTTAAATATTTATTATTGCTGATTTAAAGTCTTTGTCTAGTAAGTCTCACCTCTGGGTCACCTCTGGGAAAGTTGGCATTGACTGCTTTCATTCCCCCCCCCCCCCCCCCCCGTGTATTGACCATACTTTCCTTCTTTTTCTGTGCGTCTCTGTAAATTTTGTTTAAAGCTGGACCTTTGAAGTCATACAGTGTGGGGTCTTAGTAACCTTGCCTTCCCCTCCTGCCCAGGGTGTTTTTGTTATTGGTGTTTGTTGCTATTGTTGTCGTTGTTGCTGTCTCTTGTTTGTAGAGTGACTTCCCTGTGCTAACTTTGTCAAGTCTGTATTCTTTGTTGTATGTGGCCACCAAAGTTCCTGCTTAGTTTGCATAATGGTCTGCTAATGATTGAGAGGGATGTCCTTAAATGCCTCGGAACAACAAGTCTCTCAGTCTTTGCTCTAGGGCTCTGTATTTTGGGTTATACTTTTAACCTTCCAGTATTTTACAACTCTACCTATATCTTTACTTCCTGCTTACACAGAGCTTCAAGGTGAGCTAGGCATGTGAGATTTAAGCCAAATCAAATATTTCCTAGCCCTCCACACAGCTCTATATATGAAGACAATGTACTGTATCCCTCTGAAATATGTCAAAGCTTTTAAAGCCCCATGTTAGTGTGTTAAGTCATTTCAGTTGTGTCCGACTCTCTGTGACCCTGTGGACTATAGCTTGCCAGGCTCCTCTGTCCATGGGATTCTCCAGGCAAGAATGCTGGAGTGGGTTGCCATTTCCTTCTCCAGGGGATCTTCCTAACCCAGGGATTAAACCCACTTCTCTTATGTCTCCTGCGTTGGCAGGTGAGTTTTTACTACTGTGCCACCTGGGAAGCCCTCTGAAAGCACACCTGTTGCACTTAGTCACTCGGGCGTGTCTGACTCTGCGACCCCATGGGCTCTAGTCCGCCAGGCTCCTCTGTCCATAGGGGACAAGAATACTGGAGTGAGTTGCCATGACCCTCTTCAGGGAGTCTCCCCACCCAGGCATTGAACCAGGTCTCCCGCATTGCGGGTGGATTCTTCACCGTCTGAGCTGCCAGGGGTGCCCAAGAATACTGGAGGGGCCGGTATTCTTCTAATACTGGAGCCAGGGGCACTTTTGAAGCCTCATATATACATGGAATTTCCCAGATTGGTCTTCTGATACTTTTTTCTGTTTTTTGGCCAATCTCTTGTTATATCTAACTAGTCTCAGAGCTCAGGCAGTTGCCATGTTAAATACTGTTTTTAACAAACCCTTTTTAGGACAGAGTTTTCCTTGGTAAATGATTGCTGCATTGGGTCAAATAAAGGCAAGCCCTGTGAATGATGTTTTCCCAGGGTGCTGCCAGATAAACTAAATAATACATCTCTGGGAATGGGACTTTTGGAAGCTCCAAAATGTCTGCCTTCTCCTGTCTGCCTCCTCGTGGAGGCTGCTGCTAGGCTCTTGGCATTCACAGTTACTGTGGTTGTGAGATTTTGGTGTTTTCAAGGTCTCTGTGGATCTGGAAGAAGAGAATGTGAATAGAGCAAATTAAAATGCTACAAATCTCACCATTAACCAAGATTTATTTAGTCATTTTTCTTAAGGTTTCCTCAGACTGTTAACAAGTCTTTGCTTAATTGCCAAAGAAAGTTCTGAAATACTTGATATATATGGAGATTTGCTATAACAACAGGCTCACACGGTTATGAAGGGTAAGGAGTCCCACAGTCTGCCTTCTGCAAGCTGGAGAACCAGGAAACCCAGCATACCGTTCAGTCTGAGTCTGAGGGGCCACCAGTGTAAGTCTGAGTCCAAAAGCCAGAGAGCAGGAGCTCTGATATCTGAGGGCAGAACATGAACATCCCAGCTCAAGAAGCTAAGACGAGAGGCAATTCTCCCTTCCTCTGTCCTTTTGTTCAATTCAGGCCCTCAGCAGATTGGATAATTGCCCACTTTGGTGAGGATGGATCTTCTTTACTCAGTCTACTGATTCAAATGCTAATTTCTTCTAGAAATACTTTCCTGGATGCACCCAGAAATAGCGTTTTAACAGCTATCTGGACATCTGTGAGCCTAGTCAAGTTGACATGTAATATTAACCATCATAATAGGTAATTGTTCCATAAAATGGACAAAAATATATACTACTAGGGATACACTATATCCGTAATGTAGAACTGAGGCAGAGAATATGCACCTGGGAATGCCCTGGGAGTCATGTTCTCTGTACAAGTGGCTAGGTAGGGAAGCACATGTATATTCTCTGCTTTGTATCTCATAGTATGTTATTATTAGAATTTTTTTCCATTCATAGTTATTTTCTTTTGGAGGGCATGGGCCAATGTTGTAAATGACGCAAGGTTTGCTCAAAGAAACTTATAGATGTAGGACTGACAATACACATTTCTCTCCTGGGCAAAGTGGGGCTATATGCTTCATTGGTTTTGCTCCAGAAGAAAACCTGTTTTCCCTGCCTCCTCATATTAGAGATTTGAATGAGGGCAGGATTATCCTAATTGGCACATTCTGAGTTAATAATCTGGGCTTCAGTCTTGCTGGCCTGACAATTTACTTTCTCTGGTGGCTCTCTGCACATTAGCATTAGGTGTACCTAGAGGCCTTATCATTCACAATCTCCCAGGTCGGAGACCTGACTACTAGGCTCCCTGAGGAATTGCTGCGAGGGTTATCCAGAGAACCAACTGTTTTGTTTTGTTTTGTTTTGTTTCTTCATCATCTTCCATACTATGTTGACACTTATCTAAAGTCTTCTCCCCAAATTTGTCCACATTTTGTGTAAATGTAGTCTCCAAATTATTTCCCAAATATTTTATCCCATTCGTGAAGTTACTAATGAAATGAGTATTGAAATGCATGAGTTATATAAATCTGGCTCTTCCTGCATTCCAGAACTTGAGAGTAAAGTCATTTCTACAGATTCATTTCATCACTCTCATGAGGAGGAAAGCAAAAGAAGATGATCTCTCATCTCTTACAAATGTATGATTCTGTAATGATATACAGTATGGGTAAATTTACTAAAGGAAATAACTCAATTTCTATGTGTCTACACAGATTACTTTACCACTTTTTCATTGAGAATGTCTCTTTTTCTCCAGATTTCACTTTAGCTTGCTATCCCTGTTTCTGAGAAACTATACAGTAGCAAAGCTGGAGAAGGCAACAGCAGCCCACTCCAGGGTTCCTGCCTGGAGGATCCCAGGGACGGGGCAGGCTGGTGGGCTGCCGTCTGTGGGGTCGCACAGGTCGGACACGACTGAAGCGACTCAGCAGCAGCCGCAGCACAGTAGCGAAGCAAGAGACTGGTGTATCTTGCTTGGAAGACAGTGTGTTAAATTTATCTTGCTATATTTTAAATTCACTGAATCCAAGCAACTTTACCATAATTGCATCTCAAAAGTTCACAACACTCCTGTCACATAGACTTTCCCCCTTAATAGGTATAAAATTGGCTACAAGAAAAGAAACTTTATAATACTTCATATATACAAAGACCAAGTCAGATGTCATTTGTGTAGCTATCACTGGTAACATAATCATGTACTGTAATTAGCACCGTATTGTGTTAATTCTGCCCATTCTTTGAAACACAGACTTCTTCTTCCTGTTGCTAATGAAGAGCTAGAAAATGAACTCATTTTAGATGACAACAGTAAATGGCCATGTCTCCTTTTTTTCTTCTCCCATTCAGTTCAGTTCAGTCGCTCAGTCGTGTCCGACTCTTTGTGACCCCATGGACTGCAGCACCCCAGGCCTCCCTGTTCATCACCAACTCCCAGAGTTTACTCAAACTCATGTCCATTGAGTCAGTGATGCCATCCAACCATCTCATCCTCTGTCGTCCCCTTCTCCTCTCTCCTTCAATCTTTCCCAGCATCAGGGTCTTTTCAAATGAGTCAGTAATTTGCATCAGGTGGCCAAAGTTTATTGAGCTTGAGTGAATGATTGAGTGGCATAATATGATTTTTATTATTTATCAATAAACTTACAGTAAGATGAACTGGACAGTAGAAGTGTCTCTTAAACAGGAATTAGTTTATGCCATGAAAACAATTCTTTTCAGAGTGAGTATGAAGGATTGATTTGTTATTGTTCAGTTGCTAAGTTGTGTCCAATTCTTGTGACCCGTGAACTGCACGTAGCCTTTCAGGCTCCTCTGTCCACGAGATTTCCCAAGCAAGAGCACTGCACTGGGTTGCCATCTCCTTCTCCAGGAAATCTTCCAGATCCAGGGATCAACCCTGCATCTCCTTCATTGGAAGGCAAATCCTTCAGTGCTGAACCACCAGGGAGGTCCATGAAATGCTGATTTCAGTAAAAACTTCTCAAGATATTTTTTCAATCATAATGTACTTTTAAATGTACATAATGAATTGTGTTTATTTCAAAGGCTTTACCATTATTTTAACTTAAGAAAATACAAATCATTGTAAAACAGATTTCTGAATCTGAGTTTGACTGTATGTGAAATTCTACTTATAAAGAAGTGGTATTTGACAGCACCCTTGTAAAGTGGCTTACAGTGGGGCCCTTAGAACTGAAGTTTTCCTTTTTTCCGAAAAGTGAGAGTAGAAATGTCTTTATACAGGGTTTCTGCTGGGAAATATCTATAAAATGTTACAAAGACATTACATGAAAAATTTGAAAGATAAGCTGTGATTCTAAATGGAAAGCCATAGATTTTTTTGGGCCAAGGTCTCTCCACTTTGGCGCTGTGGACATTTGTCCCTGTGGTTCTTTGTTATCGGGGGCTGTCATGGGCACTGTAGAATGTTTAGGAGCATCCGCGCCCTCTGCCCATTAGATGACTGCCCTCTTTCAGTTGTGGCAATCAAAAGTGTCTCCAGACAAGATCAAATGTGTCCTAAGGAGGCAAAACCACCTTACCTCCCCTACTGCCTTGAAAACCCCTGTTGTAGACAAAGCAATGATGTAGCATGTTTTCTCCAATCTGGATGCTGAGGCATAGTTCTGATAGGAGGTCCATTGTGGTAGGAAGTACTTGGGATGAGTTGCATGAGTTCTTTATATATTTTGGATATTAACTCCTCTTCAGGTATATGATTTGCAGATATTTTCTCCCGGGGATGACCAACAGTATTGTGTGTATGGAAAATGTTTAGTTCGTTGGTATTTCTGTATGGGCAAGGAGCTGGGGCTGCTCCCTGATGGCTATGGGGCATTTGCAGCCTCTTTGTTCAGGTTTCTGAAGAGTATAATATCATTTATAGAAGGTTGGATTGTAGTTCCCCCCATGGACAGTTTCTGAAAATACCATTAGATTTCTACTCTCTACCTCTTCAAAGCTCTGTGTGGAGACCTGGGTTCTATCCCTGGGTCAGGAAGAGCCCCTGGAGAAGGAAAGGACAACCCGCTCCAGCACTCTTGCCTGGAAAATTCCATGGAGGGAGGAGCCTGGTGGGCTGCAGTCCACGGGGTCACAAAGAGTCGGACACGACTGAGCGACTTCCTTTCCCCATCATTATATCAGTGGCTCAGTCACACACGTGATAATGGAAGGGACAGCTCTTCTTGAAACAGGCAATATAGAAAACAATATAGTTAACAGTAGTACTAAAACCATAAGTAAGAACTTAAGTCAAGAACTTCCATTAGGTATAGCCCAGTGACATCTCCAGATCATCCGACTTAATTTGTTAAGTGACTGTAGCCTGCTGTTAACCTCCAGGTTGTAGACCCTGGAGCATCTGATCTTTATTCAAAGACTGGTTACTGAGATAAGCTTTAGAAACAAACTCAGAGTGTCCTTTTTAAAAACTGAATTAAACCTCTTAGCAATGTAACATAACCACAAGGAACTATCTCAGAAGTAAGTCTTAGTAAATACAAACCTTAATTAGCCTTCAGCAATGTTGTCCAAGGACAGAGACACACATAAATCTGGACAGACAGAAACCTCACAGTTTTCCACTTGAAATTTAAAATGTCTCTTTGCCTTTTTTTCCCTTGGCCTGAAGTTCTACCAGTTTGCTCATGGCTGGAGTCCCAGATAGAGTGGGATGTGTATCTCAAGGATATGATAACAGTTAAATTCAGGTTTTTCTTCCCAGGTCTGTTTTTGTTTCTCAGGCGGGATCAGAACTCCAAAATAATAATTCAGCAAGCCAACTTTTTTCTAATTTCATGTGCAAAAAGAACCAGCTTTGTAATTTCAAAAAGATTTCATTTTACTTCATTTCATTTCATCTTCAGTCTAAAGAATATCATGGCCATTTAGTAACAAAAATGTCATCTCTCCTTTTTGTAGTCATAGTTTCATAGCTAAAATCTTTAAACCAGAGAGCGTTCAAGTTGGCTCTGATGACAGGAGTAGACAGAGTGATAGATGTTGTCCCAGCAGTGACTGTCTCCCTGGGGAGGTGAGGTCTTCTCTTACAGCAAAGAAAGCCAGTATACAAGGGGTTTTTAGGCGCTGGCGATCAAACTTATGCCAGTTTTTCAAGATATAATTTAAAGGGGGTGGTTCTGGAACTGCTAGCTCCCATCTATAAGAGAGAAAAGAGCAAGGGTCTAGTGCCGTGGCTTTTTTCTCCTGACGGCGTCCCTCCCTGCTCTAGACGGGGGTGGAGACAGGTCTTCCACCTAAGCTTCCTTCCCTGGCCAGAGTTAACGTGTCTCTTACCGACGCAGGTTCTCACTATTCTCCCTCCCAGTCTCACCACCGAGGTGGGGTGGAGATGCACCAGGGGTGGACCTGATGGCCTCCCAGACCGATGTCCAGTTCCTCACCATTAAAACCTCGGCTTGATCTCTCCTTTTCTCTGTTGCCACCCAGGGTGGCTCAGAGTAGCCTTCTGGATTGTCTCCGAACCTAAGACCTCTAGGGGAAACATCCATATTCTGTATGCCTGTGCCCATTCTTGAGCATATTCCTGACCACAGTAGGAGCCATAAGTCATAAAGGGGTGATCAGAAATCCCAAGATGTCCCTTCTGACAGTTGCCACCTGAATCTATGTGATAACCAGGGAGGTGATGGAGGGCCAGCCTGCGAGGATAAACTCTTTCACGGAGCATCAAGTTCAACCTTTCTGTTCCTGTGCAGCAGATTGTACAAAAAGAACATCTAAGAGTTGAAACGAGAGCCACTGGAGGGCTTTCTCTGGTCCACTGAGAGCGCGCTTCTAAGGGGAGAAGCCTGCTGCATTTCCAGGCTTCCCCAATCTGGGATTCCGCGATCCGTGTCCTCAGGAATCATGCTCGCCAGCAATGCCTCATCCATGCAGTCTGGAGGTTCAGCCGTGACAAGAACTTGCTTCTGGGTCTTGGGGATTTCCAGTCGAGAGATGTCCCTGGAGCTAGAGCTCCAACTAACTCCCTAATGAGTTCCTGCATGCCGTGTCCTATAAAATTTGGAATGGGGGTCTTGCTGGAAGAACGCAATAACAGTGTGGATGGCAAGTCCCCTGAAAGCCTATAGTCTGGCACATTAGGTTGGCGGTTTTAGTTCCCCAAGCAGCTGTGAAACGGTCAGAGAGACCAGGAAAAGCTGGCCGGGAAAAGAAGTTTGGCCCACGTGCTCCTGAGTTAGTAGAGGAGAGCCTTGCAGTAAAAGAGCGAGGGTCCAGCTCAGAGTATTCTCACCTTGTCTTCAAGCCCTCGGACGAGCCCCCAAGATGAGAGTTTACGGTGAAGGGTGCCGCCAGATTCATAGGCTCCGAAGGAGAAGGTTTGACTCCGGGACCAAAGACAGGTCCCAGTCACTCAGGGCTTTGTGTGCAAAATTTTATTTAAAGTGACAGGACAGAGAAAGCTTCCGACATAGACGCCAGAGGGGTTAGAAAGAGTACCCGCCTCTCTAGTTTAGGCAGGACCTTATACACGTCTCAACTAGCTGCTGAGAATAGATGAAAAGAATCCCTCAAGGTTGTAAGAGTTCCACAGATCCTTTCCCAACGCATACAACCCGAGATAACTTTGGCACAAGATTAGCCAGGGGGAACTGGTTCTGGCAAAGTATCTGGGCAAGATGTCCTGTTACTGTGTACTCAGGGGCACCAGTCTTGAGAAACAAGTTCCCAGGCAAGATCTGTTACAATTATAATCATTATAATCATCAACGTAGAGTCTAAGAATAGCATTTACATGAGTAAGACCTGTGCTGTGTGATTATTAGCTCCAGACCTAAACAAAGGCCAGTTCTTGGGCAGATACATTGTTGCACAAGGCTTAAGGAAAGCCTGAGCCAGAATGTTCACCTCCTCCTTAAAGGGCCCAGACAGCCTGCCCAAGTAAGCTTCAACTCTTTCATCCTCCTCTCGGAAGTACCTTGTTCAGTAGCTCAGTCATGTCTGATACTTTTCCACCCCATGGACTATAGCAACCCTGTCACTTCACCATCTCCCAGAGCTTGCTCAAACTCATGTCCTCTGAAGTACCTAGATAACAGTATTGGATTTCCTCAGTAATTTTACAAATGTATCATTGGAAGGACTGATGCCTGAAGCTGAAGCTCCAATACTTTGTCCACCTGATGCAAAGAACTGACTCATTAGAAAAGACCCTGATGCTGGGAAAGATTGAAGGCAGGAGGAGAAGAGGATGAGATGGTTGGATAGCATCACTGACTCAATGGACCTGAGTTTGAGCAAGCTAAGGGAGATGGTGAAGGACAGGGAAGCCTGGTATGCTGCAATCCATGGGGTTGCAAAGAGTCAGACATGACTGAGCAATTGAAAAACAAAATACCCCTCTCCCCATCCCCCCAAATGGAAGCTGTTAACTATTCATGGCCATGAGCACATAGCCCCTGGCCCTTGGAGCCTAAAGACTGATAATGCTAACTCCTGTGACACCATGCTATTACCTCACCATCGGTCAATCAGAGATTGTGCACTAGCTGATCACGCACCCTGGGATCTCCCCCTCATTTACTTGGTTTTTAAACATTTTGCTGAAACCCTTTGGATACCTTGGAGTTTGGGGGGCATGAGCCGTGCAATCAATGCTTCTTTGCTCCAAACTCCATTCCAGTTTGGTTGGCATCACTGCGCTGGGGCGTGGGAACCTGCATTAACATGTGCGCGTCTTCTTCAGTCCAGTTTGGTTGGCATCACTGCGCTGGGGCGTGGGAACCTGCATTAACATGTGCGCGTCTTCTTCAGTCCTTGCAGAATCTCCCTGCCCGGGGCTGGTGCATCGTAAGGAACACATGGCCCTGCGACACGAGATTGACTCGCTCTGCTCCTGTGTAGCTCTGATGATGGCAAGTGCAGAATTATGATGCCTGATCATCGCGAGACCAACTTGTCTGGGAATGCAGCAAGTACTGAACAGCTTTTCCGATATGGAGATGCTGGGAGCTATGCAGCATCACCAACAAGATATTTTATTATTGTCCTGTCTGCATATGTTTTTAGGACATATTTATAAAACATTTGATTGTCTTACTAAATTCATTCTTCAACACTAAACTTACTTGCCAGGGCTCAAATTATGATATTAGACTTGGAAATTAGTGGCATATTCTTGTCATAACTTCCAACAATTCCCAGCAGTTATGATAATTAGAAGTTTCCTGAGGCTCTTGGTTTGACAACTGAGATCAAAAGCAACTGTGTTTAATTACAGAAAATGGAAACTTAACGATGCAAATGGGCCACTAAGGCCGCACCTTAAGAATAGAGTGTTGCTCATTAACTACACACATGGAAACGTAAGGCGTCCATTCTAAGATATGCAATTGCTATTGTTCTTTTGAGGGAATCACAGAATCAAAGAGCTGGAACAGATTTCAGGTATTACCTAAGAGACACTAACTTGTCTGCCATCTCTGCACACCTTCTTCAGAATTCTTTCTACTGCTATAGCATCAGGAAAGTATGGGGTATTAGTTTTATCATTAATAAGCTTTACTTGATGTGAACTTACTGACAAATGCCTGATGTGTTAGAGTTCAATACACCTTTCTTTTTCAGCTTTAATTTTAATTCTGTGTCTCTCAATTAAGGTTTAGTTTCTTGTTACAGCTCTGTCACTGATCAGTTGAGTGGCTGAATAAGTCTCCACCTTTCTAAGTTTAATATAAGTGTGCAAACTAGATTAAAATAAAATTTGAATTTATTCCAGCTGAAATTCTTATTATTTTTTTAATGCTGCAGTCATAGCAACATAACATTGATTCCTTAATGGAATCATTCATTTAATGAATATTTAATGCCTGTTATGTGCAAGAGATTATAGGCCATCTCCAAAGATGGGGAGAGAGAAGGAAATTAACATATACTTTTGTATTATCAGGCTGCATGCTTTTCATGGAATATCCCTTGAAAAAAAAATAAAGCTGATTGGCTTTTCTGAAGCCCCATGGACTGTAGATATTTACAACTTCATTTTTCCAAATAGATTCATCCCTTTGTACAATTCAACTTACTTTCTCTGGTAAGAATCATTTCAGTATTTGTTATATACACAGTTGTCTTAATAACATATCTCATTTGGTGGGTAATCTAGCTAATTACATAGCTTTATATTTGACAACGAGCTTCAGGCGTTATAGGGAAAGGAGCCCAGTCGTAAGCAGCGGGCCCCGAGCCTGCTGTCTGCAGAGCTGGGGCAAGTGGAGGGCCAGAAGCTCCAGTCGCCGCCGTCACAGTGCCGGCTCCTGTCTGTTCTGTTTCCGCAGCTGGGCGTGCTGGGGGACTCAGGCATGTTTCAGAGCAGCAGCTTTATAAGTCGCCTGCTCTTGAAATCTAATTTCAACACATTGCATTCTTAATTTAGGCATTACCATTATCATTGCATAGGAATATTAACTGCTATTTATTAAATATATAACTGCATGCCAGATGGTGTTCTAAGTACTTCATAAATATTACTGCATTTAATTCTGACAAATCTGTAAGGTGGATTTTATTATCATTCTGATTTTTCTTATGAAGAATGTTAAGCAGCTTGCCTAAGTTCATACAGTGTGTAGCAGGAAATAGAGCAAGGATTTCTATCCCAGTCTGACTAGTTTTAATCTATTAGGCTTTATTTTAACTACTAAGTATCATTTTAACTCTTAATTACATACCAATCCCTTGTTTTCTCCATATACATCTTGTTTTCTGTCACTGACTAATGTAAAATCTCTATTTAAACCAATGTGTGACTCTACATTCCACTTATTTTTTAAAAGATATGTATAATTTTGTACATGAAATCTAAAAGCTTTAAAAGATGTAAAAACATAGATCTCAAAATCAATGTTATTTCATTCCAAATTTTAACTCGGATGTCTCAGTATTTATATATTGGAAATGCTTCCATTTTGCAAAATCATTTTGGAACTAGTTTTCCTGTGGGAACGCTTTTTAGTATGCATTTTCCTGTTTAGGCATAGAAGGGGAAAATGCTCTCATTTATGCACAGATAACTACAGTATTCGCATAACCTTTAAAAGTCTTTATTATTATTTTCTTTCCCTTCAAAGTTTCTGTATTTACTGAATTTTATATCAGCCTAAGCACAGGGAATTCTTCCAGCTTGCACTTGAGCTAATTTTTGAGAAAAGCAGCATAATTTATACCTTATATTGCATAGTATTTATGAAACTGCATTTATTCAGGCTTTTCAGACAAATGCGTTTAGGACTTGCTGGCCTTTTTTCCCTGGCTTGGTTTGATAATTCGGTGGTGATTTATGGCCATCATCCCCCTGCACATCTTTGGATGTTTCTCTATGAGTAACAGGGAAAATCCTGTAACTACAACTTTTGCTTTAGAAATATGATTTCTCAGCCTCTCTTTATTATAACAAGTTTAGGGGTCTTTTACTTTCTTTTAACGTGTCTTTTAGAATAATTTGTAGCTTCTTATTTATCTTCTCTCTGTGTACTGTCAATAAACATGCAAAACAGAACAATTTTTCCTCATTACCTAGTCCAGGCCATTCAAAGAGAGACAGTATGGAACGGGGCATAGATATGAGTGATGAAGTCAGAACCCTTGGGTTCAAATGCTCCTTCCGCTGTTTTCACACTGTGTGACCCCCGCGTGTGTGTGCTGCACTTGGTTGCTCAGGCGTGTCCGACTCCTTGCAGCTCCATGGACTGCGGCCCGCCAGCTCCTCGTCCATGCGGATTCTCCAGGCAGGAGTACTGGAGCGGGTAGACTTTCCCTGCTCCAGGGGATCTTCTCAACCCAGGGATCCAGCCCAGGTCTCCCACATTGCAGGTGGATTTTTTTTACCATCTGAGCCACCACGGAAGCCCCTGGTGGTGTATGACCTTCGGGCAGGTTAATTCATATACCTCAGTTTTCTCATCTTTAAAATGGGGCTAATTCAAATCAACTGATATTAATTAAGCACAGTATATGTGAAGCATTACTTTTAAAGCTTTTGTACTCGTGAACACATTCGGTCCTCACAATAACCCCACATGGCAGTGTAAATGTCACCTCCACTTTCCTGGTAAATAAGCTAAGGCACAGGCGTCCCTCGGGGCTCAGCTGGTAGTGTTTTGCATGCAGCTAGCAAAGAGCTCTTGGTTACATACTTGTGTACCTTTAATAATGAATAAAAAGAGTGGGGGCTGTTCTTTTTTCTCTACAGAAGTATTTAATTGACTGCGTTAAAGTTTCTGGAAACTTGATAGAGATCAGTCACCTTCTTTTATATATGAAGAAATAGACACCTTGCCAGGTTATATGACTTGGCTAAAATTTGGCTAGTTCAAAGATTAGAACCCAGATTTTCTATCCCAAGCAACCCTGAGGTTTCTTCTCTCCCCTAAGACCAATGTGAAACTCCTCACCTTGCTATCAACCTAGTGTTGGCAATTCATTTTTTGTTAGAAATTTACGAGGTATGGCTTGTCTTGTCTTTCTACTTCCCAGGAAACAGTGAAGACACATTATTTTGGCACCAGTTATGAACTCTTGACAAGAGAAAGTAATGTATATTTTAACTTTGTCACATATAACCACCAATTTACATTTGGTTGTGATGATGTAGATAGTTCCTTTAGTTGCCTTTCTCTACTGGGAGAGTGTAAGGTTTATTTCACTAATCATTCACATTATCTAATCAAATTATATAAATTTGCCTTCCTCAGTTTTTAGGAACCATGTGGGAAAACTATATATTAGATAAGGACTCTCAAGTAAAGGGTCAGACAAAGCAGAAAACACACCCCAAGGTGGACAGATTTTAAGATAAGAGAAAAATCTAGAATTCATTTCTTTTCTGTTTTTATTGGTTTTTTGTACTGCAGTACAGCTGATTTGTAACGCTGTGATCGTTTCCAGTGGACAGCCAAGGGGGTCAGCCTCATACACACGTGCATCCATTCTCCCCCAGAGCCCCTCCCACCCAGGCCGCTGCCGAAGTCCCCCAGCCATCCACTGCCCGCGTTTTGCTTTGTGGGTTGGAAAGGAAGGGCTTCCCTGATGGCGCGGCGGTAAAGAATCGGCGTGCAATGTAGGAGACGCCGGAGACAAAGGTTTGATCCCTGGGTTGGGAAGATCCCCTGGAGAAGGGAATGGCAGCCCACTCCAGTGTTCTTGCCTGGAAAGTCCCCTGGACAGAGGGGCCCAGCAGGCTGCACGCGTGCAACACAATTTGAAAGGAAGGCAGTGGTGACTAAAGCCAAACCCAAACACACAGCAAGAGCCCAGAAAGTTAGGCTTGTGAGGACCTTTCCTAAACACTCAAGTTCAAAGTTACTACTCAACCTTTGAATATCACCAAACTGTCCCAGAAGTGGGGAATGTCATGGTTAATGTGACAACTCGTCTTTATGTGTATCGTGTACATTCATGAATTCTCTGGGTCCCAAAGGCAATTGAACTGACAGATTTATCTTAACCTTTCACATAAATATAAGCTTACATTGAATTGGAATATTCTCCCCCTCTATATTCCTTTTTGTTCTTTGGTTGAGAGTGATTTTTACTGTTGCTAATTTCTCAGAATGGCTGGATGTAGTTATTCACAGAATAAAGTGAACTGTTAGAGATGCTAAAAGAGATGATGATTCTAAGTGAGGTTAAATGGATTCAGTCAACATTGATCTCTATGCCAGCACAAAATATAAAAATCAAGTTTCTTGGAGTTAGAGGATTTTTTATTAGTTTTATCTGACTCTCTACACTGGCACTTAATATCTAAAATTTTATCTAATATTAAAAGCTCTTATGATATCAAATCCTTTCTGATTATGGTGGTGACATACTGGAGGTGGTGATATGGTGATTATAGTGGAGGTGACAAATAGATTCAAGAGATTAGATCTGGTAGACAGAGTGCCTGAGAAACTATGGATGGAGGTTTGTAACATTTTACAGGAAGCAGAGACCAAAACAATCCCAAAGAAAAAGAAATGCAAGAAGGCAAAGTGATGGTCTGAGGAGGCTTTACAAATAGCTGAGGAAAGAAGAGAAGCAAACGGCCATGGAGAAAGGGAAAGATGTACCCAGCTGAATGCAGCATTCCAGAGAAGAGCGAGGAGACACCAGAAGGCCTTCTGAAATGAACAACGAGAGAAATTAGAGGAAGCAATAGGATCGGAAGATTAGAGATCTCTTCAAGAAGATTAAAGATACCAAGGGAACATTTCCTGAAAGGATGGGCATGATAAAGGACAGAATTGGTAAAGACCTAACAGAAGCAGAAGAGATTAAGAAGTGGTAAGAATACACAGAAGACTATACAAAAAAAGTCTTAATGACCTGGATAAACACAATCGTTTGGTCACTCATCTAGAGCCAGACATCCTGGAGTGTGAAGTCAAGTGGGCCTTAGGAAGCATCACTATGAACAAACCTAGTGGAGGTGATGGAATTCCAGCTGAGCTATTTCAAATCCTGAAAGATGATGCTGTTAAAATGCTGCACTCAATATGTCAGCAAATTTAGAAGTCATGTATGACTACTGGGAAAACCATAGCTTTGGCTATATAGACTTTTGTTGGCAAAGTGATGTCTCTGCTTTTTAGTAAACTGTCTAGGTTTGTCTTAGTTTTTCTTCCAAAGAACAAGCGTCTCTTCATTTCATGTCTGCCGTCACTGAGCTCAAGAAAATAAAATCTGTCAGTGCGTCTACCTTTTCCCCTCCTACTGGAATGAAGTGATGCAGCCAGTGCCACTATCTTAGTTTTTTTAATGCTGAGTTTCAAGCCGGGTTTTTCACTCTCCTCTTTCACCCTCAAGAGGCTCTTTCGTTCCTCTTCACTTTCTGCCATAAGGGTTGTGTGCTCTGAATATCCGCTGTTGTTGATATTTCTGCCCACAGTTCTGATTCCAGTTTCTTTTTCACCCAGCCTGGCATTTCGCATGATGTACCCTGCACATAAGTTAAAGAATCAGGGTGACAATAAACAGCCTTGTCAAACTCCTGTCTTAATTTTGAACCAGTCATTTTTTCCACGTCCAGTTCTATCTGTTGCTTCTTTACCCGCATACAGATTTCTCAGAAGACAGCTTTGGTGGTCTGGTACTTGCAGCTCTTTAAGAATTTTCCACAGTTTGTTGTAATCCACTCAGTCAAAGGGTTTAGTTCGTCTATGAAGCAAAAGTAGATATTTTTCTGGAATGCCTTGCCTTCTCCTCAATCCAATGAATGTTGGCAATTTGCTCCCTGGTTCCTCTGTCTATTTGAAATCCAGCTTAGACATATGGAAATTCTTGGTTCATGTACTGCTGAAGCCTAGCTTGAACAATTTACAGCATATCCTTGCTAGCATATGAAATGAGTGTAATTGTATAGTAGTCTGAACATTCTTTGCCATTGCCCTTCTTTGGGATTGGAATGAAAACTGACCTTTTCCAGCCCTGTGACCACTGCCGAGTTTTCTAAATTTGCTGACATATTGAGTGCAGCGTTTTAACAGCATCATCTTTTAGGATTTGAAATAGCTCAGCTGGAATTCCATCACCTCCACTAGGTTTGTTCGTAGTGATGCTTCCTAAGGCCCACTTGACTTCACACTCCAGGATGTCTGGCTCTAGATGAGTGACCAAACGATTGTGTTCATCCAGGTCATTAAGACCTTTTTTGTGTAGTCTTCTGCATATTCTTGCCACTTCTTAATCTCTTCTGCTTCTGTTAGGTCTTTACCAATTCTGACCTTTTTCATGCCCATCCTTTCAGGAAATGTTCCCTTGGTATCTTTAATCTTCTTGAAGAGATCTTTAATCTTTCCCATCTGCAGTCTCACTAATGTGAGACTTGGACCATAAAGAAGGCTGAGCACCAAAGAATTGATGCCTTCGAACTGTGGGGTGAAGAAGACTCTTTGAGAGTCTCTTGGATGACAAGGAGATCAAACCAGTCAGACCTAAAGGAGATAAACCCTGAATATTCATTGGAGGGACTGATGCTAAAGCTGCAGCTCCAACACTTTGGCCACCTGATGCGAAGCGCTGACAAATTGGGAAAGATCCTGATGCTGGAAAAAATTGAGAGCAGGTGGAGAAGGGGATGACAGAGGATGAGATAATTGAATGTCATCACTGACTCAGGGGTCATGGTTTGAGCATGGTTTGAGTTCAAACTCAATGGTTTGAGCAAACTCTGGGAGACAGTGGAGGTCAGAGGAGCCTGGCATGCTGCAGTCCATGGGGTTGCAAAGAGTTGAATGCAATTTAGTGATTGAACAACAACAATAATTTATCAAATATTAAAAACATGAATTTATTTTTCTCTGCATGTCATAGTTGATTAGATATCAAATATGTGGTTGCTGTTATTTAGTTACTAAGTCGTGTCCAACTATTTTGCAACCCCATGGACTGTAGCCTGCCAAGTTCCTCTGTCCATGGGATTTTCTAGGTAAGGATATTGCAGTGGGTTGCCATTTCCTTCTTCAGGAGATCTTCCTGAACCAGGGAGCGAACCTGAGTCCCGTGTGCATCTCCTGTGCTTCAGGCAGATTCTCTACTACTGAGCCACTGGGGAAACTCAAATATGTGGGGAAAACAGCAGAATCTTGGTTGTTAAGTGTTTGTGTATTTGGAGTCTTGCTCTGGAGGAAGACTACCTAGTTTAACATGCCAGCTTTGTCTTCTGTCACAAGGTGTTGTGCAAATTACTTGTCTCTTCTTCATCACACTTTCCTCATTCATAAAAAGAGAGTAGTATATGTACACTGCAAAAATTCATTGTGATAATTCGATGAGTCCATATGTACTAGGCACTTCGTATGAGTACCTAGCATAGGCTTCCCTGACGGCTTAGTGGGTAAAGAATCCACCTGCAATGCAGAAGACACAGGAGATGTGGGTTCAATCCCTGGGTCGGGAAGATACTCTGGAGGAAGAACTGGCAACCCACTCCAGTATTTTTGCCTGAAAAAATCCATGGACAGAGGAGCCTGGTGGGCTATAGTCGACAGGGTTGCAAAGAGTCAGACACGACTGAGCACATGATTTGACATTTTGATATACTGGGGGAGGTTTGCTATTATTATTGCTTTAAATGAGTTACCATTGAGGTTTAAAATGGTTTTGTTAACCATTTGTATTTCTTCTATAATTTTTCGCTCATATCCCTTGCCTATTTTTATTGCCATGTTCACCTTTTTTCTTACTGATTTTCAACATGTGTATCATTTTTGGCATACTTCTTTGAATATCATTAAATGTCATAAGCATGCATAATACTTAATAAGGAAGTACTAACTCGGCGTGTAAATATCTGAGACACGGTGCTAGGTGCTGCAGAACAGAACAAATGAATGACAAGGTCTCTTTCCTCCACGTGATTTTTAACAGAGTAGCGTGAAAAGGAAACATCCAAAATAACGCAGCGTGTCATAGTAGAACTTTCTGTGTCTGTGCTTTTGGTACATTGATGCGGAAGACATTAATTCAGATGGAAATCATCTCTCAAGGTCTTTGGAAGACATAACATTTAAGATTGAGTTGAATAATGGGCAAAATTTTGAGAAGTATGGATGGCTGGACAAAGGCATTCTAGTGAGTGAAAATAATGAGAAGACAGAGTGGTGAGATAAAATAGTCATTTAAAGAACTTATTTTTAAATTTTTTTATCTTTATGTGACATGTTTTCAACAAAGCAAGATAAACATGATCACTGATCCCTTAGAGATTTGAATCATAAGGAAAGATATGAATTATAGTTAAGCTAACACTGATTCAGGAACTCAAACTAGTGTGTATATGAGCCATTCAGTACTGAAATTTATATTAAAAGGCTGAACTAAATGCAAAGGACTGACAGCATACAAAAAAATGACAGTTTCTTTTTGACAGCATTGGATAGAAAAGACAGACTATGGCAGTTCCAAGGCTGTAAAAATAAAGAAGGATAACAACCAAAAATTTGCAGCAAATTCACAAGGGCAGGTTTGGAAGACAGCAGTCAGGATCCTTGATGTACTTCGCTGCAGGATTTCTCAGCCTGGCGCTCTGACATCTTAAGTCAGATGGATGTCTATTGTGGGCGTGTCCTGTGCATCTAGAGGTTTGGCAGCATCCCTGGCTCCTGTCCACTTTGTGCCAGCGTATCTCTCCCAGCAGCAGAGTTATGACAAATAAAAATGTCTCTAAACCTTGTTGAATGGCCCTCTGGGGGCAAAAATGTCCCCTGCTTGAGAACCACTGCAGTACAATATAAAATTATTCCTTTATTTCTAATTTAACTGTTCATTATATTTTGGAGCAATATGTTCAATTTTTTATAGTTATAAAGCCAAAGATACCATTTATTGAACATAGGCATAAAAAGTTTTAAAAATATAGATTTCATACAAAGTGCATCCTAGATGTTAAAGCTGGGATACGTACTTTGGTGTGTCCCTGCCTGTTTTAAACGAAGCTGAGTTCATTTTCTGCATTTATCTGAATATTAGAAAATCCATATTTGCAGCAACTTAATATTCCTGCTGTGAAAAATCAAGCAGGTCACTCTCACTTGGGAAACTTATGGACTTACTTTTTCCCAAACCTTATGTTTTGAAATAATTTCAGAATTAAAGCTGCAAAGATGCACAAAGTATTTCATATACCTTTGCCCCAGAGTTCCCAGATGTTCACATTTCACGGCTTTTTGCTTTCTCACATTCCCTCTCCTCTGTGTGTGTGTGTATGATGTGTGTGCGTGTGCTAGGTCACTTCAGTTGTGTCCGATTCTTTATGACCCCGTGGACAGTAGCTCATTAGGCTCCTCTGTCCATGGGATTCTTGAGGCAAGAGTACTGGAGTGGGTTGCTATGTCCTCCTCCAGGGGATCTTCCTGAGCCAGGGATGGAACCCACGTCTCATTATGCCTCCTGCTTTGGCAGGCAGGTTCTTCACCGCTAGGGCCTCCTGAGAAGCCCATATATATACAATGTATATCATATGTACATATATATAATTTTTAAGAACCATTTAGGAATAAGTTAAATGTATAAAGCCCCTTTACAACAAAATCCTCCCGTGTTTATTTCCAAAAACAAAGGCCCTCTTTTTTTGTAACCGCAATGCAATTATCAAAACCAGGAAATTAATATTGATTCAGCACTAATAGCTAATCTTATTAAACTAATGCCAATAGCTCCAATAATATCCCATCTAAGACCACAGTTTACATTTAGTGGTCATGTCTCTTTAGACTCTTTTAATGTAGAATAGTTCTTATTCTTTTTCTTTTTTGGTCTGAACTGAATGTCTACTTCCTCGCCAAATCTAAGTTTGAATGTTGAAGCTCCACCTCCTAGTGCAGCCATATTTGGAGACGGGTCCTCTAAGGAGGTAATTAAAGTTAAACGAAGTCATAAGTGTGGGGCCCGATTCAGCAGAATTAGTGTGCTGACAAGAAGAGACAGCAGAGAGTTTGACTCTGTGTAAAGACATAGAGAGATGGTGTTAATTTATAACACAGGAAACCGATCTCATTAGGAACCAACACTTCATCATAGACTTTCAGCCTCCAGAACTACGAGAAAATAAATTTCCATGGTGTGAGCATTACCCATTCTGTGGTAATTTGTTTTGGCAACCTGAAGCTGACATACAATGACATTTTGAAGTATACAGACCAGTTACATTGCTTAACACTCAGATTTAATATCCATAAGCGCTCTATCAGCTAGAGGGCTACTCCGATTGAACAGGGCATACGTGATTGTAGATTGCTCCAAGATGAGCAATGGTGAGATGAGGTGAGATGGTTTGTTTTCAGGCTGTATTTGATGTTAAAGCCAACAGGCTTCCTAAAGCACTGGGTATGAGGCATGAGAAAAACAGAGGAGACCTGTGCGGCGAGCATAGCTGAGATCACACCTCCAAAGAGGTGCAAAGTTTATGACAGCTTAAATACATTACCACAGAGCAATTTCTGTTTTCAAATAAGTTTTAGTTCTAGTGGCAACATCTTTTTATATATTTCTAATGTAAGCTTATTGCACAAAAGATGGTGGGTAGGGTGAGTAGCTTCATTCATAGCAAATCTTTATTTCAAGGTAAATTTGATTTTAGGAATAATCCAAAAGTCATATGTAAATAAATTAGATAACCACAGTAAGCAATAACATTTTTAGCCATGACTCTAAGTAATAATTCTAGTGTCTTTGCATTGTTCTTAACCTGATTCTGAAAGCAAATCCAAGAGAGAGCTTTCAAAAAAGCTTTTAAGCAATAATAGCATCGTTAGCAAAAGTATCTATATCTTAAGATTACTTTTATTTGAAAGAAACAAAATTCAATAATATCTATAGGTAATGTAATACTTACATCTGTAAATATAAATATCTGTAAGTTATGTCATTTTTTCCTTTATTTTCGTGCCTTCTCTCTCCTTGTAGAAAGCTAAATTCTTTTTCTTCATTTCTTCATTTTCTAGGTGTGGCTATTTTTAGGGTACCCTGGTGTGGTACTTAGAGAAATGTCTATACCTATGTCTGTATTATCTATCTCTCTCTATATATTTATATCTGTCCATATATTATCTATATTTATGTACATATGCCTAGAAATGGCTTCCCTGGTGGCTCAGCAGTAGAGAATCTGCCTGCAATGCAGGAGACACAGCTTCTATCCCTGGGTCAGGAAGATCCCTTGGAGGAGGAAACAGCACCCGATTACAGTATTCTGTCTGAAAAACCTCTTGGACAGAGGTGCCTGGCAGGCTACAGTCCATGGGGTAGCAAAGAGTTGAACATGACTGAACACATGCATACATGCCTAGATATTTCAGTTCAGTTCTGTCGCTCAGTCGTGTCCGATTCTTTGTGATCCCATGAACCGCAGCACACCAGGCCTCCCTGTCCATCACCAACTCGCAGAGTTTACTCAAACCCATGTCCATCGAGTCAGTGATGCCATCCAACCATCTTACCCTCTGTCGTCCCCTTGTCCTCCTGCCCCCAACCCCTCCCAGCATCAGGGTCTTTTCCAATGAGTCAACTCTTCGCGTGAGGTGGGCAAAGTACTGGAGTTTCAGCTTCAGCATCAGTCCTTCCAATGAACACCCAGGACTGATCTCCTTCAGGATGGACTGGTTGGATCTCCTTGCAGTCCAAGGGACTCTCAAGAGTCTTCTCCAACACCACAGTTCAAAAGCATAAACACTTTGGTGCTCAACTTTCTTCACAGTCCAATTCTCACATCCATACATGACCACTAGAAAAACCATAGCCTTGACCAGATGGACCTTTGTTGGCAAAGTAATGTCTCTGCTTTTTAATATGCTATCTAGGTTGGTCATAACTGCCTAGATATTTATTAAAATTATAAAGAGGCCTTTCTTTTTCATCTGATAATTGTTGTTGCATTGCTTCATAATCCCTTTTAGATTTCCGAATCTGGAAAGAGCTCAGAAGTCATCTACTCAAACTCTCTAATTTTATGAAGAAACTGATTTTCTTTTCCCCAAAGACCTTTAACCAACATTAAATTTAGGAGAGGAACCCAGGCTTGCTGTCTCCCAGTGGAGTGCTCTTTCTGATCTGTTAGAGTGAAGGTTACACAGTAGTCAGAGAAGGAAAATCATTACCAGTGTTGTAACTTAGCCTGGAGGTTTGAGATGCACTGATTTCTACTGTGTCTCTGTCGTGTGTGCTCAGTCGTGTCCGACTCTTTGTGGCCGCATGGACTGTGGCCTGCCAGGCTCCTCCATCTATGCGATTTCCCAGGCAAGAATACTGGAGCAGGTTGCTGCCTCCCCCTCCAGGGGATCTTCCCGACCCAGGGATCAAACTATCTCCTGCATCTCCTGACTGGCAGGCGATTCTTTACCACTGTGCCACGTGGGTAGCCCCAATTTCTACTGTAGATATTTAGAAACACAACAAGACAGGTCCGTATCTCAGTTTCAGAGGTTCCACAAAATGGTTAGAGTTATAAGCCAATCCATTGCTCTTAAAACGTGCTAACTCATAGTCAACAAGACATAGTAGATAGACAGCTAAAGACAGGTGTATTGCGATAATTTATGAGCTAAAAATGGGCTTTTCTTACAATAATTACAACTGTAATTGGGGGGAACTGGATATTCTTAATCTGTAGATGGGTTGAGAGAATGTGTAGGAAAAAGCATTTCCTGAATGTCTATTGTGTGACAGTCACTTTTCATGCATTATTATTGAACACAATTTGAAATTTACTGAAATTCTGGTTCCTAGAGAATTTTTCAATAAGAATTCTGAGTTGGATATGATTATTTTAAAGTCATTAATGCTTTTACATCATATATTGAAGTATGTTAAATGACTGGGTAAGTTACTGAAAATATAAGCTAAACATTATATTGAAATTTTTCTATTAGAAAAAAATTATGATGAGTTAAAGTATTATGTCTTTTATTTTTTATTAATCAACTGTGTTGCTTAATTTTCAATAAATATTTATTAAGTATTTGCTCTGAGCCCATCAGTGGCACATGAACTGTTTTGACCAGGATACATTTGTTTTAGCTTGGGCTTCTATAGATAATCTTAAACAACTGACTTATTTTTTCTCATTTTTTTCAGTTCTGGAGGCCAGGAAGTCCAAAGCCAACTAGCTGGCCTAATTGTTCCCTGGTGATAGGAACCTTTCTTTCTCGCACATGGCCGTTTTCTTGCCTTGCCCTCACAGGGCTGAGAGAGTGAGCAAGCTCTGGCATTCTTTATCTATTTATAAAGAGACTAATCCCATCAGTGACTGTCTGTCATGTATTCTTATACCTAATTACGTTATATAAACCCCACCTCCAGTTAAAATCACATTGAGGATTAGAACTTCAACAGATGAATTTTGGGGGGATATAAGCATCCAGGCCATAACACATATCAATGTGTTTTCTTCCTTGATGGAGATGACAGTCTTCCAGAGAAAAGCATAAAAAAAAAAATACTTCTTGTGACCAGTGTTATAAAAGTGGCAGAATAAGGTCTGTAAGAAAGAAGAATGGTAAATCGACTTTAGGTACATATTTTCAGGAAAGCTCACCCTTAGGGAAATGTTTGAGATCTGATGGCTCGCGTAGAGCCAGCTTTGCAGAGGGCGCAGTTGTTCAGAGAGCAGGAATTGAACTTCTCTTGCTAAGAAGGGAGAGACTGCAGTGTGTTTGCAGAATGAGAAGGAAGATTTCTCTCTAAGACACAAAGAGATAGCAAGAAACTGGAGCCACGGCCCAGATTGTGTGGGATGTCTCAGGCTGTGCCAAATGCAATCAGATACTATCGTTTTGAATTTTCAAACTTCACTCTGCTTGCTTTGATAGGCGCTAGAAAGCTTAAACAACAAACGTGATCAAAATGTTGGCTTAGGAAAGGCAAGAAATACAGTTTTATGATTTATCTTGTTTTATTTAAAAATAAGCTTTTCTTGTTTTATTTGAGAAACATGGACATATTTTAATTACAGGCAAATCTTTTTGAAACAAGTGTTTGTCAATAAATCACCTAAAAGGTGACATGATCCTACATGGAGTTTAAGCTCCCAACTTCTAATCTGCTTTCCTTTTTACTACATTGCTATCTTCAGAGTCAAGAAATGAAAATAAAGAAAAACCTCTAGTGAAAACTGGGCCCATAAAATCATGGACCATCTGGGCACAGTTTCCTTCTTTTCTTTGAAAGGATTTCAATCTAAAATGGAAACTGCAGGATATAAAATGAAAAATCTCATGTATGTGCCCTCAGAAAAATAAAACTTAAAGACTGAGAGACTGATTTCCCATAAAAACCTGATTTACAGAAAATTGATACCACTGGAGTTTTCATAAATAATAGGGAGTTGGTCATGGGTTGCCTCATATCAGCCATGGGAAATTTTCTTAATGGTTTCCAAAGACATGAGCAAGAAATGATACATGTTGGGTTGATCTCACAAAATAAGCCAAAATTAGCTTTTGTTTGTATAACTGGACTGGTTTTGTCTGATTGAGGAATCTTCAGGGGCTGGCCTCCAATTCTTTTTTTTTTTAACAGTTTCTCACTGAATCCCTGTTTACCTTCTCTGCCCATAAATATGGCCCTTTGAGCCCTCAACGGACTCACCTTTAGCAGGCTATATAGTTTGTATGTCTCAAATTGCAGTTCTTGTGCTATTCCTGGATAAAGTCATCTTTTTGACAGTTCCCGAGCTTGCCTCATTTTACCTTTTTATTTAGGTCAACAGTCTGCCATAGACCCCGTTGATGGTATTCTTTTGCAGCTCAGGAAGCTACTCCAGAGTAGTAGGAGGAAGTGCTGGTTTTCTCACATTGTTAAATACTGGTTTAAATCTTTGGTAAATGGGAAGCTGGACTCTGCTCTGAGGCACTGTCTATTCTTTTGATTTTGGAAATGATCTAAGGGATTTGAAATATTCCATTTCATCATATGCACAAAGCCAAGTTTGTTACCAAATGCAAGCTCGTGTGCCCAATGCACAATAAGACCAAACAAATCCAAACATTGGAGTTTAGAGCAGAGAAAGACTTATTGCAGGGCCATGAAAGGAGAAGGGGTGGCTTGTGCCCTCAGAAATCCCAAACACCCTAAAGGATTTCAGAAAAACATTTTTAAATGCAAAGTGAGTTGGGGGGGTGGGGCATCACAGGGTAAGTGATTAGTTGGTGCATGATTCTCTGATTGGTTGCTATTAAGGCAACAGGGTATTAACATAGGGCTAGGTGTTTATGATCATTCAGTAACTAATTTCTTCCATTTGGTGGTGATTTTTAGCATCTGAAAATCTCAGGAAACAAGCATGAGATTCTAATCTTTAGGTACTTCGGAGAGGAGCTACAGCAGAAGATATGGGGGAAGTGTCTGGTGGCTTAGATAGTAAACAATTTGCAATGGGAGACCCAGCTTCCATCCCTGGGTTGGGAAGATCCCCTGGAAAAGGGAATAGCTACCCACCTCAGTACTCTTGCCTAGAGAATTCCATGGACAGAAGAGTTTGGTGGCTACATTTCATGGGGTTGCAGAGTCAGACACAACTGAGTGACTAACACTTTCTTTCCGAGGAAGGAGTGATGGGTTCCTGCTTGGTGGCAAGTTGATAATTCTTTTTTAACCCATGACCAATATGTTCTTTGAAGATGCACAGTTTCAGTTTAAAGTCAAAACAGAGAGACAGCTCAATAAATTTAATTTTGTCAGGCAAGAAAATTATTTATTTTCTTTCATAATAGAAGCCACCTGCAAAAATGTTACTGTATTTTTCCTTCTCCTTTGTTAGATATATTTGCCTGATTGAAGAAAGGGTTTTTTTGCTGAAAATTTAAATGTTCATCATATCTGAATAGAAGATAGGACTGCTTCAAATGCAATATTCTGCATTGTACAAATGTTTGTGTACATTTTGTACAAATGTACACAAACATTTCTTCTGAAAGGTTAATAAAGTCATGTTTTGGATCCATAAACATGATAGATGTGTATGTTTTCTATGATGAAAACAGTCTATGAAGAATTATATATTAAGTTAGCTATGTTATAAATTGGATTATGGGAAATTTGCAATGAATTTAAAAAATGCAAAACCTAACCATTTAATTTTATCTTTTCCCTAACGTACCTGGCAAACTGCAGCAATATAAAGGGAATACACTTACATTTTAGGACTTCCCTGGTGGCTCAGATGGTGAAGCGTCTGCCTACAATGCGGGAGACCCAGGCTTGATCCCTGGGTCGGGAAGATCCTCTGGAGAAGGAAATGGCAGCCCACTCCAGTGTCTTTCCTGGAAGATCCCAGACTTCTTCATTTCGTTTTGTATATCAGTCATTCATTTGGCTTCATTGCTGCGTAGTGTTCCAGTGTATGGATAAGCAACGATTTGTTCATTCATTCAGCTGTGGCTGGACATTTGTGCTATCTCCAGTTTTGGGTGATGATCACCAGCAAAGCTTCATGGGCACCAGTATACAGTGTTTATGTTTGTGAGTGCACGCTCAGTCATATCCTACTCTTTTTCAACCCCATGGGCTGTAGCCCACCAGGCTTCTCTGTCCGTGGGATTCTACAGGCAAGAATAGTGGAATGGGAAGCCAGTCCCTTCTCCAGGGGATCTTCCCAACCCAGGGATCAAATCTGGGTTTCTTGCATTGCAGGCAGATTCTTTACCGTCTGAGCCTATGTTTATGTGCACAAATCTTTTTGTGAACATATGACCTGATTTTCTGGGAAATGCCTGCTTGACATGGCGGGCATATTTACAAAATTTTAAAAAAATTGCCACATTTTCCTAGATTTGTTGACTATCTGCGGTTTGAGTGGTATCTCACTGAAGTTTTTAAATTTACATATCCTTTATAACTGATGATGTTGGGCATTTTCCATATGCTTTTTTCCATGTTGCTATCCATATATCTTAAGTATCTAATTCAAATATTTTGCTTAATTTAAAAATTTTTGTGGTTTTCTTATTGGGTTTTGAAAATTCTTTATATACTATGGATATAAATCCTTTATCAAATAGTGATTTATAAATAATTTCTTCTAGTTATTGGCCTTTTTATTTATTCTTCCTGTGTCTTTCAAAAACCAGTATTTATTAATTCTGATGATCAATTTATTAATATTTCACCATTTGAAAAGTCTATGCCTAATCCAATGTCAAAAACATTTCTCCTATGTTTTCTTCTGAAAGTTTTATAGTTCTAGTTTTTACTGTTAGACCTATGATCTGCCTGAGTTAATGTTTGCATATGGTGTGAGCTATAAATTGAAATAGTTCAATTTTTTTGTTTTGTTTTGGCCGTGCCGTGTGATGTGTGGGATATTAGTTCCCCAACCAGTGATCAAAGCTGCACCTCCTGCATTGGACGTGCAGAGTTTTAACCACTAGAGTGCCGAGGAATTCCCATGATTCTTCTTTTTAAATATAGACATGTGCCATTTGTTGAGGACTAATTTTCTCCACAAAATTGGCTTTTCGTGTCTTTCAGAAGTATGTCTATTCTGGACCTTATACTCTTTGCCTCTATTGATCTCAATACTACACTGATTTGATTACTGTATATCTTTTAGTACTTAGCATTGCCTAGTAAATACTTAAGACTTTGCAAAGGACTTCTTTACCGTTATTTTCTTAGATAAGTTTTAAGTTCACAAAAAAATGAGGGGAAGGTACAGAGTTTGCATATAGACTCTGCACCGACACATGCACAGCCTCCCACATTATCAACATCCCCCAGCAGAGTGGTACATTTGTTACAATTGATGAACCTACATTGACACATCATAATTATGCAATGGCAACCCACTCCAGTACTCTTGCCTGGAAGATCCCGTGGACGGAGGAGGCTGGCAGGCCACAGTCCATGGGGTCGCGAAGAGTTGGACACGACTAAGCGACTTCACTTCACTTCACTTCATGGTTTTACATTAGGGTTCACTTTTGGTGTTATATATTCTCTGGGTTTGAATAAATGTATAATGACATGTATGATGTCATTATGGTATCACACAGGGTATTGCTGCCCTAAAAATCCTCTTTGTTCAACCTTTTTACCCCCCTCCATCCTAACCCCTGGTAGCCATTGATCACTTTACTATGTGCGTGGTTTTGCGTTTTCCAGACTGTGATACAACTGGACTCATACAGTATGTATCAGATTGGCTCCTTTCACTTAACAATATGATTTAAGTTTCCTACATGTCTTTTTGGGCTTCCCAGGTAAAGAATCTGACTGCCAATGCAGGAGACATAAGAGACGCAGTTCCAACCCTTGGGTGGGGAAGATCCTCTGGAGGAGGGCCTGGCAATCCCCTCCGGTATTCTTGCTTGGAGAAGCCCCTGGACAGAGGAGCAGTGTGTAGTCCACAGAGTCACAAAGAGTCAGACACAACAGAAGCAATTTAGCATGCATGCACATGTCTTTTTATGCTTTAATAGCTCATTGCTTTTTAGTGCTTAATAATATTCCCTATTTCTGTATCTACTACACTACTGAAAAACATTTTGGTTGCCTCCAATTGCAAATAAAGCTGCTGTGTGGACATAGGTTTTCAACTCCTTTGGGTAAATACCAAGGAGTGCTATAGCTAGATTAGGGTTTCCCTGGTGGCTCAGAGGTTAAAGTGCCTGCTATCCGGGAGACCTGGTTCAGTCCCTGGGTTGGGAAGATCCCCTGGAGAAGGAAATGGCAACCCACTCCAGTATTCTTGCCTGGAGAATCCCATGGATGGAGGAGCCTGGTGGGCTATAGTCCACGGGATCGCAAAGAGTAGGACACAACTGAGCAACTTCACTTTCACTTATGTTTAGTTTTGTAAGAAACCCTCTGTTTTCCCAAGTGGCTGCAGCCTTCGCGCTCCCATCAGCAAGAATGAGTGTTCCTGTTGTGCCACACTCCCGTCAGCATTTGGTGTTGCCCGTATTGCAAAGTTTGGCCATTCTGGTAAATATGTAGTGGCATCTTGTTTTAATTTGCATTTCCCCAGGTGACATATGATGTGAAGCATCTTTTCATGTGATTTTTTGTCATCTGTCTTCTTTGGTGAATTGTCTGTTAAGGTCTTTGGTCAATGTTTAAATCAAGTTTGTTTTCTTGCTGTTGAGTTTTAAGAATTCCTTGTATATTTTCGATAGTAGTCCTTTATCAAATGTGTCTTTTGCAAATATTTTCTCCCAGTATGTGACTTGTCTTTTCATTTTCTTGACTTCATCTTTTGCAGAGCCAAAGTTTTAAATTTTTATAAAATTAAGGTTTCGGTGATTTATTTATGAATTGTGCCTTTGGTTTTATATCGAAAAAACCATCACCATACTCAAGGTCATCTAGATTTTTTCCTATGTTTTCATCTAGGAGTTTCACAGCTTCTAAGAGTTTTAAAGTATTTTACATTTAGTTCTGTGATCCATTTTGAGTGAAATTTTCTGAAGGATTTATGGTCTGTATTTAGGTGATGATTTTTCTTTTTTCTTTTTTGCATGTGTATGCCTAGTTGTTCCAGAACCATTTGTTGAAAAGACCATCTTTGCTCCATTCTATTCCCTTTGCTTCTTTGTCAAAGATCATTTGACTATATTGATGTGGATCAGTTTCTGGGCTCTCTATTCTGCTTCATTGAACTATTTGTCTATTCTTTTTTTTCTTTTCTTCACTGAAGCTACACATCTTCTTAATTACTGTAGCTTTATAGTGAATCTCGAAGTCAGTCAATGTCAGTCCTCCAAGTTTGTTTTTAGTTTTTTCATAGATACTCTTTATTAGGATGAGAATCACTTTTTATTCATAGTCTTCTAAGAGGTGGTTTTGTTTTTTTTGGTCTGTTTTTAAGAAGGAATAAATGTTGCATTTTGTCAAGTGTTTTTCATGCATCTGTCGAGATGATCATATGGTTTTTCTTTTTCTTTCATTTTTGAATCAGTTACATTGATTGGTTTTCAAATATTAAACCAGTCTTATGTTATTAGTCATGACATATACTTTTTATATTTTTTGGACTTGAGAAAGTTTGTTAATAATTTTTGCATCAGTTTTTGTGAGTTCTTTGACTATAGTTTAGTTTTAGTATTACAGTAATGTTGGCTTCATAGAATTAATTACTTTGTGTTCTCTCTTCTATTTTCTGAAAGAGATTGTTTGAATTGGAATTCCCTCTTCTTTAAATATTTTGTAAAATAGTGAAACTTTGTAGACCTTGAATTTTCTTTGTGGGAAGTTCTATAATTGTAAATTTAATTTAAAAAATAAATATAAGATTTTCAATATTTATCCATGCAGTGTCAACTCACAGTCTTTTCATTCCTTTGTGTTGATCCAGATTTTTTTCTTATATGATTGTCCTTCAGAACTCCTTTAATATTTCTTGTAATACAGGCATGCTGGTGATTAATTTTTATGAGCTTTAATGTCTGAAAAAGCCTTTATTTTACCTTTGTTTTAAAATATTGGGGTGGCCAAAAAGTTCCTTCAGAATTGCATGACATTGTGGAAAAACCTGAACAGACTTTTTGGCCAGCATGAAAATATAGAATTCTAAGTTGGTAAGTCTTTATTTATTAATTTAAAGGTGTTGCTCCTCTGTTTTCTGGCTGACTTGGCTTTCCACAAGAAATCTGTTCTTAATCATGTATTATTCCTTTTATCCCTCTATCTTCTTTTAAGATATTATCTTTATCACCAAGTTCAAACAACCTGATGATAACATGCCTTGGTGTAGTCTTTCTCATACCTCTTGTACTTGGGGTTGGTGAAATGTCTTGAGAAGTTGTGGTTCTGTAGTTTTCTGTTTGGAAAAGTTTTGCCATCAGTGTCTTAAATACTTTTTGTTCCCCACCCCCCCGCCCCTGCCACCCCGCTTTCTTTCCATAACTCCCATAACATGTGTATTTGGTCACTTGAGTGGTCCCACAGTTCTTGGAATTTTTAATGAGCTTATGCTTCCAGGCTGTGAACTTCCTAAGGTTTCTCAGTTTTTCCTCCCCACCTTAGGACAAATGCCTACACCTGAGCATTTCTCTCAGGTCAGTTAAGCTCTAATGATACCCAGCTGTTAGGTTCTGTTGCCTGTGGGCCTAGTTAAGAGCGCGCTGGCGTATTTCAAAACGTCTCCTTTTCTCCTCTCCCTGCCAGAGGTGCAAGGGCGTTTCTCCTTCGATATTTACTGTGAGAACCTGGTTGAGCTCCTGGAAGACTCAGCAAAAGTGAGTCAATGTTTTACATTACTAAATTACTGGCTATTTCTGTGTTGTGTATTCTTGAGCTTTGTTCTGCGTTAGTCGATTCACTGGAAATAATTCCTGTTGATTCTTGCTTTAAGATGTAGTCAGGTGGGATGTGCTTTGTTATACTGGGCCACTTTTGCCCAACTATTAAGACAGACTTTTCTTAGCAGAATACTTGATACTTCTGAATTCTGAGATTTTCTGTGCAACTAGTGACTCCTGGAGATTATTTCTTCTAAGGCCGTTGCTGGGACCCAGGTAGTTTCCTCACATGCATGAGCTGATAATTTACCTGCTAAAGTCTCTATGGACAGGGAGGCCTGGCGTGCTGTGATTCATGGGGTTGCAGGGAGTCGGACATGACTGAGCGACTGAACAGAACTGAACTGAAAGTCTCTAGGAAGAAACTCTGTAAATTTCTGAAGCAGCTATGTAACTCTCTTGGAGAAGGAAATGGCAACCCACTCCAGTATTCTTGCCTGAGAATTCCATGGACAGAGAAGCTTGGTGGGCTGCAGTCCATGGGGTCACAAAGAGTCAGACAGGACTGAGTGATCACACACACACGTAACTCTCTGGCTATCATGGCCTTTTCTTCCAGCTTTATCTGCTCAGTTCAGGCAGTCTGCAGGGCTTGCCATGATTTCCCGGTTCCTTGCACATAGTGTAAACTTTTTTTATCACCTAGGGTATAATGTTTTAGAGCTGTTAACTGAAAAATGTTTACTAAGTCGAAACTGTTGTTTAATATATTTTCTGCCCCACCGTGTGTGGTTGTTTTGTTTTGTTTTTAGTAGTTTAGGAGGGGAAATCTGCACCCTCTTACTCAGTCTCAGTAAGAGGGAAAATACTGTTACTTTTAAATTTTAAGAGTTTTTGATTGGATGGTTATGATTTCTGTGTATGCAGATTTAGGTAACTCACTGGCAACATGGATTATACAAATTTAAGGTAGGATAATTTAAGAATTTGAATTAACTCTCTTTGTGTTTAAATTTTACATGACACAAACAAATTCTCCCCCAAAGAACCAAGAAACGTTAGGAAATGTATATTTTCACAGCTTGACAGGCTAAATGGACTGAGTTATGTTCTTGCAGTTGACACATTTTAGCAGCATCTTTTGTTGACATATGTTGGGTTTGAATTTTGCAAAAGTATTCAGTAAGGTATAAAATGTTCTCTTCTTCTTTACATAAGTTAATCCCTTGAAAGGGAGGCGCTATCTTTGCCTGTACTCGCTAGTTCTCTTCTCTGCCTCCTTGCGACTGCTCCCTCCTGCTCTGATTTGCTCCCCCTCCTGCAGAACCCCGGGCACCCCGCCCTGCAGGGCCTTCCAGGGCTGTCGGACGCTCACGTGTTCTCTTTCTTCTGCCTCTTCTCCTAGTTTCCTGGGGAGGGCCAGGCCCCTCTGGTGACTGGTGAGTTTGGAAATCGTAGGGAATTCTCACTTCAGTTCCTAGTCGCATAGTCCATCCAGCTTTATCAGCAATAAGCCCCATATTTTCAAGTTTAAGTCTAATGGTGAGAGAGAGATGATTGATCATCGACCTCACAAGTACCATAGGTGTCTTCAAATCATACACTTATCTCCTGAGGGTAAGAAAGAAACTTCTTGAAGTAACCAGGGCCGTCCTGACCACCACCTGCCCACCCCTCTGCCCCTTGTAATAACTAAAAGGTGAACAGCGGGCATAGCAGAAGCTGCCAAGACTCGATTCAAGCACTGCAGCGGGCATCCACTGATTGTCAGACCCATGGCAAGTTGGCTGTTGAAAAATATTAACTATTACCCTTGCCTAATGCATTAAAAAAGAGAAACTTTAAAAATAGAACATACTGTAAAATGTAATAGGCAAAATAAAAACAATTTTTGTTTAATGAAATTGATATATTAAAATCTTTAGACATTTTTATATGAAAACTTCATTTTAAGTGAATCATTTTTCTCTATTGGTTCCTATGAAAACAATAAGAGATTTAATCTAAAAGATGGGGAAAAAGGCTGTTTACTCATAACCTGACTTTTTGACAAAAGGTTTGTCATGGCTTACAGAAATACATATAATAGAAAAATAAAATAAAATGTAAATTTGCATAGCTGCCAAGTGGAATGAAGCTCAAAGCCTGCATTTATAGACTTACTGGACTATACAGTAAGATGGGCGATAAATTTTGCTATGAGACTCCCAGGAGCCAAAGTTTAAGGAAATCCAACAGAAGAAATAAGAAAACATTAAGTATTTTCTTTTTGCTGGATGAATGATGCCTTTTTTTTTAGCTTAAATAAAATCAATAAATGAAATCTACCATTTTCCCATCATGATTTACTACATGTAATTTAAGTTTTTATTTTATCAAAGATGATAAAATATGAACTGACATTAAAGAAATAATGTACTCAGAGAAAATATTTCTAGAAAATATAATACTATGTGATTCTTCTTTTCGATTTGCAAAAGGTGTTTAAGAACTCAGAACGATTGTTCTTGGTAGGGTTTTAAGTCTTTCCTTTCAAATATTTCTAATGTTTGACAGAACAGACTTACAAAGCTGCTTCATTTAGCCAGTTCTCATTGCCATTCTGAATCTTTCTTCTAGAATGTTAAGGTCTTACTTTGTACAGAAATGTGGAAATCACAGGTGATTTGATTGACTTCTCATTACTCCTATAATCCCTGTTCCCCCTCTTGCAGTTCATTTAAGCCAATGAGCCTTTTCCAGAAGGACTCTGAAACAGTCCAGGTGGTTCTGATCATTCAGAACCTGTTCTGATCATTGAGAACATTTCTCAAAAGGAGAAACTGTTGGGGGCTATTAGTGATATCACTTTCCGTCAGAAATGTTATTAAGCAGGAAAAGGTCATTTTCAGAGAGGGAGAAGAGAGAAGCGGATCAGTAGCGGTTGCGGGAGCGAGAAGGAGAGAAGGAGATGACTATGATTTTTTTTTCTGGGGTTTTTCAACTGTTGGCTCCATGCTCTTCTATGGCCTCTGATGAAGTTCTGTTCTCTGCTTCCCTGAGAAACATTTGTCTTTATAATAAGTCTCTCTCTGCTTACATTAGCTACTAAACAGTATCCATGAAAACATGGGTCCACAGTAACTTTTGATGCGCCTCCTTATCTTATACTATGCCTGAGAGATTGCAACCACTTCCAGGCTCCCAGCCTTGACTTCTGTGTGCCCCTCAAGAGTTTGCCTGTGAGACCACATCATCCGCCCAGCACGTCACTCAGGCATGCAACTCCTAGCCTAAAAGACCCTCCTTCTTACATCTCCATATTACTTTTAGGTCTCCCGACTTCCATGGTTATCCATCCTTCTATCTGACCGCTACACAATGAAGTGAATTAATTTTGAGAATCCTAATAGGTAGCTTTAGAGACTTTACAAATATTTTTATAGGACAGTATGACTTAAAATTCAGACTTCAGCATCCATTATTTTATTGCACCTGTATGCCATTTTGCTGTATTTGAATTCTGACAATACTAGATTTTATACTGGTGGCAGAGGATGAGATGGTTGGATAGCGTCACCGACTCAATGGACATGAACTTGGGCAAACTCCGGGAGAAGGTGAGGGGCAGGGAGACCGGGTATGCTGCAATCCATGGGGTCACAAAGAGTTGGCCATGGCTTAGCGACTGAACAACAGCTATACCAGATTGTTATAGTTCACTAATTCAAAATTAATCATATTATGAAAATACATTAGTTACAAGTCCCTTTATATAGTAAGAATTAAAATTTATTCCTGTAGAGTTACAGCATGTACTGGGCTCATTAGAACATAAAGTGAGAAATGAGCATTTTGAAGAATGATTAATTTGTAATCCCTTAAAAAGATCATGATAGAAATAATGCTTTGCTTTTATAATGTGAATTTGTGTTATATATAGTGCAAGGGTCTATAAGGAAACCGCGGCCATCTGCATGGTGCAGCAATGCTTATCTTGTTGGGAGTGCCCTGTGCACATTGTTTTGGAGATTTAATGATCATGAGGAATTTTCTTATTAAGGCTTGCATCACTATTGGAATGAAAATACAATTTGTCTTTAATCTTGAGTCCTTCAAGAGCACCTTGTTCAACAATTTGATTTCTATTACTGTAGTTAAGATGATTAAGAACCTTTCAGATGCTGCATGTACTTGAAAAGATTTTGGTGTCTTAATTTCTTAGGCAAACATAAAATAATGTAATATCATTGCTGTTTGTTACAATCATTATAAAAGCTACTACTCAAAAGGGATCAATGAAAAAATAAGTACTTTTGACATTAACATGCATTTACATTCTTTGTACTCAAGATAAACCTACTGTGACTACCCCTTCCTACCTACTGTCCTTGGAAACACTAGTGCAGTAAACTGATGAGACCACCCCTGTGCTCCATAAGCATCTGTCCTTAGGGCATTTGGGCACTTTAAAAAAACCAAACAATATTCTGCCACTGAAACTAACACTTTGGATTTATTAAAAGCCAAAGGTATCTAGGCAAAATGACCCCACATTAAGGGAAAAAAAAAAACTTGTGGAGCTGGAATAATGTCTGATTGCTTTCAGATGTTTGTTCTCTAATCCAAAACCAGAGAGCAGCTTACTCCCTCAGGGAAAAACAACTCCACAGCAGCTATTTTACACCGAAACGATTAATGGAGCTTAATTGGGCATAACATTTAATAAAAAAAAAATGAGCTTCCTTTGGGAAAAACAAATTTTTATGTGTCTGCAACTGCACAGCATAAAATTGCTATGATCTGTGTGTGTCTGTGTTTTAGAAACAACTTTATAAAGACTCTAGAAACCAACATAACTTCTACATGGTGTTTACCAATTTGTTGACTGTTAGAAAAATGGTGTCAATTTCTCCTCGTAGACTTTAATGTGAGACTTCATCTTCTCCTGACCGATGATTTCTCAAATTCCACAGGAACTGAATAAAAGTGATTATTATTTGAAAAGTCTTTCTCTTTGAAGTATCTCATGTGAACTTCTCTAGAACTTCTCTAGAGACATGCATTTCATGATTTATTTTCTGTGATACATAAGGATCATTCCTTTCCTAAATCTGCAAAGTGATTAAAAAGTAAATTAAAATAAGATGCCATTACAGATTGTGACACAATTTACTGCTTCTCTTTCTGAATATTATTTTGCCCACTCAACTTTAAAATATAACATTCTAACCCAGGGTTATGATATTCATCTTTTTTGACATAGATGAACATGTTGTTACCTCTGTTAAACAGAATTTCAATTTATGCATTTGTATATATTATACTTTAATGATACAATTGAAATGCTCTTGAATTATTAAGTGCCCTAAAGCAACTATAAATTCTGATGGAAAAATGAAACTTAAAAAGATAAAATTAGTCTTTTTTAGTGTCAATGATAATGTGCATCCATGGGAAGATATGAAAAATATGCTTATTTGTCATTATTTATTGGTTTTAAAACTCAGTTTGAATAGACTGGAGAGAAGAAGGCTTTATTCTGATTCCCCTTTTATGATAAATAGTTCATAAAACTTTTGGAGATGCTATTTCAGGACATACTGGCATAAATATTTGTAAGATTCTGCCTTAAAGAGCTGAAACATTTCTCAGAAGAAATATATTTCAGCCACAGATAAGAGCATTCTAAAAAATCTGTTTAAAATAAATATAAAATATAGAGTGTCCGGGGTTCTGCTGCTTTGTATTCAGGTATCGATCTGAGTGCCCTGGAATTATTGAGACTTTGCAACTTCAGCAGTCAGAAATCTCCCACTCGGGCAAAGTACTCTTTTAACCACAGTCAGCACTAACGCATGAGTTCTGTAAGAAGGCATATGTATACATACATAAAATAGATTTCTAGTACTTTAAATATGAGTTTCCCTGGTGGCTCAGATGGTAGATTCTGCCTGCAGTGTGGGAGACCAGGATTCGATCTCTGGGTTGGGAAGATCCCCTGGAGAAGGAAATGGCAACCCACTCCAGGATTGCCTGGAAAATCCCATGGACTGAGGAGCTTGGCAGGCTACAGTCCATAGGGCTGCAAAGAGTCGGAAAGGACTGAGTGAACATGTCCAAATCTTGAAATATGTTTAGATTTAGTGAGGTCCAATGGCATGCCCATGATCAAATTCATAAAAGCCAGGAAATATTTGTAAACAGTTAAAAAATAATTACTTTTCCATGGGTTCTTTTGCTTCTTCTTACTTTGTATTGAAATATGATTATGATAACTATCTGTGGGGTGACTGCCTGGGTTCAAATTCCAACTTCTTACACCTTATGTGACCTTGAGAAAATTAATCACTCCGTTTCAGATTTTTCACTCATAAAATAGGGATCCAACAGTATTTAATTCTGAGGATTTTTGTGAAGGTTAAATGATTTAAAACCTTTTTGAGCAAGACCTAGAATAAAACTAGTACATTCAGTTGGATAAGCCCTGTATATATGAATAATTTTCTTTTACCTTTCTGTAATGACAGAGCTCCATTAAAGGCTTTATTTGTGCTTCGGTTATTTTTTTGCACAAATATTAAAAGTTTATTTTTAATAGCTAGAATATAACATCAATCCAAATGTTCTTCAGTGGAAGAATGGACAGCTATCTATTCCATATTCATATTATGGAATACTATTCAACAATAAAAAGGAACAACCTGATAAAGAAACTTGGGTGACTTAGGGAATATTCTGGGTGAAATATATCAACCCCAAAAGTTAAATTCTGTATTCCATTTATATAACATATTGAGAAGAAAACTGTTAGGGGTTAGGGATCAGGGCTGAAGTTGGGGAGTGTGGTAGGGAGGTAGATATGGTTATAAAATGTCACCTCAAGGGATTCTTATAGTGATGGAACTGTTTCAGTTCTTGACTATGGGTAGTAGATACAGGAACATACAATTGTGATAGTATTGTATAGAACTACACACTGCCCCCTACCCTATGCGCATACATATTACCATGTACAAGTGAGTGCAGGTAGAACTAGGGAAATCAGAATAAATTGTGTGGATTGTATCCATTCAATATTTTTATATTTTGCAAGATGTTGTTATAGTTCAGGGAAATAAATGGGGAAAGTAGACATAGGATTTGTATATTTTTACAGTTAAATGAGAACTGTATTACAACTGCATTTGAATATCCATAAGAATTTCAATTAATAAAATAGGACGGAGCCTGTTTGATATTTGAAAATATCAATAATCCATGTGTAGGAAATAGAAAGTTTAAAATTTAAAGCATGCTATTATATAAAATGGATTTACATTTAGAAATGTGTGTGTGTGTGTATATATATATATATATATATATATATATATATATATATAAAATAGAATTTGAAAAAGATTGTAGAATCCAAAAGACACCTGAGAGATCATCTCATCTAGTAACCAGTCCAGGCTAAAGGTTTTGATACTTCAGTCCAGTTCAGTTGCTCAGTCGTGTCCGACTCTTTGCGACCCCATGAACCACAGCACACCAGGCTTCCCTGTCCACCACCAACTCCCAGAGCTTGCTCAGACTCATGTCCATCGAGTCGGTGATGCCATCCAACCATCTCATCCTCTGTCATTCCCTTCTCCTCCTGCCCTCAATCTTTCCCAGCATCAGGGTCTTTTCAAATGAGTCAGCTCTTCACATTTGTTACTTAGGAGAGACAGAAGGAGAAATACAAGGACAACAGTGAACAAAAGCTTTTTGAAACTGTCTTAACTTGAAACTGTTCTTTATTCTGAGATTATACCCTTCCTTTTTTGATATTATAATTGTCTTTCTTGTACAAAATGTGTTATAGTGTCTTTTTGTAATATCTTTCCTTGACAAAATAAAATGTTGATAAATGCAAAGAAAACAAGCCACTGAGTGGGCATGAAGACTCTCCCACAAACAAAGAGGAAAAACGAATGAAAACGACACCAGAAGAAAGTCACCATGCACCACTGACCACACGCAGCATTTCTCTGCAGAAGGAGCTCTCCCGTTCTGGGGCAGACTTGTGCTCTGGGATGTTGTATTGCATATTTATTGATTCTTTTAACAAGAACTTTCTGATATTCATTAAGAGTTATTCCATGATTTTCAAGTTTCCTATATTCTTTATACTCAAATGTTTTCTTCCCTTGCAAATTTCCACAGTCTATTGAGGATTGAACTCTAGCTAAAAGAGGAAACTGTGTTCATAAATTTGTAGGATTTATCTTCTGCTCAAGTCTTTTTGAATAAAGATAACGTGCTGGGAAGTTTTGTGCATTCATTTTTGCATCATTTCTCAACATTACTGCTTTCCAAAAGTTGTTTGAACCTAAATTATTGTGGACAATTTTAAGACACCAGGCATGCTTATGGAGAAAGCTGAGTGAAACGTTCAGCACTGCTTTCCACAAACGCATTCTTCACCCAGACTCTCATGAGGAAGGACTCTCCCTGCGGCTGAGTGCCTCTGCCACTGAAGGTTGCTCTTGGTTTCCTGATGCTTCTGCATCTGATCCTTGTGACTCCGAACCAACTCACAGTATCACGGCCAGGACTCTTCCCTTGTTTCCTACATCTTTTCAAGTGATGTGATGAGTCATCATTAAAATTGACCTACTTGAGACTGATTCTTCTGAGTACATTTACAAAATCTCTACACCGCCTATCAGGCTAGAGTTCCTCATCCAATGCCTTTATTCTTCCCAGAGCATAGCTTGAGGACTCAAGGCAGCTGGGTGATCTCAAACAAGAAAATGCCACAGAGAAGACGGTCTTGTGATGGCAGAAACAGACACATGCACACCAGTTTGTGTCTGACCTCCATTCATGCATGGCAGCTTGCATTTTGTATGGAAATATTAATAGTTCAAGTATTATAAAAATTAACAGAGCCCAGTTTTTCTCTTGGTTTAGTGTCATGAATTTAGTACAAATATACATTTAGAATACAGTAGATGTTTTAGAAGTAACTTTTACACTCAAAATAGATGCGTTATCAATGGTGATGGATAGCCAGGAATAAATATTTAGATAGATGATTATAGTATCAAAATTCTCAAATTGGGTAAGTTCATTTAGGAAAAATGATTTCCAAATGAGTATATTGAGAGAATTATACTCTGGTAATTTCATGACAAGCAGATATTCTATCTATGAACCTTTATGCCAAAATGAGTTGGTTTGTTCCCCTGTATAGTATAAACTTTCTCATGAAGTTAATCCCAAAATGATTTCATTGTCATTTTGCAGGTGAAGAAGTAGTTAGTTTTATACTTAAGTGTACTTTAAATATTTCTGTAAGGTTTCTGTATGTTGTGAGTTACTATACTCATCCATTAAGTTGACATCTGATTTGGTAGAATGAGTATCATGGTCATTCTTCTCCATTACCGGAGGCCATAATTTTTATCCATGTATTTCTTGGTCTCTTTTTTGCTTGCTTGTGTTTGTCCATGGATCATGCATGTGTAGTCAAATAATTAGAGTTTATTGCTCTTGTAAGGAGAGATACTATGCCATGGGGTACTGGGTACCCCACGATTCAATACTTTAAGAGATCCCATCTAGAAGGAGGGAATAAAAGAGCAAGATTAAAGCCACAATTCATAAAGCAGCAGCAGTTACTCATGAGCCAGAGTAGGGGGTACGGGGTTATTTTTTTGGCTTAGACGATGTTCACGTTTAGACATGTATCGAGGTTGATCTTTTTATCTTGGTGCATCACAGCCACAGGGGGCCTTGTCTGCTGTTGATCTGTAAAATTATTTATGTTCACAGAAACACCAAGACCTAGCTGTACCAGGTAACTTTCTAGCAACACGAGGTCCAGCTAGTAGTATTGACGTTAGGCCAGCATCTAGTGTTGAAGGCAGCTTTTCTTTTTCTTGAATCTATTTCCTGTATCTTCCTTCCATTTCTAAAAGATAGGATGCCTACTTTTAAGACAATACTGTTGTCATTGCCTAGTTATCGTCTTTGCCAGGCCATAAGGAGGACTTCGATAGAAATCATGAAGCTATTTTGCACTTGCTGCTTAAATGGCAGAGTCCTCTGCTCAATGGTTCTCTAGTTGGTGCTAATTCTCTCTCATCATGACACAAGGTTCATCACTTTTCAGGCCTTCTTTTGTCATCCTGCAGGATGAGAGGATTTGTATATGATTAAAATTCAATGAGGAGATACAATATCAAATACTATATCTCTGAAATAGTTACTTGGAGTGTGTATTACCTTGAATTGCCATGATGTTTATGTGTAAGTTATTGTCAACTTGGCTAGGCTATGGTGCTCAGCTGTTTGGTCAAACTAGACACCTGTCTGCATGTTGCTGTCAGGTTATTTAGCACAGTATATAATTAGTAAACTTTAAGGAGAATGCCCTTGATAATCTGAGTGGGCCTCATCCAATCACTTGAAGGTCTTAAGAGCAAAGATAGTTTTTCCAAAAAATAAGTGAATTCTACTTCAAGACTGTAAAATAAAAACCCTGCCTGGGTTTCTAAACTGCTGGCCTCCCCTACAGATTGCAGACTTGTAGGATTCCTACAGTTAAAATAAATCTTTTAAATATATGTTTACACATATCCTATTGGTTCTATTTCTCTGGAGAACCCTGGCTAATACAACTACTATTTATCATTTTATAATTGTAGTTTTTATATAGTTAAGAACATAATAGAAACATTGAGTGCAGGGAATTTTATATTCTTCATGCCCTATGGATACTTAATGAATCAATGAAAATTTGGTGAGTCTGTCCCCATAACTTTTAATGCTATTTGTTTCATTAGTCTTCACTGATGGTTAAAGGACCTGAGGGTCAGCTTAGTTTTTCTAAATCAACCCAAAGTCATTTATATGTTAATTTAAAATTCAAACTTTATCTGTATTTTGAGTAAGATGATACTGGAGCTAGGTTAAAAATGACTGAGTTTGCTCTGAAAACTGAAATTGAAATATTTGAAAATGCAAGCAGGCTTCTCATTCTGTGCCCTAATCTACTCTATTTATTAACACAGGCTATTGAGAAGGAGACTACTTCTAATTTATATTCTGACCAGGACCAGAAACTTAGAGTGGTATTTAGATGTTGCACAGTAGATATCTTGAACTGGCCACTACCTTAAAATGAGTTTTGGTTATCACTATATTGACTAGATTCTTATTTATTTTATTTATTTTCATCTTCCCAAGTTAAATCTTTTTGACTATTTCATGCATTCAGTCTTAATTTAAAAGTGATAGTTGTTTGAAGACAAGTAATCTAGAATTTTAAGTTCAGAATACAAGATGGCAGAAACATAGTTTTATTGTGTTTAATTTGATTAATATTGGCATATGTAATTGTGAGTAGACAAATCGTGATATACACTTCCCTTACACCTTTTTTTTTTTTTAAACTCTCAGCATCTATGGTAGAGCATTCACTGTATCTTTTGCCCATATATCTTAAAGTCTTAGTAGATGAACAACTATTTTCTTCAGATTTTAAAACAAAAGTAAATTGAAAGCTGAGTTTTTAGGATCCTGGTCTTCAAGGATAAATGGAATTCTTACAGTTTCTATCATAGGGACTCCTGGATTTTCCAGATTATCATTTCTGAATCACACCCACTTCACTTCCTGTATCCACTCCTTAAATTTTAACAGGTAAAAGTTGCACCTCTCTGTGGCCAACATGGATTCTCTCCCCGAGACCAGACGGCATTTTGCCTGATCTGTGCTCTCTGCGGAAGTCACCTTCTGTCTGGCTTCTTTCATCTCACCTAAGCACTTCATAGTAAGACACTGGTTTCGCGCGCACACACACATCCCTGGGCCGGGCTCAGCATCCCCACTGTGGCTCTGTGGCACCTGGTCCTCCCATCGTCTTAGCGGCTAGTAGACTGCAGGTGCGGGGCCCACCGTCTCCGCCCCGCGCTGCAAGCGCCAAGTCAGGATTCAGCTAGTCACCAGCGGCTGGCAGAGAGCCTGAGACACTGTAGGCAGTAGCAGTAAGTCAGTAGTCGGAGATCTGACAAACATTTTTCACTCAGGGTGAAGAAAAGGAAGACAAGAGTGTTTAATGACCAAAAGCTAGTGAAATGAGAGCTGCAGTTCTGCAAAGCTTAATCAGATGTTTGACCAATTCTGATTCCTCCTATGCTTTTTCAAGCCTCACTTCTAGTTATAACCTCCATGGATTTCCTGTTTTGACAAAAATAGGATTTAAACACTCTGTACAGTATGTTTTATTAAGAAAACTGTAAAAGTGAAGAGTCCATCTAATTTTTATACTATGAAATGTGGCATTGAAGTTCATGTGTATGCTTGCATTGCAAAATATCATCTGTTCTGGTATTTGAGTGAAAATAAAATGTTTAAAGGTATAAACCAAATATAAAATTGTATACATATATATATATTTCAATTATATATGTATATTTGTGTATTATGTATTTAATAGGTATATGCAAAATGGTACATCTTTTACAGGGACATTAGGGAATTGAAAATAAAGAGCTTTGAGCACTGCCTGGAACATAAAAAAAAACTACATATAAATTTTGTTAATATTGTGATTGTGAATGATTTATAAATGCTTTTGGGTAGAGGAAGATTTTTTTTCTTTTCATTGCTAGAGAAAATAAGAGATAAAATATTCTTTTTTTTTCCATTTATTTTTATTAGTTGGAGGCTAATTACTTTACAACATTGCAGTGGTTTTTGTCATACATTGAATGAATTAGCCATGGATTTACATGCATTCCCCATCCCGGTCCCCCCTCCCACCTCCCTCTCCACCCCATCCCTCTGGGTCTTCCCAGTGCACCAGGCCCGAGCACTTGTCTCATGCACCCAACCTGGGCTGGTGATCTGTTTCACCCTAGATATACATGTTTTGATGCTGTTCTCTTGAAACATCCCACCCTTGCCTTCTCCCACAGAGTCCACAAGTCTGTTCTATACATCTGAGTCTCTTTTTCTGTTTTGCATATAGGGTTATTGTTACCATCTTTCTATATTCCATATATATGTGTTAGTATACTGTAATGGTCTTTATCTTTCTGGCTTACTTCGCTCTGTATAATGGGCTCCAGTTTCATCCATCTCATTAGAACTGATTCAAATGAATTCTTTTTAACGGCTGAGTAATATTCCATGGTGTATATGTCCCACAGCTTCCTCATCCATTCGTCTGCTGATGGGCATCTAGGTTGTTTCCATGTCCTGGCTATTATAAACAGTGCTGAGATGAACATTGGGGTGCACGTGTCTCTTTCATATCTGGTTTCCTCAGTGTGTATGCCTAGAAGTGGTATTGCTGGGTCATATGGCAGTTCTATTTCCAGCTTTTTAAGGAATCTCCACACTGTTTTCCATAGTGGCTGTACTAATTTGCATTCCCACCAACAGTGTAAGAGGGTTCCCTTTTCTCCACAGCCTCTCCAGCATTTATTGCTTGTAGACTTTTGGATAGCAGCCATCCTGACTGGCGTGTAATGATACCTCATTGTGGTTTTGATTTGCACATCTCTGATAATGAGTGATGTTCTTTGCTCAAAGCTATTAGGGTGTTGTGAGAGTCACTTGGTCAGTGTCCAACTCTTTGGGACCCCATGGACTATATAGTCCATGGAATTCTCCAAGCCAGAATACTGGAGTGGGGGTAGCCTTTCCCTTCTCCAGAGCATCTTCCCAACCCAGGAATCAAACCCAGGTCTCCCGCACTGTGAGCAGATTCTTTACCAACTGAGCTAGCTATCAGAGAAACCTAGAATGTAGTAACAATCTGTGTTTTGTGAGTCAGTAGACCAAAAGTGGCATCCATGTCAGGTCAAGCTGAAAAGATCATGTATCAGGGCTTCAGTCTTCACCCTTCCATCCTTTCTTTATCCAGAGAGAGAAAAGCACTGTCTGGGGTCACACTCAAACAGGAGCCTTACCTCCAGCGACAATCTTTTGTCAGTCTTTTTAAGTTTCAGAAACACTGCCCTTCACCTCCTGGAATCTGAAAGCTTTTGAGATTTTCATCTAAAATTAGCTTCCTAGAAAACTCACTCCAGTTTCATTTCTCTTGCTTTCCCTCTCAAACTTTTGGAATTGCAAGAATTGCTTCCACAGGTGTCTCTATCCACACGCCACACCTCATTTCCATATAAAAAATCAGCATGCTTTTTCTACTATCTTTAATTTAGTGGGGTGTTTGCTCAAAAGACTAAAGACAATGAGGGAAAGTGAAGTGCTCAGTTGTATCCGACTTTTTGCGACCGCATGGACTGTAGCCTACCAGGCTTCTCCATGCATGAGATTTTCCAGGCAAGAATACTGGAGTGGGTGGCCATTGCCTTCTCCAGGGGATCTTTGCGACCAGGGATCGAACCCGGGTCTCCCACATTGTGGGCAGATGCTTTACCCTATGAGCCACGGGGAAAAATTCATCTTAGTTCAAGTGAAATGTGTTTGAATTCTTGCTGTTTTTATTTTATAAAATTAAAAGTGTATTTGCAAGATTTGATCTTCCTCCCTCTTGGAAAAAAATTTTTATTCGGGGTCTCTCCTTTCTATATTTTATTACTCTTTCTATTTCTAGTTTTTATGCTTGTAAAACACAGTTGAACTTAACCTACTGTTAATTATAAACTTGTACATTGATCTGCATTTTTTAAAGCTCTTTTGTACGTTCATCCTTACATAGACCATAAGAGATCATCAGTTCAGACCAGTCACTCAGTCATGTCCGACTCCTTGCAACCCCATGGACTGCAGCACGCCAGGTCTCCCTGTCCATCACCAACTGCTGGAGTTCACCCAAACTCATTCCACTGAGTCAGTGATGCCATCCAGCCATCTCATCCTCTGTCATCCCCTTCTCCTGTCTCCAACCTTTCCCAGCATCAGGGTCTTTTCAAATGAGTCAGCTCTTTGCATGAGGTGGCCAAAGTATTGGAGTTTCAGCTTCAGCATCAGTCGTACCAATGAGCACCCAGGACTGTCCTCCTTTAGGATGGACTGGTTGGATCTCCTTGCAGTCCAAGGGACTCTCGAGAGTCTTCTCCAACACCACAGTTCAAAGGCATTAATTCTTTGGTGCTCAGCTTTCTTTATAGTCCAGCTCTAACATCCATACATGACCACTGGAAAAACCATAGCCTTGACTATGTGGACCTTTGTTGAGAAAATAATGTCTCTGCCTTTTAATATTCTGTCTAGGTTGGTCATAGCTTTCCTTCCAAGGAGTAAGCGTCTTTTAATTTCATGGCTGCAGTCACCATCTGCAGTGATTTTGGAGCCCAGAAAAATAAGGTCTGACACTGTTTCTACTGTCTCCCCATCTATTTGCCATGGAGTGATGGGACCAGATGCCATGATCTTAGTTTTCTAAATGTTGAGCTTTAAGCCAACTTCTTCACTCTCCTCTTTCACTTTCATCAAGAGGCTCTTTAGTTCCTCTTCACTTTCTGCCATAAAAGTGGTGTCATCTGCATATCTGATGTGATTGATTTTTCTCCTGGCAGTCTTGATTCCAGCTTGTGCTTCCTCCAGCCCAGGCTTTCTCATGATGTGCTCTGCATAGAAGTTAAATAAGCAGGGTGACAATATACAGCCTGATGTGCTCCTTTTCCTATTTGGAACCAGCCTGTTCTTCCATGTCCAGTTCTAACTGTTGCTTCCTGACCTGCATACAGGTTTCTCAGGAAGCAGGGCAGGTGGTCTGGTATTCCTATCTCTTTCAGAATTTTCCACAGTTTATTGTGATCCACACATTTAAAGGCTTTGTCATAGTCAATAAAGCAGAAATAGATGTTTTTCTGGAACTCTCTTGCTTTTTAGATGATCCAGTGGTTGTTGACAGTTTGACCTCTGGTTCCTCTGCCTTTTCTAAATCCAACTTGAACATCTGGAAGTTCATGGTTCATGTATTGGTGAAGCCTGGCTTGGAGAATTTTGAGCATTACTTTACTAGCCTTCGAGATGAGTGCAATTGTGTGGTAGTTTGAGCATTCTTTGGCACTGCCTTTCTTTGGGATTGAAATGAAAACTTTTCCAGTCCTGTGGCCACTGTTGAGTTTTCCAAATTTGCTGGCATACTGAGTGCAGCACTTTAACAGCATCATCTTTCAGGATTTGAAATAGTTCAACTGGAATTCCATCACCTCCACTAGCTTTGTTCATAGTGATGCTTCCTAAGGCCCACTTGATTTCACATTCCAGGATGTCTGGCTCTAGGTGAGTGATCACACCATTGTGATTATCTGGGTCGTGAAGATCTTTTTTGCATAATTCTTCTGTTTATTCTTGCCACCTCTTCTTAACATCTTCTGGTTCTGTTAGGTCCATACCGTTTCTTTCTTTTATTGAGCCCATCTTTGCATGAAAATATTCCCTTGGTATCTCTAGTTTTTTGACGAGATCTCCAGTCTTTGCCATTCTATTGTTTTCCTCTATTTCTTTGCACTGATCACTGAGGAAGGCTTTCTTATCTCTCCTTGCTATTCTTTGGAACTCTGCATTCAAATGGGTAGATCTTTTTTTCCCTCCTTTGCTTTTGGCTTCTCTTCTTTTCACAGCTATGTAAGGCCTCCTCAGACAGCCATTTTGCTTTTTTTCAAATTTTTCTTGGGATGGTCTTGATATCTGTCTCCTGTACAATGTCACAAACCTCCATACATAGTTCATCAGGCACTCTATCAGATCTAGTCCCTTAAATCTATTTCTTACTTCCACTGTGTAATCATAAGGAATTTGATTTAAGTCATACCTGAATGGTCTAGTAGTTATCCATACTTTCTTCAATTGGAGTCTGAATTTGGCAATAAGGAGTTCATGATCTGGGCCACAGTCAGCTCCCAGGTCTTGTTTTTGCTGACTGTATAGAGCTTCTCCATCTTTGGCTGCAAAGAATAGAATCAATCTGATTTTGGTGTTGACCATCTGGTGATGTCCATGTGTAGAGTCTTCTCTTGTGTTGTTGGAAGAGGGTGTTTGCTATGACCAGTTCGTTCTCTTGGCAAAACTCTATTAGCCTTTGCCTTGCTTCATTCTGTACTCCAAGGCCAAATTTGCCTGTTACTCCAGGGTTTCCTGACTTCCTACTTTTGCATTCCAGTCCCCTATAATGAAAGGACATCTTTTTTGGGTGTTAGTTCTAAAAGGTCTTGTAGGTCTTCAAAGAACCATTCAACTTCAGCTTCTTCAGCATTACTGTTTGGGGCATAGACATGGATTACCGTGATATTGAATTGTTTGCCTTGGAAACGAACAGAGATCATTCTGTCGTTTCTGAAATTGCAACCAAGTACTGCATTTTGGACTCTTTTGTTGATTATGATGGCTACTCCATTTCTTCTAAGATTTTCTTGCCCATAGTAATAGATATAATCATTGCAGGTAAAATGCTCCCTTTCCCTTTTTCTATAATAGAGTAAAAATAGTTAAGTCATTTGATGGTGTTAAACTTCCTAGTAAATATAATGCGTAATTTAGTCCTACAGCATCAGTCTCCCAGATGTGTTCAGTGCATCATTGTAGCCTCTAGTGCTAAAAGTGACTCAATGTGCAGAGATGACTTTTATCTAAGAGAAATAAAAATGTGCAAAAAGGATTTAAAATCCTATTGTTAGCAAGAGGGCATAGAGTGAGAATATCCAGCTTCTCCCAAATTGGCCTCATGAATTTTTGAACTTCATCAATGTTTCTTGAAGTTCATCAACATTAATGATAGTCAAAGTAGGAAAAGAGACCCATTTGTCTGGTGTAGTGAGAGATGAAGGAAAAGGAGGAAGAAGAAATTTGAGGTTGCTTATTCATCCAATTTTCTCATTCTGAAATCTTGCCAGGAAAATGTCCAGAGAGTATATTCCTTCAGGATGAGTAAGGTTAGAGGTGACCATGGTCTTTTTGTCCACTGACTTGTTTGCCTTCTCCCCACCCACACCATCTTCTGTGCATAAGAATCCATTTATCCTCACTGGTCTCCCAGGATTAATATTCTAGATGATGACTTTTCTTATTTTCTTCCAGGATCTACTCAGAGAAACAGAATTCTATTATAAAATTGGTTGTTTTAGATTGCTTCAGAAAACAAATTTTAGGAAAAGAACTGGGTCATTTTTGAGATCAGTTACTGATGAGCAGCTCAAAGTTTTGTCTGAGGCATTTACTCAAAGTGATACATTCAAAGTCTAATTATTTTTAGAATAAATTCTGTTGTGTTAGTTTTAAATATATAAACAACACATTAATTGCATTGCCTTTGTTAATAATTAAAATTTGCCAGATAAGTGTAAGTCCCCCTCAACACGAGTGCAATCTTGGCCCCCTGCAGCCTTCAGAACTAACTAGAGAACTAACACGTTACTTCTCATGTGTCTCCCCTCGTGTCTTTTCCGCATATTTGAGTTGCATTTAAATATACATGTGTATGTGTGTGCGCTCAGTCGCTCATTCATGTCCAACTCTGCGGCCCCATGGACTGTAGCCTGCTAGGCTCCTCTGTCCATGGAACTTTCCAGACAAGAAAACTGCAATGCACCGCCATTTCCTACACCAGGTTATCTTCCCGACCCAGGGATCTGACCTGCGTCTCTTGCATCTCCTGTATTGGCAGGCAGATTCTTTACCACTGTACCACATGGGACGCCTCTGCACAGTTACACATGACTGTAGGAAATGCGGACGATTGTTTTTCTTGGTTTTGAACCCTTTATTTTACGCTGGAGCGTAGCCAGTTAACAGTGTTGGGAATAGTCTCATGTGGACAGCAACGGGACTCAGCCACATGCACACATGGGTGTGTTCTCCACTACACTCCCCTTTCATCCGGGCTGCCGCGTAACATCGAACAGGCTTCCTGTACTCTATGGTAGGGACGTGTTGGTTATCCATTGTAAATATGAAGGTGTTTACATGTCCATCCCACACTCTCTTACTATCCCTTCCTCTCATCCTTCCCCTTCGCCCCTGGCAGTCATAGTTCATTCTCTAAGTCCATGAGTCTGTTCCTGCTTTCTCAATAAGCTTGTCTGTATTATTTCTTTTAAGGGATGCCATGTGATATTTCTTCCCTCTCTGACTGACGTCACTCAGTATGAGAATCTCTAGATCCATCCAGGTCGCTGCAAATGGCATATTTCATCCTTTTTAATGTCTGAGAAATATTCCGTTGTATATATGTACCACATCTCCTTCAAGTGGTTTTTTTTTTTTTGACACTGTTTTTTTAATTCCTTGCCTTTCGTATACTTAATAATATAGCTTAAAGGTCTCTTTATGCTATAACATAAAGAATTACCTCATTCTTATCTATTGTACTGTATTCTAAATAGAGTATCCTCTTCTTTACTAATTGACATTCAGATTATTCTTAATTTCTACTGTTAAAAATAAAACCACACTAAACATCCTTGAATATGCCTTCTGAATTTGAGATTCTAGTGTTTTTCCAGAATGTATGTGGAAGATTATAGGGTACACACAGTCTCACTTATAACAGATATTGCTAAATTTCCCCATGAAGTTACTATCATAAATAATAATCAATTAGTGACACTCATTTTCCACAGTCTTTGTAACAGATGGTATAAAACTTAAATTTTTGCAAGTTTAAAAGTGAAAAATGATTTCAGGTTAACTCTTACTACTTTTCCCAGAGTGAGGTAATCATAATAAAAATCCTCTTTAAAATAATTTCATGTGATGCATTAAGTAAAACTCAAATTGATATAAAGTTTTTTTATTTCCATTTTAACTGTATCACACAGTCAGATGGCCTTATTCAGGGACTGGTTTAAGACATTCTCTTTAGGGCAGAACTCTCTCCCCTCCCTGCAGTAGGACTGTTAATTGGTTTTTTAATCTGATTACTGATAGAAATTGATCAACAGTAAAAGCACTGAGCAATTTATTTCATTTTCACAGTCCACTGCCAAGAAAAATAGCTGATATGTTCCCATGAAACTAAAAGATTGTCCAAACTACTAAAAAGCAAGCCGAAAAAAAGAAATTCCTAAGCAGACATATTGGGCACCATGTTAAAGAAGCTGTTCCTTAGAGTCAGGTTTGGGGTGATGGGCAGAGTCTGAGCAGATTCGGCCTGTCACTGCGCCTTGTGTAGTACAATGCACAGCTATCTGCTTTTACTCTGGATAAAAGTTAGAGGTGAGCTCTAGGGCCTGTCAACGCCTAGGCTTGAACAATCAAATCAAGCTATTTTTAGCACCAGGGATACATTCACAGTGCTGTGATAATGATAAGGAGACCCAGGAGCCCAGAGTATCAGGCTTTTGAGCAGGAATACAAAGAGAAGCCCCATCTTAATGAAGAGTGGCAGGTAAAAATGTGCTGAACGCTTTATTATCCACAGCAGCCTGTGCAGAGAGGTCATGGACTCTGAAGTGTGTTCACTGGACAAAAACTCTCATTGTGTGTTGTATGCATACCAGATAACAGAAAGACGCATTTTACAAAGGAAGGTGCTTTCCATTTAATGAATGAAGGATGCGGCAGCTTGGTTTCATGATTAAAACTGTGAGAGTGCTAGCTGCTCAGCCATTCAGATTCTCTGCAACCCCACGGACTGCAGCTCAAAAGGCTCTTCTGTCCATGAGTTTCTCCAGGCAAGAATACTGGAACGGACAGCCACTCCCTTCGCCAGGGGATCTTCCTGACTCAGAGACAGAACCTGGATCTCATGTTGCCGGTGAATTCTTTCTGGGAACTATCCAGAGATTGACACCAAAGTAGTATGTAAGCATTTATATGTCATGTAACCTACCCATATGGTTTTGCGTAAGAATTAGTCTCTCTAATGTTTTGATTTATTCATGTGGAAATGGAGTTACTAATATGTCACTGACAGCCTCATAGGGCCATGAGAGTCAGAGTCATGACATGTAAATATCATGTTGGGAAACCTCTATAGTTATGGATTCTTTCATTTATTAATCTATTCAGCAAATAGTCATTAAGTATATACTATGTTCCAGGAATGCACACACACATATATTTTAATATAGATGATCAATTTGGATAAATAGTGGAAAGGAATGTGGGCTCTTCATTATTAGGTCGACCTGTAGCAAGGATCCTTACTCTAGAGGATAAATTCAGGCTAATGGAAGAGAATATTTAAAACAAGTGCAGACAGATGAATTTAAGTTATTTGAGCTACTGAGTCTGAGAGTTTAAGGGGACAGAGGCAGACCAGCAATTCTGTGGCACAAAGAACATGTAGAATGCCTTAGGCAAATAATTATTAACTGGGAAACTCCTTGAGCTTTTCTTTATTTTTATGGTAAATTCCAACTCGTGTAAAATAAGATGTGTTTGTAGTAAAATTCAGCATATCTGTTCTAAAAGTTTTCATTTTAGAAAAAAATAGCCAGGTGGCACAGTGATAAAGAATCTGCCTGCCAAGGCAGGAGATGTCAAAGACATAGGTTCAATCCTTAAATTGGGAAGATTCCCTGGAGGAGGAAATGGCAACCCACTCCAGTATTCTTTCTGGAAAATTCCATGGATGGGGGAGCCTTGTGAGTTACAGTTCATGGGGTTGCAAAGAGTTGGACATGACTGAGCACACACAACCAACACAAATATCTACGATACCTACAAGTGGAAAAGTTGGCTTAAAACTCAACATTCAAAAAACTAAGATCATGGCATCCAGTCCCATCACTTTATGGCAGATAGGGAAAAAGTATCAGTGGCAAATTTATTTTCTTGAGCTTCAAAATCACTGTGGACAGTGACTGCAGCCATGAAATTAAGACGCTCCTTGGAAGAGAAGCTACGATGAACCGAACCGAGACAGCATATTAAAAAGCAGAGATGTCACTTTGCTGACAAAGGTCCCTCTAGTCAAAGGTATGTTTTTTTTCCAGTAGTCATGTGCAGATGTGAAAATTTGGACCATAAAGAAGGCTGAGTACCGAAGAATTGATGCTTTCAAATTGTAGTGCTGGAGAAGGCTGTTAATCCCTTCTTTACAGCAAGGAGACCAGAGTGGTCAATCCTAAAGCAAATCCACCCTGAGTATTCATTGGAGGGACTGATGTTGAAGCTTGAATACCTTGGCCACCTGATGCAAAGAGCTGACTCCTTGGAAAAGACCCTGATGTTGGAAAGATTGAAGGCAGGAGGAGAAGAGGGTGGCAGAGGATGGTCAGATAGCATCACTGACTCAGTGGACATGAATTTGAGCAAACTCTGGGAGATAGGGAAGGATAGGGAAGCCTGGCGTGATTCAGTATGTGGGGTCACAAAGAGTTGGAGATGACTTAGCGACTGAATAGCATCTACAATATTTCTCCTGTTAACAAGTATTAAAATTATTTTAATAGCAAAATGTTCAACAGCATTTACCTAAATCCAAAGCTTGCTTAAAAATTTATCTAGTCATGAATATTAAGTAGTTTCAAGTTCTTATTGGAAAAGACCCTGATGCTGGGAAAGATTGAAGGCAGGAGGAGAAGGGGACGACAGAGGATGAGATGGTTGGATGGCATCACCAACTAGATGGACAGGAGTCTGAGCAAGCTGTGGGTGTTGGTGATCGACAGGGAAACCTGGTGTGCTGTAGTCCATGGGGCCACAAAGAGTCGGACACGACTGACTGAACTGAACTGACTGAAGTTCTTAATAATGTAAATCATGCAGTCATACATTGCCATGTATATCTATGTTTGTGTATATATTCAATTTGTCATTGGCAATTAATTCCAAGAAATTTAATTGCTGGATTAAAAATAACAAGCATTCTTGATACATATCACCAAATTGCCTCCAGAAATAATGTACAAATTTATATGTATACCAGTAATGCTTTTGTTTTCACATATTTAACCATAGTAGGTATTTGCCTATTTTAAAATCCTCTGCCATTATGATAGTCTTCCAAATATATCCTTTCCTTGAATTGCAATTCATTGGATTAAATGCTGAATTTTAACTAACTTTTTGACTTACAAAAGCTGTGCATAGTGTAGAAAACTTTTAATTTGGCACTAATTCTACACTAGTGAAAGCGCCACACAAATCTATGTCATAAACATATACACATCTGTAAAAATTTCTTCCCACTTTATATTTATAAATTTTAAAAATAAGAAGTGTTAACATCAGATTTACATTCCTAGCAAATTGTTAAGTATACAATACATTGTTAACTATAGGCAATATGTTGTCCATTTTAGGATTTCATCTTCTGTAAACAAAACTTTATACTCCTTGTCTAGTATCTCCCCGTATACTCCAATTCCCAGCCCTTGTAAACCCCCATTCTACTCTCTGCTTTGATAAGTTTCATTATTTTAGATCCCTTGTAAAAGTGGTATTTGTCTTCTTGTGTCTGACATATTCCATTTAGCATAATATCCTCCAGGATCATCCACGTTGTAACAAATGGCAGAATTTACTTTTTCACATAAGAATATTCCAATTTCTTTATCCATTGACGGATATTTAGACGATTTCAACATCTTGGCCATTGTGAACAGTGCTGCAAAGAACATGGAGGTCTTAATATCTTTTTGAAACTCTGATTTCTGTTATTTTGAGTAAGTATTAATACTTAGTGGGGTTGTGGGATATGGCCACATTTTTATTGTTTTAAGGACAGCAGGCTTCCTCAGTGGCTCAGCGGTAAAGAATTGCCTCCAATTCGGGAGCTGCAGGAGATTCAGGTTCCATCCCTGGGTGGGAAGATGCCCTGGAGGAGGGTAACGAGTCCAGTACTCTTGCCTGGAGAATCCATGGACAGAGGAGCCTGGTGGGCTGCCGTCCACAGGGTCACAGTCAGACGGGACTGAAGCGACTTAACACGCACACTCTATACGCTCTTCCAGCTTGCAGTCCTGCCGACAGTTAACAAGTATTCAGGTTCTACCCATTCTTTCCAGAATTTGTCGTTAGTTCAGTAGCCATCCTAACAGGCACAAGATAATAAAGTGGCTCACTGTGACTTTGATTTGCATTTCCTAATGGTTTTGGATGTTGAACACGTTTTCACATGTTTGGTGTTTGTCATCTTTGGAGAAATGTCTGTTCAGTTCCTTTGCTCATTTTTGTTCCAATTTTAGTATATGGGCTGCCGAAGTGAGCACCTTTGCTCATTTTTGATTTAATGTTTGCTATTGAATTATAGGTGTTCTTCGTGTATTTTGGGTGCTATTCCTTTGTCAGATACACAGTTTATTAATATTTTCTCCCATTCTATAGGTTATCTTTTCATTTGTTGATTGTTTCATTTGCTGTGCAGAGCTTTGTAATCTGACGCAATCACTTGTATTTTTGCTTCTGTTATCTGTGTTTTGGTGTCATATTCTGTAAGTCACTGTCAGTGCCAATGTTAAGCTTGGAATTTTAGGCCTTAAGTTTAAAGCCCAATTTCTGGTTTTACATTTAAGTCTCTAATTCCAGTCTATTATTATTATTTTTTTTAGTATGATGTGAGATACCCACTTTTCCCATCATCACTGATTTAAGAGAGTCTCTTTCCCTATTGTGTATGCTTGGCACCATTGTGAAAAAGGAGTTTGCTGAATATGCCTAGGTTTATTTCTGGGCCCTCTGTTAAGTTCCATTTGGTCTATATGTCTGTTTTTACTCTAGGACTATACGATTTTGATTACTGTCACTTTATGATACATGATAAAATTTAGGAAGTGTGATTCTTCCAGTTTTGTTCTATCTCAAGGTTTTCATTGTACTTTGGCCATGTAGGGTTTCTTGTGATTCTCTATGAATTTAAGGATTTTTTTTCTCTATCTGTAAAGAATACCATTGCAATTTTAATGGGGATAACATTGAATCTTTCAATCACTTTGGTAAATAGGGGCATTTAAAAAATATTAATTTTTCCAATCCATAAGCATTTATTTGTGAAGAGAGGCTGGTTTTCCCCATATTTATTATGCTTGTATATGTTCTTTTTGTGATGTTACTTTTCCACTTTTCTTTCTGCTATTCATAATGTTACTGATTTACAAGTCCTATACAGGTGGAAGTTTTTAACATTTTCATCTGCTGTATTGGCAGAAAAAAGTATTTATTGATTTGTGGTATTAAAAATTGGGAAAGAAGGGGATATTTGATAAATGGTGATGATAAATTATTTTGGAAAAAGTTCAGGGAGAAGAGGTTTGGAGTGAGTGTTAAACCATTATTTGTACATTCATAAATGTTCACTTCAGGTGGATTGAAGAGGCAAATGTAAAGAAATATATTAAATTTAAAAGAAATCATAGAGTAATGTCTCTGATTTCAAACTTGTGAAATCCTTTTAAAGCATAAAGACATTGAAATTTGTAAATAATAAAGATTTGGCCATAAAAAAATCAATAAATAAAACCTATAATATAGCTTTAATATCCTTAAAAAAGATTACCAAGAGGGAATGACTGACTTTATTTTTTTTTTCATTTATTTTTATTAGTTGGAGGCTAATTGCTTTACAATATTGTAGTGGGTTTTGTCATACATTGAATGAATTAGCCATGGATTTACATGTGTTCCCCATCCCGATCCCCCCTCCCACCTCCCTCTCGACCCAATCCCTCTGGCTCTTCCCAGTGCACCAGGCCTGAGCACTTTTATTTTTATTTATTTATTTTCTTTTTTTCTGCTGACAGACCCACGCTCAGGCATGGAATGATTGACTTTAAATGGAATGACTGACTTTAAATGTAAATACATGCTAATATTGGGTGGAATCAAACAACATAAAAATACTAACTTTTTTATGGAGTCCACACTTTACTCTTGTATTCTAAACTGCAGAACCATTTCTGTAGTAAGATATACTGCAAATAAAATTGAAATTTCCTATATAAGCGTATATAGGAATCAGTTTGAACCCTTACTACAATCCTCTTAAAGTAAATGTGCTGTATTTTGGTGGTGTTTTGTTCAAGAATTATGCTGCTTTCCTAATTGGCACGGGTTTACCTCCAGAGAGCCCTTCTATTCAGCCTCTTTGGGCTGAAGCCCACGCAGCCGAGCCTGCTGTGGGGTCCACACTGATGTCGCCCATGCCGTCCGGTGACTCATGGCCGGAGCCCCAGTGTCTTAGGCTCAGGGATGCTGGTCCTGACTGCACGTTGGAGAGCCGCCCCTGGACGTCGGACTGGAAGGTCACACGAGCCAAACTCCTGCTCTCCCCTCTGTTGGCGACCTCGTGACCCCCAGACGCCTGCTCTTGTATCATCCTGCACCCTCCGTGTGCCCTTGTGCAGGTCTGCTTGCCTCTCGGTCCCTGGCGATTGCGCTTGAGAAATCCCGCTCTTTCTCTGCTCTTGTTTCCTCGTGGTTTGTGTAGGTTTGGGCTCTCCTAATTGGTTACCTCACTCCTCCAATAACTTGCGAGTTTGTCTTTTTATCTCTTTCCCTCATTCCGAAATCTAGTTAGATGCTAAAAATTTGTCTGTAAAGCAACCCTCCTTGTATATTCTGGAACATTCTATACCTATGAAGACAGTTTTAAGAAAATGTACTCTTTATGCATCTCATTCAAACCTCCATATCCTATCACACATTTTTTTTTTTTTTAATTTTTGAAATTGCAAGTGTTTCCCTACGTGGAAGTAGTTCTTCCAAGTAACATACAGAAATGTAATGAAGGAATGACTGGGTGCTTGCCAGTGACCGTGGGTGAAGGACAAGGGAAACGAGAAAGAATGAATCATCTTCACTGCTCTCCGCTGCCTCCTGCTCAGCCTGCTCCCATCTCTTTTCTCTTCTTCTCGATCTTAACTCTTTAGATCAAGGAACTTGATTGCCTTTACTCAGTACACGGGCAAGGGATATAAACATAAACTCACTGAAATTTAACCAAATATGGATCAAGCATCAAAATGAACCACTAAAACCAAGAACGTCTTTAACTTATAAATTGTCTTATTTTTACATTTGCCATAATCAAGTACTACACAGATATAACTTCCCTTAAATAAGATTTTCTTTCCCTCCCCAAAGTAAGGGACCTCTGTATTTTTCATAAAACTGAGATCACAGTGATTTTTGATGTTGACTGTTGAGTAATTGTGGATTCATCATTGCAGTAAAATGTTGGGACAAATGCCTAATTAAAGCTAATGAAATTATTTATCCATTGAAGGGAACAAAATGCTTAGCAGTTCCTCTTTGATGTCAGTGTACCCACTGTGATTCTCAGGGAGATTATCAGCAGAACAATGACGGAGTATATATTTAAACATAGTCATCCTATCAAATAATATATTTTCTTAATTATAAAGTCCTTGATTTATAAATATATTAAATTCTTTATAAACTAAGCAACCAATTTGTTAGTTTGTCATATACTAGGTATGATTAAAATCAAATTTTCAATAATCATTCTTTATACTGGAGATTTTTCTCTACACAATGGAAGATAATGCTTAGTTTGATAAAAATCTCTTTAGTAATAAAATTAACTATCTCACATGGAATTTTTTGAGACCCAAAATCTAGACTTTCATAAGTACATATTTATTTGATTTTAAAAAAGTGAAAATTTCCTTTAGAATAAGACTTAGAAGACTTAGAAATAATAGACATTGATCTTATTGAAGCATTTTTGCTTAGTGTGTTTCTAAAATATTTCTTTGGGACAGCTACCCTGTGAGCACTGAAGAATTTGTGGCAGTATCTCTAAGGCACTTAAAGGAAGGAGGTCCCCATGTCTCTCTCTAATAGCTGACCTTTCGTGTGGTCTTAGAAGAACGAGGCTGTCCTTTATTTTTGTTCTTTGAATCTCATGTGCTTATCATGATCATGACAGAGTTTAATTTCCTCTAAGTCCTATAATAAAGCAAAAAAGCAAAGAGAAGCCAAAAACCAGAAGGGAAAAGGGCAATCTTTCATGTCCTTCTTAATACATACAGCATTATGGGAATTCATTTAGAAGCCTGATGGGAAATTCAATATAAGAAGGCATCTGAATAGAAAAAATATTACAGTACTAAGAATAACTACTATTTATTGAAAACCTGCTATGTGCCCAGCACCATGCTAACTGTACAGACAACATCTCAATCAATCCTCACCAAAACAAAAAGTGTTTATCTGGCACCTGCTACACCAAATGAACCAAACATTCAAATGACTTATTTAACGAGACTCAAGGCACTTACTGACTGAGTATGTCTATGTGGGTGCCAAGCCTGCTAAAATAGCCTTCTGTGGTTCTCCGGTTCTTGAGGAATAATTTATCACAAAGAAAAGCAAAGTTGTAAGTAGAGTTTAGGCAGATCAGTTTCAGCATAAGCAAGGAACAAAAGCAGATCTGGAAAAATCTGAAATGGTTCTTTCCAGCTACTACTCCCAACTTGACCCACTCAGCCACTCCACGCTGTCTCTGGGTACCACATCTGACTCGCCCCTTCTCTCGTCCAAGTAAATCCTCTAGGACGACTCCATCCTCCACCTACCCTCTTCACAGTATCTTCATCAAGCATGTTGGATCTGCGTCCTATCCTATCACAGCACTTTTATCTACCATTTACTGTGACAGTGAATTAATCAGATAAACTAACCCTTACTTTTGTGTTAATAAGAAAAGCCTTATAAGATATCCCTCCAGGTAACAGGTAACTTTCTCACTGAACTCCTCTTGCGAAAAGTGTCAAAGTATTTCTAGGAACTGAGAAAGGATGATAGGAGAGCAATTTGGGGGCAGAGTAAAAAAGACATTTCATTTCCTTCAGAATACTCACTCATAAGTTGTTAATTTGATAAATTTCACCCTTAATTCAACAAGTGTAGCTTCTTTCGTATGCAAGGCTAGTTTTAGGTGCTGGGGGTACAGTGGTGAATGAGGCAGCATAGGTCTGTTACATATTTCTAGGGTCTGTAAAGTGTTCACAGGAAAATAAGATACAGATTCAATGCTCAAGAAGTTTGCAGACTTAGAAGCCATGGCTATGTATGATATTTTGCTAATGCTTTTGCTTTATTTATAGGATTGGTCCTATATAGGATAAACACTGACCTCTACTTGCCCTTGAAGAAAGCATGCTAAAGGCTTGAATGAGATCCCTGGGTGTGCTTTAGGACACTGTCTTCTCTGAGCACTCTGTTAGGAGTATAAATCTAAATCTCAGTTTACCAACTCAAATACGTACATGGGCCCAACAGGTACAAAAGAAAAAAGTCAGTGTCAATGACTTCAGAAAATCAGTGTCAAATTAAGACGGATGGGTTGATGGGGACTGTGTTCATTTGAAAAAATATGCATGTTTACTTGTTTGCTTATTTACTCAGTTCTGTTCAACTCCGTAGCCCCCTGGACTGTAGCCCACCAGGCTCCTCTGTCCATGGGGATTCTCCAGGCAAGAGTACTGGAGTGGGTTACCATGCCCTCCTCCAGGGGATCTTCCCAACCCAGCGATCAAATCCAGGCCTCCTGCATTGCAGGCAGATTCTTTACCAGCTGAGCCACCAGGAAGCCCAAGATTTCTGGACTGGGCAGCCTATCCCTTCTCCAGGGGATCTTCCCCACCCAGGAATTGAACCAGGGTCTCCTGCATTGCAGGCGGATTCTTTACCAGCTGAGCCACCAGGGAAATGGTGTTCAAATACAAAGCTTAGAGACGCATTACCAGCCATCTAAAGCACAGCCAGAGACCCCAGGATTTGATCTTTGTCACTACGTTTTTATATGTGATTGGTAGGACTGACTCTAATATTCAAAAGGTGAAAGATCTTAACAAATCAGTGAGTTAAGGTTATATTTATGGTTCCATGGGCTAACTAAAATTAGCTTAAGAAATGTTACATTCTTCCATTTAAATAGCTATTTCATGCCTATCATGTCTTGGACTCTGTTCTTGGAGCTTGGGATACATTCATGGCAAGCTAGATGAAAATACCTGTATTTGCAGGGTTTGCATTCTAGCAAGGTAGAGAAGTAAACAGCAAATGATTTTAAAATGTACTCTGGCAAGAGGAAATGGAGACCTGCTAATGGTCAATAAAATACTGGTCGTGGTTGCAGTTTTTCCTAGCAGACTGAGGAGAACGTATTTAAAGGAGGATGTGAGCCAGTTCTTCAAAGTCATGATTGAGCTGCCATGTGACTGGTCAGTAAACGCATTTCAGGCTGAGGCAAGAGCCACCTGCAGAGATTATTTGTGATTTTTGTGAGGCCTTCACGTGACATTGAAGGGGCAGTGGCTGGGGTGAAGAGAATGAGGGGCACAGTAAAATGCTAAGGGCTTTGTAAACCACTTGAAAGACTTGCTTTTGTCTGAGTGAAAATGGAAATTGTTATGTCTTTTTTTTTCCAAAAGAAATTACTTAAATTGTGTTTGAAGGATTATCACAGCTCTAGTGTTGAAGATAAACTCTGTGAAGACCAAGGTAGAAACATGAAGACAAATTTAGAGGCTACTTAATAATCCAAGCAAAAAATAATAGTTTATAAAATATTCTTCCTTCCTTAGTAACATGAAACCTTGATAATGGAGTAAAATAAAACCGTCTTTTTTTTTTTTTTAAACTCTGCCATGCCCACTCAGCTTTCAGGTTCTTAGTTCCCTGGCCAGTGATTTAACCAAGTTACAGCATTGAAGATGCCAAATCCTAACCCCTGGACTGCCAGGGAATTCACACTAACATGTAGCATTTTCACTGACCTCCTTTGATGATAACGTGTCAAGGTATTTCTAGGAACAGAAATGACGCAGGTGGCAGTGGTTGTTTAGTTGCTAAGTCATGTTCGACTCTTTTGCGACCCCATGGACTGTAGCCCGCCAGGCTCCTTGGTCCATGGGGTTTCCCAGGCAAGAACGCTAGAGTGGGCTGCCATTTCCTTCTCCAGAGGTTCTTCCCAACCCAGGGATCAAACCCATGTCTCCATTGCTGGTGGATTCTTTTTACCGCTGAGCCACCAGAGAAGCCCAATGGTGATTGCAGCTGGGGTTTGTATTAATAATTATTGAGAAATTTGACAAATCTACTTGGGTGGTAAATGACAGCAGTGGCTGATGGTGAACCAAGTATCTCAGAGGGTACAATCAAAGTTTTAGAAATTGACTAGGGATAGGAGAAAGATACACAATCTTTTGGGTCGCCCTAAAGAATCCAAAGAGGGCATTTCTTAAAGTGTATGGGACACCACTGACATGCAGTCCAGAATAACAGGCATCCTTAGGAACCACTGCAGGCCCACTTGGACTCATGGTGATGGTGGTAACCCTAATTGTTCTATGAAGATTAGAGTATGAGGGATGAAGTATATTCTGGAGTCTGGGTCTTCTTTAAGTGACTGTCATGAATAAGGTTACAGGGCCTAATGAGATAAGTTGAATTCAAGGCAGATAATAGCAAAGTAAGAGTGTAGAGAAGGAAGTCACACTTTTCGGCTGAAATCTGAATCATTACAGGATGGCCAGCTGCTCATATGCCTGAGGTGTAGTGAGGCCAAACAATACCAAAACATTGGCGTTTGGAGCAGAGAAATTTTTATTGCAGGGCCCTACAAGGAGAAAGCGGGGAGGAGGTCAGGGTCAGTCACAGGGTGTATGAAGGGTTTCAGCAAAGCATTTTTAAAGGCAAAGTGAGGGAGGGGTCCTAGGGTATATGATCAGCTTCTGCACAATTCTGATGGGTTGATGTTGAGATAACAGGGCAGGTCGCCTTATCAACCCTTAGGCTCCAGTAGGTCCCGGGTCTACTTTGCTCATGATCATCACGTAGTCCATTTCTTCACTACTAAACGTAGTGATGTTTAGCATCTGAAAAACTCAGGAAATGTGCATGAGATACTATTATTATTTGGGTACTTAAGAGAGGAGCTTCAGCAGAGGAGCCAGGGGAGGGGTCTGTCCTGGGAAGGCCCCATAGGATCCTGCTGGATTAGAGAATGACCAGCAGAAGGAATTTTTTTCCAAACATCGAGGCCAATGTGCCCTAGAGTGTAATGAGCGCAGGAGGCCGGCTGAGTGAAGCAGGCAATGGCTGGATGAAGTGTCTGCTAGGCTAAGCCTCTGTTTATTAATGTTACGATTATCATCTAAGCTAGGGATGTTTTGAGGGAAAGAAAAGGTGTTTCTATTATTGACTGTGCTGACAGGAGTACAAATCTATCCTGTCTCGGGGCACACTGGGATGTAAGGTCATATACGTTCTGAAGCAGGCAAATTGCTCTAAATTGCTGTAGTCTTATTTGTATTATCCAGCTGGTGGCAGCATAGGACAGCATAGGGAAGTGTCCTGTTTATCTGACCTGATAGTGACATCTTCAGGAAGGCTGTGTGTGTGTGTGTGCAAAACTCACTGCAATTTGTTAATTGTATTCATGGAACCCATCCATGCATTTTTATTTTGTAGGAGCATTTATAGAGATTGCAAATATATATATATATGTATCCACCCTTATGGCTAATCAGCCTTTTCATCAAAATAGATATAAACATTTCTTAAAATGCTAGTCATACTTCCTTAAAAGGAAAGCCTTGTTGCTTTATAACAAGATAATGAACAAGGTGTACACATGTAAAAATCAGTTATGTGCTAGGAGTGCACTCTTCCTTGGATGTTGCTGAGTCAGCCTGACATAGCAAATTTAGGCCAGTTTGAGAGTCACGACTTCTAAATCAAAATATGTTTAAGCTCCATCTTACAAATCAAATGCCAAAATGTCCTTAGATGATAGTGTCTAGACTCTCTTACTGATTGTGAGAGGGGCTAGCTTGGAAATCAGAGCTAGGCGCCTTTCAATGGGAAGTGAAGATGGGTCAATTGTTGTCCCCAAGGAAGTCCAGCAACAGACAGGCAGGCAGGTGGCATTCTTGGCAGATTAGTGCAACATGGCAGGAGACACATTTGGCAGCAAGTAACATATTAAGCTCCAGAAAATTTGTTTACGTCTGGGAACCTTGATGGTAGACAAGGGTCTTAATCCCATGAACAGGGATTTAGTCCTTGGATCAGGAGAAAGAACAGCTATTTTTAATCACATCTCCCAAACTACTTTGCCGAAGGGTGAGAGTTATTGGAATGCTGACCAATTCCTTCTAATTATCTCTGGGAGAGGCTCAGGATGGCCTCTGTAGAGTTGGAAATGGCTTCTGAACAGATGGATGGAGGCTAGGACCAGACAAATACTGACAGACCATCACACTCCAGCACTAACAACTTCTGCTTAAATAGCCGTGGGCTTTGCTCTGGCACATTAACCTCCAAACCACTAGAACTCTCCTTTTAAGGGCAACAATAATTAGGATTCATTCTCTCGTCAGGTACTATGCATTGTAAGGACCCAAACACTAGATGGAATCTTTAGGAGTCCAACTAGGACACAGAACTGACACCAGGGATTGACTGGGGGGCTTGGGAAACGAAATTTCGGAAGGCCTAGAGCCGAGCAGACCTAGAGTCGCCAAACCTACTTTTTATTTCTTTACATTTATCTCCATATTATTCAGCTAAGAAAAAGCTTAAATGTTTTTCTGTTAATACATCTGCTCTTACCACATACACAGAAATCTGCAAAAGTCTGGCAAAATGTTGAACATAAAAGCGTCTTTAATGATACTTAGCCTTATTACTGGAGTTTTCTTCGGCTTGCCTTTTCTCTTGGCATTGTGTAGGTAGGCATGAAAATACTTACAGTTGTGTTAAATGTGTTATTAATAGCAAATCTTTCCTTAATTCTTAGCTAGAAACAACCCATTCCCTTTCCAGGAGTTCAGTAGTTAATTTTATCTTTCATTTGCTGCCTAAGACTTTTGTCATTATGATGACTAATTATTATTAGCTATAAAAATAATCAGCATGCTTAAAAATGCAAAGGAGATTTTGGGGAGGAAGTATAAAAATAGAATGGCTCTAAGTATGATACAAAATTCAATTTTTCTCTTGCAGGCTCCGATATGTTTGTGACGTTTCCTTCATTTTTGCCCTCAAGTAAAAAGCAGTGCTGGTTGTACAAATTCATCTTTAATGTGATTTTTAAAAAGTATCGAGTTTTTCAGTGTTGACTTAGGCTTGACCTGTGATGAGAGACTGTCATAAATTATATAGAAGTTTTAAAAAATGTTCATTCCAGTTACAAAATATGCCCATTTATTAAAATCGTAGAAGGTTTTCTTCTAGGAAGATCAAAGTAGTGTTCAGAGAACTATAGTAAAATGAATGCTGTCTCCTTTCACGCCGTAAAGAGTATGACTAAAGAAGAGAAAAGACACAAGACACTGTGAGGGCTGAAAGGGAAGAGAAATGTAGAAACGCACAGAATAAGAAAAAGTGAAAGAAGTATCTTTTAAAAGGTACTATAGAGCATCTTTTAGCTTTCTTTGTGTATTTGAGAGGCTGTAGTTCTGTGTGAAAATGACGGAGGTAGTTGCACATTAGGTTATTGAATCATGACTTGACAGTTAAAACCTGTTTACTTGTAAAGCGGCAGTTCTACTAGAGACAAGATAGGTGCACACCAGTGGCTTACCACTGAGAAAAACAGCACCCAAAGAGTCAGGAAGGAGTGTCAGTGTGCTTCAGTGCTTCACCTCAAGGCCAGTTATCTTCATGATAACAATGGTAATGACTGATCTGTCCCTCCAAAGAAGGAAAGCTGCCTTCCTATAAAATAAGCTGAATTGAATGGATCAAAATTGGGAATTCTATGGCCTTTTTTGTATTGGCTTCTTCTTGGGTAGGTTTTAAGATTCACAAATTACTAGCTGATTTCTGTCAGCTGCTCTCTCTGGAATTTTAAAACGATAATGTGAGTGTGTGAGAAAATTTTATTTGCTTAGCAGCTGGCACCAGAATTAACCTGGGAAGACACATTTTTGTTTAGAGCAGTGGCTTCCCACTGGTTCCCTGTGGGGTTTAAGCAGCCTACAGACATAATGACCCGAATGATAGATGTCAACATAAGCCAGTATTTCAAACTGTACATCAGTTTTGGAATGCAGATTTCTTAACAAAACGGATCCGTGTGCTCCCGTATCAAACACTTTTTGTGGTTAACTATTACAGTTGCCCCACCTGGACGGGGCACGCCCTTCCCACGTGGCTGTGGTCACGATCTGTTCCTGTTAGCTTCCCAGCACTGAAGGAGCATGTCAGCTGCCGTATTTCATTGGATTCGCCTTCCTTTTTTATTGACATCCAGTTTATTTTGGTCATTCATATTATCCTCTCTCCTTAGTAAGCATATGCATTTTTGCCCTCTTCTATTTTTAGAAAAATGTCTTTAGAGAGGATAATATCTTGAGGCCGGGAGCCAAAGCAAATTCAGTTCAGTTGCGAGACAAAACAGAATTTGATTTTTGTTTCTAAGAAAGAAGAGGATAGACAGGAAACGGAAGGGAAAAAGAGACGGGAGAAGAGATAATTCTAAAAGATTTTCAGCACCAAGAGTACAATATTGGGTAGGGTGGCCTAGGGAAGTTCCCTGGTATTAGAAAGGTCATGGTTGATTTCAACAGGAGGGTTGTCTAATCAACAACTTCTCATTCATGTTAGTTTATACGGGGTGGCTGGATAGTCCATTAACAGAGAACTTTCTGTTAAACCACAAAGCAAGAATCGAAGGAAAGTAGTGGGAGGCCTTTTGTAGAGAGTTTAGAATGGAGTTCCAGGGAGATATAGATTTCAAGAAAGGAGAAGATCCCTTTTGACATGTTTATACATTATGATTTCCCTTTGGATTATAAAGACCTTTGTGTAACGTACAGTTTGAGAGTCCTGAGAAGAGGAAGTAGTAAAGAACTAGATTGACTAAAATCTTAAAAATGATCATGTTATATTAATGTTGCTTTCATGCTTGAGAGTGGATTAGGGAAATGTAGCAGATACAATGTATTGGCTTGGCCAAAAAGTTTGTTCAAATGTTACAGGAAAACCAAAATGAACTTTTTGACCAAGCCAATAAATGGGTATCAGCTTTTGACAAAGATTCATGAAATCAAATAATAGGCTGGGAGGCTCAAGAGAGAGGTGATATCTGTATAATTATGACTGATTTGTGTTGTACTGCAGAAGCCAACATAACATTGTAAAGCAGCTTCCTGCCAATTAAAAGATAAATAAAAAATTTAAAAATAGGCTGGAAATTACTTTGCTGTGCTTAGCTGTTCAGTCCAACTCTTTGTGACCCCATGGACTGTAGCCTGCAAGGCACCTCTGTCCATGGGCATTCTCCAGGTAAGAATACTGGGGTGTGTGGCCACGCCCGCCTCCAGGGGATCTTCCTCACCCAGGGATTGAACCCAGGTCTCCCGCATTTCAGGCAGATTCTTTACCCTCTGAGCCACCAGGGAATCAGTAACTAATTATTCAGATTGTTAGAGTTCCTCTCAGCTTATGTTTGGTCACTGAATATTGAGTCAGCTGTATCCAAAGGTTGTTAGTTATAAAATTGTGAGATTTCCCAAGCAACAAGAATCTGTTGAGTTGGAAATATTTATTTGAAAAAAATTCTTGTCAAATTTTTAGATGACTTCAGGCTGTGCATTAGATGGAAATTTTTTTGGATGACAGACTAATTCAATGTCTCTATAGGCTTAAATACAACTAAACAAGAGTTTCTCTAGTAAGATAAAATTCCATAATGTCCTGAACTTGCTCATGTGGCTTCATAGCAACATAGATGGGGGAAAAAAATGCTTACATATCTTGTAGAAAGACAATCTCACCATGAGTTAATAGTTTTATGTGATTGCCTGAATGGCTGTGTTAGTCTAAGAATCTATCAAAAGAAACAGCATATATAACAGGTATGAAAAATTGATTTCATCTATCATGTCAGCTCTGATTAGTGACAGGTCCTGCCTAGAATGCAGTGTTGAGGGGGAATCTGAGGCTGCATCTAAGCTCGGCAGGAGAGCATTGCCATCACGTAGTGACACCTGTCAAGGCCACCTCATGGGGAGGCGGTACCTTTATACACTGCTGTCCTAGATGGAGAGTTAGGGAGATGGTGGGGTAAGCCTTATTTTGTTCTTTGGTGGCCATACACCATTTGAAACCTTTATTTATTGCAACAGTTTCTACTCTTAAAACTAATTTGAATTTTTACAATGTATGTGTGTATCAAATTGTCACATTGTACAACCTAAACGTACACAACTTCTATTTGTCAATTATGCCTCAGTGAAAGTGAAAGTCATTCAGTCGTGTCCGACTCTTTGTGACCCCATGGACTGTGCAGTCTATGGAATTCTCCAGGCCAGAATACTGGAGTGGGTATAGCTGTTCCCTTCTGCAGGGAATCTTCCCAAACCAGGGTTCAAACCCAGGTCTCCCACATTGCAGGCAGATTCTTGACCAGCTGAGCTACTAGGGAAGCCCAATACCTCAATAGAGAAAAAATAGTTTGACTTCTTTGTTATTCTTGGATGTGGTTGAGTAGAAGAGAGAAATGAGACATTGGAACTGGATATAGTGCCTTTCCTTTTAAAATGTCCTTTTTTGTTTGCTTTTGGACGTATATCAGTTACATTTGGTACTTTTTAAAATCAGGTTCCTGGTTACATACTGCCTCTCCTTTTTTGATATGTTTTTGTATTCTGTAGTCTTTTGACCTCAGACCTTCTTGTATTTTTTTCTTGTATCCAGAGAGAAATTTCTCTATCCTTGTTTTCAAAGCAGTGGTTCTCAGCCCAGGGTGATTTTGATTTGCAGAGGATGTTATTTTTAGTTATCTCAGCTGAGGAGTTGCTACTGGCATCTAAGGGCTAGAGGCCAGGGATGATTTTAAATATCCTGAAATGCACAGGGGCCTCAACCACAAAGAATTGTCTAGTCCCAAATAATTGTACCAAGCTTGATAAATCTTGCCCTAGCAGACTGATCCCACTTTCTCAGTGAAAAACAGGCTGACAAGAATAAATCACCATTTCTCTTCCTTTTGGGTTCTATCTAGTTCAAAAGCTGAGATGAGCTGGCATAAATTGTTCTTACTATATTCTACTATCCTTTTAACATGACAGACCTTCAACTATTTAAACAGCAATATTATTAAAGACCGTGCAATGTAAAAGATGAACCAGACTGTCTTAGTTCAAATCCTAATTCCCCCACTCATAGTTATAACCTTAGTTTCTATTTTTGTAAAGCAACAGCGACAACAATAAAGGAATGTGGAGTGAAAGTCTCTCAGTTATGGCCAACTCTTTGTGACCCACATGGACTACACAGTTCATGGACTTCTCCAGGCCAGATACTGGAGTGGGTAGCCTTTCCCTTCTCCAGGGCATCTTCCCAACCCAGGGATCAAACCAGGTCTCTCACATGGCAGGCGGATTCTTTACCCTCTGAGACACAGGGGAAGCATAATAGTAATAACAATACTTAACACACAGGAATTTTTTAATGAGTGAACTACTTTATTATCTGGCTGCGTTGGTATCATCACTACATCACGCATGAAGCTTTGTGGTGGTGCTCAGGGTCTCTAGTTGCGGCGTGTGGGCTTCAGAGCACGAAGGCTCATTTGCCCTGCGACATGTGGGGTCTCAGCTCCCTGAGCTAGGATTGGGCCGTGTCCCTTGCACTGCAAGGCAGATCCCCAGGCACTGACCACCAGAGAAGTCCCAACACACAGGGTTTTAAGAATTAAATGAAACTAAAAAAAAAAAAAAAGAATTAAATGAGTGTTTATGTAGCCAAAATGGCTATGTTAATCTTAGATGGCATCAAGAGCAGCCTGGAATCTTTAACAAAGATGAAAAGTAGACTTGATTTAGAGCAGTAGGTGACATGTTTAAGTATTCTTCATCCTGAGGGTCTTTTTTTTCTTGATTATACAATTCTACTTATTTCAGTTCTTTAAGAAAACAGTTTGTGGCCACTATCATGAGGTCACTAATTTCAAGTCACCCTCTAGGTTTTCAGTGTCTTTCTGAGATAGAAAAAAATCAAGATTCTGCCTTGGTTCTAAAGTTAACCTGTGAGAACTATTTACTTGCTAAGCTTATCAAATAGACTTTTTTTTTTAAACAGGGAGAAAAAACTTAAAGGCTTTTCTCTTAAGTGAATGTGTGCAGTTTCCTGTAATTAAATTAACATGTAAGTTGTTAGGTCAAAGTCAGTATGTTAATATTCACAAGGTTAGTGAATAAAATCAACTTCCTATGATAGAGAAGATTTATAACTTGAAACTTTTCTGTAACAAATTTTAATAAATATAGTTTTTTACTGTATCAGTACTTTTTAGATGACATCACAGATTTTTCCCTTTTTAAAAGTTAGTGATATTAGAAGCTTAACTTTGCATTGACAATATCCATAAGGTGGACAGATTTATTATAAATATTATAATATGTGATAGAGTATAAAGGTAGTGAATATTTACCTATTAATCTAAAGTAAAGCTAATGGTTAAATACAGGCTCTGTGCTTTCAAAATCACTTGTGTCAATGGTTTTACTATTTTTCAGTAAAATTTTTCTCTTTAAAAATTGAGACTTGTGGCCTCTTGTTTGAATTCATTTTTAGTCAAGATTTAATAAAAGTTAAGGCTTGTAATAATTTGTAAATTATTATACAAATATAGGGCCTGACCAACATATTGCACTATTGAATTAAAACCAGCATGTATAAGTTTTTAACATAAATATAACTTTTAAGCCACCCTTTTTGCCTTTTATTTTTACAGTTAGCTATAGAAAATGCTACCTTTAGTAATACTATTTGGGTGTTTTTCATCATAACTAAATTTTTCTTTGCAGTAGCTGAAGCATTTGCGGAGTAAATGTAAAGATGCAGACTCTGGAGTGAGACCGTCTGAGTTCTGTCTCACCTTCAGCGAGCTTCTCAACACCTCTTTGCCTCTGTTTTCTGACACATGTAGTTGGTGTATGCATATATACAATATATAATGATAATAATGACTTTTTATTTTTAATTTTTATTGGAGTCCAGTTGCTTTACAATGTCGTGTTAGCCTCCGCAGTACGGCAGAGTGAATCAGCTGTGCTTACACGTGTCTCCTCATTTCGGGATTTCGTACCCATGTGAGTCATCACAGGGCATTGGGTAGAGTTCCCAGTGCTCTACAGTACGTTTCATTCGTTGTCTATTTTATGCGCAGTATCAGCAGCATATATCAGCAGTCAATCCCAGTCTCCCACTTCCGCTTTGGCATCGTGTGTCTGTTCTCTCCGTCTGTGAACTGTTATTGTTCAGTTGCCCAGTTGTGTCCGGCTCTGTGACCCCATGGACTGCAGCACGCCAGGTGTCGCTTCACTTAGCTGTCTCCTGGAGCTTGCTCAAACTCATGTCCATCGAGTTGGTGATGCCACCCAACCCTCTCACCCTCTGTTGTCCCTTTCTCTTCCTGCCTTTAATCTTTCCCAGCATCAGAGTCTTTCCCAAAATCAGCTCTTTACATCAGATGGACAAAGTATTAGTGAATTTTTAAAAGGATTTTTGTAATGATTCAAAGCATTCATATACTTAAAAGCACTAGCTAAGTCAGAATACTGGCTAAGTCACTGATAAGTCTTTAGTTCAGTTCACTTCAGTCGCTCAATCATGTCCGACTCCTTTCGACCCCATGAACCGCAGTACGCCAGGCCTCCCGGTCCATCACCAACTCCGGGAGTTTACCCAAACTCATGTCCTGTAAGTCTTAATTATCCACAATTTCAGAAAAGTATATTTCCTGTAAATTGAGAACAAAGTCTACATAGCAGTTTGATGAAAGATCAACCCCCTCTTTTAAATCAAGGATCGCCAGCATTTTTCAAAAAGGAAAGAAAAATAAATTTTGTAAAACACTTTCCTGAATTGATGTCTCAAAACACTAAACAAAACTTCATTTATGAGTTAATGACTGGGAACTATCAACAATTGATTATTATCAAACATTCAGGATTAAGGAGAACAGTAATACTGTTGTGGTAAAAAGAATAACTTTTTAAGTCTCACTGCACCATTCTCCTGACCTTGAGATGCATGAAATTATTGTAGTAAAATGTCTAATTTAAACTCAGAACTATGGCTGCATAGCCAGAAATTTCTACTAATCTTTTAAGATCACCTGATTGTTGTGAAATTGAGGTCTCTCAGGGGGGCATGATCTATAAATTTGTACTTATTCTAGCTTAGTATTTCTGTGTAAGCTGAACACTAAAATAGCTTTTATTAACTTTTTTTCTTATTCATCCTATAGCAAAATGAGATTTCTAGGATCAGAGTGATAATGGGCATTATTAATTTACTAATGAAGATTTTACTTCTAAGCACTATACACTTATTTATAGTTGTTGTTCATAAGTAATCATTGAATTGAATTTTTATCAAAGTCTTATGACTTTCAAGAACTTTCAAATGAAATGGGTATGTATTCCTGTGTATGTATCATATCTGTTTACATGTAAGGGATATCCTTTAGGTATCCTGTGAATGAAGAGGCTTGGGTTGAGTTCTCTCAAAGCAGAACCTGAGGAGATAGAGTTTGGTGCCTGAGTTTTACTCTAGGGAATGTCTACGAGGAAAGAAGTTAAGTGTGATAGGGAAGTGAAAGAGAAGATGTTGGCTCATGTCATGTGAAACCTTGGCTTTATCCAAGGGATGTTTCTGAAGCAGAAAAAGCCCACACAGAGCTATCTCCTCCTGAAGCAAGGTAGCCTCGATTTGTAACTCATGTCGCTCAGACATGACCATCAGTCACCTTGCGAGTGGCGGTGGGGCATATTGCCCATCTGAAGCTGCTCCCGGGGAAAGCTCCAGAGAAGTGAGCGGGTCTATTCCCTTAGCATCCGACAATCGCATCAGCTAGGATATGGATACAACACGCAGCAAAGCATCTATTCTAAAGTAAACCACATTATTCCTGGAGTATTTTCAAACCAGCTAGACTTCTGAAACATTCAAGCAGCACATACTAAAACTGACCTTAATGCTTTAAAAAAAGGTAACTGACTTAAGGAAATGTTTTTAACATGCTCATTTTTTTTCTAGAGCACCTTATTTTATAATTCTGTTGATGTAGAAGGAAATTAATTATGGAGGAGAAGGTACACATTGTGGAGGCACTATTCTCAAGAAAATGCAGAAGAATGGGAAGAATATAATGATGACATTAAAACTTTGTAATAGAACTATGGAAGTGAATTGATACTTTTCTTTGAATTTTTAAGTTCATAAAATGGCTTTAAATCAGTCATATTTGAGGAGCTTAAAAAGATTCCCAGAAACAAAAATAAATCTTATGTGTAACAGGGCATATTTTGGGTTTAGTAAAGCTGAAGTCTAAAGATTTATAAACTAATTTATTTGGCAATCATTGCAGCTGAATCACAACTCTTTTTGCAAAATATTTCCTTTTTACTCTGCCAGTTTGAATCATCTATCTTGAGAATCTAAATGTATCACTACAGTGATGGAAGAGAGAAAGTGAAAAGTTTTGTTGAAGTGAGAAAATTTGTTTTCAGTCAGTACTTGTGCTATAAATCTTCTGGATCTAGGTTTTAAGTGTAGAAATATAAATGATGGTTGGGCTGTTACCACTTTTGAATACATTACAGAACACTTTCCTTGGGAACTGATGTTATTGGAAAGTCAATTTTACATAATAAATAATATCAATAAATGCCTTTCAATCTTATACTTGAAAGTCTTCAAAATGCACACACACACATAGAATTTATGTATGTATATTTTAATTTGATCTTTATTGAGATCCTGGTAGAGTGAACACATTGCTTTCATAAATATTTTAGAAATGAGGAATATTTACACAGAAGTAAAGTGACAGAATCACTGCAGATGGTGATTGCAGCCATGAAATTAAAAGATGCTTACTCCTTGGAAGGAAAGTTATGACCAACCTAGACAGCATATTAAAAAGCAGAGACATTACTTTGCCAACAAAGGTCCGTCTGGTCAAGGCTGTTATTCTTCCAGTGGTCATGTATGGATGTGAGAGTTGGACTGTGAAGAAAGCTGAGTGCCGAAGAATTGATGCTTTTGAACTGTGGTGTTGGAGAAGACTCTTGAGAGTCCCTTGGACTGCAAGGAGATCCAACCAGTCCATCCTAAAGGAGATCAGTCCTGGGTGTTCATTGGAAGGACTGATGCTGAAGCTGAAACTCCAGTACTTTGGCCACCTCATGCAGAGTTCGCTCATTGGAAAAGACCCTGATGCTGGAAAAGATTGATGGCAGGAGGAGAAGGGGACAAAAGAGGATGAGATGGCTGGATGGTATCACCGACTCAATGGACATGAGTTTGAGTAAACTCTAGGAGTTGGTGATGGACAGGGAGGCCTGGCGTGCTGCGATTCATGGGGTCACAAAGAGTTAGACACAACTGAGTGACTGAACTGAATTGAAAGTGACAGAACTTGGTTTCCCCCTTGATTGCTGATTTCTCAGCTCACCGGCCTGTGTTGGTCAAACCACACACTAGATTTATATCCTTTGCTCCTGCCTCTTACATCCTATCTCTGCACTATAATTCTATATCCACACTGCTTTCAAATTATCATCTTAAAACACAATCTGAAAGCCTTTGATGCTTCCGCATCACCCATGGAATGGAGTCTAAACTCAGCAGAGTACCTGTCACCCTTGGAATTTGGCTTTAATTTGCCTCCTTATCTTCACACCACTCACTCTAATATTCTTGGCTTTCCCTTGTGACTCAACTGGTAAAGAATTCACCTGCAATGAGGAAGACCTGGGTTCGATCCCTGGGTTGGGAAGATCCTCTGGAGAAGGGAACGGCTAGCCAATCCAGTATTCTGGCCTGGAGAATTCCATGGACTATATAGTACATGGGTCACAGAGAGTCAGACACGACTTAGAGACTTTCACTTCACTTCATGTCTTCATACTATAAAACATCCTGTACTAGTATAATGGGCTTCTGGGGGCTCAGTGGGAAAGCATCTGCCTGCCAGTGCAGGAGCTTCAGGAGACGTGGGCTTGATCCCTGGGTCAGGAAGATCTCCTGGAGTAGGAAATAGCAACCCATTCTCGCCTGGGAAATCCCGTGGACAGAGGAGCCTGTGGGCCCACAGTCCGTGGGGTCGCAGAGTCAGACATGACTGAGCATGCACCTACTAGTATAAAGTCAAGATCATCTTTGATACTTTTATCAGATTAAAATGTGCCTATTTCTATTAAGCTATGTTACATCTCCTGACATACTCACTGCTATTCGGGCTCTCATTTCCTAGGGTATCGCTCAGTCCTTACCTGTGGCTAGTAGGATTTTATATGTGCATAGGACTCAACACAGGCCAATATGTTATTTTGATAGAAAACAGTTCCTTGCTTAAAGACAATTCAGGAGGCTTTCATTTTGAGTTATAAGCAAGTTGAGTGGATGGAATCCAGTAATGGGGCAAAGAAAGCAAAATAGCGCATCCCAGAAAGAATACTATCAGTGAATTCTTCTGTAGCACTTACCGCATGCCTGGGAAAGCCTGTGTACTCTGCATGTTATATGCCTGGCACTATCTACACACTGCGTGTGCTGACATCATCTAAGCCTCCCCACTCTACTTCCCGATTTTAAGACGAAGAAACTAAAGCATAAGGAAAGTAAATGATTTACTTCAGGTGACACAGTGATGGAGTAGGTAAGCTGGAAAGGAACTCAGTCTGGTTACACTGGTACCCAAGATATGGTTAGACAGCCTCTGTCCCAGTTTGTAGTCCTAATTCCCATCAGGTCCAGATGTATTTTGTTTCTTATCTTCAGATTTTTGTGAGGGTTTATGGTACATGATACAGTCTTTTTTAGTTGAGCTGATTTAAGTATATTTCTACTTGTTTTGTTCAAAATAGCCTTAGTGAGGCTTGTCCATTTCCATTTGTAAAAAAGTTCTAAAGTAATCTGTCAATATAATTGAAATGCATTTTCCAAAATTTTTGTCTGCTGAGACTGTATTAGTGCTTCATGAATTAGCTCAAACCCTCCTGCTTATCTGTAGCTTTTCTGAATGCCTCTTGGCACCCAAATGACGATCGTTTTTCTTCCTGCTTTGGCTTAGTGCACATCTTATGCTATATCTAAGGACTTGAGACACTCTGCTTTTGGTACTATTTTAAGTTCTATACCTATTTTCCAAAATATTAGTTTGAGATATATGAAATTATCAACTTGCAAGTATTTTTAACTTACTAAAGTGACATTTTCATGTGATTCAATTTAACATGTTGGAGAGAAACTGGCCAGTAGTGGTCTTTATATGTTGGGTCTCTGATAGATGGTAAGGTCTCAGTAAATTTGATGGCATTAATTACTTCTTTGTATAGAATAAAGTTTTAGTAATTTGACAAAATTTTCCCCAAATATTCTCCTGAGGATAATATGTTTAATGAATAACTCCATCATCTTCTCATTTTCTACTTCTGACATTATTTGTGTCCATTTCCAAGAAAATTTGAGTAGTTATTCAGTATTCTTGTGTGAGGATAACCACAATTGGAGTCTAATTTCACTGCATGAAAACTATAACAAATTTGCATTTAAAGTATAGTCATAAGGATTTTTGAGTTATTATTTTCTAGTAATATCCAGGCAAGTGAGTCAGAATATTACAAACAAACAACCTCCCAATCCCATCAGTCTCCTCTGTCCATGGAATTCTCCAGGCAAGGATACTGGAGTGCACCATTTCCTGCTCTAGGGGGTCTCCTGACCCAGGGATCGAACTACATATTGTGCATCTCCAGCATTTCCAGGTAGATTTTTTTTTTTTTTTTTTTTTTTTTTTTTTACCACCTGAGCCACCTGGGAAGCCGTTGTCAGAAGGGACCACATATAGATGAAGTTCTTTTGGAAACTCAGGAGAATGAGTCTGTATCAGGCAGTTATCATGGGAAATTTCACAAAGAATTGGCTATGAGTATGAAGTAGTCAGAACAGGAAAGAATATGGGCTGTTGCAGAATATAATCAGTTCAGTTCAGTCACTCAGTCATGTCCGACTCTTAGCAACCCCATGGACTGTGACATGCCAGGCTTCCCTGTTAATTACCAATTCCTAGAGCTTGCTCAAACTCATGTCCATTGAGTCGGTGATGCCATCCAACTATCTCATCCTCTGTCATCCCCTTTATCCTCCTGCCCTCAATCCCTCCCTGCATCAGGGTCTTTTCCAGTGAGTCAGTTCTTCGCATCATGTGGCCAAAGTATTGGAGTTTCAGCTTCAACATCAGTCCTTCCAATGAATATTCAGGACTGATTTCCTTTAGGATGGACTAGTTGGATTTCCTTGCAGTCCAAGGGACTCTCAAGAGTCTTTTCCAACACCACAGTTCAAAAGCATCAATTTTTCGGCACTCAGTTTTCTTTATATTCCAACTCTCACATCCATACATGACACTGGAAAAACCATAGCTTTGGCTAGATGGACCTTTGTGGGCAAAGTAATATCTGTGCTTTTTAATCTGCTGTCTAGGTTGGTCATAGCTTTTCTTCAAAGGAGCAAGCATCTTTTAATTTCATGGCTGCAATCACCATCTGCAGTGATTTTGGAGCCCAAGAAAATAAAGTCTCTCACTGTTTCCATTGTTTCCCCATCTATTTGCCATGAAGTGATGGGACCGGATGCCATGATATTCGTTTTTTGAATGCTGAGTTTTAAGCCAGCTTTTTCACGCTCCTCTTTCACTTGCATCAAAAGGCTCTTTAGTTCTTTTTCACTTTCTGCCTTAAGGTTGGTGTCATCTGCATATCTGAGGTTATTGATGATTCTCCCAACAAACTTGATTCCAGCTTGTGTTTCATCCAGTTTGGCAATTCGCATGATATAACTTGCATATAAGTTAAATAAGCAGCGTGGCAATATGTAGCCTTGATGTACTCCTTTTCTGATTCGGAACCATGTTCGGTTCCATGTCCGGTTCTAAAGTGTTCTTCTTGACCTGCATACAGATTTCTCAAGAGGCAGGTCAGGTGTTCTGGTATTCCATCTCTTGGAGAATTTTCCAGTTTGTTGTGATCCACACAGTCAAAGGCTTTGGCATAGTCAATAAAGCAGAAGTAAATGTTTTTCTGGAACTCTTGCTTTTTTGATGATCCAGCGAATGTTGGCAATTTGATCTCTGGTTCCTCTGAGTTTTCTAAATCCAGTTTGAACATCTGGAAGTTCTCTGTTTACGTATTGTTGAACCCTGGCTTGGAAAATTTTGAGCATTACTTTGCTAGACTGTGAGATGAGTGTAATTGTGCAGTAGTTTGAGCATTCTTTGGCATTGCCTTTCTTTGGGATTGGAATGAAAAGTGACCTTTTCCAGTCTTGTGGCCACTGCTGAGTTTTCCAAATTTGCTGGCATATTGAATGCAGCACTTTCACAGCATCATCTTTTAGGATTTGAAATAGCTCAACTGGAAATTCATCACCTCCACTAGCTTTGTTCATAATGATGCTTCCTAGGGTCCACTTGACTTTACATTCCAGGATGTCTGGGTCTAGGTGAGTGATCACACCATCGTGGTTATCTGGGTCATGAAGATCTTTTTTGCATAGTTCTTCTGTGTATTCTTGCCACCTCTTCTTAATATCTCTGCTTCTGTTAGGTCCATACCATTTCTGTCCTTGATTGAGCCCATCTTTGTGTGAAATTTTCCCTAGAATGTAATAGGCCCAGTGAATACAGAATTTATGAAAGCTTGGGCAAACTGCTTATAGAAGGAACCTTGTTGGTAGAGTATATAGAGTATATGAGATGAGTTGGAGGAAGTGACTAGTCACTGAAGCATTTTAAGTAGGGTATAAGCATTGCCAGATTTGTGCTTTCTAAAAGTTAAGTAAAACCAGGAATTACAAGGGAATGCAGAAACTGGTGAGTTGAAGAGCTGACCACTCTGGCTGTACTGCGAAAAGCGATGAGCAAGTGATATGGAGACCAGATAGGAGATGATGTCTGTGGTCTGAACAAGGATGGCAGTGACCTTGAATGAGGATGTTGCTGTTGAAGTCAGTAGGAGAGTGGATTCAAATAACAGAGAAAAATAGAAGTGATCGAAATTGGAGATCAATCACGGTCATAAATGGAGTTAATCCCATTTATATCTCCTGTCAATTGATATCTAAGTAATTTATTTAGAATAGACTTGGATTATTTGAGCTCAACTTAATTGTGAGTGAAGCTTCTAACAAAGTCCTCTGTAAACTGAATACTTTATTCAAAATATATAGACATAGACTAGAATAAATTGTTGCTTCTCCAGAGGCACTATTTTGAATGAAGTTTCATATAAATTAAATATTTTATGATGATGAGCAAAGCACACTTCAAATTAAAACATCCAATAATATTAATTAAACAGAAGTTATAAATTGATGTTGGCGTACATCTTCATCTTCATTCATTTTTATGAAACTGAATTATTAATGTCCCTTCTAAAAAGAAAAGATTAAATAGCTTTTGTCATTGAAAATTATGTGATTAGCCTCCTTTTGTCAGATAAAGGTGATTATAAAACTGTTGTGAGAAACAAGCTAAAAATCATAGAGGTTTGTTTTGTCAGCCTCATTTTCTTTATGGTATTATTTCTTATTATGTGATAATTAGAGAAAGGTGTTTGATAATATATTTATATTTTTTGACCTTTTGTTTATTTGAAGTTGAACAGATTTAAAGAGTTTAAAAACCTTAATCCATTTACAGGTACAGGTGTCAAAGAATACTTTTTTAAAAACAAAAATGCTTATTGTAGTACTGTATAGTAAGTTTCCTGTTATAAAATGTGTATCATAAATCATTGGGGGAAAAGGGATACTTTTTAAGGAATAAAGTCATAAATCTCATACAAATGCAAACTTATGTCACATTCATTAGTTAATGAGAAAATTAGTAAGTTCAAAGGACAATTTAAAGAACGCACGCATATGCCAACAATCAAGAATGTTGAATGCATTTACAAACATGCATATTGTATGATGTTGCTTCTGTGTGGAATCTTAAAAATTTATATAAATGAACTTATTTGCAAAACAGAAACAAATTTACAGACTGGAGAGAATAAGTTTGTGATTATGGAGTGGGATGGGGGAAGGGTGAGGGGGTTAGTCGGGGAGTTTGGGATTGACATGTACACACTAATGTATTAAACGGTCCAATAAGGACCTACCGCATAGCACAGAGAACTCTGGTCAATGTTACGTAACAGCCTCAGTGGAAAAAGAATTTGAAAAGAGAATATATATATATATATATATGTGTGTGTGTGTGTGTGTGTATCAATTATATCTACATATATCTACATATATATAACTGAATCACTTTTCTGTACACACAAATCTAACACAGCATTATAAATCAACTGTGTGCCAATGCAAAATAAAACCAAAAAAAAGATGCAAAGCAGATCCATATATACAGGGAAACAATCAATTGCAATCCACTAAAAATTTCATTTATTTTACTATCTGCTTTCTATATCTTCACAGAGTTTTAAAATAACTCAAAGATGATAAAGGGCACATTTCACCCATTTCAAAGTCTTTTACGATTTTTCTTGACGTAGGAAAAGATCACAATAGAAAGGAAAATCTGAGAAATACTGTCAGAGAGACGGCCTCCCCATGGTGGTTCCCAGAACTTTCAACAGATCTCCTTTTCCTTGCTTAAAGGTCTGTGGTACATCATAAAGGCAAGTCAGTTTTGAGTGGGAGAATAAATATGTATTCCTTTGTTAATTTTGTCAAAACCATATTGAGAATTTATTCTGTGCCAACTGCTCAGTGCCTACTTATTGGTACTCCAACAGTGTAGAAAGAATATTGTGCCTGCCTTCATGGAACTTACATTCTAAAAGGGAATACAAAAAGTATCTAGGCAATCAGAGGACTGTGATAGAACCAGGGTGATAGATCAGTGAGGTATTTTAGAGGAAATCAACTTAGGCAAGTATCTGAACAGTGAGTGGGAATTATGTGGGTTAATAAGATAAACACAATAAGAAGCATTTCAGAAACATGATGTGTGATGGATGGGCTGCGGTATAAGTGAGAACCAAGATTTAGGACAGTTTACAGAATTTAGCATCTCACAGCTCACTTAATGCCTCCAAATCACATTGCCAGTTTGGCATATATGTATCACAAGGCTAGAAGGAAAATTCCAAAGGTCACTTTCATTTTTCTTTTTCTGAATTTTTAAAATTTCTAAATTACCATTATTTCTGTATTTTATCTTGAAATGATGAGATGATTTAGGGGAATAATTCAAACATTTAGATTTTCAGTTCAGTTCTTTCATTTAGTCATGTCCAACTCTTTGCAACCCCATGGACTGAAGCATGCCAGGCCTTCCTGTCCATCACCAACTCCAGAGTTTGCTCAAATTCATGTCCATAGAATTGATAATGCCATCCAACTATCTCATCCTCTGTCATCCCCTTCTCCTTGTGCCTTCAATCTTTCCCAGCATCAGGGTCTTTTCAAATGACTCAGCTCTTCACATTATGTGGTCAAAGTATTGGAGTTTCAGCTTCAGCATCAGTCCTTCCAATGAATTTTCAAAACTGGTTTCCTTTAGGATGGACTGGTTGGATCTCCTTGCAGTCCAAGGGACTCTCAAGAGTCTTGCCCAACACCACAGTTCAAAAGCATCAATTCTTCAGCACTCAGTTCTCTTTATAGTCCAACTCTCACATCCATACATGACCACTGGAAAAACCATAGCTTTGATTAGATGGACCTTTGTTGATAAAGTTTAAATTTTAGGACCAATTAAATTCATTTTAGTTTTTTCATACTAGCCTGTCTTTATCATCACACAATCTGTTCTCTTCAATTCTTCCACAAATCGCTTAATTCTCCCTCTACTTTATGACCAGTAATCCCCCCCCCCACCTTTTTTTAGAGTAGACAGTGCTTCCTTTTTTTCCCTGGTCCAGAGACAATTTTTTGCATCCCTCTGTGTTTTTACAAAAGTAGCAGCATAGGAGAGTCTTTATTGGCAATAAGAAAATAACCAGTTCAGGTTAATGTTGCACAAAAATAAAATGTAGAAGCTACAATTTTAGTCATAGAAATAATATGAAATAATGAAACTGCTTTTCACAGTAGAGAGCTAGGTACACTTAAGCTGACGTACTGTATTTGGACAAAATCTCTTAAGACTATTTGTTTGTTTATTGCTTTAGGGTTTTCAAACATTGGACTGGCCAAAAAGTTTGTCTGGGGTTTTCTGTAGGATGTTATAGAAAAATCCAAACAACGGACCAAAGCAGTATTTTGACACACTTGGCCCTCCGTTTATTCAGATGATAGATTGGACACGAAAAGCTACAGAAGCCAGGATTGAGCAAGTAAATGGGTGACCGGGGAGGAAAACTACGGGACAGGAGCCCAGTGCAGCCCACATAGAGCCGTGGGAGCTAGAGATGCAGAGCGAGTCTGGAACACGCAGCAGCGGCCACAGGACTGGAAAAGGCCGGTTTCCACTCCAGTCCCAAAGAAAGGCAACGCCAAAGGTTGCGCAAACTACCACACAATTGCACTCATCTCACACACTAGTAAAGTAATGCTCAAAATTCTCCAAGCCAGGCTTCAGCAATACGTGAACTATGAACTTCCAGATATTCAAGCTGGTTTTAGAAAAGGCAGAGGAACCAGAGATCAAATTGCCAACATTCGCTAGATCATCAAAAAAGCAAGAGAGTTCCAGAAAAACATCTATTTCTGCTTTATTGACTATGCCACAGCCTTTGACTGTGTGGATCACAATAAACTGTGGAAAATTCTGAAAGAGATGGAAATACCAGACCACGTGACCTGCCTCTTGAAAAATCTGTATGCAGGTCAGGGAGCAACACTTAGAACTGGACATGGAACAACAGCCTGGTTCCACATAGGGAAAGGAGTGCATCAAGGCTGTATATTGTCACCCTGCTTATTTAACTTATATGCAGAGTACATCACGCAAAATGCTGGGTGGAGGAAGCACAAGCTGGAATCAAGATTGCCGGAAGAAATATCAATAACCTCGGATATGCAGACAACACCACCCTTATGGCAGAAAGTGAAGAGGAATCAAAAAGCCTCTTGATGAAGTTGAAAGAGGAGAGTGAAAAAGTTGGCTTAAAGCTCAACATTCAGACAACTAAGGTCTTGGCATCCGGTCCCATCACTTCATGACACATAGATGGGGAAACAGTGGAAACAGTGTCAGACTTTATTTTTTTGGGCTCCAAAATCACTGCAGATGGTGATTGCAGACATGAAATTAAAAGACACTTACTCCTTGGAAGGAAAGTTATGACCAACCTAGATAGCATAGTGAAAAGCAGAGAAATTACTTTGTCAACAAAAGGTCCATCTAGTCAAGGTTATGGTTTTTCCAGTGGTCATGTGTGGATGTGAGAGTTGGACTGTGAAGAAAGCTGAGCATCAAAAAAATGATGCTTTTGGACTGTGGTGTTGGAGAAGACTCTTGAGAGTCCCTTGGACTGCAGGGAGATCCAACCAGTCCATCCTGAAGGAGACCAGTCCATCCTGAAGGGTGTTCACTGGAAGGACTGATGCTGAAGCTGAAACTCCAATACTTTGGCCATCTGATGCGAAGAACTGACTCATTTGAAAAGACCCTGATGCTGGGAAAGATTGAAGGCAGGAGGAGAAGGGGATGGCAGAGGTTGAGATAGCTGGATGGCATCACTGACTCAATGGACATGGGTTTGGGTGAACTCCAGGAGTTGATGATGGACAGGGAGGCCTGGCGTGCTGCAGTTCATGGGGTCGCAGAGTCGGACACAACTGAGCAACTGAACTGAACTGCCTTTTCAAATCTATACATGGGATTCAACTGTTGCATTTGGAAGTAGTCACGTTCTCAAGGAATCTCCTCGTTCATTTATTCCATAATATTGATAAGTGCTTGCTATCTGTACTATGTATTGGTCTTTGTACTTAAAAATACAGCAAAGTACAAAGTAGACAAAAATTCTGGCCCTCATGAAAACCCATTCAAGTGGGGGAATATACAATAAAAGAAAATAAAAATTACTGGTCTCTCTCTCTTTTTGAAAGTTTGCTTTACATCACTTTGCATTTACTAAAGACCTATACTAGTGACTGTTTTCACTCATTGATAGAAACCCAAAGAGGATTTTCACTTTTCCAACAAGTGAAACGCAGAGATAGCTTTTGCAGCATTTGTTTTGCATTGAGCCCTTATGGTGGCAGCACACACCTGGAGCAGAGAGGCTGGGGCATCTCCATGTGCCTTCCTGGGAGCATCTCGCTGCCACAGCTTTGAACTGTATCTACCAGCATCTGTGCTTTATTTCGTGTGATTCTGTGCATCTGTTAGCAAGATGTATCCTAAGTTAATTGCTTCTTCACCTTCTGCCAGTTTAGATCAGGAAACGTTTCATAGGAATGTCCCATTATCAGATAGTGGGCGAAATATATATGTTACATGCTGATTAGATCTGTGGAGGAAAGTATGACGGAGCAAATCATATAGGGAGAGAGTGTGTAGTGTGTTCCTATGTAAAAAGGGTGTCTGGGGAGATCTTCAATTAGCAGATGAGATTAAACAAGACTTAAGATAGTTATCATGTGGACAAAGCAAGAGGGTGAGCTATGAAACTCTGGAGGAAAAAGTATTCCAACCTGGGAACAGTAAATGCAGAGCTTCAAGGCATGGTGAACTGGTGTATTTAAGGAGTTGCAAGACCGTTTCTTTATACTTATAGTCTTTAAATTATTTTTAAAGTATAAGTTTTAGCTGTATTGACAACCTCTAAACCAGATATGGCTCAGTGGTAAAGGATCTGCCTGCCAATGCAGGAGACACAGGAAACGCGGTTTTGATCCCTGGGTCAGGAAGATCCCCTGGAGAAGCATCTGCTTTATACCAGGCACTCCTTTCTAGGCTAATGATATGGCAATGAAGAAAATAGAAGTCTCTACCTTATAAAGCATATACTGCAGTCGGTTTTGGTTGTTAAATTCTTTCATTTCATGTTATCAGTTGAATTCTACAGTGTCTCTCTGACTTGGACAGTAGTAAATAGATGTTTTTCTGCTTGGTACCCTCTTTTAGAGTTGTTACGAAGGTAATTGATTGTGTTTTGACTTGACAAAACTGTTGCATTCCATTTGTTTGTGTTACGGCTTTAGCTGTGTTGAAACACATATGTGTCCATACTTATGTGTTCCTGAACTTTCTCAATAAATTACCCATTTATTGACTGATTTTTTTTTTTTAGGGTCAACTCTCACCTACTACGCTGAAAATATCCTTTCAACACTGAAAACAGAATTTATAGGCATTGTAAAAACTTAAAAATATAGAGTATGGAGAAGGAAATGGCAACCCACTCCAGTATTCCTGCCTGGAGAATCCCATGGACAGAGGAGCCTGGTGGGCTACAGTCCAAGGGGTGTGAAGAGTCTGGGCACGACTGAAGCGACTTAGCACACGCACACACATCAATATAACACCCGCGTCTCCATTGCCTTGCCTTCTCTCATCGGGTTCTCCAGCTAATTTCTCTTCTTATTGCACACCCATTCCCCCGCCAAACAAAAACCTTACATTATATTTTAGTTTTTTCTTTTTCCCAAACAGTTTAATCATTACTTGACTTTTTTTGGTTATAGCAATGTTCTTCATGTATTAAACATATATTCATGTCTCTATTCACATGCAAACACCTTTTTCTCCTCCATTATAAAGATGAAGGGAGGAAGAAATAATTCTCGGTACAAAAACTTTATGGTTCTCCAGTAATAATTTTATGGGGTGTTGATTTTTACATATGTACAGCTTCCCTAGATCAGATTGTTTTAAACTAATTTTCCCTTCCTTGAGTTTTATTTTTATGTAATTTGCTAAAGTAGAATTTTAAAATTTCTAAGTACTTCTTATAATTAACTTCCCATGAACTGAATATAGTCACTAAATTGCTTCAGTAGATTTCAAAATTGCAAATAACTGTCCAGTATCATGAGCTAAATGAAGCTTATGCAGATTCTCACATAAAGGTCTTAGAAATGTAAGCAGTGAAAAGTATTTGGCTATGGCACAGATGTTGTGATCATTATAGGAATTGCCTTAATTAAATTTGTTCTCTAGTGCCAGTTCAAAAACTTTGTTTTTCATACAAAAACCCAATTATACAGGCAAAAGATGTTCATACTTCAATGAGTTGAAAGTCAAAAAGAAAATGTTACAGAATTAATGCAAACTTTTTACTCAAATGTGTTACTGTACTATAATAGAGAAACTTTTTGTTATTGCCAATATTGAAATGTACAGATGACCGCAATAAATGGGAGAGAGAGATTCTTTATTCTAAAATTAGGTAACTTAAAGGTATAGAACACTAATTTTTTTTAACTAGATTATAATAATATCTCTGGAAAGTCAGTTTATTCTGCAACAGTAAAATATGATTTGAACCAAATGGAAATTAAAATTTAAAACAGGTTTTGAATATATTGACATTTTGTACTTTTACATCTATTTGTCAAGATCTGCTTATGGTATAAGGCATGCTGTTTTAACCATTTGGATTTGTATTTTAGATAACAGAAATTCTGCTCACTCACATTTGAATCACTTAAGCTTTCAATTCAAATAGCCTGAGGCTTTTAGAGAAGATCAAATAAATTGAAAAGCAAGTAACAGTTCTATGCCTCAAATTGGAATTAGCACTATGAAAGGTAAAGTAGACAGAAAAATTATAATATTTAATGTAATGTGAACAAAAAGGATGCAGATACCATCAATTATCAGTGGTGTCCGTGAACCTTACACTTCATAGTTCTATATACAGGTATGTCCCTAAATGTATGAAAAATTTTAAATTTTATAGTATTAAGCTCAAGTTATTTCTTGGACTGTTTACCAAAGAATGTAGAAATTCCAATTGCTTTGCAGAAGTGAAGTTTATTTTTTAAAATACTGTAATTCTGTAATGTTAGTCTTTGGCCTTTTCATTTACATGATTTTCATATGAGTAGATTTTCCAGCAAAGTAAAAATAGAAAGTAAAGAAAAATAATGGAAATATCTTACACAAAGCAGACTCTTTCAGTGTTTGGGGGAAAAAAAGCTTTTTTACACAGAAGTCATTCAGTTATGTTTGTAAATCCAGTTTAGCCAGATTGATATTTTGCATTTTTTATTCTTTTGAAGATTTTAGAATGGAATTATCTAGGTTCAAATCACAAAACTTCTTTGAACCAATTTACTAAGGTTTCTTTGTGCTCCAATTCATATTCAGGTACACATATGTGTGTGTGTGGTGTCTATATGTGTGTGTGTGTATAGTAAAAGTACACGTTGGTGAATCTAACTCTTGAATCTAAGTGAGTCAAAGAGAATATTTAAAGATATCTCTATTCCAGAAATGATGTAACACTATCCAATCGCCTCCCTCCACCACTCCAATTATATTATCTTCTGCTCTGCAGTGGACACAAAGGATATCATTCTTTTAAAATGTATTTTCTATATTTGAGAATGGATTGATTAGGGGAAATTAAAGTGAAAGCAGTTTAATCCCCTAATGTTGGTGATCATCAGTTCAGTTCAGTTCAGTTGCTTAGTCGTGTCTGACTCTTTTATGCTGGTGATCATAGCCCAATTCTTTTCCTATCAAAAGAGGGAATAAGTGTAAGAATAAAAGACTTGATATTGTTACTGACTTGGATCTCTTCAGTACCTTTCTATATGTTGAAACTGAGACTTCTAAATTTGTAGTCAGGCTGTTTCTCACCATGAGGATTAAGCTCGCCTTCCTGAGCAGAGATGCGTATTCCAGAGGCAAGTGATGAAATGATTCAAAACCTGTGGGCAAGTGCAATGGGAGACTGGCATTCCCAGCTGGCTGTTATTCACTAACCCCTGATTTTCCATCCTCTGTTTAGACCACATGCATTCTCCCCTTGAATTTTGGAAATGTTCTGTATTGTTGACACTGTTTCCTGTCCTAGTTCTGAAGTCATTGAGAAGAACAAGGTCATCAACTGGCTTTCAGGATTTTAGGAAATATTATTAACCTTCAAATATTTGCTGATGTGATGAGAATGTAAGTTTGCAATCTCAAACTTACTTCCAGGGGATTAAATCCCTACCCAATTTACACATTAGCCTCTCATTTAGCTCCTTCCAAACACCATAGCAATCTCTTAGCTGATCTTAAGTGATGCAGTTCATCCTGGGTCCCACGTCTTTTTGCATTATGGCTTTCTCAGAGATATGCCCAGTAGTGGCATTGCTGGGTCATACAGTATTCCAAGAAAAAGACAGGCTTCTCTGTTGGTCTAGTGATTAGACTTTTTCTTCTGATACAGTGTGTCTGAGTTGGATCCCTGGTCAGGGAGCTAAGATCCCATATGTCTGGGGTGGCCCAAAAAACCAAAACATAAAAAGAAGCAATATTGTAACAAATAAAGACTTAAGAAAACAAAGAGGTTCAGGCCCTGTCTGTTCTTTAGGCATTAGCAAACAGTGCTTAGCTCTGCTGCTTTGGTTGGCATTCACTATCTTGCACTTCAGGTTTGTTTGGCTGTCTCTTTTAAGTACTCCAGTCTTTCACCTTTGCTATTAGGGCTTCCCTTGTAGCTCAGCTGGTAAAGAATCCACTTGTAATGCAGGTGACCTGAGCTTGATCCCTGGGTTGGGAAGATACCCTAAAGAAGGAAACAGTTACTCCAGAATTTTTGCCTGGAGAATCCCATGGTCAGATGAGCCTGGCAGGCTATAGTCCACGGGGGTGCGGAGTTGGACACAACTGAGTGACTTTCACTATTGTCACATTTATAGCTCACTAGCCATCCACACTGGAGAAGGCAATGGCACCCCACTCCAGTACTCTCGCCTGGAAAATCCCATGGACGGAGGAGCCTGGTGGGCTGCAGTCCATGGGGTCGCGAAGAGTCGGACACGACTGAGCGACTTCACTTTCATTTTTCACTTTCATGCATTGGAGGAGGAAATGGCACCCCACTCCAGTGTTCTTGCCTGGAGAATCCCAGGGACGGGGGAGCCCGGTGGGCTGCCGTCCATGGGATTGCATAGAGTCAGACACGACTGAGCGACTTAGCAACAGCAGCAGCCATCCACACATATAAGGAAAAAAAGAGATTCTTTGGCAAAATCTTCCAAACTCACTTAAGTCCACATTCTTCTCTTTCCTTCTCTTTCGAGATGTAAGTAGAAAATATTTCCCATTCTCAATTACTGTCAGATGTGACCATGTGACTAGCTTCTAGCCAAAGGTTTATGAGCAGAAGAGATGTGTGCATTTCAAGATCAAGCTGATGTGCCTTCCCTTTCTTTCCCCTTCACTGGCTAAATGCAAATGATGATGGGACCCTAGGGTATTTCAGACTAAATAGAAGGAGCCTGGATCCCTGAACCACTTAGTGAGAAGAATCCAATGTTGTTTGGGAATACCTCTTTGGGTTGTTTAGTAAGTGAATTTGCTCAGTCATGTCAGACTCTTTGCGACCCCGTGGACTGTAGCCCACCAGGCTCCTCCGTCCACGGGATTCTCCAGGCAAGAATACTGGAGTGGGTCACCATTTCCTTCTCCAGGGGATCTTCCCGAAGCAGGGATAGAACCCAGGTCTCCCGCACTGCAGACAGACGCTTTAACCTCTGAGCCATGTGAGCAAAATTTAAATTTCCATTGTGATTGTCACTATATATTTTTGAGACTATTTGTCATTATCAGTTAGCTTCCTTTACCAGAGAGATCAACTTGGACAATTTTATTAATGGGACCTTCTCATTAATACTGAAATATAAAAGAGTAAAACCACTACAGTTGTGAACATGATGTGTATATTGTGGCAACCATGAAAAAAAAAGCCATAGAGGATTTCTGAGTTGGTTTAAATGCTAAATAAACAAACGCCTAGTGCCACAGAGTTACTAAACAAGTATTTTTTTAATTTGGTAAAAGTCTCAGCTTTTCCCAGGCCCTACTTTCTGATCTCATCCTGAGTATTGAACTTCAAGCCTACAATCGTCCCTGCAAGTCTATTCTTGACTTGGGGCGCCTGTCCCTGAAAGCTGTTTTTGATTTCGGGGACTTTTGCGAGTGAGGAGGGGGCTTTTTATTGACTGCAGATGGGACTTGGTAGGTGTCAGCCCATCTTGTATGATGCTTCCTTTGTTGCTCTTTAAGTATTACTTGCCTTTGGTTTCATAAATATCCTTGCACAGCTAACTTTGCTCTGAGTAACTTATTTTTGACTGATTGTATTCCATAGCCAGTTCTAAGGATGACTCTCATTTTGGCTCAGCTGCCATTTTTAGCATTTGTGGAGCTCTCGTTGAGTGATCTAGAACATAGCTCCTGTCGGTAATGTGCGGTCGCTCTGATGTTCGTTCACTTTATTTACACAGACTCTTCCAGGCTGAGTCAGACAGCTTCTCACTGCTGTAAAGATAGGACGGCCTTTTCCCATCTGAGTGTTGCTGCTAGTCCTAGATCTTCTGCAAAGTGCACACAATCAGCATGAGGAGTTCAGCTAACGAGAGACTTTTTAGTTACTTGTAAATCCACTTCTCGAATTTCTGTTTGATGTTGAATCATGTTGCCAGCGTCAGAGAGGCGTGGCCAGAAACATGAAAGAAGCCTAGACTGAAATTTAGGCAACTTGGGTTCAATTCAGAACCACCGCTTACCAATTAAGTATATTCCTGATATTTTAACTCTGCTAAAAACTAGGAATAAAAATACTTCTTCCTGCAAGTTGAGAACTAACTTGGATTGCTTCAAGGACTAAATCATGAAGCACTTAACAGATGTTTTACAAATAGATAATAATAAGTGTGTGTGTGTGTTGAGTTGCTTCAGTCGTGTCCGACTCTCTGTGACCACATGGACTGTAGCCCACCAGATTCCTCTGTCCGTGGGATTCTCCAGGCAAGAATACTAGAGCAGGTTGCCATTTCCTTCTCCAATAATAATAAGTACAGGTATAATGTTCCTGAATTTCCTATAGTATATACTTAGAGTCCATGCTATTTTAAACACATGGTAATGATACATAAGAAATTCAGAAAATGTAAGTGGAAGTTGAGTCTCTCATCTTGTGTGCTGTGGAAACTTTTTTCTCTTTAATCAAATGATTGCTCTGGCCTTTCTTTTTCACATCTTTTCTAAACAAAGACATAAAATAAAGGACATCAAGTAGTTGAGGAGCATTGTGATGAATCCTGGGGGCCCAGTGAATTTCAGCAGCAGAAAATCTCTGAGGTCTACTGGCTCAGACACATCTGTTCGCCTGTTCCATAGCCTCTTGGTGTACAGAATATTGTTTTGGAGGGGTAACTTTGTAGCTGAGCAGCAAGCTCTCCTGGCTTGGGTTATGAGCTGAGACATGTTAGATGATTACCACAACTAAGAGAATAGGCAAACACTGTGAGCCCAATCCAGCGGCAGCCATGAATAAATTACACACCATGAAAGCTTTCTGAGAACTGAGTTTTCCAAAACCCTTTCTTCACTTTATGCTCCATTTCTTGTAGCTGCTGCTTTTTCTTTTCTCCTGCTTTAGAAATGCTGAGAGTTTTTTCCTATAATGCATTTGATTAAAAAAAATAACACATGGGCTCTGTAGATGAGGCAAAAATGAGATATTCGATTTTCCACAAATGGCAATTGGATTATGATACCATTCTGTGTTGTAAGATATCTCACAGGTTTAACATTGTACACCAGTTATCGAACTTGGCTCATAGCATAGTTCCAAACACATAGAAAGTATTTAATATGTAATTTTGAATACATGAATGATATACAGTATTCAGAATTATTGCTTGCTTTTTTTCTACACACATCCAAAAGTGATATGGGAAATTTTCATGTTATATATATATTTTTTCAGACAAAAGATGTATGCTTCAGATAACTAGCTACTTTTATAAAGATGTTCATTGAAAAATATATCTATTCCCTGATGGATAGAATAGATTTTATTATAGCAGCTTTAGCATACCTCTAATAATTAATTGAAAATTTATTTACTTATTTGAAGCAGATAAATATTTGCCTACTTAATCTTAAATAAAATGAAGGAGATTCATTTAGAAAATTAAAGAGTAGCTATTTTCATTGTCTAACAGCCTTCTATTTGCAGAATAGACTTTTAAAGAAAATATTTGTCATTCAGAAGATGGTTATTTTCTGTAATTCTTTTGGAAACAATTCCTAAGATTATTTCATTTTCTAAATTTTATCATAGAGATGATACCTTGGATATCCTTTGTGGAAGATTTCCTTTAATACCATATCTTAACTCTAGACTATTAAAATATTTGATTGAGCAACTTAACACTAGAAATGTATTTCTCACAGTTCTGGAGCTTGGGAAGTCCCAGGTCAAGGTGCCAGCTGATTGAGTTCCTGGTGGGGGTCAGGCTTGTGGACAACTACCCTCTTGCTTTATCTTTGCATGGTGACAGGAAAAGGAGCGAAGGAAATATGGTATCATTTTTTATAAGGGAACTAATTCATCTTGGGGTTCCACCCTCATGACCTCATTTAAGCCTAACTATCTCCCATAGGCCTAGCCTCCTAATATTAATACCATCACATAGGGTTTTTAGGGCTTCAACATATGAATTTGGGATAATGAAACAAAATTTACTTTGTAGCATATCACCAGGGAACCGTGATATCACTTTCAGTTCAGTTCAGTTGCTCAGTCGTGTCCAACTCTTAGTGACCCCATGGACTGCAGCATGCTAGGTTTCCCTGTCCATCACCAACTCCCAGAGCTTGTTCAAACTCATGTCCATAGAGCTGTTGATATCATCCTAGCATCTCATCCTCTGCTGTCCCCTTCTCCTCCTGCCTGCAATCCCTCCCAGCATCAGGGTCTTTTCCAGTGAGTCAGCTCTTCACATGAGGTGGCCAAAGTATTGGAGCTTCAGCTTCACCCCTTTCTACTGAAGGAGAAAAGGCCACATCGTGGTTAATGGTAAATGTTCATATACAACAAAGCAAGTTTATAAGATCTTCTAAAAGTTGTTCCGTGAGAAATTTAATCAAGGTTATCTAGTGATTTACATAAAGAATCAGGCAGACTTTTCAAATTTTATATTGTAAAGTCATCACAATAATATTAGTGTAACTATCAGTAATGGTCCTTGAATTAAGTAAATAAAGCAGAAAATTAATAACAGTGTTTCCCTTACCATGGTTACTTTTATAACTTTCTATTTATGGCTAACGGTGCTGGTTTTCCATTTAAGGCATTGATTTAACAATTCCTTTTGAAAGCTCAACTTAATTCTAAGTCATTTGTTTTCAGTTCTGTCACTCAGTCATGTCTGATTCTTTGTGATCCCATGGACTGCAGCATGCCAGGGTTCCCTGTCCATCACCAACTCCTGGAGCTTGCTTAAACTGGAGTCAGTGATGCCATCCAGCCGTTTCGTCCTCTGTCATCCCCTTCTCCCACCTTCTATCTTTCCCAGCATCAGGGTCTTTTCCAATGAGTTAGTTCTTTGTACCAGGTGACCAAAGTTTTGGAGTTTCAGCTTCAGCATCAGTCCTTCCAATGAACACCCAGGACTGATCTCCTTCAGAATGGACTGGTTGGATCTCCTTGCAGTCTAAGGGACTCTCAAGAGTCTTCTCCAACACCACAGTTCAAAAGCATCAGTTTTTTGGCGCTCAGCTTTCTTTATGGCCCAACTCTCTCATTCATACATGACCACTGGAAAAGCCATAGCCTTGACTAGATGGACCTTTTGTTGGCAAAGTAATGTCTCTGCTTTTTAATAAAAATAATGCTTTTTTGCTTTTCAAAAAGCAAAAAGTCATTAAAAATCATATTAAATACATTTTTAGTTATGACAAAATCCTTACATTGGTATATTACAAAATAAAGTAGAGGAATACTGAATTATCATAACTATAAAGTGTTTCTTTTATAAACACCCCTCCCAGGTGTTGTTTGTTTTTTTTTTTTTTTTTTGCTTTTTTGCAAAACTCAGCAATTCTTAGGATGATAGCTCTTATTTATTCAAGATTTCATTCGTTGCACTATGAGATCATTTCACCCTTTTTCCCATCATGGTTACCACTGCCCCCTCTTACATACATGCAACCTTGTTACCTACTATTGGAATTATGGAAAAATATATAAAGTCAACTTTACAGCCCAGTTGGGTTGGTAAAACATATCTGTGACAGGATGATTACTATGAATTGCGCTTTACCCAGTTGCATTATACTAGGAAGATGATAATTCAAGTGCCTACATGCAATAAGTACATTTGATTGTCTTTAGCAGTTGCCTAAAACTTATGAAGGGGTAATCACCAAATCATAAAATCTTCTAAATATGCTTACTTTGACCTGAAATTCTAACCTTTAAAGTAATTTATGAAAAGCATCATTTTATGTAAGTTAAAGATTTACAAGAAATGGTGTGTGTGTGTGTTAAGTCGCCTCAGTTGTGTCCAAATATTCACAAGAAATAGTGGCTAGTTTCTACAGGTCTAAGAAGGAAAGATGATGGTCCAGATGCAGAAAGTAAGAGGAGAGACTGAATGTTGAAGGAGGAAGTGGTGGACTTGAAGGAGAAAAGCACACTTTGCCTTTTTCTTCTTTTTAATGATTCAGGGGCATCCCTTTCTTCCAAATTGTCTGTTTCCCTGGAAGCATTTTAAAGTTTCTTTTCAAGAAATTTATCTTAATGTTACTTAAGAAAGGAAGTTGCATACATCTTTGAGAGACATCTTCATCAGATTAAATATAGGGTGTCAAGTTGTTTCAATATTCAGGTTGATAATGAAAGGGTTTTGATATTGTATACTATCCAAAAATAATCTTATGCCATTGATTTCCATAATACAATTGGTTTTTATTAATGAGCTAGATATCAATTCTTAATGGTATTTTACTGGCTTAAAAAAGAGACTTTTTATCCTGGGGTAAATATTGCTGAATATTTTTTTCTTATGCCTCATTTTCAAGCAACCTTATTTTAAAAATGTATGGTTAAGAAAAATACCTTTGCTTAATGATGATCTTCCGCTGTGTAACCACTACTCACAATAACAAATAGTTCTACCTCAATGTGATCAAAAGCCACATTTAACTTGATACAACCAGAGATCATAAACCGAAGAAAAGAGGCACTCTTCTATTACAGAGTAAGAGAAAAATGGTGTCTTTCAAAATATCAGTCACTAAAGTAAATGTACTATGATTATAGACTTTGGAGTACACACACACACATACTTAATCCATCACTTTCCCAAGAAGGAATTGAAATGAGAAAATAAGTCTGGCTCAGTGTAAAGAAAGTAGCTCAGTGTTGTCACTTGCACTCCACTTGAGAGCGGTCTGGTCTTTGGTGCTGGATTCTTTTATTACTTTGATAACTTGCTTTGCCTTGTGTATGAGGATACAAAACATGGGTGTTACGGCATGATCTCACCTTCTGCACAGTTCCCGTGAGAGCTCTTCAGAGAGAGATCAGATGATTAATCCGATTTTATTTCCCTGGGAACACTAATCAGCAAGGTAGGACCAGCACACATTTGTTTTACCTTCTTGGCATCATTGTTTTTCACACCAGAGGTGATATAAATGGTTTCCTTCCATGAAAGGCTACAGAGCAGACATTCTTTTCTCAGAGATACATCTCTGTGAAAGAGACAGGAATTGGAATTTTCCCTTTTTGTTGATGAAAAATAATCTGTTTATTTGCTACTGAGCTGCTCAATTTTGTGGGTGACTAAAAGTATTTGAGATATAATTAGCTTTATCCTTAGAATAGTGCCCTTTATGCTTAGCAGTGAAATCTATGGCAATGATTATGAAAAATTAGGGCTTTTTAAGGGTCTGAAAGTTTATTGTTGAAAATAGCTTGGAGATTGACCAGGGTATGTTTGGTCAGTTTTTATGTTGAATAATGATCGTTAGACACACCAGGCCCATTTTCTCTCTATTCTCCTTATGACACAGACTCGTGGAGATGAATAGATGTATGTATATATATTCAGAAGAGGAGGGCATGCACCCCCTGACACACAGCCGTGCCTCCGTGTGGACGGAGGTCCATAAACGTGTATTTCACACTCAGAGTCCTCTTTTCCTGAGCACAGCCTTGCTGTATCCCCCCTCACTCAGACTTGCCCTGGTTCTCCCATAGCCGTGTCTCCTGGCTCTCTCACTTGTCCGCTTGAGAACATTAAATTCAGCAACACATAACTGCAGACATCTCTTCTTCAGCACTCCTGAGCTGGCCTTTCAGTTTGGCTCAGTATGTTTGAGGAATCCCATGTCACTATTTGCCAGTTGATGAGGGTTATTCCCCAGTTCTTTTGTGTTCCCAGTCACCTCTGTGTTTGACCAGGTTGTGTTATTTTCTTTAAAGAAGGTCATGGAAGTTTGGTTAGTTCAAGTTCACAGTATTTAATTGGGAAACATTGAGGTGGATGCCTAAGCGAGAGAGCGCATCATCTGCTTTGCTCACTTTTCCTTCATGTGAGCTAAACTGACTTAAGTGGGTTGAAGAAATCAGAAGGGGTCTTTCTCTTTTTCTTCCTTCCTCTTTGCAGGTAAATAAGCAATGAAGTGGGCCCAGGCACTGATGAGTATGTAGTGATGAAAATGTCATGAAGGTAATGATAGTGATCATTATTATGATATGTAATATTTGAGTACTATTTATCATCCATTGTTTGAAGCATTTTACATTAATACAGCCACTGAAACTTAGTATGAAATGGATATGATTATTATTCCTATCTCACAGATAAGAAAAATGAGGCACAGAGAAGTTTAGTGACTTGTTCCAGAAGTTCACATTGCCAAAATTGAACCTAGCAATCTTGCTTCTTTATTTCTGACTCCACCCCCCCCCCCGCCGCCCCCCCGCCCCATTCAACTGCTAGGGATGTGCCAAGATCTCAAGATTTGAATTTGGGAAAGGAGGGGATGTGAAAGAGGGAAGTCTCCCTTTAGACTCCAGGACTAAAACACGTGTTTGGACTCGGCTTTTAACTGAGTTAAAGAGAATGAGTTGTTGAGAATGCTACGATAAGGGTATTGGGTGGTATTAATTATCATTTTGCTGCTCTTCCTTAAACCCAATGCTTTCAGGAAGTGTGTGGGTAGAACTGAGAGATGCAGTGGTTTGACTGACAAAAGCAATAATTGGCCACTTCTTCCTTGAATGTCTCGTGATTTCACCCAATATCCATCATCATTTCTACCTTAAATAATATTAATCGCAACTTTTGTTACTGTTGTTCAGTCACCTGTTCATATCTGACTCTTTGTGACCCTGTGGACTGCAGCATGCCAGGCTTCCATCTTTCGCTATCTTCTGGAGTTTGCCCAAGTTCATGTCCACTGACTCAGTGATGTCATCCAAGCATCTCCTCCCCTGTTGCCCCTTCTCTGCCTGCCCTCCGTCTTTTTCGGTAGCAAGGTCTTTTCCAGTGAGTTGGCTGTTCACATCAGGTGGCCAATATTCCAATGAGTATTCAGAGTTGATTCCCTTTAAAACTGACTGGTTTGATCTCCTTTTAAATAGATCTTTATATGATTTCCATTTATTAAAGCCAATACAAGCAAAGTTTATCTTATTTTCCAGAACCTTTAAATATTTGAAAAGTCAGTGTGGTGGAATAACAGAAGCAGAGTGAGAGTTTGACCCAGACTTTCCCAGCTAATGACCCTCAAAACAGTAGAAAGGGCAGAAAAGTCACCCTGCTAATGTCCATGTCCCATTCAGCCTGAGCCTGAGATATGCTCATTTCAGGGCAGATAATGAGGATGATGCAAGAAAACATTTTTTCACAGACGACTGTTTCAGAAGATAATTTTATTTTAAAAGAATTAGATACACTTGGCCATATACCACCTTTTAATTTTTCAGAATTGAGTCTGTTCATATGATGATGTTTGTTTATCAGATATGTTTCTTGGCCAGCTACGTAGATCTTACTTAAATAATCTGGGGAGCAGGGAGAAGTATGGGAAGGTAAGAAATAAAAAGGGAGAAATCAACCAGAAGGTGTAGAAACTGGTGGAGATATTTCACCTCAGTTCTTAAGATTTAGGGACTCAAATCAGTATTTTCCTGGATGTTCTTAGAATAAAAAATGCGTTTTTTTCTTTTTCTGTTGAACATACCGTTTGGATTTGAAACCTTAACTTTGGATAGAGTTGAATGTTAGCTTGTTGTCAGTGTTCCAGAGTGTGCAGCTATGGTGCTGCCCAGCAGAAACAAAACTGAAAATCCTTGGGAAAAAGGAGGCCCTACTTAAGGAGATATAGAGCATCTTAATGTAGCCTTGAAGACAACTAGGTCTTCAGTAACTGGCTTTGCAGTCGCTCAGAGGTAAAGAATCTGCCTGCAATGCAGGAGCCACAGGTTTGGTCCCTGGGTCAGGAAGATCCCCTAGAAAAGGAAATGTCAACCCACTCCAGTATTCTTGCCTGAGAAATCCCTTGGACATAGGAGCCTGGTGGGCTACAGTCCACGGGGTCGCAAGAGAATCAGACACGACTTAGCAACGAAACAACAACAATACTAAAAAGGGCCAGAGTAGAAGAAACAGTTCCTGGATGCCCTGTGGTTGCTAACTGACATGGTCATGATATCCAGGAAACAGCCTGCAGGATGACTGGAGTGATTTTTGGCAGAGAATGTCTTGCTTAAAACAGGAGATCTTGCAATAGCAGGTGGGCAGCGATGAAGCAGAGCCAGAAAATATATTTTTCTAGATTTGACTCTTCTCCAAGCCCCAGTCTTTCTTGGCTCCATAGCAAAGGGTTGCACGTGTCTGGAGATCATTTCTCAATTCTCAATGATTATACAAACCTCCATTCACTAGTTAGTAAATAAGAGAAATATGAATAACAGATATTGCATATTTAATTGCAGCGTCATTTATGGGCATACAATGGGTACAGTATTGTGGTGAGTAGGTGTGTTGAGCAATTGGAAGAACCAGCGCTTTTAAGCGGAAGAGGGAAGGCAACCTGAAAGTTTTACATAACGTGCAGCAATTTGTTGTTGAGAAAAAGAAATAAGATGTATATTCCTAGAGAAGGAAAAAGTAAAAATGGTTTGAGATATGTTATAAAAGGTGGCATTAGGAACAGAGTGCTTGATAAAGAATTTAAAAGATGAGTACAATTTGGATCAGAAGAGAAAAAGCAATAGCCCAGGTGAATTAAGCTTCACACATTTCAGAAGGCAAGCTCCACAAAGGCCTTTGTTTTCATTTTTTTTTTTTTAGCATTGTATGCTCAGAACCCATGACAGTGCCTGACACATGACAGATATTCAGCAAATGTTCACTAAGTGAATGAGTGCTGAATTGTTACATACTTAAAAACTATTGTATTCCTTTTATGATGACATTTGAAATGATATAATTAAAATTTTTCTCCTTGGACTTGAACTTGGCAGTGAATATGGCTGAGGTTGACCAGTTTCTGTCTCTTCTCAATTAAACATTTCATGGGTTTTTACTCGAAATGTAGTCGTTAGTGAGCAGCGGCCCAGGGCAATGATGAAGATGATGATGCATTGCCCTTACACCATCTCCCTTATCCACGGGGATCTAAGTACTTTACCAGCAGTAATCATCATAGCTCTTATGGGAGGCAGGAAGTATAATTAGCATCGTTTACAGATGAAAATGGAAATAGAGAGAGATTAAGCAACCAGCTTAGAGGGATATATTAATAGTAAGTCAGCCATTTATTGTTTTCAAAATGTCAGCCTTCAAATCTTATTAAGTCTTGAGAAAGGTGGATGACTAATATCTGTTAATTGTTCAAACCATAAGTTTGTCTCCCTTTTAGGGAGGTTAGTAAAAAGACAGAAAAGAAGATAAATCTTTAATTTTATCCATCAATGCACTCCTTGATATCTAATTTGAATTCTTGTCCAAATTGATGGGTGCTCATAGGTTAAGGAACATGTACATCTCTTGAATGTCTTCTACATAAGTTTATTTGGCTCATAAATTTAGCAGTGCAATATTACTCAATTCTCAAGTCAAAATGATTGTGTTATCACATGTCTTGGGTCCTTTTCTCAAAGCTCTTCTGCTTTTTTTCTCCATATTTATAAACAGTGACCCCACCCCAGACACTAAGATCCATACTGATTTTATAAAGTAGATCTAAACAACAATTGAGTTATACTGACTCACCATCAAGATAAGCTTGTTTTGTGTTTGGTTTGATCTTGTTTCCTAAGCATAGTGATGAAAACTCTCCATTGAAGAGTGTGTGTGTCTGTGTTGTGGGAACACCAAGCATCTGTTTCTCTCTTCCTTTGTTGAGTATTACCAGAATGTTTCTGACAGGTGGCAGAAAACTATTGCCGAATGCATATAAGCAAAAATATTTATTGGCTCTATTGATTAATTCAGTGGTAGACCTGGCTTGAAGGTTGGTCTCCTTGAGCTGAAATAATGTCACCAAGATCTAGTTGTTTTTCTCCTCATGCTCGGCCCTCGGTGTGTTGGCTTAACATGCGGTGGCAAGAGGAGAGCCACTTCCATCACACACTTAGGTTCAAGTTCAGCACATGCCCTGTGTGCTAATTCTCTTCAGTCATGTCGGACTCTTTGCCACCCTACTGGACTGTGGCCCACCAGGCTCCTCTGTCCCTGGGATTCTCCAGGCAAGAATGCTGGAGTGGATTGCCATGCCCTCCTCCAGGGGATCTTCCCAACCCAGGGATCGAACCCACATCTCTTGTCTCCTGCACTGGCAGGCAAGTTCTTCACCACTCGCACCACCTGGGAAGCCTCAGGTTCAGTGGAGGAGAGTATTGTCAGCATCCTCAAAGCCTCAGAGGAGTTTTCACTGTACCATACTGGCTCTGATTGTGTGACCTGTTCATCCTTGTCAACTCTTCTTGGCCAAGGCATGCTATCCAGTGCATGATGTTGGAAAACATTAGAGCCCACCCCTGATGAAAGGTTGGAGTAAATCTTCACTCAAACCATGCCTCTGGTTGTAAGTTACAATATTTGTTGTTGTTGTTCAGTAGCTGCATCATGTCTGACTCTGTGACTCCATGAGCTGCAGCGAGCCAGGCTTCCCTGTCCTTCACTATCAATTTCCTTCACTCCTAACTTTTAGAGAATTAATCCTTCGCTCACTGCAACTGTATTGTTGACATGTAGCTGTCATTGCAGCACTCTACCACCCCTCCACCCCCAGAGAGTCGATCTAATGTTTATACTTCCTTCTGCAGTGATTCATGTCGGTCACTCCTTGGGCCAGTTAAATTAGTGTCTGTTCCTGAGATCTGATCTTATATAAGGTGCAGATACTCAGAGATAAACTAAGGTGAAGGTTTGAGAAACGTATTCATGGATATGTCAGCTTAGTTTTAGGCACTCAGAACACTAGAACATCCCCAGTTTCTGCAGCCTCTCCGCTGACTCTGTGATTTTTCCTGGTATTCCTGCAACATCTTTTTTGTGTTGTTTATTTAAGTGAGTTCTAGTTATTTTTCTGTTACTATTAATAACGAGTCTTTCGTAACACTCTTGTTCTTGAGACTTAGTTTCTTCCTACTTCCAATAAGTGGGCCCTTATCTTGCTTCCCTATTTCTGAGTACCTGCTTTGAAAAACTGTCTAGTTAAAACAATCTTTTGTATTTTTACTGTGACATATTTTCAGAGTTACAAAAAAACAATTGTACAGATGGTTTCTTTATATCCTAGTCACCTAATCTTAACGTTTTACTGTGTTTGCCTCTTCCTTCCCTTTCTCTGTGTATGCATGATTTGTGTAAATTCAGACTAAGCTGCATACTGGATGTCCCTTCACTCCTAAATCCTCAATGTGTTCTTCCTAAAAAACAGATGTATCATCTTGCTTAATAGCCATGAATCAGGAAATTTCTGTGTACCAATAATAAAGTATCTAACCTTTAGCTTTTATTCAGGTTTTGCTAGTTGTGCCAATTATGGTCTTTATAGCCAAAAAAAAAAAATCCTAGATCATACTTCCAGTAGTCATATTCTTTAGGCTCTTTTAATCTCATACAGTTCTTTCGTGTTCCTTTTCCCCCTGATATTGGCGTTTTTGAAGTTACAGGCCAGTCATTTTGTGCTGACAAGCAATGTGGATTTATATCAGTGATAATGTGGACCTTCCTCACTTGGCTAAGGTTGCATCTGCTAGTTTCTTCACAGTAAAGTTTGCCGATTTTTTCTTAATAATGAATGTACATGTTGTGGGAGGTACTTTGGCATCGTTTCTCTCCTGCACTCCCGCCCATTTTGCATCCCCGGGTCTGTGTGTAAGTGATGCCCCTTCTCTGCCTCGCCCATGTCCTCTGAGCCATCATCTCCTTTCTCACTTTGCAGTCCCTGCAACCACCCACTCATGTGGACAACAAATGTCCTGTTTCTGGCATCCGTTCTATAATTTGAATCTTGCTATACACAGTTAGAATGTGGCATAATCTTAGGCTTCCTTACCATCATTTTAAGCAGCTTATCACTCATCTGAAGTATTTGCCATTTAACAAAACTAGCCTATATTAATGCCCACTTATCTCTAGCTTTTATTTTCCAAATAGTTGATTCATCCTAACAAATTGGGTGATCTTCCATCTGTAGCTAGAACCTCCCCCAATGTTTTTGCTTTCAGTTTTAGGTCTTCCAAGTCTCCTAGCTATCCTAAACTAGCTAACCCTCAATATCTTTTTCTGATAATAGAGAAACAAACGTCAGTCTCTGGCTACTCGATAGCTGTAATTAATAAAATGGTAACTTTGTAGAGCAAGTCTACTATCTGACAGTAATGATTATACCATTTCCAGTAGGCAACCTTTGTATCATTCTTAAAATTGAATTTTACCGTAAACTTGTAAAATCTAATATATGGTTATTTAAGTTACATGCCCAGAAGAATGAGTGATATTCAGTGTAAAATCTTCATGAAGAAAACTGACCAACTGAAGCAGAGGGGCCGAGGGAGAAAAAGTATGTTCAGAATCCACTTTCAAGTTTTGTGTTATGTTCTAGGACAGAATACGGAGATGGTGGAGGAGGAGCAGAAACAGCTCCCCGTACTACTAATCCAGGGAGACAAATAGGGCACAGAAAGCAGAGAATGCTTTCTATCACTATCATAGCAAGGAAATAAAAAACAGTATACTTGGGATCACTTCTGTAACCATTTAGTAGCATCTCTTAGGCTTTGTGAGTTCCTTGATAATAATTATTTTATTCTTTTATTTCTTTGGGACAAATAGCAATAAAACTCTTTGTAACTAGTATGACCCTCTAAAGAGGAACAAAAAAAGAGAAAGCTAAAGAACAGGTCTCCTAAACAGTGAGATTGCTGTCAGGAGCAAAGAATAGTTTTTGTCCCTAATACCTCAGAAAAGGCAGAAAAAGACATTTTAGAGAGATGTTCTGGTCTAAGAAGCAGTCATAGGTTTTCCCACAAATGGTCCACAAGGGCTTCTAGATACTAGACACTAAGATGATTTAAAACCCAGAGGATTCCAGCTTTTTTCATGTTTGTGTTTCAGCCACAACATTATCATAGACTATAAATTCTCTGTACTTGCTTTTTGGTATGTATTTTTCATATTAGTTCTCCCAGCATCAGTGGTGCTTTGTTTTGTTTTGTTTCCTATAGGGTTATTACAAAAGTGAGGACTTCTGGATACAACTTTCCTGTCTATAAGTTCCCTGAGGATAAGTGCCTCTGTTGTTCACTACAGTGTTCCAGGCCTAGTGCTAGTTACATGGCTTATTTCAGGTCAGTTCAGTCGCTCAGTAGTGTTTGACTCTTTGCAACCTCATGGACTTCAGCATGCCAGGCTCCCCTGTCCATCACCAACTCCCAGAGCCTGCTCAAACTCATGTTCATCAAGTCGGTGATGCCACCCAACCATCTCATCCTCTGTCGTCCCCTTCTCCTCCTGCCCTCAATCTTTCCCAGCACCAGGGTCTTTTCAAATGAGTCTGTTCTTCACATCAGGTGGCCAAAGTATTGGAGTCTCATGACTTATGTAGCCAGTAAATATATGGCTACTCAGTAAGAGACTTGCTGACAACAGTTTGCTGGTTGCAGATTATAGCACTTTGCCTTTGTTTTATTTTCTCCTCCAGTAAGGAGTTCAACAAATCCTAGTTTGACTTTGTGACTTTGCCTTTGTGAAAAGACATTCAAGAGCTCAAAGAACTTGACATACTCATTTTTACAAATTGTTGGAAGAACTCATTTAGGAAAGTTATTAAACCAAGTCAGACAAGATTTGTTTATCCTAAACTCTAGAATTCAGCTACATATTGAGTAAATAATAATGATAACTGGAGCATATTAGGGTGGGCTGTAAAGTAATAGAATTTGGAGGCTGATTTCTTGCCTTTATTTCCAATGCTCCCTTTCTTACAAGGCTGTAGACGAAAACCATGCCAAATACCAGAGAGAAAAGGTGATATTCATATGCGTTCCCTTTCCTACCAGTAATGGATTCTCCTCCCAAACTTCATGTAGAGCAACTTTGTCTAGATTTATACTTTTAATTAAATGCAAATTGTAGCCTTAATGGTTAGAGTTGCCACATTATCAATATTAATATCACCTAACCCGGAGAAAAATGTGAAGAGTCTTCATGATTGACTTCCTTGGCTGACTAAGGTTCAGAAACAGACCCTGAGGGTTACATGAGCACTGTCTAGACTCACCTCCAGGGTTTGATCTCAGTGTCCCCATTTGAGATATCAATCACAGATTTATAAACCTATTGTATTTTAATCCTTCTCAAATTTTAATTAAGTTATGGTTTTAATGCAAAGTAATTATGCTTACCGACAGACCTATGGTTGATTCAAGGCACAAAGCAATTAGCTGAAGAGAGGCACAAAATATAGCTAATATCATTGACATAATGGTCCTGGGAAGAATTAACATGATCTTTGAAATGTGGACCCTTCTGCAAAGATCACTGACATGGTTGTCATAGAAACTGCTTGTCTTGTCATTACTGCTGTCTCCAGACATCTGTTCTGGGTTCAAACACTCATTGACATATGCATTCATTTGGTTAGATGGGGTGTCCAATCTGTGGCACCTTTATTATCTATGAGTATGTTGACTCCTTTTAAATAATGAAATATCAGTAATAAATTATTAACTACAGTTATGTATCAGTGCTTAGAGTTTTGATTGACAATCGCTAATAACATCACTGAGACTTAATTGTGGCTAGTATTATATGTATTTTATAGTCAGTTATGAATTATTTGCAATAATACATAAAAGCTCTGGGATTTAAGAAATACAAATAGTTTTTAAAATCTAAATGCAAGAATTTTTGAAACTGAGTTTATATAGATATGTTTTAATTATTCTATTTGTTGGAAAAAAAAGTCACAGCACTTCACATAAGGAAATTACACCATGAAGACCTAGTTACAGAGAACTGGTAAAGATATTTAATTTCCCCCTTATTTATTTGCTTACATTTCCTGTTTCAGTCATTGCTAGGAAAAGATAGCATTAGCCTTCACCTTAGCATATTGAGCAGAATAATTCTTAATTTTGCATCACTGTATTTGGCATTTATAATAGGAAATTTAGCATCCCTGTCCTCCAAATGCTAAATGCTGGTGTTAATAGCAGCTCTTGGCTCTTGGTCACAGTAGCAACCAAATATGAATCCACACATTTCCAGACATCCCCTGTGTAGAGTATGGGGTTGTGTGGAAGAAGTAATACCACTCATGAATGGAGAGCACTGTAAATGTCTTTGCAAAGATGTCTTTTCTTGTTCTGTCATTTTCTCAGCAGATTTCTTACCTTGTTACATTTAAATTTATCTGGTGTGAGTCACATATTAATTGAAGTCTGGGAGGTTGAAATTGCTTCAAGCTGTCAACAATACTACAAGAATGTCAGGAAAGAAACAAAAAAGCAAAGTTTAAAAGATGTGGTACCCTAAAAGGAAACTGAAAGGGGAAAAAGAAGTACAAAGTTGCTAACCATTTAACAGTTTAGAACAGAATAGTTAAGGGTTTGCCTTCCCCTCTGCTGAAAGTTGGAGTACTGGAATGTGTTATTTGTTGGAAATAAATATAAGATAAATTGATGGCAGGACTGAAAGTCTGTTGTGTGAGAGGGGTTCACAGCAAATGGAGAAAAGATAAGCCAATGGACCAGAAGGAAATATCTTAAGATTTTATGCCAAAGACACTTGGACAAGTAGGTCTTTTGGAAATGATACCTGGTGACAGAGTGTCTCATGTTTTTCTTGTAAGTTGAAAATTCATGCATAAAGAGAAATACATTCTTTGAATAGCAGAAAAGTGTTTTTCTCTTATACACTAAAAACTCTGGCATATTTCATTGATTCACACTTTTCTGCTGTTGAATGTAGAATAAAGAATTGCCACTAATCATAATTACTATAAAATATTTGTTGCCACAATTGTTCTGATGGTGCAGAATAAATAATAAGTGGTTAAAATAAACCCAGAGGAAGATAGAAATATCATAAACTTTACAGACAGTCTAGAAAGTTAACGTTGAAAGATATTATTTTAAAAAGTTCTTTAACTACTTATTTGAAGAAACTGGCTGGAAACTTAAGAAAGAGATTTGGGGTTGAAGTGATTTTGGAGTCACCAGATTTCTATGTGATTAAAATGTGACTATTTTTTAGGGTGTGTGCTCAGAAATGATGCTTGAGTGTGCCTGCTAAAGTCTCTTCAGCTGTATCTGACTCTTTGCCACCCCATGGACTGTAGCCCACCAGATTCTTCTGTCCCCAGAATGTCCAGGCAAGAATACTGGGTTGGGTTGCCATGCCTTCCTCCAGGAGATCTTTCCAACCCAGGGATCAAACCTGTATCTCCCTGTGGTTCTTGCATCGCTGGGGTGGGGAGGGATGTGGAATTCAGAGGTTAGGGGTTGATAGATGTCAGTTGGGAGACTATATCTAGAACTTTTTCTTAGTCACTTTTTTTTTTATCATCAGTTGCTTCCCAGGTGGCGCTAGTGGTAAAGATCCTGCCTGCCAATGCAGGAGATACAAGAGAGGCGGGTTCCATCCCTGGGTCAAGAAGATCCCCTGGAGAAGGGCATGGCAACCCGTTCTGGTATTCTTGCCTGGAGAACCCCCATTGAAAAGGAGCCCGGCAGGCTGTGGTCCATTTGGTCGCAGAGTCAGACATGACTGAAGTGCCTGAGCATGCGCACGCCATCATCAGTTAGTAATGGCAGGCGAGAGAAAGACACGGAAGAAAGCTGTCTGGGCTAGGAGAAAAAGCGCTGTACTGTGCTAATGAAGACTGACATTTCAGTAGCATAAGTCTGGATAACTACATTTTTTCATTTCTGTGTTCATTACTTGGGAGAGAATAGCCATAGAAATGATGAATTCTTTGCTTTATGGCAAAATTTTGATGGAAATCAGTTGGTGCTAGAAGGACAGGATGTTTTGATCAGAGGGAGATCTTTTAATATTTCAGAGGCAGAAGAGTTCCTGGGTGATAACACAGTCCAGAATATAGACACCAGAGTGAACGAGGGAATAGAATGTGCATGAAATAACTTGAATTATGGAAAGCCAGAAAAGGTTCAATGTTCAGATAAGCTTGTCACCTGGTCATTGGTTTACTGAAGATAAATGATGAGTGAAGGGGTAAATGTTGAAAGAAAAAGAATATGGCATGCCGGGAGCCAAGGTCACTTACGAGTCAATGAGATCAGTAGGAAGCTGCGTAGACGCAGAGGAGGAATGGTGAGGATGAGGCAATGATGGCCACAATGAGCCCCACGAGGTGACCGACTACCCTGCCGTTCCGTGCTTCTGGACTCTGAGGAAAATGAAATATGGGAGCCTGAAAGTTTAGTATTTGATAAAGAGTTTGGCAAGGGAAATAATATTGTGTCTGCCAGCAATCTGTCAGGAAAAGAGAAGCCTCTAGTTAGTTTAAGGAAGGGATTTACTGCAGAAAAAGAGAGGCTTACAAAAATAGGGAAGCTCTTCTCTTCGTTTAGGATATTACTACAAAAAAAAAAACCTTCAGGAAACCACAGCTAATAATTGTAACTATGCTATACATTGTAGTTTATGTGAAACCTGATCTCCAATTCATCCCACCCTCCTCTTCACCTCTGTGACCACATGTCCATTTTCTATGTCTGCATCTCTCTCTATTCCTGCCCTGGAACTAAGCTCAAAGACAGAGGCTAACCAGGATTAGCAAGGATGCAGTGAAATGCCCACTCCCGGTGGGACTTTTAAACGGTGTACCCACTTTGGGAAACAGTCTGATGATTTCTCACCATGTTAAACACACTTACTGTATGTTGCAGCAGTTCGACCTTAGGCATATCCCCGAGGAAGGGGAAGTACACAGCCACACAGACGCTTGTACACAAATGTCTACAGAAGTCCTGTGCGTGATAGCCAAAAAGCAGTACCTACCCTCACGTGCATGAATGGATAAAGAAAATATTCCACACAGTGGAAAATTATTGAGCAATAAGAATTCATGAAGTGCTGTGCATTGTGCAACAGAGGCGAGCCTTAGAAACACTGTGCTGAGTGAGAGCGGCCGGTCACAGAAGGCCACGCCGTCCTGTTTTCATGAAAAGGCCAGAATAGGCAGACCTATGGAGGCAGAAGTAGATTAGTGATTGCCTAGGACTGTGGAGGATGAAGGAACTGGCCGGGGGGTGGGGAGCTTAGGGGGGTTAACAGCTTAGGGATATGGGCTTTCTTTCTAGGTTGATGAAAATGTTCTATAATTGATTGTGGTGGGGGCTGCACAATCCTGTGAGTATACTAAAATCCTGTGAGTATACTTAATGGTCTGTAAGTTATATTTCAATAAAGTTTTTTTTTTTAATAAGTGTAAAAAAGAATCCTAGCTAGCCAAAAGTGGGAGATTAAGAGGAGGAAGCATCAACTCCGCTGGACATCCAGCTCCAGACTCGGCTGAATGCCAGTCTGCTAGCGCCCTTCACCTAGCTTCCAAATCTCATAGAAGTGACTCGCGCTAGGGGACTCTAAACCAGAACCCTGCTGGCCTGGAAATCTGGAAATAATTTCCCCAAACTGTGGAATACATGATACATGTATTCCTTATGATACATGATAATGTGCTGCTTAGCAGGTGGGAATAGTAGTACTGAGTGTGGACAGATAGTATCAGGGAGAAGTATGTTCGAGTAAGATGAATTAAGCCAGGTAGAAAAGACATGAAGAGTAGGTTAAACACAGAGACTTGTTTGTTACTGTGAAACAAGAAGTAAAAAGGCCAGAGGAAATTTTTGCAGGAGAGAACAACAGTGGGAAATTGCAGCCAGCCCAAGGAAGCACAGAGGAGTGTGACTGCGAAACTTGATGGGACCAGAAGAAGTCTAGAGGGAATTATTTTTTGATGTTAACTAAATATCACAGTGAACTAAGGTATGGTAGGACTGATTTTAAGTTTATTCAAAAAGAGGAAGTTTCATTATTTTTTCTAATGAAAAGAAAAACTGAAGTCATTTGGATGAAACTGATGACTGATGTTGCTTATACAGCCATAGAAATTCTAACCTGATGGGCAAACAATGAATGAGTGACTTTCTAGGATCCTAATCATGTGTTATAAATGGTGGCAACATTTGATAAATGCAGCTTACTTCTAATGTAAATGAAAGTTGATTTTAAAGTCTTTTATTTTTTTTACTTCAGAATTCTTCAAAACATTAATACACATGTGACTATCAAAGAATAGGGTATGATGTGCAAGAATTAGACTGTATTACTGTCCCAGTTACTTAAAAGTCCTTTGAGAGGTTCCTGATTCCTCCTCCATTGGCCTGGTTTTGGTCGGGGGAGAAAAGAACAAGAGTGAACATGTGCTATTTATGAACAAAAATTTGACATATCACGTGTTTCCACCGTGACTTTTTCCTCTATCATCAGCCAGCAGGTCCTTGATAGGAACTGTTCACTAAGCCTAAGTCTTAGGACATGGTTGCAACTGACCAGTAATAAGCTGACATGAAGAAAATCTGCTTTCATTTTTGTAAACTATAGAGATTTTGAGGTTTTCGGCAACTCTGCTGATACTTCTTTGAACAGTATATAATACATTCTATTTTCCAAATATATATAACTATGACATTAAAAAAAAAAATCTCAGTTTGAGGGAGATGAGGAGGAAATACTGGTTCAAGTTGTTAATTTTGTCTTCTCTTAAAATATATATATTTTTAAGAAAGAATTTGTTTCCTTGAATGGTTAATTTTTAAGATGCAGAAAATGAAATTATCTTGATTCACATTGCTAAATAACTCTCTAGGAGTTTAAGAAGATACATGCTATTATTAAACCATAATAACTTAACAGCCTTTAAAAGGTTGTTCTGATTGGTTTGCAACTTTGTTGTGTGTGTGTGTGTGTGTGTGTGTGTGTGTGTGTATGATATTCAAGTGCTTATTTTGTGGATTTTTGTTGTTGCTGTCTTTTGTGTGACAAAATAGTAACCTGGGGAAAACAGAAGATCAAATCTCTCGTTGCAGGCCCTCTCAATTACCGAGCTGTTTCCACAGAGTAAGCCTTGATCACCCTTAAGTGTTAAATGTTAATATCTTCTCATTTTATTCTCCTCTGTCAAATCAAAGTGAGGTCTCTGTCCTGTTTGTCCTTTAAACCGTTAGATTTGGCTTGGAGGCCAGAGTCCTGTGGTGAATCACAGCCCAGTTCCCAGAAACCTGTGAGCACTTCTGAAAGCCCTTTCCTCTTTGGGGCTGAACTCTGCTCTCCATCTCGTCTCTAAGGAGACAGCTGCCCAGCGTTCTCATTCTTCTCACCTTGTCTCTGAGAGTCGTTCTCACCAATCCTCATTCTATCCTACTGCTCCCCCCCACCGCCCTCCAAATTCTACTTTTTCAGTCACTGACACCTGTCCAGCTCATCTTGCACTTGCCCATCGGAACATTTCATTAGCCTGTCCAGTTTTTCTGTTTTAATGACACTGTGACTTTTATTATCTGTAGTGATTGAGATCCTGTACTCCAAGCCTCTGAGTTATAACAACTGTTGTGAGTCAGTGTAATAGAGATGGCTTTAGACAGTTTGAGTGCTTTTTTAATTAATGTATTCACAAGACCCAAGGCAGTTAAAATCTCAGATTAATCAAGTTATTATGAATTTATGAGACATAGTTTCAATATAAAAACTATTTGGTTGAAAAGGTTTGCGTTAATTCTTGCTTAATGCGAAAGCAAAACAATGATACATATTTAATAGAGCTATACATAAACTTGATTACAATTGTTTCACTCAGGTAAAACGATGAGTTCAAGATTTTGTAACATGTTATTTAACTCTTGTCCAGTTAATATTAAAACTTTCCTCCACTAAAATAAGAGAGCAAGCAGGAGACAGTCTTACCACCATGCATTTTCGAGCAAAGCAAATGTTGAGAATTCAGAGTAACAGTGTGTTAAACAGTGATATTTTCAAAAAAGTTAGAATAGTGTTACTAAAAATTTGCAACCTCAGTAACAAACCATTAGAGAGTGTGATTTGAGTAATGAAAATGGAAAATGTGTGATTTGAGCAGATGTTCCAGCTCAAGCATTTAGAGAGGTATATCCATTCACCTACGTGTGTATTTATCTTCAAATGGCCAGGCCGACCTTGGTTGAGCATGAAGCAAACCCTTGTTAACAGACACACTCAAATGCAAAATAGTTCTGGCTGTGTCCTCACTAGTGCTCACTTTCCATTAGATTGAGCCTGTTGGAATAAGCAAACCAAAAATTCCAAGTTCATAAAGTGCTTGACAGATTTCAAAATTTTATTTGAATATAATACAATATGGAATCCACATATAGCATCATTTAGTAGCAGGTGTTAAATATTTTAAAGAAGAAACATATTTATGTAATATATTACATAAAATGAAATACTACTTTTTCAAAAAAGATGATGGATTAATTTATCTTTGTTATTGTACATGACATTTTTCTAGTTATTTTTTTATCTGTAGCTTTTATATGTCAGATATTTTTGATTTTGTGTTTTCCAGGGAAAATGCTATTCAGAACTTGAATTTATAAAACACACCACAAGCATTTCATTACATGAGAAATGGCTTATTTTAACCATTGGTCAAATTTACATATCTCATCAAGGAGGCTAGGGTTTAGGACATAAGTGATCCAAACTGCTATTTATTCTTTTGTTGATGCCAAGAAATACTAAGAGATTTAAAAATGTTATATTCACTTATATTTTCCAAATAAAAAGCAATCAAATGAATATATGCTTAAACTCATTTGGCCTTTATAAAAGGCCAAAGGCCACAGGTAGAGGAATCCCAATGTCATTGGCGAAGGGACCTAAATGTCAAGGCTGCTACATGGTGCTTTTAAATTAACAGTGACAGGCCTGTCACTATTAATTCTCGTTTGGTTAATCTTATGCCTTTCTATAGCTAGAAGCATTTAGAAGTATTTCTGCTTCTATAAAGCATAGTGTATTAGTTTATCATCTGCTTTCCAGACTTAAAATTCTGCTGCTTTCCTCTGGTGGCTCAGCTGGCAAAGACTCTGCCTGCCGTGTAGACCTGGCTCCAATCCCTGGGTCGGGAAGATCCGCTGGAGAAGGGAATGGCCTCCCACTCCAGTATTCTGGCCTGGAGAATTCCACAGACAAGATCCTGGCGGGCTACAGTCCACGGGGTTGGGAAGAGTATGCTGCAACTGAGCAGACAAACAATCAAAATCCTGATTTTGAATATCATGGTACTTTTTACAGGTCAAAATTAAAGCAGCTTTCTGGTGTCCACTGACATTTTTATTCTTATTTTTCATAAACCTATTGAATATAACAAATGTTCACAGTGCATGTTTCCATGCATCTGCTGCATGAGTTTAACATGATAGCTATTCTAGATGCAGACTAGCTCAGTGGTGGCTATGCCATCTGCACAGTAAGGCCTTAGTTATTTCTGATTACCACAGACTATGAATGAATGTCATGTAGACTATGTATTTTGGAAGGTATGAAGCAATCCTGTTATATGACCAACATTTGGCAAAACTGTATCATTCACAAAACCATATTCAAATTGATAATTCTGTTCCCTAGCCCACATGGCATTAAGATTATTGCAATGAGAGAGAGATACTGAAATTAATTAGCCTGAGAGAAAAGGTGGGACATTTTTTAAGCATTGAAGCAAGTTAATAGAAAAGTGCTGGAGGACTTTTGAGCAGAGGTTAATCAACGGAATGTGTTCAGCCCAATGAATTATTCCTGGTTTTGCCAAAAAATTGATTTCTTTGATTAGGCCTTCTATGTTTGCTAATTAACACCCGTCGCAGTTTGGCTTTCACCCCCCACAGAAACTCGGAGACGAGGGGACTGTTTCCTTTGATACTTCATCAGGCTCAAAACGCGTTACTGTGGCCCAGTCTCATGGACACTTGTTGCTGAAATTGGAAACTCCTAATCCTTTCGGTGCAACCATGACTCTCTATGAATTACGGGAAGTCTACAAGACTGAGCACTTCGGCCAGGCTTTTTAAAATGGAAGTAATCTTGGCTAGGCTGGGTCTTCGTCGCTGCACCAGGCTGTCCCCTCGTTGCAGTGAACGGGGGCGCTTTCTAGCTGCCCGCTTCCCCTGGCCGCGTCTCCTTTTGCCTGGACCCGGGGGCGCGGGGGCTCCAGTGGCTGAGGCCCATGAGGTCAGTGATCCTGGCGCAGGGCCGAGCGGCCCCCAGGCCTGTGGGATCGTCCTGAACCGGGGATGCAAGCTCTGGCCCCCGCATCGGCGGGCGGATTCTCAACCCCTGGATCACCAGTGAAGTCTGGCCAGGACTTCTCAGGAGATTTTATCGGCACAAGACATTGTCAGCCTGTGAGAGAACCAGAGTTTGTTCCAACAGACAGCCTGATTTAGAGACACCCACATTCATGAGGGTTATAAAGCTGCAATATTTTAATAACTTTCTGAGCTCCCCTGGGCTTAGGGCAGTGCGCATTACAGCGAAGTGGAAAGAGAGCATTTCTCAGATGCTGTCTTCTGTGCTTCGTTTTATGCTTCGGTATTTCAAGGCGCACTTCACCATCACCAACACATTTGATGTTGAGCGTTGACAACAAAAAGGAGCCTAAATTTTAGAACTCAGGAAGAGCTGGTTTCTTACAGAGACTCCAGGAGAACCGGTGGAATGCTCAAACAATGAGCCAATTATAAGTACAAAGTGGACAAAGCCATCATGCAAATTTTGAGTCTTTCACAATTAGTTGGCTTTAAAGCTTTTTGGCCTGGAATGGGAGAGAATATGGTTTCTTTCTGGAAAAGCGGCTTCTAATAATTCAAGTTTGTAAGATTATTAGCACTTTTTGTTATTGATACTAATTATCATTAACATTAATCCTGGTATTTTTCACTTATCCATTAACTTTTCTGCAATTAGTATCAGTTTCCAAATTTGCTTGTTTGTACCCGTTCCCCAAATCCCCATTCCTCACAAGCATCCCAGAGTGCCCCAGAGGGCTCATTCTGTCACATCCCCACACCTGACACCAGTTATGTGCTTCTCTATCCATTAGCAGTACCTTTCCACTTGTCTTCTTACCCCTGACACGAAGGAGGACTGTCCTCTTCAAAGCCTATCTCAGTTTCTCAGTGAACTCAGCTTTCCCTTGGCTTCTAGTAATGAGGAAGCAATCTTAGGGAACAAGGAAGCTTGGAGAAAAGGCCAATATTAAAAACAAACACAACGGAACACGCAGGAGTGAGAAGCAAGGAGTGTGTTGCTTCCAGTGCTGTTGTTATTTCTGTGTATCACAAACATAACACTTTCTAGCATTTGAGAGCTGTTTTCTTGCCTGAGATGTGTAAAGAACAAAAGGGAAGAAATTAATAAATACAGAAGTTAAAATACCTACAGCACCTGCATAGTATTTCCCAAATAGAACCAAGTGGGAATATGAGAAATTCTATAGTTTTAAGTGATTCAATATAATATTTCCTTACCAGTTACTTAGTGATACATTCTATTACTTACATTGTTCTCATTCAATATTCAAGAAATATTTGTTAAGCACTTAATTTTTTTCAAATATTATACAGCAAAAGATTCCTGGATATACCATTATTTAGAAATTCCTGCCCTCAAGTGATTTAAAAGTAGAAAGAAAAGTGTTTAGAGAGTAAGTAAATATATTACAGAGAGATGAGCACCTTCACAAGGCTCAGTAAGGGAGATGCGAGAACAATTAATAGGAACGATGAACCAATTCCTGGGGCAATCCACAAAGACTCCCTTGGGCAGATATTTCTAGTCACATGCTTCTACAAGCATATGTGGGTTTCTCTGTAAAATGTTACTAGAAATGAAAATTTAAGAATATTCATATATTTAATTTTGAATATTTTCTCTCAGCTGCTCTTTGAAGGGCTTTTGCTCATTTGTGCTACCACTAAATTTTTTATAGCCTTCCTAATGTTGGGATTCAGCATGTACCATGCCAAATATGCTACAGTGGGGCATTGGTTATTTTAAATTAAAGTTATTTAAGAAATGGCAATGGAAGAAGGGCATTCTGACTTGCTATTTGGGGACAAAATAAAATCACTTCTTAGACTTTGCTGACAAGTGGCATGCTCTACCAGAATTTGTTACTCATCTCCCTTTTTAAAAGCTTATGAATCAGCTTATGAATCCCCCAACTAGGGGGATCATGTGACAGCTTCCTGCATCTTTGATAAGAAATTATGTCTTGGCTTTGACTCTGAAATTAGGACTGACCTTCCCTGGTGGCTCAAGAGGTAAAGAGTCTGCCTGCAATGCAGGAGACACAGGAGACGTGGGTTCGATCCCTGGGTCAGAAAGATCCCCTGGAGAAGGAAATGATAGCCCAGTATTCTTGCCTGGAAAATTCCATGGATGGGAGGAGCCTGGTGGGTTACAGTCCATAGGGCCACAAAGAATTGGACACTATTAGGCATGAACTCATTCATTCATTCGCCTAGTTCTTCTAAGTGACTTAGGAAAACAACTTCTCATAATGTTTCTATAGGTTTCTACATAATCACAATTGACATACTCCTTATAGATATTCTGTGTCAGGACCCTCATGATTCTTGTACCCTGCTTTCTTCTTTTATGATCACAGTGAGTTTTACCTGTGTGTTTCTCAATAAAGGCTATCCCATAATTCTTCCGCTCCACCGCGCCCCTACCCCACTCCAAAAATGGGCATTCCGAAACTCTTTCTGTCTCCCAGAAAGCAGGAAATCTCCCATATTGAGGGTAGATTCCAAGCATCTGGAGTTGGAAGGGCATCCTTTGTGCCACAGATAGGAATTCACACTGAGAAGCCTGTATAAACAAATCTTGTTTCTTCTTTAATTCATTATCCCAAGCCCAAGCTGTTTAGATTCTATACTAACCAAACACCCAAAACCTAGGTCTTTGGTTCTGTCAATTCCTCACAGATTTACTGCTCTCCTAAAGTGTAAAAACTATCTGCTTTGGCCACATCTCAGGTCCTATTTCTATGAGACCTCTGTGCATATAAATTAAAATGTCCTTTTCTCCTGTTAATCTGTCTTGTATCAATTGAATTGTTAGTCCATCCACAAGAACTCAATACAGGCAAAGGGGAATATTTCTTCATCTTCAACACTAACTTTGTGTACAACCAAGAATTTGAGCTCTAATTGTCTGTTAATGTATTTTCACATCTTTATTTTGAAAAGAGTAGGTACCTCTTTACAGTTATGAACCATCCTTATTTTTTTTTTCTGTAAACTATGCATTTTGCCTCTTCAAAAAGTAAGTTTCTTTAAAAAAAACCTTTTTAAAATCTCTTAGAAGTGCTTATTATATATTTAGAAAGGAATTTTTCAATCATATAAAATATAAAAATTTCCCGCTGATTTCTCTTGTGACTTAATACCAGTTTGTTCTACACAGAAGTATTTTATTTTCATGTAGTCTAATTTTCCATGTTAAAGGATCATTTCTGTATTCCAGAAATTCTTATTAGGGTTAAATGATTTATATTTTATATTGCAGGGGAGTAAAATTTACCAAACCAAAAAGTTAAAAAAAAAAAAATCCTTTGGCATGAGGATTAATTTAGGCTAATTATTTTTAAGAAACAAAAGGCTGAAGTCTTCCTTTGTACCTTCTCCTTAGCTGCTTAAAGAAGTCAGATAAAGGACCTGTTCTGAAGTTGAGCTATCACCAGAGATCAGCAAAGAATGTGGGCCAGATGTGGTGGGCAGCACTTGGCAGGGCCCAGAGGTGGGGAGTCTGCTGTTCGTCCTGTGTGGGCCAGCAAACATTTATTTACCATATGTTTTATTTTCCATCTCATGTGAATTGCTTTCCTCCTCTTTCAAGTCCCTAACCTTAACTCCGAACATTCTCGATTGTCTTTGGTGAAGATGGTACTTGAGATGAGTTTCATCCATTTTAAAGTTACTCAGTTTTCCTGGGTCCATGGTGTTCATACAGGAGGCATGCATGTTATTGGGGCTTCTCTGGTCCCAGATGGTAAAGAATCTGCCTGTGCTGGAGGAGACCCAGGTTTGATCCCTGGGTTAGGGAGAATCCCTGATGGAAGGAATGACTACCCACTCCAGTATTCTTGCCTGGAGAATCTCATGGCCACAGGGGTCTCTCGGGCTGCAGTCCATGGAGTTCCGAGTCAGACAGGACCGAGCAACCAAGTGCATGGTGATGGAGGAGCACACATCAGCTCGGTTCAGTCGCTCAGTCGTGTCCGACTCTTTGTGACCCCGTGGACTGCAGCACGCCAGGCCTCGCTGTCCATCACCACCACCCGGAGTCTATTCAAACACATGTCCGTTCAGTCAGCGATGCCATCCAGCCATCTCATCCTCTGTTGTCCCCTTCTCCTCCTGCCCTCAATCTTTCCCAGCATCAGAGTCTTTTCAAATGAGTCAGTTCTTCACATCAGGTGGCCAAAATATTGGAGTTTCAGCTTCAGCATCAGTCCTTCCAATGAACACCCAGGACTGATGTCCTTTAGGATGGACTGGTTGGATCTCCTTGCAGTTCAAGAGACTCTCAAGAGTCTTTTCCAACACCACATTTCAAAAGCATCAATTCTTCATCACTTAGCTTTCTTTATAGTCCAACTCTCACATCCATACATGACTACTGGAAAAACCATAGCTTTGACTAGATGGACCTTTGTTGACAAAGTGATGTCTCTGCTTTTTAATATGCTGTCTAGGTTGGTCATAGCTTTCCTTCCAAGGAGCTTTTCTCCTGTTAATCTGTCTCTTGTCAGTTTAAGTCTTAGACCAGCCAGAAGAACTTAGAAAGGGGAGGGAAAATTGCCTTCTCCTTGACATATTAAGAAATTATATTATGCACACTCTTCTGTCATGAGCTCCCCTCACCAACCCAATTAATAAAACGTACAATTCAGAATACTTACAACCTTAGCTTAATTTTTCTAAAACTGGCAGATATTTCTCTTATATTAGGGCCACAGTAATTTATATAGGTGGGTCCTAATTATACATTTCACCTTCTTCACTTTTTGACAGATATTGCTGATTATATTAATGAATTCCTAGGCTTCCCAGGTGGCTCAGTGGTAAAGGAATCCACCCGCCAAAGCAGAGACTCAGGTTTGATCCCTGGGTCAGGAAGCTCCCCTGGAGAAGGAAATGGCAACCCGCTCCAGTCTTCTTGCCTGGAGGATCCCTTGGACTGAGGAGCCTGGCGAATTACAGTCCATTGGGGTTACAAAGCATTGGATGTGACTGATCACACACAATATTGAACTGTTTGTCTCCCTAGTCTAAGTACAACCTATTGGTTTTAATTTGGTCATATTTTCAGATTTTACTGTATTTTAATTTGTTTGCTAATTTATGTTTTTATAATGAGATTAGTCTGATTATTCTTAGTGAATAAATTTGTAAAGTTGGGGTCAATATAAGGCTGATTTCAATAAACTCATATTCTGGCTACTCTTTATTTTTCAGATGGATTTAGAGAGAGTTAATATTTCTTCTCAAAGATTCAAGGGAATTATGTTACTATCTGGTCTGAAGCTTGCTTAAAGGGCAGCTACTTTATATTCTCAAAATTTCTATATTCTCTAGAACTTGAGAATTTCTGTTTGATATCAGATAAACCTTAGTAGTTTATATTACTCAGAAAATAGTAATTTCATATGTATTCAAAATTATTTCATAATGTTGGCTAAGATAATAAGATTTTCATAATTGATTTGCATCTCTGATTTTTCTCTACTTATTTAATTTAGGGATTTTAACTATTTCTTCAATGGCTTGTATTTCTAATGTTTACTTATTCTATTTTACTTTAATTGCACTTATTTTTATTGATTTTTCTAATATCACCAGCCCTTGTTTTTTAAAAAAAGACTTTAAAATTATTAATTTCTCTTTTGTGTTTTACCAGTTCTTTCAGGCTACTTTTCTTGATTTATTTGGTCCTATCTTTTCTAAAGTTTTGAATTGGCTACTTAACTCATTTATCTTTATTTTTTGTAAATTAGTTCTTGAAATTCATTATTCTTTGATTATAGCTCCAGTTCTATGCCTTGAATACAGATTTTTTTTTTTAAAGAATTTCATTCTTTGTGAAGTTTTGACAATGCTTTGAGCAATAATTTAGGATATTTTTGAATGGTTCATGAGTATGTTTTTGTACTTGGCATTTATTGAAGTTTATGATTTATAAATTATGATGCTTTCTTTTTGGGAATAAAGGTCTATGGCATATTTTTGTGTGGTCTATATCCTTAAAATTATAAATTGGCCTTAAAAAGTATTTGCTGCTATTAAGATAACATGAATTAAGTCTTATTTGGACTCAGTGGAGTCACAAAGGGTTGGACATGACTTAGCGATCTGAGGTCTCTAGAAACTGTCTCATGATGCTTGCCTTTTGTTACTCGATTTAGCTTCCTATAAGCTGAAAGTCCCACTGACTCAGAAAGAAATCTTGTGGGGTTTTTTCCTTAACAATCTCCCCTGATAGATCCTTCTATCCAGATGACAAAAATTGCCAGCTGCAGAACTTCTTGTAACTTAGAATTTTCTCTTTTCTAACACACAGATAACCCGCTGGTAAACATGGGTATAATTGCCAATTTACAAATTCAGTGCGGCCTTTCTACCATCAGTTTAGTTCAGTCGCTCAGTCTTGTCTGACTTTGAGACCCCATGGACGGCAGCATGCCAGGCTTCCTTGTCCATTTCTGCCTTGCCATGGTATTAAACCTGCTACAGGGAGTATGATATTGTGGCTTGTAAGAAATCTGTGTTTGGTCTTAGTCCCTGTTTCTGGCACCAATCTCCTAAAGTTGTTGGAATTTGAAAAGTGTCCAAGGGAACAAACGTGTCTTTTGTTATGTTAATAGGGCTACTTTGGATCTCACCTAAGGATAGAGGTTTCTTCCCCTGGAACTAACCACATGATTAGAGGTTTGGAACTTTTTCTTCTACGCCCTGACCTCTAGGGAGGGAGAGTGCCTGGGAATTGAGAAAACGACCAGGGTCAAGGAGTTAACCAATCATACCTGTATAATGACACCTCCACAAAAACCCCAGAAGTGTAGGGTTCAGGGAGCTTTGAGTTTGGTGAACACACTGGGAGACGGGGAGAGTGGTGTGTTTGCAGAGAGCATGAAGCTCTGGGCCCTCTCCCCATCCCTTGCCCTAGGCATCTTTTATAATAAACCAGTGATCTAGTTAGAAAAATATTTCTTTGAGTTGTGTGTGCCACACTAGCAATTTAATCAAACCAAAGGAGGGTTTGTGGAAAACTCATTTATAGCAAGAACTAACTTGCGAACTGTATCTGAAATCAGAGGAAGTGGTTGTTGGAAGCTCCAAATTGTAACCAGTTAGTCAGAAGCAAAAGTAAGAACCTTGGCTTTTAACTAAGGTCTACAGTAGGGGCTGGATAGAACCCTTATAGGACTGAACCCTTAAATGGTGGAATCTAATGCTGCTTTTGAGGGGAAAGTGCTGGCAGTGCTAGAATTGAGTTGTAGGACACTCGGCTTGTGTCAGAGGATTGTTTGTTATTGTTGTTGGGGACCTTCCTCTCAGCACATACACATGTTGGAATTGAGTCCAGGATTCCAAAAACGAAGACTTCCATGGACAGATCCTGCTTTTTATTCATGAGGTCCTTTTTGTAATCTTGTAGGAAGAGAGAAAATGACCATCCACTTGATGTGGGATGACAGTTTCTTTGGGACATTCTGAGATATAAAGCTAGATAATTATAAAGATGTCTATGCTTTTCCCATGGTCCATCTGTAAGAGATTTGATTTCTACATCTAACATTTTATGTCCCTTTTAAAAAAATTTAATTTTATCATTGACCTGTTCATCTTCTTTCATTAACTCTAAGTTCCAAGTCAAATAAATCAGGTAGCACCTTACTGAGTGACCCCACTTACTCTTAAAAAATCTTTCTGCAGAAAAGTTTGTTTAGAGGAATTTAAGAGTATAGACTTTGTAAGTTTAAATTTTATGAACTTTGTTATCTTTGGCAGTTATTCATGACATGTGATTTTACTATTTACCGTTTCACTGAATTTTTTTTTTTAAGTGAGCATTTAGGCAGAAAATAAATTGCTGGAGTCTCATGTAATTTATTATATAGCTACCCCAGATTTTCATTGTAAAGTTCTCTTTGATCATTAATTATTGAGGGTAAGGGAAGAGAAGAATGAAATTTCCAGGAGTGGTCTGAAGGACTTTAATAACAGGAAGTATGGACTATTATATACAATAATGAAAATAAAAATAATTTGATACATGTGAAGGAAGTAGAACTGGAAGAATTCATGATTATTTCATGAGAGGACTGAGGGAGGAAACAGAATCAAGCATGAAAATCAGTTTGGTGTTGAGACACTGGTTTGATTTGTTGCCATCTCCCTTTCTGGAAATAAGAAGAAAAGAAAGTCTGTTGTAAGAGGTGATGAGTTTCTTGTTAAAAAGGATAGTTTCGAAATCTGAGCCACAGGGTGGAGATGTTTCACTCCCAAGCAACGTTTGTCAACGGCGACTTGTGTTTGTCTCAGCAGGCGCTTAGTGCTTGGTCGTGTCCCACTCTTTGCGCCCCGTGGACTGTAGCCCGCCAGGCTCCTCCGTCCGTGGGGTTTCCCAGGCAGGAGGACCGGAGGAGCTGCCATCGCCTTCTCCCGGGAGCTTGCTGCTAGTGGCATCCGATGAGTAGGGGATAGGAGTGCTGCCGAGAATCCTGTAACATGCGGGATGTTCCCTTGACAAGAAATTATATGGACCAAAACTCAATACTATTGAGAAACTGTGCTTTAAGTTGAAATGTCCAAGAGGCAGGCCGTTTGATATTCAGGTCTGGAGCTTAATGGAGAGACCAGTATTAGAGCCACAGGTTTGGAAGGGGCCTCTCGTTGACCTCTGATTGAATGCCTTTTTATTCTTACCCGATAGAGACTTCATCCCTTAGTTTTCTTTCTTTAGCTCAGCCTGTGTGATTTAGCTCTAACCAGTGGAATTTGAGGGAGAAGGGAAGGATGGAGACAGAATGAGGGAGAAAGGGAGAGAGAGAAGATGAAAGCCTGAGAGCCACAGGCTTCTCTCACCGGATGTGGGAGCTGGTGCACTGTCGTTCTGCATCAGCTGTGTGGAGACCAGCCTTGGTGCACAGTGGGTGGAGACTAGCTAGGAATGTACATTACAGAACGTGGAGGTCATTGTGGGTCACCTGAGACATTAAAGATCGGCTAGCTTTATAGCTATGCATCCTTTTGCCTTTCATGAAGAATCAGTAGCAGTTCTTGCATGGGAGAGTTTGGTTTGGAAAAGAATGAAGGGATAGTGAAAAACTGACGCAAATTGTCGTAAATAGTAAACACTTTATTTGCTGTAAACTGAACTGTGTCCCTTCAAAATTCTTACGTGGACATTCCAACCCCTAATGCAACTAAATTTAGAGATTTAGCTAACTAAGAGATTCAACTAGCTAAGGTTAAATGAAGTCCTAAAGATTGGGCCCTGATAAAATAGGTCCTTACAAAAAGATACCAACAGAGTTTGCTCTCTTTCTGCTGTGTGTGGACATAGCAAGAATTTGGTCAAGCAGAGAGCTCTGACCAGACTCCAACCACGCTGGCCCACTGATTTCAGAATTCCAGCCTTAAGGGCTGTGGGAAAATAAGTTTCTGTTGTTTAAGCCCAGTAATCTAATATTGTGTTATGACAGCCCTAGCTGGTTAATACAGTATCTATTTGTGTAAGGTTAATCCAGTGCTATATACCAGAGTAACAGATATATCCTGAAAAGACTAATTGTCACACAGGAAAAAACTATCTCATAAGTGTTAAAGTAACCAGAATATGCTGAGCCCCATGACAGCAAAGCAAAGACAAGATTCTGTGCTTAGCAATCCCAAGAAAGGAAGGCCTAGGTTAACTTACGAGTGTTTGCCTGTTCAGCACAGGTTACCTAACCCAACTCCAGACTTCCCTTTGCGTCATATTAAGTTACCCAGGTTTAGCCAGTCAGCAAAGGCCGGGTGTAATTCACCTGTCCCTGCTCCCTTTGGTCTGTGAAGCGCGCTCACCTAGTGTGGTTCTGGGCAGCTCTTCTCTACGTGCTAGGCTGGAGGCTGCTCGACTGATGAGTCACTGAGTCAAAGGCTACTAGGTCAACACATGGCAGGAAATCTCTTAACATAGGGAAGTCAGTACAAGAAATGGTCCATGGAGATACTGTTGAGAACTTTTGGACTTGAATCTAGAGTGAAGAGTAGAACCTAGGAATGGAGCTGAGTCACATCTACTTTGCCTGGAGGGAAAGTGCTGGAATTCAAGAAACAATGGCTTCAAATAGAAAACAGCTAGAAAAACTAGAGGAACAAGCCTCATAGTTAGACATGGGCTTTGATTTCTGAAATATCATGATTTGAATCTCATCTTCATCAGTGACCGTATCTCTGAAGGAGTTAATTTTACCTGGTATTTAGTTTTCTCACCCCTAAAATTAGGATATCAAAATATGCTTCATAAGGTTACTTTGTTTTTTCATTTATTTTTATTAGTTGGAGACTAATTACTTTACAATATTGTAGTGGTTTTTGCCATACCTTGACATGAATCAGCCATGGATTTACATGTGTTCCCCATCCTGGTCCCCCCTCCCACCTCCCTCTCCACCCGATCCCTCTGGGTCTTCCCAGTGCACCAGCCCCGAGCACTTGTCTCATGCATCCAACCTGGACTGGCGATCTGTTTCACACTTGATAATATACATGTTTCGATGCTGTTCTCTCAGATCATCCCACCCTCGCCTTCTCCCACAGAGTCCAAAAGTCTGTTCTATACATCTGTGTCTCTTTTTCTGTCTTGCATATAGGGTTATCATTACGATAAGGTTACTTTTAAGACATAAACTACTGTGCAGGTAAAATACCCATTAGTTTGAATATAAAGATGCACTCAATACATATCTGATTGTTCAAATAATTTATTTGAGTATATGGCTTGAAGAATCAAACCGGATATTATAGATTCCTCTAGTTTCTTTAATGTCTATTTCAGTAATGACTTATGTTGGTTAATCACAGCATATAGATTTTTATACCTTTTTGTTTTTAATGGAGAAGCCAAAAATTTGATATAAATATCAACAAATTAATTTTTCAAAATTTTAAATATTGAGAGTTTTTATTGTAGTCAAGTTTAATAAATACTGATCTTTTTTCAAGTCCAAATGTGTGTAGCATGATAGAAAATAATATCTGGATCTCATAAATAATTTTACACAAAGAGGCATTAAATTTTCATCACTCTTTTGGTAGGCATTGAGGGTTATGCTCCCCTAGCTTATTCATAAAGAAACAGAAGGTTAAAAAATGATTGTCAAAGATTCTAATCAGTTACTGACAGAGAAAGAATTGAAGTGTAAGACTTCTGCCCATACAAAAAGTAAAGGCATAATATCTACTGTACAAGACGAAAGACTATTGTTATCATTAAACTAGAGAGTCAGCCTACAGCATGGGGAAGCACCACGCAAAGCGCCTACCACATATTCAGTAGTAAAATGAATCATCCCTCCGACCTGCTTTTAGCCTACACGTATCAAGTGCATTCTGTCTAATTCTGGCACATTAGGATTCCGAATCTGCTTTATAAAAGAAATTAGCAAAAGCCTGAATTAAATCTGGTTAAACAAAAGAGATTATAGGTTTTAGATATCAAATAACCTGTTGCATGTAGCAAGATCAAACTAGACATTGCATGATAAGTTTCCTTACCCCAGTTCTTCTAAAAGGTTTTTATCATTGACTTGGACAGAAAGTATAGTCATCAAGTTTGCAGCTGACAGATATTCAAAGCAGAGGTTAGAAGGAAAATAAGCATCAAAGAGATCTGAACTTCAAGGTGTCACAATTTGTAGGGTAAATTAAGGCAGAGCGAATTGAAATATCTATGCAGCATATATTTTTTGTTTACTATGTGAAATGTGTGTTCAGCAGTGAAAAGGCAATACAAAACGCAGCACAGACAATGTCCTTGCTTCTCTGAAGTTTACATTCTAGTCCTAAGAGAAAGACCGTCAATACATGTTTCATCAGATGACTGTGAATGCTGTTGGGAAAAAAATAAGAGTAACGGAGATGTGGAGACCTGGGGATTTGTTTTAAATAGGATGTTCAAGGAAAGCCTCATTACCGGGTACTCTTACTCAATCGTTTATTAATTCATTTCATAATATTTATTTGGGGTATTGTTTGAATAGGCACTGGACAGCCTGTCATGATTCAGCAAGTGATATGGTCAAGTCATGTTTTCAAGAAATAATTCAGTTTGGCAATGATTCTTAACATTTGTGGCAACAAATTTGCCTTTGAAAATCTTCTGAATGCTCTGAACACTCCTCCAAGAAAATTTATTTGTGTATACAAAATATTGTCTGTTTTGGGGATTCCTTGAAACTAAAACTCAGAGTTTAGAAGCCCTTATCTGGGGTTGAAATTATAATCCAGAAAAAAGCCAGCAACATATAACCACTTCTTAATTTCAAGTGAAACTTTAATCATATATTTAGGATGGCCAAAATCATTGTATGCAATTATAGTACTCTGTGCTTAAGAAAAAACCACAAGGACAGTTAAATGTTTGAAAATAGAAAACATCTAGGAGGTTTCCTTATATTGGAAGAAAAGTTGGAAAAATCCTTTGCATGTGTGCTAAGTTAATTCATTCATGACCAACTCTTTGCGACCCTGTGGACTGTAGCCCGCTGGGCTCCTCTGTCTGTTGGATTTCCCAAGCAGGAAAACTGGAGTGGGTTGCCATGCCCTCGTCCAGGGGATCTTCCCAACCCAGGGATCAAACCCATGTCACTTATGTCTCCTGCATTGGCAGGCAGGCTTTTTGCCAATAGTGCCCACTGGGAACCCCCTGGAAGAGTCCTACTATTCTTGAAATGAACAAATGATTATTTTGTACTGGCTTTGCTTCCTACATAATGCATCATAATTTTTACGTGGTTATAGTATGGAATAAGAAATGTAGATGTTAAAAACTCTATTTATAAGGGGGACTATTTTTTCTTTTTCACTTCTCTTTCTTTCCCACCCCCATTTTGTTTCAATCCTTCATTTATATTTACTGAGTTGGCTGTTGGCTTCAGGTTATTAGCAAATTAAGTCTAGTGGTAGCATCTAGGATATTGTTCTCTCAGGATTGTAGACCTTCAGATCTAGATGTGATATTACATGATCACTTTGTCTAATTTCATAGATGAAGAAGTTGAGACAAAAGACGAAGTGACTTAACTGAGTTCACAGCATATTATAAAATAATGACATATTTAACTATGTTAATAAAAGCCAGACACTGAGAAAGCTAGACACTAATGCTATATTCACTTTAAAATGTGGAAACTGAGCCAGAGAAGGGATAGTACCTGCCCAGGATCACAGGATTAGTGAATAGCTGAGATGGGATTTAAGACTGGCTTCCTGCTTCCCAGACCTCTCATGGTTACCTATCGCCAAATCTCTGGCTCTAAATCCTCTGAAGTTCCCCTAACCCTGCACTCACCAACCTCCTACTCTTTTATCGCTCTCAGCCTTGGTTCCCTAAATGCTGCAGCCAGGGACGGGTGGAAGATTGTCATGAGAAGAAAAAGCAGCAGCCCTCTTGTTTAGCCTCTTTATATTATTTTTCCTACAGATTGGGATATTTTTCTCAATTATGCATAGTTATTCATTCTGCCAAAAAATTCTTTCAAGGCTGCTAAAGCTGCAGTCAATTTTCTCAGTTTGATGTTCCAAAGGACGTGCTGTGTCTTTACATTCTGTGCAAAAATAGGCATGGCAGGATCCACCAGCTGCTAAAGTCACCGCGCAGCTTAAAAACTTTCTATTTGTTTTCTCCATTGTTGTGTTTTCACAGTTTCAGAATTTGAGCAGCATTTAATTTCTCTCTGCTTAAATTTTCTTTTAGAGAAAGAACGCACTGGTATTTGTACATGTTGGAGGAATACTTTCAAAGAGAGAAATTATTCTTCAAGTATTTATGTTCACTGAATACTAAATAATACTGCAACCTACTTGAAAAACAAAACCAAAACCCCAAACCAACCAAAAAACAAACAGAAAAAGTCTTGCAAACCGAGGGCTACAGGAAGCCTCAGAAGGATATGGCAATTATACTGCAATGTAAAGATGCTTTGCTATATCTTCTCTGGAGAAAGTTCTGACAGTGTTTACCAAAGACCCCAAATTTATTCACATCTTTTGTCTCAACAATTGCACGTCTTGAAATACATACAAAAAAAGTGTGATGTAGCCCCTGTTTTGGTTAAAGGAAACAGAACTGAAACCTTTAGCGACAGGACCTTACCACTGGCTGAATTGACACAATCACACAATAAAATATTATAGAACCATTATAATGATGTTTATATACCTTTATTAATATGGGAAGTCACTCACAATTTGTGTTCAAGTCATAAAACATTTATGAATATGCACATTGATATTTTCATAAATAAGTGACTAGAAAAAAGTACCTCCAAATAGTCTAATTTTGTACAGATGTCCTACCTGACTACGCTTCTTGCTAACTTTTTATGTCTTTGAACCTAATTTATTGACTTTTTGCCCACAGTAATTCCTATGGGATGGAGGAGTTGAAAGGGAATTAGAATATGATCCATCCCTGCTTTAAAGATGCTTACCAATTACCAGTGATACAGATATTAAACAAACCAAGAAATAGAAACATGCAGACTGCTAGGAAGTCTGCATAAACCGCGGGTTCAATTTTCACAAAGCACTTTGAGAGAGAAGACATTTACCTCCTTGGAATGAGAAAGAAAACAAGACTGCCTAGTTTTGTAAAGTTGAATTTATGAGGAATCACCTTATGTATTGATTGGATTTGCACCAATATTTGACAGTTAAACTTAATCCATTTTTTACTCTTCCCAAGTGACTTTCTTCTTTTGACCTCAGGAAAGGGCAACCCATCCCAGCATTTTCGCCTGGGAAGTTGCGTGGACAGAGGAGGCTGGCGGGCTGCAGTCCATGGGGTCGCAAAGAGTCGGACGCAGCCGAGCAGCTCAGCATGGCGCAGTACTCTTCATCGGCTGCCTCGCCCGGGGCTCAGCAAATAGCGTGTGTTTAGGTGCCTATCAGCCTTTGTTCTTAGCATGATGGGGCATTCTTTCAAAGCAAAGATAGCCTGATCTCTGACTCCTCACAGAGTTTATTATGGAACCTAGTAAGTAACAGCGACTAAATAAATGGCCTGTCAGACAGAAAGCCACCGTTCAAGGTTAGTTGCAGCAGATATGGCATTCTATACAAAGACAATGTAAATGTACAATTATATATTTAGGAAAACATAATCCCCCGTGCTCCTTTAGTTCTGTGCTAGAAGAACTCCCAATGAAGATAATGTTTATACACATACTATTCAATACATCTAAGAGGTGAAAGTCTCCAGGAAGCCTGCTAGAGAGGATAGAATGTATCTTTGTAATCAGACACATCCACCTTGGAATTCTAGCTCCTGAAGTTCTCGCTATGTGACCGTAGCATGAATAACAGTCAACATGGAGAAAGCAGTAGCAGATCTAAAATGTTATTAGTGCTATTAGGGGGATTTCATGAGATAACCTTGCTAAGCACCTTAACTCCTTTATTTTTTCATTTTAATTGTAAATTTATTTTTAAATCAAGGAATATTTGACTTACAGCATCATATTAGTTTCAGTTGTACAACAAAGTAATTTGAAATATTTATCGATATTTCATTAATAATTATCAATATTATGTTATTTATATTCACTATTATAGTTTAAGAGTTACAAACAGCTGTGCATAAAAAATCATCACTTGCCCATATCTCCCCTCTCACCACTAGTAGCCACTACTTTCTTCTCTGTATCTGTGAGTCTGTTTCTTTTTTGTTATATCTAGTAGTTTGTTTTATTTTTCAGATATAAGTGATAACATACAGTATTTCTCTAGCTTATTTCACTAACCGTAGTACATTCCAGGTCATCATGTTGCAAATGACAAAATGTCCTTTTTGATGGCCAAATAGTATTCCCTTGCTTGTATATAGCACATCTTCTATATTCATTTATCTATTGGTTAACACCTAGGTTACTTTCACATATTGGCTATTGTAAATAAATGCTGTTGTGAATATGGGAGTGCATATATCTTTTTAAATTAGTGTTTTCATTTTCTTTGGATATATACCCAGGAGTGGACTCCTGGATCATATGGTGAGTCTATTTTTATTTTGGGGGAATCTCCTTACTGTTTTCCACAGTGACTATACCAAGTTACCTTTCTGCCAACAATGTACAACCGTATCCTTTTTTCCACAACCTTGTCAACATTTGTTATTTGTCTGTGTTTAAAGCATAGCCATCCTGACAGATATGAGGGTGCTTTGTTTTGGGAGCCCTAGCAAACTGATACAAATCTGTACTCAAATTAACAGAGGACACTTTAAAATTGTAAAATGTCTAAGTCATATCATAGCTTACCTGTCCACACTCCTGGTCCTCTAATGCACAAACCATAAAGTCGTTTAATGGATTCCCAACACACTTAGAGTAAAATCCCAAGACCCACAATACTGCAAGTGAGAACACCTCGAGACTCGGATATTTCTTTTAACTCTTTTTTCTATCTTCTAGTCATTCAGTCTGGTCCTGCTTTATTGGTCTTCTTTCTCTTCCTCAAACACACCAAATTAATTCCCACCTTAAAAATCTTTTTGTTTGTTTTTCCAACAGCCTGAGTGATCTTCTGGTTATTTGCATGTTCATTCTCACATCATTCTGGTGTCTTTAAATGTTATTATCCCCAAAGAGAGGCTTGTGCTAATCACACTACCTAAAATAGGTACCCTCCTATCATTCTCTATCTTTTTATCTGACTTTATTTCCTTTCCTACTACTTACTGCTGATGGATATAATTTACAGATATTCTCTTTCTACATCACCTCCTTCCACTAAAATATAAAACCCATGGGAAGAGGGACTCTATTTTTTATATATATTTTGCTATATGTATATCTGTTATATATATTTTGTTATAATCTCAGTGCCTAAAAATCACTTTGCAAAAGGTACATACTTGAGATATTTTATAGTATTAAATGGTATTCCTTTGATAACATGGAAAGAGTTGCTGTGTTTAATTTAGTGAGCATATAAAAGAAAAACATGAATTAATGTGTATTCTCTTGTGATAAAATATAAAACATTTATGACAAAACATAAAGCATTCTCTTGTGAGCAAACAATAAAAATTACCCACATATAATCATTAGATTGTGTTGGTTTAGTCACATCCACCTTGTCATATATAATTGTTACTAAAGAAATCATTGGATGACCAATTATAGTTATTGGGGCTGTAACAAAATTTTATAATTTATTTGGTTCGGCTTTCTTATTTACAGTCTTATACAAGAATAAAACTAAGTTCTGATCTTAGCCAGTCATTTAATAAACCAATGACCTGAGACAAATCTTTTAATACTATTGAACCTAACTGCTTCATTGCAAACTATGAATAATAATATTGGTCCTTCCTGTCACACAGGGTTATAGTTAGTTTTCATTTTAATAGTGCCACTATTCTGTGATCTAAAAAGCATTCTGAAATAGTGGCGGTGCGGCCTTAGTGACATGCCAATCAAAATCGAGAACAAATACTGTTTCTGTTCCTGGCATCTCCACTGCTGTGACAGTCCTCAAACTAGCCACGGAATTTAATCCAAAGGAGTAGCAGAATTGGAAATTCTTGTACCATTTGATCTAAGGATATTTTATCTGATGTGATAAAATATTTAGTGACACTCATCAGATAATTAGCAGGAGATGTATTATGCATAGGACCTATGAGAATAGTCCATAGCACTTGCAAATTCAACTGGAAGGCAGGCACTGAGAAAGTCCAGCTAAGGTAAAGTCTACTGACCTCCCTAGGGAGAGCAGGTGGAGGATGCCCGGAGGAGGGCTGGGATGCTGTGTTACAAGGTGGACGGCAGAGTGCAAGAGCTCCCTGGAGTGGGGACAGGAAGAGAGGATGACAGGACTCACTGTGACTGACTAAAAATTAGAGCTGTTCTCTGCTGTCTGTTGCCTCTTGAGAAATCATGATTTTATAGGCAATCTATGTAACTATTAAAGACTAACAGTGGTGATATTCAATTGGAAAAAAAAAAACATTTTCCAAGATTATATTTTGAGATCACTTATTTGTACCTTTTCCTTCAGTTAGATATATTTAAATGTAAAATAGCTTTTTAACACCATTTAAAGTTCTGAAGCAAAATGTAAAATTCAGGCATAAGTATAAAGTTTTAAATATATTCTTATTTAGTAATGACTATAATTCAGATATTATGAATAAAAGAAAAAGCTATAACTAGTCTTTAGCACAGAGTTATAAATATGGATATAGTGAGGAAAGCATTATAATATTTTTCTCTTTTGTGCATTTAAATCCACATTCAGACTTTACCTCAAATATGTATATACACACACATTTGAATGCTTGCTGTGGTATACCATTTATTAAGAATTTATGAAGGATGCAAATAATACTTAAGGAAAGAAATTGTCATTCATTTAACAATCATGGGCTTTGGTTTTGAAATATATAACAGAATTCTGACTATGAAGAACAGATAAGTTGTTGCCAAGAGTCTGGTTACAAGAACATGATTGAAGAAAGATGTAAGTTCCGAGAAGGTCCATTATATTAGGACCAAATAAGATTAAGAATCTTTTTGAAAAGAAGAAAATGGAAAGAAAACGCAATGAAAAGGACAAAATGTACAAAAGGCAAGATATGGTGTACATGTGTACAGTGACTGTATTTCTGTTTCATAGATCAGGGGAATATCCTGTGAAACTCAACAGGAATACATTTAGGATGCATAAAAACATCCATTTTCTCACAGAGTGGACTTCCCTGGTGGCTCAGTGGTAAAGAACCTGCCTGCCAATGCAGGAGACCTGGGTTCGATCCCTGGGTCAGGAAGATCCCCTGGAGAAGGGAATGGCACCCCACTCCAGTGTTGTTGCCTGGAGAATCCCATGGACAGAGGAGCCTGGCAGGCTACAGTCCACAGGCTCTCAAAGGAATGGTCGTGGCTTAGTGGCCAAACCACCACCACAGCAATGCTCATAGGACTCAGGGGGCCTAAGTGTGCTTCACCATGAGAGGTGTGGTAAGAACAAACTGGTCCAGTCACTGTGGAGAACAGTATGGAGGCTTCTTTAAAAACTAGGAATAAAACTACCATGTGACCCAGGGCTTCCCTGGTGGCTCAGAGGTTAAAGCCTCTGCCTGCGATGCGGGAGACCTGGGTTCGATCCCTGGGTGGGGAAGATCCCCTGGAGAAGGAAGTGGCAACCCGCTCCAGTTTCTTGCCTGGAAAATCCCATGGATGGAGGAGCCTGGTGGGCTACACTCCACGGGGTCGCAAAGAGTCGGACACGACTGAGCGGCTTCACTTCACGTGACCCAGAAAACCCACTACTGGGCATATACACGGAGGAAACCATAATTGAACAGCATGCGTGTACCCCAGTGTTCATTGCAGCACTGCTTACAATGACCAGAACACGGAAGCAACTTAGATGTCTATCGATAGATGAATGGAAAGAGAAAGTACACTCACGATCAAATATTACTCAACTATAAAGAAACAGTGCATTTGAGTCAGTTCTAATGAGGTGGATGAATCTAGAGACTGTTACACAGAGTGAAGTAAGTCAAAAAGAGAAAGACAGATTCCATGTACTAACACATACATGTCATCTAGAAAGTCGGTACTGGTGATCCTATTTGGTGGACAGCAGAACATATCAGATGTAAAGAAAAGACTCACAGTCACAGTTGGGGAGGGAGAAGTGGGATGACTTGAGAGTAGCATTGAAACATATGTTACCGTAGTAAAGTAGAGAGCCAGTGGGAATTTGCCTTATGACACAGGGAACCCAAAGCGGGTGCTCTGTGATGAGCTAGAGGGGAGGACTCAGGAGGGAGTTGGGAGGGGAAACATATGCATACCTATGGCTGATTCATGCTGATACATGGCAGAAGCCATCACAATATTGTAAAATAATTATCTTCCACTTCAAATTAAAAAACCAAATTGATTCACAAATGCTCAGGTAAATGACAATTTTTTGCCTGATGAATCATAAGCTAATATGATTCTTATATATCTCTTTTAAAAAGCATTACATGATGCATATGATACAGTTGATTTCAAATAGCAAAAGTTACTTAACATATTGGGCACATAAATGGCTCACTTGACATCAAGTGTCCCATATCATTTCAGGAGCCTAAAATTCAGACTCAAGTCCTTGTGCTCAAGTAGTTTATATTCTAGTTGATAGAGAAAACAGCAAATAAAGTTAATAAGTCAAATATTTAATATATTAGATGGTGGGAAGTTCTGTAGTAAAAAAAAATAAAGGAAGGTGGATAGAATAGTTGGAGATGTTAATTTAAAACCATATCTAGGAAAAACTGCACATCTTGGAGAGGAGTTTTTCAGGCATTTCAGAAAAAATAAAGGTCAGTATAACTGAAGTGATGGAGAGATGTGAGGGATAGTCATTTATTAAGAGAGTAGAAAAATAACTAGATCATTCCAAGGGGCAGTACTTCTCACATTTTAATTTGCATGTAAATCATGTACATGTCACATTAAAATGAAGACTGATTTAGGAAGTCCAGAGTTTGCCTTTTGTACAAGTTCCCAGGTGATGCTGATGCTGGTGGTCTGTAGGTCACACTTTAAATAGCAAAAAAACTGTGACTTGTGTGCCATTGTAAGGATTTTGCATTTACGTTCATTGTTGTGGATTGAACTGTGTCCTTCCCACCAAAACAAACAAATACATATGTCCACATGCTACTTTTCAGGGCCTGTGAATATGAGCTTATTTGGAAATAGGATCTTTGCAAATATAATCAGTATAAGCTAAGGTGCCTATAGATTTGTGTGGGGTGGGATGCGTTACTACAATAGTTACTGTTATAAGAAGCGGGAAATTTGGACAAAGCAGAGAAGACCATGTAAAGATGGAGGCAGAGATTGGAGTGATTTATTTCAAGTCAAGGAACATTAGGATTTCTGGCAGCAGAACCTAGGAAGAAACAAGGAATAATTCTCCCCTAGAGCGTTCAAAAGAGAGGATGGCCCCGCTGATACCTTAATTTAAGGCTTGTAACCTCTCCAACTGTGAGAGAATACATTTCTGCCACACTGTTTGTGGTCATTTGTTACAGAAGCCTGAGGGATCTGGTACACTGAGTGAGCTGGAGAATGAAACCAGGGGAGGGTTTTAAGAAGACTGCTTCCATCTACCCTGTTTAGAAGGAATCCCTCTGGATGCGGAGATGAGAAAACGCTGAAGGGAGTGGGGCAGCACAGAAGCTGGGAGACCAGTTTGGAGGCTAGAGCAGTAAGTCCAACTGAACAGTGGAGGGATGAAGGTGATTTCAATCAGGGCATGGTGACGGTGTGGAGACATGGGCATAATCCCAATCTATTTGGAAGCTAATGTCAACAAGATTTGTTTATAGAGTGTGAATTATAAAAGAATCAGGGGAGTTAAAGATGAAAGCAAGTGTGCGTTAAATGAGATGGTGAAGATGGTGAGAGGAAAAGTGGGTAGAATAATAGGAGAAATTTAGAGTTCTGTTTCGGGTATGTTAAGTCTGTTATGCTTCCAACTAGAGACAGTAAGTGGAGCTTCCCTGGAGACCCCATTGGTAAAGAATCTGCCTGCGATGCAGGAGACCCTGGTTCGATTTCTTGATTGGGAAGATCCCCTGGGAAGAGTAGGCTGCCCACTCCAGTATTCATGGGCTTCCCTGATGGCTCAGATGGTGGAGAATCCGCCTGCAATGCGGGAGACCTGGGTTGGATCCCTGGGTTGGGAAGATCCCCTGGAGGAGGGCATGGCAGCCCCCTGAAATGTTCTTGCCTGGAGAATCCCGTGGTCTCTGGTGGGCTACAGTCCATGGGGTCACACAGAGTCGGACATAACCGAGTGCTAAGCACTGCACAGAGATATTCAGCAAACAATGCCCAGAACAGAGGTTTCAGCTGCAGATATAACCAATGAGTTAAAAGGGAAATCACCACGTTTGGGAAAGATGCACCTATGTTTTGAGATCGATGTCAGGAGAGTTCTGTGCGTCTAAACACGACCTTCAGCGCTTTAAAGCTTCCAACATAAACAGCTGGTCTTACAAGCACACCATCCCTGCTGTCTTTGAATTTGCCTCAGCATGAAAAAATCATGATTTCACTTGGGTTTGTGTAATATATAGAAGCATCATACCAGTCTAAGAATGAAGAACTTTCAGTGCTTAGTACTTCTGATAAAAATCAGTCACTCTAACATGGACCATTTATTCCCCAGGCTCCTGAAGAAGCAGAAGTCGTGTGTGTGCACGACACGGCAACAACTGTTTAGTTTGCTGATGTATTTTTGTTTTTATCTTGGATATTTTCACCTCGAAGTGTGTTACTATCAGAAATAATTTACGGATGCAGTGATGCAATCATTCTTTTCATCACCATTTTAAGGGTTTAAAATCCTGTCCTTTTATGGGGACAGGAGGTGAGGGGGGTCTAGCTGTATTTGTGACTAGGAAGATATGTTTATTTACAGTAGTAGGAAATCCATTGTTATTGCAAAGAGACCCAATAACTCTTAAAAGGTGAAGCTGTCATTTTGACCTTCATGTATCTGGATATTTCTCTCTCTTATTTGGTTCAAAATTCTGACAGGAAAAAGAAGCATGTTTATTCCTGCCTCAAGGCTCATTAGGAGCACAGGAGGGAGAAAATTCACCAATACTGAAAGGATTGTTGATAAACCCCAAAGACAAAACTATAGCTACAGACCTGGTTTTCTTGTCTCTCACTAACAACAACGACGACAACAAAAATGACATAATCTGACCGCATTTCATCAAGCAATGTTAAACAACAGAAATCCTTTTAGGGCATTTTTTGAGGCTTTGGGAAAGCCTATTCCAGGTAGTGACTTTCTAATTTTTCCCTCTGAAGATTGAACTTGAGGTGCAAGATGACTTGTTATTTGTCATCTTAAGATTTTTTAACAATTTTATTAAAGTTATGCTATTTCTCGTTGTTGCTGTTTATAGTTTTTAGTATTGCTAAGGTGGTATTACCATTGGACTTAACTGTGATGGTCAAGGTAATAGGTAGAATTCTTGAATTATAAAATATGTATTAAATAAATTGGCTGGTACATATAGCTTTTATGATTTCACAAAACTGATATAAAAACTGGAATATGCATTTAAATTCAACAGTTGCAGAGTGTCATCCATAGAGTGTTTATTGAGTCAGGACATAGTAGTAAGATTTACTCATTTTATAAAGAATTGTGTCATAAACCTCCAAGTGTGATTGGTTTGACACAGTGCATTTATGCTGTACCTATTTTTTAATTTCACTTACTGACATACTCAGCTGATTCCAGTTAATTTATAACTTATAAATAACACAACAACTCTGTTTCCTAAAGCTCCTACAATTAATTCAATCAGAATACCTATCCATTTTTAAACTTTTTGCTCAAGTTTCCCTCTGAAGCTGTACTTTGTTCAATTAAGGTTCTATATCTCATCCTATGCCAGTTACCAAGATTCTCTGTACTTAATACTTTCTGTATAGAGATTTAAGTCAACATAGTTCTTCTTTTCTAATTCAGAGCATCTCAAAAGTGGTCTACTATTGATATACACTGATCAATAGCATCAGTATCACCTCAATTTTATTCATAGTGTAAATATTGTGAATATTTATAGGTCTTATTATCAGGTCTTATCATGCAGTTCAGTCAGTTGCTCAGTTGTGTCTGACTCTTTGCGACCCCATGGACTGAGGCACACCAGGCTTCCTGTCTGTCACCAACTCCCAGAGTTTACTCAAGCTCACGCCCATCGAGTCAGTGATGCCATCCAGCCATCTCATCCTCTGCCATCCCCTTCTTCTCCCACCTTCAATCTTTCCCAGCATCAAGGTCTTTTCAAATGAGTCAGTTCTTTGCATCAGGTGGCAAAAGTATTGGAGTTTCAGCTTCAGCATCAGTCCTTCCAATGACCACCCAGGACTGATTTCCTTTAGGATGGACTGGTTGGATCTCCCTGCAGTCCAAGGGACTCTCAAGAGTCTTCTCCAACACCACAGTTCAAAAGCATCAATTTTTCGGCACTCAGTTTTCTTTATAGTCCAACTCTCACTTTCTTGCATGACTACTGGAAAAACCATAGCTTTGACTAGACAGACCTTTGTTGTCAAAGTAATGTCTCTTCTTTTTAATATGCTGTCTAGGTTGGTCATAACTTTTCTTCCAAGGAGCAGGTGTCTTTTAATTTCATGGCTGCAGTCACCATCTGCAGTGATTTTGGAGCCCACAAAAATAAAGTCAGCCACTGTTTCCCCCTCTATTTGCCATGAAGTGATTGGACAGGACCATCATCTTAGCTTTCTGAATGTTGAGTTCTAAGCCAGCTTTTTTACTCTGCTCTTTCACTTTCATCAAGAGGCCCTTTAGTTCTTCTTTGCTTTCTGCCATAAGAGTGGTGTCATCTACATATCTGAGGTTACTGATACTTCTCCTGGCAATCTTGATTCCAGCTTGTGCTTCATCCAGCCCAGCATTTCTCATGATGTACTCTGCATAGAAGTTAAATAAGCTGGGTGACAATATACAGCCTTGATGTACTCCTTTCCCTATTTGGAACCAGTCTGTTGTTCCATGTCCAGTTCTAACTGATGCTTCCTGACCTGCATATAGGTTTCTCAAGAGGCAGGTCAGGTGGTCTGGTATTCCCATTTCTTCAAGAATTTTTCACAGTATGCTGTGATCCACACAGTCAAATGCTTTGGTGTAGTCAATAAAGCAGAAATAGATGTTTTTCTTGAACTCTTTTGCTTTCTTAATGATCCAACAGATGTTGGCAATTTGATCTCTGGTTCTTCTGCCTTTTCTAAATCCAGCTTGAAAATCTGGAAGTTCACTGTTCACGTACTGCTGAAGCCTGACTTGGAGAATTTTGAGCATTACTTTGCTAGCGTGTGAGATGAGTGTAATTTTGCGGTAGTTTGAACATTCTTTGGGATTACCTTTTTTGGGGATTGGAATGAAAACTTACCTTTTCCAGTCCTGTGGCCACTGCTGAGTTTTCCAAATTTGCTTGCATATCAAGTGTGGCACTTTCAGAGCATCATCTTTTAGGATTTGAAATAGCTCAACTGGAATTCCATCACCTCCACTAGGTTTGTTCATAGTGATGCTTCCTAAGGCCCACTTGACTTTGCATTCCAGAATGTCTGATCTAGGTGCATGACCACAGCATCATGATTATCTGTGTCATGAAGATCTTTTTTGTACAGTTCTTCTGTGTATTCTTGCCACCTCTTCTTAATATCTTCTGCTTCTGTTAGGTCCATACCATTTCTACCCTTGGTAGCTCTAATTTTCTTAAAGATATTTCTAGTCTTTCCCATTCTATTGTTTTCCTCTATCTGTGTGTTGATCACTGAGGAAGGCTTTCTTATCTCTCCTTTATATTTGAATGCAGAGTTCCAAAGAATGCAAGGTCTTATCATAGACCTTCTTTATTTGATGTGAGTGAGTGAATGAAGTAGCTCAGTCATGTCCGACTCTTTGCGACCCCGTGGACTGTAGCATACCAGGCTTCTCTGTCCATGGGATTTTCCAGGCAAGGGTACTGGAGTTGATTGCCATTTCCTTCTCCAGAGGATCTTCCCAACCCAGGGATTGAACCCGGGTCTCCCACATTGCAGGCAGACACTTTACCATCTCAGCCACCAGGGAAGTGTGAGACCCAGTAAATCCATGTTTTCACAAACCTTCCATGTGATTCTGATGTCCAATACAATTTGAGATCCATCATTGTAATTAGTTAACTAATCAAAGAAATGGCATAGAATTATTCAGCCTATGAAACTCATTTCCTGATTTTCTAAAGAGAATGTATAGAGAAGCAGGTCTGTCTCTGGTTCCATTAAATAGATTCAGTTATTAAAGATTAGAGAGAACTTTCTTGTGTGAAGTTACTATCACACAACTTTCTTGTGTGAAGTTATTAGCAATATTACATTGAAATGTGTCCTTTGAAGGTAAACTTGAACTATTCTCAAACATACTAAGTGATCCCGCACATAAGGAACTAAAATATGATAATGATTAAGGAACTTTTCTCTGCCTTTTACTTAAAATTATACATGTATTTGAAAACATATGAAAAAACAGAAAACATGGTTTAAACATTCAATTTGTTTTTATATTAAATAAGAGCTATGGCCAAATGATAACAATGATAAACTAAATTCTAAGCCTAATGGGACTTGTTCCCTTTTGTCTTCTGCATTTGCATTGTGGCCATGACCCTTAGCATCTCTATCAATAATAGAAATCATGAGCTCTTCTGCTGGACTTCACCCTTTAGTCATGTAATCTGATCACCAAGTCTCTCATAAAGGCTCTGTAAAATTGGTAGGTATCTCTGACTTTGATTCTTCATGGTGTTTGTTTCTCTCTGCTTGTACATATGATGCCTGAAGAATTACAGTCACTTCTTCAGAGCGTCATTTACTTTGAAGCCCATAGTTTAAAAAAAGACTTTTTGAACTGAAGACTGAGGCAGGAGAAGGATTGAAAGGTAATTTCTACTTTGAATGCATTTGAGACCCTTACAAGTGAGCAAGAGCAGGTCAGCCTTGCCATGAGCTGCGAAGCTGGATCTGAGCAGCACCATCTGCCCTCCGCTGAGCCTCCGGCTTGCAGTCACGCTTTCACTGTCTGGTGAAAGTCTCCTTAGGGGGCGTCTGGCTTCCACTGCTCCTACTCAATTATGGCCTCCTGTGCCATATGATCTCTCCACGACCCCCTGGAATAATCAAAACCTTTTAATCTCACCTCACACTGTGCAGAGTGGAGTGTCATATGGCAGTAGTAATTGGGAAGAATGATTCAGGCATTTCCAAAATTTGCAGTTTTTGTTATCATTTTAGGGACCGCTGTCTTGTTTTGGAATGCATTTTAAAGCTACTCTTCTGTCTAATGAGCTGTGGCAAGTTTTCTGTTTTTAAGCTCTTTTTCTTTGTTTAGTAAGACGATTTTGTGGGGTTTTCTCAATTTTTAAAAATTGAAATATACTTAATTTACAACGTGGTGCTAATCTCTGCTGTATAGCAGCAAGACCCTACTATGTTCACATGTACACTCTTTCTCAATGTTTCCATGTAGTTTATCCCAGGGGATGGGATGTAGGACCTTGTTTACCCATTCTCCATGTGAGAGTTTGCGTGTATTAATGCCATACTCCCAGCCCCTCCGTCCCCCTCCCCACTCTCCCGTGGCACCCACAAGTCTATTTGCCGTGTCTCTGTTTTATAGATGGGTTCACTCGTGCCGTACTTTAGATTCTACGTAGAAGTGACACCATACACTATTTGTCTTTCGCTTTTTGACTTTCTTCACTTAGTGTGATAATCTGCATTGCATTCATGCTGCTGCAAATGGCATTACCTTTTCTTCTGGCTGAGTAGTATTCCATAGTGTATCTGTTCAGCATCTTCCTTATTCATCTGCCGACGGACATATAGGCTATTTGCGTATCTTGGCTATTATGAATGGTGTTGCTGTGAACAGAGGGATGCGTATATCTTTTATAATTGCAGTTTTCTCTTGATATATTCCCAGCAGTGGGATTGCTAGATTACATAGTAGTTCTATCCCTTCTAGCTTCTGAGGAACCTGCATGCTGTCTTCCATAGCGGCTGCAACGATTTACGTTCCTGCCAACAGTGTAGAAGGGACCCCCTTGTCTCCATCTCTCTCTGGTGTCAGCCTCAAGGCGGGTTCTGCTTCTGATCCTGTTTGTTGCTGTTTTACCACAGGTGATAGTGAACATAACCTTTGATGCTCAGGAAAAATATGTTAAAACTTGTTGTTCACCTTGGTCTTAGCGTACCCAGAAATAAAGCCCAAGTTGGAGACGCCGCAGTTTGGCATTGCCTGTGATGTCACAGGCAGCGTGAGAACAGATTATCATACACCAAGCACCTTCTTGAATTGGAAGTCTTTTGAAGATGCCTTACTTCAGTTTTCTTGGATTCTCCAAATAAAGATGTGGAGGTTCAGAGAGGTGAAATGACTTCCCCTAGGACGCAAAGTTAGTTGGTAGCAAGTCTTTTGCATCCTTTGTGAAGTTTGAGTCAATGGTAAAGTAATTATACCATGCCAATGATTATGTAGCATCATTAGGCAAATAAGTGTTATTCATTAAAGCTATGTTAATAAATTTTACATAAAACGTATGCATTGTTTTACTTAGCACAGTTGTTTCTTTCTTAAACATGCCTTTTTTGTACAAGTAGAATCATCTATTTTGTTTGGCTTTAAACTCAAAGCTGATTTGGGCAGTGACTTAGAAATAATATGAGAAGCAAGTGTGTGTGTGTGACTGTGTACTCTGACTAATCTTTTAGAAAATGCTGAGACATAATTTGTAACATTACAAAATATGCAATGCTATGGACTATATAGGAGATAGTATTTTGTACAACAGAGTCGTGTGTCCAAGAGGTTGGACAAAGAGGGTTATCATTGCAACGCTACTGCCCAGTAGGAAGGCTTTTGCAGGGATATGGATGACATGATTTTTTTTCTTTTCTTTCTCTGTGAACAAAGAGCTTGTCACCTCCTCAGCACATTCATTCTCCCCTGCATGGGGTTGTGTGGTCCATGCTGATTCTCAAACCTCAATGTGCAAAAATCTCTTTAGAAACACCTTTCATTACCATCATTGTTGAAAGAAACCTGCAAGTTGAATTTAATGATGTGTCACCGACATTGTAAGAGCTTACTATTTTTTTGTGTAAGAAGATGCTTTGTCTTTGAAAAATGCTCTGTGTTTAAATCATGTTGGCTGTACCTTTGTCTTTCTCTTGTTCATTATCACATGTTCAATGGTATTTTCTGTTAATATTTTCCATGGGGAGTTCATTTTCAGCAGCTTTCTCAATCCAAATTGAGAGATTTTAAATACATTTATTCACATAAATTTCTTCAGTTTTCTTTGTGGTTCAAATAGGTACAGATACTGTCATTTCCCTGGTATGTGTGAGGCCTTGTAGGTGTTTAATCAAGTTTGAGCTAATTTGAATATTGCCATTAAAAGTTTCAACTGTTTAAGGTTTTTTTTTCTACTTACTATATTATCCCCCTCTCCTTTTTTTTTTTTTTTCGGCAAAACTACTTCATAGATGGCATTGTACAGTTCCTTCAGGAAGCACATAGGCCAAATTGTTATCTTTCAGTGATGTTAGCACCTACAGGTGATTATTCCTTTGATTCATTAATTTGTCAGGCACTGCAAAGTCATGGTATTCTAATTATATCATCCCTTCTTCATTTATTAATTGGATGGCATTTATAAACAGAAACTTGTCCTCGTCAATTTTTGATTACCCTTAGGTACAATATCTAGGGGAAAGGCAGGATAAATGCTTTTATTTTCTAGGTTTCACAACAATGATTTGGTTCCCTGGTATCTTTTAAATTTGATCAGTTTTATTTTGTTTTAAATATCATGAAGTGATGGCATTAAATATATTTAATGTGTTTTAATTCATTGCATTTATTATCTTATTGGTACTCAAGTGGTTCTATTTGGCCTAATGGGAGCCTACTACAAGATCCTAGCAGTCTTTGATAGCTTCCTTAATTTCTGCTATAACAAAATATGCCAGATTGATTTTGTACATATCTCAGTCCAGATCAGGAAATCTGCCATTTATCCAAGGAAATATGGTTTCTTTTAGTGAGACATTGTGCTCAATGATGAAAATCTGGACAGTAGTTTTGTTCATTGCTGCTGCTGCTGCTAAGTTACATCAGTCGTGTCCGATTCTGTGCGACCCCGTAGACGGCAGCCCACCAGGCTCCTGTCCCCGGGATTCTCCAGGCAAGAACACCGGAGTGGGTCGCCATTTCCTTCTCCAGTGCATGAGAGTGGAAAGGGAAAGTGACGTCGCTCAGTCATGTCCGACTCATTGCTACTGAATGGTTATTGTCTGTAGGCATTTTCAGTATATACACACATAATTTCTGTATGTGTGTATATGCATATATATTACATATAAAATCATAAATTTATACTCATATTTCCAACTCAGATTTAGGACAATAGGATTTTTAAAAAATTTAACCTTATTCTTGAAACCATACCTCCTTTCTCCTAAGAGAAAGAAAAGCCCTCTGTTTTCAATGTCACCAGCATGATTTTTCATTTGGTTTTGTCTCATCCTATACCACAGCAGTCTTAGTACAATACAATATACTACTCACAGAGTGATGGGGTAAAAAAAAATCCTTCAATAGGCCAGGCTATCACTTAGCCTCTATATCTAACTATCAAATTCCTGGAGAATCTTATGAAAGAGAGATATGTTAAATAGTACTTAATAATATAACCAGTAAAATCTACAATGCAGGAAACCCCATGGGACAAATGACCTGAATTTTCAATCACAAAAACAAAAGTATAAGGAAAAATAAGATGAAAATACTGATTCAAAGGGAAGAGATATTTTAGTAGTCCTAACATATGGACCTTATTTGGATCCCAATTAAAACAATTACATGAGCTTTACTTGGATAAATCTGTTGACTTTGATAAGTACTATGATCCTCAATAAGATCCTAATAATGAGAATAACAACACTCTTTAATTAATGGCTTATTTATTCACAATCATGGTCTTAAAGTATTCATAGAGAATCAAAGAATATATAATGGGATAAAGGGTATTCTCAAATGGAGAAATATGGAGATATGTCAAACTCTTATCAGATATTTGCTAGCCTATTTCAACTCTATATTTTTATCAGCTCTTTATTAATACAAGACAGAGAAAATAAACATTAGATTGATCTTCAGACTAGATGAATATTTTGAGACCCCTTAAAAGTCATGATAACAATGGTCAGATAAAACTGTATGTACTTGGAGTTTGAAAATCAAGTGAAAGTTCGCTAGACCAGTATCTTGAGCATGCAAGACCAAACATCATCTGTGTTTTGAAGTGTTAAAAGGAGTAGTTGTACCTATTATGTTTTCAGGTGAATAAGGTTTACACTTCATAGTCGAAGATGCCAAGGGGCTTTCTTCACATATTGGAAATGATATGATAATGGTTGAAATCAATCAATATTTTGCAGAAGCAACTTTTTAGAAATTCTAGAGTGAAGCAAAATGTGATTTATTTACCCCAAAGAGTTTATAAAGATTTAAAATAATTTAAAACATTGACAAAATTAACCAGTAAATCTAACAGATAGAGCAGACACCAAACACTACTCTTATTTTAGCTTCTAAGTTGGATGTGACAAACACTAATTAGTTGATAATTACTGTGCACTACTATTACAAGATGGGCTTCCCTGGTATCTTAGCTGGTAAAGAATCCTCCTCCAGTGCAGACCTGGGTTCAGTCCCTGGGTTGGGAAGATCCCCTGCAGGGGAGGGCATGGCAACCCGCTCCAGCATTCTTGCCTGGAGAATCCCTATGGACAGAGGAGCCTGGTGGGCTACAGTCCATGGGATTGCAAAGAATCGGATATGATTGAGCGACTTAACACGTAACTTAACACATAACACGCTATTACAATATAGAAACCCTCTGAGCAGTGTTGAAGTTTCTTGACAACTGAAAACTATCAGTGATTTCTTTTACCAAGTAAATCTCTTTGAGATGATGATAAAAAGTATGTTAGCCACTTCTATGGTCAGTCATAGGACTGAAAGGTGATGACAAAGGGCTGCATGCATTCTTTATGAATATTAACAAATAGTATATGTATTACATGTTCTTATTTCCTCTTTCTCATCAAAGATAAAAGCCAGATTTACACTTATTATCTGAGGTTATTGCCAAGTTTGGATACTTTATAATAGCAATAGATTTTCTTTTTTAATTTGAAGTATTATGCATGTATGTCAACTCCTTTTACCAGAAGTGTGATGAGACGGATCTGCCTGTTGTAAAACAGTGCAAGTCCTGGAACATTGCTACAGCAACATTTTAAAGAATCTAACATATATTTTCAAATACATGGAAAGGAATCGTATACATAAATAAAATGCAAACTATTTAGTAAAAAATTTGACAAAGACATTTTTACAACATTTTGGGAAATAATGAGAAATTATAGGCTTCTGATTTGGGTGGGGATAAAAGATGTCTTGTGTATTTCCATTTATTCAGTAAATAATTTAAAGGCAATCAAGTAAAAATAAGTCAAATCTAAAAAAGATAAAATATAAAATCAAATTATCAAATCAAATATAAAATAAAAAATAAAGATCAAATATAAAATCAAGGGGTGTAATTGTGAGATCAGAAACAAATTGTGAACAATTCTCATGATACCAAAGGCAGCGTTCAATAACAGGAGAGATGTTTTCAATAGCAGTAGTGATAGGTTCTTTGATTACTTTTTCATGCACTTAAACATAAGGAATGAAACATACAAATGAGAAAAAAAATTAGGAAAATGTAAATGCACTTCCGTGTTAATTACATCAGTCACTGAATAAGAAAATTTGAAATACTGAGAAATAGTGTACCTCATATATTAAAACATAATTTTTCTCAAATGTGACTACCTTCTAAAAGTTTTTAAAAGTACCAATTACAAGTCATAAAACTTAAGCACTTAAAATTATTAATAATTAAACAAATTTCATTCAACCACGGTGTTCTTACTAAAGCAAATTAGAACAAAATTACTGATTTATAAAGAGATAATAAAAATGTTCAACATTTTAGGCTAACAAATACTAGTAGATAATTAATGTAATCAATAGTTTATTTTCTGTGTGTGTGAGATACCTATATTAATTGCCAATTATTAAAAATTGTGATGTTCGACAATTTCTTTAGATATTTATATCCATGCCTAACCTTGTGTTCAAAATTTTCTGTTTATCTTCAAAAGGTCATTCTCTACATTTTACAAGCTTTTGTCATCATAAAACCATCACTTGGTTGTAACTTCAGTGCTAACAATTATAGGAAAATTGCTGCTAACTTTTGCTTGCTCTAATTGTGATTAACTTTGTACAGACAAAGCATGCAAACTAAGGGCTGGCTATGGAGCAGAAGTCAGTGCAGCGTATAACCCCTGAGATAACAGAGACTTAAAAGCTGAACTGTGGAAACTTTGTGCTTTTACCTAAAAGCACCTTCTGGACAACAGCACCAAGAAGCAGAGCCCAGTGTATGCCTTCTCACTCAGCACGGGCTGATGAAAGGTGATGTGTCAGTCGTGTCCGACTCTGCAGCCCTATGGACTGCAGCTCACCAGGTTCCTCTGTCCATGGGATTCTCCAGGCAAGAAGACTGGACTGGGCTGCCATGACGTCCTCTAGGGGATTTTCCCCACCCTGGGATCAAACCTGCATTTCTTACATCTCCTGCATGGCAGGCTAATTCTTTCCAGGTGGGAAAGAAAGACTAGAGATCTGGGAAAGACTAGAGATCTCTTCAAGAAAATTAGAGATACCAAGGGAAAATTTTCATGCAAAGATTGGCTCAATAAAGGACAGAAATGGTGTGGACCTAATAGAAGCAGAAGATATTAAGAAGAGGTGGCAAGAATACACAGAAGAACTGTACAAAAAAATCTTCATGACCCAGACAATCAGGATGGTGTAATCACTCACCTAGAGCCAGACATCCTGGAACGCGAAGATGAGTGGACCTTAGGAAGAATCACTTTGAACAAAGCTAGTGGGGCTGATGGAACTCCAGTTGAGTTATTTCAAATCCTGAAAGATAATACTGTGAAAGCACTGTACTCAATATGCCAGCAAATTTGGAAAACTCAGCAATGGCCACAGGACTGGAAAAGATCAGTTTTCATTTCAATCCCAAAGAAAGGCAATGCCAAAGAATGCTCAAACTACCACACAATTACACTCATGTCACATGCTGGTAAAATAATACTCAAAATTGTCTAAGTCAGGTTTCAGTAGTACATGAACCGTGAACTTCCAGATGTTCAAGCTGGTTTTAGAAAAGGCAGAGGAACCAGAGATCAAATTGCCAACATTTGTTGGAAAATTTAAAAAGCAAGAGAATTCCAGAAAAACATCTCTTTTTGCTTTATTGACTACGCCAAAGCCTTTGACTGTGTGGATCACAATAAACTGTGGAAAATTCTGAAAGAGATGGGAATACCAGACCACCTGACCTGCCTCTTGAGAAATCTGTATACAGGTCAGGAAGCATCAGTTAGAATTGGAAATGGAACAACAGACTGGTTCCAAATAGGTAAAGGATTACACCAAGGCTGTATATTGCATATATATTTTATATATTGTATATATTATATACAGAGTACATCATGAGAAATGCTGGGCTGGAAGAAGCACAAGCTGGAATCAAGATTGCCGGGAGAAATCAATAACCTCAGATATGCCGATGACACCACCCTTATGGCAAAAAGTGAAGAGGAACTAAAAAGCCTTTTGATGAAAGTGAAAGAGGAGAGTGAAAAAGTTGGCTTAAAGCTCGACATTCAGAAAACTAAGATCATGGCATCTGGTCCCATCACTTCATGGGAAATAGATGAGGAAACAGGGGAAACAGTGGCTGACTTTATTTTTGGGGGCTCCAAAATCACTGCAGATGGTGACTGCAGCCATGAAATTAAAAGATGCTTACTCCTTGGAAGGAAAGTTATGACCAACCTGGAGAGCATATTAAAAAGCAGAGACATTACTTTGCCAACAAAGGTCCGTCTAGTCAAGGCTATGGTTTTTACAGTAGTCATGTATGGGTGTGAGAGTTGGACTATAAAGAAAGCTGAGAACCAAAAAAAATGATGCTTTTGAACTGTTGTGTTGGAGAAGACTCTTGAGAGTCCCTTGGACTGCAAGGAGATCCAACCAGTCCATCCTAAAGGAGATCAGTCCTGGGTGTCCATTGGAAGGACTGATGTTGAAGCTGAAACTCCAGTACTTTGGCCACCTCATGCGAAGAGCTGACTCACTGCAAAAGACCCTGATGCTGGGAGGGATTCGGGGCAGGAGGACAGGGGGACGACAGAGGGTGAGATGGTTGGATGGCATCACTGACTCGATGGACATGGGTTTGGGTGGACTCTGGGAGTTGGTGATGGACAGGGAGGCCTGGCATGCTGCAGTTCATGGGGTCACAAAGAGTTGGACACGACTGGGTGACTGACCTGAACTGAACTGAGGATTTTAAAAAGCTGGTGTTGTAGACGAAAAGATGATGAACTTGTGGACAAGTAAGTAGAGACCCTGCCAACTAAAACACAGAAGATAGGCCAAAAAAACAAACTGTCAGAGACATGTGAAAAATATCAAACAATCAAATATATATATGCAATTAAAGACCCAAAAGGAGAGGTAGGAGATAATTTGTTAGGAAAGTTTATTGAAAAAATGACAGAAAAATTTCAAATTTGATGAAAAATAAGCCCCAGATCCAAGAAACTCTGTGAACCTGTAGGAGAATACAAACAGAAAAATAATTACCCAGGCATATTGTACACAAAGAGCTGCAAATCAAAGAGAAAGAAAAAAATCTTACAAGTAGCAGAGGAAAAATAAACATATATCCTTGACAGGAACGCAGGTAAGAATAAAAGCTGAACTTTTGTTAAGAACAATATAATCCAGGTACAATGGAAGTACAACATTAAAGCAAAGAAGGAAAGAAAAAAGCAACTGCCATCCTAGAATCTGATGTTCAGCTAAAATTGTTCAAAAATTACGAAATAATGACATTGTAGGGAAACCAAAACGAGTGTCTGCAGCAGGCAACTACCTAAGGATTGATAGTAAAGAAGGTACTTCAAGTCAAAGAAAGATGTCACTATATGAATATTGAGGTCTCCATAAAGGAAAATACAACATCAGAAATTATAAATATGTGGTAAAGTAAGGTATTTGTCTTTTTAAAAACCTTTACAAAATGTTTTTGATAATTTAAATTAGTATTATTTTACTGGGAAGATCAAAACACAAGTAGATCTAAAATGAATTGTTAAGTTAGCACAAAATATAAAAGTGATAAATTATACCATTGTAAGGTTATTAAGCTGTATGTAAAATGGTATACTATTAATTCATGATAGGCATCCCTGATGTCTTTAAGCCTCATGAAGCCCCGAAGCCCTAGCCTTCAGGTCACCTAGGCCCACCCAGCAGAAAAGGCTGCCGTCTGGTTGCCTTCACCATCAGCTGGACCACTCGCAGCTACCAAGTCTTCAGTCAGAAGTTTCACGTTACTGCTGATGCTGCTACTGCTAAGTCGCTTCAGTCGTGTCCGACTCTTAGCGACCCCAGGGACTGCAGCCTACCAGGCTCCTCCGTCAGCCCACAGAATTATTCAAACAGCCAGTGATGTTCCTTTGCAGGAGGCAGGTGGCATCCACAGTCTTGTCACTACAGAGCCAAGGCCCATGTTGGCATACCTGTGCCTGCGTGCAGTCCCCTGGGTGCCGCGTGGGGACTCCGCTGGACTCCCCTGGAGCGCCGCGTGGGGACTCCGCTGGACTCCCCTGGAGCGCCGCATGGGGACTCCGCTGGACTCCCCTGGGTGCCGCGTGGGGACTCCGCTGGACTCCCCTGGAGCGCCGCGTGGGGACTCCCCTGGACTCCCCTGGAGCGCTGCATGGGGACTCCGCTGGGCTCCCCTGGAGCGCCGCGTGGTGACTCCCCTGGAGCGCCTCGTGGGGACTCCGTTGGACTCCCCTGGAGCGCCGCGTGGGGACTCCGTTGGACTCCCCTGGAGCGCCGCGTGGGGACTCCGCTGGACTCCCCTGGAGCGCCGCGTGGTGACTCCCCTGGAGCGCCGCGTGGGGACTCCGTTGGACTCCCCTGGAGCGCCGCGTGGGGACTCCGCTGGAGCGCCGCGTGGGGACTCCGTTGGACTCCCCTGGAGCGCCGCGTGGGGACTCCGCTGGACTCCCCTGGAGCGCCGCGTGGTGACTCCCCTGGAGCGCCGCGTGGGGACTCCGCTGGACTCCCCTGGAGCGCCGCGTGGTGACTCCCCTGGACTCCCCTGGAGCGCCGCGTGGGGACTCCGCTGGACTCCCCTGGACTCCCCTGGGTGCCCGCATGGGGACTGCGCTGGACTCCCTTGGAGTGCCGCATGGGGAGACACTGCATTGCAGTGTTCACCTCCCCTGAGGCTGTGGGTAAATGTAACAAAAATTTTTTTGCCAATCTTATATGTTGATTACTTAGGTTTCATGTGTTTGGCCATCTTATACTTTTTAGAACAGGGGATCCCTCCTATGCTACAGTAAAAAATTTTTTTTGAATATTTGATTATAGAGAAGACAGGAAAGAAAAAAAACATATTGTACAGACTGAAAGAAAACTGCAAAATGTAATTAAATGCATTCAAATCAGTGAAGCAAATATAAATTGATTAAATCTTTATTTTAAAGATGTACAATATTCAGTTCAGTTCAGTCACTCAGTTGTGTCCGACCCCATGAACCACAGCACGCCAGGACACCCTGTCCATCACCAACTCTCAGAGTTCACCCAAACCCATGTCCATTGTGTAGGTGATGCCATCCAACCATCTCATCCTCTGTCGTCCCCTTCTCCTGCCCTCAATCTTTCCCAGCATCAGGGTCTTTTCCAATGAGTCAGCTCTTCGCATCAGGTGGCCAAAGTATTGGAGTTTCAGCTTCAGCATCAGTCCTTCCAATGAACAGTCAGGACTGATCTCCTTTAGGATGGACTGGTTGGATCTCCTTGCAGTCCAAGGGACTCTCAAGAGTCTTCTCCAACACCACAGTTCAAAAGCATCAATTCTTCAGTGCTCAGCATTCTTTATAGTCCAACTCTCACATCCATAACATGACCACTGGAAAAACCATAGCCTTGACTAGACAGACCTTTGTTGGCAAAGTAATGTCTCTGCTTTTCAATATGCTGTCTAGGTTGGTCATAACTTTCCTTCCAAAGAGTAAGCATCTTTTAGTTTCATGGCTGAAATCACCATCTGCAGTGATTTTGCAGCCCAGAAAAATAAAGTCAGCCACTGTTTCCACTGTTTCCCCATCTATTTCCCATGAAGTGATGGGACCAGATGCCATGATCTTAGTTTTCTGAAAGTTGATCTTTAAGCCAACTTTTTCATTCTCCTCTTTCACTTTCATCAAGAGGCTCTGTAGTTCTTCACTTTCTGCCATAATGGTGGTGCCATCTGCATATCTGAGGTTATTGATATTTCTCCCGGCAATCTTGATTCCAGCTTGTGCTTCCTCCAGCCCAGCGTTTCTCATGATGTACTCTGCATATAAGTTAAATAAGCTGGGTGACAATATGCAGCCTTGACGTACTCCTTTTCCTTATTGGAACCAGTCTGTTGTTCCATGTCCAGTTTGTACTGTTGCTTCCTGACCTGCTTACAGATTTCTCAAGAGGCAGGTCAGGAGGTCTGGTATTCCCATCTCTTTCAGAATTTTTCACAGTTTGTTGTGATCCACACAGTCAAAGGCTTTGGCATAGTCAATGGGATTTTACTAAAAGCAAGAAATAAAAACAAAGCAAGAAAGAATTATAAACTTCTTATATGGAATATATTTTAATAGAATGTAACAGATAGTTTTAAAGTTAAAGAAATAAAAAATAGGTAAGCATAAACATTAACCATCAGAAAACTAGAATGACCATGTAAATAATATTAAAATACACTTTAAGAGAAATTATCAGAGATACAGAGAAATGTTATGATGAATGAATCAATGCATCAAAGAGACTTAAGCTTAAATAGCTATACATTTAATAATATGCATTTAATGAAGCAAAAAATGCAGAATTTAAATGAGTGAAAGACAAACCTAGAGTCATTTATGAAGATTTTAATAGTCTTCAGTATTTGAAAGATAAAAACATAGCTGAAAAAGGAAAAAAGTAAGTATATAGATCTAAACAATGCTAGCAACCAATTTAATTGATATTTATAAAACAATCCACTCTAGAACTGTAGAGTTCATTTTTTTCTCCAAGTGTACATGAAACATTCACCATGATGGAGCCTATGCAGTGTTATAAAATGCCTTCAATTTCAAAAGATTATAGTATTAAATAATATATTCCATGGCCACAATTGAATTAAATTAAAAATAACAGAAAGCTACCTAGAAAATTTTCAAGTAATTAGAAATTAAAAAATATACTTCTAAATAACCAATTGGTCAGTATCACAAGTGAAACTGAGAATATTTTGGACTAAATGATAATTAAAATCTGTGAAAATTTGTGGGATATATATTAAAATGGACTTATGAAGAAATTTATATCTCTATATTATAAACCAACAAAGTTTTAAAATCAAAGTGTTAGAAACTTAAGTTTCTACCTTATGTTAGAGAAAGAGCAAATTAAAAAGTAATTTAGTAAAATGAAAGTAATAAAAAAGTAGATATCAATGAACTAAAAATCAAACTATAGAGAAAAATCAATGCAATCATAAATAATTTTAAAAACATCAATAAAATTTGTCACTTGTGACCAAAATGATCAAGAAGAAAAGAAATAGTGACCAAAAGATAAATATCAGAAGTGAAAAGGCAACAAAACTGTAGCCCTAAATTTTTAAAATACTCTATATTATGAAAAAGTTATGCCAATAAATGTAACAGTTCAGATGAAATGAGCAAACACAAAATTGACAGAAGAATAAATAAAAATTAGAGATGATTAGAATTAATCATAATGATTAAAAACTTCCCCTCAAGAAAACTTCAGGCCCAAATGAATTTCCTGGTCAATTCTATTAAACACATAAGAAATAAAAGACAAAAGAAAACCCTTATAAACCTACATCACATCATACACAATAATTAAGTCAAAATAAATTATAGAACTAAGTGTAATAGCTCTAATTATAAAGCCTCTAGGAAAAAAATGTCTTCCTGACCTTGAGTTATAGAAATGTTTTTCAGGAATCAAAATAACAAATAATAAAAAAATTATGTTAGATTTCATCAAAGTGTGAACTGACAAAAAAATTTTGTAATGTCTGTGGAAGACAAGGTTATTTGTATTCAAAATATATAAACCACACCTAAAAACATCCTCATGTAAAAAAGGGCCAAGGACTTCAAAAGGCATTTCAGGAAGGAAGATGTATACGGGGCAAATAAGCCCAAGTGCTCACCAATACTAATGATTTGGGAAATTCAAACTAAAACCACATGAGACACTACCCTGGTGGTTAAAATAAAAAAGGACTGCCAGCATTCAGAACTGATAAGAATGAAAAAGATGCAGGAATTTCATATGCTGTTGGTGGGAGTGTGAAATGGTGCAACAGTTTTGAGAAGAGTTTTGGCATTTCCTTATAAACTGAAACAGACACACCTTCTATCAACCAGGAATTCCATACTTGTTATCTACTGGAGAAAACTCCAACCATATTTCCACCAAAGGAAGCAACAGTAATATTCATAGCATTTTTATTAAAAATAGACAAAAACTGGATGTAACCTAAAATGCTTTTTAATCAGAAAACTATACAAACTAAATGAGGCACATTTATATGGAATGCGATGAAATAGTACTTAAACGTACAGTGACATTGATACAAATTAAAAACAGCTAGCTATAAAAATGTACAAATTGTACAATTCTCATGAAATTTTTATAACAGGTAAATCTGGTGTGAGGAATTAGAATAGTAGTTTATGGAAATAAAATAGAGATTGGGGAGGGCAAGCGATGAGTTGACGGGCACCCTTTTTCTCTTTGTATCTACGTGAGGTATATGGATGTGTACGCTTGTAAAATGCATCAAGATATTACACTTAAGATTTGTGCATTTCACTGATGTAAATTACACCTTGTTAAAAAGTGTTGCTCATTTTATAGATTATTAATTTTCTGATTTTTAAAAAATTTTAATCAATAATTCTGAAATTAAAATCTCCACAGTCTCTGAAGATGAACTGGTTTTAGTGCAATGTAATTCTGTTGGCATTGTCATTTTCCCCCCATATTTTGGCCACTCCATGCAGCATGTGGGATCTTATTAATAGTTGCTCAACCAAGGACCAAACCCATGACCCCTTCATTGGAAGTGCAGAGTCTTAACCACTGGATCGCCAGAGAAGGCCCATTGGCATTGTCTTAAGTGCTTCATGGGAAAAGTTTATGATCTTGAGAATATATGCGGTTTTTTGCTCCATAATGTTGTCTGACTTGAAATATTTAAAATATGTTTATTTAGTTGTCCATTAGGATAATGCAGTGTTCCACTTTGAGGAATGATTTTATACTTCCCTGGACCCAGCAATCATCACAGTTCTAAACAAATAAGCTCTGTTGGCTTAATCCCTAATCCTTATACAGTGCTACACTAGAAATGATTATATGGTGTATAAGCATAATACTCTTCCCATTGCTTAATAGCACTTGGGCTTCATGCATTTGGAGAAGCCTTACTGATGTCAAATGTATTTTTAGTTTTCCCAAGCAGCTGTTGCTTGGAGGACTGGCAAAATGAAGCTATTCTGACAATTTGGCTGAACTCGTGGAAATTTCAGCCTTGCCCAGATGGTTAGTCTCAGCTGTTGTGTGAAACAGGTAAAGACACCGTTTTAAGTGCTCCTGGCAGTTTTCCTGAGCCTTGACAATGAGTGTTCTAGATTTCCCTTTTCTAAAACATTCTCCAAAATTGCAAATTATGTGGCATTGTTGGTTTTGAAAACAAATGAACCTTTTCCCCACAGAGTGATAAAACAGTTTATTACTTTAATCACATTGTCAGCTCCCCACCTCTAAATTTTATATGGTTGAGGTCAGGTGATATTTGATTTATTTTTTGACTAAGATGTGGCTATGCAAGGAACACGGAAGATGCAGTTCACTATTATGACAGAACTATCAAAAGTAATAGAACCCTGGCTTGCGATACAGTGGCAACGGAGGGACACTTGTGGACTGCATCCACAAAGGGCTTTGGTTAGGCTCAGAGCGGTTTTTGTGTATGTGTGCTGACATCACAGCCAGGCACTGAGCTATGTCAATTTTGCACAGTTGAATTTTATTTGTCATTTTAATCACCAAAATTACAGCCCTTTCCCAGTTATCTGGGTCATTAAAGTGATGGAATTAGATTGATTACTCTTGATCCAATTGCTCACTAGGAAATTGATCCTCAAAGAGACAATCCAGGCTACTCTGACAACAAACCATGATAATGGGAGGCTAAACAGCTGTGGGTTGGAAGTTCTTCCCAAGAGGCTAGAGTTTTGCTCAGAAAACAGTCATGGGATTTCTAAATGCCTCGTGGGAATTAACAAAGTCAGAATTTGCCACTTTTATGGAATCATTGCTTAATGCAACAAACTAAAGTATTTGAATAAAAATGTGAAAAATCCACTCAGTATTTTTTTAAATTTTTCTTGTTTATTAGACTCACTATTTTGTGGAGTTTAAATAAAACTTCAAGAAAATATTTCTTGTGCTACCAGGCGATTTTTACTTGCAACTTCAAGGAAGCCAGGGTGAAAAAAGTAATTAGTAAAATATAATCCAACAGATGGAGTGACTTGAAAAGAAGCTGTTGGGAGAAGTATTTTTCAGGTTTAGAAGATGTACTTACCACTAATAAATCATTATTTCTTGTTTATTTCTCTCAAATTGCCACTTTCCCCATCCTCTCATATACCTCTTCGTTGCTGGCTTGCTTGTCTGTCCTCTAAAATGCCAGGCATACGTGCTGTTTCTCTTTCTGAAAGAATCCGTCTGCCCTAACTGTCTGGGCCGTTCACCCTGCACGTGGGTGTAGATGCTTCACTGCTGTGCTTTAGGGACAGACAGACAGTGTCCTTCTGGTGATGAACCATGTGCATCTCGTGTCACTTGTTCACGACTTCGACAGATAATTATTGAGCCTTCCTATAGTCTGGGAGTTAGTCATATAGAAACCTCTTTTAATTAAGTGGCCACTATTATTTTTTTCTTCTAATCAGGAAGCAGAAGACGTTTTCTAGGAGAGCTTCGTTCCAGCTCAGACCAGGGCTCCACTTCAGACTAGCTTGCAGCCAGTTGTAGTTCATTTTAGTTATCCATGCTGGAAGGCTACATGCTCCTTTTGGAACTGAAGAGGTTCTGACAGATGCCTTGCCCTGTCTCCATCTGAGTACTGAAGCATATCTATATCTATATAGTATACACTGACATAAGGCAAATATGGATCAAGATAGAACTTTTTTTTTTTTTTAGTAGATGACATAGATATTGTGATACAGCTTATAACTGCAACTCAGTGGGATGTAGCCAGATTTACCTACTCAGTTCAAGGGCAGTGGCGAGCTCTATAAAACTTGTCCCAAGGAGAACCCAGCCGAGTTGCGCTTCTCAGGAGGATGTTGAGTTGCTCCGTGTCCCTCAGTGACAGTTTGATAAGGGGACTGGGATTGAGGCCAGGCAGGTTAGAGCAGCCTCACTGAGGCAAACTCGAAAAATAGAAAAGGAACGCTTTTTCTTCTAACAGAATCTGGACAACTTTTCCTCTAGATCTCAGTAGGGAAAGAGGAACTTCTGCTGACTTCATATACATTTTCCTTCCTAGACGCTAGTCTTCTCTTCTTCAGCTTTCATTTAGAGTTAAACATTAATTCCATAAATCCAGTCTCCAGAAGTGGCATGTAAACCAAGAGCTGGGACTGTGAGTGAGAATTAGAGATATCTCTAATGAAGATGAAGCAGAAAGCACAGGGGGTCCTAGAAGAAGACCAGTGTGGTTAGAATTAGGCAAGTAAAGTTGGGTGGGGGCCATCTCATCATAAGTTGAATTAAGACTTGGGTTCTTCTACTTAGAATAATAAGCTGTGTGTGTGTGTGTGTGTGTGTGTATATGAGTTGCTCATTCATGTCCAACTCTTTGTGACCCCACAGAGTGTAGCGCGCCAGGCTCCTCTGTCCATGGGGAGCTCATAAACAGGAAAATGCCACATCTAAGGATAAATTTGCTATGTTGCAAATGGTTTAAAGAAAGGACAGTAGGCATCAAGTCTACTGTAGCAATCTTGATGAGCAGTGGATAGCTTGGAATAGGGTGGTATCAGTGGAGAAGTGATGGATTAGGGATAGATTTTAAAAGTAGGACAGAAGAAAATGGATTGGATACAGGGTAGCAGAGAAAAAGAGGATTAAAAAATATACCCCAGGTTTTTGGTTAGAAAAACGAGTAAATGACAGAGTTATTTCCTGAAGGAAGAAAGACTTAAGCCGTGCTCTAGTGTTCTTTTCTTTTTTCCTTTCTTTTTCTCTCTTTGTCTCTCTCTTTTTTTCAGTTTCACCTTCAAATATCAATATTCAAATGGAGATTGGGTTGCAGTTTGATGTATAATCCTGGAATTCATGGAAGTTCGAGTAGGATATGTAAATTGGAGAATCATCAGTATGCTAATGATATTTAAAGGCAAGTGATTGAACTAGATTTCAAGGGCATATAGGGTCTAGGATATCCTGTAAAAGAGAGCACAGGCCAGAAGCCTGATTAGCATCTAGCCACTTGCCCTAATGTTGGTCTAACATATTTGAAATCCTCTGTCCCACTCTCTTTATTTGTTTAATATCTGCATCTCTTACTGTATTTGCTCAATTATCATGGAAAAAGAAACACTTATGGTAGAAAAAGGAAGTTTCTACTGATACATTTGAATCAAGGCATATTAGAAACTTCATTGCTCACAATAGTTGAATTGCATTTAACTGTATAGATAATTTCCCGATCTTTGGTGATCTTTTATATTTATTATATTAAAAAGTATTCTGTCCAAAAATTGAAAAGAATTCAAGCAGAGTAAGTAATTGTTAATACTATCTGCAGGATAATTTTCCCAACCAGTTCCCTGGACAGCTTAGCAATTATTCTTCCTGTTTATTGAATCAGCCAAATAATAGAATCATAACCATATCCGAAGGGGATTTCTGCAAGTTGAATCCACTATAAAATCCTGGATAGGGAAATGAATATTCACCAGCTTTAGTAAGGATTAGCTATACTTACTTCTCTTTGGGGTAAAAGTTAAGCTTCAATTTAGATGACAGTTTGCCAGTTTGCATTCTCAGAAGATCCTAAAATGGAAAAAAAATCAAACAAAACCAAACTCTACTAATAGTTTGGGGGGGTGGGGAACTACCTTTCAAAAAAGTGACATATTTTAGTTGCCATCTTTTTTTGCCATCTATATTTGTTTGCCATCTATATTTGTTTTCCTGTAAAGTTCATTTAAATTTTTATTACTGTCCAGAAACATGATTGTCAGTTTAAGAAGAGACCTTTGGTTATTGTGAAAATAGTAGGAAGCATTAATCCTGGACACTGTGCTGTAGGGCATGTCACTAGCTGGGTTGTCTGATTGTAGCCCTGAAATCAGCACAAACAAAATCTGTCTTATGACACAGTATTCAACTTCTTTAAAATTCAGTCTCTCTACCTGTGAAATGTATATGGTCATTTTTAAAATGCCTTTGTTTAGGCTGTTTAGCATTTTAACAAGTATTAATTTGTGAGGGCTGTTACTCCTAAATCTAATACAGGAAGTGAACAGATACACTATATTCCTGGCTAGTGCCAGATATGTGCTTGATAATCTATCGGATGCTTCCCACATAATTTTTCAATGAATAACCCTAAGAACACTGTTTCTTAAGTATTATTATTCTCATTTTAAATTTGAGAAAACTGAAATAAATAATTTAAGGAGCTTACCCAAAGAACGTTGCTGAATAACTTGTACTTTTATATAATTTCCAGTTCTATACAGTGTCCCTTACCAGATTTCTATTAGAGTCCCAAAGAACAAAGATTATTTTTGATGCTGGTGTTTTTAAAGAACTATTAAAGATTTTATTTTACTTTTTATTTTGTTAAGAACACTAAATGTGAGATGTGCCATCTTAACAAATTTTTAATTACACAATCAGTATTGTTAGCTATAGACAGTGTTGTACAACAGATCTCTAGAATTTATCTTGCATAACTGAATCTTCTTTCTGTAGACTTTCAGAACTACACAGCTATATTTTCATACCCTCCATAATACATTTAAAATTGATAACTAGTATTGTCTCTAAGTGGGCGCAGGAGGGCTGAGAGGTGCTACTCCACATTCAAGGTCAGGAGGGGCGGCCGTGAGGAGATACCCCTCGTCCAAGGTAAGGAGCAGTGGAAGGTATGAAAACACAGCTGTGTAGTTCTGAACGTCTACAGAAGGAAGATCCAGTTATGCAAATAAGTTGATTTTCTCTCAAATGTCTCTTTCATCGGCTACATTATTATAGTGTTTTATTAAGTAAATATGAAGGATTCCTATAAGGTCCCAAAAGTACACAAATATGTTCCTTTAAGTGGTTACTCAGTTCAGTTCAGTTGCTCAGTTGTGTCCGACTCTTTGTGACCCCATGGACTGCAGCACACCAGGCCTCCCTGTCCATCACCAACTTCCAGAGCTTGCCCAAACTCATGTCTATCCAATCGGTGATGCCATCCAACCATCCCATCCTCTGTCGTCCCCTTCTTCTCCTGCCTTCCATCTTTCCCAGTATCAGGGTCTTTTCCAATGAGTCAGTTCTTTGCATCAGGTGGCCAAAGTATTGGAGTTTCAGCTTCAGCATCAGTCCTTCCAATGAATATTCATGATTGATCTCCTTTAGGATGGACTGGTTGGATCTCCTTGCAGTCCAAGGGACTCTCAAGAGTCTTCTCCAACACCACGGTTCAAAAGCATCAATTCTTTGGCACTCAGCTTTCTTTATAGTCCAACTCTCACATCCATACATGACTACTGGAAAAACCATAGCTTTTACTAACTAGATGGACCTTTGTTGGCAAAGTAATGTCTCTGCTTTTTAATATGCTGCCTAGGTTGGTCATAACTTTCCTTCCAAGGAGTAAGCATCTTTTAGTTTCATGGCTGCAATCACCATCTGCAGTGATTTTGGAGCCCCCCAAAATAAAGTCTGTCACTGTTTCCATTGTTCCCCCATCTATTTGACATGAAGTGATGGGACCAGATGCCACGATCTTAGTTTTTTGAATGTTGAGTTTTAAGTCACCTTTTTCACTCTCCTCTTTCATTTTCATCAGTACGCTCAAATTAAGTGGTTAATCTGAGTCTATTATGCTCTGTGTCTCTGATTCTAGGAAAACAGAACTGTATGTCATGAAACTGATTTCATGAGATAAGACAAATCCTAAGTCACTGATCTAAATCTAATGAGTGAAAAAATTCAAATTCAGTGAGTTAGAAAATTTTAAATAAAAAAATGCTTTTTAGAAATACCCTGAGTTTTCCATAACATAGCATATGCACAGTTTTGAATGTCCTAGCCTGTAGTGTGAATTGATATGGAATGATATCACAATCTACAGTGTTTGATTCCAAAGGGTTTCTTGTTTGGAACAACTCATTGCATTATCCTTTCTTTTGAGTTCATCTCCATCTTAGATTTTTTTTTTTCTTCTTCTGATTCTTTCCTGAATAATCTTTTAATTTTTTCCTCTAGAATATTTATGAAAACCCCATCACCCACTTCCAGGTGACTTGAAAGATGTGATTCACTTTTCTTTCATTGGTGAGAGAAAAATGTTAGTCTTCTATTCTTATGTCCTTGAGTTTATATCAATGTGTATAGACTCTTTTAAAAATATAAATTCTTCTTTATAGATTAGTTTTAGATACACAGAAAAGGTGTGGAGATACAACAGAGTTTCCTTATGCCCAACACCCAGTTTCCTTTACCATTAACACCTAAGATTGATATGGTATGTTTGTGACAGTTACTAAAGCAATATTGATATATCATTATTATATCAGTATTGAAGTCCATACTTTATTTAACTAAGAAGACCACACTTAAGGACTAGAGAATTATATTTCACTTTCTTGAGCCATAGTATTCTCATAAATTTCATAAATTATTTAGAATTTTTCTGCATTGGAGGTTTGTCTCTTCTCTTTCATTTATATATTTTTTCAGGCATTTATTTATGTTAAGTGGCCTCACTGATTTTTTTTAAACTTTGGATTATAATCAGTTATCATTTTATGTATTTCAGTTGCTCAAATTATTCCAGCTTTGGGCACTTGGAGCTCTTTCAGGAGGTTCCTATGTCTCTTTGACATCTTTAACATACCACCATAATTGTGGGTGTGGTGGGGTATGTATGTGTGTATGTTTAAGAACTTCCTTATTTTCTGGCACCACAAAAATGTTTCAGGTTTATCTTGTATAATTTCTGCTCTAGTCCTGAATTAGTTACTTTGTTCAGGAATTCTGATTTATTATTGATCACAGGCTCCTTTAGATTCCTTTTGGCGTTAGATTCTCAGTGGTTATAATCACAACTGAAGAATAATTCAATTCATATGTCTCTCATGCCAAGTAAATGTATTTTTATATTTTGCAAGTTAAATGCATGTATATTTTGACCTTGTTAATATCTCAGAGACAGCCATAAAGTTAGTATTAGTTAATAGATTTCACAAATTAAGTAATAGGCCTTGACTGCTGAATAGTTTCAGCAAAATTCTAGTCATTTTGAAGAAATTTACTGGAAAGAATAAATCATAGTTAGGTGATATATGAAAACTCAGATGTGTTTAAAGTTCATATTTAAAAGAATATTTATAGATGTTTGGGTTAATTATGAAGATTCAAATCAACCTAAGTATAATACTGATTTAGACTATGTGTCCATTATAAAAAAGGAAGAAAATTTAATCTTTTATAGTTTATCTTCTATTTCACATTTTGTTAGCATTTTTGGTTAATGTACTTGAATAGTATTGATAGAAAAGTATGGATATGTCTTGTTACCACATTTGTATGGTCAGCCTACAGTGTTTAAGAATATTAGTAATATATACAATTTGTATTGTGTTTTATGAATTATGTTTCACAGTACTTATTGATTTAAGCCTCCATTTCTTAAAATAATGTGAAATTAAAGAAGAGAGTTTTAAAAAATTCTGTTTGAAATCTAAAGGAGATCTCAAAGCAAAGGAGAAAAGGAAAGATATACCCATTTGAATGCAGAGTTCCAAAGAATAGCAAGGAGAGATAAGAAAGCCTTCTTCAGTGATCAGTGCAAAGAAATAGAGGAAAACAATAGAATGGGAAAGACTAGAGTTCTCTTCAAGAAAATTAGAGATACCAAGGGAACATTTCATGCAAAGATGGGCACAATAAAGGACAGAAATGGTATGGACTTAACATAAGCAGAAGATATTAAGAAGAGGTGTCAAGAATACACAGAAGTGAAGTGAAGTCGCTTAGTCATGTCCGACTCTTTGTGACATCATGGACTGTAGCCTATCAGGCTCCTCCTTCCATGGGATTCTCCAGGCAAGAATACTGGAGTGGGTTGCCATTTCCTTCTCCAGGGGATCTTCCTGACTCAGGGATCGAACCTGGGTATCCTGCAATGCAGACAGATGGTTTAATCTCTGAGCCACCAGGGAAGCCCCAGAGATCTTCATGACTCAGATAACCACGATGGTGTGATCACTCACCTAGAGCCAGACATCCTGGAACGTGAAGTCAAGTTGACCTTAGGAAGCATTGATTATGAAAAAAGCTAGTGGAGGTGATGGAATTCCAGTTGAGTTATTTCGTATCCTAAAAGATGATGCTCTGAGTGCTGCACTCAGTATGCCAGCAAATTTGGAAAACTCAGCAGAGGCCACAGGACTGAAAAAGGTCAGTTACCATTCCAATCCCAAAGAAAGGCAATGCCAAAAGAATATACAAACTTCTGCACAGTTGCACTTATCTCACATGCTAGCACAGTAATGCTCAAAATTCTCCAAGCCAGGCTTCAACAGTACATGAACAGTGAACTTCCAGATGTTCCAGCTGGATTTAGACAAGGCACAGGAACCAGAGATCAAATTGCGAACATCCATTGGATCATCCAAAAAGCAAGAGAGTTCCAGAAAAACACTTACTTCTGATTTATTGACTACGCCAAAGTCTTTGACTTTGTGGATCACAATAAACTGTAGAACATTCTTAAAGAAATGGGAACACCAGACCACCTGACATGCCTCTTGAGAAATCTGTATGCAGGTCAGGAAGCAACTGTTACAAGTAGATATGGAACAACAGACTGGTTTCAAATCAGGAAAGGAGTATGTCAAGGCTGTATATTGTCACCCTGCTTATGTAACTTGTATGCAGAGTACATCAAGAGAAACACTGGGCTGAATGAGGCACGAGCTGGAATCAAAATTTCTGGGAGAAATATCAATAACCCCAGATATACAGATGATACCACCCTTATGGTAGAAAGTGAAGAAGAACTAAAGAGCCTCTTGATGAAAGTGAAAGAGGAGAGTGAAAAAGTTAGCTTAAAATTCAACATCCGGTCCAATCATTCCATGGCAAATAGATGGGGAAACAATGGAAACAGTGAGAGGCTTTATTTGTTTGCACTCCAAAATCACTGCAGATGATGATTGCAGCCTTGAAGTTAAAAGATGCTTACACCTTGGAAGGAGAGCTATGATCAACCTAGACAGCATATTAAAAAGCAGAGACATTAGTTTGCCAACAAGGTCCATCTCGTCAAAGCTATGGTTTTTCAGTAGTTATGTGTGAATGTGACAGTTGGACTATAAAGAAAGCTGATTGCCAAAGAATTGCTTCTTTTAAACTGTGGTGTTGGAGAAGACTCTTGAGAGCCCCTTGAACTGCAAGGAGATCCAACCAGTCCATCCTCAAGGAGATCAGTCCTGGGTGTTCATTGGAAGGACTGATGCTGAAGCTGAAACTCCAATACTTTGGCCACCTGATGCAAAGAACTGACTCATTGGAAAAGACCCTGATGCTGGGAAAGATTGAGGGCAGGAGAAGGGGACAACAGAGGATAAGATGGTTGGATGGCATCACCGACTCAATGGATATGGGTTTGGGTGGACTCGGAGTTGGTGATGGATGGGGAGGCCTGGCGTGCTACGGTTCATGGGGTCACAAAGAGTCAGACACAACTGAGCGACTGAACTGGAACTAGTGATCAGTATTCAAATGTTTTACTTCTTCATGATTCAGTTTTGGAAGGTTGTATGATTCCAATAATTCATCCGTTTCTTCTAGATTTTACAATATGTTAGTGTACTGCTGTTTATAATATTCTCTTATAATCTGTTGTATTTTCGTGTTATTTATTTCTCCTGTAATTTTTCCTGATTCTGTTTGTCAGTGCCTTCTGTCTCTCTCACTGAATTTAGCTAAAGGTTTGTTAATTTTATATTTTCAAAGAACTAGCTCTTAGTTTATTGAATTTTTATTGTGCTTTTAGTCTCTATTCACATTTCTTCTGATCTCTTATTATTTCCTTCCTTCTACTCACTTTGGGATTCATTTGTTTTTGTCCTAATTCCTTTAGGTGTAAGTTTAGATTGTTTATTTGAGCTTTTAAATTTCTTGAAGTAGGCCTGTATTGCTGTAAACCTTACTCTTTGTACTACTTTTGATGCATCTCAAAAATGTTAAATTGTTTTTTTTGTCTTGTTTTTTAATTCATTCTTTGATTTCTTTATTGATCCACTAGATGTTCAGTAGCATGTTGTTCAGTCTCCACATATTTGTGATTGTTTCCCAGCTTTCCTCTTATTGATTTTGAATTTCTCGCCATTTGATCAGAAAAGATGCTTGATTGTATTTCACTTATGTCAGATTTATTGAGACTGGTTTTGTGTCTTAACATACATCCTGTCCTGAGCATGCTTCAGGTGCACTAGCGATGAACGTGCGTTTTGCTGCATGCATGGACTGTTTTGTATAAGTCCAGCACGTCTGGCCTATGTTTCATTGAAATCTTCCGTTTCCCTGCTGCCTGCCTGATTATCCGCTGATGTAAGTGTGTGTTTAAGGTCCTGCTTTTACTGTGGTGCTGTCAGTGTCTCCTCTGAGGTGTACTGATCACAGCTTTAACATATTTCAGTGCTCCTGTGTTAGGTGTGTGTATATTAATAATGATTATGTCTTTTTTGATTAATTGTCCCCTTTATAATGTCTGTCTCTGCTCTGTTACCTTTTATTACATCTTTGTTACCTTTTTTGCCTTGAAGTCTGTTCCTATGAGGAAGGCCATATCTGTGGCTGCCATTTGCTTGGAGTATCATCTTTCAGCCTTTCCTCTGGAGCCTGAGGTGCGTATCCAGGAAACAGGGTAATGTTGAGTCTGGGTTTTTAATCCATCCAGTCCTTCTATGTCCTTTGATTGGTGAGTTCAGCACATTTATATTTAAGATCATTGTTGATAGACGAGGAGTTAGCACTGCCATTTTGTCTTTTGTTTTCTGGTTACTCAGTATCTCCATTTCCCCCTTGTGTTTCTGTCTTCTGTTTTTGTGTTTTTTTAATGATTTTTTTCTCAGATTCTTTTTTTTTTGCATTTCATGTCTCTGCTCTAGACTTGTGTTTTGTGGTTACTTTGAAGTTTAGTAAAATGTCTCATAGACATAGTAGTCCTTTTTCTGCTGATAGCATCCTGTCTTCGTAGGCCTGTGTGGGTGCATTCTTTCTCTCTTCCTCCTTTGTTTATTGTTGTCTTAGATTACCCCTTTGTATGTTGTGAGTTTGTTACCGTATTGAAGTAGCTATAGTAATTTTATACTGCACTCTCCCCTATAACTTTTATGACTTAATGAAGAGTTCAAAAACCTACTGACAGAGAGTTGAAATTCTCTGATCTGATTCTACTTGTCACTTTACTTAAAGTTTTGTTTACTTTTGCCTTATTTTATGGTAGAAGAGCTTCCATCATTTGTTAGGCAGGTCTAGTGTTGATGATGGAGAAGGCAGTGGTAACCCACTCCAGTATTCTTGCCTGGAGAATCTCAGGGATGGAGGAGCCTGGTGGGCTGCCGTCTATGGGGTTACACAGAGTCGAACACGACTGAAGTGACTTAGCAGCAGCAATGATGATGAACTCTTGTTTGAGAAAGCTTTTATTTCTTCTTCATATCTGAAGGATGACTTTACTGGATAGAGTGTTCCTAGCTGACAGTTTTTAATCTTTCAGTATTTTGAGTATGATATTCCATTCTCTCTTGGCCTGTAGAATTTCTGCTGAAAAATCTGCTGATAGCCTAATGGGGGTTCCGTTGTAGGTTACCATTTTTTTCCCCTCTGGCTGACTTTAAAATTCTTTTTCAGTGACTTTTGACAGTTTGATATAATGTGTCTTAGAGAAGGTCTTTTTATGTTGCAGTAACTAGGTATTCTAGTTTCATGGGTTTCGATATCTATAAAGAAAGTTGAGTGCTGAAGAAGGGATGCTTCTGAACTGTGGTGTTGGAGAAGACTCTTGAGAATCCCTTGGACTGCAGGGAGATCCAACCAGTCCATCCTAAAGGAGATCAGTCCTAAGTGTTCATTGGAAGGACTGATGCTGAAGCTGAAACTCCAATACTTTGGCCACCTGACGCAAAGAGCTGACTCATTGGAAAAGACCCTGATGCTGGGAAAGATTGAGGGCAGGAGAAGGGGATGACAGAGGATGAGATGGTTGGATGGCATCACTGACTCGATAGACATGAGTTTGAGTAGGCTCTGGAAGTTGGTGATCGACAGGGAGGGCTTGCATGCTGCAGTCCATGGGGTCGCAAAGAGTTGGACACGGCTGAGTGATTGAACTGAACTGAGGGTTGGGGAGTTCTCAGCCATTATTTCTCTAAACAACTTTCTGTTTCCTTATGCCTCTCTTCTCCTTCTCAGGTGCTCATTATCATAATATCCTAATGTTGCCCTTCTTATAAGGTCAGATAGTAAAATTTCTACTTTTTTTTTAGGTCTTAATTCTTCTATTTCTGAAACATTTGTAGATTTCTATCTTCAAGCTCACTAATTCTCTTCCAAATGGTCTGCACTATTTCCAGTACTTTCTAATGCATTCTGCAGCTATTTATAGGGGTATTCATCTTCAGAATTTGTTAGATATATTTTAGAGTTTCAATCGCTTTGCTAAAGTAGTCCTTCTATTCGGAGTTTTCTTGCATCTTGTTGAGTTTCTTCATGACAGCTATTTTGTATTCCCTGTCAATTAGATATCAGTATTCTGTGATTTGAAGTTTTGTCTTTGAAAAATCATCATTTTCTTTCTGTAGAACAGTGTTACTGTGGTTCTTCATGGTGCTTGGCGAGCTGTTCTCTGACTTGGTATTTGAAGCGGGAACATCCTTGTGCTTGATTCTAAGGATTCAGTAGACTAGAAATTAGAGGTCGTCCTTTCGCTTTTCCAGCAGGTGGTGGCACAGCGCAATTTTGGTTTTCGCTTACCTGCGCGGCCTCCGCTTCTCCGTGAGAATTAGCCCTTTCCACCCTCTGCCGGCTCTGTCAGAGGTGTTTCCTGACGCCCTTGAAATTTTCCTTTGTTGAGTTTTTGGGACCCTGCTGGCGGATGCGTCTGCACACCCCCGGCTCCGCTCCGGGGTTGCGGGGTGCACCGCACGGAGGGAGGGGCTGGCTTGAGGGGGCTGGGGCTGCGGGCTCTGCTGTGTCGCCGAGTGTTGGGTTTGTGGGCAGCATCACCGTGGGCAGCGCGGAGCACCAGTCACGGGCATTTCTGCAGTGGGGGGTGGGCTTGCAGGTCCCGCGCCAGCGCTGCCCGCGTCTCTGTGGCCGAGGATGCTTCTGGGGCCCAGAGGCAGGAATCGCGCGTGCGGCCTCCTCTCTGCCACATGCAGGACTGGCCGTCCTGGCTGCTGCTCCAGGGTCGCGGATGCCGCCCTCACCGTTCCCCCGTTTTACCTCCTCTGTGCGTCCCAATCTACACACATTTAGATGTACGGATGTGTGAAATGATATGGTATCATGATGAGTTGGTCAGAGGTAGTTTCAGTGATTGTAGGTTAAAGGGAAGACAAACGGAACATCTGGTTCCACCATGATGCTGACACTTACATTAACAGTATCTTTTGAAGCACAAATTAAAATCTTTCGCTGAAGTCTGATTTTTGTGTACTTTCTTTGGTTGGTTATACTTAATTGTCATATCTGAGAAACCGTTGTCCAGGGTTTAAGTATGTTACATAATTTTCGTCTAAGAGTTTTATAATTTTAGGTCTTTCATGTACATTTTTGGCATTTTCCTAGAACCGTTTTTTGAAAAGACTGTTCTTTCCTCATTGAGTTGTTGTTACATCCTTGTCAAAATAAATTACTAATCACTATTTGGATTGTTTATGGACTCTCAACTTTAATCCACTGGCTTCCAGATCTATCCTTAGGTACTAGAGTTGTGATGACTGTATGTTGTGGAACTGTGAAATGGAGGAATGTGATTTTACGGAATTTGTTCTTTCTGAGCTTGTTTTAACTATTATGGGCTTCTTAAATATTCCATGAATTACAGGATCATTTTTGTCTATATTTTCAATAGAAAGGCAGCTGGTATTTTATAGCAACTGCGTTTCATCTATATATAAATTTTAGGATGATTGCTTTATTAATATAAAATCTTACAATCCACAAACACTGGATGTCTCTTCATTTACTTAAATCTTCAATGTATTTCAATGGTATTTTTAGGGGTCGCAAAGAGCCAGGTGCAACGGAGTGACTAAGCACAGCATTTGCATATTTTTGTTAAATTTTGTGGGAAATATTTTTGATGCTACTTTTAAATAAATGTGTGTTTTAAATTTTACTTTCAAATTGTTCATTGCTAATGTATAATCTTATCATTTTTTTTTCTGAATGTATGTTTTAACCATAATCATTTTACTATGGATTCTTTAGAATGTCTACCTATAGAATATGATACCATCAGCAAATAGTTTCATATCTCTAATCTGGATGTCTTTTGTTTTTCTTGTATAATTGCTCCTGGTAGAACCTTCAATACGGTATTGAATAGAAGTGATGAAAAGAGGTATCTTTGTCTTTTCCTTTGTCTTGGGAGAAAACTTTTCATTTTTTTTAAACTATTAATTATGGTATAATCATATTATGGTGGCTCAACTGGTAAAGAATATGCCTTCAGTGCAGGAGAGCCAGGCTCAGTCCCTGGGTTGGGAAGATCCCCTGGTGAAGGGAATAGCAATCCACTCCAGCACTCTTGCCTGGGAAATCCCGGGGACAGAGGGCCCTGACAGGCTGTGGTCCTTAGGGCTGCAAAGAGTCAGACACAACCGAAGAGACTTAGCGTGTGAACATGAAATGTTTCTCCATTTATTTAGTTTTTCATCGATTTTGTTCATCAGAGTTTTGTAGTTTTCCTCATATAGGTCTTGTTTATATTTTATTAGATTTATAACTAAGTATTACATTTTTGAGGGATGCTAATGTAAATGATACTGGGTATTTTTTAATTTCAAATTCCACTTAATTGTTGATATATACAAAAATGATTATTGTATGTTGTTTTTATCCTGCTTGTATAATTGTTTATTATCTCCAGGTTTTTTGTCAATTCTTTATTTTTTTTTTTGTCAATTCTTTGGGATATTCTATGTAGACCATGTTATCTGCAAATGAAGATGGTATTGCCTCCTTTCTAACTTGGAGAACTTTTATTTTCTTGCCTACTTCATTAGTAAATACTTCCAGCAGAATGTTAAAAAGGAGTATTACAAGGGGACATCCTTGCCTAGTATCTGATCCTATTGGGAAAGCTTCTTCTGGGTTTTCACCATTTAGGATGATGTAAGCTGTAGGTTTCTTGTATCAGGTTAAGGACATTCTCCTCTATTCCTTTTCCTGAGAGATTTTATTATAATGAGTGTGAGATTTTTGTCAAATGCTATTTCTGCATTTATTGATATGATCATTTGATTTTTATTTTTTAAGTCTCTTGATGTGGTCTGTGCTAAGCTGCTTCAGTCATGTGGGACTCTTTTTGCGACCCCGTGGACTGTAGCCCACCAGGCTCCTGTGTCCATGAGATTTCCCAGGCAAGAATACTGGAGCGGGTTGCCATGCCCTTCTCCAGGGGATCTTCCTGACCCGGAGATCAAAGCTGCATCTTGATTATATTAACTTAAAAATGTTTAACCAGCTTTTAAACCTGGGATAAATCCCACCTATATATTTTGGTGTGTAATTCTTTTTATACATTTTTGGAAATGTTTACATTTAAGAATCTGTATTTGCAGCCTGGCTGATTACTATCTTATATCCATGATGACAATGTCATTTTTAAGACTATAAAATGGAAGCCAAACCCACCATTCCTTCAATTTTATTTTTTTTCTTTAATTTCTTGCTTCTGTAATTCATTCGCTGTTCAAGGTACTGTCCTATCTTCTCATTTGGCTTCTTTTCCCTACACATAGAAACACCTGTTGGTCAGGCCCATGTCTGTTGTTGTTCTTATTCCTATAGATCACAGTCTGCAGAGAGACACATGAAACCACTCCATTCCAAACTCTATGGAATGTGAAGGGTTTTAAAAATTATATCTACACTCAAAATTGACAAAATTATTTAGTGTAAACTTTTAAGATAATATAAAAGCATTCTTACATTCTAGAAGGAGCATGGTAGGAATTGGGAGGACAGGTAAATAGCATATATATGTTAAAGCTTTATGAATTAAAGCATTATTATTTGATCATAAGAATACTGAAAAAGAAAAAAAAGTGTTCAAAGTGGACACATGTAGAATTTCTTTCTTAAATTGGAGGATTCATATGTATACTTAAGGAACAGAATCCACACATGAACAATACACAAATTCCATGTGTATATATATGGTAGCTCCCTGGTAGCTCAGCTGCTCAAGAATCTGCCTGCATTGCAGGAGACCCTAGTTTAATTCCTGGGCAAGGAAGATCCCCTGGAGAAGGGATAGGCTACCCACTCCAGTATTCATGCACTTCTCTTGTGGCGCAGATAAAGAATTCACCTGCAATGTGGGAGACATGAGTTCGATCCTTGGGATGGGAAGATCCCCTGGAGGAGGGCATGGTAACCCACTCTAGTATTCTTGCCTGGAGAATCCCCATGGACAGAGGAGCCTGGCGGGTTACAGCCCATGTGGTCACAAAGAGTCAGAAATGACTGAGTGACTAAGCACAGCACAGCATATATGTAAGCATATGTATTTGTATATATATATATGTGCATGCATGCACACACACACACACACACACACACACACATATATACACTCTCAGGAAAATAGGTATTGATTATTAGCTGACTTCATCTTCTTTTTCTAATTCTGGAAAGAGATTTCCACTCTGAGCATAGTGTTCAGTGAATTCATAATTGAACAGTTGACCTCCTGGTTCATGTTTTTGAACATGTCTCAGCGTAGGCTGGAATATTAAGTGCCTGCATTAATGTTCTTCATTTTTTCTTTAATCTGATTTAAATGCATTCTGTTTTTATTGGGGTAAAAACGTGTCACTACTTATTGAGTATGTCATTCTGAAACTGCAGCCTGGGTGATACTCATTTTCAGGTGAAAACAATCCAGCTCTTTTGGCACGGAGAGGCAGCTTGTCCTCTTGTAACCATGGAGACCTATGCTGGGTTTAGGCCTTCAACTTGGGTGCTCCATAGCAAAAGAAAATAGCTTTGAGAAGATCACAGAAGTCACAGTTTGGCCTGTAGGGAGAGCAGTGTTAGACAATGTACACAAGAAATTACAGATTCACATACTTTACATTTGGTTTTGATATTCGGTGCTGTAGATCAGCTCTATTCAAAATTAGTACAAAACTCAAAGCAAACATATAGAGCAGTGATAGCATTTTTTTCAAGGAAGTACATTTAAAAAGTGAGTTGATTTCTTTCCTAACATAAAGTCACTACCTGCAAACCAATAAACTCTTCAAACCAGTTTCATTTAAAAAATATTTTAAAATAAAGTCCTTTTCATGTGCTACAAGTCACTGTATGATTTCACTCCTGCTGTTATTTCTCCTTCCCTTTGTCTGTTTACCTCGCACCTACTCTTGCCTCTGCGTGCGGGGCTTTTTATCTGGCTCTTCACACGGCTCATCTCCCCTCTAAACTACCGTCAGTATTTGTCTCAGATATATATACACCTGACCTCTCAATTCCTACCATACTCCTTCTGGAATGTAAGCCTCTAGTGGAAAATACCGTCTGTTTTACTGAGTACCTTATCTTCAGCACTTCCAACAGTGCCTGTTATATGATAGATGCTCATAAATATTTGTTGAATAAATGGATGAAAGAATTTAATATCACCATTGAACTTTGATTGTAATTACAATACTGTGCAATCAGGTTAAAGAAAAATTCACCAATTTTCCAAGAGTTTTCAAACATTATATTGTTAAGACAACAAAAAATGATGGTAAAAATGATTTTGAAATAGTTAATGACTCTGACCTGTATTAATATAGTGGGGCTAGAAAAGCTAGCCATCCAAAATAATTCACTAGACAGGTAACAGCTTTCCAATGCATAAATAATAAACTTGGCTTAATTATGCCAGATCTTCTAAAGTTACTATGAAAATATGATAAATTCCAGGTTTTAAAATATCTGCAACAGAGACCATAATTTTATGCTTATGGATATTTCAACCTAATCCAATTTCTCCTCTTTTTCAACTTTAGCTTTCTGAGAATTTTATTACTTTTCTTACAGTCACAGACATTAACTCAGATATCCAGTCCTACAACTTTGACATCTCTAATTTTCTTGTCTTTACTTAGGCCCTGTTCTCTATTAAATTGGTCATCAGATCCTCTATGTCTCAGTTCGTGGCAGAAATTGCTATTTACATAACCTGATATACATTAAAAGTCCCAATTTCAGTTTCTGCCTGCATTAACTGGACTATATTTCCCAGATTTCCCTTTGGCTAAGGTTGGTCACATAGCCAAGTTCATAACTGAGATGTCGTTGGGAATTTTGGGCGCCTTCCATGAAGGTTGCTTCAAGGAAGCGGACTCAGAGAAGAGGACATCTTTTTTGTGCTTTGACTTTGTTATCCAGGCCTGAAATGAAGATGTTATGATGGAGATACCGTCATCATCTTGGGAAAAGTGAAGGTAGAAGAATGGTAATATGGAAAGTTAGGGTCCTTTGAAGGCTCCTTAAAGTTACTCTATTAATTCCTGGGTGTTCCTAATACTCATCTTTTAAATGAGAGACAGATGAGCTTCTATCATGGGCTTGCTGCCCTTATTTTAGATTGCTGTTACTCCACTCATTTAATTGCAATCCTTATAATCACTTCACACATAACCCCTTTCATTCTGGTGTCATCTTTCCACTGGACAATCGTAAAAGGTTTCTAGTTTGTCTCATGGCATTCAGTTCTTCCTACACATAATGGCCAGGTTGATTTTTCTTAATTTTTATTCTTATAGTGTTGTCAGCTCAAAAGCCTTCAAAAGCTTATGTTTGCCAACACAATAACACCATCTGCCTTCCTCTCACACCTAACATTTTCCATACTGTTGGATTCACCTATCTCGCACCTTAGCGTTCTCCTTTCCTTCCATTTGCCCTGCGTATTAACCACAGGGAGCTATGCTTTTGTAGCCCGCTGCCTGACATCTCTCCTGTAGCCATAGCCTTTCTCGCCAACTCTAGTCATGCCCATTCCTCTCTCTATTGTCTGTATTTCTCCTGTAGTACTTATCACATTCTATGTAACATTTTAGTTATTGATGTACAATTCTTGTGAGAGCAGTTGTTCTTTTTTTTTTTTAATTTTGAATATGCTATAGACTCTTATGCATGAATACTCAAGAAATAATTATTGAATGGGTGGATGGGTGGATCATAGATGGATACTGGCAATGAAGTTCCTCACTTCACTTTGCACAATGATTCCAGCACTGGAAAATCTATTCTTTTGGGGGCTTTTAATTCTTTGCTAAGTTATTGCCTTGACTCTATTTCACTGTAATTCCTAAATAATTTTCTGAGATAAAGAGCAACTGAATGCTTATGAAGTTAACTTTTCTTCTCTCTGTGGGAAACCCAATTACATTGAAAAGAATGTACTAATACATGCTGTCTGTTTGCTTCTGTTGAAAGAAAAAAGATGAACTGTCAAGAAGAAAGGTAAAATTGAGACATGTGCAGTTTTCCAAAGACCATTATGGATTCTTAGTACTTTTGATTTGTTATCAAAAGAAAAAAGTTGTTTTACTTATCTTTCCTTGAATAAGAAATAGGGCACTTCTTCATCTTATCAAATCCTTTGTTTTCCCACTTGCATAGTTATATCCATATGATTTACCTATAACTCAATATTTATAACAACTGGTACCTACATGACACATTACAATCAGAGGATTCCAGACTCATCTAGTCTTCAGAATAACCTGGTGAAGTAAAGAAGGAAGAAATTTATATCCACATTTATGAAAGAAAACTGGAGTTCTGAGACATTGTGATTTATCTCAAGTCACATACATGCAAGTGACAAATGACTCAAGTGTTTTGATTTCTAGAGTCTTCCTTTGCATTTCTACTTTCTTACTCAAGTCTGCACTGGAGCTATTCTTTCTTTTTTCTTGATAATTTTCAAAAGAAATTATTACACAACCAATTAGCCTAAATTAATCAGATTTGTGCATATCAACTATATCTGCTTATACATACAATAATAAGCAAATAACATGTCCTGCTTTTTTATTTTCTCATTCTTTCCTAACCCTGTCTTTTCTCACCCTTTCTATCTCCTCCTGTCTATATTCCTGGTTCCACATACCATGGCTCTGTCACATGGACCACAGCAAAAGGTGCCATGTATATCTCCATTTCTGTCCTTGCCCAATTTGGGTTTATTCTCTAGGCAGCAGGGATCATTATAAATAAGTCATTATAAAGGTAGATTATTTAAAATATTTCGCTGTACAGAGCAATCATTTTAAATAAGTCAGGACATGCCACTCCTTTGGTTAAAATCCTCCCAAGATTTAGGGTTGTCAGAGTAAATACAGAACATTCAGTTAATTTTGACTTTTTAGATAAAGAACACATAATTTAGAAACAAGTATGTCCCAAGTATTGCATGTAGCCTACTTGTAATAAATTTATTCAGATAATTTTTTAGTATGTGTATGTCCCAAATATTGCACAGAACATGCTTATGCTAAAATATGTATTTATTGTTTATCTGAAGTTGATATTTAAATGGTGTCTTTTTATTTGTTTGATCTGGCCATTCCATGTGGGTTCCCACTCTCAGATTAGAAGCAGATGCCTTACTATAGTCTAGAAGCTTCTATGGGAGGCCTCCCTGATCCCTGCCTCTGTCTCTTATTGCTCCCACCTCCTCCTTGATTTTTTTTCCCTGACAGGTCAGACACTTCTGCTGTAAAGCCTTTGCTCTGACTGCGCCTTCTGCCTGGAAGGACCCGTCCCACCCTAATTAATGCTGCAAAGCATCCCTGCAGAGCGTTCCTGATCCACTTCTTCTGTTCTACGTGCTCATCTCCTTCTAGAATCTATGTTTCTTGGATTTATTGTTTATATTGTCTCCCTTTCCTCACTTGAGAGATTTACAGATGCAGAGATCTGTTTATCATTGTGTTCCAACCACCTAAAAGGTGCCTGGCACATAGATGGCATTCAATTAATATTTGTTGAATGAATTACTAATAAAGGGAGGTAAGAAATGCAAATCAAAAATTGATAGCATTCTGTTTTGCAATGGAATGTAGGTAATTATTGATCAGAAATAAAAGCTAAAATGTATTCTGTTTACAGCCTATTCACAAACTTATTGGTGAGAAGATACAGTCTTATGTAAGATAAATACAGACCAATTTTTTTTCCATTAAATGTGATAAATGCCAGTCTGGAGACTGCTATTGCCTAAGTGCATCATTCTTTTGTTACATGTTGTTTTCTGTTGGCTTTTTAGAACTGAAGTGTTTCTGTATGGCTTTATTGATGTTAGTAAAATAAAAAAATGTTCAAATGAAGAAAAGAGAACAATGAACTTGTTTGACATTTCCACTGTAATCTCCTGTTTAGAAGGGTCAACATTATTTTTCTGGACAAGCATAGCAGAACAATCTGTACGAAATGATGCAGCTTTCAGGAAGCCCACTCTGTTCTCAGATATATTTGTACCCAGTAAAATATTATCTCATTCGTGTCCTAGATTTTAGGTCTCAGTTCTAAAGATTAGACAAGTTTCTTTTAAAAGCTTGCAAACGAAATTAAAGTTTTCATGGTGGTGATGAGGCAGAGAAGGAAAGAAAGAATAATATAACTGGTCTGTTTTTTTGTAAACTGAGAATAGATTGTTGTATCTTAGTACAAATATATGGCACATTTACTAAAAGGTCAGACAATTATTATCACAAGGTGTTCAAAAATAACTGCTGTGCATCCTATGTCAGTTTGTTCTTGCAGTTATCACATACAAACATATAGGCTGTAACTAATATTAATGCTTTATTTTAACAAATATGCAAAATAGGTAGATGGAACAAGGCTGGTTGAGGAAAAGGAAGAAAGTGTATAAGTGAAAACATGAGTGTTTCATTTCTATTGTTTTCTAAACTCATGACATATTTACTTTCATAGTTTTTGCATATTATTTCATAGTAAATAATAATTAATATAAATGAGAGCTATGGGAAAATGCAAAAGTGGGTGTGGTACATGGCCTTTGAGCTCAAAGACTTGTGTGGCATGAGACAATGACAAGTTTCTATAGGAATGATCCTATACTTTCTGCTCTTCTTGAACAACACAGTGGCAGGCCAGCTTTAGAGATGGGAAAGGAAAATGACTTTTGAACCTGACCAACCTAATAAAATCCTTTTCTTTTTCAAGAGGGATACAAGTCATATTTTCTAGATCCGTAAGTTTCAAGTTGTAGTGATTTTAATTTAGAACTTTTATTAAAAGACATGAAATTTATTCACAATGGTCAGATTTGGATTAATATAATGTCACACTAATCTCCAAAATCACTGCAGATGGTGACTGCAGCCATGAAAATAAAAGACACCTGCTCCTTGGAAGGAAAGTTATGACCAACCTAGACAGCATATTAAAAAGCAGAGACATTACTTTGCCAACAAAGGTCTGTCTAGTCAAAGCTATGTTTTTTCCAGTGGTCATGTATGGATGTGAGAGTTGGGACTATAAAGAAAGCTGAGTGCTGAAGAATTGATGCTTTTGAACTGTGGTGTTGGAGAAGACTCTTGAGAGTCCCTTGGACTGCAAGGAGATCAAACCAGTCCATCTTACAGGAAATCAGTCCTGAGTATTCATTGGAAGGACTGATGCTGAAGCTGAAACTCCAATACTTTGGCCACCTGATGGGAAGAACTGACTCATTGGAAAAGACCCTGATGCTGGGAAAGATTGAAGGTGGGAGGAGAAGGGGACGACAGAGGATGAGATGGTTGGATGGCATCACCGACTCAATGGACATGAGTTTGAGTAAACTCCCGGAGTTGGTGATGGACAGGGAGGCCTGGCATGCTGTGGTCCAAAGGGTCGCAGAGAGTTGGACACGACTGAGCAACTGAACTAAGTAACTAATGCGAATCTTAAATAACATAAAAGTTTGGTGATGGTATATACCTGTATCTCTGGATGTATCTTTTTTTTTTTTCCTCTGAGAAAGCATCTGTCTGTTCTTTTATCCAGCACAAAATAAACTTCATAGTTTGGTGTTGTCATGAAATTGGGGTAGCGGCATACAGCAATGATTTAACAGTGATATTGTGTTACATATAAAGCACTTTTACTTGGGAAAATCATAAGCCTCAGTTATGTCACTCAGAAAATGAAGGCCTTGAACTAACTTCTAAGTTGATTTTTATTTTTCTTGCAAGACTACTTCTTTATATTACGGCATTTTAAAAATTGTCCTTACAATGCAAAATACAGCCAATAGTGGAGATTAGATTTTCAAATGATTCAGATCTGAGAAAAACTTTTTGAATATTAGATACACTGATGTTTCAAGAAAATAAAGTACAGAACACTTGAACAATATGTTGTAAATGCCTCTCACATAAGAAAAATTAGAATATAATGTAAATTAAAGGAAGACTGCATCGTTTTGTGGAAATGAGAAAAGATGTAGAAAATGGAAACATATAATGTTGTTTTTAACAAAAAAGATAATTGCCTATTTAGCAACTGTGACAGGAATTTTCAATGCTTACCTGTACACGCAGACACACACACACTAAGACATCAGCAGGCATGAAGAGGAGTGTATATACATACGAACTGGAGACTACATGCTTAATGTACGTAAATTAGCCATCTGATAATTCCAAAATATAATGTCTTCCTTCTGTTCTCAAAATAATTTTATGCATCTAAAATATTTTGAGCTCTATTTTTGTAATAAGTTGTATCTGGAGCGGCATCTCGGAATTGTGAGAAGACTCTGCTGTTATAATTAAGTGAAGTTTCTTTAGTTTCTGTGTCTCCACCTGTTGACTCATTGACCTTGGAAAACTTCTTTATGATTATAAACCTCTGTTTTCAGTTGTGTTTATGTCTGAGTATGCTAAGATTTTTTTAGATTGAAGTGTAGTTGATTTACAACACTGTGTTAGTTTCAGGTATATAGTGTAGTGATTCAATATGTTCACAGATTGTAATCCATTATAGGCTATTAGGGGATAATAGATATCATTTCCTGTTCTATACAGTATATCCTTATTATTTACCTTTTTTTTGTATATAGTAGCTAATATCTCTTCATCCCATACCACTAATTTGTCACTCACCCTTTCCCTTTTCCCTTGGCCACCATAAGTCTTTTTTAATATATCTGTGAGTCTATTTCTGTTCTGTTTATGCATTCATTTCTGTTATTTTTTAGACCCTACATATAAGTGATATCATATAGTATTTGTCCTTGTCTGTCTGACTTATTTTACTCAGTATAATATTCTCTAGGTCCATCCACATTGCTGTAAGTGGCAGTGTTTCATTCTTCTTTGGAGAAGGCAATGGCACCCCACTCCAGTGCTCTTGCCTGGAGAATCCCAGGGACGGAGGAGCCTGGTGGGCTGCAGTCCATGGGGTCGCTAAGAGTCGGACACGACTGAGTGACTTCACTTTCACTTTTCACTTTCATGCATTGGAGAAGGAAATGGCAACCCACTCCAGTGTTCTTGCCTGGAGAATCTCAGGGACGGGAGCCTGGTGGGCTGCTGTCTATGGGGTCGCACAGAGTCGGACACGACTGACGCGACTTAGCAGCAGCAGCATTCTTTTTTTATGGTTGAGTAATATTCCATTGTCTCGATATATACCACACCATCTTAATCCAGTGGTCTGTTGATGAACGTTTAAGTTGCTTACATGTCTTGCAATTATAAATTGTGCTGCTATGAACATTAGGGTGTGTGTGTCTTGTCGAATGAATGTTTTCATTTAGATTTTGAAATGGGCCTTGTATCTATAGCATACCTTACTGGTTTATTTTCCGTTTAGTGTACTAGCACAAGAGCCGTTGGCTGGTGCCAAATCTGCACCTTAAATTAATGGTCGGTTTGAAACCTTTCCTGAGAAATCAATTGAGTATTGCTTATCCCATACCTGGGATATGTTTATAGTGCCTCTAAGGAATCTGTAACCCACTTTGTAGCAAAATGAATAAGCACAAAATAAGGAAAAAACAATTAAGGGTTGAATTGGTAACACTGACTCAAATTGTGAGAAAAATTCATAGAAAAAGAAAGACAAGATGATTAGCTACCAGCATCAAAGGAAACTTTATAGGTATGGAAGATTTTAGTTGTTTTGAAGGAGGTGAAGTGATCTTAAAGAATGAGGAAGTTTTAATAGAATGTAATTAAAAGGGATATTCAGGTGACAATGACAGCATTTTCAAAGATTAGGACAGAAATAGGATTGAGTGATGAGATAATAGTCTGAGTAAAAAGGAACTGATTTTTGCAGAAAGAAGATAAATGAAGGAAACTTCTGTTTTTTTTGTTTGCCTTTAGAAATCTCAGATGATTTCAAGCAGAAATCCACAGGAAGAGAGGCTGATAGATATGTGAATTAAGATGTGATATTACTAGTAATTATAGTCTGTTATGTGTTTTGAGACCCAAACCACACATGAGGGTAGTAAAAGAAGAGAGGCTCTGTTCAGCTCATAGCTTCCATGGTGGTAGTGGTTAGAGGTGTTGGAATAGGCTGTGGCCTCAGAATAAATGTAAACAAACCCTCCTGCCACATGGCCTGTAGACAGATCAGGTGTGGTCACACTTACAGAATACTTTTGGATGTGATTCTGAAAGCGTTTATTGAACATTGACAAATTCATACAGATATTTATATGGCCATTCTTTATATGTCTTTATAAATGTGGCCTATATTTGTAACGCCTTTTGTATGTGCTACCATATAAATGAAATTCTTCACCTTAACCTCATCTTTGAAAATGTTAAATTGAGAATTTAACTTACATTTTATGAATTGGTGCATATATTATTGCAAGAGATTTGGATTTCAGCACAGTGCAAAGTTCCTTCTATTGCATATTTTTTTTCTAAGTCCATTTTGTTTAAAAGCACATTTTAAATGTTTTTTTTTTTCATTTAGTAAAAGTTGTCTAATTGAAAAAATATTCATTTTTGGAAAAATGCCTCATTTAAGGATTTCTACTTTATCAAAGCATGGAGATTTTCTTGGGCATAGTTTCTAAAACAAAGGTAAAGAAAAGTCCACATTGGTGGTTATAAAAATTTCCTGTTAGAATTCTTGAAAATCAAATGAAGTCATATCAAAGACTTAAATCCATAAAACAGCTTAAACTGTGATACAGATTTTTTTTCATTTATTTTTATTAGTTGGAGGCTAATTACTTTGCAATATTGTAGTGGTTTTTGCCATACATTGACATGAATCAGCCATGGATTTACATGTGTTCCCCATCCCGATCCCCCCTCCCACCTCCCTCTCCACCGCATCCCTCTGGGTCTTCCCAGTGCACCAGGCCCGAGCACTTGTCTCATGCATCCAACCTGAGCTGTTGATCTGTTTCACCCTTGATACTATACTTGTTTCAATGCTGTTCTCTAAGATCATCCCACCCTCGCCTTCTCCCAGAGTCCGAAAGTCTGTTCTGTACATCTGTGTCTCTTTTTCTGTTTTGCATATAGGGTTATCGTTAACATCTTTTTAAATTCCATATATGTGCATTAGTATACTGTATTGGTTTAACTGAATGGATAATCTTTGCCTGTTGTTGTTCTAACTGAGTCATGTCCAACTCTTAGCAAACCATGGACTGCAACACTACAGGCTCCTCTGTCCTTCATCATCTCCCGGAGTTTGCTCAAACTCATGTCCATTGATTCAGTGATGCCATCCAACCATCTCATCCTCCACTTCCCCCTTCTTTTTTTGTCTTCAATCTTTCCCAACATCAGGGTCTTTTTCAATGAGTTGGCTCTTTGCATCAAATGGCCAAAGAATTGGAGCTTTAGTTTCAGCAACAGACCTTCCCAATGAATGTTCAGGACTGATTTCCTTTAGCACTGACTGGTTTGATCTCTTTGCAGTCCAAGGGACTTTCAAGAGTCTTCTCCAACACCACAATCTTCAGCCCTTAGCTTTCTTTATGGTCCAACTCTCACATCCTTACATGACTCCTGGAGAAACCGTAGCTTTGACTACAGTAGGCAAAATGAGTCTCTGTTTTTTAATATGCTGTCTTGGTTTGTTACAGTTTTCCTTTTAAGGAGCTAGTGTCTTTTAATTTCATGGCTCCAGTCACAATCTGCAGTGATTTTGAAGCCCAGGATAATAAAATCTGTCACTTCTTCTATCACTGGAAGAAGTGACAGAGCAGTAGGAATTGATAAATCTACATTTGAACATAATCCATTGGAGAAGGATGCATATTAGTGACCTGGTTTGGCAGGCACTTCTTTTTTTCAGCTCTTTTTAAAAATTGTATTTATTTTTAGTTGGAGGATAATTGCTTTACAATATTGTGTTGGTGCTGCCATATATCAACATGAAGCAGCTGTAGGTATACATATGTCCCCTCCCTCTTGAACTTCCCTCCCACCCCATCCCACGCCCTCTAGGTTGCCGCAGAGCACAGAAAGGAGCTCACTGCATCACACAGCAAATTCCCACCGGCTATCCTATTTTGCATATGGTAATGTATGTGTTTTAATGCTGCTCTCTCAATTCGACTCCCCCACTCCTTTGCCTGTATGCACAAGTCTGTTCTCTATGTCTGTGTCTTCATTGCTGCCCTGAAGATAAGCTCATCAGTACCATTCTTCTAGAACCACTCTTGTTCAGTTACCCAATAATGTCAGACCCTTTGCGACCCCATGGACTGCAGCACGCCAGGCCTCCCTATCCCTCACCACCTCCCGAAGCTTGCCCAAGCTCATGTCCATTGCATTGGTGATGCCATCCAGGCATCTCCCCCTCTGATGCCCTCTCCTCCTTCTGCCCTCAACCTTTCCCAGCATCAGAGACTTTTCCGGTGAGTCAGCTGTTCACATCAGATGACCAGAATACTGAGCTTCAGCTTTAGCATCAGTCCTTCCAATGAGTATTCAGGGTCGATTTTCCTTAAGATTGACTGGCTTAGTCTTCTTGCTGTCCAAAGAACTTTCAAAAGTCTTCTCTAGTACCATATATATATATGTTAGATTGCATCTATATATGTTAATATAGTATATTCGTCTTTCTCTTTCTGACTTCACTCTGTATCATAGACTCTATGTTCATTGACCTCATTAGAACTGAGTCAGATGTGTTCCTTTTAATGTCTGAGTAATATTCTGTTCTGTGTATTACCACAGCTTCTTTATCCACTCATCTGTTGATGGACATCTAGGTTACTACTGTGCCCTAACTATCATAAACGGTGCTGTGATGAACATAGGATACATGTGTCTTTTACAGTTTTGGTTTCTTCAGGATATATGCTCAGTAGTGGGATTGTTGAGTCATATGATAATTTTATTTCTAGTTTTTTAAGGAACCTCCATACTGTTCTCCATAGTGGCTGTATCAATTTGCATACCCACCAATAGTATAAGAGAGTTCCCTTTTCTCCACGCTCTCTCCAGCATTTATTGTTTGTAGATTTTTTGATGATGGCCATTCTGACTGATGTGAGATGATACCTTATTGTAGTTTTGACTTGCATTTCTCTAATAATCAGTGATGTGGAGCATCTTCTCACATGTTTATTAGCCATCTGTCTGTCTTTGAAGAAATGTCTGTTCAGGTCTTCTGCTGACTTTTTGATTGGGTTGTTTAGTTTTCTGGTGTTGAGCTGAATGAGCTGCTTGCATCTTATGGAGATTAATCTTTCATCAGTTGCTTTGTTTGCTGCTGTTTTCTCCCATTCTGAGGGTTGTGTTTTCACCTTCAGTTTATGTAAGAACCATATAGGATCCTCCATAGGTTCTTACATCCTCTATGACCCGCCTCCCAGAGTAATGGAAATAAAAACAAAAATAAACAAAAGGTACCTGTGTGTGTTAGCGGCTCAGTTGTGGCTGACTCTTCCCAGCTCCTTGGTCTGCAGCCTGCCGGGCTCCTCTGTCCATGGAGTTCTTCAGGCAGTAACACTGGAGTGGGTTGTCGTTCCCTCCTCCAGGGAACCGTCCCACACAGGGACTGAACCCGGGTCTCCTGCATTGCAGGCAGATTCTTTACCATCTGAGCCACCAGGGGAGCCCTATGCAAGATCTTTCAGGACTTGTTACAGATTATTTAAATTATTTCCCAATAAAAAAAATAATTGAAATTGGGCTTCCCAGGTGATGCTAGGGGTAAAGAACCTGCCTGCCAATGCAGAAGACAAGAGACATGGATTTGTTTCCTGGGTCAAGAAGATCCCCTGGAGGAGGAAATGGCAATTCACTCCAGTATTCTTGCCTGGACAATTCCATTGGATAGAGGAGCCTGGCAGGCTACAGTCCATAGGGGCACAAAGAGTCAGTCATGAGTGAAGCAACTTAGAACGCATGCATAGCATACCTGAAGCATTCATGAAAGGTGAGGCCAGGAAGGAACACGCTGAGACTTGGATTGTCTGTGAGCATCACCACTACGTAAGAAGGACTCTCAGAAAAGCATGGCATATTAAACAGATACATGTACTGAAGCAGAGCAAAAATAAACTGCAGATACAAACTTCAGCTTCCTGAAAATTTGAGCCCAGGGCCTATTTTGCACTCTGGCTATTTTTGTGGCTGATGAAGTCAGTGGATTGTAATGAGACAGATAAAATTCTGTCTTCAGTGCAGGCACCTATTCAATACATGTCTGGTCCAGACAGATGAGGTGCAAAGTCGAGATGTGCCAGGTCACCAGCTTCCACGGGGTCTGACGGATGTTGCCATGTGAACAATACTCTGTCAGAACCCACTTGGCTGAGGACAGTGACTGCTGCCTGTGAGTAAGACACAAAGCTTAGTGACACGTTTTGGAGCTAACCCCAAATGAAACTGCTGAGGAGAACGTGTGCTGCTAAATGTTTTGTTAATGGGTGTCAGCGTGGATTTGACGAATTTGAGGGCATTTCAGTGCACACCTGCGGCAGATGGCCGCTGCTTCTCAGCCGCTCTTATGATTTAGCTACAAGTATTTTAAACCCCAGCTGTCAGCCCATAAGCACTGACCGTGAATGTTAAGATTCACAAGCAGTATTGCCCGTGGCAAGAGCACACTTACTGGGGTCATCCTATTGTGGGAAATATGACTCAGCTGACCTTTTCCTCTCGGTTACTTAAAGAAGCCAGGAGAAACTGTAAAAAGAAGGCTACTTTATCCATTTCATGATGCTGCCGGAAGCATGTATAGATCTCTCCTTCTGAGACAAGAACTTTTTTGAAATAAATCAATAGAACACTTTGGCACAACCACTGAAGTAATACTCATTTTAATCCTTTATGTTGGCATAGGGCTTAGTCAGTTACAATGTATCCTTACATTCATCATTTCATTAGTAAAATATCCATAAGAAGTAATTATAACAAAATCATTATTGTTTCCATTTAATAATTGAAAAAACAGACTCCACAAGGTATAAGGTAATGTTGTGCATGTGGAGTTTGGGGTCCAAAATGGCACCTTAAAAAATAATGGGGGGAATCAATCTGGGAAAAGTCCCTTTGGATATAGAGCACAGCCTTCAGGAAATTTCTCTCATATGGATATCTGGTGTGTGTTTTCCTTAGCTTGAGGCCTCTGCCCTCCTAAGACAGTGCTATGAAAAATAGCTTAAAGGCGATCTCGAGAGTGAGGCTGAGAGTGCCTCTCCCCGCACACAAACAAGTTGGTCGTCCTATCTGAGGCTGAATTGCCATCAGTATCCACTCTCATCTTGTTTCTTAAGTAATAGAACCCTTAATTTTAAGCTGGCACATGGCTATCCTGAAAAGAATAGTAATTCTCATCTTTATTGCACTAAATTATGGCAAAGGTGATGTGAGCAACTTCTTGAAAGAGTCCTTAATGGAAATATATTAGTCAGTAAACAGAAGTCATACTATTTTTTTCAGACCTTGAATAAATTGGAATAGATAATTAGGAGTTTACATAATAATTGGAAAAGCAGGGAAATAAAAAATCAGGGAAATTTACTAGGGATTTTATTAGCTCAAAGTAACACATTGGCTAGATCTTAGGTTTGCTGGAGATATGCCCAAATTATGAAAACTCTCTGGAAGGTTCCCACCAGTCAATTATCTCCATCGGCAGTAGCAAAGTGAGTTGTTCACTGGGCTCACAGGGAAGTGACTGTAAGTCTCACACCTGACAACCTATCTGGTTATAATTTCCTCTAAAGATTGTGATCTTTCATTTCTTCAGCCTCTGAATCTGAAGTGAGTGCCTCACTTTAGAAAATTCTAACCTTGAATCATTGGGTAAAGAATTTTAGGAAACTCAATTACTGACTCCTCTTTCATCTGGCAGAAAAAAGAATGAGCTTGTGGTGATATTGATTTGTTAATGGACAGCCCAACTCTTTGTCCAGCACATCATCCACAAATGGCATTTAACTCACACTTAACTCCCAAATAAAGACAGCAACAGCACACTCCGCTTACCACCCTGTTTACATGAATGAGCCAGGCAAAGTCTCATGCGCCAGTTATTCATCTCAGGAGAGTATGTTCATTCCAAAAGGCTTGCTCACTTTCCCTTTGGTGATACTGTAGCATACTGAATTATAATTTAGCTATTCTTAATATTCCTAATATTCAATAGAGAATGTGAAAAGAAAAAATCCAATCAGTTTACACACACAAACACACACACACACACACATATATGTACATGTTATAGGCTGTCATGGTCAGAAGTAAAATTTGCATGGTTACTATTACCATATATGTAGTTATATGGCTGTAGGTTACATTTAGAACTTCTTTCTTTGACTTCCGTTTCTTTTGTCATTAGGTATTACATCAGCTGGTCTTGGTTCTTTATTGGACATGATCTAAACATTATCTATTGAAACATTTGTGGCATTTGTTTTTCTGTATACATTGCAGATCAGTGGAGAAATAACTCTAGAAAGAATGAAGAGATGGAGCCAAAGCAAAAACAACACCCAGTTGTGGATGTGACGGGTGATGGAAGTAAAGTCTGATGGTGTAAAGAGCAATATTGCATAGGAACATGGAATGTTGGGTCCATGAATCAAGGCAAATTGGAAGTGGTCAAACAGGACATGGCAAGAGTGAACATCGACGTTTTAGGAATCAGTGAGCTAAGATGGACTGGAATGGGTGAATTTAGCTCAGATGACCATTATATTTACTATTGTGGGTAAGAATCCCTTAGAAGAAATGGAGTAGCCATCACAGTCAACAAAAGAATCCAAAATACAGTACTTGGATATAATCTCAAAAACAACAGAATGATCTGTTCGTTTCCAAGGCAAACCATTCAATATCACAGTAATCCAAGTAAATTAATATTCAGGACTGATTTCCTTTAGGATTGACTGGTTTGATCTCCTTGCAGTCCAAGGGATTCTCAAGAGTCTTCTCCAACACCACAGTTCAAAAGCCTCAATTCTTTGGCGCTCAGCTTTCTTTATGGTCCAACTCTCTATAGAGTTACATTGTAATGGGAAGTTGGTACTGAGAGGAATGTTATGACCATACATTTTGCTTTGTGGCATTCAGACTAGAGGATGAGATGGTTAGACAGCATCACCAACTCAATGGACTCTGGTATTTAAGTAAACTCTGGGAATCTCCAATCTTTATTCCCAGGATAAAGACTCTATCTCAGGATAGAGTCCAGAGAGACAATGGAGAAAGATCAGCTTTGTGATTATCACTTTAAGATCAATCATCTTTAAAGTTTTAAAGCAACTGTTTATTGAACTCCTATAAGACAACTTTCTGCAAGAATTGCGATAAAACACAAAAAGACATGATCTTTTTTCCTGATGCAAGGCATAAGCAGATACATATAATACTATATAATTATATATTTTGACAAAGGCACAATCAATGTAACTTGCGAGAGAAGCTTAACTGATTTTAGAATTCGGGTTTTGGGAATTTGGGGGAAGATTTCTTTGTATTAGTGAAGTTTTAAAAAAGATGAGTTGTAATAAACAAGGCATGGTTGGATGCTGGAAAGGCAGACTGAAGATACATTATAGGAAGAGCAACTCAAATAGGTAACTGGAGTTTAATTTCAGTCATCTGGATGAAATATACCATACGACTAATACAAGAGCAAGGACAGGAAGGATGGGAAAAAGGAGAGGCATCAAAAAGGTGTAAATGAGGGGATTCCCTAGCAGTCCAATGATTAAGACTGACTTTCAATGTAGGGGGTGCAGGTTTGATTCCTGGGTGGGGAGCTAAGGTCCCTCATTCTTCAAGGCCAAAAAATCAAACATAATACAGAAGCAATGCTGTAACAAATACAATAAAGATTTTAAAAGTGGTCCACTTGAAAAAAAAAAAACAAAACTTGAAGAGACATAAATGAGATAGACCTGTAAGAACTGGTTACTGATTAGATAGGAGGGCTGAGAGAGGAGGAGGAGTAAAGGATGACTTCCAGATATTTCCTTTGGCCATATATAAACATATGGACATGGATCTGGATTTCCTATGTATATGCTATGAAGAAAGGGGAGAGAAGAGGGCTCCTTGCAGAAATCAGCACAAAGAATATTTATGTACAAGTTTGCTCATTGAAGCATTAAGATTTTTATCACAGTATTGCAAAATATAGCTGTCAATATATGCAGAAATAGGGATCTATACTAAATAAAGATAAATATATGTTACACTGAGGAGCAAGGTGACATAATTTAGGATGGATGTGGCCCAGAAGTATATGTATGTGTGTGTGTGTGTGTGTGTATATATATGTTCATAATTAAGCATATTTGCTTCACAGTCTATTATACAAATGTATGTGTGTATATATATACATATATATATAATGGATATTTGCACACATATGCAAATAGGTCTATATTTAGAGAGAAGAAGTCAGTGTTGATCTCCATTTTTCAAATTACTTGAATTGTTTCCCAGAATTTACAGATAATGAAGTTTCAGTGAAAGCTCTAGCTTTTCTTTAAGAAATGGAAGACCTAGAAATTCCGCTCCTGGATCCAACATGACAGTATTTCTGTATTGCTGCACGGCAACCGCTAGGCGCGTGGCTAACGTGTTTAAGGCACTGCTTCATTTGTCATTTCTAGATGTCTCACGAACTCTGTAGCGGTTACAAAGGATAATTCACTAATTTTAAAGTTTTGCACAACTTGTCTGGTTTCTGTATATATTTAACTTTGAAAATTCTACTTTACACAGTTTATTATATAAAAGAACATTTCCGGTCAGAGGACCTATTTCTTTGGCCATCATCTTCAGAGGGGTAACTACAGTGAGCCATAACAATGGACTAGATCAATCACTTCAGAGACTTTTCAATTTAGAGAAAAGCCAGCAAAGTTTATAATCCAAACCCAGGGAGATATTTGAATGGATAAGCTGTTTCTGTCAAAGCATTAAGCCTAATGACTAATGGATGTAGACTATATTTTTATAGAGACAGGGAAGATTTCCCTTTGGTCAGTTCAGGCACATCACCGAGTGATTTATGCTTGAAGCATGCCATATACAGGAGACCATTATCTCAATTTTACGATGGGTGACATTCTTGCCACCTATTCCATTTTCAATTTCTTAGAGAAAGTAATGTCTGAGCTCTTGTTCAGATGCACCACAGATTTTAAAAACATTGATAGCCCTCAGGAAATGTTAAAAAAAAAAAAAAGGACAGCAATATAATAGTAACTGTAAAACGCTGTGCTCATAACCAACATTGATCTCAAACCTATTTTCCTTATGTGATAAATTCTTATGCGGCCACACTGGAAATTTGTAATTTAATCATTTACAGCCACAGAAAATGCTCTTGAATAATTATTCTTGTGGCCCCATAGTTTTCAGGTTGGTAGTTCTGTTTCTAACAAGAGACCATCCATTCCGCAGAAGATGAGTTTGCATGAAGATATGCATTGCAAAATAAGATATGCTTCTTCTTTTATCATTGTGGAGGTAGTTTACGTTCATGAAGAAGGCACTGATCTGGGACTCAAAGCTACAGAGTTGGCTTTCCTGTGCCATTAAGTCAGCACTGATCATTTCTCATCGCTTTCAGAATAAACAGTGGAAACCGCAGCCAATCTCTGCCTTTTCGCAGTGCTGACTTTCTCACATTGTCAAGCTTTCGACATTAAAGGTTGCGCTGTTTGAAAGCGCTAGTTTGTCTTTTTGTCTAAACCACAGGTTAAAGTGTATCTTCAACAGACAATGGTGGATTCTAATGATTCATGGTGTTGTGTTTCTCCAAGTATTACATTCTAATTTTACAATATTTAGTATGTTGTTTTCTCACCAACTGACACATAAAAATATTTAATTTATATAGTTAGCTTTCTCCCTACAATCTTCTTAGTTGCTATAGGAATTTTAAAAAATGATACAATAATCTTTTTTACATTTTCCAATAAAATGCCAGAGCCTGAATTTCCTTTCCACGAATTCTTTTTTTTTTTTTTTGGTATTGAAGTAGCAGCTGATTTATAATACAATGTTAGTTTCAGATAGTTGATTCAGCATTTTTGCAGATTATACACCATTATTGTTTATTGTAAAATAATGGGTATAATTCCCTGTGCTATACAGTACATTCTTGTCACTTATTTATTTATTTTTATTTTTTCCATTTATTTTTATTAGTTGGAGGCTAATTACTTTACAATATTGTAGTGGTTTTTGTCATACATTGACATGAATCAGCCATGGATTTACATGTGTTCCCCATCCCGATCCCCCCACCCACCTCCCTCTCCACCCGATCCCTCTGGGTCTTCCCAGTGCACCAGGTCCATGCACTTGTCTCATGCATCCAGCCTGGGGCTGGTGATCTGTTTCACCCTTGATAATATACATGTTTCAATGCTGTTCTCTCGAAACATCCCACCCTTGCCTTCTCGCACAGAGTCCGAAAGTCTGTTCTGGACATCTGTGTCTCTTTTTCTGTTTTGCATATAGGGTTATCGTTACCATCTTTCTAAATTCCATATATATGCGTTAGTATGCTCTAATGTTCTTTATCTTTCTGGCTTACTTCACTCTGTATAATGGGCTCCAGTTTCATCCGTCTCATTAGAACTGATTCAAATGAATTCTTTTTAATTGCTGAGTAATATTCCATGGTGTATATTTATCTTATACCTGGTAGTTTGTATTTGTTAATCCTAACCCTAATATGTCCCTTCTCCCTTCCTCTCCCCTTTGGTAACCACGAGTCTGCTTTCTGTGTATTTGAGTATGTCTCTGTTTTGCATAGAGATTAATTTGCGTATTTTAAAGGTACAGGCCAGCGTTTATTAGGAAGAGAGGGAAGAAGGGCATCTCAAGTAGAAGGAGCATCGTGCGCAGAGGGCCGGGTAGGAATGCACATGGTTGATATAGGGAGTGGCAGTTAGGTGAGCTAAAAGGCAGAAAGATTTAGAGGCAGTTGAGTAGCAGAATGTAGGGCTAGAAATTGGCACAGGATATTTATCCCCAAACATTATTAGCCAAAGAAAAATCGAGAAGTTTCTGTAGTACATAAAGAAGCCGTCTTTTGAAATCATCTAGTCAAAAGAAGTCCCCAAGGCATGCTATTTCTATAAGAGTCAAGCCCTTATCCACTGCGGAGACTCAGATACGTCCTTTAAGGAAGAGCCACCATTTAGGGCAAAAGTATTATAAATGCCTTCTTAGGGGCTGTGTGGTCCTGGCAGGGGTTTGGTGTTGGGTCTTCCCTGTTCCTCACTGTGTGTAATGCTGATAATGAACAAAGAGCTAATTTTTTTGGAGGCTCCTAGAGTTTGTTCCATTATATTTTCACTAGGAAAATAAAGTTTTCCAATTACTATGGACTGGCTCTATCATCTTTGTTCTATTTCCACCACTCAGCTGGGGAGAACAGATAATTTAGAAAGATTTGATAGATGTGGGGATGTACTGCATTTGAGCTATTATGGATGAATAAGATTTGAAAAGGACTTGAGAGAGAAGATACATGGAGGATAGGACATAGTAAATATACAGCCATTATCCTTTCAGTTGGAAAGAACATAAACTTTTTCTTGTTAGATAATTTCTTGCTAATTATTTTGTGAGTGTTCAATCTGAAAGAGTAAAACAGTTCTCCTAACAGTTTATTTGGGACATCAAATAGCTATTTTGTCAGAGCCAGAGTGTCGTTAGTTATGTGTTTCTAAATGAAAGCTCTGCATGTTAATACTAACTGTGACATGAACAGTAAGTTTGGCCTTAGAGACCCTGTGAAGTGGAAACAACAGTCATGATTAACCTGTGGAGTGCAAAAATTGGGAAATCCTCTAGTAACTTTGTGAGGCTATGTTGCCTTGTAATTCCATTTTCACTAGCAATGACACTGTTATGGAATAATGAGAGAACTTGAAGTGTAACAAGTTAGGTAAAAACAAATTGCTGTACCAATTTTATAACTTCCAGTCATTTAGTAATTTATAGTTTCCCGGTTAACTCTTGAACAAATTTTGGAGATGGGATTTTGTTTATTTACGTGTCTTTGCTACTGTTGTCATCTATAAGCATATCAGAGGTGATGTAACTGATCAGTTAATTTTAGATCCAATCTCTGTGTTTTATGGGCTCCTCTGGTAGCTCAGACAGTAAAGAAACGGCCTGCAATGCAGAATACCTGGGTTCAGTCCCTGGCTTGGGAAGATTCACCTGGCGAAAGGAATGACTACCCACTCCAGTATTCTGGCCTGGAGAGTTCCATGGACAGAGGAGCCTGGTGGGCTACAGGCCGTGGGGTTGCAAAGAGGCAGACACAGCCGAGCAGATAACACACTGTTACTGTTTTCTGTACTTTCCGTTGGGAAGAGAGGGGTTAATATTTAGTGGATCCCTCCCATGTGCCAGGAAGCTCACGTTTGCTTGTTTTTAATTTATATTTTATTGAAATAGCATTGGTTTATAACATTATAAACCAGTGAACTTCCAGATGTTCAAGCTGAATTTAGAAAAGGCAGAGGAACCAGAGATCAAATTGCCAGCATCTGTTGGATCATTGGAAAAGCAAGAGAGCTCCAGAAAAACATCGACTTCTGATTTATTGACTATGCCAAAGCCTTTGACTATATGGACTACAATAAACTGTGGAAAATTCTTCAAGAGATGGGAATAGCAGACCACTGGACCTGCCTCCTGAGAAACCTGTATGTAGGTCAAGAAGCAATGGTTAGAACTGGACATGGAATGACAGACTGGTTCCAAATAGGAAAAGGAGTACGTCACTCTGCTTATTTAACTTATATGAAGAGTACATCATACGAAATGCCAGGCTGGATGAACCACAAGCTGGAATCAGGATTGCCGAGAGAAATATCAATAACCTCAGATATGCAGATGACACCACCCTTATGGCAGACACTGAAGAACTAAACAGCCTCTTGTTGAAAGTCAAAGAGGAAAGTGAAAACGTTGGCTTAAAGCTCAACATTCAGAAAATGAAGATCATGCCATCTGGTCCCATCACTTCATGGCAAATGGGTGGGGAAACAATGGATACAGTGAGAGACTATTTTTTTGGGATCCAAAATCACTGCAGCCATGAAATTATAACATGCTTGCTCCTTGGAAGAAAAGCTATGACCAATCTAGACAGCATATTTAAAAGCAGAGACATTACTTTGCCAACAAATGTCCATCTAGTCAAGGCTATGGTCTTTCCAGTGGTCATGTATGAATGAGAGAGTTGGACTACAAAGCTGAGCACTGAAGAATTGATGCTTTTGAACTGTGGTGTTGGAGAAGACTCTTGAGAGTCCCTTGGACTGCAAGGAGATCCAACCAGTCCATCCTAAAGGAGATCAGTCCTGAATATTCATTGAAAGGCCTGATGCTGAAGCTGAAACTCCAACACTTTGGACACCTGATGTGAAGAACTGACTCATTGATACTTGATACTCAGAAAGACTGAGGGTGGGAGGAGAAGGGGAAGACAGAGGATGAGATGGTTGGATGGCATCACCCACTCAATGGTCATGAGTTTGAGTAGGCTCCGGGAGTTGGTGATGGACAGGGAGGCCTGGCGTGCTGCATTCCATGGGGTCGCAAAGAGTTGGACATGACTGAGTGACTGAACTGACTGATAAAATATACAAATTTCATTTACAAAATGTTGTATTTTTACTTCTGTATACACGACAGCATTCTCACCACCAAAAATGTGTTTCGTTAACCACCATACTGCTGACTCCCTTTAGCCATTCCAGTCTCCCCACTGCCACCTCTTCCCCTGTAATAACTCCTACTTTGTTCTCAGTGTCTATGTGTTTATTTTTATTTGGTTTGGTTTGCTCATTTATTTTGTTGATTGATTGTTTGTTTTTTGTATTGCACATATGAATGAAATCAAATAGTATTTGTCTTTACCTGTGTTTTCTCATTCTTCCTAGTGAATCTGTGAGATTATTCCTATTATCTGGAGAAGGGAATGGCAAACCACTTCAGTATTCTTGCCTTGAGAACCCCATGAACAGTATAAAAAGGGTATTCTCCATAGTTTACAAATGAGGAGTCTGAAATTAAGGGGATTCTAGTTGAGTGGATATGTAAAAATTTATGTTTGTTTCCCTAGTATCTTTATTTTTGATGGCTGCACCTCACCCTCCCTTGTACCAAATGGTATTTTTAAACAGTCAGCCCACTTTCTTCATCTCAAGAGAAACAATCTTAAGATCTGTGCAACTTAAAAACGATGGTTAATCTTCTTGTGGGCTTATGATTCTTTCTCAGGGATTATACCGCCAGTGGCTTCCCTGGGGGCTCAGATGGTAAAGAATCTGCCTACGATGTGGGAGACCTGGGCTCGATGCCTGGGTTGGGAGTGCATGGCTCCCCACCCAAGTAATCTTGCTTGGAGAATCCCCATAAGCAGAGGAGACTGGCAAGCTGCAGTCCATGGGGTTGCAAAGAGTTGGACACACGCCTGAGCGACTAAGCAGGAGCAGGAGGAATGTAACCACCAAGAAGAGGGGGTGATCTTGCCTTTACTAAATGCATAGTCCCGGCACCCTTTGGATCTCTTATTTTTGCTTCCATAGGAAGAAATCTTACATAAGTCTAAAGTCAATAGAGAGTATGGCAGAACTGAGAGCTGGGAACAAAGAGCCTGATTAAGGAGTTTAATTTGAAGTTTAAAAAATCTGGCCATAAAACTTAGTAGAGAGGAATTGGGTACACATGTAAATAAGTATAATAATCACTGTGCTAACAGTCTTTCTTAGCGCACTTGCGTTCTCATCGCTAAATTGCTTCATTTCTTCGTCAGAACAAGGTCTCATTCCTTAAGCAATTTAGGGCAAATCTATGATAGTGATCGACCCCACAAAAATAACTTCAGCTATTAAAAGTCAATCCTTGAAACATATTGAGCAGAGGAGTAATCAAATTTACTTGAAATGTAGAATTTAAGGAGAGAACGCTGTTGTACAGATATGGGTGGTTTTAAAGGATAGGAAGGACGTGATTGATTTCTGCTGTATTCACTGAGTTTGCACAGTGTGAGTTGTGAATGTTTCTCTGAACTTGCAAAAGAAACATGGAAACGCAGGTATAGAATTGACCCTAGGGGGAAACCTAGCTTGGTCTTGATACATTGTGGCCTGGAGCTTGGCTGCTTCCTACTGTTCACTGGGTTTGAGTCTTTGAGGAGCATTATTTCTTGCTACACATATATGCTTTGCACAGCAGTCAGATAACTAGTGACTGTCCTAACGGTTTTTATTTCCTGGAAATAGTTCACTCAGAGGCTGGATTATACCTAATGACATTGGATCTCCCTTGTCTAAAGAAGTAGACTAAAAATTTTTTTTTTCCCCCCTGTTGTGAAGTGAACAATGTGTTCTCAGAAGGCCCTTCTGAGACATAGCTGTATCGATATTGGTGGTTCTTACTGATACCAGCAAATTACTGAGACTCTCCTAAGCACCCAGAACTTGGTTGAGAATATATGTTCTTAATCTTCACAGCCATTTTCAAGGTTTTAATAATGAGGAAAATGAAGCCCTGAGAATTTCTAAGTGATAGAAATATATATGAAAATAGAATGATGCATGTGAAAATATCCGATTGAATAGTGCACTAGGTAAGAAGATGTTCAGTTTCATCTCTCCCGTTCCTCCTCCTCTCTTCCATGGTCTGAATGTCTGTGTCCCTCCAGCTCCCCAAATTCACATGTTGAAACCTAATGCCCAGTGTGACTGTATTTGGAGACGGGACCATTAAAAAGTGATCTGATCATGCGAGGGAACCCTCAGTGGTGGGATTAAGTGCTCTGGTAACAGAGGCCTCAGGGGAAGCTCCCTTGCCCCTCTGACGTGTGAGGTTACAGTGAGAAGACAGACACCAGTGCAGAAGCTGAAACTTACCAGACCCTAAAGATGTCAGCACCTTGATCTTGGATTTCCCAGCCCCTAGAGCTGTGAAAAGTAAATTTCTGTTTGTCATAGCAGCCTGACCAGACTGACATAACAAGCTTCTGTTGTTTGTTATAGCAGCCTGACCATCCTTTCCTCTTTTCCTTGCTTGCCTTGATGAATATTGAAAGCATTTTCCATGTAGGTTTCTCTTTGTTAATTACAATAACCTGATCTGGCAGTTTATGAAATTTTCAAGTCCTTTTCAACCCTGCGTTGAAACCTTTTCCAAATAGTTGGTGCGTTTTACAGCTACAGATGCAGTGAATGCTATGTATTGACCTTGTTTACTTAGACAGGAAATTCCCAGGTATTGTAGCTCCAGTGGATTGTGCATTCACGTCAGAATTAGCTAAACTCTAAAAATAGATTATGCTCTGTACGTGAGATTCTTCCCTAGTGCTTTTCAACCTCTGTTTCTCAGAAATAGTTGATGCAGCTCGGAGGCAGAAAAGAACAGTGAGAGTAACTCCACAATTCACAGTGGGAGGAAATGCTATTAAATTCATAATGAGTTCTGACATGTATATCGTCACTAAGAGCTACAAGTCCTAGTAACATTTTTAGATATAACCTTGCTGAAAAGTTATATATTTCAAGCTTCATGTATGTGACCATGGTTTATATATTTATAGCTTCATGATTCAGGATCTGTCTTGAAACTCTATTTTACATATATATACATGACGGTTTCTAATACCTTTGGGAAATCATCTTTTAAAATACCCTGCATTTTCATTATATAACCTTGCTCTCCTTTAGTTATTTTTCATCTTTTAACTAGGACATACTTATATTTAAGATCAAAAATTTAAAAAATTGCAAGTCTGAATTTGTCTTTGTTTCCACAAAGTATGTCTAGATTTTTCTTGCTACATCAGTAATGTAAAGCAATGGTAATGTGCCACTGAACTGGAGGCCTCAGATTGATTTGCTGACAACAGACAGGTTTCATCAACCAGCTGATGGGAGCAGGAGGAACTCAATGAATGGTTCTCATTTCTATATTTATACTTTCCCGTAACACGAAACGTGTCACACTATAATTACCCATCGTGCGTCTGCCTCGCTCCCATGCGAACACCTGGAGGAAAGCAGTCCTGCCCCATGCAGTCTCTGTTGGCCTCGGTGCCTCTTGTGATGCTGGACGCGTCCTCTCTCAAAGCTCACGGCAGAGAAGGGTCAATGTGTGACCAGGCGGAGAGGGGGCTGGAGGTGTCCTTTGCAGAGCTCCGTGACTACCTCCGTGCTCCTGTGATGCCTTTGATTTTAGAAAGCCCTTTGGGCTTGGATTCCTTTCATTTTAGAAATTGATGTGGGCTTGGATACCTTGGATGCATAAGCTGCTTACTTGAATGAGGAGAAGGAAGTTGCTTTAAATTATGTGATGTTGATGTTGAATAAAGTTAACATGCCAGAACATATGCTATGTTTACCCTGAAATAGGTGAGGATAGATAGATAATTAGAATGTGTTTGAATTGAATTGTATTTAGCAGCCCACTTTCAGAAAGCAAAGCATATGGACAATTCAGGTAGAAACAAGGTAGACTTTTTAATCCACTGCCTCCTTCCCAGTATCTGGTGTTCTTTTTTGTTCTTGCTCCCTCATCTCCATGTCTTTATTACTGGTTTCTCTCATAGGAGAATGGTGTTGGAAACAAAGGTCTGTGCTTTTTGCTACTGGGGTGGACTTCTCAACTGTCAGAGCACAGAAATGTATGCGTGTGTAACTAGCCCATGAATAGGAACATATCTAAATATTTCTACTTGCAATGATATGTAATAAGCTAAACATGAGTTCTTACTGATGTCTCCGATTCTAATACATTACTACTTGAATCATCCTAGCTTTTCCTCCTTGCCTTTGTAATGTATTTTTATAGAAACATGGGTATAAATTTGTTTCTTAACTGATGATGATACAGATAACATTTATTGATGATTTACCAAATTTTAAGAAGAGGTGGCCAGAATACACAGAAAAGTAACACAAAAAGTATCTTCATGACCCAGATAATCACGGTGGTGTGATCACTCACCTAGAGCCAGACATCCTGGAATGTGGAGTCAAGTGGGCCTTATGAAGCATCACTATGAACAAAGATAGTGGAGATGATGGAATTTCAGTTGAGATATTTCAAATCCTGAAAGATGATGCTGTGAAAGTGCTGCACTCAATATGTCAGCAAATTTGGAAAACTCAGCAGTGGCCACGGGACTGGAAAAGGTCAGTTTTCATTCCAATCCCAAAGAAAGGCAATGCCAAAGAATGCTCAAACTACCGCACAATTACTAGTAAAGTAATGCTCAAAATTCTCCAATCAGGCTTCAACAATACATGAACCATAAATGCCCAGATGTTCAAGCTGGTTTTAGAAAAGGCAGAGGAACCAGAGATTAAGTTGCCAACATCTGATGGATCATCAAAAAAAGCAAGAGAGTTCCAGAAAAACATCTATTTCTGCTTATTGACTATGCCAAAGCCTTTGACTATGTAGATCACAATAAACTGTGGAAAATTCTGGAAGAAATAGGAATACCAGACCACCTGGCCTGCCTCTTGAGAAATCTGTATGCAGGTCAGGAAGCAACAGTTAGAACTAGACATGGAAAAACAGACTGGTTCCAAATAGGGAAAGGAGTACATCAAGGCTGTATATTCTCACCCTGCTTATTTAACTTATATGCAGAGTACATCATGAGAAATACTGGACTGGAGGAAGCACAAGCTGGAATCAAGATTGCCAGGAGAAATATCAATAACCTCAGATATGCAGAAGACACCACTCTTATGGCAGAAAGTGAAGAAGAACTAAAGAGCCTCTTGATGAAAGTGAAAGAGGAGAGTGAAAAAGTTGGCTTAAAGCTCAACATTCAGAAAACTGAGATCATGGCATCTGGTCCCATCACCTCATGGGAAATAGATGGGGAAACAGTGGAAACAGTGTCAGACTTTATTTTTCTGGGCTCCAAAATCACTGCAGATGGTGATTGCAGCCATGAAATTAGAAGACACTTACTCCTTGGAAGGAAAGTTATGACCAACCTAGACAGCATATTAAAAAGCAGACATTACTTTGCCAACAAAGGTCCATCTAGTCAAGGCTATGGTTTTTCCTGTAATCATTATGGATGTGAGAGTTGGACTATAAAGAAAGCTGAGTGCCAAAGAATTGATGCTTTTGAACTGTGGTGTTGGAGAAGACTCTTGAGAGTCCCTTGGACTGCAAGGAGATCCAACCAGTCCATCCTGAAGGAGATCAGTCCTGGGTGTTCATTGGAAGGACCGATGCTGAAGCTGAAACTCCAATCCTTTGGCCACCTCATGGGAAGAGTTGACTCATTGGAAAAGACCCTGATGCTGGGAGGGATTGGGGGCAGGAGGAGAAGGGGCCGACAGAGGATGAGATGGCTGGATGGCATCACCGACTTAATGGACATGAGTTTGGGTAAATTCCAGGAACTGGTGATGGACAGGGAGGCCTGGTGTGCTGCAAGGGGGCTAGGAAATATGTGAGTATAAGCAGAAGTTTTGGATGGGTTATAGACTGAATTTTGCCTCTTCTACCCTTGTTCACTTGTTGAAACTAACCTGTAATGGGGCTATATTGGACCAGGGCCTTTAGGGAGGTAATTATGGTTAAATGTGATCATAAGGATGGGGCACTAGTTCTGTAGGGCCTGGTGGCCATCTAAGAGTAGGGAAAAGAGCTCTAACCAGAAATCAGATTTGCCAGCACTTTGATCATGGGCTTGTAGCCTCCAGAACTGTGAGAAAATAAAGGTCTGTTGTCTCGGACACTCGTCTGTGTTACTCTGTGACGGCAGCACAGTCTGACTGATACAGACAGTGACACTGTTCCTGCCACTGTGATATGATTCAAAGCCTTTGAAGTTGAAGATGTAAAAGCAATTAATTTAATTAGCAAAAGAGTTGATGGTCAATAAGTTTCAGTAATTTTATTTACCTTGCATAAGACTAAGCACCTCCAAGACTGTTGCTCTTCATTACTTTTGCTGCGTAATTGGTTTTGATCAGCATCCCAGAACATGCAATTTCCACTGCAGTGTGTTTTACTCAGGGTTATGGAGAAAAACAGAACCACCAGTCACGTTGATGTGTAAGATTGACCATCATAAAGGGGAAAAATGAAATGTTTAACAAGAAAAGGATTAATGAATTTTGTAATTGTGTAATTTTCAGATTCTAAAAGATTTACTTGAAGGCCAGCTTGAAAGTTGTTTAAATGAGGAAGTATAAATATTTCAATTTGACTTCTCAGTTGTGTTCACAAACACTCCCGAATATTTTAACATACCTTAATCTGATTATACAAAATGAAAATAAAATTATCTGGGAGAACATTTACATATATGTTCTATGGGAATAAAATGACATGTGCTATGTGCAGAATTCAGTCAGTCATTTACCTTTTTAAAAATGAGTATCTTCAAATTTAGCAAAGTTTTCTGTTCTAATTCATAGATGTTGAGCAATAAATCACAACAGATTTTTGCAATATACATATGTTTCTAAATATCCTCAAATGGTATTGTTTTGATTCCCTGAAAGCACAGAAATGTAATTTTATATTCAACCTTTAAAACTGTACATACATAGTTAAATTTGGAGGTGACCAAGTTCATGTCTATTTTGAATGGTAAATGTTGTTATGTACATTTCTTTTTTTCACCTTCTTGGTTTCCCCTTCCAGGTTTAAATTCAGCAGAGTTGAATAATTATGTTTAAATGCTATAAACCTTTGTTCAAATGAAGTAAATTGTTTTTCTTCAAGTTCCCGAAAGTTCAAAATATCACTGAGAAAGCTTTTATGCCACATAAGGGTCTCTGTGTCTGTCTGCATGTTTGGTTGATAGTGTGGGGGGATTTGCAAGACTCTCTCTTCCTCCTCTTGCATTATTTTTCCTTTCTATTTCTTCTAACACCTTTCTTCATTTTATTTGTCGGCAACAAAATACATTCTGTCCTAGCAGTGTCACTGAAGCAAGAATCAGGACAAAGAAAATGATGTAACTAAAATCACAGTTAATAAAGTATTTCAAATGCATTATCCCAAAAGTATATACAAAATTATTTTGATTTTCAACCTCTAAAACTGGATATTGTGTGACTTTTTAATTCTTGTCAGTCAAACGGGTAAAGAATAGTTCTTATCACACACTCAGTAAACCTTTTACTGACGAGTCTGAGTGTATCTTCATATCCTAGTGTCTCTCTTTGGAGACGTGACTCTTCAAATCTTTCATTAATTTGCTATTGAGATGTTTGTCCTTTTCTTTTTATTTATGGCATCATATCACCCATTCCAATCCTTTGCGTATTATATTTTCTGTAAAATTTCCATTTTAAATTTAGCTTCTTACTTTCACTAAGATGTCTTTTGATGAGCAGGCTTTCTTGTTTATTATAAAAATTTAAACCATATGCAAAAGTAGAACAGTATATTGAACCTGATATATCTATCACCAAATTTCAAACAACAATCAATACATAGTCAAATTTATCCCATCAGTAACAATTTACCCAAGATATATTTTGAAATAAATACCAATGTCATATGATTTCAACTATAAATATTACAGTGTGCATTTCAAAACTTAAGGTTTCTTTTAAAAAATCATAACCACAATGCCATGATTATAGTTACAGAATTAATATTTAATATATTTAAATATTTGTATTCATATTTTCCAGTAATCTTATTTTTGACAGTTTGTTTGAAATGTTAATATATCTGTAAAAAGTTCACACATTTTAACTTGTTGAAACTTCTGGGAATGTCTTTTCATTTATAGTTTCCTACAGATTTTCCCCTGCAGTTATTTTTGTTGAAGACGATAATTTTGTAGTTTCTAATAGTGCTAAGTTTAATGTTTATATCATTGGAGTACCAGTAAACAAGTTCCTCTTTCTTTTACATTTCTGCATATTAGTTGTTGGATATAGAATCTTAATCAGACAGAGGTTTTATTTTTTAAAAGACTATAGTTATTTCCATCAAAATATACATGAACCCTGTTTCCTTTTGTGATGCCATTAGCCACTGACGTTTCCTGTCTGTTACATTTTATTTCATTGTGTGTGTGCTTGGAAGACAGACCAGGCGGCATAATGTTACCCCTCTTGGTCCAGCCTGGCCCAGAGTAGGAACCTTGTCTGTATTTTGTTGGTTTTACTCATAATGTTTTAGATATTTCCTCTTGACATACTTTTTAAGTGACTTCGATTCATTTCCCACATGAATTACCGATACTGTTTCCTCCAATAATTATGTAACTTTTCCTTTCCCAGTGACACAAAGGTCGTGACCTGATAAAATCATTGTATAAAGTGGACTCCTCTTAGCTTCCCCAGTAGCTCAGCTGGTGGAGAACCCGCCTGCAGCGCAGGAGACCCCGCTTCGATTCCTGGGTCGGGAGGTTCCCCTGGAGAAGGTACAGGCTCCCCACTCCCGTATTCTTGAGCTTCCCTAGCAGCTCAGACAGTAAAGAATCCGCCTGCAATGCGGGAGACCTGGGTTCAGTCCCTGCTTTGGGAAGATCCCCTGGAGGAGGGCAAGGCAACCCACTCCAGTATTCTGGCTTGGGGAATCCCCATGGACAGAGGCGCCTGGTGGACTATAGTCCATGGGGTTGCAAAGGGTCAAATGTTTCTATGCTCTAGGACTTTAAAATTCCAGTGCTAAATGTATATCCACAAAAAACTAACAGATATATGTGCCAACAGACATATATGTAGGTTTTTATAGAAGTGTTTTTCTTAGTCTCCAAAAATCTCAAATGCCTGTCTATTGTAGATTGGGTATGTGCGTCATAAATGGGATACGTGCATCATAAATTTCCATCATGAATATTGATTAAAAATAGTGAAAATGAATGAACTTTGAGTGTGTGCAATAGTATGATCAAATCTTGGTTCTGTAATGTTGAATGTTTTAAATTTAAATCTTAGACAACTACACACACAAGCTTGATGTTCTTTGAAAAAATTCAAAAATAAACTAAAGCACATATACACATGTGCACACACGTGAACACATAATTATTAAGACTCAGATTAGCAGTTCCTTCTGGTTGTGGACAGAACAGGGTAGACAAGATAGGAAAAAGCACATGAGGTGTATGGGTGCATGTAAATTATTTTTAAAGACCTAGTCATTGGATTTGGTACAAACCTCATCAGCATTCATTAGATTCTTAAAAAATACATATAGAAATAAATTGAATAAAAGGGACCAGATTTGTATCAATGATTATAATGTATCATGAACCAAGAATTGTGAGTAATCTCATTCTATTTTCTTGTGTCCCCTTACAAAATTATTACTCAAATAATAATTTATGGCTGTTACAATTATATGAAACAAATATTACTTATAACAAGTAAACTTATTCATGATTTGAGGTTTTATAAAGAGGGATATTACATTCTATTTGAAATAGCCCTGGACTTGGATTAAAAGAGAGAATTCCATTTATTAGTCACAAGTCAAATGATAGATAACATGCCCTGTGTCCTCTGATCTTATTATATATAACATTAATTACTGTTAGACGAGAAGTAATTGGTAACTGTGATAATGGCACAAATGTATAAGCTTGCATGTGGATTAAATAAATCAAGATTAACAATTTTACTGCCTGTGTAAGCTATTCAACAGCATATAAATGTATTATACTGACATAATTAAAAACCAATAATGAAATCCCTAACTGCTCTTTAGTTGTATTTTTAAAACCCTGGTTCCTTTTTCCAGTAAACGTGACAATGGGATGAGCATATTTACTCTAAATAAAAAAAAGAATTTTGTATATATTATCTCACTCTGTCTTTCCCATAAAACCAAATGCCAGGTAGGATCATCATCTCTTTTTGATAAGTGAGGAAATTGAGACGCTACATTAACATTCCTTGCCCAAGATGCAGAGTTAGTAAGTAGGTGATCTCAGATTTGAACCAAAGGTGAGTTAGGAGAATTGAGAATGAGATGTGGGGAAGAACTCTGGCTGTGAACGGTTGGCAATAAAATTAATATTCTGATGGACCCCTTAGTCAAAAGGACCTATTGATCAGAAAACCTGCTGCTGCTGCTAAGTCGCCTCAGTCGTGTCCGACTCTGTGCGACCCCGCAGACGGCAGCCCACCAGGCTCCTCTGTCCCTGGGATTCTCCAGGCAAGAACACTGGAGTGGGTTGCCATTTCCTTCTCTAGATCAGAAAACCAGGCTTGAACAATTACAGAAACAGTATTGACATTGTGTGGGAGCTATTGTACATTCTGTTATAGCGTTTTGATCATCAGCTAGTATAACATCTGGTGCTCCTCCTACCTGCTTTCTGAAGATTTTAGCATATGTAACAGGTTAAGAGATCACTCTGAAGCCAAGTGATGTTGAAGCCTGCTCTACTCACTAGCAGCTGGCAAATCTTGGATAGTTACCAGTTTTTCTGTTTCAGAATTTATTCATATGTAATATAGAACTAATGCTACCGTCTCCCTCAAGAACTGATATGACTTGATAGTTCTAACAACAACATACTAATATGTAAAAATATTTAAAATTATTTTTAATATAAAATGTTGGGCATATATGATACAGCTAATATATGGTAAGTTGTAACACATTTAATTTTGATAAACTTAGAGATATTTCCAATGAGCAACTTAAAAACAAAATTTTTTTGAAGAGATGACATGGAGGTCAGAGTTTTCCTGAGTTTTTGTTTGTTTGCAACTCTGTGACCAAAGGCACATGTATGCGTGCTAAACTGCTTCAGTTGTGTCTGACTCTGTGGCACCCTATGGACTGGAGCTCGCCAGGCTCCTCTGCATGGGATTCTCCAGGCAAGAATCCTGGAGCGGCTTGCCATTCCCTCTTCCAGGAGATCTTCCTGACCCAGGGACTGAACCTGCTTCTCTTCAATTTCCTGCACTGGAAGGCGGGTTCTTTACCACTTGCACCACCTGGAAAGCCCTCTCTAGAAGGAGGAACAGAAAGTATGTCTTTGAAGAAACAAGAACTCACAGCTCCCTTTTCTTATACAGTCTCAAGCAGGTTATTAATTTCACATTTTTATTCAAGTACTAAAGCATGTCCCTGCATACTTTGAGAGACAGATTTGTTTACTGAGTGCAGCAAAGCATTGAGGCTAAGAATGTGTGACAACTTATTCTAATTTGCTCATTGCTTGATGGGCATCTTCAGCCAGTTAACTTGATCCTAGTGTCTGCAGGAATGCTCACATTAGGGGAACATCCACCATTGCGTGGCTCTGCATGGGTCTGTGGTATCACTTGGCCAGACAGATAAAACTAGTGTTGACTTGCTGCTTGGGCGGGTGCGTCTTATTAACTCAACGGTTCATTTACGCCGACCATTGATGGGTCGTTCTTGCCCCTGAGTCCTCTCAAGCTGTTTTACTTCTGTGACATGCCCCTTTCCCCACAGTCTTTTGATGTCTTTTTTTTTTTTTCTAGCATTTCTTACAGAATCTCATTTTCTCCATGAAACCTCTCTAGATTTAGAGAGACAAAAGGGGCATATTACATTCCTACACAAACGTGCATAATTGTATGAGTATGCATTCCATTATTTAAGTGTATTACTGAATATCCTTCATCTCTTGGAATACAGGGATGCTGTTTCTTGGGTGTCAGGCTGTATTGTTTTATTTTCAGCGTTGAGATAAATGAGAAAGAGTGATGACCTTGTTCTTTAGTTGGTCACATTTTATCCTCTTAGTGAGAAATATGTTCAGGATTGTGTCAGAAGATGCCATTGACAGACCTTAGGCCCAGATTTTCAGAAGATTCTTGTTGTTGCCTTAAACAGTTCTAGCACTGCATTTTACTAGGCTCAGGTCTTTGTTTTCATTTTGTACCACTTTGTAGACATTCATGAATTCCCAGGATGTCATCTTCAAGTTACAAAACGCCTGCCTTCTTATTTTATTAAGAGTCACATTGGCCACTGTTGGCAGGGGTCCTTTTGATACCGGAGAATACTGGGAATAGTGCCTGAGCTAGTGATAAAGTTGAATTCCATGAATTCTCATGAATCCCTGCCTTTTATTATACAGAAAAATAAGCAAAGGGTTATAAGTATCATGGAATATTATAAGAAACTTTCTAGCAAAGCATTGTTTATGCTTTTAATTGTCTGTATTTCCTTATCAAGATACAATATGGTATAATGAAAAATATTTTACGTTATAAATTAAAAACAAAACTTTGGTTTCTTGTCTCGGGCTTTCATTTACCCAGCCTTGAGCAAATAATATAACCTCTAGGGATCTTAAAATGGGAAGAATAAGTTCTGTTTACCATTGTTATACTGTGGAAACCAGTTATTTGACTGGGTGTGTGAAGCACTCTTTTTACCAACAAGGAGATAATAAGAATATAATCTGAAATGATGTAAACTTTATTCAAAGATAATGTTACTGCTAATTTCCTTCTATGTAGTCTGCTCTTTTTAAGGGTGATGTATGCATGCTAATAATACAATTCTACTAATATATTTTTTACCTACAAATGATATTTGGCAAGAAATCAAAGATTTTATGTACCACAGAGAATGTTGATTGCAATTAAGGAAACTGGCTGTGGACTTTTGATCAGTACTTCAGTGTTTAGAATTTTTAGCTTTTATTTTGGCTACATTCTGCCAGTCAAGTCTCTTCGTGTAAGGAAGGAAAATGAACAACTAGTAAGACATTTGATGTGTCATTCTGATGAACTTTAGAATGCTTAATATCATCTTGTTTAATTTCATGTTTCATAAAACCTTCTCAGTTGCAGGATCAATTACTCTCAATTTCCACATCAATCAGTCCAGATGGTTCTCATTATTTGCTAAGGATAGCTGCAAATTGAAATTTTTGAACCCATGATGCATTTTGTGTTAATCCTTGAGATGGAAGTGTCCCTCTGCAGAATAATAAGTGGAACTGAAAAAGGTGTATCTTATATTCACAAGCCAAATATTATTTAAAGATTGAAAGAAACCCTTTATTGTTATACCCAGATAAACATTAAAAAACACAGTCTTCAGAAAAATCATCATTTCACTTAGGTATTCATTGCAAAATAAGTACATCATTTCTTTTCTGATTCTACATTGAATTTTGATTGGAAGGAAAAAAACCCTCAGGATTGTTTTGCGTTGCAGAATAAGCTATAGCTTGTTCCATAAATGCTATTTATTGTTAGACTAAAAATGTCAGTTATATTTCTTTGTATTTGAGAAAATTCCTTTATTGTCAGTTTTTCCTGAATTTAACTCATAGCTGGAATGTATTCCAATTCGGACAGTTTAAAATATAATATAACAGGTACAGAATAATAATTTTACTTATTTAGTTAAGAAGGTATGTTTTAATGATATGTTTTTCCATTTTGTTACATTTTCATATTCTTTAATAATTTTCTCTATTGAAAGCAATTATGAAGATTATTATTGAAACATTTTGCATCAGCAGTATAATGATATGGTACATTTGGAAAAGAAATCTATTTATTCTTAAAGTTATTCATACATTCATGGGGAAAAGGTAAAATTTTCTTGAATGTTCGAACAGTAATGGAAATTCAAAAGAGACAAATAATAATAATTGAAGGGTCATAATAATAACTGAAGGGTCAGATCATTAAGAGGATATGACAGTTGTAAATAGGTGTGTTTCCTAACATTGGAGTACCTAATATTTAAACCAAATGGTAAAATAAATGAAGGGACATATTCACCAGACTACTCTGTCCTAGAAATTCTCCAGATAAAAACACTGGAAACTGGACTGGGTGACAGTTCCCGTCTCCAGGGGATCTTCCCAACCCAGGTATCACATCTGGGTCTCCTACTTTGCAGGAGATTCTTTACAGTCTGAGCCCCCAGGGGAGCCTCAGGAATACTGGAGTGATTAGCCATTCCCTTCCCTAGGGGAAAATAAGTGTAGATACAGCTGTCAATGCACTGCTTCCTTCATAGCTCAGCTGGTAAAGAATCTGCCTGCAATGCAGGAAACCTCGGTTCAACTCCCAGATTGGGAAGATCCCCTGGAGAAGGGTTAGGCTACCCATGCCAGTATTCTGCCTGGAGAATTTCATGGACTGTACAGTCCAAGGGTCACAGAGAGTCCGACGTGACTGCATGACTTTCACAGGTAACAATACAACCGTGGTAAAGGAAGTCAGTACCCCATTGTCAGCAGCGGACACATTGTCCAGATGTGAAATTAACAAAAACGGAGATTGGAATAACAACACAGAACAATGAGTTTAATAGACATACATAGAACATGCCATCCGACAGTGCTGGGTTTCTATGAACGCCCTCCAAGTCCATCCATTTTGTTGCAGATGGCAAAATGCTATTCTTTTTCAGTGGATGAATGGTGTACCTGTGTGTGCGTATGTGAGTCTTACCTTCTTTATCCATCCATCTGCTGATGGCTCCTTAGCTTGCTTTGTGCTGTAGCGATTGTAAATACAGTTTCTGTGAACACTGGGTGCATGCATCTTTTTGAGTTATTTTCTTCATCTGTTTTTTTTTTTTTTCCCCTTTCTGATAGATACCCATGAGTGGATTCCTGGGTTATATAGTAGTTTTACTTATAGCTTTTAGAGGAACCTCCATACTGGTTTCCATAGTGGCTGCGCCAATTTCACTCCCAGCAGCAGTGTAGGAGGGTCCCTTTCTCCACATGCATGCCAGCGTTTGTTATTTGTGTTCTTTTTGATGATACCATCCTGAGAGATGCGAGGTGATATCTAGTTATGGTTTTAATTTGTCTTTCTCTCATGATTAATGATGATGAACATCTTTTTAAGTGCCTGTTAGCAATCTGTGTGTCTTTTTTGGAAAAATGTCTCTTCAGATCTTGTACCATTTTGTAATTTTTTTTTTGATGTTGGTTATTTGAGCTGTTTATATATTTTCAGTATTAACCTATTAGCAGTTGTATCATTTGCAAATATTTTCTCCCATTTATTATGTTGTCTTTTTATGTTATTGATGGTTTCCTTTGCTGCACAAAAGCTTTTAAGTTCAGTTAGATCTCGTTTGTTTAGTTTGGCTTTTGTTTCCTTTGCTTTAGAAAACATGCACCCCACCCAATGTTGCTGCAGTTTAGGTCAAAGAGTATTCTACCTATGTTTTCTTCAGGAGTCTTATGATTATTTTGTTTTATATTTAGGTCTTTATCCCATGTTGAGTTTATTTTTGTATATGATAATAAGAAATGTTCTACTTATATTCTTTTACATGTAGCTGTCCAGTTTGTCCAGCACCACTTACTGAAGAGACTGCCCTTTCTGCATTCATGCCTCCTTTGCCATAAACTCATCGCCTATAAGTGCAGGGGCTGATTTCCAGGCTCTCGTTCAACTGATCTGTGTGTGTGTTTGTTCCAGCCCCATACTGTGTTCATTACTGTAGATTTGTTTGTAACATGGTCAGGGAGCATGACTCATCCAGCTATATTCTTTCTCAAAATTGCTTTAATTGCCTGGGGTCTTTCATGATTCCATACACAATTTAAAATTATCTGATCTAATTCTGTGGAAAATGTCCTTACTATTTTGGTAGGGATTACATTGAATCTGTAGATTGCTTGCATTTTAACACTGCTAATTCTTCCAATTCAAGAACATGGTGTATCTTTACATCTATCTGTATCTTCTTAAATTTCTTTCAATTGGTGTCTTTTAATTTTCTGAGTACAAGTCTTTTACTACCATAGGTAGGTTTATTTCTAGGTATTTTATTATTTTTTGATATGATTATAAATGGGATTATTTCCTTAATTTTTCTGATGGTCCATCATGAATGTATAGAATTGCAACAGATTTCTGTGTATTAATTCTCTATCCATCAACCATACCTAATTAATTGAGTGCTAATAGCTTTTTGATGATATCTTTAGGATTTTCTTTGTATGGTATCATATCATCTGCCAACAGTAACAGTTTAACTTCTTCCTTACCAATTTGGATTCTTTTTATTTATTTATTTTTTTGCTTGTCTGATTGCTGAGGATAGGACTTTTGTCCTCTAATACTATGTTGAATAAAAGTAGGAGTGGGCATTTTGAAAAAGTTGGCTTAAACTCAACATCCAGAAAACTAAGATTGTGGTATCTGGTCCCATCAATTCATGGAAAATAGAAGGGGAAACAGTGAAAACAGTGACAGACTTTATTTTGGGGGGCTCCAAAGTCACTACAGATGTTGACTGCAGCCATGAAATTAAGACAGTTACTCTTTGGAAGAAAAGTTATGACCAACCTAGACAGCATATTAAAAAGCAGATACATTACTTTGCCAACAAAGGTCCGTCTTGTCAAAACTATGGTTTTTCTGGTAGTCATGTTAGGATGTGAGACTTGGATTCTAAAGAAGGCTGAGTGCTGAAGAATTGATGCTTTTGAACTGTGGTGTTGGAGAAGACTCTTGAGAGTCCCTTGGACTGCAAGGAGCTCCAACCAGTCTGTCCTAGAGCAAATCAGTTCTGAATGTTCATTGGAAGGACTGATGCTGAAGCTGAAACTCCAACAATTTGGCCACCTGATGTGAACTGACTCATTTGAAAAGACCTTGATGCTCAGAAAGATTGAGGGTGGGAGGAAAAGGGGATGACAGAGAATGAGATGGTTGGATGTCACCCCCGACTCAATGGACATGAGTTTGAGTAAACTCCAGGAATTGGTGATGGACAGGGAGGCGTGCTGCAGTCCATGGGGTCTCAAGAGTCAGACACGACTGAGCGACTGAACTGACGGGCATTTTGATAAGAGCTGAGGATCCAAAACTGAATGTGAACTTGACCTGAGGGAGACATAGTAAACAAGATAACAAATGGAAAATAATAAAAAAGATTATGAAGAAAATGATAAAAGAAGAATATGATGTTGAAGCTCCAGTACTTTGGCCACCTAATGCATATAGCTGACTCATTGGAAGACCTGATGCTCGGAAAGATTGACAGTCGGAGAAGGTGAGGGCGACAGAGGAGGGTATGTTTGGATGGCATCACTGGTGCAATGGACATGTACTTGGCACACACAGGGAGATGATGAGTGACAGGGACGCCTGGCGTGTTGCATTCCATGGGGCCAAGAAGAGTCAGCCAGCAGTGGGCAACTGAACAACATGAGGGTAATAAACGGAAGCTATAGCTGGTAGTCAGGGAAACTATTTTCATTCATTAATTAAGATGTTTTAGGAAATTTTTCAGCTGAAATTTCAGAGTAAATAAGTGAACTATACAAAGGACCAGGAAAAGATTATTCTAAAAGGAGATAACAATAATCACACGAGACGAGAGGTAGAAAAAGGGTTGGTATATCCAGATTTACAAAGTGATTAAGAAAGTTTGAGATATGATAAATGTTATGGGCTAAATGTGTCCCTCCAAAATTCAGATGTTTTAAATCCTAATCCCTAGTCAGATTCTATTAGGAGGTGAGGCCTTTGAGAAGTAATTAGATGATGAAGGTGGAGCCCTGATGAATGAGATTAGTGCCTTTGGGAAGAGACAAAAGAGAGGTCTCTTCCTGTTTGCTTTCTGCCATGTGAGGGCATGATCAGCAGTCAGTACAAGATGATCACCTACAAAAGCAGAAGCAGGTTCTTACCAAAACTCAACCATACTGGAACCCTCATTTCAGAATTACCAGCATCTTGACACAATGAAAATTAACTTCTATTGTTTAATCAACTCAGTCTAGAGTAATTTGTTGTAGCAACCTGAACTGTCTAACACAGTAAGAAAGAAGTTGTATGAATTGTGCTTGGAATGAGGTAGACAGGAAAATATAAAACCTGGATCTACATCATCATAAAGAAGTTTTTTTTTTTTTTTCTATTAGCAACAGAAAGGCAATCAATGAATTCACAATAGAGTGTGAGGAATGAAGAGTCAGATCTTGTATACTTTTTTCAAAATACCACTCTAACTACTGTGAATGTAGATCACAGAGGAAGATGCTGAGATGTAGGAGAGCGAATAGGTGGATTCGGATGTGTTGTCATGTGTTGGAGGAGAGATAGGGTGGTTTTGGTAGAGTTAACAGTAGAGAAAGAGAGAAATGGAAATTTGGGGATATGAATAATGATGGAAAAAGAAGAATATAGTTTGACCTCAGGTTTGGGGCATGAGTTTCACAGGCATGCTGTGGTGCCATTTATTTAAATCAAAAGCTATTCAAGGAATTATATTTCAATTTCAGACATACTAAAGTTGAGATTTCTTTTAGATATCCAGGAGATTTCAAGAGGGAGATGGGATGTATAGATAAAGTATTAAATTTGCAATGATCTTTCTTTAAGTGATCTTAGATGAATATTAGATAAATGAGTTGAGTTACAGTGAAAGATTCCATTAAATTTATAGCTATATGGTTTCATATTATGGGCTTTCCTCTTTGTTATCTGTGTGACTGGAGTGAGTGACAAAAGTCTGTCTGAGGTTGTTTTCTTATCTGTGCAGTGGTGATAAGAATAATACCTGCTTGATAAGCATAATGTGAAAATTAAGTAAAATTACTCATATGAAGTAGCTCTAATGTTGAAGGTTATAAAATTAAATTTTGTGGGAATCTAAATAAATATGCATTGTCTCCCAATTAGTTTTCCCATTTTTGAATAAAGAGTCTTAGGAAGATATCCTATATCCACTTATCTATTCTATAATGTCCTAATGTGAAAGCATCTCATTTTCCCCCCACAATTTTAAATATAAGAACCTAAGAATGAATACCTTGCTCACAACATAGAGCCAGGTAAAACTATCACCCACAGATCTGAATTATACCACTGTGTTACACTGATTTAAAGATTTAGCCATTTATAAACACCTTTAACCTATTCCCATTCTACATGGCTACAAATATATTATGTACTCTAGGAAGCAGAATTTTCATAGTTTGTTTGCTGCAGTGCTTTTGTGAAGAACAGAATATATATTCACTGTCACAGAAAATTACAATTTAGAACTTCTCTTGTTCCTTGATAGTTTTGTTTTATTTTAGGTATTACTAAAAAACAAAGCAAAACAAAAACTTAAAGGTGAAAGAAAAATAACCTCTTTGATAAATTAAGAAATCATTTATATTAGCACTACCTGAAAGAAGAAAAGGACTCAACAGAAGTAACAGTTCATCATAAAGTTCAGTGAAGAGACAGGCAGTTGAAAACAGACTCTGTAAGAATGGATATTTTCTTTTCTTCTGAATCTGAGAGATTTGCTGTCTTTGTAAAACACTAGAGCCTCTTTGATTTTTACTCACTGTGTAACTCACAATTTCAGCTAAGTAGTACATGAGACCTCATGCATTTTTGTCCAGAAAGCAGAAGATATTTTCTATTATAGAAAACTAATGTCTTTGAAGGGATGCCAGAACTTCAATTAGGTGTCGTGTTTTCAGTAAGTAAGACCACCTCTCTGTGATCCAAAGGATTTTAAATTCATTTGGATTAAATCATGCCACAGGCTAGCATTCTCTAAGGTTTATTAAAGATGATAATTCTTTCCCATAACATCAGACAGCATATCTTCTATAAAATGGTGTAAGATTTTCTGCTAAATATGGGGCATTTTTGGTCACACATATTTGACAGCAAACTTCCAGGGAGACTATTCATTTTCTTTGCATAAAGCAATTTCTTAGGCCTGTATGACATTCTTCAGAAGTCAAAATATTGCTTGCATTGGGTATTCCTCTCCTTCGCCCAGAAGTCCAAGGGTCAAGCAGAAGTCTGCATAAGCAGCTGTGCACGTCTCTCCAGAAAAGGAGCGGAAACAATTTTTAGTGTTTCTGTTGTTGCTCAGTCGCTCAGTCTTGTCCAACACTCTTCTACAGCCCCATGAGCTGCAGCCTGCCGAGCTCCTCTGTCCGTGGGAGACCAGTATTACTTAAAATTAAATGTTTTAGTCCTATAATTATGATTGAATATGCTAATTAATTGTCACTTACTAACATCCCTTCTGAGCTCCTGAGTTTCTCAGTAATCTGTGAAGATCCTGAAACATCTTTGCATTTTCAGAACTAAAGGTCTGAGTGATTTGGGGATTAATACACCATAGCCTATCATTAGGCAGTGTCATCTGTCCAGTAGCACCTCTTATGACTTCTCCATTTTCATGAAGAAGGATGAGAAAATCTCCAGCTTTCCTTGAGGATGGACTCAAACCAGTGATTGGTCATGATCAACGTTACTGTCCTAACTACCTTGGTGTAAGAAATCTTTTTGTGCACTTTACTGTCTATTCAAAGATAGAGAAAAGTGAAGGATTGTCTTTCAGACAAATTAGGGCATTTGAAATGCCAAGTCATTGCCTTTGGCATCTTGAAATGCCTCACAAAATTAAAAGGTTTATGAATAGTGCTTTATGCAGTTGGTTGGAATAAGAGGTAGGTTACTCACTTACCTGGGTGTAAGTCAGATATACCCCTGGACATAATCACACAGATCCTTATTTGGGTTTTTCTCAATCCGCCATTGTCTGCCTTGGGTGTGTTTCTACCTGAGCCCACTCTGGCTGTCATCTTCTGAAGCGTGAAGTGTTAGCCCCTCGGCCATTTCCGACTCTTTGTGACCCCATGGACTGTAAACCCAGCAGGACCCTCCCTGCGTGGAATTCTCCAGGCAAGAATGCTGGAGTGGGAGGCCATTTCCTTCTCCCGGGGGTCTTCCCGACCCAGGGGTCAACGTGTCTCCTGCATCGCAGGCAGATTCTGAGCCTTCTGAGCCACCAAGGAAGCCCCGTCATCTAACTGCCCTTTTTTCCTGCCGGGGATGCTTCAGTGGCTTCATTTAACTTCTTCTTCTGCATACTGCTTTGCCTTTTGGCTCGCCGCCTGTTTTCTTCTTGCCTTAGAAACCTTGGCTAAGTAACTAGTATATTAACCTCATTAGGCCTTAAGATTCTCTCACAGATATCCTTTGGACATCCACTGTTTCTGAGCACCCACTTTCTCCAATACTCTTTCTTATTCTTCCTCACTGCTATCACAATAAAAGGTGGAGAGTCTAGGCATTTTCTCTGTGTTAAAATAAATGACCTCAATTTTACCATAGATCTGCAAGTGTTTTCGTTAATAGTGATGAATAATCTAGAAAATGATGGTAAACCATATAGGTGTGTATGCCTGTGTATGTACTTTTTATAGGTATCTTGTCATCTGTATAGAGAGATTGATTATTTAAATAAGCATCATTTTTATAAAAGAGAGAGTGAGAGTTAAAACCCTAACGCACAAAGTGGAGCTACATATTCATGACTTGGACTCTTTCCCACGCAATTCCTTAAAGAATTGCTTAATTGCTAACTGTTTCTGCCTTCTCTGCCAAAAAGACTAATATTTGGATTTGCAATGAAAAGGAAAAACTTTGCTAAGGGAAAATGGAATTTCTTTAGTAAGTAACTACAGAGCATCCTGCAGGGAGAGTGAATCAGATTAAAACAGTCACTGTAGGAGTTTCCTTGTCACAGAATCTCCGGCCTGACCTTGAGGGAACGTGTATCTCTTTTGCCGCTTTGTTTCCAGTCTCTTAGACTGTGCCAGTTGCCACCTTCATAAAACTATTACCCATTCCAAGAACTTGCCTCTCATAAGTGAAGCCATCTATTGTGGTTGATCTTCATGACTCAGTTGTTGCATTTGGACTCTTCTTCAGAGAATAACAACTCTCTGATATCTATCTACCTACCTATCTATCTCTCTATATATAATAGAAAAAATTAAGGATAGGCATAAGATACTGTTTCAAAAAATGAACAGATAAGTATTTTATAAAAATGTAGATTATTTTGATGGCATCACAAACAAAGATTTACTGGAATTATTAGGATACATTATTTGGGTATTGATTAGAAAAAGTAGTGATTATTGGAGACCAACATACAGTTTCTTATGCCATGGACTTCACATTATTTTATTTACTTTGTTTCAATTAAAAATAAGATGTTGCTGTCAACAACATATCTGAGGTATTTTGCAAGGACTCTCAGATGATGTTCATGTATCAAATGGAGTTGTCTAGATTGGGGTCAACAGAAAAGGTACATTGCTCTCAAATTGAATAATTTAAATATGTTCACTAGCAAGTGGAAGAAAACTTGATTTAATGTTTACTCTAGTGCGTGATGTCAGATTCTTCCTATAACTCTTTCTTGCTTTTTAAAGTCAATATAGATAACACCAAATGTTACAAATATCAAATGTATGGATGATGAAATAGGAGAACAGTAAATATGTATAAGAGTGTTACAACCTTAAAATATTGCTACAGATTGAAATAATGACCCGATATAGCATGGTAAAATCTAATGGAAAGGAGATATGCATGATCTTGCATTTCTTTATGATATGTTACTTAATAGTTACACATATTTTAAAAAGTGTATCAGTTTTTGTCAGTAGTGGAATATGTATCAGTAAGAGTCAGTGTTTATTGTAGATCTCAACAAGCTATTTTGAACTAGGGATGCTTAGTGATGGCTGATTATATATGTACCCTTGACTGGGCCAAAAATGGCCAGGTACTTGCTTAAACTTATTTCTGGGTGTGTCTGCGAAGGTGTTTCTAAAAGTGATTTGCATTTAAATTGGTGGAGGGAGTAAAGCAGATTGCCTTACCAATATGGCTAAGGCACTGTCCAATCCTTGGAAGACCTGAATAGAGCAAAAAGGCAGAGAAATACTGAATTCTGTCTCTCTTTTCCTGACTTCTGGAGGTGAAATATCAGTCTTCTACCCTTGTTCTTAAACTTACTGGGGCTTACACGGTCAGTCTGGGTTCTCAGAACCTTAGACTGGGACTGAAATGCACGCACCACGGGCTTTCCTGGGTCTCCATCTCACAGACCACAGAGGCAATTCATGGGACTTTGAGCCCTCTGTAACAGAGAGGCAATTCCTTATAATAAATCTAAAACCCTCATTCTAGAAATCATGTATCTACACACACACACAAGTATATCACGTCTGTATATGATTATATGCATTTGATTATGTGATTATGATTGATTGCGCTGTGAATGTTCTCAGTTGCTCGGTCGTGGCCAGCTCTTTGCACCTCCATGGACTGTAGTCTGCTAGGCTCCTCTGTCCATGGGAATCTCCACATAAGAATATTGTAGTGAGGTGCCATTTCCTACTCCAGGGGATATTCCCAACCCAGGGATTGAACCCACATCTCTTGAGTTTCCTGCACTGGCAGGGGAATTGTTTACCACGAACCACCCAGGGTTCTTCAGAGAAATGGACTGAATGGGATATTTTTATCTATTGTATTGTGTTAATTATATATGATCACATAGATATGGTATAAAAGTTTAGAGAGAGATTTACACTTCTGTTCTCCCCTGCATATGTCAGGTAAAATCTACAATTGTAGTATTAAATCTTATTTTATGAAAGGTTATATTAAATTGTTGTTATATAAGTTCAAAATAATTTAAAATGAGCACTTCAAAATTCTTGAGATGCTCATTAGTAGTGGTTATAGGGTTTTCAAAAAATATATGCCATAAATGTTTGCTATCTTTTGGAATCATTTTCTATTTTCAATAGACAAAATCATTATTTGCATTTAAATCTATAAGAAGGAAATGATATATAATTTTTTAAAGATAATTTTGGGTTCAGCAAAGAAGCTTACTTAAGATTATTGTTGTATCTCTTAAGAACTAGCGTGTTGAGTTTGCTTTAGGGATCATTTTGTAAGAAATATTCCTTAAGCTCCAAGATTAAAAAGAAATAGTTATAGGCATAACATAAGAAATGACATTTTTACCTTGACAACTGTCTCTAGGCATGTTTCACTATTTTGAGAAGTATAATTTCCCTGTACTGGAAGAGATTCATGAATCAGAAAGGATGTGGCCTCTTTGAATGTTCAAAATACCTTCAAACCTTAAAGATTATCAGCTTGTGATGGTAATTATCATCTCACAAGAGTATAATTAGCTTCTTTTAGGAGACATAGTAGAGTCCTTCTGAGTCATCCCAAGACAGAAATTACCCCAATTGCCTGGAGAAATGTTTAGCAATCCACACAGAATTACTCTCAATGAATGGCATATGCCTTATACAGAGTGTTTGCCAGAACCATGAAAATTCAGAAATGTGATGTTTGCTCTGAAAGTCTGAAAAGACAGTCTCTGTCCAAAGCCCACAAAAGCCGGTTGTCTGTTCTATTTTCACTTATTTGTAGTCCTTTCATTTTAACTCTCAGATCTATTTATGTGAGGTAGAGACCCAGGTCCCCTTTTTTTGAGGTTTTATTTATTTTTTAAAATTAATTTTTATTGAAGTATAATTGCTTTACAATGTTGTGTCAGTTTTCACTGTATAGCAAAATGAATCAACCACACACAAACACACGTCCGCTTCCTTTCGGGCTTGCTTTCCATTTACTCCCCACAGCGCATTAAACAGAGTGCCCTGTGCTATTCAGGGTGTTCTCCTGGGTTATCTATTCTATACATAGTGCCAGATGGACCTGGATAGTGTCATGCAAAGTGAAGAAGGGCAGAACATGAAAAACTAATGTTGTGTATTAGCACATATATATGGAATCTGTAAAATGGTATAGATGATCCTGTTTACAAAGCAGAAATAGAGATGCAGATACAGAGAACAAATGCTTGCATACCAAGGAAGGAAGGGAGATGGGGGGATTTGGAGACTGGGATTGACAGGTATACACTATTGACACTGTGTATTAAATAGACAGGCTTCCCTGATGACTCAGTGTTAAAGAACCCACCTGCCAATTCAGCAGAGGTGGGTTTGGTGCCTGGGTTGGGAAGATCCCCTGGAGAATGAAATGGCAACCCACTCCAGTGTTCTAGCCTGGGAAATCCCATGGACAGAATGACTGGGCTACAGTTCATGGGACTGCAAAAGAGTCGAACATGACTTAATGATGGAACGACATAAAATAGATTACTAATGAGACCCAGATCTCTTTGATCATACCAAAAGCTCCATGGTCAAATCCCTTCGCTATGGTTTGTAATAATGATCCAAGGAAATTACTTTGAAATACCATCTCATTTAGAATAAATTACACATACCCGTTGCCTATGTCACATTTTGAATAGTACTATTTTCAGTTTTTACCTGGCCACATAACAGAACATGGCAATTTAACAATTCAGATAAGCTATTTTGCAGTGGCATTTAAACTCAAATTGATTAAATAACTCCTTAAATTTTCAAATTTTAAGGAAACCTCTTAGTCGTGTTTTATTTTCATTTATACTCACAGGGGCAAGTAGATGTGCCACCTCATCCTCACAAATATCAATTCCAATATACATTTACTTGTTTCTAAAAAAAATGTCCATTTAATTACATCCTAATAATTTCCCCAACTTTTTATTTGTCATCATTTAAGATAGAGCCAAGACATTTTTCAATTAGGATGAAAATTTCTGTTTTTTTACCAATTGCTAAAACATATAATGGTTGACAGAGATTTTTATTTCACACCTAACACAGTGTGTTTGCAGTGGCGAGGCATTTTATAAATATAACTAAAAATGAAAAATATTGAGTTCAGCATCAAAGTATCAAAATAAAAACTAAAGATAGTCTATCAATTCAGATATTTTTCTTTAAGAATACTAAAATGTGCATAAAGTCTTCACAGAGAATTACCTGAGTCTAAGAATAAAGACTCTTTCCCAAGGTGAAGCTATTTTTGGCTTACCAAGACTTTGCATGCCTGATGTCGCTTCAGTCATGTCTGATTCTGTGTGACCCTGTAGACTGTAGCCCACCAGGCTCCTCTGTCCATGGGATGCTCCAGGCAAGAATACTTGAGTGGGTTGCCGGGGATCTTTCCCACCCAGGGACTGAACTGGAGTGTCTGATGTCTCCTGCATTGGCAGGCAGGTTCTTTACCACGAGCACCAGCTGGTAGTATTTAATTGTTTCAGAGTTTTGTTAGACAGAATCAGGGGGATGGTGAAAACGATTGTCCAAGGGAGAGATGGGAATGCTTGTTGACCCTGCTCTCAACCCAAGTGAAATCGCTGCGCTTTGAGCAGAGAAAAGTTTAGACTTCTAACTTCTCTCTTCACTTCTAACTAAGCTTGTTAGTCTTATTTACTGCTTGTTTGGTTGATAAATATTAAGTATATGGTGTATTATTTAATAATTATTTAGTAGACCTCTTGAATTCCAAGGGTTTACAGGGAAAATACTAAGGCTGAAGGAGGAAACAGACAGAACAGGCTCTGTCTTGAAAGCAGGACTCCATCTTGGGCCGGACTGTGGACTTCGAGCTCTATGCCCAGTATCTTTGGAACCAATAAAACAACCAAAGGAAGAGCCCCAGGGCTTTTACCTAGACGCCCCATCACCTGAAAGAATACCCTAGTTATCTGTGTAACAGAATAGAATCATGCATTCTATGATGCTTATTGGGGTATGGCCACAGGCCTATTGATAATTGTCCACTGTTATCTACCTAGGCTTAAGGCACACGAATCACAGATTAACTTTGATTGTATCTTTCTTTTCCTTTTTTCAGACTAGTTTCAGGGAATTTGGAGAGGTGGGTTTGGGCAGGTACATTTAGGATATATAAGGTTTTCACAAAAACTGGCCGGGGTCCTTGGCTCAGAAGAGACTGCCTTGCGCCCGCCGGTGTAATAAACTGCACTCCACTATCTGCATTGAACTTCTGAGTGAGTTTGTTTCCCAGAACACATGGCTACAACAAAGTAATAGACAGTTGGTAGTATGAAGATTATATTAGGTGGGGAGAAAGAATCCCAAGATATGATACAGAATCCAGTAAGACATATCTGGAGCTTTTTTAAACAGTAGGAAAAAAGTTAATGGCATATTTGTACTGCCTCGGACTGTACTGATTTGATGTACAGAAGAATTGGTATTGGTATATACTAACTGAAAAAGGTTTTAAAGTCTGAGACCTCTCTTCATTCCAATCCCAAAGAAAGGCAATGTCAAAGAATGCTCAAACTACTGCATAATTGCACTCATCTCACACACTAGTAAAGTAATGCTCAAAACGCTCCAAGCCAGGCTTCAGTAATACATGAACTCTGAACTTCCAGATGTTCCAGCTGGTTTTAGAAAAGGCAGAGGAACCAGAGATCAAATTGCAAACATCTGCTGGATCATCAGAGAGTTTCAGAAAAACATCTATTTCTGCTTTATTGACTATGCCAAAGCCTTTGACTGTATGGATTACAATAAACTGTGGAAAATTCTGAAAGAGATGGGAATACCAGACCACCTGACCTGTCTCTGAGAAACCTGTATGCAGGTCAGGAAGCAAGAGTTAGAACTGGACATGGAACAACAGACTGGTTCTGAATAGGAAAAGGAGTATGTCAAGGCTGTATATTGTCACCCTGCTTATTTAGCTTATATTCAGAGTACATCATGAGAAATGCTGGGCTGGAGGAAGCACAGGCTGGAATCAAGATTACCAGGAGATGGGGAATACATGTAAATCCATGGCTAATTCATTTCAATGTATGACAAAAACCACTGCAATGTTGTAAAGTAATTAGCCTCCAACTAATAAAAATAAATGGAAAAAAAAAAGATTACCAGGAGAAATATCAATAACCTCAGAAATGCAGGTGACAGCCCTTTTATGGTAGAAAGAGAAGAAGAACTAAAGAGCCTCTTGATGAAAGTGAAAGAGGAGAGTGAAAAAGTTGGCTTAAAGCTCAACATTCAGAAAACTAAGATCATGGCATCTGGTCCCATCACTTCATGGCAGATAGATGGGGAAACAGTGGAAACAGTGGCTGACTTTATTTTTCTAGGCTCCAAAACCACTGCGGATGGTGATTGCAGCCAAGAAATTTAAAGATGCTTACTCCTTGGAAGGAAAGTTATGAGCAACCTAGACAGCACTTAAAAAGCAGAGACATTACTTTGCCAACAAAGGTCTGTCTAGTCAAGGCTATGGTTTTTCCAGTGGTCATGTATGGATGTGAGAGTTGGACTATAAAGAAAGCTGAGCCCAGACGAATTGATGCTTTTGAACTGTGGTGTTGGAGAAGACTCTTGAGAGTCCCTTGGACTGCAAGGAGATCCAGCCAGTCCATCAAAAGGAGATCAGTCCTGGGTGTTCATTGGACGGCCTGATGTTGAAGCTGGAACTCCAATACTTTGGCCACCTGATGGGAAGAGCTGACTCATTTGAAAAGACCCTGATGCTGGGAAAGATTGAGGACAGGAGGAGAACGGGATGACAGAGGATGAGATGGTTGGACATCATCACTGACTCAATGGACATGAGTTTGGGTAAACTCTGGGAGTTGGTGATGGACAGGGAGGCCTGGCTTGCTGTGGCTCATGGGGTCACAAAGAGTTGGACACGACTGAGTGACTGAACTGAACTGAATCTTCTCTTCACTCCCAATCTCCCTACTGAAAAAGATGACATTTCTTTTTGCCCCATTACCACTGGAACCTCCACATTAAAAAGAAAAAAAATCCTTTAGATTCAGATGTTGAAAGGATCAGATAAATAGTATCACAGAAGGTATGAGACATTAGTTGGTGTTTCTGACCATTGCTGAATGTTTTGCACAGCATAACTACTTCCATCAGGACTACCTGTCATTTAAAGTAGAAATTCTCAAGATGAGGCTGAGGGGAATGAGAACTACTCCAGTTCTAGGGAGGTAGATACCCCAGGTAGGGAATCATTACACTTAACCTGTATTGGCTGAATAAACTATGATTAACAGGGAATACATATTTTATTTTTTAACGGGCTTTATCTCAAAAAGCAAGGTGGGTGAGAAGTACAAATGATTCTCACTCATTAGGTAGCATATTCATCAATATAATGCTACAATTTTAAGAAACAAACTCCAATGTGTATAATGTCTCAAAAAATCACTCATTCAAAGTCCACAATGGGTTTTCCTTATGACAGGTGTTTTCCCTCAAGTGATGTTCCAGGGATCCAGTCTTCTATCTTATGCTTCTACCATAATGTTGCATATTATTGTGTCCATCTACATCAATCTAGGGGGGAAAAATGGAAAAACACAGTTCTACTTGGGGTGGCATTTTATACAGAAGACCTGGAAATAATGCTCATTATTGCTAGTCACATTCTATTGGCTAGAGCATAAAATCCTACGTGCCAATCTCCAAGTGCAGAAGAAAAGAAAAAAATAGCTGGGAATACTGTTGAGCAAGTTGTCCAGGAAAATGATGAAATAAGCTTGGTGAGCGGCTATGGCAGTTGCCACCTCAGCATGAATGTTGTGTCTCAACTACCAATGAAGGGAGGTGTAGGTGAGGAGAAATAAACTTGAGCTTCCCGGGTGGTGCTAGTGGTAAAGAATCTAGCTGCTAAAGCAGGAGACGCAAGAGATGTTTGATCCCTGGGTCAGGAAGATCCCCTGGAGGAAGGCACAGCAACCCACTCCAGTATCCTCGCCTGGAGAATCACAAGGAGAGAGTAGCCTGTGGGCCGCCGTCCATGGGGACACAAAGAGATGGACACAACTGAGCACGCACACACTACATGAAGAAGTGCTGGTCTCCAGGTTTAATGCACAGAATCCCCACATTTTCACAAGTCATGGATTTTAGTTTATAGTCACATATACATTGCTCTTCTTGCTTACCAACAACTTTACTTTTGAAAATTTACTGGTTCTCTCTAATCCCTCACGACTCTCAGCTCTCAACTCGGTAACTCTGGCTATCACACAACCTGGGAGATGTTTAACATATAATAGAGGGGTTCTCCAAACCAGGCTTCGATACTATGTCAACCATGAACTTCCAAATGTTCAAGCTGGATTTAGAAAAGGGAGAGGAACCAGAGATCACATTGCCAAAATCTGTTGGGTCATCAAGAAAGCAAGGGAATTCCAGAAAAACATTTGTTTTAATGACTATGCCAAAGCCTTTGACTGTGTGGATCACAATAAACTGTGGAAAATTCTGAAAGAGTTGGGAATACCAGACCACCTGACCTGCCTCTTGAGAAACCTGTATGCAGGTCAAGAAACAACAGTTAGAACTGGACATGGAACAACAGACTGGTTCCCAATAGGAAAAGGAGTACGTCAAGGCTGTATATTGTCACCCTGCTTATTTAACTTATATGCAGAATACATCAAAAGAAACGCTGGGCTGGAGGAAGCACAAGCTGGAATCAAGATTGCCAGGAGAAATATCAGTAACCTCAGATATGCAGATGACACCACTCTTATAGCAGAAAGAGAAGAACTAAAGAGCCTCTTGATTGAAAGAGGAGAGTGAAAAACTTTGCTTAAAACTCAACATTCAGGAAACTAAGATCATGGCAACTCGTCCCATCACTTCATGGCAAATAGACGGGGAGACAGTGGAAACAGTGACAGACTATTTTTGGGGGGCTCCAAAATCACTGCAGATGGTAGCTGCAGCCATGAAATTAAAAAACACTTGCTCCTTGGGAGAAAAGCTATGACCAACCTAGACAGCATATTAAAAAGCAGAGACATTACTTTGCCAACAAAGGTCCATCTAGTCAAAGCTATGGTTTTTACCAGTAGTCATGTATGGATATGAGAGTTGGACTATAAAGAAAGCTGAGTGCCGAAGAATTGATGCCTTTAAAGTGTGGTATTGGAGAAGACTCTTGAGAGTCCCTTGGACTATGAGGGGATCCAACCAGTCCATCTTAAAGGAAATCAATCCTGAATATTCATTGGAAGGACTGATGCCAAAGCTGAAACTCCAATACTTTGTCCACCTGATGTGAAGAACTGACTCACTGGAAAAGACCCTGATGCTGGGAATAATTGAAGGCAGGAGGAGAAGGGGATGGCAGTGTATGAGATGGATGGATGACATCACCAACAAGATGGACATGAGTTTGAGTAAACTCCGGGAGTTGGTGATGGACAGGGAAGCCTGGCATTCTGCAATCCATGGGGTTGCAAGATCAGACATGACTGAGTGACTGAACTGACCTGAACTGAGAGAGCATTAGTTGACAAATGAGGTTGAATAGTGAAGTATGGAGAGAAGCTAGTGTAGTCTACAGAAAAAAATACCTTTTTTGCTAGTCTTTTTAAGGTAATTGATTCTTTGCATATATGGAATCTAGAAAGATGGTACTGATGGACCTATTTACAGGACAACAATGCAGATGCAGACATAGAGAGCAGATTTATGGACATGGTGGCGGGGAGGAGAGGGTGGGATGAATGGAGTAAGCAGCTTGGAGACATACTCACTACTATATGTAAAGTAGATAGCCAGTGGGAGTTTGCTGTATGCCCCAGAAAGCTCCAGCCGGGGCTCTCTGACAATCCGGAGGGCCGGAGTGGGCTGGGAGGTGGGAGGGAGGGTGAAGAGGGAGGAGCACGTGGAGACCCGTGGCTCATTCATCATGATGCACGGCAGAGACCAGTGCAACACAACATTGTAAAGCAATTATCAGTCAATTAATAAATAAATTTTAAAAATTAAAAAAATTTAAAAATAAGTGATTGGTTCTTGATGTGAGATAAGAAGGAATCAACCCTAAAGCTATTTGATTCTCTTCTTTGAAGCTTTTCCCTAAATAGCCTTTTCTTTTGTGCCAAACCTTTACTTTCTACCTCTTTGCATTAGTTCTATTCCTGATGTGTGTGTGTGTGTGTGTGTGTGTGTGTATCTTAACTGACCATGTACCATTCTGTCTTTTTTGAAATTTATTGGAGATGTATTACCTTACATTGGGAAATGCAGAAAGTACTAGTAGAATGAGAATTTTTTTTTAATGGTTTATTCATGCAAACTGAGTTACCAAGGGCATCCCAAACAAGCTGCGGCAAAGGGTGAGAAGGAGGCAGAAACAATATTTGCATACAGCATACTTGAAGTTGCAAGTGTGAAATCATTTGGGCTTTCTCCTGGAGCAGCAAATTTTTCTCCTTAGGAAGTTCTTATCTACTGCAGAGAAAAGATTGGGTTATATAGATTATATAATCACAAACAGTCAACTATAGACACTCTGATTCTGCAGTGTAATCCAATCTCAGACCTCATATGGACTATGGAAGATGGAACCCAGGAGATTTCATAAAAAAGAAACATCTGAATATCTCCCAGGCTTCATGCCTTATGTTATAGTTTCTGCATTAAAAAATGTGGGATTTTGATAGTTTTGCATAATGTAAATGAAAGACTACTTGTCCACACAGTAAGTTCAAGGAAAGATTTTTGAAATTGATGAACTAGAGAAAATTAGAAATTGGAAACATCAGAACCCCAAGGGGCTTTAAGATAATCCTGCTACTTAAGTTATAGAGAATGAAAGGCCTAAATCTGTTGAGTGACTTGCTAAAGTTTACAAATGAAGTCACATATATTGAGGTTTGGCAAGTCTCTCTCTCATTACAGTGTTCTTTAATATTAAAAAATATACAGAAACAGAAAATTATTTTAAAGCCAACATTAATTTTTGGAGCCTGAAACAAATGACAGTTTTTTCAGTAGTCACAAAGATGTATCAACAGCAAGATGTAGTAGGGTTTAGCTTTGTTTCTGCTAATCATATAAGAAAAAGCAAGCAGTATATTTAAGTAATTGAATATTAAGCTAGAATTATTCACTGTAGTTTTGCACAGAAGCATATAAATTAGAACTTAATGGACTGGGAATGTTAACTAAAAATTATCTGAATGAAAAAAATAACAGGTCAGTCATAAAAAAAGATAAACAAACAACAAAAAAACCCAAGACAGAGGTGAATTTTGCCATCTCATTACTCATGGGAATATTGTCAGTATGGCATTATAAACAAGAGGATATGGAAAGATGAACATCTTCTGGAAGCACCTAGAAGCATTTTTCTCCTGTGAATGTATAATAACATGCATATGTGAGAAAAAAATTCATTGGATTTTGGCAATATTCTAACAATAATTAGCTTCAGTGGGAATGTTTGTAGGTACATATTTACATAAACTAAAATAAGAATAAGACAAATGAGGTGAATGGCTGTTATCTTTGAATCAGATAAAATAGGATCATGGAAAGAGGGGAAAGCATTCAGATTTTTACACTCAAAAGTCTTGGTCAATGGTGCTATATTGGCTAAAGTAATAGAATTATAAGGTAAATTGACTTGTTTGTTCATCAGGACATTATTATAGAATATTAATCATACAAAAGAAATAAAACTCCCAAAGATTACTTGTTATAGTGTGAACTTTATTTCATAGAATGCTGAGGAAGAATATATAAGGCATAAAATGATTACCACTGTAATGTACGTATTAAACCAACATTAGTGTGTGCGGCTGTTTCCCTTTTCTTTCTAGGTAATATCAATCTTGTGTGTCTAGATATGGATAGTTTAATAGGAATAAAATTCCATATCTTCAAGTTCTATGAAACTCAGAAAGTTAACTTGAGGACAGGTTATTCGTGTGCTTTCAGAACTGTTGCTTCAGTTTACAGAATGAAGGCCTGGCTCATCCCCGTTTTGCATCTCACTATGGGGCGTTATGGAAATTAAACATTATGTGGGAATCAAACGGCTAGACCATTGAATGTATCGGTTTTAGATTCCTTCTTTTAATCAATACTTTTCTTCTCATACAATTTATTTGAAGGGTAAAGAACTATATTAGAAAATATGTTTAAAGCTATATGAGGATGTTCTTAGATATTTAATAGAGTGGGACAGTTCAACTGACTAATTTTCCGTGGATGGCATGTTCTGTTCCATCTCATGACTACCGTCAAGAAACTTAATTTCTTCTGAGAGAAAGGTCCAGTAAAGGAAAGCAGAGGGGCATTAGAAAGTTTGAGAACTGTAGTTCATTAATTCATCATAAAACAAACTCATAGCAAGACTCTATGCCTTACCTAGCTATGTATTTTTCTAAGAATTGAAATTAATAAATGATATAAATGCTATGGGGTCCTACTTTAAGATCTGCACTTGAACTGAAAAATGATATTGGATTTTTTTTTAACAGACTGTAAGTCTGATTAGGTTAATATACTAAACAATAAGAATGGAGTTTGCCACTTAGGTTATGTATTATACATTTTGTGCAAATTGAATGACCTAAACTTGTAATTCCAAGGCTTTGATATTAACATACTTAAAGTGTACAAAGAGATTAAAAATATTTCATTTCACTTTATAAGGCACTGGTGGTTTAGGTTTAGTTGCTAAGCCATGTCTAATTCTTGTAACCCCATGGACTGTAACCTGCCAGGGTCCTCTGTCCATGGGATTTCCCAGGCAAGAGTAGTGGAGGGAATTGCCATTTCCTTCTCCAGGCGGTCTTCCCAACCCAGGAATTGAACCTGTGTCTCCTGCATTGCAAATGGGCTCTTTACTGCTGAGCCACTGGAGAAGCCCATTAAGACACTGGTAGACATGCATTAAAGTTAATATTTTGGTTTTTCTAATTCTTTCTTATTGACTTTAATAAAGCACTTCCACATTAAAAGAGAACATGTAAAAGTTAATGTATGTTTGAAAAGTCTTGGTAAAATGTATTAGTTTTCTGTTGCAGTAAAAGAAACTATCAAAAAGTTAATGGCTTGAAACACACTCATTTATTACTTCAAAGTGTCTGTAGGTTGGAAATGTGTGCATAGTCCAGTTGGTTTTCTGGTTGGAATTGAGAAAGAAGCAAGCAGAGTGTTCACAGGGCTCCAAAGTCATCTGAGGTTCATTTAAAGTCCTTTTCCAAACTCATTAGGCTTGGAATTATGAATTTCCTGGCAGTTGTGTCACTGAGGCATCCATTTGACATTGCCTGTAGCTGAGAAGCATTTTCAGCTCCTGAAGGCCACTCTCTGGGCTGTCACATGTGGGGGCTTGTTTCTCAAAACATTGCAGCTCACTCCCTGCAGACCAGCAGGGGAATCTCTTTCCATGAAGGGCTCTATCCCTCTTCCAAGCTTCTCCTGTTGAAATCATACTCACCAGGGATAAGCTTCATTTTTATTAACTCAAAGTCAATGGATTGGAGATCTTAATTTCATAAGTAGTATCCTTCACCTTCTATCCCATAATAGAATGGGAAAGACTAGGGATCTCTTCAAGAAAATTAGGGATACCAAGGGAACATTTCATGCAAAGATGGGCTCAATAAAGGACAGAAATGGTATGCACCTAACAGAAGTACAAGATATTAAGAAGAGGTGGGAAGAATACACAGAAGAACTGTACAAAAAAGATCTTCACAACCCAGATAACCACGATGGTGTGATCACTCACCTAGAGCCAGACATCCTGGAATGTGAAATCAAGTGGGCCTTAGAAAGCATCACTATGAACAAAGCTAGTGAAGGTGATGGAATTCCAGTTGAGCTATTTCAAATCCTAAAAGATGATGGTGTGAAAGTGCTGCACTCAATATGCCAGCAAATTTGGAAAACTCAGCACTGGCCACAGGACTGGAAAAGGCCAGTTTTATTTCCAATCCCAAAGAAAGGCAATGTCAAAGAATGTTCAAACTACTGCACAATTGCACTCATCTCACACCCTAGCAAAATAATGCTCAAAATTTTCCAAGCCAGGCTTCAGCAATACGTGAACCATGAACTTTCAGATGTTCAAGCTAGATTTAGAAAAGGCAGAGGAACAAGAGATCAAATTGCCAACATCCATTGGATCATTGAAAAAGCAAGAGAATTCCAGAAAAACATCTATTTCTGCTTATTGACTATGCCAAAGCCTTTGTATTCTGAAAGAGATGGGAATACAAGACCACCTGACCTGCCTCTTGAGAAATCTGTATGCAGGACAAGAAACAACAGTTAGAACTGGACATGGGACAACAGACTGGTTCCAAATAGGAAAAGGAGTACATCAAGGCTGTACATTGTCATCCTGCTTATTTAACTTCTATGCAGAGTACATCATGAGAAACACTGGGCTGGATGAAGCACAAGGTAGAATCAAGATTGCCGGGAGAAATATCAATAACTTCAGATAGGAAGATGACACCACTCTTATGGCAGAAAGTGAAGAAGAACTAAAGAGCCTCTTGTGAAAGCGAAAGATGAGAATGTAAAAGTTGGCTTAAAACTCAACTCAGAAAACTAAGACCATGGCATCCAGTCCCAACACTTCATGGCAGATAGATGGGGAAACAGTGGAAACAGTGGCTGACTTTATTTTTCTGGGCTCCAAAATCACTGCAGATGGTGACTGCAGCCAGGAAAATAAAAGACACTTACTCCTTGGAAGGAAAGTTATGACCAACCTAGGCAGCATATTAAAAAGCAGAGACATTACTTTGCCAACAAAGGTCCATCTAGTCAAGGCTATGGTTTTTCCAGTGGTCATGTATGGATGTGAGAGTTGGACTGTGAAGAAAGCTGAGTGCCTGAGAATTGATGCTTTTCAACTGTGGTGTTGGAGAAGACTCTTGAGAGTCCCTTGGACTGTTTCCAACCAGTCCATCCTAGAGGAGATCAGTCCTGGGTGTTCATTGGAAGGACTGATGCTGAAGCTGAAACTCCAACCCTTTGGCCACCTGATGGGAAGAGCTAACTCATTGGAAAAGACCCTGATGCTGGGAAAGATTGATGGCAGGAGGAGAAGGGGATGGCAGAGGATGAGATGGTTGGATGGCATCACCGACTCGATGGGCATGGGTTTGGGTGGACTCCAGGAGTTGGTGATGGACGCGGAGGCCTGGCGTGCTGCAGTCCATGGGGTTGCAACAAGTTAGATGTGACTGAGCGGCCGAACTGAACTGATCCTTCATCTTTGCCATTTAATGCCATCTAATAATTGGAATGTGATCCATAATACCTCATCTCACCCAGGCTCAAGAGGAAAGGAATAAAGAGGGTGTATACCCCTGGAGATTGGAATCTGGGGGTCATCTTAAAAATCTGTGTACCACAGTATTCTTCCCAGAAATTGAGAAAGAAAAAAATAATCTCAAATGGTTTTAAAAGTTATATTGTCAGTCAGATGTCTCTAGCCATTTTTCCTTTATCTAAATCTTTACTATCTCTATGAGAAAATCAAGAGATTTGGGTAAATTTTTTGAGGTAGAGCTAGTTCTCTGTGTGGTTGCTCACAAGCATGAATTTTAAATGAATCAGTCTGCCTAGAGGGTAGATATGTTGGGCTGATGCTATTTATTCTGGGCATCAAAGAATCAATATCAATTATTAAAGATGTCTCATTTGAAATTCATAATTTGTAGAACAATATTTGATTGGTTTATGACATCCTTTCCAATGTTTTTTTTCTAGTTAAATTTCCTGAAGTACAGAGGCTAGAAAACCATAGTCCTTAGTTTTCTTGGCAGGTTAGGATTCTAGAGTGACTTGGAAATACTTGTTCGCACTTGGAGAAGTAGAAAGTAAGGCTAAAGCTGGACATTTCCTGTTTTTCTGAGGATTCTGCTGGTAAGCAGTATTGTGGAGACACTTATTTACTAATACATTTGTTTATTGCTTTGCACAATTAGCAGAGATACCAGTGTCCAGCGCACAGCATCACGGCCATCGAAAGGTCTGCGTGGACCCCCACTTTGATCGTGAGCCTTATAGCACGGTTCTGGACTGATGGCACGGCGGTGGCTTCTCAGCCGTGGAGGGAGCTTTCTGACCACGGTGTTGGTGTGGATGGAGAGAACCGCTCTAGAACTAGACTTTCCTTTCGGTGAGTGCTTGCCTGGTCCTGGAGGACGTGGCCCTTTAGGTGCTCATTCTCTGTTGTGACTTTGGGAGTCTTTTCTGAAAGCAGAATCTTGATTCTGTCTTTTTCCAGCATGCTCAGTGATTCTGTAAATGATCTTTTTCAGCTCTACCCAGCTAGAATGTATTTTCTCTCTTACTTAACACTGCCCAGTACAGATAGATCTTCTGTGTTTTTCCTAATCATTTCTATTTCTGGGGAGAGAGGCACACAGCCATTTTAGTTGCTGTCTTGACACCTCTCGGGCCCTTTGAATGTGAATGGGGCGATTCTACTCCTCACTGATGCTTTTTTCTTTCAATGTGAGAGATTTGGAAATGACTCCTTACAGTGTGGCCCTCATTATATTTGTACCCAAAGGCATTTGTTCTCAACTCCAACTGGTAGAGAGGCAGAGGATAGTTTGTTTTCTAAAGTTCAATAGCCCTTAAAAATAATTTTAAAAAATCTCACAGTTCATAGAATTTTCATTATTGCCAGTATGGATTCAGCAGGAGTTTTCAAATTCAATGACCATTTATATCATTAAAATATATAAGTTAAATTGTCTACTTGCCCATGGGTATTTTTCCTGAAGGCAAATAATTTCTTCTCGTCTTTCCCTAGCTGCTACTTTAAAAGTTTCATTCCATAGAACTCCCAAGATTGCTTTAAAAAGACTAGATTATCACAGTGTTTAAGAAATAAAGTTGAATCGTGGTTTCTTTTTGACAGTGATGACATCCTGTTCTGCAGCCAAAGACTATGCTGGGGAAAATGAACTCAGTGCAGCAGAAGACACATTTTGGTTTCATACAACAAGGACTTCCTGGCATGGTGCCCATCTTCATGTCAGGTCATGCACACAGCATGGTTTAGTCCTCAGAGATTATCCAGTGTTTGAATTTTGATGAAGTTAGGGATGATGGGCTGAATTTTGTAACTTTTACCTTAAAAGGTATTTTATTCATCCATATCTTGTATCTGCCAGCAAAGCCCTTTTGTGTAAGCCTTGCTGTAATATCTGTATCTGCCACTACACTCTATGAGGTTTGGACTTTTTTGCATCCATTTTATCTGCCACTGTTTCTCTGGCTCATCACACTGAATGAATGCCTGAAGAGATGTTTAGAAAAAATCTCTCCTAATTGTGTTTAAACGTGGCCTGGTAGAGCATAAGTTCTGTGGAAATTTTAATACCTTATATGGAGACTTCTCTGGCAGTCTAGCAATTAAGACTTCATCTTCCATTGCAGGTGGTGTGGGTTCAATATCCAGTCAGGGAGCCAAGATCCCACATGCCTCATGGCCAAAAAGTCAAACATAAAAAAAGGAGCAATATTGCAACAAATTCAATAAAGACTTTAAACATGGTCCTCATTAAAAAGATACTTTAAAAAGTACCTTATATGAAATTAGTCATTTAAATTTAACTATTTTATTTATGTATCAAGTGAAGAGTTAACACTTGCCATGTGTTGGCCATAATTCTATGTAAAATTAATATTTTCTTATTTTATCCTCAAATATCCCTTTGGTTAGGACAGTGCCATTATTAATCTACAACACAGTAGGAAATTGAAGCAAGAAAAGTTTGCCCAAATCACTCATGAAGAAAGGGGCTGAGTCAGGATTCAGACCATCAGTGTAGACCCAGGTTCCTAACAACCAAAGGGGCCAACTTCTCAAATTTGACTATCTTTGATTGGAAGGCTTGGGAGATCAGTGGTAAAACCAAATTGAAAAAACTGTGACATTAATCTACACTTTATTAATTTGTGGTAAATGATTTTGGTTTATGGCCCATTTCAGAAACTATTATAAACAAATATGCCAAGGAGAACCTATCTGAGAATCTAGCAACAATAATAACCACTTATCAAATTCTGAAAATTCATTTGAGTTTTCAGCCAGAGGTAAGAATGAAAGAAGTTTAAAAAAATTCAGATGGGAGAATGTATATGCAGGTTATTTCATCTTTACACTCTGTTTCCTCTCCCTATTTGCTTCTACCCCTACCTTCTTATTCAGATTCTCTCACTTCTGAAAATTGAGGCGGGAGGACTCTTGGTGGGGACTATAATGACTACTGTAAAGCAGTAATTACAGACTCTGGAGGTTTTTTTTCCCCAAATGCTTGTACCAGGGAAGTAGCCTAAAGTATTAACACTGATTTCAGTGTTCCCTCTAAGAAAGCTTTAGGCACAACCCAGGTGTTTTTCATTATGTAATAGCGTCTATCAGAATCTTTTAAACAGCGTGGCAAATCATTCAGCACTTTTAAACACGGAGGAAAAGTTGCCTGATTTGCTAGAGCATGAATGTGATAGAAATGACGAAGCCCGTTGCACATATCAGACATGATTACTCTTAGATCATTAAACTCAGTGTCTGAAAGCTTAGTGTGGATATAAAACTGACCTTTTTTTTTTATTACTGATAATAGAACTTACCGCTGTCTCCCACTCTCACCTTCATAGCAACTCAGAAAATACCCGTGATGTATCCTATGCACAGAGATACAACTTTTCTACACACCTCCGTGAATGCGCTTGTCTGTACCTGTCCTCTTACAACACTGATCACGGCGTGTTGTAGGGTTCTCTTTAGCTGTCCCTGCTCTTCATTAGTCTGGAGGTCCTTGAGAGTACAGACTATGCCATATTCTCCCAAAGGAGATGGAGTGCCACTTGAGACAATGTAACTATTGACAACTATTTGACAACATTTGACAACACTGGTTGATGAAGCAGAGGGTCATGCTGTTTATTTGCTGTGTCAGTTTTCTATTGCAGTGATAGCAAACACTGTTAATTATTTTACAATTCTGTAGGTCAGAAGTTGAACTTGGATCTCAGTGGGCTAGAATGCAGAGGTCAACCTGCATTCCTTCTGGGCATCTAGGGGAGTCCATTTTTCTGCTTTTCCTAGCTTCTTTAAAGGGCACCCACATTCCTTGGCTCATGGCCTCTTCCTCTGACTCCAAGGTCAAGTGTGTAGCATCTTTGGCCAATGTTTAATAGTCATCCCCCTCTGGTTTCTTGTATCACTTCGTTGTTCCACTTTTAAGGATTCCTATAATTACTTTGGACCCACCTGCATATCCAGGATAATATCCCTATCTTAAGATCAGCTGATTAACAATTTTAATTTCGTCTGCAAACTTAATGTAACTTTGCCATGTAATATAACATATTCCAGGGACTAGGATGTAAGCATCTCTGGAGAGCAGGGGCATTATTCTACCTACCACACTTCCTAGATTCTATTCCAAAGTCAGCCACACACTTGCTAGTAAAAGTGGAATGGAAAGTGTGGAATACGGCTTCTGCAATGTCCGCTCCCACCTCCACCCTTCGGCATGTTTCTTTCTGTACTGTGGAAGCTGGGCTGCTGGAACTCTTATGCCAAGTTCCTATGCAGCTAGTTTTCCAGGTGTGATTAAGGTTTGAGCCTCAGATGCACTGCAGGAAAAATTGAATTCCATAATGAAGGACGTAAGGAAAGAAGACAAAATAAGCAAGACATCCACTTCTATGGTGCATGATGTGCCAGAGGAATTCATAGGTCTGCAGTCGTTGCTTCCATGATTTGGTAGCTTTCTATCATCAGAATGGCATTTACTGAACTATGGCAGGGGTGAGTGATGCTAGGTTTACCAGTTTTATGATTTTGTAGTTATACTTTTCCTGGGCAGGGGCAGAATGCTTCTGAGGGCTTGATGGTTTCCTGGGAAGCTCCATCAGCACCTGCAGCCTATTTTTAAGTAATGTGCTCAATGGGGAGACTGTATTCCATCAGTCCTAAATATTTTTCCACTTTAACTGTCAGTATGTTTATCATTCTAAGTAGTACATGAAATAATGACGTGTCTTATAATCAGTGCTCTTAGTTATGTGAAGTATTGTACATTTCTTCCTGGGGAAACCATTTAGCATCATTTATGCAACTCAGTCCTATCTAAGGCAGGTGTGTGTACTAAGTCACTTCAGTCGTGTCTAACTCTTTGCAACCCTATGGACTGCAGCCCACCAGGCTCCTCTGTCCATGGGATTCTCCAGGCGAGAATACTGGAGCAGGTTGCCATTTCCTTTTGCAGGGAATCTTCCCAACCCAGGGATCGAATGCACTTCTCTTAAGTCTCCTGCATTGGCAGGTGAGTTCTTTACCGCTAGCGCCAGCTGGGAAGCCATAGGGTCAACAGTTTATAACATAATGAAAATGAGTATCTGACCTTTAAGATTCAACTCTAAGACATAGAAAAATGTAATTTTTTATTTTCTCTTGTAATCATTGTGTGTTAACCACCAAGAACAAAATGGACTTTGGTTCAGAAAAGCAATATACTAGCAAATTATTTGCTATGTAAAATGTAGAGATTGCCTTTAACAAGGAAGATTTATCATAATTTACTTTAAGGCATTAAGTCATATAGACCTAGATGCCCTGTGGAGTAAATAATTCCCATTATTAAACTTTAGCAAATCAATATTTTAAAAATTTGCAATTTATTACATGCCAGAGATTTTGCTAGGTTCTCCAGATCTCATTGCCTTTTCTCAATACCATTGTATATGAAACATCAAGACAAATTTTAGGGAAGCAGAGATAAGGTTGGAAAAATAATTTATCTTTTGTTTTAGCTTTTAATGTTAATTTATATATTCAACTAGTAAAGAAAAGTATTCTGATTCAGAATATGATATACAATGACATGACTCACTATAAAACATTCAAACTCATGCTAACAATAAAGGTGTGATTGTAATTTCACTTGTGTCTCTTAAAAGTCAAACCTCCAAGACAACTTGACATACCACTTAGTTGATATTTAACCCTTTACAATTCGGGCCTGAATTCCACTTTGATAGAAATATTTCTGAAATATCTTCTATGCCTCCTTGCTTCCCATTTTAAACTGTATCAAAATTTTCCTGTGATACATGCTTATGGTGTGGTTGACTAGGTACAAATCTAAGTGGGGTGGGATGGATATGTTGGGGTATATACAATCATGTTGGCTCTTAAGATTTTCCTGGAAGATATATATTCCAATGCTAGCATACTTGTTTTCATATATCTCTCTTACTAATGCAGGTTGAGTTTAAAATGTGCAGATTCATGACTTCCTAAGCAGAGCTCAAAAGCTATATTTCTGGAAAGAAGATTTGTGCATGAAAGGTTGAAGCAGAAAGTGATCGCTGTGAAGAAAATTATCTTGTTATACTTCTCCTCAGTGTCCCTTGACTCATTAGATAAATTTCAACACTGTTGTTTCTGTATCACTGACGCCAAGCAGAGTTCACTCTGGGTTTTCTGCCTGATGCCCTATTTATTTAGGGTGAATATTCTTCATTATTTCAAAAATTCATGACAATGAATTTCTGAACATCTCAGTGAAAATGGACATATTCTTTACCTTTATTGGATAATTTCTGCTTATCTGATACCAGGCTACAATTTTTGCTAAGTTGTTCTTTAACAAGTAACACAATACAGGTAAATTTATAATTGTCTTTATCCTAAAAATAATATTGAATGTTCTCTAATGGATCCTTTGTGTGATAACATTTCACATTTGGAAGCTGAATACCACAGTTCATAAGTTGAATAAAATAACACAGTCAAATCACACTGAAAATTCAAGAATATACTGAAGAGTGTTTTTCTAAGCTTATGCCTGCTTCTTTAAAGTTTCTCAGTATTCCATATGCAACAGGGAACTTTTTGTCCATTTTTATTAGCATGTTGGTGGGCTAGTTATTGAATTGTAAGAGCACATTATTTTAAAAAGCTTTCTTCATGAATAAATGTAATTTGCTTGACAAATTCAGAATCAAAACAATGAAGTGTTAGTCTGAACACACTTAATTCAGAATAAATTTTGCATAGACTTGAGATCGCGGGTGATCTGGTAGTCTCTCATCACCATGTCCATTAGACATTTTTGACCCTGAATCAGTTTCATAGATTCTACAATATTCTGAATCAAAGTAACCATCACTGGAAGTTTTGTAAAAGGTGCCTCTTCAAGTCTTTTGCTAATCATTAGCTTTTTCGATTTGAAACCACAGAATCTTTGGCTTGCAGATGATGAAGTAATTCACACAGTAAAAAAGAAGTATTCAAACCCTGAAGACCTAGTTATTTGCAATGAGATACAAATACTGTACAGGACTATTTTCATATTTTAATAGCAATATAAAATAGACAAGTTATCTAAATTATTAATATAAATTAGCAGAAGTTCATATGTTTTCTGCTCTTTTTTATTTTTAGGAAAAGTATTAGTTTATAATCTCAGTGGATGTTAGGCCTTATTTATCCTTGATAAGCTTATTTCTTAGACTTCCCCAAGGTATATAAAACAGAAAAAGGTAATACCACTTTTTAATTATATTTCTACCACTGAGGTATTTCAGTTCATTACTTTAAAGTTTCATCTGGCTGGATTTCTGTGAATTAGTTCCTCTAGAGACTGATCATTTAAAACTATTTTTTTTTCTCTTTAAATGGCAGTTTATGCACAACATAAGCAAATTCAAAGCCAACAATGGTCTTATTTTACCAGAACATAAAAATTTGTCATTTGCTTCTGACCCTTAATCTTAAGGCTGCTTGGCAGGTGTGGAAGTATACATGTTCATTAACTTATTCATTCCTTCAATGAAAGTATAAGGAGCATCATAACATGCCAGGGACACAAGCACATGAACTCAGTTCAGTTCAGTTCATTCGCTCAGTCGCGTCTGATTCTTTGTGACCCCATGGACTGCAGCACACCAGGCTTCCCTGTCCATCACCAGCTTCCGGAGCTTGCTCAAGCTCATGTCTATCGAGTTGGTGACGCTGTCCAACCATCTCATCTTCTGTCATGCCCTTCTCCTCCCACCTTCAATCTTTCCCACCATCAGGATCTTTTCCAATGAGTCAGTTCTTCAAATCAGGTGGCCAAAGTACTGGAGTTTCAGCTTCAGCATCACTCCTTGCAATGAATATTCAGGACTGATCTCCTTCAGGATGAAGGTTGAATCTCCTTGCAGTCCAAGGGACTCTCAAGAGTCTTCTCCAACACCACAGTTCAAAAGCATCAATTCTTCGGTGGTCAGCTTTCTTTACAGTCCAACTTTCACATCCATACATGACTACTGGAAAAACCATAGCTTAGACTAGATGGACCTTTGTTGGCAAAGAAATGTCCCTGCTTTTTAATAAGCTGTCTAGATTGGTCATAGCTTTTCTTTCAAGAAGCAGGCATCTTTTAATTTCATGGCTGTGGTCACCATCTGCAGGATTTTGGAGCCCAAGAAAATAAAGTCTGTCACTGATTCCATTGTTTCCCCATTTATTTGCCATGAAGTGATGGGGCTGTGGCCATTGAGATAGTCAATTCCTAGGCAGGTTGATAAGAAGTCCAGGGTCCCTGAGGAGGAGAAAGGTATCTGGGACTCTCAAGGAAATAGGGATCTGGAATTCTCAAGGAGGAGGAAAGGACAAACTTTTTTTTTTTTTTTTCCTACGTTCCTTAGAAAGGATAATCAGTAACAATAAGTATCAATAAGTAACAATAAGTAACAATAATGTATCCTGCTTGAGGACATGTTTCTCCTTCCTGAAAACCTTCTGACTAATCCTGTTATCTTAAAATGTAAATTGTGGGAGTGGGTCTAGTAAGATCTTTACAATCTTAAGACATCCTTTTGATTTATTGTAATAACCAATTAAAAAAGTATAAAATTCCCTTGCTAAGACTAGGGATGGGGGCACTCTCCATCCCCCTTCTGATGTCTGTGTCAGAAGCTTTCTCTGTTCCTTTTCATACTTTAATAAAACTCTGCTACACAAAAGCTCTTGAGTGGTCAAACCTGGTCCCTGGTCCCAAAGCTAAATCTTCTTCTGAGGTCATGAATCCAACATTGTTCACTGTAAGATATCACCATGATCTTAGTTTTTTGACTGTAGAGTTTCAACATCAGATCAATGTTGAGCTCAGGTCAGTCTTGCCCTAGAATAGCTCAATGTCTACTGGGAGAAAAAAAAATTCATAGGTTATTACAGCTTTTAAGCAGTCCATTGACACCAGAGTAGATGCTTTTGAAATCAGCACTTGGAAGGACCTATGGAGTTTCCCTGGTGGCTCAGACAGTAAACGATCTGTCCACAGTGTGGGAGACCTGGGTTCTGTCTGTGGGTCACGAAAATCTGTGGAGAAGGGAAAATGCCCTGAGCGACCAACACTTTCACTTTTCATAAGCACTTACACGTGTGCCTGCTAAGTCACTTCAGTTGTGTCTGATTCTTTGTGACCCCATGGACTGTAGACTTCCAGGCTCCTCTGTCCATGAGATTTCCCAGGCAAGGATACTGGAGTGGGTTGCTGTTCCTTTTTCCAGGGGATCTTCCCAACCCAGGAATTGAACCCCAGTCTCCTGCATTGCAGGCGGATTCTTTACCATCTGAACCACCAGGGAAGCCCTTATATGGGCCCTGTTAAAACACCACTGCTCATGAGGAACAGTTTACTAAGTTTGCTTGTCCTGGGTATTGTGTACTAGATTACATTTTAATCAGGTAAGATTTTTAAATTTCATAAATTTATCTATTATGATGGCAGAAAATGGAAGAGAGTTATATAATTTAAAGTTGGAACTTTATACCCTACAAGCAAAATTAGTTGAAAATGACTGAACCAACAGTATAGATGAAGTATTTTTCTATACAGCGAAATATAAATAAATAGATTTATACTTAACTGATTTAGCAACTATTTTAGCATTTTCATGTGAATATTTTCATATTTAAGTAACTTGTATAAACAGTATAGTTGAAAAGGCTATGTGTTATTTGACTGAGTTTTAATTTCCTTTTTCTCAGGTTCTAGGAATCCTCTTCACTATCAAGTATATTTATTTGTAATATGCTGGTTTGATATGGTATGCTGCTTTCTAGTTTCAAAGCTTATATTTTTAAGTCTCTGCTTATGTATTTGCCTAGAAATTCTTAAAATCAGAAATAATTTTCTAATCATGAATTTTCTCATGAGAAATTCCATTATATATAACTTGATTTATGTATGCATTTTGAGAAATGTAATATTGTGTGTTGGAATATAGGAAAGGATGTAAACTAGAAAAGTTAAATATGAAACTAAGAAGTAGTGGCAATAAAAATGGGAATTAAATAAATTAAGACAGATATGCCATGGTTGCCAAAAAGAGGCAGAGGTAACTGAAAGGAAACCTGAGACTTAGGCTTGAATTGTTGTCTCATCTTGCTAAAGGGAAACCAATATGTGCTTCAAATGAACTACTAATTCTGTGCTGGGATCAAAAATTTCTATTGGTGCAGTTAAATTCTCTGAACTTGTGGACATTAAGAATTACCTAATCATATCTGCTGAGTAGTTTAAACAAAGGAGGCTCAGCATTTTCTTATATTTCTTGAATTTGGGATTTTTATGGTCCAGAAGTTGGATCAAGGTGGGTAGTCTTCAGCAATCCCAAGTAATAAGATTTGCAATTCTTAAAAATGAAAAAAAATTCATTGTGACCACCACATAACAGGCAAGCATATCACAATATATCTGAAGTGAAATGAAGTAAAAGTCACTGAGTTGTATCTGCCTCTTTGTGACCCCACGGACTATACAGTTCATGGAATTCTCCAGGCCAGAATACTGGAGTGGGTAGCCTTTCCCTTCTCCAGGGGATCTTCCCAACCCAGGAATTGAACCCAGGTCTCCCTCATTACAGTCAGATTCTTTACCAGCTGAGCCACAAGGGAAGCCCACAATATATCTGAGATGTCCCCAAATATCCAATTTTAGATTCATTCATTAGATTTAATTACATTTATAAATTTAATATTTGAAAGAATGCTAATTATAAAAAGATGGCTGAACATTGTTATTAAGATTAAATTGTCTTTTTCTGGCAAAGTTTTTTGCCATGAGAATGTCAGAAACAGCAAAATTTAAGACCTACATATTTATTGATTTAAGATGACATGCATGACACACAACATTCTTTCAGGCTCAGGTTAGAGATTTAATATTCAGTTGCTTATCACCAGTATTGTTTTTGAGTGAATCTATAACTCCCTAATATTCTCTATTCCTGGAATTCAGTCCTATTATCGCTGATATAAAAAACATCGTATTAGATGGCAGTGTAATTAATGGTGTAGAATCAGTACATAACAAAACGGTCCTGTGCATTGCCATAAAAATATTTTCAAACTCAACTCAAATTCTTGGCAATTGCATACTGAAAAGCTTAACTTTAACAACATTGATTTATATGACACTGCTTATAGCAAAATCAGCATTATGTTCCTTTCTTTATCTGAGTAAACATCAGGCCTGTTTATACTGTTCTAAATTCCGTGTTTTTGTTTATTTGTATATTATTTTTCATATTACACTGCATATTCCTTTCTTGTTTCCCTCATTGATTCCACAAGTCATATACTTTCTCCTTGTGCATTATGACACTGAATTTCTAGTGAGTCATTATACATCTTGGCAAGTTTATGTTTTTGCTCTCCCAGTTTTTACCAAGGAAGCTAAACTCAATGAAAATTACTTGGATTTATGTATGCTCAACTGTTAAACATTGAGAAGTGACAGTGTGAAGTTCTTTAGTAAAATGGGCTGAATCTATTTCAGTGTTATTTTTCTAATTATGGTATATGCATGCTTGATGTGTAGAGTTATGTTTCACTGTTTCCAAAGCTTTGATGAAGATCTTAGAGCAGTTTAATTAAGTCATTCATATCCATAACTCAAAGACCCTCACCTTAAGTTTCTAAGCTCCAACTTCAGGATCAAGGAATATATGTTTGCCTGGGCCAATTAAAGAGTAGGGGTTGAAATGGGAATTTTGCATGGGATTAAACAACATTTTGGGGCACACATAGGTGTCCATGTTGCAGATAAAAATACAGTATATGAACTTTATGTGAAATGAGATATTGGCTGCCATACATGCCCAGATATGTGTATGGTGTTCCTTTGAAAGAGGACAGGATTAGATGTAGAGGCTGATTCTACTGGTATTCAACTATGTGAAATACTATAGATACTATTTTTGGGAATGAAGGCTACCTGGTCTCTGATGCTGACCCCTCCAGAGTCAGCTCTATTAATCAGGACCCTAACAATATATTCTCTGATTTTGTTCCACTTGATAGATTTCTTCTCTTTTCAACTAGTTGAATTTTATTTTATTATTATTATTTACATAAAGAATAATGTTTATTTTAAATCTACTGTTTTAGGGTGAAGGAGGTTTAATAAAAGCTTGTCCAATAAATTGAAAGTACCTCAAGACTTACTCAACTTTGTATCCTTAGGCCCTCTCTACAACATAGTAGGCACAAGAAATAATATGCTGTACCGAATCCATAACTACTTAACTGTATCAACACACCAATACAAAAAATTTAAGACAAATTTAAAACATACACCTTTAACTGTATTTCATCACTATCATTTAAAGCTTGATTTTATAAAACATAATAAGACATTCTAAGCGTTCTGTATCACAACAATTTGAAGAGTGGGAATATCCACTTCAAAATGACTGCAGATGGTGATTGTAGCCACGAAATTAAAAGACGCTTACTCCTTGGAAGGAAAGTTATGACCTACCTAGACAGCATATTAAAAAGCAAAGACATTACTTTGCCAAGAAAGGTCCATCTAGTCAAGGCTTGGTTTTTCCAGTAGTCATGTATGGATGTGAGAGTTGGACTATAAAGAAAGCTGAGTGCTTTTGAACTATGGTATTGGAGACGACTCTTGAGAGGCCCTTGAACTGCAAAGAGATCCAACCAACCCATCCTAAAGGAGATCGGTGGTGGATGTTCATTGGAAGGACTGATGCTGAAGCTGAAACTCCAATACTTTGACCACCTCATGTGAAGAGCTGACTCATTGGAAAAGACCCTGATGCTGGGAGGGATTGGGGGCAGGAGGAGAAGGGGATGACAGAGGATGAGATGGCTGGATGGCATCACTGACTCGATGGACATGAGTTTGAGTAAACTCCGGGAGTTGGTGATGGACAGGGAGGACTGGCGTGCAGAGATTCATGGGGTTGCAAAGAGTCAGACACAACTGAGCAACTGAACTGAACTGAACTGAATATCCACAGCTTTACAGGCTCAAGTTACATAAATTAAACTCAAATAATTGGACATTTTTTCAATATGGAAACTATAAAAATGAAATAAATGGCAAAAGGACCCAATAAGAGCAATATTTCACTACTTATGGATTATTATTAGTTACTTTCAGGATCTAAATGAAGATTCTGAATATTCGTATTTCTTTTGTTCTATTTTATATTTAAATATTTCTCTACATTCTGAGTCAAGCTACTTGACCAAAAGCCTGATTTAGAAAGGCATTTAGCAAAAATTTTTTGACCTACAGTTACTAGCTTCAAACAAAGTAACACAGCAGTACTGATGTAATTTGCACAGTAACTTATGTCAACCCTACGGTAAGTCAGATAGGTACAAAAATGGAACAATTTTGCACAGATTCAGTAAAGTATCATGCTAAGTTTTCCTCATCTAAAAATTAACCAATGAAATAAAACATATCAACTATCGCTGATCTGGTAGAAAAACCACATTTGAGAGTTACAAGTACATCATTGTCCATATCTCACCCTCAGTCGTTGACAGGAATTTTGTAGGCTACCATGCTATTTACTTTGTGAATTATAGCAGTAAATGAACGAAGACGAACCTCCTCAGAATTGGTAATGAACTGTGGTCCCGACTTCCCATTTTTCAGGTACAACCAGATCTCTGTCTGTATAAACGAGGAGATCAAATGAACAAGAAACTTCCAACAGCGGCAGAAATGTCACTGTAGCTGTGATTTGTCTGATCTCTGAACGGATTTCGTCTTGGAGAGCTTCCTGAGACTTCTCTCTGGGTGCACGGCCATCTTTCGCAGTCTTGTCACACTCAACGTCAAACCGCCATCTTTCAAGGACCCCTCCACTTTCAGTATTTGAGATGACTACCACCAGTTTCTGAACACTCGCATAACCATTGTAAGAACTCGGCCACAATCTCGGCGCTCCCGCGTAAGGCGATGCCTTGCCCCCGGGAGAGTTGCGGCACCATGGCCAGGCCCACGGATGACGGTATGCGCTTCCGCCTGGCAGACCGCGACGCTGGGGCTTCCGGGGCAGTTCCCGCGCTCGTTTCCAAGGGAACGTCGCAGGACTCTGTCGCGCCCTCTGTGCAGGCGCGGAGCGCCTCCAGACCCCCTGAATTTTATTATAGGTTTTAAAAAACTTAGCTTATTGTCCATTCTCATTAACTTGAACTTTTCAATTAACTTCATGTTTTGAGTTCATTTGGATTTTAACCTAATTTGGAGCTCTAGATCACTTTATTGTTCAAATAACTTAGCCTGTATAAAGTCCCTTTAAGTTTGTTTTTTCATAAGCGTTTCAATAAATTACTCTGAAAACTAAAATTAAAAATAGGTGTTTTTGCTTTATTTATGTATTTGTTCATTCAGTGTCAATATTAACTGAGAGGTGACCATGTCTTCTAGCCTTCATTTTCCAATCTTTAGACCCTGCTCAGAATGTTATAGTCAATCTCTTTGTATTGATGAGTGATACAAATCTTCAAATTTCAGCACATAATTTGCTTCCTGAGGTTAGTAATACTCCAGCAATATTTCTTTGTCTTTATATTAATATTATTAATGGATTTTTAATAATCCAGAGTTCAGATTGCATTCATTGAATTTGGGGTGTGGCTCAATACATGAATTTTTATCAAATCTTCAAATGGTCTTGAGACTATAGTTTTAGAAACCACTTATTATAATGCATTGAGACAGGATATAAATTATCAAAGTTATGCTAAAAACTTTTCAAGCTAGGTTTCAGTACATGAACCAAGAATTTCATATGTACAAGCTGGGTTTAGAAAAGGCAGAGGAACCAGAAATCAAATTGCCAACATTCACTGGACCATAAAGAAAGCAAGGGAACTCCAGAAAAACATCTGTGTGGATCACAGCAAATTGTAGAAAATTCTTAGAAATTTGAGTACCAGATCACCTGACCTGTCTCCAGAGAAACCTGTATGTGAGTCAAGAAGCAACAGTAAAAACCTTACATGGAACAACCGACTGGCTCAAAATTGGGAAAGGAATACCATGAGGCTGTATATTGTCACCCAACTTATTTAACTTCTATGCAGAACACATCATGTGAGATGCCAGGCTGGATGAATAAGAGGTTGTAATCAAGATTACTGAGAGAAATATCAGCAACCTCAGACATGCAGATGATGCCACTCTAATAGCAGAAAGTGAAAAGGAACTAAAGAGCTTCTTGATGAGGGTGAAAGAGGAGAGTGAAAAAGCTAGCTTGAAATTTAACATTCAAAAATAGATCATGGCATCTGGTCCCATCATTTTGTGCCAAATAGAAGGGCAAAATATGGAAGAAGTGACAGATTTTGTTTTCTTGGACTCCAAAATCACTGCAGACAATGATTGCAGTCATGAAATTAAAAGACACTTGCTCCTTGGAAGAAAATCTATGACAAACCTAGACAGCATATTAAAAAGCAGAGACATCACTTTGCCAGCAAAAGCTCCCTATAGTCAAAGCTATGGTTTTTCCAGTAGTTATGTATGGTCGTGAGAGTTGACTGTCATGAAGACTGAGTGTCAAAAAACTGATGCTTTCGAACTGTGGTGCTGAAGAAAATTCTTGAGAGTCCCTTGTACTGCAAGGAGATCAAGCCAGTCAATCCTAAAGGAGATCAACCCTGAATATCCACTGGAATGACTAAGTACTTTGAACACCTGATGTGAAGAGCCAACTCATTGGAAAAGACCCTGATGCTGGAAGCGACTGAAGTCAAGAAGAAAGGGTGACAGAGGGTGAGGCAGTTACATAGCATCACTGACTCAATGGACATGAATTTGAGCAAGCTCCAGGAGATGTGGTTGGTTCTTGGGCAGAGGAGCCTGATGTGCTACAATCCATGTGGTTACAAAGAGTCGGGCCTTGCTTAGCAACTGAACAACAACAGTATCTACCATAATACAATCCTCCCGGAAGAGAAGAGCAGGTCCCCAAGCTGATTCAAAAATGGCTTCAGAGAGCAGAAGAAGTGAATCTGCTTATGGTGTTTTGGGTTGTTAAGTAGAAGGAATGGGGAAAGGATCTTAACTTTCAACTGGCATCAAAGGATAAAGTACCTGGGGTTTCTCAACAGTGTGCTGAAATGTGAAGCTGAAGAGGAAAAGAGACGGGTGTGGCTTAAAAATATTGGCTGTAAAACATGAAAATATAGTAAGACACTATTGCACATCCAAGAATGAATAATTGTAGCACTGTGTAATTTATTTTGAGTCTGAAATGAATTCTGTTCCAAGACTTCTTAATCCTATCTAACTTTCTTTTATCTTTGAGCCAAACAAGGTATATTTTGGTGTGGTGGCACCCTTAGATACTAGTTTGGCTTGATGTGATAGATTATATTTCCATTCAGCAAATATTCTTGGCCTCCCCTGACTTACATTGTTGCTTCAGTCATGTCTGAGTCTTTGCAACCCTATGGACTATAGCCCTCCAGACTCACTGTCCATGGGATTCTCCAGGCAAGAATACTGGAGTGGGTTGCCATTTCCTTCTTTGGAAGATCTTCCTGACACACAGAACCAAGCTTCGTCTCCTGTGTTTAATGCATTGCAGCCAGATTCTTTACCACTGAGACACCAGGACACTAATACATTGATGTTTCGCTTGGCCATATGATTTCTTTTAGCAATCAGTGGAAAATGTGAAAGGCTGATACATATCCATTCTGAATCTTGGCCTTAAGAAGCGTCATCGTGTATTTCCATCCATCTCTCTGGAAGCTTGAAACCTCTTGTCTGAAAAAAAATCTTGCCTTGAATACCCTCCAATCTAAAAGGTTTAATGTTTGAAGCTGGTGTGGACCAAAACTGTGGTTCAGTGCCAAGCTGAACACAAACTGAATCAGTCAAACTCCAGTAGCCTCTTAAAACTGCAATTTAAAACATAGCCTTTTCCAGAAACTCAAATATTAATATTGTAAGTATAAGAATGATATTTATTGCTTTATGCCACTGAGTGTTGAGGTCATTTATTGTGGCCATGTATATAGGTAAATAGAAGATCCATGTACTAAAAACAAACCGCCAAGTTTGTGTCATGCTTATTTTCCCTTTTCTTATCATTACCAGTTTATTTCTACCTACTCTCTGGCTATAGTACATTTGGGATTCCCTGTGTTTTCTAGGAATATTAATATCTGGCTTAAATATTTCCTCCCAATTCTATTCTTAAAGTCATCTTGTTCTTATAATAGCAATAGATTTCCCCCTTTCACTCTAATGTTCACTTTCTGCTACTACCTATAACAGTAAAAATTATCAAGAATTTCCCAGGAAATGGGTAGAAACTAAAATTTACTGCCTTGATTTTTTATTTGAAGAGACTGATAGCATATTAGGAAACTTGATCAATAGCAAAAGTCAACTTTGTAATGCTCCTAGACTTACTTGTACATAATTTGTGTTCAGTTACATTTGCTGAATTAATGAATGAAAGGCTCAGCCAATATTTCCACCAGATTAAACCAAGTTTTATTTATTAAAAGTATTAGAATTGTCAATAAGGCTGAATGATATTTCAGAAGTGAAAAGAAAAATGCACATATTAATTCTGTGTGGTAGATCATTCAGAATAAAGCTCAAAAAGATCAAACTTTTCAATATTACTAATAATAATCAGAGATTATTAATACACATGATAACAGAGTCTATCTTGAAGCTGTGTATGTATTATGAAAGTAAGATATATGAGTAAGGCAGATATTCCCTTCAATAAGGGAAATTATTTTTCTAGGTATTTTAAATATAAACTTTGAAATTAAGACTATTAACATAGCCATGGGATGGTTAAGGCTTTTCAGTAGAAAAGCATTTTATAGTAAAGTCAGATCAGCAAGGCTATGTTGTGATTACAAATAACCCTAAAACCCAAGTGTCTTAACACAATAAAATTTTATCTTCTAGCTTATAAGAAATATTGCAAATGCTGATGATTTTGCAGAGCAATTGTCCTTGCTACAGCAATCCAGTTATTCAGAGTAAAGAGATTCCAAATCCTGTAGCTTCTCAATATGTGAAGAACTGAACACTGACTCTTAAATTCTCCCGCTCAGAAGCAGCACACACAATGTCTGCCCCTGTTTCCTTAGCTAGAGATAGACTCAAGTCCATTCCTGTCCTCAAAGGGGGACAAGAAGCACCATCTTCTGTTTCTTAAAAGAAAACCACTTGTCAGTGGAGCGTAGAAAAACTGACCACGTTCACCTGAAGTTAGCTAGCTTGTAAGTAGGACAACAAGGTTTTCAACTCAGGTCTCTCTCTAAACACTGTGCTCTTCATCACTGGGCTATGTTCATTCCTTTACATAAATTAATTAGTAAACTTACAGGAATTAAGAACAAGAATAATTCTAGAAAAGGGGGAAACTAAGAAAGTTTCCTGAAGGCTGGTTGCTAAAAGGTTTGTAGAATAACCTGAGATTCTGGAGGCCTAGGTGTGTTGTGCTTGCTACTTAAATTTCTATCTTAGCTTTTGGGGCACTTGATGAGAAAAGAAAACCTGGGGAAATTTTAGGGAAAAGTATATACTGAAATAATTTCTGCTCTGGGTTAACTTTGATTGACAGGACTTGACTACCTAGGCAATGAGCATTTTTAGAGTGTGACAACATACTCATTCTATGATCCTAAAAATTCATTCTGCATCTCAGACAAGAACCTGCGAATATTGGATTCAAATAAACAATCTATTTGGATGCTTGCCATCCTGTCAAATTGAAAAGGGAATCTCCTGAGATGTCTATCAACAGAAGAGGACTTTTCTGTTAGGATAAAAAAGTTAATTAATGATTGACTGACCTACTGAAAGGCAAGTTGAGATATACAGCACACTTCAGCTACAAGTCACTTGAGAATTCTCATTTCACTTTGCTATAAAATGGATTCATTAGTATTCTAACAGCTTATTTTATTGTTGCTATAGTGATGGCTGGAGTTACAGGTTTATTGTTACTGAGCAATGAGCTTTAACG